>NW_027490031.1:1342500-2732523 GCF_041146795.1 Maylandia zebra | reverse complement strand
TTAAATGGCCTGTATTTGTATAGCGCTTTACTAGTCCCTAAGGACCCCAAAGTGCTTTACACATCCAGTCATCCCTCTGGCCCTCTGACCACCACCAGTAGGCAACGTGTAACGTATCTTGCCCACGGACACAACGACCGAGACTGTCCAAGCCGGGGCTCGAACCGGCAACCTTCTGATTAAAGACAAACGCCCAACTCTTAAGCCACGATCGCAATAGGCACACTATTGCCCCTATCAAATCAGTGAGCTGGGATTTTTTATTCTAAACATGAACTACTGTTACAGCAACAGACATGGACTACTGGTGCCCCACACAACAACTCAATGTCCACTATGTGAAGGAGCCAAACACATGCCTTCTCCTCTCATTAACTGAGATAAAGTGCTGGCATATTTGTTTTACATCTATACTGTCCAGTCTCTCCTGGTGGACATAGCATCACGTTATTCATGGTTACATACAATTTTAGACTGATGTGGGCCAAAGCCTAGCACATACTTGCCAACCTGGGATATGGTTTTTCAATTTTGTTGTCCGGGTGGAAAATCAGGAGAAATTGGGGAGAACGACGGCTCTGGGAGATTTTCAGGAGGGGCATTGAAATTCAGGATTCTCCCAGAATAATCGGGAGTGTTGGCATGTATGGCCATGAAAGGCACAGCCAATCACATTGGCCATATTTGTCACATGAGGTAGGACTCCAGTAGAGAACGTAATTTAACTCTTTTTGCACCGCTGGGTGAATGAGTCGTTGACAGATCTTTTTTTTTTTCTTTCTATCGGGTTTGTTTTTCTTTACTCGAAGAGGTCAAATTATAGGTGGGGACAATTCAATAATCGCTGGATATTGGTGGGGACATGTCCTTTCTGTCCATGCCAAATCTACGCCCTTGATCTTATCATTATCTATCGTTCACACATAGATGAATCATTAGCAACATGGGTATCTTGGGCAAGATACCTACCAATGACTATGAGTATCTTGGGCAAGATACCTACCAACCTGGTCTATCACCTGAGTTACAGCCACACACTGAAACTTGTTTTAAAGTCTTAGAGGAAATTCAGTGTATCAACTCTGGTCAAAAGAATCCACGCTTCGTACTGATGTCCACAATTCTTTTTTATTCCTCTCACTTACTCTCACAATCATGAAGCACCGTGAAAACTAGAAACAAGTAAAATAATATTAAGAGCACATACGACATCCATCTCAACCAGTTATTACTTTTCACAAAGTGCACAAGTGCTTAACAAATTAGCCAGCATGTTTTTACTGTGTACGCCTTGTAAAACCAGCAGTAGAGAAGTTGTAGATTCCATGTTCCGTGTTATCGTTGTCTTGTCTCTCTTGTCTCACAACTTCCAGTTCCCGCGACTCACAGGAAGGAACTACTTCAGAATAATTTTTAACAGAAACATTTTTTATAAAAATGTATCACTGGACTCATAGATTATCTCTTTCTACTGTAAGTGTACACAAACATGAGTCCCAAATACAGGAAAACAAATAGAAAACAATACAACAATCTCAGACACGCTTCTGGTGTTGTCATGGCAACCCACACAAACATTTTATCATCAGCTACATTCAGTATGGTCACTTGTTATTGTTAGCCCCTTCCCAACCACTTCTGTCCCAATTTCAGTCCCATCAGTCCAATATGTATGCCAACATGCCAGAGGGCCAAGGAGTGTTAAGACTTCAAACCTGCCTACAACTCATCCTTCTCGTTTTGCTTACTGCCGTCTGCTGGTGGACCACCTGCACTACCACAGAGCTGACTGATAATGGACTGAACCACTTCCTCAAGCTCCTTCTTCTTGGTCTGGAAGTCATCCAGGTCAGCATCTTGGTGGGACTCCAACCATTCAATCTTCTCCTCCACTGCCTTCTCAATGGATTCAATCTGGTTCTTCAGGGAATATGCGTAGCCTTCCAGCTCATTGTGAGCATTGATCCTCTCCTTCAGCTTCTTGTCTTCTTCAGCAAAGTGCTCGGCGTCGTTCACCATGTGTTTGATGTCCTCAGGTGTCAGCCAGTTCTGGTCAGTTATGATCTCGTTCTTGTTTCCTGTGGCCTTGTCCTCAGCAGTGACACATAAAATGCCATTGATATTAATCTCAAAGGTGACTTCAATCTGCGGTATACCACGAGGAGCAGGAGGGATGCCAGTCAGGTCAAAGGTAGCCAGGAAATGGTTGTCTTTGGTCAAAGGATGCTCACCTAAGAAAAAGAAAAACAGTCACAATTAGACTTGTGGAACGTTAAATTCCAGTGTCACACATTTCTTGTCATTGAATCCTTTTTTATAAAAACACTATTTGGCAACTTTAAAAAAACAACATCCAAGCTCTTACCTTCATAGACTTTGATGGCGACAGTTGTCTGGTAATCAGAGGGTGTAGTAAACATCTGGGCTTCTTTGATGAGCACCACTGTGTTCCTGGGGATCAGCTTGGTCATTACTCCTCCAACAGTCTCAACACCAAGGGTCATGGGGCACACATCCATAAGAAGCACATTACCTGCAAGTGAGGGAAAAGGTTTACTAAACATTTGATCACATTTGAAAGCTCAACCCTATTTAATAAAATATTTGTAAGAGTCATTATTCACCAGTGTCCTCCTCTCCAGAAAGCACACCAGCCTGCACAGCAGTTCCGTATGCCACAGCCTCATCAGGGTTAATGCCTCTACATGGCTCTTTGCCATTGAAAAACTCCTTCACCAGCTGCTGGATTTTGGGGATACGAGTGGAGCCTCCAACCAGGACAATCTCATGAATGTCAGACTTCTTCAATTCAGCATCTTCCAGCACTTTCTGTACAGGCTTCAGGGTGGACCGGAACAGGTCCTGGGTTTTAAAGAACACACAAGTTAAAAAGCTCGTTCAACCGCTTTTCCAAAAGGGTTTGAATTAATTAACCAAATTAATATCTTACCATGTTCAGCTCCTCAAACTTGGCACGAGTCAGGGTCTCAGAGAAGTCTTGTCCTTTAAAGAAGTACTCGATCTCAATGTGGGTTTGGTGCCGGGCAGATAGCGCCCTCTTGGCCTTCTCGACCTCACGACGCAGCTTCTGCACAGCACGGTTGTCTTTGCGCACATCTTTGCCAGTCTTCTTCTTGTACAGCTCGATGAAGTGCTCCATGATACGCTGGTCAAAGTCCTCACCTCCCAGATGAGTGTCACCATTGGTGGCTATCACTTGGAATGCACCATTGTCAATGGTCAGAATAGAAACATCAAAGCTGCCACCACCCAGATCGAAGACAAGAATGTTCTTCACTCCATCCTTCTTGTCCAGGCCATAAGCAATACCAGCAGCAGTTCTAAAGAATACAGTAAGAATTTATTTTTCAATAGGAGGGCAGGGGCATTGTTTTGCAGTTTCAAATTGCAGATGATCAAATTCATTTTTGACTGGATGCTTACGCCTCATTGATGATTCGCACAACATTCAGACCAGCAATGGTACCAGCATCCTTAGTGGCCAGGCGCTGGGCATCATTGAAGTAGGTTGGGACAGTGACCACAGCATGTGTGACCTAAGGAAAAACGATAAAGTCAGATTTCATGATAGACCATTTAACTCTTTAACCCTTTAAGACCTACCACAGAACCAAGTCCGCCACAGCTTATCTTCATATTTTTATATGCTGTAATGCCATTTTTGGGAGAATTTCAAGTTGCTATACATCAATACAATCATTATATAGCAAATTTAATGACACTGTGCTGCCACTGCTGGGGTGCAGTAGCTCCACCACCCCACTAGGGGGAGGAAGCGGGTTTGTGTACTCAAGTTTCGCTAGTAAATATAGAAAAAGTTCATGGAGTCTGGCCAAGTTGATACCAGCACACAAAATATTAGCTATGAAGTTGGCTGTACTGGAGCATGAGAAATATATGCTTGTAAGTACGATTATATTCTGTGTTCATGTTAAGCATGTGATGTAAAATGGGTTGTTGACTCTCATATTTGAAGCCGACATGTTAGCTGCACTGCCGATGCTAATTGTGTTAGCATGTCAATAGGAAATTCCATTATGTGTTAGCATCAAGCTAGCGGGATTTGGCGTTAACATGTTTTCATTTATTTTTCTTGGTTATGCCAGCTATAGTTCAAGTTGCTAAGTCTTCAGTCTGTACTTTGTAATGTGAGAAATATATTATGTTCCAGATGTATGTTTTAATATGCTTTTCTTATGTTTGTAGTTTTACAGTGCCTTCATTAGGGAGACAAATAAACCCTGCAATGAGAACTGGAAGCCTTTGCCTCTCCTTTTGAAGAACTGTTTATCTATCTGCCAAACTGGGCATCAACGTACAGGGAGGGCAGAATAGACACAAATGCATTAAGTCCTTAGTAACTATAAAGAATTGCAAAAAATTGCAATGAACTACAAAGAAATATAAATTATTATAAATTATTTATTATACAATAAAGTTGCACAAAGTAGTTTCCAACCACAGGAAATTTATTTTGAGGGTCTTCATAGTTTTATTTTTGAGATACACCAACTTTTAAATACTGTGGGGAAAATATGAATTAAATATTACATTTCAAATTTGCAAAACAAACAGCATGTTCATCAAAAAAAACGATTTCCAACAGTGCGATTTGAGGTCTAAGCATCCCAGAAACTAAACAAAAAAGCATAAAGTCAAACATAACTTTTAAAATCACCAGTATAGGCCTATAACAGTCTTAAAGGGAAAAACTACATTACCCACAAAATATGACATCACTTCTGATTTTGGGCAGGGGATGGAGGACATGCGATAATTGGCACTGACGTCTATTCCAAAATGGGAAGTGCTATGAACAGCTGATCTGATCAGCAAAACGTGTTTCTGAAATATAAGGTTTTATTGCTGCAAGTGGTTGCAATCTTTGCAAAGCCATATTTGGAAGGAGACCGAGGACAAGTTGAATGCATAAGATGTAAGTGTCATGGTCCTGGGTCGGTGACCCAGCGCTTTAAGTTTATTATTATCATTTTCCAATTTATTATCATGATTATTATTATTGTTTGAGTTCTACGTGTTACATTCGGTCTGCCTCTGAGTCTGCGTCTGTATCTCTGTCTGTCTATGGTGTCACCCCGTCTGTTTGTGAAGCTGTCTGTTTAGTTCAATGTCTTGTCTGGTTCCATGTGTCTGAGTTTCCTGTTTTATGGTGAAGGTCTGTATCGTAGGTGAGTGTGCTCAGTTCACTTTAGTGTTTGTTTTTGTACCAGCAATTAAGCTGAGGATTTTGAGTTTCACGTTTGTGTCTGAGTCCTGCGTTTGGATCCTCCTCTCTGCCTGCCCGCACACAGAGCCTTGACAGAACGACGCGACCAGTAATGGATCCAGCGGACTCACTGTGGAAGCGCAGCTCCTGTTTTGACGGGACCCGGTTAGCGCTTGGAGGGCCTCCGTGCTGCCGTTCCTCGCTGGCAGCCTACCCTTCGGCCCACTCGTCTGCTTCCTCCCCGCGGACGCCCCGGTCTCGCAGAAAACGCTCCAGCCGGTCCCGGGAGGATTACTACGAGCCTGCAAGCAACCAGCTTACGCCTGCACAGGCGGTCTACAAGATGTTAGGAATCATTATTGTGCCACCCGACTCACCCAGCGATTCCATACCGCAGGAGGAGCAGCCGCTGCAGAGTTTTGCCACGTCACCCTCAGCCAGTCCCGATCCCTCTTTGACGGGAAAGCGGCGGACCCGCCGCCAGCATTCACAGCTCCAGTGGGAGCCTAGGACTTTTTCTGAACAGCTGGCTAGGGTGAGTGGTGGGGCCACTCTTTCGCCCCCTGCTGAAATAGGGGGGCAGCATGCTCTTTGTTTGTTACGTGTCCGTCTGTAATTAGTTGTTTTTAAAAGATTTTAAAAGATTTTTTTTGTATTTTGTATTTTTTAATCTATCTCTTAACGTATTTCTTAACTAATTTTTTTTAACGTATATATATATTTTTTTTATTTTATTTTATTTTTTTTTAACCAGACAGTTAATATTGCATAGATTGTTTGGAAAAATGTGTGGTTGGTAGATGCTTTGGAAGTTGATGGATGCATCTTCCTGGAGCTAACAGGCCTAGCCTGGCCCTGTATCGTCCTCCTGGAGTTATTTGGCCTAGACCCGGCTCTATTCCGTCTTCCAGGAGCTAACTGGCTAGGGTCTGGCCCTGCACCGTTCTCCAGGAGTCAATTGGCTTAGGCTTAGGCCTGGCCCTGTGCCATCCTTGTGGAGCTAACAGGCTAAGGACCAGCCTCGCATTATCCTTGTGGAGTTAACTGGCCTAGGTCCGGCCTTGTACCATCTCCCACGAGCTAACTGGCTTAGGCCTGGCCCTGCACCATCCTTCAGGAGCTAATTGGCTTAGGCCTGATCCAGCATCTTCCCACAAGAGCAAATTGGCTAAGATCTGCCCCTGCACTGTCCTCCAGGAGTAAACCGGCTTAGGCCTGGCCCAGCGCTATTCTTTTGGAGTTAACTGGCTTGGGTCTGGTCCTGTACCATTTTCCTGGAGCTAACTGGTTTGCTTCACCCAGAGGTCTGTACTGTTCACTTCTGTTAAGTACTAAAATTGTGGATGATGGCAGTATTTACTATTCTTATATGCCTCTTGGCCTTTTTGGACCCTCGGATAAGCAATTGCTTATGGACACATAGCAGGGGAACCTCTGAAAATTATTTTTACCTACAAGAGAACTCTGAAAAAGACACATGCTCTATAATGTTGCAAAAATCAGAGCAGTTACCAACTCAGTTGGATCATGACATTAGTTTTATGCATATTTTGCCCAGAGACTTACCTAAACTTCAGTCTATTCTGGCTTTGCATACTTATTTTATTTGCCCATTTAATGGAGGTTTCAGCTCAGGTTCAACGTATCAAAGCATTGAACCCAAATCAAAGGCGAAACAGAGGTTGTTGATTGTCTTGCTTCTACTTTTGTCAGGAAATGTGCAACCAAATCCTGGCCCTGAACTGCAATATTCCCAGACTCCTTCTGATTTTAAAATAATGTCTGGTGTCAAATATATTCATCTTAATGTGCGCAGCCTACTACCGAAGATGGACATGGTCAAAATTTGGGTTAAATCTACAGATGCAGATGTTGTTATAATCTCTGAAACTTGGTTAACTAAATCTATTACTAATGAAGACATTAATATATATGGGTACAATGTATATCGCACTGATAGGCCAAAAAAAGGTGGCGGTGTAGCTATTTATGTCAAATCAAGATTTAATGCTTCGATTGTTCTGTCCCAATCGATATGCAAACAAATGGAGTTTTTGGCCTTGAATGTAGATATTGCTAATACTTTTTTGATAACCATTGCTGGGTGTTACAGGCCCCCATCTGCTTCAAAAGAAGCATTATCTTCACTAAAGCACCTTTTGGCTAAATTAAATTATACTGAACTACTAATGGCTGGAGACTTGAACTGGGACTGGCTAAATGCAACTTCTGGTGAATTTAAAGATTTCTGCGATTCAATTAATCTTACCCAGCTAGTCTATCTTCCTACCAGGCCAAATCTTAAATGCCCTGAAAAGTCTACATTAATTGATTTGGTTTTAACAAATGTACCTCATAAATTCTCTTCGCTTGGTGTCTTCTGTAATGACCTAAGTGATCACTGTGTTGTTGCTGTTTGCAGACATGCTAAAATTCCAAAATGTAAGCCACGCATAGTGTGCAAAAGGAATCTTAAACAATTTAATGAACAGGCTTTTCATCATGATCTGTCATTAATTAATTGGGAAAAAATCGGACTATTACCAGATGTAGAGCTAGCTTGGACATATTTTAAGGAAAGTTTTATGGGAATTGTTAATAAACATGCCCCCTTACGGAAAGTTAGAATTAAAGGTCGAGAAAATCCTTGGTTTTCGCAGACACTCGCAGATAGCATACACGAGCGTAATAGAGCATGGGACAAGGCAAGACAAACAGATACTTCCACTGATTGGTCTGTTTTCAAACAGCTTAGAAATAAATGTACTTCTCTTATTAAAAAGGCCAAATCTGAATATTTTTTGTCTGTCACCACTGAGAACCTCAATGATCCACAGAAATTTTGGAAAGTAATCAAGTCTTTTTCCGCCAATAAAATGACTCAAACTTTTCCTAAATCTGTTGTAAAAGATTCAGTCTCAATTAATGATAAAACTGAAATTTTGAATTGTTTTAATGAACATTTTCTATCAGTGGGTTCCTTGTTTGCTTCTGCAGAAACTTTTTTAACAAATACTTGCCCAGAACTCTCTATGTTTTCTGGAGACCGTTTTAACTTTGTACCTTTTAGTGTTTATGAAGTGCATAAAGCTTTAAAGGCTTTGGACCACAGAAAACCTCCTGGTCCAGACTTGATGGAACCTTATTTTTTGAAGTTGGCAGCTGATTTTATTGCAGAACCACTCTCAATTCTATTTAATTTTTCAATTAAAACCAAAGAAATTCCATCGGTTTGGAAATCAGCTTTCGTTTTGCCTTTATTGAAAGGAGGAGATCCATCGGTGTTGACTAATTATAGGCCAATATCAAATTTGTGTGTTTTATCCAAAATCCTGGAATCTCTAGTTTGTGACCAGCTGAAAGAGTTTTTGTACTCTAATGATATTGTCTCCAAATTTCAGTCAGGCTTCAGGAAAAAACACAGTGCTAATACTGCCACTATGAAAGTGATAAATGATATTATAGTGGCACTTGATAAGAAATTGTACTGTGCGTCACTCTTTATTGACCTCTCAAAAGCTTTTGACACTGTTGATCATGCAGTCCTAAAAAACAGACTGCTCAGCCTTGGATTATCAGAACATGCATTAGCGTGGTTCTCAAATTATCTAAATAATAGAACCCAGTGCATTAAACTTGAAGGTCTTTGTTCTAAATTTGTTACTGTCCACAAGGGGGTGCCACAGGGCTCAGTTTTGGGTCCCCTTCTGTTTCTTTTATATATCAATGACTTGGGTCAAAATGTCTCAGACACAAATTTGCATTTTTATGCTGACGACACAGTTATTTACTGTTATGGATCATCTCTTGCTCAGGCCATTGAAACTCTACAGAAAGCCTTTGTTGCTTTCCAGCATTCACTTATTCAGCTAAAATTAGTTCTCAATGCTGACAAGACTAAGTTAATGTTGTTTTCCAAGTCAACGAAGGTCCCGGAGCCTATTCCAGTGGTGTCCACCCTTGAAGGAAATGTCATAGAGATAGTTCATGAATATAAATACCTTGGTGTCTGGATTGATGACTCCTTCACCTTTAAACCACATATAGAGAAACTAGTAAAGAAACTGAAACTTAAACTTCGTTTTTTCTTCCGTAATAAACAATGTTTTTCTTTTGCAGTAAAAAAACGTCTTGTCACTGCAACCTTTTTATCTGTGTTAGATTATGGTGACATTCTGTATATGAACGCTTCTTCTTCATGCCTTTTAATGTTGGACACGATGTATCATGCTTCCTTGAGGTTTATTACCAACTGTAAATACCTGACCCATCACTGTGATTTGTACTTAAGAGTAAAATGGCCTTCTCTGGCCATTAGAAGACAGGGGCATTGGTACACTTTTATTTACAAAGCTATGCTTGGATTGCTGCCTCCTTATATTTGTACTTTGGTCACAAGGACAAATAGTGGTTCTTACTCCTTGCGCTCAAATGATCAGCTGCTGTTGTCTGTTCCCTTTGTCCGCACAGAGCTGGGGAAGAAAGCCTTTGTCCACTCTGCGCCTTATTCATGGAACATGTTACAGAAAGACTGGAAACTGACTGAATTGTTGTCTTTAAATGTTTTTAAAACTAAACTCAAACGCCTACAGGCTGCCTCAATAATGTGTAATTGTTTTGTGTAATTTTAACTTTGTTTGTTCATATGTCTTTGTCTTGAAATGTGCTGCCTCTTGGCCAGGACTCCCTTGAAAAAGAGGTCTTTGATCTCAATGGGACATTCCTGGTTAAATAAAGGTTAAATAAAAAAAAAATAAGAACTGTAAATGAAAGGAGTGATTATTTGAAGGACAATTCTCCCGGTTCATTGCACTATTTAGACTGTCCCATACCTCACCTTTCTAAACCTGTCGATGAAACCAAGGAGATCTATGACTCTATGCCTCAAAAGGTTCCGGGTGATTATCATGCTCCTGAACCTGTCAAGCATATAGTGACTGCTGTTCGTCCTCAACTCAACACTTCTGTGAGAGCAAACAATGTGTGTGTCACCCCAGAGACTCTTAAGCCCGTGTCAGCTCAGTTTTCTGCTCAGCAGCCACCTGTAGCACAGTTTCCAGTGTCACCTGCTCAGCAGCCACCTTCAGCTAAGTTTCCAGTACTTTCTGCTCAGCAGCCACCTGTAGCTCAGTGTCCTGTGTTTCCTGCTCAGAAGCCACCTGTAGCCCAGTCACCAACTCCACCACCACCACCACTTTCACCTCAAGTTCAGTCACCCATAGCTCAGTCTTCACCCCCGCTATCTATAGCTCAGTCGCTACCACAGCCAGACATATTACAAACTCTGTTACAGTCCATGGCCCAGTCGGTAGCTCAGTTGGTAGAGGAATCATTAGCTTTATCATCGGTTCCGTCTCCTCCTGTTCTCCAGTCAGTTCCGTCTCCTGCATCTCAGTCGACCTTAGTGCGCTCTCTGGTATTGCCAGCAGCTCAGCCATTAACACAGCCTGCTTCTCGGCCACCATCTCCACCCACTCACTTTCAGGGGGAGAATAGCCCCACACAGACTTTCATTGCTCCTCAAGACCTAGCTCAATTTGGGACTTCTACTCTCTCCAGGGCCTCCCTAGAGGTTAAATATCAGCATTCAATTAACTCTGGACCCCTGGACATAAAGAAGCCAGCGCAACCTGTTTCGTCCCTGCCAGAGGCCCGTGGGCACGCTGGTCCTGTTCTGTTACTGCCAGAGGCCCGTGGGCCTACTGGTTCTGATCTGTTCCTGCCAGAGGCCCGTGTGCCTGCTGGTTCCGTTCTGTCCCTGCCAGAGGCCCGTGTGCCTACTGGTTCTGATCTGTCCCTGCCAGAGGCCCGTGTGCCTGCTGGTTCCGTTCTGTCCCTGCCAGAGGCCCGTGGGCCTACTGGTTCCGATCTGTCCCTGCCAGAGGCCCGTGTGCCTACTGGTTCTGATCTGTCCCTGCCAGAGGCCCGTGTGCCTGCTGGTTCCGATCTGTCCCTGCCAGAGGCCCGTGTGCCTGCTGGTTCCGTTCTGTCCCTGCCAGAGGCCCTTGTGCCTACTGGTTCTGATCTGTCCCTGCCAGAGGCCCGTGTGCCTGCTGGTTCTGATCTGTTCCTGCCAGAGGCCCGTGTTGCCTGCGGGTTCTGATCTGTTCCTGCCAGAGGCCCGTGTGCCTGCTGCTTCCATTCTGTCCCTGCCAGAGGTCCCCGCCCCCGCTGGTTTTGTCCCTATGCCCACTGTTCCTGAGACTGTTCTCGCTTGAGGGCCCGAGGAGCCCGCCCAGCCTCCTGCTTCGCCAGCTGGGGGCTTCATTCGCTTCGCCTGGTCCAGCCTCCGCGTCTGCTTCAGCCTCGCCTGGTCCAGCCTCCGCATCCGCTTCATCCTCGTATGGTCCAGCCTCCGTGTCTTCATCCTCGTCTGGTCCAGCCTCCGCGTCTTCATCCTCGTCTGGTCCAGCCTCCGCGTCTTCATCCTCGTCTGGTCCAGCTCCCGCGTCTTCATCCTCATCTGGTCCAGGTCCCGCATCACCGGCTTCGTTTGGCCCCGCCTCTGCATCAGCTTCGCCTGGTTCAGTCTCCGCATTCGCTTCAGCGTCGCCTGGCCCAGCTTCGGCTTCAGCCTCTGCCTCGTCTGGTCCAACCTCCGCTTCGCCTGGTGCTGCAGGGGCCACGCAGCCTTCGGGTCCCCTACTACCACCTCCACATCGTCGGTCATCTGCCAGGCCGCTTGTTGGGCATCATCACCACCGTGGCCGCCCTCAGGACTTCTGTTGCCGCCACTGCCTTCCGCGTAGCCGGCCTCCAGGCTTGCATTCCCGCCACCGTTGCCGTCCGCATGGTCGGCCTCCAGAACTGCACTGTTTTGGCCTCCTGCGCTGTCGGCCCCCTGAACTTGTCCGTCTGGGCCTTTTTGGACTATGTCCCTCCGTCCTGGTCCTCCACCGCCCGCCCTGGTTGGGTCGTTTTCTGTTTTTTTTTTGGGGGGGGGGGGGGTTTGGGCTGTTTTTGTGTTTCTGTTGGGCTGTCTGGAGCCAGCCCTTGAGGGGGGGTACTGTCATGGTCCTGGGTCGGCGACCCAGCGCTTTAAGTTTATTATTATCATTTTCCAATTTATTATCATGATTATTATTATTGTTTGAGTTCTACGTGTTACATTCGGTCTGCCTCTGAGTCTGCGTCTGTATCTCTGTCTGTCTATGGTGTCACCCCGTCTGTTTGTGAATCTGTCTGTTTAGTTCAATGTCTTGTCTGGTTCCATGTGTCTGAGTTTCCTGTTTTATGGTGAAGGTCTGTATCGTAGGTGAGTGTGCTCAATTTACGTTTCCCCTGTCTCGTCAGCTGTGATTTCTCCCAGGTGTGTTCCCCTCCTGTTTCTTATCCCTTGATTACTGCCATCTGTGTATTTAAGCCCTGTGTTTCTCTGTGTCAGTGTCGCGTCGTACCCTCAGATCATGCCTGTGTGTTTTTGTTCTCCATATTCCGTGTTCACTTTAGTGTTTGTTTTTGTACCAGCAATTAAGCTGAGGATTTTGAGTTTCACGTTTGTGTCTGAGTCCTGCGTTTGGATCCTCCTCTCTGCCTGCCCGCACACAGAGCCCTGACAGTAAGTACAACTCCTCCAGTTTCATATTACGAACCCACCCGAGGGATTAATAAAGATTTATCTTATCTCTCTCTTATCTTATGTGAAAATGCGCTGGCTTATCTAATTGCAGTGCTACCGGGATTTAAAAATAGTTAAGCTAAATGGAGCGTGCCCGCTCTTATCGCTCTTAATTAGCCCATAAAGGGGTTAATTAAGATTTGCATCTTCACTTATTTAGAATCTCTGACATTTTTGTACCTTCTCGCCAAGGTAAGCCTCAGCAGTCTCCTTCATCTTAGTCAGCACCATAGCACAAACCTCCTCAGGAGCAAAGGTCTTAACCTGGCCACCACCAATGTCAACCTGGATATGGGGCTTCCTCTTCTTCTCAGTAACCTTCACAGGAATATACATCAATATTAATTTAACAAGAATTTAGCTCAAACATGACCCAAAGAACCAACAAGTTTTATTTTCAGCTTGAAAGCTCACCTTGAAGGGCAGGTACTTGATGTCCTCCTGCACAGACCAGTCACCCCATGTGCGACCAATCAGCCTCTTTGCATCAAAAATAGTGTTCTCAGGGTTAGAGGTCAGCTGATTCTTGGCAGCATCACCAATCAGACGCTCACCTTCACTGGTGAAGGCCACGTAGGAGGGGGTGATTCGGCTTCCCTGGTCATTGGCAATAATCTCCACACGCCCATTCTTGAACACTCCAACACTGCAAGGAAACAGTTTGAATTCAGTCTGAATCCCATATTATTTTTCCACAGAGACATCATTCCATTATTTAAAGAGCCTGAAGTGACTTACCATGAGTATGTGGTCCCCAGATCAATCCCAATCACAGTCTTCCCAGTTATCCTTTTGTAATCGGCGGCACCAAAGACTGTGCAGACTAACAACATCACAACCCACAACAGCTCCATCTTTGTTTGTTTGTTTGTTCTCCAATCTACAAGGAGAAATGCAGAAAAGAATTACAACATGAATCAACATGGCCTTGAGAACAATAAGTGGTCTACAGGTCCTTCTGAATCAACGAATTAACTCTAAACACCTGCAAAAGATTCCTGAGGCTTTTAAAAACTCCCAGCCTTGTTCATTACTCTAAACCACTTAAGAAGCTAATGGTGCACATATGATTTGCGGAGTCCCAGAACCATAGCAGACTTGAAGTTGGTCTTAGAGAATAAATACTATAAATATATTATGACTGGTGTTTAAGAGTAATATTTGAAAATGTTGAGTGACTTTTAAATGTTTTATTTATTGTTTTTTTTTTAATTACCATTGTGTATAAAATGTTTTGTTTTTAAGAGTAGCTGGCAAAGAAGTAGGTAAGAATTGCAACAAATATTACATCAGTTTTGTGAATATATTTTAGGACTAGACTGATTATACCCTAGGTACAATAACGCGACTACTTCCTGATAAAACGTGTTGTAGAAAATGTAAATAATTATCATGCTGATGATAAATGTTTTAACCCTCATATATACCTCTGTGACACTGTTTCTGAATTTCCCAGTTTAGCTCACTACCACTGGCGCCACTTTGAGTCTCACCTGCTCGATTTTGTTGTTGAGGTCTTGAAAGAATTTCTTTTAGAAATAAAATGGTATAAGCAGCGATAGCCTTCAAGTTCCAATCCCCACCTCTCTTTCGCTCTTTCTGTTTGCTCTCTGTTTGTGCCAGCACTCGGCAAAGCACCTCCCCCTCCACCCCCCAGCTAAACATTTAATCACTTTTAGTACGCAAGTTAGTGGGTGTCAGGTTTCTTAGTAGGCAGGGCAGAGCAAAATGAAACTGCAAATCTATTTCGTCAAAATCACACTGACTCGTGAGATAATTAACAACTAATAAATACATCTGTATTTGTACAGTCAGTGGGAGACTCCTTGCTCTAAACAGTTTCAGTCTTGTAGAGAAGTTTCTCTCTCTGTGAGCCTGTCTGCTGCATAGGAGGACCTGTGTCTGTCAGACCTAACACAAAGCACCGCCCCAGCTTTCAACTCTGCGCTTAGCAGGTTCCTCATTTCAGATACTGATGTAATCACAACAATTTTAGTAAAGTTCTTTCACTTTCGTTACATATAAGAAAGAGGAATGTGCTGATCTTATATAAACCATGAATGTATCAGTTAAGATAGATTTTATGTTGTTGGTTGTTAAGATTAGGATTGTGAGTTTAATTGAATACTTTGACCTCAGAAGTTTCCACCTTTCACGTGACCGAGACTTTCCCACTGACGGGAATCCTGCAGGGATGTATGCCAGGCAGGTACGTCAGAGCAAGGCATACCTGAGGCGTTGTAGCAGGAAGTTCTGTGCCGATAACTCAGCTAAAGGGATAGGTTTGTAAGACCAGCCTTTACTTTGAATCAGTGCAGTAATTTAAGCTTCTTACTGTGGAGATTAACGTGGTAAAAGGTACATGTCTGTGCCTCTTACAATTATCGGCTTGCAATTTTATCTGTGAACGAGGGGTTAATGAAGACAGAGTTTTATCACATGGATTTATAATTTATAACCTGGTGTAGCTGCTAAAATGATGACTCAATATGTTCTTTTGCCTGAACTGTCTGTATTTTGAGTGGTTGCAGGGCTCTGAGACAGAACCTGCCACTGTGTGCGTGGATGAAGTTTTTATGTGTAATGGTTTACTCTCTCACTACCACTCACTTAACCTTTTCTCCCCACTAAAACAGTGTGATTCCCAAATTTTGGCTCAATAAACAAACAAAGACTCTAAAGTCAGAACAGAAAGATAGAGCAGGATCATTAAAGATTAATGATTGTGTTTTATGATGTGTAGTAAACTATCCTCTTTTTCTCTGTCCTGGTGTGTGTGTGAGTGTGTGTGTTTGTGTACCTTAGACAAAGGTCAAACTAGGAAAAGTTGCATTTCCTGTGAAAATGCAGTCTGAATGCCGTGTAATGGAATGTGCTAAAAAACAGATGAAGAAGCAGAAATATCTGCTGAAAAGAGTTATAGAAGCTGAAGTGTTTGCTTAAGACAGCTTTATTTGAGAACCTACGTAGCGACTTCCGGGTGTCATGGCGGATTGAGTGGACGCGTTTGGTGGTAGCTCCCTATCAGGAATTTAAAACACCGAAAACTCGTCAACAGACAATTCAATTGAGCAAAACGAATATAATTGGTGAGGAATAAGGCAAAAGGAGGCCAAAATGCCAAGGGGACATGATAAAGCCGCAAAAATAAATACCAATAACGCAACAGGACAAGACTGCACGAGCCCCGATGGCATAATTGGAGATTCGGCTGGCGAATTACTAAAAGCCATCGAATCATTGAAATCAGAAATGAAACAAGATAATGAAAGGCTGAGAGAAGGCATTAACACGCTACAGCGGGAATTGGGCGGTAAGCTCGACAAGATAAAGGAGGACATAAAAACTCTGTCGAAGAGAGTGGGGGAAGCCGAGGATCGAGTGGGAAATATAGAAGATGTGACAATGGAGTTAATTGAAGCGCTCCTCCAAAGCTTGAAAACACAGAAATTTATTCAGAACAAGCTGGTGGACCTGGAGTCAAGATCCCGCAGAAATAATATACGCCTGGTTGGAGTGGAGGAAGGCTCCGAGGGGAGATCTGTCCAAGACTTTGTCTCGGAGCTGCTACAGCACGAGATACCTATACCGGCCGGGCTAGAACTTAAGATCCAGCGGGCCCATCGTATCTCTGTACAGAAACCGCGCCCTGGAGAATTCCCACGTCCGATTCTTATTAATTTCCAGGAATTCACAACGAAAGAACTCATACTTCGAGAAGTTTGGAAAAAGAAGCAAATCCAGGTGAATGGCAAGACGATCTACTTTGATCATGACTATGCATCAGATATTGTTCAAAAGCGCAAACAATACAGAGAAGTTAAGCGGATACTAAAGGAAGCGGGAGTGCGCTTCCAAACTCCCTACACGAGCATTCGGATCCACTGGCAGGACGGAGTCAGAAACTACGGTAACGTACGAGAGGCGGCTATGGAGATGCAGAGGAGGGGATACGATGTCCAGATCCCGGCGGCATCTGAGGAGGACGATGCGCTAAGCAGAAGGTGTCGAGAGTGGAAACGGGCCTCAATCTCCCATCGAGAGCAAATTTCTTCCCCGAGGCAGAGAGTTAAAAAAAATTGGAGGAATTTCAGAGAAATGCTGATTAGTTCGGGGGATATCTTCCCCCTGTTACTGATCAGAAAATTATAGGCCTCTTAAATTCAAAGTTCTGGAGGAGCAACACCGGATGGAGGTAAATACGTTGGACTATAATTTGGGAACTACTTCTTCAGTTCTCAAATATTTCATAGGGCCCTCCTTTACGGAGGTTTTTTACCCTAGATCTACCAACGGGGTCATGGTGGGAGACAGTTTCTTCCTACTAATTGGGAGTCGCAAGTTTGTGTTTAATTTTTGTTTAATGTCTAGTAATATTGTTTTATTTTATTTTCTTAAACTAGAGGGGATGATCATTGCACACTGTACGAATTATGAGTGGTGTAGGTAAAATAAAAATTATTTCAATCAATATCAATGGTCTGGGGAATCCAGTTAAAAGGAGTAGATTGCTATCTAAATTGAAACGACACAAGGCACAGATTATATTCATTCAAGAAACTCATATGTCAAAAGAAGAACATGAAAAATTTAAAAAGCTTGGCTATGTAAATTCTTTTTATAGCTCATGTAAGAATAGCAGACGAAGAGGAGTTATAATTTTATTAGCTAACACGGTAAATTTCGAAAAGTTAGAGGAAATCTGTGACAAGGAGGGTAGATATGTTGCTGTCAAAGGGAGGATTAATAATGAAGTGGTGTCCCTGATAAATGTGTATGCCCCTCCAGAGGACAACTCAAAATTCTATCAAAAACTATCTGAAAAAATTATAAGCTTTAGTGAAGGGACCTTGATATGTGGGGGCGACTGGAACTGTATATTAAATCATACTAAAGATACTACAAGCAAAAAAAGACGCAAAGATAATAAATCTAAATCTCTTAACTCATTAATAAAGGAAGCGGATCTCTGTGATGTATGGAGAGAATTACACCCTCTGGAGAAGGATTATACCCATTTCTCAGCAGCCCATAAGGTTCATTCTAGGATAGATTTTTTTTTGATAAATAGAAGTGATAAACATAGAGTCACAGAATGCAATATCGGTATAGCCGACTTGTCGGATCACAACGCCATTCATTTGACCATTCACCTACATAATCAGAATAAGAAATTATTATGGAAATTGAACATTGGTATTCTCAATAATGAATCTGAGGTAAAAGAGATCAAAAAAGAAATACAAACCTGTATTGCCCACAATAAGGATGATCAGATAGACCCAACAATAATTTGGGATACTGTGAAAGTAGTAACTCGGGGGTATTTGATATCAAGGACCAGCTACCTCAAAAAAATGAAGAAGCTTACACAGTCCAAATTAGAACAACAATTAAGGGATTTGGAAAAAAAAAAGCATACAGATTTGAGTCCTGATTTGGCCGAAAAAATCAAAAACGTAAGAAAACAACTAAGTGATTTGACTATGGAGGAAATAGAAAAGAAACTGAGATTCACAAAACAAACATTCTATGAGTCTGGCTCCAAAGCAACTAAAGTATTGGCTAAACGGTTAAAATTAATGCAAATAACTAATGCAGTCAACAAGATTAGAGATCCAAATACCAAGGAACTACTATATGAACCAACACAGATAAAAAACACCTTTCAAGAATATTATAAAACATTGTATAGTCAACCGGATCAGAAAAATGGACCAGAAATTGTAGAGTTTTTGGATCAGTTAGACCTCCCTTCAATAGGGACAACTCAAAATGAACTATTAACCAAACCAATTACAAAGGAAGAACTGGATAAGGCAATAAGGAGATTGAAGACGAATAAAAGTCCAGGGAGTGATGGGTACCCCAATGAGTGGTATAAGACTTTCAAAGAGGTTTTGGCCCCTATTTTGATAGATTCTTTTAATTGGACAATAAAACACGCTAAAATTCCACCTTCCTGGAAAGAGGCCATCATCTCAGTCTTACCGAAAGAAGGTAAAAACAAGGAAAACTGTGATTCTTATCGCCCAATCTCCATCTTAAATGTTGATTATAAACTATTTACATCTATAATCACAAGACGCCTAGAGCTGTTCCTTCCTGACCTGGTGGATGAAGACCAGACAGGGTTCATTAAGGGGCGACAGACACAAGACAATATACGACGCACATTGCATATAATTAATGAAGTTAATAGAGAAAAAATCCCAACAGCCTTAGTGAGTTTAGATGCTGAAAAGGCTTTTGACAGAGTCTCTTGGATATTTCTTTTTGCTGTTTTGAAGAGAATGGGCTTTGACAGAATCTTCATCAAGTGTATACAATCCCTGTATCATAGGCCAATGGCTAGAGTTAAAATAAATGGGGACTTGACAGACAGCTTTGAGCTCTTTAGAGGAACTAGGCAAGGTTGCTGCTTGAGTCCAGCTCTTTTTGCTTTGTATATTGAGCCATTGGCTCAGTATATACGGCAAAGTACAGACTTAAAAGGGGTTTTTGTTTCCAAACTTGAACAACGAATAGGTCTTTTTGCAGATGATATAATTATATATCTACAGGATCCTGATACGACCTTTCCTTGGCTGTTTAAAGCATTAAAATATTTTGGTAAAAACGCAGGATATAAACTAAATATCGTAAAGACTCAAGTACTCTGTCTGAATTACTTCCCCAAAGAATTATTACAAAATGAACTTAAACTAAAATGGGATTCAAATAAGATCAAATACTTAGGTGTCTATTTAACTAGTGATACAAGTACTTTATACGAGGCAAACTATGTGAAGTTTAGTAACACAATCCAAAAAGATCTGATTAAATGGGCTCCGCTTGTCAAGGACCTTAGCTCAAGAATAGAGGTAATAAAAATGAATGTGCTTCCCCGGTTATTGTACCTATTCACCTCATTACCAGTCCAAATAACAGATGCACAGTTTGGTAAATGGGATAAATTAGTTAGTAGATTTATTTGGAAAGGGACAAAGCCAAGAATAAGATTTAAAATACTCCAATCAGGAAAAGAAAAAGGAGGACTTGCCCTCCCGAATTTCAAGGAATATTTCTATGCAGCCCAGCTGAGATATACTGTTTATTGGTGTTCATCAGAATATACTTCAAAATGGAAGCATATAGAGTTAAATTATTGCCTATCATGTCATCCACAAGCAAGATTGGGAGAAGAAACCACCCAGCCCACGAACAAAAATCTCATCACTGAATTTACTATTAAACTCTGGTGGACAATAATGAAGAAATATAGAATTACAGAAGATTGTAAATTGCTGATTTGGCCTGCATACTCTCGAAAATTCCAAAGTGGACAATGGGATAGCACATTTTTAAGATGGGTCAATAAAGGAATTACAGCAATGTGTACATTAATAGATGGGACAACATTTAAATCTTTTGAGAATCTACAGAAACAATTCGGATTGGATAAATCAGATTTATTTAGGTACTTTCAATTAAGACACTTTTACAATACAGAAATTAGAAAGAAGCTCTCGAGAGAAAGAAATCGTATAATAGGAACAATAACAGGTGCATATAAAAATCTTCCATCAGGAATTCTGTCGAAATTATATGATGGCCTACAAAATTCGAATAGGAATGAAACATTATATATTAAACAAAAGTGGGAATCGGAACTACAAATTGAGTTGTCAGAGGATGATTGGCGATCCTTATGTCTCACACAGCATAACTCCACTAGCTCTAGACGATGGAGAGAATATGGCTGGAAAAATGTGATTAGGTTTTTTATTACTCCGTATATCAAAAGCAAGCAGTTGAAAACACCCCAACAATGCTGGAGATTATGTGGAGACTGGAACGCCAATCACTCACATGTGTTTTGGAAGTGTAAATATATTAAATCATATTGGGAAAGAATTGCGGCAACAATGACGAAGGTGCTGGGGTATGAAGTACTGTGTGAGGCACGAGTAATGTATTTTGGAATATGGGAAAATGTAAAAAAGGAGGACTGGTATTTGTTTAAGATTATGTTGTTGTCAAGCAAAAAGGTGATAACAAAGAATTGGCTGAAAAGCGATCCTTTAAAACTGGAAGACTGGATGGACGTAATCGAGGACATATATACAATGGAAAAAATGACTTACACTCTGAGACTGAAATCTGACAAACACCGAAAACAGTGGACAAAATGGATAATTTATAAGTCTCAGTCAGCCTTATAGGGCGGGACCTCTCGTGGTTTTTTTTTTTTTTTTTTTTTTTTTTGTGTGTTTGTTGTTGTGTTATTATTATTATTGTCTTGTCCGTATGTAATATAAAGGAAAAAGTACAAAATAAAGAGTTAAAAAAAAAAGACAGCTTTATTTGAAAGGGTACACTGAAGAGTAAAACCGTATTATAGATAGCAGATAGTTGGTTTCGTAAACCAACAACACCAACTGTCTCCTATCTATAATCCAGTTTTGAGATCCTTCCCAGACGCCTTAACGCCCACTCACATCCTGGGCCATCTGATCTCAGGAATTCGCATGATAAGGTGGGGCCAGGTTTCACAATGAACTCACCCGAAACTCTGGCTGATTGGGACCCACACCCGGTTTCACACCTTGGCTCAGGCGATTAGAGGATCATCAGGGGGTCCTTTTGTCCCTCTGTGGGGGGAAACTCCCACTAGGTTTATATCTGGGACTCTCCACCATTTGACCTTAGAACTGAAGAAGCTTCTCAGATGAGAGGTGAAACGTCTTCAAGTAACTTAGAGAAGTCCAGACGCTTTTCTTTCCAAGCTCCCTTAGACTGTTGGATCTGTATGTGTTGTGATTCAATATTGTGAAATGCCTTGCAAAACAAAGTAAGGTACACTTATTTCATGTTCT
Organism: Maylandia zebra; assembly: GCF_041146795.1. Lineage (NCBI taxonomy): Eukaryota > Metazoa > Chordata > Actinopteri > Cichliformes > Cichlidae > Maylandia > Maylandia zebra. The sequence goes on along the minus strand of NW_027490031.1, from coordinate 2,710,799 downwards.
TTAAATAATAATGAAAGTACACGGTAAAAATGCTTCAGAAAGTCCTTCCTACTGTTCTCTACATATCTGGATGATGACTCTTGTCCCGAATTCTTTGATGTTGGGCTGAGAACAAACAACCAATACTCAGAGCAGGTCCAGTCAACAACAGTTATTTATTAAGCACATATATGTGGGCGATCCACACGACACCACCCAAAGCGCAGTCCGGTAGATCTCAAAGAGCAAGCACTTTGATACACAGTTTTATATGTCAGGGTTCATGCGTAAGCAGATAACATAACATGCATCAGTTACAATTAGTGACAACTAGATACGATTCCTTTTTTGGTGATCTTCTACAAGTACTTAGAAATGTATTTTCCTAACACTCTTCAGTCTGTCGCAGGTGAACTCACCTGTCAGCCACAATAGCCCAAACACTCTTTGTATTTTCCCTTCATGCAGCTGTATTTAAAGTGTTCATATTATTCATTAATGCACTCTGCACTTGTCTCTTATATCAGTCTGACCTAGGGATGGGTACCGGTATCCGGTGCCATGATGGCACCGGTTCTGACACAAACTGTAGTAAACAGACAGAAAAGCAGCGCACATTTCGGTGCTTTATTTCGGTGCTTTTTTTTTTCCTGAGCTGTGATACACTTTAGATTTTAGCCAATCATTTTACATTTCCAAGGATAGTAGGCGGGTCCAGGTACGTACGTTCTTTTAGAGCAGAGCAACAGATTAAAAATGCCCAAGGCTAAGCGGTCAAAAGTCTGACTGTATTTCACAGCAAAAGATGCAAACTCAGCAGCCTGCAACAAGTGCTTTAAGCTGATACTGTGCAAAGGAGCTAACACCTCGAATCTGATGAAACACCTGGCGACGCATAGCGTTTTTTTTTTTTTATTAAAAGCCGAGAAATGCACCATATTTGATGGCAGCAGCAGCCGTTCTTCTCTGCGTGAGTAGCTTAATGTTGTTCGTGTGTAATTTACGTTTAGTAGGCTAACCACATTATTACATTAATGCATGTAAGATGAACTAGCAAACATCATCATAGCTACATGAGGCTGTCTTCTTGTTTGATGGCAGATACTCCCTTCACCCTGGCCAAAAAGGCTAAAATGACCAAAGAAAAAGTGGAAAACAGTTAAACATGAGAGGTTTAGGACAAAGTTTGTGTTTTTTCCATTGTTTAAGCACTGCTTCCAGCCAAGAGTGATACCATATATGCCCCATAGCTGCAGAAAAGGCTAACATTGTTATCTTTTTACCAAAAACAGCTGAACATGAGAGGTTTTTGGACCAATTTTGTGTTCTCCATTCTTTAAGCACCGGCACCGTTTCAAAAGTACCGGTTTGGCACCGGTATCGGATAAAACCTAAATGATACCCATCCCTAGTCTGACCCTTATTGTTCTTACCAACTTAATTTTTACATTTGTTTTTTTTTTATTAACTGTTTATTGTAGACTGAACTGTTTTTACTCTTCATCATGCTGCTGTAACACAAACATTTCCTTTGTGGGATCAATAAAGTATCTATCTATCCATCTGCAGTGACTGTCGTGTTCATGGGCTTTAGTGAGATAAATGTATTAGATCAGGGTCTTAGCATAATTTATACTTTTTGAGTTTGCCAAAGTAAGAATTTACCAGTTGTAATGTGAAAATTGAATGTGAAGATAACTAAATTATTACTATTACAACAATTACCTACCAGGACATTCTCCGTCATAGATGCAGTGCTGAGCAGGCCTGGTCTTGCCTGAAACCGAGCAAAAAAACAACACACACAAAAAATCGAACCCCAGTCGAAAAATAGCTTTGAAGGTTCAAGGCACAACGTTTATGTATGTGGGCTGATACATGAGTTACAAAACCAAAAAGCAACAACTAAGACCAGACTATGAAAGTGAATATAACTACACTCAACAAAAATATAAACGCAACACCTTTGTTACTGCTCCCATTCCCCATGGGATGGACGTAGAGACCTAAAATTCATTCCAGATACACAATATAACCATCCCTCCCAAACAGTGGTCACAAATCAGTCCAAATGTGTGGTAGTGGGCACATCTGCCATATTGAGATAATCCATCCCACCTCACAGGTGTGCCACATCAGGATGCTGATCTGACATCATGAGTAGTGCACAGGTGTACCTCAGACTGCCCACAACAAAAGGCCACCCTGGAATGTGCAGTTTTGTCTCACAGCAAGATGCCACAAGCAATGAGGGAGCGTGCAACTGGCATGCTGACAGCAGGAATGTCAACCAGATCTGTCGCCCGTGCATTGAATGTTCATTTCTCAACCATAAGCCGTCTCCACAGGCGTTTCAGAGAATATGGCAGCACATCCAACCGGCCTCACAACCGCAGACCTCGTGTAACCACACCAGCCCAGGACCTCCACATCCAGCAGGTTCACCTCCAAGATCGTCTGAGACCAGCCACCCAGACAGCTGCTGGAACAATTGGTTTGCACAACCAAACAATTTCTGCACAAACTGTCAGAAACCGTCTCAGGGATGCTCAACTGCATGCCCGTCGTCCTCATCGGGGTCTTGACCTGACTCCAGCTCGTCGCCGTAACAGACTTGTGTGGGCAAATGCTCACATTCGATGGCGTCTGGCACGTTGGAGAGGTGTGCGCTTCACGGATGAATCATGGTTCACATTGTTCAGGGCAGATGGCAGCTGAGAATGTCCCAGTTCTTGCATGGCCAGCATACTCACCGGACATGTCACCCATTGAGCATGTTCGGGATGTGCTTGACCGGCGTATACGACAGCGTGTACCAGTTCCCACGAATATCCAACAACCTCGCACAGCCATTGAAGTGGAGTGGACCAACATTCCACAGGCCACAATTGACAATCTGATAGACTCCATGCAACGATGTGTTGCACTGCATGAGGCAAATGGTGGTCACACCAGATACTGACCGGTTCTGGGTCCCCAGACCCCCAATAGCGCAAAAAACTGCACATTCCAGGGTGGCCTTTTGTTGTGGGCAGTCTTAGGTACACCTGTGCACTACTCATGATGTCAGATCAGCATCCTGATGTGGCACACCTGTGAGGTGGGATGAATTATCTCAATATGGCAGATGTGCCCACTACCAAACATTTGGACTGATTTGTGACCACTGTTTGGGAGGGATGGTTATATTGTGTATCTGGAATGAATTTTAGGTCTCTACGTCCATCCCATGGGGAATGGGAGCAGTAACAAAGGTGTTGCGTGTATATTTTTGTTGAGTGTAATATGATCTCTGAAAAATTTTAATCTGGTTTTAAATCACTACATAGCACTGAGACAGCACTTTTATGGATTTTTAACGATATTCTTTTAACTCTGGATTCTGGCAGCCCTGCTGCCCTTTTATTGTTGGACTTGTCAGCAGCTTTTGACAATGTCAACCATGACATCCTGTTATCACAGTTAGAATTTCATGCGGGCCTAAAAGGATCTGCCCTCCAGTGGTTTCGATCCTATTTGTCAGAAAGGTCTTTTCATGTCAATATGGGCCCCCACAACTCCAAAATAGCCCTGTTCGCACTCTATTTGTTGCCATTGGGCTCCATCTTCTCGCGGTACAGCATTTCATTTCCCTGTTTTGCTGATGATTTGCAGATTTATCTACCTTTAAAAGCAGGGTCAGACCATCCCCAGCTCCTATTACGCTGCCTTGATGATGTCAAACAGTGGTTGTCATTAAATTTTTTAAAGCTAAATGAAAATAAAACTGAAGTTGTCATTTTTGGCAACGTTAATCATATCGACAGCACTCTGGGCGCCATTTCCTCGTATTGTAAAACACATGTAAAAAACCTCGGTGTCTACATTGATGGTTCTTTTAAATTGAATAAGCAGGTGAGTGCAGTAGTTCAGTCCTGCTTTTTTCAGCTAAGACAGCTAGCCAAGGTAAAGCCATACCTCCCGGCTAACGTCTTTGAGCGTGTTATTCACCATTTCCTTACTTGCAGATTAGACTACTGCAATTCATTGTATTATGGTCTAGGTCTATGGGCAGAAACCTGTGCCATCAGAAACTGAATTTGAATTAGTCTAATTTGAAATTGAATTTATGGTTTGAAAATGATCATCACTAAATTGAAATTGAATTTTATATTTTGAAAATGAATTTATTTCCTTTGAAACTGCATTTTATCCTTTAAAAATTAGCTCTCGAATAATTTCAGATTCACTTCTCACCATTCAGTTTCAGTTCCAAAATTCAGTTTTTTGGAACTTACATCCGGTTCAAGCACAGATTAATAGAACTACGTTTTACTGGCAGACCGAAAGTGTTACTGACAGGAATCTACAGCGTCTTGAGCTGAATTAAGACTTCAGAAGTCATTCGTCATGTCGAATGACCAGCGGATGAACTCTCAGGTTGGTAATAAATGTATTACATGTATAAGAACAAGCGTCATGTTAACAAATGATAGCCGTACACTAACTTTTATGCTTATTGTAGCTGTTAGCTAAAAATGCTAATTTAACGTAGTTTGCCCTGATTTCAGCTTTGACAAACAAATATGATCGACTGTTTCTAGTAGAATTCCAAAGTTGTCATCTTGGACCCTCTCAGAGTACCCCCTCTGTATGCTTGCAGAGACCCCTACAGTAGGGAAACATGCAAAACGGTGCCCAAACCTTTGTGTTTTAGCTTTATTTACGTCTTGCACAGCATCCCAACTCTTTAGCTAACTTAATAACTTTAGCTAAAGTGAATAGTTAGTCTAATTCATTAGTGCAGCATTACTGGATCACCTCTGTTTGAAGTAATATAATATGATATACAACTATCACTGAAACAGCAAACTTTGTAAATAAGCAAACAACACTTCTCATTCTCTAAACATTTGGCCACAGCTGTAGATTACACTATCAGTGCTTGTTCACTCTTGACAATAACAACATTTCTAAATTTACTTTGTGCATTTACAGGTAAACAATATCTAATATTTTATCTAAATGACTGCTTTGTCTTTGAAAAGGGTGAAGAGCCTGAGGCCGGTGACAGTCCAGTTCTACTCTAAGTACATCCTTACAGTGGCTCACAGGACAAGGCCACATTCCTGTACTGCCAGAAGAGAAGAGAAACTTCAGTCTTCATGCAGTTCAACCACACCTGTCATATTCCATATGACAGGGGCCTCAAACTCCAGGCCTCAAGGGCCAGTGTCATGCAACTTTTCCATGCCCTTGAGGACTGGAGTTTAAGACCCCTGCCGTATGGTGTTCATGCTGTTTTCTACCCCACAGTTACAGCATGTCTGACTGCCTGTTCAGCATATGCAAAAATATATGATGAGTTTAAGCATGTGATGACAAAGGCCTTCCATTATGGTGTTTGTCATCACATGTCACAGACATCTGGATGATCATTTGGAATAAACAAAAAACTAAAAACTTGTTACTTCATCCTTTATCTTTATTATTATTATTTTACACTTTTCATTGTTAGGCATTAGGTTTATTTGTAGTAGTCCTTTCCAACGTCTTTCCCTCTTCCATGTTACTGTGTCAGCATCTATTTGGGTTTGGAAGTGTAACAGAAAGTAAAGAAATCCAAAGTGCCATTAAAACCAGGAGAGGTTCTTATATTTCAGAAGAAGGGATTAATTCAAAAGAAAAGACCTCAATGCCATATTTTATTTAGGAACCCTAGAGAGCACTTTGCAAAATAACACATTTGTTGCGGCTCCTCCAACCTATGGCGGCGGCAGACTAAACATGAGGACACAGATGAACAACAGATGACTTGTAATTACGAAACTGGTTCGCTGTGTAAGCGCTTACTCCACAAACAAGATACGTGAAGATATCGGGGTAGGACAGTGGCGGCAAGTCGTCTGGGTCTTTACTCCACTGCCGTATTTCATATGGGTCCAGATTTGCGATGCACTCTATTTTTTTTCAAGTACCGCTGCTTCGCCTCTGGACGCAATCGGTCTCTATACTGTCCGTTTTCTTTTGAGCTGCTTTTAAGCATGTTTCTTGTCGTCGTCGTTCCAACACAGTGTGTTTGTTTTGATTCGTAGACCCCGAAAATGGAGCTGCGCTTTTTATAACTTTTATAACTTTTTTATAACTGCTTGCATATTAGCAGAGACATCCAAATCGTGCAAGGACTCAACGTCTCCCATTGCATTGCAACATTGCCTTAATAAAAACCCATATTCCTGCAAAGCCTTCACATCATCAGATTTTATAGATGGCCATTTACTGACCCTTTCAATGTAGGCAGCAGCAATTTTCAGCGAATTGCCAAAGTTCTCTTGGAGCAAAGATTTAGCTTTAGCATATCCATACTCAACAGGCATATACTGACAGCTTCTGACCATTTCTCTTGGATGGCCTCTAGTATATTGCTCGAGAAAATATAAACAATCCTTAGCACTGTGAGCTTGACTCTCCACCATGTGCTCAAAAGCTCGCATCAGTGTTTGATATTGCAAAGGATCGCCATCAAATAACTGAATGTCACGTCTTGGTAACAAAAACAGAGACTGCTGCTCAGCTAATAAAGTTGTAATTTCATTTTGTTTCTTCAAAACTGTGACTAAATGATCATGACCCTCACCACCTTGCACTGTATGTGTGAGAGTTTTGATTGTGCTTGAGACTGCGAAATCATCTGAGTAGTTGAAACTTCACCTGGAAATACTTGATGTAACTTCGTCTCTGACTTTTCCAACGAAACGACCTTGGGCTGAAAAGTATTTTTAACCTTGGGCCTTACATCCAATACCTGCGCTTGATGATCACTTGCATCAACACCCTGATATGGTTGATCTGGTAACAGGTTTGAACGTCGGAGCATTAGGATTTAAAATGCCTAAACTCCCCTGTTCTCGCTCTAAATACGAATTCATTCCATCTGATTTAACATTAACAGCACTTGAGACTCGGGACATTTCAGAAGCTTTTAAAACATTCACCTTTGCTGCTGAGGCTGCTATTTCAGTTTCTAAGTCAAGCAGCTCCTTCCTTTGCTTAAGCTGTATTTCTTGTTCTTCCAAAGCATGCTTTTCTTTCAACAACCTCTGTCGAACAAGAAGGGCAGCCATGTCAGCTTCTGCCATTATGCGTGCTGACAAGGCTGATGAAACCATGGAGCTACTGAGTGATTATTTACTTTTCCTACAACTTTTGTTTCCAACATTAGAGATGCTATCACTTGGTTTAATATCATCTATCGCAGTGTGACGTTCTGTTTGAAGCCTTTCAATCTGATTCTCCAGAGCCTTAGCAGTCGGTTTCGGCTGTATTTTCTTTCCATCCACATCACCACATTGTATTAATTGGTGTGTCTCCATTTTTCTTCAAAACATTACAAAATCCAAACGTTGAACTGCACCTATGCCACACAGCTTCATTCCAACACATCAACTTGATGACATTCACTTCATAAACCCTGGACACACACAATTAACAGGAGCAATATCCCCCACTATCTGCCTATTAAACCTAACTAACTCAACCTAGTCTTCCGTACATACTAGCGGTGGGTATTTATGTACCTCCATACCGTCAGATGTGAGGAAGACAAACTGTCTTAAACACAAACTGCGGCGGTACTCCCAAGGCAATGGCTTCAGCCGCCTGATGCACAATAACTAGAAAGCAAATCAGTACAACGCCTTGTGCAGCTGTACTGGTAAAACCTAACAGGGGAATAAAACTCCTGAACAAAAGGTGCTTGTGTAGCCAAAGGCTTAATCTAAAAGCGGGTGGACAAAGGCAACAGCAAACTATAAAACTCTCATCAATAAACTCATCTATATATGAATAATCCAATAAAACCTACAAACCTTTCTGTTGACAATTTGTTGCGGCTCCTCCAACCTATGGCCGCGGCAGACTATACATGAGGACACAGATGACGCGCAGCAATAAACACATAAAATACACTTTGTACCATTTGCTCCTTTATTTCCACATGTAACTGTCCAATATATAAATCAGCACATGGGATTAACTATTAAACAAATGCACAGATTGCACAAACAAATAACTGCAACTCACCAATAACTGCACCAATTACAATGCCAACTTACAATTTGGCCTATGGTATCAATTAGTGCACAAATATACAAAACCTAGTGATGGGACGTTCTGTATCGAGGCTTCGGAGCGTGTGTCGAGTAATGGAGGGGGCGTTTCCGCGAAGCGTGTATCGAGGCTTGCTTCATTTATGGGAGGAGCTGAAAATGATGACATCCGAAGCCTCGCTGCCCGGCTGTACCACGTGACTGGTTCATGAAGCGGTTCGAACTTTGCCGCGAGCCATGACAGCGATATAAACCCCTCAGACCCCATTCAAAATGTGGGTGTTTGATGGAGAGTTGCGGTTAGTGAGAGTTGGAGACAGTTTGGAGAGAGTTGGAGACAGTTTGGAGAGAGTTTGAGACAGTTTGGAGACAGTTTGGAGAGAGTTTGAGACAGTTTGGAGAGAGTTTGAGACAGTTTGGAGAGAGTTTGGAGACAGTTTGGAGAGAGTTGGAGACAGTTTGGAGACAGTTTGGAGACAGTTTGGAGAGAGTTGGAGACAGTTTGGAGACAGTTTGGAGAGAGTTGGAGACAGTTTGGAGACAGTTTGGAGAGAGTTGGAGACAGTTTGGAGAGAGTTGGAGACAGTTTGGAGACAGTTTGGAGAGAGTTGGAGACAGTTTGGAGAGAGTTAGAGACAGTTTGGATAGAGTTTGGAGGTTTAGGAGAGTGAGTAGAGAAAGTCAGGAGAGAATGGAGCCAGCTAAGAAGAGGAGGATGTCCTCCCCTGTGTGGGAACATTTTGATCTTATATCTCCCAACAAGGTATGTAAATTTCCACAGAAGATGTATTTTCATAATACTGATGGTGCAATAAAACCTATGTTAAGCTGTCTGTACTTTTGTACAAGGTGAAGTGTTTGCTATGTGCCAGGGAGCTGGGATATAACAACAACACCTCATCCATGCTTAGGCACTACAGAGCTTTGCATGAGAATAAGGGGAACACCGATTGTGGAGCAAGACCAGGTGAGCCATCAAATGCAATGATAATATAGCATGCTGTAATGTTACTAAATGATATAACAATATCATACAATGCAATAAGTGACGTGAGTGATATTTATATTTGTGCTTTGTTCTCCTGAGGAAAGACAATAAAAACAATCTCAAATAGATGAAGACCTGGTTAGCATGGTGATTGAGGACTCCCAGCCATTTAGCATTGTGGAGGACAAAGGATTCAAAAGATTTGTTAAATCATTAAATCCTAGTTATGTTCTCCCCACTAAAAAGGACGTAAAAGCAGTGAACATTTAGTTTCTACAGAGTTAAATGTGAACAGGCAGGACTGAGGCTCAAAGCCTCAGTGTGTAGCTACACTACACACTGCTTCACAGCCACGTCGTACTTGTGAACAAAATGTTTTACTTTCCTTTAGGCCCTGAAAGTCATGGTGGAGGCCAGGTACCAGGAGATAAAGGAGAAAGCTAAGGCCAGCATTGAGAAGGCAGCAGCTGTGAGTCTGACATCAGATATGTGGACCTCCATCAACACAGAGGCCTATCTTGCAGTCACCTGCCATTTTGTTGATGAGTCCAGCACATTAAACGGCACATTTATAGTTTCAACATTATGCACTCCACACTGTATATAAATGCCACTTGTTTTGCACATATTCAACTCTGTATATTTTTATATATTTTATTTATTTATTTTTTTTTACTATTTAATTTGTAAAAATGTGTATACACACACACACACACACACACACACACACACACACACACACACACACACACACACACACACACGTAGGAAAATATTTAGTATACACATCCAGAAATGCATACACTATTATATATTGTACATATATTTATTAGTTTCAGATTAGCCATTCTTGTATTTTGCTCGTTTGTGTTTTGCACATCTCTGTTGCTTGTGGGGCTCGCACACAAGAATTTCACTCGCATGTGCTGTGCCAGTGTGCCTGCACATGTGATGTGACAATAAAAGTGATTTGATTTGATTTGATAAACACCGTTGTTTTAGGAGTGCAATATTTTCCTAATGCACACACTGCAGAAAACATTGCACAGGTGAAAGGCTCACTCATGGCAGAATGGGCAATTACTGACAAAGTCACATGCCTAGTAACAGATGGGGCTGCCAATATGGGGGCTTGTGCAAGGGAGCTAAGACTTAAACATGCCAAATGCATAGCTCACACCCTGAACTTAGTGGTGAAGAAGGCCCTTGACCAGACCCCTGAGCTCTCTGACATCCGAGCCAAGTCCAGGAGGATCGTGGGATATTTCAGGAGCAGTACCTCTGCAAAGGTAAGTTCTTAAGTGGCTTAATTACAGTTTCTTTAATTCTACTTATGTGTATAGTTCTGCTCCCTTGACAATCTAATGTATGCTTTTTCAAATTGTATTTTGTAAGGAGAGGCTTTCAGTCGTGCAGGAACAACTAAGGAAGCCTCAACACAAACTACTACAGGAGGTGGAAACCCGCTGGAACAGCACTTACAATATGCTGCAAAGACTTTTCGAGCAAAGGGAGCCAGTGGGTGCTGCTTTGGCAAGTCTCACAACAAACATCCCACCTCTGTCATCTGAGGATTTTGGTATAATTTCAGAGTGTCTGGTTGTCCTAGCACCATTTAACGATGCAACCACTGAGCTCTCTCAGGAAAAAAGGGTGCCTGGGTCAAAGGTCATACCTTTGCTCACTATGCTGGATCATTGCCTCAATGAACAAATGGAAAAACCACCATCCATTGGATCTTCTCTGGCTCAGAAGCTGAGGATTCTATTGAGAGAGAAGCTAGATAAAATACAGACCATGAGCATTATGTTCCTTGTGACACTGCTGGACCCAAGGTTCAGAAAACTCGGGTTTCTCAGCCCTGCAAGAGCTAGCGAAGCAGAAAAAAGACTGAAAGCAGAATGTGCTTCCGTAATGAGGGCCTCCACCACCTCTTCCTCCGCACCACCACCACAGCCATCAACGTCACAATCTGTTGAGGCTGTTTCCCACGGTACCATTGTTATTGCATTTTAGTTGCATTTATATAAAGTGAATATTGGGTTTTCCACTGTATCTATTATTGTATGATCTACTGTACAATATAAAGCGCCTTGAGGCGACTGTTGTTATTATTTGGCGCTATAGAAATAACATTGAATTGGAAATTGAATTGGTAGTATCTCATAAGACTCTCCTTTTTGTTTAGGTAACAACCTGTGGCGTCGCCTGGATGAGAGTGTCAGGCAGACACAGACACAAAATGTGACAGCAGACGCAAATATTGAGGTCCAACGGTACCTGATGGAGCCAAATATTGGAAGGCTGGAGGACCCCCTTAAATACTGGGAGAGACAGCAATATGTCTACCCTCACTTATATAAGTTATCACTGACATACCTGTGTACCCCTGCCTCATCTGTGCCCTGTGAGCGAGTGTTTTCAAAGGCAGGGGAAATATTGTCCAAAAAAAGAAATCGCCTACGACCTGCCACAGTGGAGAAACTGTTGTTTTTAAATAAAAACCAATGATGTGTCCCCTAAACACTAATCACTGTCCTTGCCTCAATGTTACAAAAGCACAACCACTGTCCACACCTCACCTCACAGTAAATGATCATTTCCATCTTAGGCATTTCCAAATGATCATTTTCCATACTGCCATGACTACAATATACATGTTTTACACACTCCTTTTGTTGTTGACATTTACAGGCTGTGTGCAAAATGCCACACTCTTCAAATTCATGCCAGCTATTATTTTTACGTCCAGTAGGTGTCCTACTAGAGCAAATGAAGCTTCATGAAGCTTCGCGTTGGGGTGAACCAATTGGATGAAAAGCTTCAGTGCTTCATGGGGCTTCATCTGCCCATCACTAGCCAGAGGCTTTAATTACAGGACTTACCCTCACAGTGCAAACGCGCGCTGTGAGGAGCGGAAGCCTTAGCAGCTTCTAAACGTTAGAGTGAGATCTGGTTTCTGGGTTTTCAAAATAAAATACAATAAAAAAAAAGATAAAATTCACACTTAAAATGATAATTAAGAACAGGTAAGTGCATGTTTTTCATATGTATTTTTAACTCCGTTACACATGTTCAATGGGCAGATCCGAAGGGAAGGGAATGAGGAAACACATTGACAGAGAGGAGGTGCTGTGTTTAAGAGCAGGAAGAAAAGGGAGGGTTATCAGGCTGTGCTTCACTCCAGGAAGAGGAGCGGTTTGAGAGCGACACTGTGTGTTTAACCCTTTTATTTACCACTCACCTCAACTTTTAACCCTTTCTTTTATATAAATAAATTTCACTTTAGAAACGTCAGAGTTCTCACTGAAGTTAGCAAACAGTCTTTCAGTTTTAGTGAATGCAGGAGGATAATGATCCTAAACATTCAGTCTGGAAAATAACCTGACTCTCAAAATCAGCAAAACTAGAGAGATGATAGTGGACTACCGGAAACGACCAGTCAGAGAACACCAGCCCATCCACATAAAGAGTGTCAAGGTCGAAAGGGTCAACAGCTACAAAGTCCTTGGAGTCAACATCACTGAGGATCTCTCCTGGACCCTGACCATAATATTGTTTTTTATGGTTTTACATTCACCGGGCCCCAATATGCCCGTATATCAAAGAGAAATTAAAAATGCATGCTGTGGAAGAGTTCAGGTCTTAGGAGGTTAAAAGTATATGATATAACACAGATTATTAATTAGATTATAAAATTATTAAATATTATATTATTACATTACTGCCCACACCGTTTTAGCAGATGAACTGAAATGTGTGAGTACATGGGTACATGTACTCACACAGTACATCTGTTTTGAAATTTACATCTGGTTCTTCTCTGGTGTTCATGCAGACAGCTCTGCAGTAAATAGCCATCTGTACTAACACACTCTCTCTGTGTACTCAGTATTTGAATATGAACATTTCCCCCCCTGACTCAAAGACACAGTTATAAAAGGACTTGTTTATATTTTGCTATCTAAAAAGGAAACACTGTGGACTGTCCAACAAGCAGAAACAGGAAGTTACATTCTAACATCTAAATATGACTTCCTTGTTTGTTTGGTGATGCGAGCACAGGGGAGGGCTATGACAGCAGAGGTGCCCCTGAATAGGTCACCATTCTGTGACAGTGATACACTCACAGGCTGGCAAGTTTTTAAAACCAAAATTTGAAAAAATATCAGTAGCCTCTGTTGGTCATTAATGTCAGACCGTGTTTGGTTTTCTCAGGTAAACATTAACAAAATACAGACACATGGTTTTCTCAGAGCTCTGTTTTAGTAACTGTGGCTGAAGTAATCTTTAAAAACTCTCAAAGACTTTTTGTGTGTCCTGATGCAGCAGTCACACCTGTTCACGCCCGTCCTCCACCATCATCATCACCAGGTCGTCAGCCAACATTGAGGTTGTAGAGCTCAGGCCTCGTCTCCTTGTTTGTGCCAGATAATCAGCTGCAGTACCTAAAACAGTTCAGTCACAACCGTCTGCCCACTCTCACCCAGCGACTTTCTCCTGCTTGGTCATAGATTCAGAGTGCATCCTCCGACACTTGTCTGTGTTTGACTTTGTTGTGGAAAAATTAATGGAGCACTGAAACTACACTGGTTTGTTTGTAGAAACCTGCAAAGGGATGAGTCCAGCACAAATATTGATTACATCTCCTTCATGATCACGGTGTGGAGACAATCTTTGTTCATCTGTCAGGAGGTTAGCTCCACAACTCCCATAACTACAAACCTTACTGAACCTTTAAGTCCACCAGCCTGGCTGTTTAAACACGTCTGTGTTCCTCGTGGGTGACTCAGACTTCCACTCTACACTCACTGGTTGGACAAGGGAGACTTGCTCTGCATCAGAAAATCCACAAGGACAATGTCTGACCATCAGGTCTGAAGGTCAAAGCACTCAGAAAGCAGGAAACACAGCAGCAAGTCCACCTCCGAATGGCTCAGAAAAACCAGTGGCCAAGTCAAAGTGTGGAATTTATTTTATTGGAAAATTTATTTCCAATAAAATGATGAGTTGAAGGTGGTGTGACTGTCATTTTGGGGGGGAGGACCCCTTTCTGCAAGCTGCACTACATGAGGGACATCTCCATTAGGAGGCAAGATAAAGATCACTATTTTACATGTTTATAGTGAAATAAATGTATATTAAAAAATACTTGTATGTGCATGAATATGTTAAGAAGCATATTTGATTGTTTGTTCTACTTTTTAAATTTATTTATACAGTAAAACTGTTAATTTTCATTCGTTGCCTCAGGGGCAACACTGCGCAGTTAGCCCAATTTTTTTCAGGCAATATAATGCAGAAATATAACTGGCCATTTTTGACTCCTTTTGATTTTACATTTGTGTTTCACCTTCAAATTGTGCCATTTTATTTTTTTCCTGCCTTGCTTGGTATCATTTTTTTCAGCTCAACCTCACTGTCTGAATTTAGCTGTTTTTCATTGACATACTGTTTTAATATTACTGATCTGAAATCACTCAAATAACTTCCTAGTAATCCTAGTATTTTTTTTACTGTCAAACAACAGACATGTTGAGGAAATTATTTTTATAACTTGAAATGCAAATATAAATTGTACACTTGAAAACATTTTGAAAACATTTGTAAGCATATTCAACTATTTATGTAAAAATGCAGCTAATACACCTGCCGATTTTTAAATTTTGTACAACCATTTAAAAATATTAATAAAACTAACATAAGAGAACAGTCAGCTGTCACAATAAGATGTCCCACAAATGATGTGTCCCAGTAAAAAAAAATTGTTAGTCCACCACAAGACAGAGGAGAACAGCACAGGGATAAACCTGTAGGCCTGACAACAGGAGGTGTATCACTCCGCTGGTTTTCTACTTAGTGACAGTGTTTGCATTGCAAATGTGCCTTTATGACATTCATCAGTGCCCTCACTGACACACAAAACAAAATGACTACACAACACACTAACTATGCAATCTATGATTAATTGGTTGACATGGTACACCACCGATAGGAAACAGGTGGCTTTATTTCCCCCTTCTTTACTGTTTTCGCGATGTCCTTAGAAAACGCTTGAAAAAACCAGTGACGACAGTATTTAAAACAAAGCATGGCTTTATATATACATATATATCCGCCCCTGCATGACTGGAGAGTATGTGATGGTCTTTATCCACAGTATAATAATAATAATAATGACAGGGTCTTATTTCCCTAGTAATAATTAGAAGCGGTAGCATCAAAAATTCAGTGAAAACTAGTGAACTGGGTGTCTGGACGAGTGTTTCGTAATGTCTTTACCTGCACAGGTCTCTACCTGTGCAGTAGTGAGGAAAGAATGCGGACGTCAGAGACTGTGCCCGTGCCTCAGCCCCATTCAGTCCAAACTGTATGAAGACATACAGTTTGTGGTCAAACGAGCTTTTATTCTGACGGTCCAGAATTCGCGTGAATGCAGGGGTGAAAACTGGAGTTCGTTCGTTCACGGGTCAGTCTTTGCGTGTGAGTCCAGAGCGGCTCAGCTTTTTATGAGGACGAAGATGTTGCTGACGTTCTTGCTCCTCGGACTCGGTAAGAACCCGCTCTGTTCCTCTGTGTGTTTGCGTGTTTAAACAAGAAAACTTGTTACAAGTCTTAACCGTTTAAAAGCATGTTAATCATTGGGAGTAGCAGTTTTTGATATGGGCGGCATCATGGCTTTGGCAAAGAAGTGTCTCATACTGATGCTACGTCATGCCAGCACATTTTGGGGATGGGTTGGGCACCGATCGGTTTTCTATCGCCCATTTGAGGGTAGTAAAGGCGCCCTCCGTTTGCGGGGTGCGCCTGCTGCTTGCTGTACAGGGAGGAAAAGGGCAGGGCGGTGTTCCAGATTAACTGGCGTTGTTGAACAGATGTGTGGCAAACTTGCTTTTTAGGAGCTGCTACCGACAAACCAGCAAATAAACACCAAATCTTTCATCTGTGACCTTTGTGAGGTTACGTCAAACACACTCTGTCAGTCTTGTTGCTGTTTACTTGTAAAATGTATAAAAATGCATTACCTGGTGATATTCTCATGTACGAGGCTACAGCAAACTCCATTTGAGTACACACAGTGGCGTGTCTAGAAAATGTTTGTTGGGGGGGGGGGGGGGCAGGTAGGGGCACAGATTTGGAGAAGGGTGGCAGATGTAATGTTAAAAAAAAGAATTTTAAATTAAATTCTAAAAGTCTACCAAGCGTTAACTATAATTCAATAATCCTATAAACCTAATAACCGAATGCGCTTTTAACTCTTATTAGAATGAGATTTTAACCACTACGGTGCAAAGTTTTTAGATACTGCGTTGATAAAGTACAAGAGATACAATCAGTGCTTTGTCAGTGTTTACTCAGCATTCAAGGACAGCAATATTTGCATAGTATTTTTACTGACATGTAGTGCATATATGTTTTGGGCAAAAACATTTTTGAAAATTAAAATACGAACATTTGTAACAAACAATTGACAAATTAGCCAATGTAAAACTTTATTAAAAAAAGAAGATAATCTTCTCACAAACTGGTGTTTGATTTTGAAACAGGAAAAAAGTGGGGAAACAACTGAAAAGACTAACATTTGAATAAAACCTGAAAGCAAGTAAATACTTTCTATGCTGCCTTATGGTAAACTTTGGTAATATTGATAAAGAACAACACTGGCTGATGATGAAATACAGTCAGCTGGCATGGTGACACTGCCAGTATTAACCTGCAGGGCTGGACTGGGACAAAAAATTGGGCATTTTCACTACAGACCGGCCCACCAGGTAGTAAAGCCATAAAGACTTTGACTGAAAACAAACGCTGTTGTGACAGTGATGTACAGTCTTGTTGGTATATGTATGATTTCTATACATTTTACGTCAGATAAAAACTTTGGTTGTAAGATTTAGATAATTATTTAATAAAAGCTAGATATTTTAAATGAGAATAAGAAAGAAAAGTATTTCTTTGTGCCCCCCTCTCCCTGTTAATGTCCTACCTGGCCCCCTGGCAACACTTTGCTAGACCCGCCCCTGCACAGTTACCAGCTGTCAGCTACTTAGAAAAGGATCCTGGTTTCAATCCAGTTTCATGATTGAAGTAGCAACAGGAGAGGGAGGGGGAGAGAATGAGAGAAGAAGAGGCAGCTGTGCAGCATAAAGACAGAATAAATCCAGCTTTGTGTCTTTTTTCCATTCTAGCTAAAGTCCGGGACAAACTGCGTCTCTTCTCAGCTCAATACGAAACGTGTAATATTTTCTCTGAATGAGGGACCATTACATTTTTTAAGGAGCCGTTGGCAACTCTACTAACCTTATGAATAAAATAAAGTTCACTATCAGTAACATCATAGCACCACCCAGCTGTATAAAAACTCCGTCATGCTAGCTCACGCAGTAGCTATGAGTTATTGCAACTGACTGTAAAAAGTCAGCACAATGAAAATAAACTCCACCTAAACTTGGTTCATATGTGACCCAGATAGACTGCAGGTCATAACTTCTTGCCTGAAGTTCAGTTCACCTGACACTCGGACCAGCGGCCGCTTCGGGTCTCTCCTCCTCCTGCCTCCCCTTCCCCCATCCACCTGTTGCCTCTGTGGAAGCCCCGCCATAGCCACCACCAAACAACTGAGTTATTTTTACACATCGACCTGCATCTGGCCAATCCACCACCTCTCATTATTCATGCCATTACAAAAAAAAAAAAAAAAATAAGTCACTGGGGATATGCCCGGTATGCCCGATGGCCAGTCCAGCTATGTTAACCTGCAACCAAATCTGCAGCTCCATACAGCAACGTTACGACTTAGATTATATCTTATAACTCATAACTCTTATGCTAGCTGCCCTCAGTAGCATACTGTCTGAAATATTCGAGGGCTGCAATAATTCTTTAAGTGTTATTTTTTCCTTGGGATTCTAATTTCACCGAAGTTTACTGAACTCAACAAACTTAATATTACTTACCGGGACATTTATTCTGTCCTCGTTTTCTTTCACCGAAGAATAGTTTCCTGCGGTGCCGTCTTTCTGCTTCCTTTGCTAACGCAAAAATGGCAAACAATTCCAAGGAATTGAAGCAGTGAGAACCGGTTCTTTCGATACCCATCCCTAAGTGGGATACAAATAATATCAGGCTGATCCTGCCACGATTTGTATTATATATAAGAGACAAATATTGTTTGTTTAATATGTTGGCATTACTACATTTGTCTCAATGCTTACATATAAGTGTAAAAGGAAAATGTACAAGCTGTGTCTGATAGAATGAAGAGTAGACTGATATATGAAATATTCCTTTATTGGGTGAGAAAATCAGACCATGTCATAACTGCTGTAAGTCACACAGAATAGATATCAGAGCCTTAAACAGGCTGACTTCTGCTAAATGGGTCAAACTGGGCAGAAAGTCTACAAACACATAACATCCTTATAGAATATGATGTAACACTATAGATCAACTTAGCTCAGAATATATAAAGCATATAAACAGTTAAAAAAGTCATCACATTCTCTGTAAGATTAAGGTCGAATATTGAACGTATATATTTTAAAGTAAAGGCTTTGAAACCAAGCTGATGCTGAAAGTACAAACATCACTAATGTCACATAACATGTGGCCAACAGTAATGTTTTAATGTTCTTTATTATTAAACATTTGCACATAAATAAGTGACATCATATTCAGTACTTACTTTTAAAAGTTTACTCTTCGTCATTTTATTCGGAAAGAATTTCCCAAAAAACACCCACACTGTGCTATAAATTCTGGGATATGTTGGGCCACGAAGGATACACCTGACCCATCCTTCAAATTGAAATGAAGGATGCGTTTGGAGCAGCCTTCAAGGTGGCCCTCGTCGTGTCGCAGTGACGTAATTGGCCTTCAAATGCGGCCTTGAAGGATGCAGACCCTGAATTGGAACATGAATATGAACATATTACACACATAACATGAACATGGAATATGAGTATGTCTAACACCAGTTTTCAGTTGTCTTTTGTTTGAGCACCTGTTTCCTCACTTGTCCTCCTGTTTACCCATCACTTGTGTGTCTTGTTTCTGTTTAAGGTTTTTGTTGTTTATGGTCTTTGGCATTAAGAGCCTATGTTTTAGTGTGTGTGTCTGTATGTGGGTCTGTTTAGTCAGGGCTCTAGAGTGCGACCAATTTGGTCGCAAATGCGACCAAATTTTTCAGTGGTGCGACTAAAAATAAATATTTGGTCGCACAGGTGCGACCAACTGTTCCGGTAACAAAAAAAAATCTCTGTAACTCTCCCTGTGGTCAACAACAGACACACATTATGCCCCTATCGTGGACTAAACCAATCAGAGATAGTCAGGGGCGGGACCTCTCTGATTGGCCGTGGTCCAGTTGAAAGTGCAGGTGGAAGAGAGAGGTGAGTAGCTTGAATAAAGCGATATCAATTCATTAACGGATTCCACACAAAGACCTAAACACGGAGCGGACCCAACACATCAGAATCAGCTTCGTCTTTCTCGGCTTTCTCACCCGACGGCCTGAACACGGACACGCTGTCGGAGCTTAGCGATTCTTCGGGTCCGCGCTGTGTTTACGTCTTTTTGCGCTGATTCTGAGCTGCAGGTTTTGCCTCTCTCCAACCAAAATTCACCGAGCCTGCAGCAAAAGAAGCAGCAAACTGCGCTTCACATTTGATCAATGTCGTCATGAATTCCCTCTGACTTTTGCTGTTTTGCTTCCACCACGATAAAAATCACACTTCCTGCACAGCTCTCTCTCTCTCTGTACTTCAGGAACAGTTTCCCGTCTCAAATCTGTTTTCTGCATTATTCATTCGCTTATTACCCACCAGTCTAGCGTTGTTTACAGCGCTTTTTCTTTTTTCACTTAAATGACCTCGGACAAGAAAGCCTAATTTCTGCTGTTCAATACTGAAGAAATTTAAATTTCTTAAAATTATGCAAAATTGCAGAATATTTTTAAGGTTATCTGCTATAAAAAGCCAGACCAGGAAAATCTCCTTCATGTTTTCCTGTGTTTTATTCTCAGTTACTTTCACACAAAGCCATCTGCTGTGATTTTCACAATTCTGATGAAGTCTCATGTGTATCAGTACTGATAAATGATCAGAATTATAATATTTCTGACTGTCTGAGGCTAAATTGAATCAAATCAGGACTTTGAGAACCGGAATTGAATGGATTATAGAAATCAGTGATGATACTCAGCCCTAGTGAGCAGCCTAGGCCTGAGAGAAGTGGATGTACTGTAGCTGTGGGTAATAAGAAAAGATGAAAAGAACTATTGATAACTTTTTTGTTAAGTTAAGGCCTGATCTGTCTGAAATTCATAGCCAGTGCTCTGACACGGTGCCATCAATATTTGAATGCTGAAAAAGCACAGTGTATCCAGAAAACACATTATATGCTGCAGTAAATGCACTGCCCAAGTGTCCCCTCTCCCCACGGCCTTTCAGCAGCAGACAGCAGCAAACAGGTCGTCAGAGGAGGCCAAGATGATGATTAAGTTTTTAACATTTTCTACAATATTGACAAAGCACTTTAAGCACAAGTTTGTTAGTTAATAATTTAGAAATTAATATTGTCTGTATGGACTTCCCCCCCCAAAGAAAGTGCACATGTAAAACTGCGGTGTTAAGCGATGCGGTTGAAAAATTTGAGTGCGCCTAACTTTTGTGCCGGTACGCCTAAATTTTTAAAGTTAGGCGTACCGGTGCGCCCATGTCAAAAAGTTAGTCTAGAGCCCTGTTAGTATATTGTCAAGAATCAACAAGACAATCAGGTGTTATGAGACAAAGAAAGTAAAACCTTCCTCACTTTCCTCACACTCATACCTAAGTTGATAACCAGCTGTATTAATAACCAGCTTTATGTGAGTGCTAATTACCATTGTTGGGGTGAAGTGAATCCAAGTAACCTAAAGACACTCTGGGTATGTTGGACATGTTTCATCGTACAGGGCACTGATGCGTTCACTCTGTTCACAGGAAACACAAATGTCGTTTCCATGGAGATGAGCCACCAGGTTGGGCAGAATGACCATGTTGCTTTTGATGTCACCACTGAGCGTGACTTCTCCGAGTGATCCGAATCAACATTTCAGTGCAGCAGGGACCTGAAACATGTCACTCTTCTTGAACTCTGGTGAAAATTTATCACACACAAGCAGGGAGAGCGAGCATCACACAGGAAGCTTCAGCTTCTCATTTCTCAGAAGGGAAATGTAATTCTGGTTTCCCCTCTTTCACTTCCTGAAAGCCCACTGAAGCTGTTTCATCAGAGCCTCACTGATACTTGTAATAACTTGTTTTATATACTTTATGTTTATCATTAAAATCTATGAGTAAAGATATATTTCCCACACTGACCTGACCCGATATATATATATTATAAATCAATTAAACATGTAAATGACCCGAACTTTACTGAGGTACACATTAATCAGTCATGTTTATATGAATACAAAACTGTTTATGAGGCATAAGTAATGCATGTATATAAAAAATCATAATGTTCTGAACATCACTGAAATAAAATGATGAAGCAATAAACTGTTAGAGTCAGCTTCCTGTCTGTAAGGCAGTTTGTTGGTGCGGGTGATTCTTTGGTAACTGTGTTTTAAGACAGGTTTGCAACCCACCACCTATTTCTTATACAGACATTAACAGTGACAGCAACACTTTAGGTAAAAGTCTACTTCAAAGTTCAGAGTTTGTAAAAAAAGAAAGAAATCAAACTAAGTACATATGATACAGACAAAAAGTCACCTGACAGTAGAAAGCACCACTTGGTAGAGGTTGGCTGGTTCATGGGTCATAATGGCACAGTACAGTTGTTGGGTTTCCAGTGTCCAGAAACCCAGCTGAGGGGGTTGCACAGATAAACCATGTGCATGTTTTGCTTGTTTCATATTTCATTCATTCACAATATTTTCAGTTTACAAACATACATTTAAATAAATAAACACAGAGTACTATTTATAAACTGCTTCGTTAAAGAAAACAAAAACGTCACCTGATCTGTGGTGGTCATTTTTAACACTTTGTTTTTATTTTTGTGTTTTTGTGTCTCTGGTCTGACCAGAATCCTGAACTGAGTAAATAAAGCTTGTTTCCTCTTATCCACTTCTCTGGTCAGTGTCTCAGTTTCACTATCGGTCAGTGTCACATCTTCTTTGCTTCAGCATTAATGGTTATGTCTGAAAACCTGCAGTACAAACATGAGCTGGAACTGTGAATGTGCAGAAAGATGAAAGTAAAAGTCAGGTTCATGCACTGCCGGGTGATCAGTGGGCAGAGCCTGTGCCAGAGCATATGGACTGGATTGATAGCCAACTTTTGACAGGGCGGATTTCTCTAAAGTCTCTCCTTTTTAATTAAATAAATTCATGAAAATAAATTAAAACATTAAATACTAAAAGAGCTAATCTAACGAATCTGTAATGTATAAACTGGACCATCTTCAGAGGCCAGACAACAAAGTCACTCTTACACAGGTTACTTTAAACTGCATCGTGAACTGCTTTGTATATTTACTTCACAGACAACAACAGATATAAAAATGTAAAAATATGGCTCTTACAAGTCACAGTGTAATAAAGAGGAGACACTTTTCCTCCAGGTGCAGACTTGATCAATGAACTCCCCTCACACTGGAGCATGTCTGTGAGCACACTGAAGGTCTACACATGTTCATTTGCATTGACAAGCAGGAAAGCTAGCCTGACCTCTTTTTAGCTCCAAAAGGGACATGAAGGGTACCTGACGAGGTCGGTCATCGAGACCACTTGAGACCAAAACAATATCTCAGGATCAGTATCTTACCCAGGGTTGCTTTCATGGTCAGTATAACAACAGGCTATTAGGTCGGTAATAACACAAGTTGGTCTGCTTAATGAGCTTGGGTCGCTACTGCAACAATCTATCAGAGCTTTAACTTTATCATTAATGAAGTCTCAGACCTAATTTTACTAGAGAATGTAAATTATATCAGGAGAACTCAGCAGAGGGGGTACAGAAACATTTTTGCATCAGCCCGGACCCTCGGCATCCACATGCTCATGAACCTGAGTAGTTGTAGCAGCTGACCCAGACAATCAATAAAGAAAATCCAAAGAAAACGTGTCAGATGTATGCACTAGGAACTCTCAAAGCTTGAAAGACAGACCGTCTTTAAACTTCTAATCAAATCGAATCACTTTTATTGTCACATCCCATTACTGGTACACTGGAACAGCACATGAGAGTGAAATTCTTGTGTGCAAGCTTCACAAGCAGCAGGTGTGCAAAATACAAAAACATAAGAACAAAGAAAAATGTAAGAATGGATGTACAAATATAAGAGTGTATGTGCATTACTGAATATGTATTCTAAATATGTATATCTATGTAACACACCCCAAGCAAGAGGGCGGCTGACAGATTATGTCTGGTTCTGAAAAAAACAGATAAATCATGAGATGGACGACAGGTAGTGTGTTTCCTCTCTCACTTCTGCCAGATCTTTATTTAAACACATTCATGTGTTCACAACAGGTTGCAAAAACTTCTTAACATCTCTGTCTCACATTCCCAAAGCCCAAAATCAGAATAAACTAAAATAGTATAGTAATAGTATAAACAAAAATCTAAACAGTCATCTCTGTTGTTTGTTACTAAGAGCTATAAATCACACTTTTTTCACACATAGTTTGATAAAGCAAACATTCCAGTACTGTACCATATACTAATGGCGTATCTGTGTAGTGGAAATCTCCACATCAACATTGCAGAGCGATCAGAATTATTATAGGTTATTACACTAACTTTAGACAATAACAGTGACAACATATCAAACTGTCTCTGCGAACACATTAACTCAAATATACAGGAGCCGTGGTGTACTTTTGTTACAAGAGGGTGCCTTAAGTTTAGAAAACAACAAAGCTAACAGCTACTCTAGGATGTGGCGAGCTAAGCTAGCTCCTACTCTCAATCGTAACACATTTCAATGAGCAAAACAGACGAATACAGATCCCAGCAAAACAAACTGCTGGTCAGGTTTTACCCTTATTTGGCATGTAAATTATGTGGACCACATGTGTGGCCTTATTGCTTACTAACCTGAAAAAAACAGATAAATCATGAGATGGACGACAGGTAGTGTGTTTCCTCTCTCGCTTCTGCCAGATCTGAAGACGAGCAGTAGCGTCACACTAAACCATCTCACTGGGGCGGAAGTGCCCCCTTGTGGCGTAACTAGGGATCACACCACATGTTGGATCTCCAACAAAAATCACAAAACTACACCTAAAAGCTTATACAATATACAAAAATTAAATCACATAGTGTGACCACACATTACAGTGTGTCACATCTACGTGTGTGTGTGTGTGTGTGTGTGTGTGTGTGTGTGTGTGTATACATATATATAAAATTAAATAAAAAGAAAATATACGGAGGTCAGCAGTTGGAAATGTGCAAAACAAATGACATTTATGTACAGTATGGAGTGCATAGTGTCGAAATCGACAATTACAGGAATGTCGACCTGTAGATGTCCTGGAGGGAGGGAAGCTCACCTCCAATTATCCGTTCAGAGCACCGCACTACTCTCCGGAGAGCTTTGCAGTTGTAAGCAGTGCTATTGTCATTCAGGTGGCGATGCATCCAGTGAGGATGCTCTCAGTTAGGGCTGGGTTTTTATAATCGATTCATCTATTAAAATCGATTTTGGCTTGGATAACGTAAAATCGATTCATTAAAATCCTGAATCGATTTTTTAATATAAATTTATTTTGCCCGAAATGCCAGAATCTCAGGTGACATCTCACAAAATTTCAAGAACCACCAAACAGCTAAGACAGTAAATGAGAGCAGGTACAGGGACTCTGCACATAGACTTAAACACACAGCGCGACCCGCGGATCAGAATCAGTATGATGTCGCCTTTCTCACGGTCGGGGCTGAAAGCCGACAGCTCACTGATTCTGATCTGTCGGCGGGTCGGCGCTTTGTGTTCACGCCCTTTATGCGCTGATTCTAAAGCTGTTAGTTTGATGTCTCTCCAAACAATATTGACCAAACCAGCAGCAAAAGAAGATCCAAACTACGCTTCACATAAACATCGTCATGAATTCACTTTTACTGTTTTGCTTCCATTGCGATGCGCAGCTAGCTCTCTCTCTCTCTCCCTCTCTCTGTACTTCAGGAACAGTTTCCCTTTCTTCATTATTCGCTTGCTTGTTACACACAAGTTGTTTACAGGCTGTCAGCCGCTGTTTTTTTCCCTTTTACATTCTTCCGAAATGAAAACCTCATTTCTGCTGTTCAATACTGAACAAATTTAAACTTTTTAAAATTATTCAAAATGCAAAATGCTGTGTCTGTAATAAAACCGCTGTAACTTCAGAGGTAATGTTCATATGTTGATTAATGGTTTTCTTTCGTTTTTGATTTACTGCAGAATATTTTTATAAAATCCAGGCCAGGAAAATCACCTTCATGTTTTTCTGTGTTTTATCTTCAGCTACTTTGACACAAAGGCCTCTGCTGTGACGCTCACACCTGTGATAAAGTCTTGCGTGTGTCAGCTTCCTTTTTATTGATACAAAAATATGTAAATGTACTGATCTGAATTATAATATTTCTGACTGTCAAAATTTCCCAGATTTAAATCGAATCGAATTAAATCGAATCGATTGGGGACCTTGTGAATCGGAATTGAATCGATTCTAGAAATCAGTGACGATACCCAGCCCTACTCTCAGTGGCACAGCGGTAGAAGGTCCTGAGGATGTGGGGGCTTACGCCAAATCTTTTCAGTCTCCTGAGAAAGAAGGAGACTGTTTTGTTTTGGGGTGTGTGCTTCTCTGCACCTCCAGAAGTCCACTATCAACTCCTTTGTTGTTGCAAAGTTGAGGGTAAGATGGTTGTCTCGGCAACAGTGACCTCCTCCCTGTAAGCCATTTCATCACCTATCACTGTCCCTCAATGGCACAGTGATAGAAGGTCCTGAGGATGCGGGGGCTCATGCCGAATCTTTTCAGTCTCCTGAGAAAGAAGAGGCGCTGCTGCGCCTTCTTCACTGTTTTGTTTGTGTGTACTGACCACGTAAGATCCTCAGCCAGATGTACACCAAGGAACCGGAAGCTGCTCACTCTCTCCACAGCAGCGCCGTTGATGGTGATGGGGGTGTGTACTTCTCTGCACCTCCGGAAGTCCACTATCAACTCCTTTGTCTTTGCGACGTTGAGGGTGAGATGCTTGTCTTGACACCAGTGGGTCAGGGCGCTGACCTCCTCCCTGTAAGCCGTCTCATCACCGTTGGTGATAAGACCCACCACTGTAGTGTCGTCCGCAAACTTCACAATGATGTTGGAGCTGTTAGTGGCTGTGCAGTCGTAGGTGTAGAGTGAGTACAGGAGAGGGCTCAGTACACACCCCTGTGGAGCACCAGTGTTCAGTGTGATGGGGGATGAGGTGATGCTGCCCAGTCTGACCACCTGGCGTCTGTCAGACAGGAAGCTAAGGATCCAGCTGCAGAGAATGAGAAGATTATGTTTTCTAAAAGTGGAACCAAAGAGGAGTATACGGCGAAAACTAAGTGGCCCTAATGTAAAGCCTGTGGTAATCCGAAAGATCGTCCTTTTCCAAAGGTGAGAGAGAACAGTTAGTCAGAGATACACACTGGATCAAACACAGATCTGCATGTAATTTGAATCAAACATTTGTGAGAAGGACGGCTGTGCACAATGACCTACCTGCCAGCTCTTCTCCTCCATTTAACTTGCTTCTTTAGTAGTGAGTGGAATAGATTCATGAATCCTGGTCCAGAGAAGACAGAACAGTCAGCCAGGAAGAAGCAAGCAAAAAGATCAACATATGTAACATTGCTATTTCCAGTTTGACACCAAGATCCAAATAATGAGTCACATGATTACACTTAGATATTTAATATAAATAAAACAAACTTGATCAGTAAAGAAGATTGAAAGAAGGATGAATGATTCAGGTTCTGATGTGAGCTGAGGTTTTAGCAAATATTGGATTTAAACCTGCAGGATGTGCGCTGAGTTAAAG
Source organism: Maylandia zebra (assembly GCF_041146795.1). Classification (NCBI taxonomy): domain Eukaryota; kingdom Metazoa; phylum Chordata; class Actinopteri; order Cichliformes; family Cichlidae; genus Maylandia; species Maylandia zebra. The sequence goes on along the minus strand of NW_027490031.1, from coordinate 2,683,692 downwards.
ATTCATTATAAATGTTCCAGCTCCAGTCTTTACATTTCACACCAACTTTACAACAAACAACAACAAGAAGAGGAAGAGGACTTTACACAGAGGAAGAAGGTCCATCAGTCATGGATTTTTTCTTATTTCTGAAGCCTTGAAACTGCTCTGTAAAGCTTGCACCATGTTTTCCTGCAGAGGAAACAGACAACATTGATTCAGAGTCTCATTTAACTTGTCTTCAATCTCTGGTGCGAGTTATCAAGAATATTTGAAACATCAGAATCAGGACAGCAACCATTACTCAGTGATATCAAAGAAAACTATGGGAACCTTTCCTCATTATAAACAAAGGAGAATTACAACGTTACACTGTAAAAGACAGCATTCAAATATTGTTTTGATTTATTATCAGTTTCAGGATAAGTCTATTATATGAACCTATTTCTGACTCATCTGAGACTCAACAGAAATGGATGCTTACTGTTTTCACAGCAGTTCCTCCACTAAAGTAGCAGAAGCTGGAGGAAGCTGCATTTACTGACCTCTGTGATGCATTTACCTCTGAAAGTAAGCGTCACTCCTTTCTGTCTCAGGATGTCTTCACCCTGGGAGACTGTGCACATGTAGAAACCACTGTGGTTTTTTTGGAGATCTTTCAGGGTCAGACTGAGGTCTCCAGTCCTCAGTGGCTCTTCATTCATCTCTGTGAGACCTCTATAATCCTGTCCCTGTTCTTCTAGCAGGTTTTGGCCATCCTGATAGGTGTGGACTGTGACTTTGGCATCACCACGCCTCCACTCGACTGTGACATCATCGGGTAGACCAGGAGTGGTTTTAAAGGGCAGCAGCACAGACTTCTTCCCCTTTGTTACTTCGACTATTTCCACCTGGTAGTCTGATAAAATACAACATGAGCTGTAAATACAGACAGATTATAAATTTACTGGCCTCAGATGAGTTTACTGACCTCTGATAGTGAGTATCACTACTTTCTGTTTCAGGATGGCTCCATCATTTTTGTAGACGGTGCAGGTGTAGACTCCACTGTCAATAAATCGAGGGAAATTCAGGGTCAGACTGAGGTCTCCGGTTCTCAGTAGCTCTTCATTCATCTCAGTGCGGCCTTGATAGTCCTGGTGTTGCTCTTCATGCTTTTTTTGGTGGTTCTCATGCATGAGGACCTTCACATCTTCAAGGTCTGTACGTCTCCACTCCACTCTGACGTCCTCAAGCAGGTCAGCTGTGGTTTTGAAGGGAAGCATAACGCGCTTCACCCCCCGTGTCACCTCCACTGTCTGAAGCTCGTAGACTGAAGAAAGTAGGAGATACAGAAAGACACACGTTATATTCTGCAGTTTATATTCAAATCAGTTTAGTTTATTTTCTTCACAAGGAAAGTAAATCTACAATACCAAAAAAAGATAACTACACTGATCAGATAACCTCCTGTGAGCAACACATGTGAAGCAAAATGATCTTTTATAAGAAGAGACTTCCAATAAAAACAGGATCAAAGAGGTCTATTTATTGGGTGGTGAGGAGGTAGAGGAATAAGATCAGAGAGACCACACATAACAAACAGAACAAAGAACAAACTACAGCAGAGAGAAGACAAAGTTCAGGACATGAACTAGTGGTGCATCAACATACAAAGAGTGGAATAAATAACAAAGATTTTTCGTTTTATATTCTCAATGTACTTCACAGAACGGACAAACAGAAAATGCAGATAATAGCAATAACCCATAATATAAACATGAATTGAATATTTATATTTATATGTGCAACAGTGCAGTGATTGGTGTTTGATATGAGAATATGTCTTGGAGGCCTGGAACACCTAAACTTACACTATCAGTCTAAAGTCTGGCCACACTTTCACATTTAATGGTTTTGTTTTATTAATTTCTACATTGTAGATGCTGAAGACATCAAATATATGAAGTAAGAAGTAGCCAAGAATTTCTTTTTAATACATAAATCTAAATATATATTGGGGGCAGGGATAGCTCAGTAGGTAAAGTGGTCGCCCCATGATCGGAAGGTCGGCGGTTCGAATCCACTTAACGGCTACCCTGAGGTACCCCTGAGCAAGGTACCGTCCCTACACACTGCTCCCCGGGCGCCTGCTTAGTGGGCTGCCCACTGCTTCACTGAGTGAATGGGTCAAATGCAGAGAAAAACAAGTAATTTCCCCATGGGGATCAATAAAGTATCCATTATTATTATTATATCCCATGTTTTGATACCTTATAATAGCCAACCTTTATTTTGTTGACTTGTTTGTTGGCTTTCTCTCAATACATTATGTTATGTTAATATGAGCTTTATGATCACATGAAATGGTTTTGACTCACAGCTATGCCTTGTCAGGGTTCATTTGTGGAATTTATTGCCTTATTAACCATCAGTTATGTTGTGCAAAGGTCAGATTGGTACACAGCTGACAGCCCTATTTGACAACAGTTAGATTTCATATTATGGTAAGAACCAATCAGCTAAGCAAAGAGAAACGACAGTCCATCATTACTTTAAGAACTCATGGTCAGTCAGTCCAGAAAATTACTAAAACTTTAAATGTTTAAACTTTTAAATCCTAAGTGCAGCTGCAAAAACCAGTTCAGTTTTCAGGCCCCTCTTCTATTGAACCAGGTTCCAGTTTGGATTCAGGAGACAAAAGCTATCTCTTCTAGTAAAGGCTAGACACTAGATTCATATTTTTCATACAGTCAATGGAGTCCAGAGTGTTGACAACAGGAAATGACAACATACGACAGCTTCTGTGATGTGCTTACTGACCTCTGACACTGAGCACCACCACTTTCTGTTTTAGGACTTTTCCATGCGTGCAGACAGTACAGGTGTAGACTCCACTGTCAGTTAGTCGGAGGTCTTTCAGGGTCAGACTGAGGTCTCCGATTCTCAGTGCCTCTTTGTTCATCTCTGTGCGACCTCTGTAAATCTCGTCCTGTTCACCTGAAAGGTGCTGGCTGCTCTGAAACATGTGAACTTTTTTGTGTTTGGAGTCTGAGCGTCTCCACTCCACTGTGGCATCCTGAGAAAGGTCATCTTTGGTTTTAAAGGGCAGCAGGACAGACTTGTTCCATTCTGTCACCTCCACCGTCTCCATCTGGCTCTCTGAGAGGAGAACACAGTAGAACATGAGACAGACAGACATCAGTGAGGTGGATCCTCCATCATGTCCTCTGCTGTGTAACCAGCAGCTCCTGTTTTCAGTGTTTCTCTGACTTGGAGCTGATGTGTGTTGATGTGTGAGGCTGCACAAACAGCTGTGCCGCTGCGTTGCTTTATTTAGTCTTCTGGACTCATTCTGTCACACCTGCAGACACTTACAGTGTGAAACTTCTGAGCATTTGTGATTCCTGTAGCCTCATTTAGTGCTCCTGTATTCTTTAATAACGCACTTATAATTCTATGATAACACCATTTGTGTTGTTATATTGACAGTGGTAAATTTATTGATAACGTTTTTTGTCATGATTACATTGCCATGGAGACCTGACATAGTATGGCCACATGTTAAGATCTGTAGAAGAAGGAAGCAGTGTGGACATCTAATTCTCGAGTTAAAGAGCTGAGCTATCCCACATTTTTTTTGTTTGTTTTTTTCATTCTGAGGTTTGTGCAGCCCTTAATCTGACTGGTTCACACCCCCTCATTCATGGGCCAATGTGTCAGAAGCGGTTTGTTCAGATTTGTGGAGAACCCAGAAGACAATCAAAGCTGTTCCACTCACCTCTGACAGTGAGAGACACCACTTTCTGAAGTAGGAGGCTTCCATCCTTGCTGCTGACGTTGCAGGTGTAGACTCCGGTGTCAGTAACGCGGGGCTCCTTTAGTTTCAGACTGAGGTCTTTATCTCTCAGTGGCTCTTCCTTCATCTCTGTGCGGCCTTGGTACACCTCGTCCTGTTTGTCCGGCTGATTTTTTCCACTGTCATACACGTGAACCTGCATGTGTTTGGGGTCAGTGAGTCTCCACTCCACTGTGGCGTCCTGGGGAAGATCCTCTGTGGTCTTAAAGGGCAGCAGGACAGACTTCTGGTCTCCCTCCAACATCTCCACCATCAATACCTGGCTGTCTGTGAGGAGACAGAGCAGAACATGACATGTGCACACAAACCAACACATCAGTCTACCAGGACCTCAAAGAGCAGGTGTGTGATTGTTTCAGTGCTGAAGTCATGGAGGACAGAAAAAGAAGTATAACTGTATCTGCGCTATGATACAGTTATTCTTCTAGATTTTCATCTATCATCATCATCTATTATCATCTAGAATCTCAAGCGTTTCAAATTAGCATCAAGCCACAACTGTGCATATCTTAGACTGATGTAGAACTATGAACAATGTATCATTTAGTCACGTTCACATTAGCTAGCTTCTCCTGATCTGGTTCCAGCTTCCTCTGCAGGGAAATGAGTGCCCACAAAGCCCCGATGAGGAAATAATCATTCTTTTATTACTGCCTGTCCAGTGCTGCTTTATCGTACAATGTATATAATGTGTATAATGCACAACCCCGATCAAAATGATAATCATGATTATTTTCATAAGTATTGGGAATTCTTCATTAGATCCCTGCAAAAGTGAGTTTTGTTTGTTTGTTTTTTTTGTTTGTTTTTTTATTGCTGCTTTAAAGAACCAACAACAAACCAAACTACCATACCTGCTGGGCGTTTGATCCATTTATATCTATAACACATGATGATCCCACTGACAGCCAGGAGAGCCAAGATAGCCAGGACAACAAAGAGAGCCCAGAGCCAAGTCGGAGGTCGCTCTGTGGTGAACAGAAGAAACCTGAACATGAAACATGATGAATTCACAGCAGATGACAAAAGTGTGGGCTGGCGGACTGTACAATCTACGGCTCAGAGATGTGCCATTCCTGATAAACTAGCAAGATGTCAGCAACCTATAAGTGAAAAGATGATAGGTTTTTACTAACCAGATACTTTATTAGCGTCCACTAAACTGCTGCCATGTGATTGGTTGATTAGATATTTTTGTTAAAGAACAGCTGAACAGGTGTGCCTAATAAAGTGGCACTGAGTGTATATGTGTTGAAGTCAGATTGCTCCCCCTGCTGGAGTCACTCGGACATCTGTTTTTCTTTCACACCATTACAGAGCCACTGTCACAGAGCCTTACTGGACACTTTATTAGGTACACCTTGCTGGTATCCTGTTCCTTTGCTTGTTAATGGCTCCGATGTGACATCATCACAGACATGCTGCACATTTATCATGTGACTCTTTTGTTCCAGCACATAGCAAAGATGTTAGGATGCCTGGGTCGTTGACCCAGGGTTTTTGAGTTTATTATATTATTTATCATTTCTAGTCTTTGGTTTCAGAGTTATGTCTTATGGTTTATGTCTCTGTGTAATCCTTAGTTGCTATATCCTCGTGTCCAGTCAGTGTCTGTCTGCCCTGGTCCCATGTGTCTTCAGTTCAGTCTGTGTTATGTTTCCTGTTTTATTTTGAAGGTCCTTGTCTGATGTTAATGTATCTGGTTTTGCTTCTGACCGACCGACCCTCATTTATGTTGTGTGTGTGTGTGTGTGTGTGTGCGCGCCGGCTGCCTGCTTATCTAAGTTTATTTGGATTTTAGTTACGTTTTGCCATCCAGCAATAAAAGCTAAGTTTTGAAGTACACTTTTGCCTGCCGTGAGTCTGCACTTTGGGTCCTATTCCTGCCTGCACACAGCCTTCACATGACAAAAGATGCTCTGTTGGACTGAGATCTGAGACTCTGTAAGCCCTCTGAGTGCAGCAAACTCATTGTTACTCATTTGTTATCCTGCAGGAAGCATCAGAGGACGGTACACTGAGGTCATTCTGGGATGGACACAGTCAGCAACAGTACTCATGGCTGTGGGGTTTAAACAATGCTCTGTTGGTATTTAAGAGGCCAAAGGTGTCTCAGGAAAAGCAGTACACCATCACACCTGAGCCTTTGGTACAAGTCAGTATGGATCCATGCTTTCATGATGTTTTCACCAAACTGTGACTCTACCATCTGAATGTTGCAGCAGAAACCAGTAAACATGTGTCAACCTTCTGTTGTCCAGTGAGTCTGTGCTCTGGTCTAACCTGATTGGTGTGGATAAGTGTGGTGTGCTGTGTTTCTGTGTTTCAGACCTCTGTAAACTTTCATTGCCACATTTAAAGTCACTGAAATCATCGTTTCTTCTCCATTATGTTGGTTAGTTTGAACTTCTGCAGGTTGTTTTAAGTGCAGTAAGTTGGTGTCATGACATTGATCTAAATATCTAATCAGCCAATGAGCAGCTTACAAGTGTACCTAATGAAGTGCCCAGGAACCTTTAGTCAGTGTTTTGGAATGTGTATTATTAGTCAGTCATGATTTGTGAGCTCAGAGCAACAACATCTCAGACAGACAATATTTTAAAGGCATCATACTGAGTACTGACTGATTTCACACACTGACCTTTGACCTTCAGTTGCACATGGGTCTTGCTCTGATCTTGTCCATATTTGCGGACGATGCAGGTGTAGGTCCCACCATCAGAGACTGTAGGGTTCCTCAGGGTGAGGCTGAGGTCTCCAGTCTGCAGGGCGTCGGCTTTCATCGATGTTCGGTTGGTGTAACGATGGTTCTGATGGTTCAGAATATCATCGCCGCTCTGCACACGCATGTGGACTGTTGGGATCTTGAACTCATCACGGTCCCAGACCACTGCTGTGGAGCTACTGGAAGCATTAACAGGTACCTGACAGGGCAGCAGGACAGACTCCTCCCCTTCATACACCTCCACCCCTGAGGCATGATGGGAAACTGAGGAGAGAAACAGAATCCCGTCATTCAGTCTGTCCACAGGGTGGGTCACATGTCGGGATGAGTTCTAACAAGAGGTTTTAAATTAGTACCAGTAATGACGACAGTGTGTAACACTAGAAACCTTTGAAAACATATTGAAGCTCATCAGGAGCCTCCATCAGCGCTCAAAGGTATAAATAGGTGCCAAAGAAACATCTGCTCCATGCAGACAAGTTTTAATGGAAGACCTTCATGTTTGAGCAGGAAGATGCTACTCCAGCAGCAGCTGGAACCCTCCATCAAAGCAGAACAGGTTCTGTTCTCTGCTCACAGACTTATGTCAGAGGATCCAGTACTACCTAACTTACGGTTCTACTCAAATCTGTCAGAATCTGTTTTCGTACGACTTTAGAAACCTATAAAGCCGCAGCGCTTGATGGTTTGTAGGAGCATTACGGCTAACGTAGTCAAGAGCCTCATGAAGTAATCTGAGTCCTAAACTCTCTCCTCTTCAGGTCCCAAAGTCAAATGATCACTGCAGCATCACTGAGAGTTAAAAACTGTCTAAATTCTTTCATCTTCAATAAAATGATCAGTGTTGCTGCTTTACCAGGTGTAACAATTAAGTTTAACATCCAGGCATCCACGAAAACTGAATTTATTAAGTTTAACGGCATTATCGGGAAGTTAGCTCGCTAGTTTCAACCTAAACATAACACACCATGTTCTGACTGAGAGATTTCTGAGAAAATTAAAACGTACAGCTCTGTTATCACTTCCAACATTCCAAGACAGAAAACTAAACAGCAGTGAAGTTGGACTAGGTGATATATAATGATGTGCTATGTGAGAACTAGCCACACAGCTAGCAGTTAGCAAAACATTAGCACAGTGACGCTGGAGGATGAACGCTAATATTTTTCCACTCGATAAAAGTTAACAGTATGCTGAAAAAGGGCCAAACTTCATGCAGAAGAACAACTGAGATAATCCATCCACAATACGAGGTTAGTCATGAATATACAGCAACAACATAGGAATAGAGCAGCTGAGAAAGAATTCAGCATTAATGAATCAATTGTATGGAAGTGGAGGAAGCAAGAAGAATGAATTCTGTAAAGATTGGCTTATCTGACTTTTTTGCTTTGCTTAATGTACCTTATAATTATTTATTTATAATTATTTATTTACAAATATCAGCATTGTTATCAACATGATACATATGAATACAAATTATGTATGAACAAACATGATTTACTGACTTCTTTAAGTTTTTTGAAGCGTTTCATCCGAGAAGGTTCTTCTAAGAAGAAATGGTAGTGAGTCCCAGATTCTAAGCCCTATGGGAGTGTCCCCAAGAGGGTCACGAACCCCCTGTTGATCCTCTACCTAATCACACAGCCCAAGGTGCAGTAATGGGTGTAGGTCGCAATCAGCTAAGGTTTCAGGTGAACCCACTGTCAGACCTTGCCCCACCCTACCATGTGACTTACTGAGATGAAATGACCTAAGAGCAGAGAAGACAGTTTGAAAGAGGAGTAATAGAAGGGGTGGAAGAACCCACAGCCATTTGCACACATTGGCTCATGAGATGCGACTCCAGAAATGAAGAAGCTTCTCAGATGAAACGTTTCCAAGAAACTTAATGAAGTCCAGACTAGCGAGCGAAACGACTTTTAGAGCCTGATCTCTGAAATGGGAGCTCATTGGGAGCTGTGTTTTGTTTTTGTTTTTCTCTTACCCTCTCTCTCTTTTTTTCCTGCTTCACGCAGGTAAGCATTGTGTTTGCACTGAGCAGGGCGGGGGGATAAAACGTAGCCAGTTGAGTGTGATATTAATGAAGGTGCCAGTGTGTCTACTGTAACTGTTGCTGCTGCTGCATCTACAACATCATGTAATATGCCACCGCAGGGACCTAAACCAACCCAGATCTCTATTAGACAGTTTTTGCAGACATCTATACGGAAGTCCAACCGACGACAACATTTACGCACGCGTCGGCTGATGGAAGCGATATTAATGGAAACATACCTGTGTGTCTGACGGCTCAAAAAATAGACAGGTTCAAAGTTCTTACCGTGCACGAGCAGCAGGAAGGGCACGAAGCTCTTCATCCTCCTGTGACAGAGACTATAACCTAGTTCCAACTCAGCTCCACTCGATACAAACTAGCAAATGGCTTTAACTTTCCAGGTGTGACGACAAGTTTTACTTTCGGTTTCAACCTTCAAAATAAAAGCTTACAGAGAAGTGTTCAGAGATTTTATTTATTCCATTAGAGGGGAAAGTTCTGCAGTGACAGCAGGAACTCAGTAAGAGCTTTATTTTTCTTCTCTCTGTCATTCTTTGATGCGATGACGTGGGTGACTCACCAGTTGCAGACCAGCTGGGGTTTTTTTCCGCTCTGGTATTTTATTGTGAAAAACTTTGTGATCTCTGTCTATAAAGGTGCTTTAGAAATAAACTTTACCTAAAGTTACTACTTTATGAATGACTGGGTCAAATGACATGACAGGTGTGCTCCATGTACGGGCAAATGTAAAGAAGGTTTGCTGGCTTTCATTTATAATGTTTTACATGTCAGGATAAAAACGATAATCTGATTCCAGCTTCTGAAATGATTTAACACAACCTCAGCACGACACATTACACTGTGTCATTAACAAAACTAAACAAGACTACATCCTTACTGCTTCCATGGGTATAACAGGGTCAGTTTGAGAAAGACTAGTGTAGATGACAGGGATCCTCCTCATTAGTTTGATGTTTTTACTAGTCAGTACCAAATAAAAAGACGTGTGTAATGCGAGGAAGATATGGCTGAGTGGTGATAGCATGGAGGCTGTGGGCAGCTACAGACGGTGAGTCTACCTGCAGAGGCAGCGTCATAAATATGCAATATAACTGGTATGTTGCTGCTCGTTATGTACTTACACGGTGCAAAAATGCAAGGCAAAAATATTCTCCCTTTCAGGGTCAGCAGTTGCCAGGCAACAAGAGACACAGCTGACTAACCAGTAAACCAAGAAAATCCAGTTTCAAAATGTTAGTTCTGCTAGATCAGTTCAATTTATTTTAGCTGTGAATTTAGGCACCTGAGCTTCCAGGTGAAGGGGCAATTTGAAATGTGGTCCCTAATCTTAAATTGCACAGAGTCAGTGACAATCCAAAAAAGGAAGCAGGAAGCAAGGGCAAGGTGGGAGATTTCAAAGGATGAGGAGAGGAAGGTCAGAGATGCACAGCTCCCACTGCCAATCAGGATCTCACCTGGACAGCAACATGTGACAACTCCGTCACTCCCAACCAGCTTTTTGTATAAAGCAAACTGAGGCGACTGTTCTTTGATTTGGTGCTGTATAAATACAGTTGTATTGAACAGGAGACAATCAGGGTTCCTTAGGAACACTCAGGTGATCTGTGTGTCACATCTGTTTTTCAGCACAGAACAGTTTCACACAAAATGACCAAAGAGAACAAATGTGATATAGAAGAGAGGATCAGCATGGGGAAATGTAGTCCGTCAATCAGACCAAGTGTGTCCTCAGCTTCCTTTTCAGACACAAACATCATTGATGTCAGCTCTCAGCTGGTCACCTGTGACTTTCATTAACACACCTGTGTGGCAACGTTACCTGGATCAGCTGGCTGGCTCGTGGAGTTTAATAAACTCAGCCATCTGCTCGTGCTATCTAAAATATAACAGGTCACTGGCGTATATTCTCCATCATCTCACACTTCTGTTTAATCAGTTTTCTGTTTGACGTTTATTCAGCTGTGTAAAAACTATAACTTTAATTTCAGCCAAACCGATTTACTCACGAACAAATAAAACACTGAAAAAAGCCAAACAATAACATTTTTAAATTAAGTAAGTGACTTATATATCATGTTTAACCTGAGCAGCAAAAGACTGCGGGGGATCTGAAAACGATGTGCCGGGAGTTTTCTGTTCTCGCCAGCTCTAATGACCCTCAACCTCCCAGCTAGCTATTGAGCAGGTGGGTAACAGACGTCTCCAAAAACGTCTGAGCACTTTTGCAAATATGTGATGTCTTGATAAACCGAGCAGATACAGTGGCTTGCAAAAGTATTCGGGCCCCCTTGAACTTTCCCACATTTTGTCACATTACAGCCACAAACATGAATCAATTTTATTGTAATTCCACGTGAAAGACCAACACAAAGTGGTGAACACTTGAGAAGTGGAACCAAAATCATACATGATTCCAAACATTTTTTACAAATAAATAACTGCACAGTGGGGTGTGCGTAATTATTCAGCCCCCTGAGTCAATACTTTGTAGAACCACCTTTTGCTGCAGTTCCAGCTGCCAGTCTTTTAGGGTCAGTCTCTACCAGCTTTGCACAGCTAGAGACTGAACATAGATAAACACTTGAGCCCGAGTGCCCCCAGTACTGTGGGTGTTTGGGCTTAACTGGTCAGGGCGAAATTTTGGGGGGCCAAGGGAGTCTGAACAGAGTGTCCCAGACATACCTAATAAATAGACTCAATAGGCTGCTAATTGCTAGCTAATATTAATCCAGCAAAGTTACGGAGTGAGCTGTTTTTCTTTCTCTATCTTTTTTCAGAAAAAGGAGCAGGTGAGAGATGAGGTCAGATGTGGATAAAGTGTGGGAGAAGATCCAGTCGTGTGACTGCAGGACTGGCTACTTCATTTCTTAGAAGAAAAAAGTCATAATAATACTTGTTTTTATTGTGCTATAAAACTGTATTGCCCGCTTACAGGGCGATCATTTTGTGAAGCAAACCACTGGCTCACACTGGGGTCCAGCACACTGTAACTGCTTAATTTCAACTGCTGAAGCAAATTAAATCTTTGAAAAGTTCTCATGTACTTCCTTAAAAAAAGAAAACGAACACTAACATAACAAATGTGCACTGCTGTATTTGCAAATGACCGACTGGCAATACAGGCCACTGTTATATTTTGTGAAAAGATAGAAGGCAGAACCTGCCAATCGAGTGGTGGAAAAGTGGGCTGCTGTATTTTTTGAAGGGCGGTTAGGGAAGAGAGAACCTGGCATCTTGGTGCCAAAAGTTTGCTGTGCTAGAGGGGTTCGTGTCTGCTTTTTGCTGCAGACAAACTGCCAACTTGTTGGTGGTATAGCTTGCTGCTACATTTGCAAATGAGGGAAGAAAACCTGGCATCCTAGTGCCATAAGCTTACTGCTGCATTTTGTGAAAGAGGGATAGAGGGAAGGGAAACTGGCAACTTGGTGGTAGAAAAGCCTATTCATGCATTTGTCAGAGAGTCAGAGATGTGAATGTGGTATCCCAGTGCCAAATGGGTTTGTTACTGATTTGCAATAATAGATGTGTCATGGTCTGGGTGGGTACCTGTAGGTTTCCAAGAGTGGCCCTCCTTTGGGTGGAGATCGGTTGCTCCTTCCTGGCTGACCACCTATGCACTGTAAACCCCAACAGTCCACCTGACTTATAAAGTTTGTGGATACAACAATTGAAATGCGTCACAAAGTTGAAACAACTTAAAACTTTTCTGTTCTCTTAACGATTCAAACAGTTATAATTGTACATGGCTTAGAAGTTAAGAGTAAATACTGCTTTTTTAATTATGATTTTTGAGTAAATGTTTTTTTTTTCGAGCTCCGCATTTGTACGTCATGACGTCATGACGTTTTCTCTCTAACCTGAACGACGTTGACAGAAAATTCTGTTCAATATGGCTGCCCTTCTCGAGCGACCGGAGAGGATATTTGGAGAAACTTGTAAGTAAAACGGGACCTTCGTTATGTTTATTTTTTCCGTAAAAAAGCAAGTATATTAATATGTTGCAGCCATTAACTTGTTTTTGAATGCGCCGTTGTGTTAAACAGCACAGACCCAGGTAGTGAATTGTTGTTCGCTGTTGTTCGCGCTCTTTTTCAAACCGATGATATCATCAGTTTTACAGTTTTAACCGATTAAAACACAGTTTTAATAAGAATTGCACATAAAGAAAGTGTCTTAGTGATATTTTAACGACCCATTGCCAACGCAAGAAAGTTGGCGTTTTTACAACAGCAGCCTCATTATTTGGCCGGGTTTTTTTCTTCTTCTCATTAGCATCATTCAAAAGTGACTTAGCTAGCAGTGGCAAGTTCTATCTTAAGCAGCAGCCTGTAAAATAAGTAGTTTGTAAGTAGAAGTTCTGTGTAATATTACAAGTATCTCACTGATGTATTATGTACTATTGCATAACAATGTGTCTTTGCAAAGATTTATCCCGCAGTTTGGCATGGTTTTTTAAAATAACTGCAGTGTAAATTCATATGTATTCTGTGCTTTTTTTTTTTTTCCTTTTTTTTTTCCAACTTAACAGAATTTATACATGGTGAGACAATGTTGATTATATGGTTAAACTTAAAACTAAAAGAGGGTTACTGTTTACCATGACTAAATGGAATGATGGCCTATGACTTTGTAACATCTGAAATTCTTACCTATGTTTTGGACTGTTGGATGATCGGCCATAGAATTCAAGACTGCACTCAAAGTAAACAGCAGTAATTGTAAGGTTTTTTTTACCATGCTAAGTGTTTATTTTGTCATGAAATGTACAGTGTACTTTTGAAATTTTTGAAAGCTGTAATGATGGCTGAGTATATAATTATCACTGACCATAATAAGGTTAATGGTATGATGTACAGTGTTTTTATATATGAGATGATTCATTTTTTAAAAATCATCTCCATTCCTTGTTTTATTCATAGGATGATGGCAGTATCCCAAAAGTTCCTGCTGAGAGTTCACCTCACCACAGATGTTGTTGTGAAGGTTTCTCTAACTAAGCGGCCTGAGTCGGTGGAAGAACTAATCACCATACTCCGTGAGAAGCTCAACCCAAGGCTGGACTTTGAGTTTACCTTACAATACGAAGACCCCGACTTTGATGGGCAACTTACCTGCCTACTGGATATTCAAGAGTTGCCGGAGAAGGGCACACTAAAAGTAGTGAGATCTGAAAGTGATGTCAGTTCTTGTGCAAGTTCTGATACAGACATCCTTCCTCATGTGCCTTTAGCTCAGCGTCTGAAGTGTTGGCCTGAAACTTTCCCAGTACCTACCTTTTCTTACGAAGTTGAACATCTCCTTGAGGAGGGAAATAGAGCCTTTGAGATGTCTGGAAAACACTCGAGCCCAAAAGCACAACATCTTGGAGACCATGGCTTCAGCGATGCACACCTTCAAAGCCTATCCGAGTGATGGAGATGTCGGTTTGGCAGCAGAAGCTCTTGTTACCACTCATCCATGTCTTAAAGAGCCTGGAAGTAGGAATTCAAGATGGGAAATTATCGCACCAAGCTAGCCAGATCTGGATGTGTGGAGGTGTCTTTCAACGCTGGCAGGAGGAGTGTTAACAACCCTGAAGGAGAGCATCCCCACTCAAACATAAAAAGAGCCAGAAGAGCTGAGGTGAACTACCTCCCAAACTTTCCAAGAGGAGAAGATCAGGTCAGTTTGGAGGATATGAGAGTCCAGATAAAAAATGAGGTTGAGAAGACTGAGCCCAACAAAGTAATGATTGAAAAACTGATGCAGACTACCTTCGCACTTCGTCGCCATTAAATTGTTCAAGACAACCCAATGGTAAAGAACTTCTTAGAGAAATGGCCTGCTCTGCGATTTGACACTCAGGTATCTGTGCTTTGATTTTTTTTTTCTTCTTCAGTTTAACATGAAACAATGCAAGTTCAGCAGATCTCTTCGGATTCAGATAATAAATAAATAACACATAAATAAATAATAGATAACAAACAAAAATATATTTCAGCTTTGTGATACACTTGTGCTTGTGGTTCGGGTCCAATTTAAAAAAAAAAGAAAAAAAGAAAAAAAGAAAACTTCATAGGACATCTATAAAACAAGGTTAGACAGAAGTTGGGCAATTCCTCTTTAATGATAAGATGTAAATTTGGTCAGTAATTTGGCTTCATGTTGGATGTTTTTGTCCTGTTTTATTTTAGATTTGTGCGTAGTTCCACCGAGTCACAAACATTAACCTGCGGAACCAGTTCTACGCTGAACTTGACAGACACACACCACGACTTATGGCTCTATACAGACAGAAGGCTGCACGGACTGGCAAGATATCAGAGGCTCTGCGAACCATCCTCAATCATTATGATCTTCAGGTGAATATTGATAATGATAAAATTAACACAAATTAAAAGTTTCACTGATAAAAACTCAATTTTTCCTTGCTTTGAACATTTGTGTTTTATACAGATTACAGCTCTGATCTGGTATGTTACTTTAACATACTGTGTAGGATTTTTGTCAAATGAGTAAGATACAGACTCTTTGTCATAAGAGACAGAAAGGTTGTGTCTTAAAAGAAATGTCTCCAAAATTATGTAGAGTCACATGTCATGCAGTTTCATAAACATGTATTCTCCCCAAAGAATGACACCTGAAAACTTTGCGTTAAATGAACTTTTCTTTTCCCGTTTTAGGAGGCGCCTGATATCAACGTGAAACGCACTGCAGTGCTTCGTGCCCTTCCTGTATACCTGCGGGAGGAGGACCCAGAATTCTTTAAGACATGTAATATAAGTGTATTTTTGCATCACTTAAATTCTGCCAGTGAGATAAAACACCATGGATTTTTTAAAATACAATTTAATACCCTAGCAGCTACCAAATTGTACAAGCAAAATACCCTCTCTTTAAAAAACCCTCACACACACACACACACACACACACAGGGTCAGGAGCAGGGCACAGGTGTATCACAGCACTTCGGCTACGCTGCAGGTGGCCCCAAAAACAAGGCTGAAGTCAAGATTTAGTTTCTTTTTGAGATAAAGTCATAAGTCATTTTTTTTAGAAAAATAACAAACATACTAATTATGTAATCCAAGAAGCTAACGCGTTAATGTACATTTTTCAAAAAAGTAGAGTACCCTAACCCGTTACAAAGTAACCCACTACACTGCTGAATTTTTTGCTAGATTACAGGTCTTGCTTGTCACATTCTCTCAAACCAACCTTACTTATTGATACTGTGTCTATTCCAGGCGGACACATTGGATGAGTCGACCCTCATTGACACTTCAGTTGCCCTTCTCACAGTGGTTACCGACGGCGCTTCCCAGACCAGTCCAGTCCATTTTACTTCCTCAAGCATGGCCGTTGTGGTGGAAGGCGACTTGGTGATGCGTGATATTCCCAGATTTGCAGATGCATTTGCCTTATTGTTTGGCTTGATCTATGCTCTGCATTTAGACTACCCCAGGAAGCTCGTTCACACATTTACCTTTGTCCAAAAAATCTTCATGGGGCTTGTTGACGGCAAACCTCTGAAACCCTGCCTACATGCTCTTAAAAATGATTTGTTGCTGAAAGAGTAGTTCTGGAAGGAATATAAGGCAATGTTTGTTAGGACATGCACTCTGTTACTAAACACTTTGTTTTAAGCACTTTATTTAAAGCACTTTAAGTTTACTACAGACTTTGGGTGGATTTAACTCCATCAGTTTACCTAACTTTGCTCTGGTTATTTGGAAGATGATCATCTTTATTTGTACCCATTTTATAAAATTGTTTTTCATTTCTTTTTCAAACAAAAGTGATTAGTATTTGACTTTTTATTTTGAATTTATGTATTTTGAGAAAGATGCAATTAGGACTGATGTTGTCCTTTGTGATTTTATAAAAAGATACATGTTCTACATTGAATTTATAATGCTCACTTTATGGTGCCAATGTCCATGTTAGTGGTTTTATAAAAACACTAAGTGATGTTTTTACATTTCCATAAAAAATGTTAAATAAACAAAATGTAAAGTAAATGAATTTCTCTAATTTTTTTTACTAGTCTACACTCAAACATTTAAAAATAAATATCTTTTAATTAATAATCATATAATTTGCGTTTAGTTTGTAATATAATTGCATTGTGTTGGATCAAAATAGTAAACTACAAAAAACACAAATATTAAAATTAAAGTATATAGTTTTTAAGTAAAGCTCAATTAATAAAATAAAAATATAATTTAAAATTTTTAAGTTAACAATAAATACAAATTTTGAGTACCCCATACTTAGAAAAGATGAGTTTGTGTACTTAAAACTTTTGAGGTAATCAGTTTCCACAAATGTTTTAAGTTCAGTCAACTGATTCGGGTCTACAGTGTGGGCAATTATTCCTGCAGCATATAAGACCTGCGCACTCAATCAGTCATTGCCTGAGTATCTGCTTTCCCATGTTAGTCAGTGGTGTGTTATTGCTCTGTCCAGATCCTGTGTGAAAACTTACCTGCTTTTTCCTATCTTCAGAGTTTGCTCCTGGAGTGGGGTTCTCACTTCAGTCATCCCTGCTTTTCTGGACCCGGGCCACCAGCTGCTGGTACTGCATTACCAACTAGCCCGCCTCTCACCTGCCTCCTTCACCTGAAACCAAGAAAGGCAACTCAGTTTAACTGTGGAGGATTGCTTATTGACTGCTGGGCTCCTCTGACTGTGCTCTCCTCTCATTACAGTGACCCGGTCTCTTCATAGCATTTTTCCCAGCCCAGCCTCCACCTCCCCACTGCCACAGCTGACCCGCTGTATTCTAGAGCTGTCTAGATTTCCTTTAGTTGCCTTAGTTTTGACAATGCGCCCACTAGTGTAGTGGCTTTGTTTTAATTTGGCTTGTGTGTTTAATTGTGAGGAAAATAAATGTTTTTGTTCAATCACTGTCTCGCTTCTGGTTTGGATCTTGCACTTGTTTCCATCCCATTTACCTCGTGCCGCTGGGCCGTGACAAGATGCAGAGAAACTGGCAACTTGGATTTTGCAAATGACAGAGCAAAAGCTGGCTTCCTGGTGCCAAACTTGCTTGTGTACTTTGTGGATGGAAGGATAGAAAACATCAAAACTGGCATCCCATGACTAGATAAATGACAATGGAGGAGCAGCAGAGCATGATTTCCAGCTGCACATTAAATGGTGTTAGGAGGCAGGAGTACAAAACTGAGTGGGTGGAGTTACATGGTAAGCAGTTTTTGCTGTTGGAGGTGTGATATTGCTTTTGCACAGAAGAAGACTTTGGAGTTACATTTAGATGTGCAAGGTTAAGAATCTATGAATGATACAATACTGGTAATTGGAAGCAGTTGAAACTGGGCTACAGTCCACTCTGAATTATTAAATGCAGAATAATTATACCTTATGGAAACATGGGAATGGCATGGCTTCTTCGTCTGGTGCTGACTAGCTGGTGGGTTGCAAAAAGTTCCAAGTCATAAAACACAATTACCAATTAAAGCTGCAAGCAGCATTAAGAGGGCCCTCACACCACTGAGCGTCAAGCCACGCCCAACACCTATGCCCAGCAGATCCTATTTGATATCACACTCATCGATTTCATGTGTACAATCAGCAGCTAAAACTTCATCTAGTTCAATGATGATTATAATATACATAGTATCTCCTCTTCCCACCAGGTGGTGCTCTAACTATTGCTGACAAATTGCATACCAAACTTTTCAGAGCTCGATTCTCATCATACCTGTGAAGTTTGGGAGAGATTGGTCAATGTGTCTTTGAGTTACAGCAGTTTACTGCTTCTTGGTGAGTGATTGAAACTCCACGTGACGCGTCACTGCAACTCCCCCTGGCTTCTGCTCCGCGGCTGCTGAATGAGCCCTCATCTGGGACTCTCCTCAGCTCTTACTAGAACAGTGGCGTGGCTGCCCCTCTGTGGGTCTTCCTTGGTCTCTTGTGTTCTGGGGGCCTCTGGATGTCTGGAGTTTTGATCTCCTCCATACCTGCTTCATACCATAGAGGACAGGGCTGTGGCTCCCCACACTCCCTAGCAGATCATTACATGGAGAAACCTTTGGAATGCAAGCATGCTGATCCACACAGGTATGCACACAGGTGTACACATGGGTATTCACAGACGCGGACTACAGCTTTCTTGGCTGCTGCCTCAAAGCACATTGTGCGCTGTCTATCTTGCGTGCTGCACAATATCGTTTATTATTTAGTAACTATTGATATTTATGACTAGGTAGTTTATTGTGATGGTGCTTTTTTTTCTTATTATGTTGCTCTTTGTTGTTTGCTTTCTCTTCTATTTTTTTTTCTCCATACAGGTGATCCAGGTGTTTTGTTTTTTTTTGTTTGTTTGTTTTTTTTTCTCTCTTCCCCCCCTTCTCACTGTCTCTTCTCCCCTTTGGTTTTCTTTCTTTCTCTCCCTCTCTTTCTTTCATTCTTTCCCCCTGTCCTATCCCACAGTCATGTCTGTCCCGTTTGTAACAACTGAAAATGAAATAAATTCATAATTATAATAAAGGTCAATCAAATGGACCAATATGGCAAGGCCATGATGATCCACTTGGTAAAATAAATCCGCTTGGCATCTTTCTTCGCCTTAAGACAACAATTCTGATGGCTATAGATCCAAACGGGACACAAAAAAAAAAAAGGAAAAAAAGAAAAAAAAAAAAGAAACTCCACGTGACGAAATGACAACCCTGTTTCACCAAAAACAAAACTCTTCACAATTTAACATCACAAAGGTCTTTAGATTCCATGCACCAGAGATCATGTCGATCTGATGAAATCCTGAGGAGGAGTATGTCAAAGTATGAGGCTTGAAATGAGGGGAAAATGTCGCCAAAATTACACTTTAATTTTAAAATGGCTGACTTCCTGTTGGATTTGGGATATTGCTCCAATACACCTTTTTGTACATCTTTGTATTTTCCATAAGCTTAGCAGGTTTCCGGCTCATAGATGAAACACAGAGCAGGGGCTGATGTTTTAAAATATTGTAGGGGGCACTGTGGCGCCATTTTGTGGCCCCTCAAAAGCCACTTCATCTGTCATGGTGGGTTAGACCACACTACGGCCACATCACATCCCAAAAACTCAAAAGCTCCACAATTTAATACGGTCCAGCTGTGTAGTTGACACTAACAAAATGTGAAGATAAAAACCACCAAACCCCAAGTAGGAGTAGTACAAGGAGTGGAAATGGCAAAATTAGAGACAAAATGTCACATTGACTTCCTGTTGGGTTTGGTCCCACTGACTTTTTTGTTCATCTTGACATGATACATATGTGTGCTAGACCATTGGTCCCCAACCTTTTTTGCGTGACGGACCGGTTCATGCCCGACAATATTTTCATGGACCGGCCTTTAAGGTGTCGCGGATAAATACAACAAAATAAAACTAGTACCGGTACCGAAAAAAAGAAGATTTATTCATAACACACGTGAAAAGACCCAGGAAAACAGAGTTAATGATAAAAGCAATAACAAAATAACGCTGAAAACCGATAAAAACCCTGAAAACCATACATTTCACACCTGAGCCTCAACTCTCGTGGCCCGGTACCAAACGACTCACGGACCGGTACCGGTCCGAGGCCCGGGGGTTGGGGACCGCTGTGCTAGACTTCATACATGTAGCTGAAACTATGTGTTCATAGGGCTTTATTTAACAAGGCATAGGTGGCGTTCCAGAGCCATTTTCCAATGCTCATACGTAAAACCATTAAAATATACGATTTTTCACCAGAACAGGCATGTATGCAAAATGTCATGAGTTTTTAAGCACGTTACAGCCCTCAAAAAGGCATTTTTCCTCTGAATAATAATAATAAGAAACAGAGCAGATACAATAGGAACTTTGCACTCTCAGTGCTCGGGCCCTAATTAAAGCTGCAAGCAGCGTTATGAGGGCCCTCACACCCCTCGCCACGCCCAACACCTATACCCGAACTAAAGTCACATTGATGGAATTCATGCGTAGAACCACGAGCTAAAATTTCATCTCATTCAATGATGATTATAGTCATCCCACTAGATGGCGGTCTAACTATTACTGACAAATCGCTTATCAAATATTCCCGAGCTTGACTCTTGACTCATGCCTGCGACGTTTGGGAGAGATTGGACATTGTGTTTTTGAGTGACAGCAGATTACTGCTTTTTGGCGAGTAGTTGAAACTCCACGTGCCGCCATGATTACCTCATTTCCCTGAACGTTACAAGCTTCCCAATTTAACATCACAAAGGTCTTAAGATTCCATGCTCTGGAGATCGAGTCAATCAGATGAAATCCCGAGGAGGAGTTCGTCAAAGTGCGAGACCTGAAATGAGAGGAAAATGTCGCCAAAATAACACATTAAGTTGAAAATGGCAGACTGATTGTTGGATTTGGGATATTGCTCAAAGAGACTTTTTATCTTAAGCTTACCAGGTTTTGGAGTCATATATGAAAAACAGAGCAGGGGCTGATGTTTTGAAATTTTGTAGGGGGCGCTGTGGAGCCTTTTTGCAACGTTCCATAAAAATGATCACATAACAAGAAAGCGTTCATGACATTAGAGGTGTGGGCCAAATTTCAAGAGTTTTTAAACTTTCCAAGCCCCTCAAAAACCACTTTGTCTTTCATGGTGAACCGCCATGCCACCAGGGTGCGCCGTTCAGTTTAAACTCACAATTTCCTCACAGAAACACTGATGTTAATATTCACTGCTTTTGAGGTTGATCTGATGAACCTATGAAAATCTGTATATCAGAGTGTACTACTGACAATGGGCATATCAATATGTTCAGGGCAGGTCTGACATCACGCCTGTAAAGTCTGGTACTGATCAAACCGGATTTCTTTGAGTTATGGTAATTTGTTTCTTCATGGTGAGACATCAATGTTCGCCATGCTGCTGGGGTCACACCCTTTCACGAAAAATCACACTTTTCACTGTAACCCAAGACCAACTCCTCAAGGCTTTCCTGGAGAAATTTGAGGCTGAAGATGTCACCCATCACTACACTGTACCCCAAAGTCTAAAACATGACGTTTCCTGTTCTCAATATGAACAATAATAATAATAATAATAAACAGAGCAGATACAATAGGGCCTTCGCACTCAGTGCTCAGGCCCTAATGAATCATCTGCACCAGCAAACTGCCTTACAGACATGTGAGTGGAATAAAAGAAGTAGGTTACTGTCAGATTTGTAAAGCCGGAGACAAAATGAAAGCTCTGCACATTTGTTACAAGACCAGAGGCTGCCGCTGACAGTTTATCAGTTAATCATTTTATTTTAATAATGATAAATGTTCAGAATACTATTATTTTTAATATAAGATAAGATTACTCTTTATTGCCAATCAGTACAATAGTATAACAAAATTGGAAAGTGTCCCGTTTGGGGAATACAGTAACTTAACTTTAAGTGTATTTTAAAGTGCAAGAAAGGTATGAGCAAATAAATGTTTATGTTTGTATGTTTATTGAACATTGTTATTATTATTGTTGTTGTTATTGTTATTGTCCCCCTTTAAAAAGTCCAAGGAGGTAGCCAATCAAATAAGCAGTTTGCAGTGATTAGGGCTATTGTCCTGTTGTAAAAGCTGTCATTGAGTCAGTTTATCCAGGACCTCAGCAGCCTGGGGATTCTCTGAAAATGGAGACACTGTTGAGCCACCTTCAAAACCATCAAGGCCATGTGTCATGTTTCTGCTGCGCTGCAAGCAAGATGAAGGACCCAATATGCAGGACTTTCGGAGATGGCAGGCTAAACTTAGAGCACAGCTTTTATTGCTGGACAAAAAAACTCTTAGAACAGAAAAGCAAAGAAACTAGAAATAGGAACTGAAATCTAAACACTAGGACACTGGAATTCTACAGAAGTAAACTGTGAAATAGAACTGGAAGCCTACAAGAAGTACAGAGGGAAACCACACAACATATAGAGGGTACAACACAACACTGCCAGAGAGAAACACGGGGCTTAAATACACAGTGGAGTAATCAGGAACTAGGAGACAGGAGGGAAAAACAGCTGGGAGAAATTATACCTAACAAAACAAGGGGAAGCAGACTCACTGCACATAGGACTGGGACTATCAAAATAAAATAGGAAATTAGATAATTACAAAGACACAGACTTGACAATGAACTAAACCTACGCTAAACATGAGGGCACAAGAACATAACCTAAGAACTTAACTCTAAACCGGAATAAACTGAGACAGAGACTAATAATAATCAAAACAGCACAACTACAGAATCAGAACATAAATCATATAGAATATATAGAATAACACAACATATAGAATAACATCAAAACAAAATTAACTAAAAATGCTGTGTCAAAATGAGCAAGAACTTTGACAGTTCGAGCTCTACTGGAGGTCTGTGTCTATGCGCATACCTAGGAACTTGAAACTGGACACCCTTTCCACTCGTTCTCATTGGTACTGACAGCCATGTCGTGACTGATGAGTGTGTACCTCAGCTAAGTTTCATTACACCTCTTCACACTGTTGTGGGTTGTTTGCAAGACCGTAACATTGTGCTGAGTACAAAAACGTGTTTTAAACACCAGAGAACCACAGACCACAGACATTTTTGCTTGTTGACTCTCCACTGCTGTATTTTCTGTTGGCAAAAATATCACATGGTGAAATGCCTCGCATAAACTGCTGAAACTGACCATTTGCAGTGGCTGCAGTGGGAGAGTCAGTTCCTGCCATTTCCTCTAAGGCAGTGAGGATAGAGTCATACTGTGAATGAAATGGATGGCACCGTGTCTAACAGTCACCCTGTTTCACACAGTGGTCTCAGGGCAGTTGGGGTTCAGTGATCAGATACAGCTATCTGATGTTTGAATTTGCTACACTGTCCACACATAACCCCTAATAGATGAACCCAGTCAAGGCCATCACACACAACTTTAGAAGCTCTGCATGCCTTCTGTGCCACTAAATTCAGTGTGCTTCACAATGCACATATAAAGCTAGTTGCTGTTTCTCCTAATAAGACCCTGTGCACCAAAATATCTGCCAGACATATTCACTGCACCATCATATGGCTGTCCAGGCAGTGCTGACAATGGCAAATTGAGTGTGCAAAGTTCATCTAATGCAGGGTTCTAGAGTGCAACTTTTCAATGGTGCGACTAAAAAAAATCGTAGGTAGCACGGTGCGACCAACTGTTCGTGTACAAAAAAAAAAGACTCTGCAACCCTGAAAATCTCTGTGTGGTGAACAACAGACAAAAATTATGCCCCTATCATGGTCTAAACCAATCAGAGATAGTCAGGGGTGTGACTCTGTTTGGCCATGGTCCAGTTGAAAGTGCAGGTGGATAGAGAGAGGTGAGTAGCTTGAATAAAGTGTTATTGATTCATTAATTCCTGAATTGACTTTTAAATATAAATGTATTTTGCCAGAAACACCAGAATCTCAGGTTTAAGCTCACAAAACTATTTCAACAACCAGCAAACAGTAAATGAGAGCAGGTAAACGGATTCCACACAAGACGTAAACACAGAGCGGACTCCATGTATCAGAATTTGCTTTGTCTTCCTTGGCTTTCTCACCCGATGGCCCATACAAGGACACGCCATTGGGGCTGAAAGCCGACAGCTCACTGATTCTGATGCGTCGGGTCTGAGCTGTCTTTACGTCTTTTTTGCACTAGATTTTGAGCTGCGGGTTTTCTCCAACCTCCAACCTAAAATTATGCAAAATTGCAGAATATTTTTAAGATTATCTGCTATAAAAAGCCAGACCAGGAAAATCTCCTTCATGTTTTTTCTGTCCTTTGTTCTCAGTTACTTTGACACAAAGGCATCTGCTGTGATGTTCACATATCTGATAAAGTCTAGTGTGCGTACTGATAAATAATCAGAATTATAATATTTATGACTGTCTGAAGCAAAATTGAACCCAATCGAAACAGGACTTTGAGAACCTGAATGGAATGGATTGTGGAAATCAGTGATAATACCCAGACCTAGTGAGCAGCCTAGGCCCAACAGAAGTGGATGTAGCTGTGGGTAATAAGAAAAGATGAAAAGAACGATTGATAACTTTTTTGTTAAGTTAAGGCCTGATCCGTCTGAAATTCATAGCCAGCTCTGACACAGTGCCATCAATCTTTGAACGCTGAAAAAGCAGCAGTGTATCCAGGAAACACATTATATGCTGCAATAAATGCACTGCCCAAGTGTCCCCTCTGCCCACTGCCTTTCAGCAACAGGCAGCAGCAAACATGTCGTTTGTTTAATATTGTCTACAATATTGGCAAAGAGTGCCAAAGCACTTTTAGCACAAGATTGTTAGTTAATCATTTACAAATGAATATTGTCTGTATGGACAGCAATCCCCCCACCCCCCCAATACTGCTGTCCCCCCAGTGTTAAGTGATGTGATTGAAAAATTTGGGTGCGCCTAACTATTGTGCTGGTGCGCACCAATGCAACCATGGCAAAAAGTTAGTCTAGAGCTCTGATCTAATGCTACTTTTGAAAGAGAATCTCATGTTGTTTTGGTCACTGAATACATCCCAATGAATTCCTTATGGGAAATTAAATCACATAACGAAGACATACAGATTCTTGTTCTTGTTCTGATATGTCTGGTATCCCATCAAAAATTAAGGCAAACTGGGAGGCATCGAATACTGTTAGCTATTCCTATTAGAATGTTATTGCTCATTATGCCTAATATTTCATTCGGAATGAGTGAGCTAGTGTAATCCTGCTTGTGTGTCTCTAACCACTTTTGAAAAACAATGTTAACTTCTGCCTTTTCTTTAAGATATTGGGATAGATACCCCTTCCTTTCCACATGACCTCGTAAAGCTAAACCTTGCCAAGCTAAGAATTTGATGGAGCCTACAATCTTCAATAATTCATGCCTTGCTTCCTCCTCTTGTCTGGCAACAGCTGAAGAAAGCTGTGAAGCTACAGTGTTCCCTTTTTGAGCATAAATGTTCATGGCATGGATATGTAGCTGAATTTTCTCAAACTTTGACAGATGTGAATAAACTTTGGCACAGTGAACACACAGCGCCACTTGTAAAATGGCATTGTAATGCAACCAGGGAAAAGTTGTGGAACATTTTTGTTGAAAAAGTAGCACACATTTAGCTCACTTCTGCACTACAATAAACTTAGGATCAGGTTGTGCAGGCTTTGTGCAGGTGATGATGTCTGAAACATCTAATTCTTCTCTTTCACTGTCATTTGTGTTTGACTGGTTCCTGACATGGGGCTCAAGTTGCTGTGGTAACCATGACAAGAATACTTGTCACTCTCTGAAATAACAATATATAAATGACTGTATTGCACATAATAACAACATTATTGACACTTGTAAATTAAAAAAAAAATCTATTGCTATACTGTATATTCTTGCACTTGCTCATTTGCCTTACTGTTGCCCTCACCATATCACCCTTTGTGAGGAAACCACATGAACCAAATACAGATCAGTTCAGTGTTATG
Organism: Maylandia zebra; assembly: GCF_041146795.1. Taxonomy (NCBI): domain Eukaryota; kingdom Metazoa; phylum Chordata; class Actinopteri; order Cichliformes; family Cichlidae; genus Maylandia; species Maylandia zebra. The sequence goes on along the minus strand of NW_027490031.1, from coordinate 2,657,637 downwards.
ACAGTGTGTGCTTGCATGCACAATTATTTTGGTTGGTTTTTTTATGTCTGTTACCTGGTCATCTGTGCCTCCTTTTAATTTTTTTTTAATTTTTTTTAATTTAATATTTTGTTGTTTCAGCAACATTTAATTTAAAAACTGTACTTTTGAGTTAAAAAAATATTTATAGTTTTAATAAATTACAAATTAAAAAAAAGGCATTTTTTGTATTGAAAACATATTGGACTGTGACAAAAAAGTATCGAACCGAACCGTGAATTTTGTGTGTCGTTGCACTAGTATTTACCTCCTTCTGGTCATGACTTTTTTTCTTTTTGCAAGTAGGTGGTCTCGACCAACAATTAAAAAGTGTTGTCTATGCACCTCTTTTCATGATTGATGTCTCAACAATTCAATTAGACAACATTTAGTTAGCATGAGCAACTGTGCAAACAAACATACAGCAAGTAGTGAAGGTTTTGTAGAGAAAGCAGGTTGGGTAATACCAAGTATTTAGTGAAGGGGGGGGGGGGGGGGGGGGGGGCACATGATTAAACATGCAACTACTTTGCTGGCAATACTTGAATTGATTAAAGAAAATCAACAAGTTCTTTATGGGATTACGTGTATGGTTGTTTGGATTATTTAATTCTGCTTATTTGGAAAATGAAAATGTGTTTTTACTTGATTGCAGTCATCAGTCATATGTAACTATAATTTCGCATCTCAGTAAAGTTTCTCTGTCATTGCTTTTTAAAGAAGATGTGGCAGTGATGCTCATGTTCTTATTTTTACCGGTGGTTTTAAATAAGTTTCAGACAGAAGTTTTTTTTTAACCTGCATAACAGTGAACAGTGCAAACTTCATTGCACTGATTAGCATGCAATGAAGACATGAAGAGTGTATCTTGTATAAGAGACTCTGACAGCTGCTGGAAAAAGAAAATCAAATGTGAGAATCTAAGAAGATCAAAATGATGTTAGAAGAGAATAAAAAGCATCATAACTGTGTTGTAACATGAACTTTAAGAAGTATACTTCTTACTTGTGTGAATGTCATTTAGGTTAAAGACACAGTTCACCTTCCGCTGGCCTCTGGTGCTGTTTCTACATCTATAGATTATTTTAGTTTCATGTGTCCACTTTTAGAAATGTAGAAGTGTCTGACTTCTGTTCAGTGTGATGGATCTATATTAAAAATAATATTTTTGATTGTTTTAAAGACAAAAAATGAGTTTTACACATATGGTGATAACAGTTAAAACAGATCAAGTTGAAGAAGTTAAAGAACCAGACAGGTGCTGTGATGTAACTCAGTTTAACTAGTTCAGCTGGTCCACTACAACAGGCTAGTTCACTCATGGCTGCTTGTGCACCTAAACATGATTTGCTGTTAAATTCATGTTCATTTCACTTAATGAGGGGAAAATAAACCTGAACTTCCCTGCTTCTTCTCTTGTGTGCACAGCTGAGGCTCCTCTCTCCTGATTCACAGGTAAAAATCAGCACCATAGCAGAGGGGTGGTGCTGCATCAATCAACATGTAATATCTTTGACTGTGAAATGCAGACGTGTCTGCCTACCTCGTGAGTTTACCATCGTCATTGTAGCGGCTTAGTACTTACCGCCCTATGTTAATGCTAAGTTGGCCATGGATGAGCTGTGCAAGGCAATAAGCAGTCTGCAGAACTCCCATCCTGACACAATGCACTTCATCACTGGTGACTTCAAACATGCTGAATAAAATCTGGGGATTAGTATTCCCCAAATTTGAACAGCATATGAAATGTGCAACAATGGGGAAAACACACTGGACTGCATTTCGTTGCCCTGTACCTGTGCATGTGCAATGACAATAAAGTTGAATTCTAATTCTATCCTATAGCGACATCCAAAAAGGTTACAGAGCAACCACACCTTGGTTTGTCAGACCACATATCCATGCTGCTGATCCCTGCATACAGATCCCCCCTCCCCCAGCCACAAAGACTGTGAAAACCCGGGCAGAAGGTAAATCACATTAGCTGCAGGACTGTTTTGAAAACACAGACAGTAGCACAGCTGGACTGGCCGCCCAGTGGGTCGATGGTGATTTTTTGTTTTTATGGGCCGATGTTTTTTGTTGTTGTTGTTTTTGCCAGTTAGTCATGAGTGACTTTGACGTGGGCCAATTACAGCCGAAGAGGTCAAACTTTAAAGTTCTGTAAGTGAAAAGGAACGTGATTTGTCCCGTACTTCATCTAGAATGAAAAAAAGACACAAAGCTGGAGTTACTCTGTGTCTTTACACTGTCAGCTGCTCTTCTTCTCTCATCCTCTCCTTTGCTACTTCAATCATGAAACTGATCAATGATCAGGTGATTGGCTTTACTGTCACAAGTCTGCCTCTGTTTGTTTATCACCCACTCTGCGCCAGAAAGAGGAAACCAGCGGATAAACAGCAGCAGCACATTTAAGCTTGATAAGCTGTTGTTAGAATTTATTTAATATTACTTTCTAGTATAAGCTGATGTTTGTTGGAGCCACAGCTGTAAAGCTGCTGGTAATGATATTGGTTTGAATATGTGGTGAGAGGGAAACATGAGAGATGATGAGATGAGATAGCCTTTATTTGTCAGTTGCAGGCCTTTTCCCCATAACCGAGATGACAGACCTTGCCGACCGTACATACAATACAAACATCACATTGGGGAGACAGGTCAGGCCAGGTAGCGAGGAAAAAAAATGTCGAAATGTGTAACACAGAAGGATAATACAGGAATGCAAAGGTATCAACACACCATAGCACAATAAACACAGACAAGCAACATGGGAAAGAGTTCCAGTGTGTACATCTGATCTGGGACCGCTGCAATCTTTCGACTGCGTCTCCAACTGACCCGATGTCCACATCATGGAGGTGGCGTTGGAGGTGGCGTTGGATCCGGGGTAGAGAGGGTGATGCATCAGTGAGTGCTTATCAGTATCAGTATATGTATATGTATGTGTTTGTGTGTCCAGAGTTCAGCTGAGACAGTGTCCTTCGCCCTGCCAGGCTAAGTAAACAGTCTTCCAGCCAACCCAGGTGGCCTTGCAAGGAATGGGAAGGAACAGACTCAACACAGTCGTTATCAGGGAGTTGTTGTTTTGCTCCGGCCTTACAGCTGGCGCCAAAGGGGTCTCCGCATGAAGTGATGGTGCTTTTTACTTTAGTGTGAACAGCTCATATGAATTTCAAAGCAGTTCTACAGTCCAAATCTGGTCTCTCAATCTCCCGTTGGAGAGCCACGAGCTTCGCCATACTTGCGTTCTGTGATGTTGTCATTTCTTGTGCTCAAGGAGCCAATTTCTGATTTTTCCTCCCCGAGATGTCATCCAATTTTGCGCCCAGAGATGTTATTCCGAGCTAGCCCTTCCGAGATGTATCCCGTCTGCAGTCAGAGATCTTATTCTGAGTATTCACAGCAGCCGTAGCTTCTCCAAGATCTTATCCGTGCTGACTCAATGAGCCCATTTTGAGAAACTCACGCCTCTCCCATCGTTCCAATCCCAGTGGGCAGCCTTGTGGGGGTTTGAACAGCCAGTTCCGCTTTCTTAATTCTTCGATAAGTCAGGGCCAAGCCAGCTCCGATCAGCCAGAACCCTGTTACCATGGTTCCGAATAGGTAGACATCTTCAGCACTCAGGCTCACCCGAGCCCAAACTTCTCATTGAGAAAGGGGTGTCAATTGCATTTAGGGACCAGTTGATCCAATCCATAATTCCTCTTTTAGGTTTTAGAGAACAGACTGTGAGAGAATGTTCCAGGGAAAATACAAAAAAAACCCCACGAGACTAGACAAGGTCATAAGCAGGGATGATAAGGGAGAGGAGAAAAAGTGTGTCCACCTACTCCGAGAGCCAAAGAAGAAAGAAAGAAAGAAATGAAGATGAAACCAGGAGATGTCCTTACTGAATCGTCAGAGCTGAACAGGTGATGGAGAAACAGGTTTACCTTTAGGTGACATGAATGAGTTGAAGTTATGAACTGTTTCTGAGAGACAAATAACACCAGGATCCTTTTCTAAGCAGCTGACAGCTGGTAACTGTGCAGGGGCGGGTCTAGCAAAATTTTTCCAGGAGGCCAGGTAGGGCATTAACAGGGAGAGGGGGGCTCAAGGAAATACTTAAAATTTCTACCTTTGATGAATATTTATCTGAATCTTACAATCCATGTTGTCATCTGATGTAAACTGTATAGTAGTACATATTAAGTCTAATATATACCCTAGTAATAGTAGTATCTACAGTACTTTTTCTTTTGAGAAGGTATCACCTTTTCAGTCTGCAATTCTGTTAAAGAAAAATGTTGGATCTATTTAATTACATACATAAATTACTTTACATAATGAGAAGATTCCTGAGGAATTTCTCTGATTTAAGCTGAACCTGATTTACCATCACAAATAACACATGAACTAAAGCCTCCTCAGGCTGACTGTGTTGAAAAAACAAAAATGTGGAAAAAAAGGCCTGAAAACAACACATTTTCAATCGAATCAAAAGAAAGGAAGTGAACGAGGGGAAAATAGAATTACATTTTCCTTCTGGGAAATGAGAAGCCGGCGCTTCTGGTGTGATGCTCTCTCTCTCTCTCTCTCCCTATCTCTCTCTCTCTCTGCTTGCTTGTGATAAAGTTTCAAGAAAAGTGACGTGTTTCAGGTCACTTTGCTTCAGATGAGAAGTCATGCTCAGTGGTGATATCAACGGCAATATCCTCATTCTGTCCAACCTGGTGAGTCATCTCCATGGAAACAACAAGTCTATTTCCTGTGAACAGAGTGAAGACATCAGTGCCCTGTACTATGAAACACGTCCAACATACCCAGAGTATCTTTAGGTGATAGGTTTGTAGCATAAACCCATCCGCTGGAACGTTGAAGGCAATATAATTACACCGCAAAGCAAGACACGAAGTAGGCAAACTTCTTCATGGTACTCGTGCACGGGAGAGTACCGGACAGAGCGCCGTTCCTTCGCTTGGTCCCAGTTGCTCTGACGTATTCAGAGTTGTGTAGCTAAATACAAGATTCACTCGCACATCAAAGCAGGAAACTCAGTGTTTTAGGGTCTCCATTTAACACAACAAACTCCAACACATCTCATTCACTCGTGCTAAAATTCAGTCACCTTTCATTAATCTAAGAACCGATCAACTAATTTGCATATCAGTTATTAACCCACTAAGTTGACAGGACAACAGGAAAGCATGTTCAAAATAGTATCACAAAAGACAATTTCCCTCATACAGTAAATTACTTGTGCTGCATCAATCAAGCAGGAAGCTTCTCCCAATTTACCATTTTAACACTAAATTTATTGCCTGGTCACTGATTTATCAAACCAGGATTTTTTTTCCCCACAAAAGTTAAATTGTTGTCCTGCAACTTGGAGAGTCAATTTTTTTTTTCATTAGGATAAATTCAGTATTTGATAACAAGTGTCTGCTAAAGTGACACTATTGTAACACTGATGAAAGATAACAAGCTAATTTTCATTGCATGGGTGTTATTAGGCAGGTCTAATGCATGTCTGTGGATCTGCATATTCAGCAGAGCATGTTCTTAAAGCTTCCTTTCCTACACACTTCTCTGCTATTATTTGCTCATTTCTTAACTTCATGAGTCATTTCGTGTTTGGAATTGTTAGTAAAGTTAATTCATGTTCTGCTTGTTTGTGTGATTTTGTATGTTTCTATTTGTTTCAGACTCCGTCACAATTTTCCAACTTAAGCAGTCAGTTTTCTTTTCCCCAGATTTGCTAACCCAAATTTTGATTTCCCACATTTAATAACAGCATTCCTCTGTGTTTCCACTTACTCTCACTCTGTTGTCATCTCACTCTGTTGTCCTCTCCCACTTGCAACAGTCCCCAGCCGGCAGTTCTCCTTCAGCTTTGTCCTGTGTTCCACTGTCTCTTCTTGCCATTTTACTCCACAGGTGGCAAATGTCAAACTCCAACAGTCTCTTCAGTTCTCCTCAAAAGTTTTCTTCACATGCACAGTGAAGTTGCAGCTTGTTGTAAACACAGTGCCATCCATCCGATCAGTCAGGATGATGGGTTTGCTCTTCTCTGATGCTGTTTGTCCACATTGCTGCTGTTTGCTGGGACTCTTTGGTCAGGACTTGCTGCTGTCTCTTTATCATGTTATTGCTTTGGAGCTGCATTCCTTGTCTTCAGGGAGGGGTGAGAGCTTGCTTGCTTGTGAGGTTGAGAGACACATGGCGCTGTAAATAAGTCAGCCGGAAACTTGGCCTGCATGTTTCCAATGATGTTAAACTATAACTTTCTTCCGACTGTTGCATGTGGAAAATTGATTCAGGTCTGCTTTTCACCTGAAAGTGACAAACTAAGACATTTCATTATTATCATCACTGCTTAATCTCTCTCTCTCTCCCTCTCTGTGTGTGTTTGTGTGAACAATCCTTTCTTAAAAGCAGAAAATGACATTGTAGTTGTTTTTCGGCTGATCAACACAAAACCTTTTTCCTATGATTATTTTTCTTCGTCTACAATGTAATTTGTCTCTTTTTCACTCTTTTTTTTCCCTTTACAACAGCTTGTGATCCGCAAAATCACTGCTCTCACTCACAATCAGAGGCAATTACTTTTGCACAGTGCACAAAAACACTGTGATGTCAGACACATTTACACTCACTTACGCATAAATAAACCATATGGCTGGAGATATGTGCCATGGTGATCCATAAGCATGATCACCAGTTTATTTAATTATTTTCAACCCAACAAAACAAATAAACAAAAACATGATGCTGATGCTACACACACACACTAGTCAAGGTGCAGAAAAACTGCTCATGGAAACGCTGCACACTCATAGCTCTGTTTCCCTGTCTTAGAGTAGTTCTTAGACACCTCTCGATCTGATAATGTGCAGCCTGCTCATCAGCTCAGAAAAAAACTGCAACGTAACATCACACAGTAGTTGCATGCTCTGCCCACAGCGGCAAAGTCTTACACTTTCATATTCAATGCAGCTTCTCCATCATGTACTTTTAGATGTTTCATACAGGGTTCAGCATTTTAGTTGTTTTCACAGGTGTGCTCTATATCTCAACAATGGCTCATAATAAGACGACAGTCTTTCACACAGGTCAAGTGCCTCTATGCACTTCATTAGTTTAAATATTTACCTATATCACTTCACCTCACATGTCATTGTACTGAATTTAAGCAACCACAAGCTTAATGTAGATTACTTTTAACAACTATCCACCTCAATTACGTCTATGGTTTGGCACACAGGCTGTTAACATTTTGTGTCAGGAAGGGGTGGGGGAAAGCCACCCACCAGAGCATAGCTGCTGATGTGGGCTGGCCTTTTCCACACACTCCTGGTTGCTTCGGAAACCCATGATAACAACAACAGCTGCTGACGTCACACACCACGCGGTCTGCTCCGCACACACAACAACAACGAGGACAAAAATAACAATAACACAAAATAGGCCTACTGTCCAGCACAATCTGGACCCCGCGGAACCTCTCAACACCCCACAAAGCGGCGGAGAACCAAAAAAAGTTCGAACTGCGCAACTCTGCGACTTAATGCTTCTGTACAAAAAAACCCCACTGAGCGGCTTTGTACATCGCCCCACTTAGACGGCGAATTTTAGCCCCACTGAGCGGCCACGGACAACACCCCACTGAGCGGTGAAGACGTAATTTTAGCCCCACTGAGCGGCTACGGACATCACCCCACTGAGCGGTGAAGACGTACAGTTATAGAGTTGGACTCTAAACTTACTCGGTGTTGCTTAGCGTGTAATATCAGCCTGAATCCCGCCGATCGCCATTCATCGAGGAGAAGGACAGACAGCGAATCCACAGGAACTTCCTGGCTGACGTCAGTCTTTCAGCGTGCCTCTCCCCCCCCCTCAGTGAATGCGATCCCAGGGAGCCGGCATCGAAGGACCAATTAATGTTAGGTTTGTAGCATAAACCCATCCGCTGGAACGTTGAAGGCAATATAATTACACTGCAAAGCAAGACACGAAGTAGGCAAACTTCTTCATGGTACTCGTGCACGGGAGAGAACCGGACAGAGCGCCGTTCCTTCGCTTGGTCCCAGTTGCTCTCGTCCGTCCTCCCGTACTGTCCTTTTATTGAGGTTACATGAATATGCATAGGTTCACTAACATGTGACGTCTACATACACACAAAGAGTACCTTGCCTGTGTGTGTGTGTGTGTGTGTGTGTGTGTGTGTGTGTGTGTGTGTGTGTGTGTGTGTGTGTGTGTGTGTCAAGATGTGACCCTGTGAAGACTCCCCAAGGCTGGCGCCTAGAAGTCTAGCAGATTTATCTAAACAAAAGGCTCTTATACTTAAACAGATATACGTGTGCTTGCTATACCATAAATCTCCTAGGGAGTGTGATCTATGCCAGAACACACTCTGTACAGAGGAGTGAACGCACCCCCTCTTCAGCTACACAGAGTTCTTACAGACCTCTTTAGGATGAGACATTCTTTCAATACACTTCTAAGCATATATGAGTAAATGTTTCTAAGCATAAATGACAATCAACAATACAAAACCTATCATTAGGTTACCTGGGTTCACTTACACAACAATAGTAATTACCACTCACATAAAGATGGTTATTAATTTAGCTGGTTGTCAATCAGGTATGAGTGTGAGGAAAGTGTGGGGAAGTTTAACTTCCTTTGTCTCATTACTCCTGACTGTCTTGTTGTTTCACGACAAGATAATCAGCGGGCCCAGATGCAGACATACAAACTAAAACACAGCCTTTTGATCCCATAGTTCATAAAAAACTAACAAAATCCAAAACAGAAGCAAGACAGACAAATGATGAATAAACAGGAGTATCTAAACAAACACTCAAACAGAAGACAACTGAAAACTGGTGCTACACATACACACAGACAAAATGAAAACTAATCAGGGAAACACCCGGAAAACAAGAACAGCTGAAACTAGGCAGGGACACTGAGACAAGCAGTGTTTTCAAGTTACTTGAAAAATGTAACAGGATTACTGTACCCCGTTACTGCCCATCGCTAGAGATAAGGCAAGCAAAAGTAAATCAAGGACAGAAAAGACAAATAAAAAACAACAACAAAAGTACAGTGGCATAGAGACACCAAACACAAAGACAAATGCAAATATTCAAAAAGATGCAAGACAATAAGAGGATAAAAGTAAAAGCTGAAATACAAGAAACTAAAACTGAACTGCAACTCGATAGTTTTACCTTCAAAAGGTTCAAAATGTAAGAAACATAAAAACAAAACTGAGAAAAAAAACAGGAAAACCAGGAAATATCTACTATTATAACAATAATAATAATTATAATAATGTAAACTTGAAACACCATGAACACAGGTATCTAAAGCCAAGAAAGCAAAACTAAGTACAATGAAACACATCACCTAACTCAGGACGGCAGCAGTGCTGCACCTGTGTGCAGGTATCTACCTGAGCGTGTGGTGTAGATCTGATCCAAGCAGATGGACAGCAGCAGACCCGTCATGATGAAGTATGGACAGAAGACCAGCAGGTGGAAAAGAAGTCTGAACACAGACAGAGAGGAAGGAGGAGGTTGAGGAGGAGGAGGAGGGGGTGAGGAAGAGCTGGTTGGATGAGAAAAAGAGGGAAGGGAGGAGTTGGAGGGCATGGTTATAAGATGGGGAGAAGCCACAGCAGATCTGACAGCAGTTGTAGGAGGATCTGTAGGAAGAGCGATTTCAGTTTATTAAATCAGTATGTCACTCTGAAGGTTTAATCTGAGTAAATTGACTTGGTCCAAACTTGGCACTGCACCCTCAGAAACGCTGCTCGTATTTTGAAACCGATGGTTGTGAAATGGTAAATGGCCTGTATTTGTATAGCGCTTTTACTAGTGAAAACCTCCGAGGACCTGGCATCACATTTTAGGTTGTCTAGACCGCAATACAAAATTTTGCTCTACAAGGGCCTGATACACTTTTCTCAGAAACTACACGAGGTAAAAAGATAATTCTATGGTTTTTAAATTCATCAGGTAACAATCAGCCCAAATAGCAAAGAGAAATAAAAATGCATACCATGAAAGAGTTCGGATCTGAGGAGGTTATATACGATTACAGGAAATTGTCCTAAATATGATTCAACTGTTCCTCAGTTTTTCATGATAACACCTTTCCTCCACCTCATGATGCTTTCCATCAAGGTCAGTGAAAATGTTTAGGAAAATGTAAAACAGGTAACTTTTTTACTATATAACCACAATGATAGGAAATGATGTCAGTGTACCAACCTCTGATCTTTAGGAAGCTTTGAGGAGATGGTCCAGCTAGATCAGTAGCACACCAGTACAGACCCTTATTAGACTGCTCCACGTTGGAGATGGTGTGCTCTTTATAACCAGATCCAAGAAGACGTCCACTGAAGAAGAAGTAAGCTGCCACCATGTCACCATTGATCTGTCTGCAACGCAGAGTAACATCACTTCCTCTTGTCACAGGAAGTGCAGGGATCTCTAGGATCACTCCTTTTTCTGCATAAGAGACATAAAGGTTCATAAATAGAGACAGAGTTTCACCAACAGAGCAGTCAGAAGCTAAAGCTTCAGCAGGGGTCATCGGTCTCTTGTGACTTCGGGGTCAATCAGACAGTACAGTGAATTTGGAGCTGTGTTCCAGGAACATCCAAACAGTTGAGAGAGTGAGACTGAGGAAAAACTGGTTTTTGCCTTTCCTGTCTAGCACTGTAGCAACTTTGAATTATTGTCTGAAGGCCAAACAAATCCCCAACAGGTTTACTTTCCCAAGTGGACTTTTTCCTGGTCCACTTGTATCCCATAGTTTATTTGATTTTTATTAGCATTTATTATTATTATTATTATTATTATTATTATTATTATTATTATTATTATTATTATTATTATTATTATTATTTAGGAGAAGAGGGATAGGGATCCTCTTTGGGATCTCGTGCCAGCCTAGACCCCGACCAAATGGCTGGGTCTTCTGGGGCCCCCTGCCCCAGTTGGTGAACAGAGAAAATGGGTTGTGTGATGACCAGTGTTGGGGAGTAACGGAATACATGTACCGGCGTTACGTATTTAAAATACAAAATATGAGTAACTGTATTCCGTTACAGTTACCGTTTAAAAAGGTGGTATTTAGAATACAGTTACTTTGTTGAAATAAATGGATTACACTGCGGTACTTCCCTGTTTCATATTGTCGCGGGTCAGGACTGTTTGGGTTTTGTTTGACAGCTACGTTCTGTTGTTCCAGGCGGCAGCGTTACAGTTGCCATGGTTACAGGGTGACGCGTGTTCTCTCTGCGACTGTGTGTTTCCTGGGTGAAAGAGCGCCTTTTTGTTGTTGTTGTTGTGCTAAGCTAACAGGCAGAATGCTACAGGTATAGCTCTAAAGAATGTAGCATCATGGGCAGTGTAGTCCGTGTTGCAGGGAGAATGGACTGCCATACACGTTATGGGTCTGTGAGCGAGGAGGGAGAAAAAGGAGAGTGGAAAGGTACGAGTTGTCATCGAGCAGAAACGGGAGCTGGAAGCATGTAAATATAATAATAACCACTGCAGCCAAGAAGAGAGCCTGACGAGCCCAGTTGTAAGTAAGCTATTAAGACTCGACTGTACGCTGTGTTCGTGTTTTCCTCCAAAACAATAAGTTCTGTTGGAGCAGCCTTTCAACGCCTCTCTCTGTCTCTGGCTAGCAAAGTTGACCCACACAACAAAGTAAAGCTTGTTTTCAGCTACGAGCCCGACACGAACCCGACGTATTAGACAGAGGTCCCTTTACTACGGTTTGGAGCCACGGACCTTCAGTAACAGTAATAAATCACATTCACGTTACTCTCATTGAGTAACGTAATGGAATATCGATGCTTGTTTCCTGCGAGGGAACACGACGGGTCTGCGTGCCGCGCTGGAATGGTAGCGCTGTGCGGGGCGGCTGCTGTGTTCGCTTCGGATTACTCCTCACCCCCCTCCCACCCCTGAGGCTTGTCATGTCTTCACAATGTTGTGCTGTGGACATTTATGTGCTTTTTGTGCAGAGGAGTTTTTTTTTGTTTCCTGTTCTCATGCTGTCCTACCATGGAAGCATAGCATGAGTAGGGGTCTCTTTTTTTCCTCTTGTACTTTCCCCACTGTAGTGTATATTTCAATGTTTTTCTGATTCTACCGATCTCCGACCTGTATCCCCATGTAATGTTTGTGTTATATATGTACGGTCGGGGGGGGGTCCCATTTCACTGCAGGGCAACCTGCATGTGACGAATAAAAGCTTTGATTGATTGATTGATTGATTGAATATGTTACAAAATACATTTTGGGGCATGTAATCTGTAATCTGTAGTGGAATACATTTTAAAAGTAACCTTCCCAACACTGGTGATGACCCCATACTTCACTCTGCCCGCTTGCATGTGGTATTGATACGTGCTGTTGTAATGTGTTGGTTTGGTTTTTTGCAAGGTTGAGCCATTGGGTATCCCTAACAATAGAGGATAATACTTGTTTTTGTACCCGTAAAAACATTGGTGCACCACCTTCACGATAGAACCTCTAGCTGTGTCTGAATTCAGGGGAAGGATCCTTAAAATGCCATATTTGGATGCAATGACGTCACAGCGACGCGACGAAGGCTGTCCGAATTCAAAGAGAACTCAAAATGTGGCAAGAAATGCATCCTAGCTCTCCGCGAATTTGAGGGTTAGTTGTGTCCGAATTCAGAGGAAGGATGCGCCAATGCCATATTTGGAGGCAATGACATCACGGCGACACGACAAAGGCTGTCCAAATTCAAAGAGTACTTAAAATGCGTCCTATTTTGCCCTGAATTTTAAAGATGGGTCCGATGTATCCTTCGTGTCTTACTATATCCCAGGATTCATTGCGGGTCATAGAGAAGATTTGTTTCTGATAACGATGGTGGTCGAAACAGGAGAGGAAAACACTTTCAAATGTAAGTATATGAAAATCTGGTTGTACAAAAGTTAAATTGTTATAGAGGTGGTGTTGTTAAGCTTTGGGCATCTGCATAGACATTTTTTTATTTTATTTAAAATAACCGTAAACCAGCTTGTATCGCGGGTCCCGCGGTTTTTCATGTATGGCCGCTTACATACAGCTAATTTAGATTTTTTTGAATTGGTGATATGTTGTGGGAAACAAAGACCAAACGGCTTAATTTATTAAAACGAGGAGAAAACGATCACCTCTTCACTGGGGTGAAGAATTGGGCCGCTATTGCGTGGAGGTACAAGAATAAATCAATTTACACATCATAGTCATATGTGTACAGTTCTATTAACCCCCATGCTGTACAGCAGCGGTCCCAACCTTTTTTGTGCCACACACCGGTTCATGTCAGACACGGAGCGGCCTTTAAGGAATCGCGGATAAAAACAACCACATAAAATGATCTGACCAAGACAAAAACTGTGGTATTTTGTAAATATAATAATAAACGTGAATGTACTGTGTAACTGTGTAACTTTATTAGCAGCATCCTCCTGAAAATGCGCCGACAACATTGAGAGTAACATCCTCCTCTCTGCCGCTTAATGCTCTCTGGTCACTATGGTAACGTGTAAATATTTCTTTCAAAATAAGACACACGACTACAACAAGGGAAAAGGCCCAGGGAAACTGAGTTAATGAGAAAAACACTAAAACCATAAATTTCACACCGGAGCCTCAACTCTCGTAGCCCGGTACCAAACGACTCATGGACCGCTGCTGTACAGAACCTGTTATGTCCAGACGGTATTCCTCTGGTGTTTTGCTGGGAAAACTTTTGGGTTTAGGGATTAACATAGTTGCCATGGTTTCCTTTCTTCTCTTATTTGTTGTGTGTGATCAGGACAATTCTGGAGAAGATGGGCCTGCAGGGGAAAGTCACCCCCTTGCAAGCCATAAGACATGGGATAACTTTAAAAAAATACAAAGTAGGTATGTGTGTTATCAAGAAGATAATTCTCAAGAACACAAGTTAATAAATGTGCAATTACTAAGAGTTGTTGTGGTGTTTGTATTTGCCTGCTGCCATTTTTGATTTCCTCTGCCTTTAGGATTGCAAGTATCCAGGCTCAGGAGAGGGGTCAGTGGAAAGCCCACTGCTGCTACTTGGCCCTGGATTGCCCTCATCCATGAGGGCAAACCAGGGCCAAGTAGCAGCAGTGGGTGACCAAACTGACAGTGATGACGAAGCAGCTCAGCCACCTACGACAGGGAGAAAGAGGAAAAGAGACAGGGATGATGAGCTGGCAGACCTCATCAGAGAGGACATGAGGCAGCAAAGAGAGGCTGAGGAGAGGAGAGCAGGTAGAGGATGGAAAGACTGTTTTCACTTCTAGAAAGATTAGTTCCAAAATGAGTTGTGTATTGAGAAATGTAATTATTTGAATATATTTGTTACATTGTTATATGTGTTGCATTAGTTTAAAGGTTTTATGTTATTAATAAATTCATTAAAACAAACAGTAATTGTCACTGAACTCAATTTAATTTACAGGTATTTGTAACATGTATGAACATAAGGCTAACTTTGAACAATATTACATGGATATTTATTTGATAGCAATAAAGTAAATAACAATAACAATTAAACAAGAATATTTCAAATACACAGTATGTAAAGATGGAAAAACAATATTTTCAGTTGTTCACACAGGATTAACCTGAGTGAGCTGTTCCTGGACCGTCTCTTTAACAACTGTAATAGATTATAGGAAGTCTCTGGCAGTGTTGCTGAATCTGCCCGAGCAAGATCAGACATGGATGGGGTGCTGCAACTGAGACCTGCGGTTTGTCTTTTCTGGTGGGCGAGTGGAGAACCACACAGGGTGGTCTGCAAAGAGAGCTTTAGGATGCTTCCTCCCACTGTCCACTGCATTGTCCATCCACAGGGTTTGCAGGGCTGGCTCAATCGATGGGTGCCACACCACTAAAATGTTTTCAGAAATATGCAAGCAGGAGATGGTGGATGCTATATTACTACTAGTATAATAGTTGTAGCAGACAACAGTTTGATAAAGTGCTATGTAAAAAAACAAACAAACAAAATATTAGATTCTATTTGTTTCAAAGATATTTAGTTTATATATTTTATATGATAAAGTACATGTGTAAGAATGACCAGTGTTGTGCCAAAAAACGATTGTCTGCCAAAAACTGATTTCCGGTTTTTGCCCTAAACTGATTGCTCATATTTAACCTGCTATGAATAACTTGTTGGTCTATAATATGTGGAATGTCAAATGTATCCCTCATTAATGATATCAAGTCACCTTGAGCCACAAACAACATTCCTGTAACAAGGTAGAAGCTGCAATCAGTTCTTGGCACTGACATGTATATATCCTTTATTTATCCAGTTCAAAAACAATCTTGTTGACATTAGAAATTTATTTTTTAAGAGTAATCTGGCCAAGAGGACAGCAGACAGCGCAACAAATATATCAATTGTACCTACATTATAACCAGAGTTATAAAGCCACTTGAACAACAGGTACTTATTGTATATATAAAACCCCTTTGTAAACCATGTTCACCGAAGTCTGTTTACCAACATACATAAAGATATTACACATATTACACACGAAAACATTGGTAATCAGTTTTGGCAGGTGAACACTTTTTTGGCACATTAAATTAGCTAAGTAATTCCTAAATGCGTGTAGATTAAAGGAAATTATTTTACCTGGATATGATTGTCTCTGATGAGCCTCAGGTACAAAACGTGCGGGCGACAACAATAAGGTTGTCCTAGCTCCTCGAGAATTAAAATTGTCCAAACAACGGAGCGACATTTCTGGGTCCATTTTAAAGTTTTCGCGCTGTGGCGCTGGTGACCGGAAAAACACACAAGTAAGGGTGGAGTTGAAGGCTAGGAGGCTGTCCACAGCCCATCTGTTATGTTGGATACTCATTGTTTGTTCAATAAAGTTTCTATGGAGGAAAAAAAGGGGGCTGTCCACAGCCGCTCACTTCCTGATTACCTGTCTGTCTAAGGACACTACCTTGTGACGTAGGTAGGTAGTGTCCTTATGAGCAACGAACTGGCGGGGGAATGAACATCAGCGTGTGGCTTAAATAACTGTTGCCTGGTTGCTTGCAATTGGCTCCAGGTGTGCAGAAGCTGGAGGAGGTGGCCCTGCCCAGGGGCGGATCCCAGGTAGGAGCAGGAGCCTCATGGAAATTTCAGCAACCCACTGCGGACCATGACACTTGCTGTGTCCGAATTCGGGGGAAGGTCAGCAACCCATGTTGGTAACCGTTCCTCATGCTTCAAGTTCTCTTGGTGTTTACCTTACTAACAAAACTTTCTTGTGCTACAGTTCCCAGACTCATCTTGGCTCAAACCCTCAGCTCACGCTCTACCTTCGGACTCAGGATACCAAACAATCATTCTGATAATCCCTCTGTGCCTCACCTGCCTGCCCTCCTGCCATCGCACTCTATCTACAGGCCCCGGATCTCAGGTTGCGTCCCCAACTGCAAATAAGACTGATAAACTCAATACTTTCCACTTCAGGGCTACCTCCACTGCCTCCCAAACTCTTCTGTCTTCTCTCTTCAGTGTGACAGGTTCCTGCCCAGCTCCACTCTGCATCTCAGGCCTCATTCCCTCACCTTAGTTCTGCATTCCCTTAGCCATGTTTCCTAGGTCACGCCAAGTCATGCTCCACGTTCTATTGCTTTGTTTTTGACACATTTCCAGAGCTTAAGTCAAATAAATATTGTAAAACCACTTTCTGTCTCTGTCTGGGTCCTGTACCTGAGTTCAGTTTGGTACAAACCATTCGATTACATGACAATACAAACTGGCCAGAAAATTGATTCAGCAGACCCAGTACGTACAGCAGTCTCCAAGCAGGGAGCCATCTTAGGGGCTCATGAGCAAGCTCTGCAGGACCTCGATACCCGGTGTCAAACCATAGGCGAGACTCAGGCTAAGATCTTAGCTGCCCTGCAGGAAATTCAGTTAGCTCTTTCCCCTACACCGAACCCGTCCCCAGCATCCACCGCCCCTGCGGCTGAACCTGTCCAGTCATCCACAGCACAGGCCACACCGTCAAGTTCCATTTTCTGTGACGCTGCATTCCCGGAACTCGAGCCTTATTCCAGGGAGCAGGTTCGCTGTACTGCCTTTGTATTAAAATGTTCCCTTGCGTTCACACATTTACCTCGCTCATTTGCTAGTGACTCAGCTCGGGTAGCATATCTGGTGGCTAAGCTTCAGGGCAAGGCACTGTTATGGTCTGAGGCTTGCCTGTTGGCCCATCCCCTTCCAACCTGCTCATATGATGATTTTCTGGGTGAGTTTAAAAAGACCTTTACTCATCCAATATCGGAGGGCAGTGCTGATGAAAGGTTGCTAGCGTTGCAGCAGGGAAACCGCAGCGTCGCCGAGTGGAAGACACCTTTCAATATGCCCCTAGGGCATTTTGAGTATTTGGTCATGCCTTTTGGGTTAACCAATGCCCCCGCTGTCTTTCAGAACCTGGTCAACGATGTGCTCCGTGATTTCCTGAACCGTTTTGTCTTTGTTTATCTTGATGACATACTCATTTTCTGTCCGAGCAGTCCTCCAACGCTTCCTGGAAAACAGACTTTAGTCAAAGCCAAAAAATGGGAGTTTCATGCACAATCTGTCACATTCCTTGGCTATATACTTGCAGGGGGGGCAGGTGAAGACTGATCCAGCCAAGATTCGCACGATTCTTGAGTGGCCCACGCCCACGTCACACAAGCACCTACAGCGTTTCCTTGGCTTCGCCAATTTCTACCGGAGGTTTATTTGCAACTACAGCCAGGTAGCCGCACCTCTCACTGCACTCACATCCACCAAAAGACATTTCATCTGGACACCTTAAGCTGAGGCAGCTTTTAGTAGGCTCAAACAATGGTTTACCTTGGCTCCGGTGTTGTGTCACCCAGACCACTCCAAGCCATTCATTCTGGAGGTGGACGTATCCGACGTTGGCGTCGGGGCTGTCCTCTCAGAGCATTCAGGGCAAGTTATACCCATGTGCCTTTTTTTCATGTCGACTTTCATCAGCTGAGCATAACTATGATGTAGGAGACAGAAAGTTGCTTGCTATCAAGTTGGCCCTAGAGGAGTGGCGTCACCTACTGGAAGGAGTTGAACACTCATTCACCATCTTCATAGACCATAAAAACCTTACTTATCTAAAAACAGCTAAACATCTTAATGCACGCCAGGCCCATTGGTCTCTGTTCTTTGATCGCTTCAAGTTTGCCATCTCCTTCCGTCCAGGTTCCAAGAACACCAAGACAGACGCTCTGTCTCATTTTTACGATCCAGACATGGAACCCACTGAACCAGCTCCTTTGCTTCCTACTTCCTGCCGCGTGGCATCCTTATCCTGGGACATAGAGGAAACCATCCAGCAAGCATTACAGGACGAACCAGACCCTGGCATGGGTCCTTCAGGCCGCTACTTCATACCCACAGCAGCCTGCTTGGCTGTACTCAAGTGGGCACATATCTCCAGATTTTTCTGCCATCCCGGAATCCGCCGCACCATCTCACTACTACGTCGTCACTTCAGGTGGGCAACTTTGGAGCGAGATGTGCAAGAATACGCCTCTGACATGTGTGCCAGGAGCAAGGCCCGAAGTCAGCGTCCAGCTGGCTTCTACAACATCTGGCCATCCCTTCTCGCTCTTAGTCCCACATTTCCCTAGACTTTGTCACTGGACTGCCTAGGTCAGCAGGTAAAACAGTAATACTCTCTGTGATCGACTGGTTCTCAAAAGCAGCTCACTTCATTGCCCTGGAAAAAACTACCCACTGCCACGGAAACCGCAAGACTCATGATTGACCACGTCTTCCAACTCCACAGAATTCCAGCAGAAGTCACTTAGGACAGGGGACCTCAATTTACGTCCCAGGTTTGGAAATCTTTGTGCTCTGCCCTAGGTGCGCAAGTCAACCTCAGCTCCGGTTACCACCCTCAAACCAATGGACAGACTGAGAGACTAAACCAGGAATTGGAATTGACACTCCCCTGCATGGTTTCTCATAACCTGGCAACCTGGTCAGCACATCTCCCATGGGTAGAGTATGCACATAATTCACATGTTTCTGCATCCACTGGTCTCGCTCCTTTTGAGGTGTCCCTAGGCTATCAGCCTCCCCTATTTCCTGAGAAAGAGGCTGATTTGGCTGTGCCTTCCATTCAGCACCATCTCCGGCTCTGCTGCCTCGTCTGGATTCAGACTCCGGAGGCACTACAGAAAGCTGCTGCCTGTCACTGCCACTATGCGGATCGTCTACGATCACCAGGTCCTCAGTACGCTCCAATGCAGAAGGTGTGGCTTTCAGCTAAGGACGTTCCCCTTAAGGTTTCCTCCCGCAAGCTGGCTCCTCATTTTATTGGGCCATATGTCATCCACTCGGTTATCTGGCCCACTGCTGTGAAACTCAAGCTTCCCCAAGTCTCTGGATTCACCCGGTTTTTCACGTTTCCCAGGTCACGCCAAGTCACACTTCATGTTCTATTGCTTTGTTTTTGACACATTTCCAGAGTCAAATAAATATTGTTAAACCACCTGTTGTCTCTATCTGGGTCCTGCACCTGAGTTCAGTTTGGTACAGACCACTCGGTCACGTGACAACCTGGTCAGTGCTGTGCAAATGGTGTATTTAGTGAGACACAAATATACAACACTAGAAATACAGAATAAAAGTTTAGTTTTATAGTTTTACCGCTGTTATGTTTGGGGGCAATATAGATTCAAGTTCTTACTGGAAACTCAGATATTCCTACTTCTAACTTCTGCACCATATCTGAAAGCCAAAATCCAGAATTCCAGAGGGTTCGACATGATGCCGGCCCACCCTTTGAAGCAATAGCTTTTCTGGAAAGGCTTTCCACAGGCTTAGAAGTTTTATGGGAAGTTTTGACCATTCTTCCAGGAGCATATTTGTGAGATACTGATGTTGGACTACAAGGAGTGGCTCACAGTCTCTGTTCTGATTCATCCTAAATTAATCCTAAATTAATCCGGGTTGGGGTCAGGACTTTGTGCAGGCCAGTCAAGTTGTTCCACACCGAACTCAGTTATCCATGTTTTTATGAACCTGCTTTGCGGCCATCTTGGAACATAAAGAGCCTATCACCAAACTGTTCCCACAAAGTTGAAGTATGAAATAGTCCAAAATGTCTTGGTATGCTGAAGCACTAAGAGTCCTTTTCTAAGAACCGAAAACCAAGCCCAATCTTAAAAGTAGAGATAGTGTCTGTCTGCTGAATCCAAACAGGAAACTGCTTACATAGAAGTGGGGGCTTAAAAACTGAAGGCTCTGCCTTCCATTCTACTTTTAAATACTCTAGGAAAAACAAGTAAGCCTGCAGTGTGAGAGTGCTCTAATGGGCTGATAAGGTCATTAAGATAAGATGGGGCCTGATTATTTAAGACCTTGTATGTGAGGAGAAGGATTTTGAATTCAATTCTCGATTTAACAAGAGAAAACACCAGTGTACTCAAACAGCAAGATGAAGTGATATAAGATTACAGTGAGAGCTAACATTCTTAAATGTCTGATCCGACAGATGATTTGTAATTCTTGAAAAGTTATGTACAGCATTATATTTGTGTAGATGTGTAAAAACTAGTTAAATTAAAACTAGGGTTTTGATTAAATGAAACGCTTGTGAACATGCTGACATCACCCATTCAGAAGAAATTCCCATCTGTGACATTTATAAAATAAAATGCTTGCATCACTGCAAGCTGAGACATTGTCAGATTTAGAAAATTAGTGTGATTAAAACACTATTACCAACACTTGTGACTAGAGCACCCCCTCTTTGTTAAGATGCACTGTGAACCAAAACAGCTTCCACTCCGCCAAGAATGAAACAAGAAACAAAGAATTGCTTTTAAGAACACATATGTCTGCATAACTGAATGTTGCGATACACTTAAGTGATAAAAATAGTTTAATTAAAAAACCCTATGGTTTGATTAAATTAAAACCCAGTTAAAAACACATAAACTCAGATAAACCTATAAACTCATATAACCCCTATGATGCCCTGTGGTGTTTCCACACATGAACAAGCATAACCGGTAGCACACCTGACCACGCATGCGCACACGCACGAAACCGTCAAACAGGTTGTCAAACCGGTTTGGTTGGCCGCCATATTGGACTAATGCCATTGTATTGCTACTAGGCATTATGCAGTCTTTTCCAGTCCAAGGGCAATCCTCACTGCGCTCTAACCGTTGTATTATAACTATACCCCAGTGTACACACGTGCATGCTTCGGAGAAAGGGAAAACACTACACATGCCTAGCGTCCCACACACAACCGGACCTTCTTCAAAGAAAAGGACAAAAGAATTACAGAAAACATACAACTAAAATGAACATGAAACACAGACTCTAGCCTAGAGTAACCTTTAACCCTCTGGGTTTGTTCAAAATCACTACCCTTTCAGCTTATTTTTTCCCAAAAGTGGCCACCAACAGATTAGGTCTGTAATTTTTTTTTTTTTTTTTTTTTTTTTTTACAATTTTTTCTGCATAAAGCTTTTAACTAACTTCAGTTCTTTTCCTAAATAAAAAATAGTTATTACTTTTTAAATTTATAATCCTTTAAACACCAGTTTGTCTGTCCATTGCACGAGTTGGAAGACAACCTAAAATCTCACAATTTTATATAATTGCAGTACTACTGGAATTTCTTGTATTATTAATAGTAGAGGACATGTAATTGATTCACATCAACACTGATAATAATGCATTGTTATTTTTGTGCAGGGAGAGCAAAAACACAAAAACTCCCTCTCAGCTTGTTCGTGGCCAAAATGGCCACCCCTCATTTACGTTTACAAAATGCTATAAAATTCATATATATGAAGAAAAAATTTAATTTTCATTGACTTAATTTTTTAACCCTTTTTTTTTTTGTTTTGTTTTTTTTATTTGTTTTTTTTGTTGTTGTTTTTTTTTTGTCCCGTTTGGATCTTTAGCCATCAGAATTGTTGTCTTGAGGCCAAGAAAGATGCCAAGCGGATTTATTTTACCAAGTGGATCATCATGGCCTTGCCATATTGGTCCATTCGAGTGACCTTTATTATAATTATGTATTTATTTCATTTTCGGTTGCTACAAACGGGACAGACATGACTGGGGGATAGGACAGGGAGAAAAAATGAAAGAAACAGAGGGAGAGAAAGAAAACCAGAGGGGAGAAGAGACGGTGAGAAGGGGGGAAGAGAGAAAAAAAAACAAAAAACACCTGGATCACCTGTATGGAGAAAAAATACAGAAGAGAAAGCAAACAAAAAAAAGAGCAACATAATAAATACAGCACTATCACAATAAACTAGCTAGCAGTAGATAACAGTAGATACTGAATATTAAACAATATTGTGCAGCACGCAAGATAGACAGGACACAGTGTGCTTTGAGGCAGCAGCCAAGAAAGGTGTAGTCCGCGTCTGTGAACACCCATGTGTACACCTGTGTGCATACCTGTGTGGATCAGCATGCTTGTATTACAAAGGTTTCTCCATGTAACGATCTGCTAGGGAGTGTGGGGAGCCATAGCCCCGTCCACCAGGGTATGAAGCAGGTATGGAGGAGATCCAGGCCCCAGATATCCAGAGGCCCCAGAGCACAAGGGCCCGAGAAGGACCACCAATAGGGGGGGAACCGTGCCACCCTCCTGGGAAGAGTTGAGTAGAGCCCCAAACGAGAGGTCACCCAGCAGCTACGGAGCAGAGACCAGCTGGGCCACAGGCGCCAATCGGCCACCAGGAGTGAGCCGGTACATACATGAGCGCCCAGCCCCAGTCGACAAGGACCACCAACACACCAACGTCTGGGGGCATCAGCCACCGGCAGGGAGTGTGGTGAGGGGAGATAGGCTTCCGTACTTTGGAGGGCCTGAGATGTTCCCAGAGAGGTTGAGTCTGAGACCCAACCTGACATATAGACAAAGACGAACAGGCGCACGCGGACACAAACGTGCATTCCCACCCCCATATACACAACCAAATACTCGGCACTCACCCAACGTGTAGACAGACACAAATAGACACTGCACAGACAGTCGCACTCCCCAAACATACTCTATATCCCAGGTCTAGGTACCCCCGCGCTCAGAGGGGCAAGCCGCACCCAGACCCAGGAGATGTAACCCTTCTCTCTGGGGTGGAGGCAAGTGGACCACCTCCTTATCTGCAGTAGCAGGGAGGCCCCGCAACCCAGATCCCAATCTGACGGCCAGCACCTCCTCCCAGCCCCCCAGCCCTGACGGCTAACAGAACCGGGGTGAGTGAAGACCCCAAACCTCCCTATGCCCGCTCATATGTAGTGTTGCTGTGTGCTGTTCTAAAGTGCATTTAAAACACAGGAGAGGATGGTTCCTGCTTTCTCTCAGAGAGCAGCACGTCTCCTCCCGAAAACCCTTAGTGTCTATATAAATTTAAAATTGAGGGTAGGGCACCAGCACCAGAGGTGGGTTGGAATACACCGACCATCCTCTGGATGCTATAGAACGTGCCCACCCCCAAGGCCCTATATGTATGTGTTATGTGAGAGTGTGAGTAATGTGGATGTCTAGGTTGCAGAATAAAATTGAGGCACAGGCGGCCAGAAGGGGACAGAGGGGGAGTGCCTCCCCTGCACCCTGGTGACATCCTGCACCCCAAGCCCTGCGTGTGTGGGTGGGTGTGGTAGAGCGGGAATAGGGAGGCAGCTGAGGATGGGGAGGGAAGAAAGGGAGGGGCAAGCGGCCCCTCTCTGGGGCCAGCTCCTCCGCTGACCCCAGTAGGCACCCCCACACTCTGGAACCCACCAGGGCAAGGGGGCCCAGGCCCATCCGGACCGGGGCCCGCAGCAGCAGCAGCACTGCCCAGCCCCACAGAGTCCGGGGCAGCCCACCCGACTCCACCCCAGAGAAAACTGCACTCACCCCATCATCCAATCATCTCCCAAACTACACAAGACAATAGACACCTAGGTTGAGTTCATTCTCTACCTCTCCTATATCTCTCCTCCCACCTGCAGAGTGAGCTCCTGTAGTAAGGAGACCACCTACAAAGATATAACAACCTCCCCACCAGTTAGAGAGCCCCCTAGTTGGGCCGATGCATCAGAGGTCCCCTGCACTGGGGCTGAGCCCCCCTGCACCCACCCGCCCACAGCTCCGGCGACACAACAGCCAGGACCCAAGCCCCCAAGGCCCAGCCAGCACCCCAGACCAGGGGCGGAGCACCCCCGGACCCCCAAGCCTCCACGCCTGTCCCGGAGCCACCCAGGGGCAACCAGGGTACCAGGCCAGTAACCAACGTCCGCCAGCACAGACCATCCCCCATCTCCGCTGTATGCAGCCACATGGAAAACATCATCTAAGAGCCACCAGAGCCCCTAACCAGGTCATGGCCACATCCCCCAGGTTAGTCCCGCTAGGGAAACGTCCCTAGGGACTCCCCAGACGCCCTAAGGCCGTCCCTACCCCCATATCCACCACAATAGCGAAGGCAGGACCAAACCATGACCCCCCCAACCCCCACTAGGTGATGAAGCCGATCAAAGGAGCGCAAAGGGATTGATCAAATGTGATGGCAGAGGCTGTTTCAAGACTAATGTGATCTATTAGATGGTTTTTATATTGGTTAGAATTAAGATTATTTTTCCAGTTAATGAGGACCATTTTCTTGGCAATGCATAGGGCCGTAAAAACAACGTGGGCTGTGTTTATTTCTGCAGTGACCTCATCCAAGTTGCCCAGCAAGCATACTTATGCTGGGCTTACACTGTGCGGTTTTTGGCCCATTTTGAGCCGATTTTTGAGTCGTGCGACCGTTTTGGCGATCGGCCCGATTTTGGCCTTCATCGTGCGTCGTGCATCGTGTAGTATACGTGGGGTAACGAGACGCGATTAACACCTCACGACCAGCTCCCGATCATCAATCGTCGTGAGGGTGTCACCGCAGTTTGTCACACTGCGCACGCGCAAACACAAATGTCAGCGAAAAAGACGGCGCAGCAGTGCACTGTGTGATCTGGACACAAGCGATGGAGGTACAACTTGTAGAACTATGGCAAGCTCATCCGAGCCTTTTCGATGTGGCATCACAAAATTATCACAACCACAACAACCGTGAAAATAGTTGGATCTACACTGCTGCTCAATCACAGCTGCCTGATCATGTTTTTCATTAGCAATTTAGCAAAGTTGATGGTGGTGTGCGTGTCTGTGTGAGTGAAAGACAGAGAGGGAGAGCGAGCGACAGAATTTCTGTTATAACCTTCATCTTATGGACGCACAGTGTGAGCACTCTCACTAGTGTGAGACCCTGCATCGTGACCTATGAACTTCTAACCCCTGCGAGTCAACCGTACAGTTTGAGCAGGAGCTGAATCGCGCGACTGAAAAAATCGCACAGTGTCTGCCCAGCATAATGGGGAGGCTGGAATGTTACATTTCAGACACTTTGATAAGTCCTCACATATCTCACGCCAAAACTTCTGAACTGGTGGACAGAACCAAAGAGCGTGGATGTAATTGTCCGGTGTATTTGCTGTGCCGTGTGAGCAGTTGTTGGAAGGCAATTTTTTAACCCTTTAAAGCCGGTCGGAGCGGGCACGCTCCATTTTGCGTAACTATTTTTAAATCCCTGTAGAACCAGAACCACGTAAGCTAGCGCAATAATTTTTTTTTTGCATATAAAACAAGAAAGCAAAGGTGACAGGAGGGGCGCTGCTCTTGTGGCGACCTGCAGCAGGTGTTTACTGGTGTTTTCTTTTTCTTTTTAACTTTGTTTTAACTCTGTTTTTAACCGTGGTTTTAACTTTTTATTAAGTTGGGGTTTTTTTGCCGAGATGGAGATCTTCTACACCTTAGTTTTATTGTTGTTGGCGATATTCACCTGGAGTCATTCACTCTCACTGATAATCACTTCTACATGCGAGGAACTACTTGGATTACAGTGGTCCTGTTTGTCTATGTACGACTCTTCTAATGCTTGGACAGATGTGATTCTTGGTGAGGATATATTTGCCCAGTCGAAGACTAATTTTGGAAAGCCCCGCTGTGTCATGGTCCTGGGCCATGTGGGCCCAGTATTCTTAGTTCCTTGTATTTTTGTATTTTGTTCCTTATTTAGGCCATGCTTCCTGGGTTGATCTGTTACGTTGCTCCTTATGTGTTTTCCCCTTGTGACTTTTATCCCCTCATCCTGCCTGCCACACAGCCGAGCCATGACATGCTGCTTGAGAAAACGCGGGAAAAAAGGCAGCGTGCGTCAGCATGTAAGAAAACTTCGGAGGAAGAATCGTGTTCCTCTGCCTTCTATGATTCTGGCCAATGTCCAATCTCTTAGGAACAAAACGGATGAATTACAAGGAAATGTGCTTCATCTACGGGAAAACAGGGAGGCTTGTCTAATGGCGCTTACCGAGACATGGCTGACCGATATGGACAGTGACACTTCACTGCGAATCAGCAGCTTTGGGACCCCTGTCAGATTGGATCGAAACTGTGGAGTAACACGCAAATCTCACGGAGGAGGGGTATGTTTGTATATCAACCAGGGCTGGTGTAATAACTTTACTGTGCGGGAGCGGTTGTATCTTCCTGACATCGAGCTCCTTTCAGTATCTGTTAGGCCTTTTTACTTACCGAGGGAGTTCCCTCAAATTTCTGTCACTGTTTACATTCATCCTAAAGCTGACGTTAAAGTTGCTGCCGATGCCATTTTTAAAGTGGTACACAATCTGCAGACTCTCTCACCGGATGCTCCTAATTTTATTCTTGGTGATTTTAACAATTGTAACCTTAAGAAATCACTGAACAATTTCTTTCAATATGTCACTTGTCCCACAAGGCATAACAAAACGCTGGATTTGTGTTATGGACCAATTAAGGGGGCATATAAGTCTGTGGCCGGACCTGCGCTAGGTTCTTCGGATCACAATGTTATTCACCTCCTCCCTGCTTACAGATCTGTGATTAGGAGGGAGAAGTACGGTGGCTGGGAAGTGCAAATCGCAACAAATTAAAAAACCGCAACAAATTAAAAACCCGCAACAAATTACAAAAACCCGCAACAAATTAAAAAAACCCACAACAAATTACAAAAACCCACAACAAATTACAAAAACCCACAACAAATTAAAAAACCCCACAACAAATTAAAAATCCTTGACGGAAAGGGATTGTCTGACACAACGATTAGCCTAATAGGGCTTTTGGAGCGTGATGTCACGAGAGGGGCGTGGCCAGGATTTTTGGTTGAGGCGCCATGTTTCTGGGCCAAACAAAGTGCTAGCGAAAGAGGAGCGAATGTACACGGATAACACCAGCTATGGTTCGTACTTGCTGTGCGGTCGGTTGTAAAGTTAGATCGCACAACCGGCAAGGGAATAAGGTTGAAAATGGTTTATCTTTTCATTCTTTCCCCACCTGGAAGCAACATGAGACAGCTCATGTATCGGATGTTACCAAAAGAAGACCACGCTCCTTGGAATCAGGCCCCCATCTCCATCTCCAGAACTGCAGAAACTCCCGGATCATGGGCCAGTCTTCTGCAAAACATGAAGGTCAAACAATGCACACCCAGGAAAGACTGAGGTAGTGGCTTGAACGGCGGGGGTTACTGGTTTCCTACCAATAACCTGGGGCAAAGGGTCAGGTACTACAGACTGTGAGCCTAGAGAGATATTACAGGAATCATCACATGCTCTTATGTGTCTCATGAATAGGGTTGTAAAAACAGTCCCCTCCTGAACCTCGCCTCAGTGGTTCAGGGGGTGGAAATTTCCCTTAATGGAAGAACAAACAACATTATTTGAACTGACTTGCGCTGCTATACCAGCTGACTGCGCAGGCATGACTGTGGGCTCACCAGGGCACTCTCTGGCAAAATGCCCAACCTGCACATACCTCCACGCTCCCATAATATACCCTCACGACGAACATCCATCAAGTTGGCAGTAGGATGGGCACGGACATAATGCTTGAATTGTCTGGGTAAGAAACAATCAGGAACACTTTTCCAAAAATTGATCTCTAAGTAAGACATCTGTGTTCAGCAGATCAGGAGGGGACTGTTTTTACAACCCTATTCATGAGACACATAAGAGCATGTGATAATTCCTGTAATATCTCTCCCTCTTGCCGTTTTCTTAAAAACAAACAAACAAAAAAAAAAAACAACTCCTACAGAGAAACATATGACTTAGTACACCCATACAGTTCCTGTAAAATAGTCAAAATCTTTTTTGGGATTGTTTTTCTCCTCTGGAAGCTGATATTTAATCTCTTCTCTGGGCTCGCCTTCTGGATGAACATAGATGAAAAGGGTTTGGTTGGCTGGTGAATGATGTCGTGCCCTCAAACAGGCTTGCATCTCTTCCACCACTTGGCAATACCTATACCAGTCTTATTGTTTAACCATGGGAACGTCCTCTTCTGAGGAAGATAAATCAGTCTATCAGTCACGGGAGCTGAAACAGCAGAATACCCATGGATCAATGAACCTGTAGAAGCAGCACTGGTCTCAGGCTGCTCCGATTTTCGCTCTTGCCACATCCGCAGATTTTCTACCAAGTCCTTTAGCTGTACGAGTTCTTCCTTCATAATAAAACAGAAGAGTATTAAAATCTCTTTATAAAACCAGAAGTCCTTCCCAACACTGCCGCTGTCTTGTCACTTCACACAAATAAACCATACAAAACAACATGATCCAAAACAACCAAAACAAAAACGCCACGTATCTGCCTGCAGATGTCCTGTCAAACAATGCCAGATTGTAGGGGCGCGAGAAGGAGAGGGTGAATCCTTCTTCTGACTCTTGGTGGCGCTGTCACTTGGTGTTCACTCTCATTGCGGTAGAGTATTGTTAGAGTGAATTGTTAAATGTTGTAATTTTTATGCTTTCCGTCTCTACATTGTTTTAACTCTGTAATGAAAGGAAGTCCTTTGTCCCCCTCTCCAGCCTCTCGAGGTTCTGGGGGGGATGTAGTGTTTTATTGCAGGTACATCCTTTCTGGAAGATCTGTTTATTGTGATGTTGCTTCCTGCTTTTATGACCCTTTTGGTCAGCAGGAGGTCACACACACACATTCTCACATAACACACACACAGCCTCACATGCATACAGATGTTCACACATATACATACAGTGCCTTGTCTTAGAACCATGTGGGCGTTACTGTGATGTGTATTGTGTGAACTGTTTTCCCAATAAAAGGCAGCGAGAGGAGGCTGGATTTGGGGTCATTTTGTGGTAGACACCAACGAGGCCTCCCTTGCAAATAAATCGATCGATCGCTGACTGTCTTGTTTTCTTCATGATGAAAAAGTCTCTAAACCAGCGGGGCTTGTGGAAACACAGACCCAACAAGTATCACTTCCTGTGCCTGCTCAAACACAGTGGTGTTTTTGAGTAGCTTATCCTCTTAGCAATTTAATTTAAAAAACATTTCATAGTATAATCTTCACCTGCTTCATGCAAAGCACACTTTCTGTGTACTCACTACCTAATTTAGAAGAAGTATTCACTGACTGTGGTTTTTTTTATGTTTCGCTAGCTGAGCTTAACTCATAGCCAACTTGCTAGCAGCATGGCCTCTTCACCTGTCCCTCCTGCACTTTCCTACTCATTGTGTGAGATGCTTACTCCTCTGCCTCCTTTATCAGTAGTGATACTTGTAACAAATCTAGCATATTTGCAGTTCTGGAGGCCAGGATTACAGAATTGGGGAGTCAGCTTCCCACCTTTCATTCACCAGTAGCTAGCCAGGCCCCTGTAGCTGGTGCAGCTGAAGATAGCGTAGGCCCCGCTAGCTGTTCCCCGGGAGACCCCAAGCAGCTGGGGAAAGAGGGCGGCTGGGTGACGGTGAGAAGGAAGCATAGTCTTAAGTAGAAAAAGTAGAATTGGACTGAAAGATCTATTGCTTTATCACCTATTCAAGTTGTAAATCGTGTTTTTAAAAAGTAACTAAGTAACTAAGTAATTAATTACTTTTGAAAATAAGTAATCAGTAAAGTAACGGGATTACTTTTTGGGGAAGTAATCAGTAATTAGTTACTGATTACTTTTTCAAGTAACTTGACCAACACTGGATGTCAGTGACATCAGGATCATTTGTTTCATTAATGGTAAAATGGCCTGTATTGATGGATTCCTAATCTTGAAGAATCTGTCTCAACTTCCTGAACTGGCTATAACCTGGAACTAGTAGATTCAGGTTTTTTGACGAACATTTTAAGTTTTAATGCTTCCTTCAGAGATGAGTGCCTCCTTCTGGTTTGTGTACTCAGATTTTTACTTTTTCATTCTTTCTAAATGTTGCTACTACTACTATTGACTACTACTATTGCTATGATTGACCTAAATAGAGGACCATGTGTTTGGTTATTGTGATTTGATGTTAAAAACAGCATGACATATTTAACATGAACCATCAGTATGATCGAAACTGAACTGATAAAGACAGGAGACGTACAGTTTAATACACTTTTATCATGTATATTAATTATACAAAATGGGATAAAAGATGAAGCATGTGTCCCTTTCCAGTTTCTTAACTTAAAAAAAAATGTTTTCTTTTTCTGGTGCAGCTTCCTCTACTTCACACCTGTCTACAAAAACAAGCTGACTTCCTGTTTTTTACCTCGTGTAGCACCAAGAAAACTAAGCATTCACAGAGTGTCTGTCCTTTAGCAAGACTCGCTCTGATCTTTGTGGGAGCTGAAATAAATAAGTGTAGAAGCTCTGTGTGACTCACCAAAGAGCAGTGTGACAACTGCAGTCTTCATGTTCTCTTGATGATGACTGAAGATGAAAGTGAGCAACAGAGTCTCACTTTAGCCTGTTACCACATTAAAGACGGAAATCGCAGTATTACCAAGGAAGTACTTGCTGGTACTCTGGACGCACGCGTGTCCTTGTACAGTTGAAAACAATCCACAAAGTTCCCTTGTAGTTGAAAACAAACATGCAAACATTTATTTTCACAGTCTTGAATTATAGTAATCCGTCTGAATGTTCCTGTACACTTCCAAGCACGGCAAGAAAACAGTTTGCCTCCAAAGCTAGTTAAAGCCTCTGTTACTCCATAGTGCTGATTGCGACTGCTCCCTCTGTGCACAATTACCATGTACTAAGGGAACAGTATGTAAACATTTAAATAAGGAAAGAAAACATTACACTAAACAGAATAAAGTAAACCCTGAAATTCCCAATTATCTTACACTTTATCCTCATCCAAAATAATACAATTCAAGTTATTAACAAATATACACTCTGTGAAATGTGAGCAAAGTAAGATAAATTTAGACCTTTATCTTATACATTCCCAGCCCCTAATTGTTCTATAGACTTATAAACAATTACAACAATATTAACCCTCTGGGGTCCAGGGCATAATATGCCACTTTTGACTACTTTTGATTTTACCTCTATATTTAACCTTTAAAAGCTGTTTATCTTGCCTTGTTTGGTATCATTATTTTCATCACAACCTCAATATCTGAAATTTTAGTTTTTTTTTTTCATTTTGGAATACTATATTAGCACAATTGATCTAAATTCAGTCAAAAAATTCAGAATCAGAGTAGAAAAAAGTTATATTTTTTACTGTAAAACCCACAAACATGTTTAACAAATCAATTTCATAAATTGAAATGCAAATTGAAATTGTACATTTCTAAAAATTATACACAAGTTTTGCAAACAACAAAGTTATATTGTACTATTGATCAAAAAATGCAGCAAAGGCCTCAGGCATTTTTATATAACCATTTAACTCTATTTCCAGAACAATCAGCTGGGCTGCATCAAATAAGAAGGCACACAAATGATTTGTGCCAGTCCAAAAAAGTTCAGAATAAGACAGAGGAGAACAGCACAGGCCTAAACCCTGCAGGTCTGACAGCAGGAGGCGCATCAGTCCTGTTTTCCATGTGGAGACAGCGTTTACACTGGAATCTGCCTATGATGGCTTTTTTTGTTTTGTGTGACATTCAGCAGTTTAACTGACACACAAAACAAAACAATAACAACACAACACGCTAACAATAGCCTCCAAACATGCTAAATGTCAGGTTTATATTGTTGATTGTCATTTATGCTTAGAAATATTTACTCATATATGTCTGTGAAGGTTCTCAGTCATCCAGGTCATCGTAGTCAAAGGAGCTTGCAAAGAAAAGCGTCTGGACTTCTTTAAGTTTCTTGAAGACGTTTCACCTCTCATCCGAGAAGCTTCTTCAGTTCTAAGGTCAAATGGTGGAGAGTCCCAGATATAAACCTAGTGGGAGTGACCCCCACAGACGGACAAAAGGACCCCCTGATGATCCTCTAATCACCTGAGCCAAGGTGTGAAATTGGGTGTGGGTCCCAATCAGCCAGAGTTTCGGGTGTGTTCATTGTGAAACCTGGCCCCACCTTATCATGCGAATTCCTGAGGTCAGATGGCCCAGGATGTGAGTGGGCGTTAAGGCGTCTGGGAAGGGATCTCAAAACTGGATTATAGATGGCAGAGAGTTGGTGTCGTAAACCCCGCCTCTGTTCAAAGATGGTCGCTCACAGTGGACATAGATGGCTTCTTTCACTCCTCTTTCAAACCATCTGTCATGGAAGATGAGTGGATGGTGGGGTGGGTGCAGTTTTCTCTGTGGTGGGGTTGGGTGGACTGTCCCGGGCTCTGTGGGGCCAGGAGGCGCTGCTGCACTGGGCCCCGGTCTGGATGGGCCTGGGCCCCCTTTCCCTGGCGGGTCGCGGAGTGTGGGAGTGCCTACTGGGGTCAGCGGGGGAGCTGGCCGCAGGGAGGGGTTACCTGCCCCTCCCTTCCTTCCCTCCCCATCTCCAGCTGCCTCCCTATTCCCGCTCCACCACAACCACCCACACATGCAGGGCCTCGGAGTAGGGGTATGTCACCAGGGTGCAGAGGAGGCTACCCCCCCCCCCCCCCCCCCCCCCCCCCCTCTGTCCCCTTCTGGCTGCCTCTGCCTCAATTTTATCCCACAACTTAGACATTCACATTACTCACACTCTCATTACACATACATATAGGATCTTGGGGGTGGGCACAATCACGGAGTCCAAATTACCATCAGGGTGTACACCTCAACCCTGGCGTCGTTGCCCACCTCTCAATTTTAAATACACTTAGACATTGAGGGCTAGCAGGAGGGACTATGCGCTTACCTGCTGCTCTCTGGCAGGTAGCTCCATGCCCTCCTGGGTTTTAATTGCACCTTAGAACACACATGCATCAACACTACAATGAGCGGGTGGAGGGAGGTTTGGAGTCTTCTCTCACCCCCATTCTCTGCTGCCTGCTGGAGCGGGAGGGCTAGGAGGAGGAGTTGGCCGTCCGACTGCGGTCTGGAGTGTGGGGCCTCCCTGCTGCTACGGAGTCGGGGTGGTGTGACTCTCCCCACCGCAGGGAAAAGGGTAACACCACCTGGGTCTGGGTGCAGTTCCCCCCTCCAGGGGCAAGGGTACCTAGACCCGGTTTTAGAGTACGCTTGGGGAGTGTGATTGTGTGTACAGCGTCTTTTTATGTCTGTCTCCACGTCGGTTGAGTGTGAAGTGCATATGAGAGCATGAGGGGGGGAATGGATGTTTGTGTCTGTGTGTGCCTGTATGTCTGTGTCTATATGTCAGGTTGGGTATCAGACACCACCTCTCTGGGGACACCTCAGGCCCTCCAAGGTTTGGAGGCCTATCTCCACCCACCACCACTTCCCCTGCCAGTGGCGGACTCCCTCAGGTGTCGGTGCGTTGGTGGTTCTTTGTGTCTGGGGGTGGGCGTCCAGGTACACGCCGGCTCACTCCTTGGCGGCTGCTTATTGGGGCCTGGAACCTGGGGCTCGCTCGGGCCACTTCGGAGGTGGGGTGCCCCCGGCCTCTCGGCCTGGGGCTCGGTCACTCAGGCACAGCTGGCTGCCAGCGGAGCTCACGGGCGCGTCACTGCAACTCCCCCTGACTTCTGCTCCGCGGCTGCTGAGTGAGCCCTCATCTGGGACTCTCCTCAGCTCTTACTGGAACAGTGGCGCGGCTGCCCCTCTGTTGGTCTTCCATGGTCTCTTGTGTTCTGGGGGCCTCTGGATGTCTGGAGTTTTGATCTCCTCCATACCTGCTTCATACCCTGGAGGACGGGGCTGTGGCCCCCCCCACACTCCCTAGCAGATCGTTACATGGAGAAACCTTTGGAATACAAGCGCGCTGATCCACACAAGTATGCACACGGGTGTTCACTGCTCGTAGACTTAAATTACACCTTTCTTGGCTGCTACTTCGAAGCACATCTGTCCTGCTTGCTGCACAACAACATTGAATATTTAGTATTTACTGCTGTTTACACTTAGCTAGATTAATGCGATGGTGTTGTGTTTAGTATGTTGCTTTGGTTTTTTTTGCTTTTTTTCTATTCTTCTCTCAACAGGTGATCCAGGAGATTTTTTTTCTCCCCCCCTTTCTCACTGTCCCTCTCCCCTTCTGTTTTTCCTTTCCTTCCTCTTTCTTTCTTCCTTTCTTATCCCTCACTCATGTCTGTCCCGTCTGTAACATCTGAAAATAAAATATAATAAATAATAAAAACAATGATCGACCAAATGGACCAATACGGCAATGCCACGATAATCCATTTGGCAAAGTAAATCCATTGGGTATCCTTGTTGGTCTTCAGACAACAATTCTGATGGCTAAAGAACCAAATGGGACAGGCAAAAAAAAAGAAAACCTCTTGGAGTCTGCAAAAGACTTGAGACTGGGGCGGAGGTTCACCTTCCAGCAGGACAACGACCCTAAACATAAAGCCAGGGCAACAATGGAATGGTTTAAAACAAAACATATCCATGTGTTAGAATGGCCCAGTCAAAGTCCAGATCTAAATCCAATCGAAAATCTGTGGCAAGATCTGAAAACTGCTGTTCACAAACGCTGTCCATCTAATCTGACTGAGCTGGAGCTGTTTTGCAAAGAAGAATGGGCAAAGATTTCAGTCTGTAGATATGCAAAGCTGGTAGAGACAAACCCTAAAAGACTGGCAGCTGGAACTGCAGCAAAAGCTGGTTCTACAAAGTATTGACTCAGGGGGCTGAATAATTACGCACACCCCACTTTGCAGTTATTTGTAACAAATGTTTGGAATCATGTATGATTTTCGTTCCACTTCTCACGTGTGCACCACTTTTTGTTGGTCTTTCACGTGGAATTCCAATAAAATTGATTCATGTTTGTGGCTGTAATGTGACAAAATGTGGAAAGGTTCAAGGGGGCCGAATACTTTTGCAAGCCACTGTATCAGGTTATTCTTAGTACTGTGTACTTATAATGAAAATCTTGCCCAAACTTAGTTATCTTAAGTCAGCTTTAGTGTCACGGTTCTGGGTCCGTTGGACCCAGCAATTGAGTTTATGTTTTGGTTTAATTCTGCATCATGGATTGTTTTCTCGTTCTCTTGTGATTGTGATAATTATTATTATTAGAGCTTCTGTTATCCATGTTTTAGGAATTGTGGTTTCATGTATAGTTCAGTTCCATGTGTCGTTTTCTGTCTCTCTGTGTTGAGTCCGTGTCTCCGAGTAGTGATTTATGTTTCCTGTTTTATTGTGAAAGTGTTTGTCTTATGTTAGTGTGTGCAGCTTTGTTCCCCCTGTCTCGTTAGCCCTGATCTCTCCCAGCTGTGCCTCCCTCCTGTTGCCGATTCCCCCGTTACTACCCTGTGTATTTAAGCCCTGTGTCTTCCCATGCTCGTTGTCGCGTCATACCATCAGATTATGCCTGTGTGGTTTTTGGTCTCAGTGTTCAGTCCTCACTTCATGCTTTGTTTTCTTGCCAATAATAAAGCTGAGGTTTTTGAGTTGCATTCTGTTTTCCGAGTCCTGCATTTGGATCCTCATCTCCGCCTGCCCGCACACAGAGCCCTGACATTTAGTCAATGTTTTTTGAGGCAACGACTTTACATAATTTATTTAAGTTCTGGGAATGAATTCGATTTTACAGGTTAAAGCTGCTGTTTAAACAAAAATATTTTCTTTTGAAATACACTTAAAAGAGGAATTGTTTTGGGTGTTAATTGCAATTTGAAACATGCTCAGCAATAATGCTCTAGACACAGGGAGTGTATACATGACACCTTTTTATTGATAAACATAAAGTCTGGGGAATATATGGACTAACATGCTTTTATTTTCTTCTTTCAAATTCTCATCAACACAAATGTAAAGCTTTGTACTTTTCCCTTCTCATATCACAAGAATAGGTATTTCAAAATAATCCTTGTTTACACCATTAAGAAAACCAAGTCAAGATAATTTTTGGTGTATTATTTTATTATTTCCACTGGATAATAATTAGTAAACCTATGATGTCAAAATTCAACAGAAAACAATTTACTGATATTGAGAGGAAAATTACACTCTCTTCCTGTGTTTATTGTCCTTTATCTGCACATTGATGTGCAATTAATTACATGCAGATAAAATCAATTCACACCCATCATCATTGTGTTTTGCAGGCCCCCATCTTTACTACCACAGCTACACTTCCCACTAAAGCCCCAACTGCCGCTCCCACTGCGGTACCTACTGGTCCCACCGCAGTTCCAATAGCTGCTCCTGTAACTGCTGCTACACCCACTCCACTAATGGACCAACTAGTTCTTATAAAACGCTGAATGAAGCGACTGTCTTCTTCTGCCACTTTTCTTGCCTCTGCAAGAGTTATAGATACATTTTCTCTCATTATTTGTTTTATCTCATCTGCAATAGCTTGATAAGCCTCTTTGAATATTTCATTGGTATAGTAGCTTCCTCCGTTGTCCTTAACCATCACATTGATCTTTTCCAGCAGCTGTCTGACCTGAGTGGGTTCCTTGTTTCTGTTGTTAAAAACATGATATCCTCCATGACACTGACGGATGAAGTCAGAGAGAGCTTTACTTTCTTTAATGAAGTCCTCTATGTTGACTTCATCTGCCTCCAGATTGTCTCCATAAGTGAACAACACCATAGTGTAATGGTTTGCTTCCTTGCCAAATATCTTCTGAATCATTTTCACTGTGTTTTGTTCTTCCGCTGTAAATCGGAATGCCTGCAGCACAACCAGGAACACATGAGGACCAGGAGCAGCAAATAAGATGCACCTAGCAATCTCTGTCACCACCTCATTGTTACTTTTTACGGTGTCAAACAGACCTGGAGTATCGACTACAGCCAGTTCTTGACCTTCAAACTGACAGGTTTCCTTCTGACACCCTGTTGTTAATGAGGAAGGAGATGATTTAGATTTGAAAGCTTTTGTTCCTAAGATGGTGTTTCCTGCTGAACTTTTCCCAACTCCAGTTTTCCCAACGAGCACAATTCTAAGACCTTCCTCCACTGGTTCCTCTTCTTCCTCCACTCCTTGTTCACCTGTGTGGAAATTTCATTGATATATAAAGGTATTAGTGACTTTTTAAAGGTACATCTAAATATCAATATTATGTAATAGTGAGGAGTAAAACCCATTTGATAAAAGTAGTAGTAACGTAATCCTTTCAGACATTACTCCCCAAAATTCATAAGATCATAGATGAAATATAAAAAACATACTGAGTCCTCAATGTGATGACATTTGTAACAGCTATAAATGCAACATCAATTCTAAACACAGCAAAATACCAAAAACAATGAAGAAAATTCAATTTAAGTTTATTTTATTTAGACACTCCCAAATCACTACAACAGCTTCCTCGAGGTGCTTTATATTGTAAAGTAGACCCTACAATAACACATACAGAGAAAAACCCAACAATCATATGACCCCCTATGAGCAAGCACTTTAGCGAGAGTGGGAAGGAAAAACTCCCTTTTAACAGGAAGAAACCTCCAGCAGAACCAGGCTGGGGATGTGACCAGTTGGAGTGAGAGAAGGAAGACAGGATAAAGACATGCTGTGGAAGAGAGCCAGAGACTAATAACAAGTGTGGTTCTGTGCAGAGAGGTCTATTAACACATAGTGAGTGAAGAAGAAACACCCAGTGCATCATGGGAATCCCCCAGCAGCCTACACCTATTGCAGCATAAGTAAGGGAAGATTCAGGGTATCCTGGTCCAGTATGCTTTAGCAAAACGGAATGTTAAAGTGGTTGCTGCTTTAAAGAGAGAGAAAAAATGTAGAATTATGTATGAAATACGAGATAAAGTTGATGGATATAGTCAGGTCGCCTTCAACCAAAGAAGAGCAAGTGATAAGAAACAAATCTGCAAATTATCGCAGTGCAAAAAAACAAAACTACCAAACAGGACACAAAACACAGTCTCCATGCACAGGGATAAAGGAATTGCCCCACTATCAGCCTCTATGTATCCTGGTGAGGGCTCTTACATTCAAAGAGAATAATAGACAGGTAAAGTAATTCCCACACCACTAGTCACTGCCAGCAACTGCTGCAACATAGAGAGGAGATATGTGAGATGGGGCATGGGGTGGAATCTGACTGCTGCAGAGAGCAACCCAGGCTGGGCAGCTGTGTGGAAAGAACTTGAGTAAAGAGAATCAGTATTTCAACTTTTTCTGGAGTATTTTTTAATACAGGTGTCTGTACTTCTACTTTTGCCACCTCTGCTTATCATCAGCTTGTTTCTTCCACACTTCTGAAGAATTGTCAGTGTAATCAGAAAAATCTTGACCTCATTATGTGTAGTTATTAAAACTGCGAACATGAAATGTGTTCAGTTTCATGCATCCACCCTGCTGTAAGCTGCTCCACCCAAATCATAAACTGTGTCACTGGATGTAAGCAAGTCTGAGCAAGCCTGGTAACAAATGCTTTACATACCATCTCCAAGAAAGCAAAAAATCTTTGGTTTGTTTTATTTCTTTTCGTTTGGGTTATGTCGCTTCATCTCATACACAAAGTAAAACTCCAGTAAAACTATGAAATCAAAACAACACCTTGTCCCTGAGAGTGCTCAATCCCTCCTGGGCTTTGTCTTTTTTTTTGTTTTTTGTTTTTTCATCTAAAATGTTAATTTCCACGGAGAAGCTGGAGAACAACAGGAGAATTCTGTCAACTAGCAACTCACGGTTTACATTGTACTTTTGATCAGACAAAATCATTTGAAAACACAAACATGCATTTTTTCTTATCTCTGTGGACCGAGCACAAATTTACTCATAAGAAAGCAGACTTTGTGAGGTTGTCTTTGTTTGCGTAATCTACTGAGCAATTCAGACAGTTACTGTGCACATGTACAAGTTTAACCCAATACATGTCTGCCAAGCTGCGTTGCTCTTTATCTAAAGTGTAAAGTACACCTGAAAAAGAGTGTGATATATAGAGAGGCACTTACCAATCTGGACAACCTGTCTGTCCTTGTCGTCTTCCATAGTTTTGTTTCAGGCCGTCGTCGTGTGAAGTGTGACCTGCTGAATAGTTTCGTTTTCTTCTTAGCTTTCTTATATTCTGCTTCTAGTCCCCTCCCCTTAAACATGCCATTCAGACACACTTATGCAGCTGCCTCATGCCTGTCCCGAAGACATCTCATCCCAAAGATTATAATGACTACAGACCCATGCACTGATATTGCGCATCACGAAGACCCATCCTGGACCAGCTCCTCTAAGGATATTATAAGAATTGTGTTTTTTGACTTCTGCAGTGTCTCGAAAACCAAATGGCCAGCTCTACTGCTGGCAGTGATGCAGTTAGACCCCCCCAGTGGCCTGGATAGTTGACTACCTGAATTGCAGATCACAATGTCAGTGAGGTTTTGGTCGTAACTTTGATGAGTTGCTGAAACTAAAACTTTACAGTGCAGCTATGGTTTTTCTTGCTACTAAAGTGTCATATAATCTGCTTATCCTCTGCTATGAGCACAGTTTATATAGGAAATGTGCATTTTAAACTTTTAATTGCATCATATTTTTACTTTACACATTATTAAAACTGTGGTCAAACAGTACTTGCCTTGATGGAAGAAAGCAATTGATTCTTGCTGCCTGCTGATTCCTCTTCTGAACGGTGCAAGGAGTGAAAGGCAGTGCAAAGCGACGGAAAAATCATACTCTCTAGCTAAATACCATGAGTAAACAGACCAAGAGAACTAATGTGAGTCATTAAGCCAGGTTGTGTGTCAAGAGGAGCAGGAAGAGAAAAAGAGGAACATGTCTAGACATGTCACTAGGGATCTGAACGAGTGCTGGGCAGAAAAGACAAGACATTACAACAACAACAACAACAATCTTTATTTATAGAGCACATTTAAAAGCCTTGGGCATACCAAAGTGCTTTACATAAAACAATAAAAAATAAAACAGTTCACACATTAACATCAAATTCATAAAAGTAACGGATTATGTTCACAGATAAAAGCCACCAATAAGAGTACATAGGTTATAGCAAGGTATGACTGTACCACCATGATAAAAGACACCAATAATGGAAAGATAGCAGAGAATTTAATACAATAGGTCACTGCAAACAAGCCAGCATTTAACTGGTAGAAAAGGCAAGTTTAAAAAGATATGTTTTTAGCCGTGATTTAAAAGAATGAATAGAATCAGACGCCCGGATGCCAATCGGGAGATTGTTCCACAGCTCCGGTGCAACTAGAGCAAACGATCGATCACCTCTAGATTTCAGTCGAGATCTGGGCTGAGCCAACAGTAACTGTGAGGATGACCTTAAAGCCCTAGCAGGAGCATATGGGTTTAAAAGTTCCTTAAGATAGCTTGGTGCAGTGTTATTGGTAATTTTAAAAGTAAACAACAAAATTTTAAATTGAATACGATATTTGACAGGCAACCAGTGCAAATCAGCAAGGACAGGAGTAATGTGGGCAAACTTCTTGGTTTTAGTTAGAATGCTTGCTGCAGCATTCTGAACTGTCTGTAATCTATGTAAAAGGGTAGAGTGGAGACCACAATAAAGTGAATTACAGTAATCTAGCCTTGACGTTACAAAGGCGTGGATGAGCTTTTCTTGGTCTTTATATGGGATATAGTGCCTGGCCTTAGAAATAAGGCGAAGCTGGTAAAAACTGGATCTGACAACAGCAGACACTTGTTTATCAAGTTTAAATGAGCTGTCAAATAAGACACCCAGATTCCTAACAGTGTCAGAGAAAGAGCTAGTGAGAAAACCAAAGGCATCCCGAAGTTTGGCACGAAGGGCATTACTACTGTGGAAAAGAGATATTTTATTTTGTAGTCTTATGATGACAGTTTATAATCATAACCATCATTGATTAATCATTTATCATTGTTGAATCTGATGACAGCATAACCTCTGAAGTATATCTATGTTAATCTGAGTGAATATTGGTGTATGCTCATCATCATCTTCTAATCAGTCTCAAATGGACTGCACCGCATTGTGTCACCATCTGAGCGGGAGGGTCCTGTTGGACCTTGGACTGCTACATTCAGTTTTGCACGTAGTCAGGCCCAAAACTAACTTGCACAATACCTTACGTAAGACGCACGTCTCACATACACACTTATTAATAAGAGGAGGTCGTCCCAGGACATCCTCTCTATAAGGACACACAGCCTCACAAAATACACATAAGAACACACTTGTTTTTCTCTAAAAGTCTCATCCTGATGTCTATATAAGGGAATCTTGTTGAGTGTGGAGAGTTGATATCATTTCCAGTAAGATCTAACTGTGTGACGTCATCAGGGTAATATAAGGGATAAGGAGCCTCCGCCCGGAGGAGATTGTTTGCTGTATGTCTGTCTTCCCATGCTTCTGTTTAGAAGTATGTAATAAAGATCACTATTTTTGACACCTTTACCTGGATTCAGCCTGCTTTCTTCTCTGATCCAAATCGAATGAACCACAACAATTTTTGGTGCCGAAGACCCGGTGGGGAGGAGAAGAGATTTGCGGCTTGCTTCTTGGAGGTGACAAAGGGACAAAGGCCAGCAGCTATCTGAGTGACGCCAGGCGAAATAAGAAAGGTGAGTAGTGCCACCTGTTGATGTTTATCCAAAGGCGCTATATTGGAAATTAAAACTAAATTTAATTAGATAATATTCACTCAGTATAGACTTCTGGTGTTTGTCCATAGTGATTTTTGATTAAGGGTCTTGCTGTTTATTTTGGGGAGTGAACTGTTGAGTTAAGAGGTTATGTGTTTACGTCAATACGGTTTAAAAGGTTTAAATGTAGGTTGAGGTCAGACAGCCAATAGGTAGTGTAGGGAATCTGGTTTAATTGAGCAGAAAAAACGTGGTTTTGGGCCTCAGGTAATTAAACTGGGGGGGCAGAGTGCCCACAGTGAGGCTTTTAAAACAAGTAAATGTTCTTAGGACTGGGGGCGGGGTGGTCCCCCTAGGAATGCAGTTGTTCAGCGTTTTGGCAGACGCCACATGCAACGGACGCGTTGTTATGTTTAAGCTCGGTTGGCCTACCGTGGGAACTTGGGACGCCCAGTGACAGGCTAGGCATTCTATGAGTGATTGCCTTATACTGCATTAATTGATTGACAGGGTCGAGGACCCAGCCGGGACCAGTCAACGTCGTTGGCCTGTGAGTTTTAAGTAAAGCTGACGGCGTGGGTTTGATACTAGCGCCAGAGGTGGAGCTCCTTCCCAGCTGCGGGAAACGGTTATAAATTAATTAGAGCTTAGGAATTAGACCGCGATCGGGAGGGCGGGTCCCGAAGCGTGTAATTGATCAGTAAGGGCGCGGCCCTGGGCTGAAAAGATGCTTTTAAATTAGTCGAAAACCTAGGGATACCGGTATAGAAATAAGAGGTGAAATAAAAAAAAATAGGCTGTTCTGGCATGTGGTGTTTTTCTTACGTTTATACGGGCCTGTGTGTAAATAAAGTGTAAATTACTTATATCGACTGTATAAAGCTGTCTGTGTGCTTCCAGAGTCAGTACAGGAAAAACTCTTTTCTTTTCTCTCCAGTATTTAAAAAAAAAGAGAAGGAACGGGCACGCGCTTCTCTGTGAGGAGGAGGAAAAGGTGGGGGCCGAGCTGAGCGCTCAGGCTGAGTGTGGGTGGCAGCTGGCTGTGTCTCGTCTCCCTATTTCTCCATTTCTATGCTTCTTGGTTTCGTTTGGGTTAGGTGAAGGTGTGTTTCAGAAGTGTGATTAAAAGATTTCAGTATATTAAATAAATTAAACCTCTTAATCTTGTGAGAGTGTGTTCCCTAAAGTGAGTATGGTTTGATAGGATCTAAGGTGTAATGATCTCTCGTGTAAAACTCCTGTAAAATAGGAGGACTGCTAAGGATATTGGCGAAAATTGAGTACTTTGTGTGATTGCTGGGAGATTTTCTAGTTGGGTTATATTTCCTCCTCGGCCTGGAGAGAGGCAGAGATTTGTGCTTTATTTTGGTGTTGCTTATATAAAGTCTTTTAAAGAGCGGTTGATTCTCTCGCTATAGGGAGAGAAACGGCGTGCGTGGTAGATTGAGTGGATTAGTTTTGTGTGTAAAACTTTGTAGTGGTTAAGGAGTGAATGTGAGATTGAATTTTCGCTGGCTTTGCGTGCTTAAAACTGTTGCAGAGGTTTGTGAGGTTTCTCTTGTAAAGGAGGATTAGAGTGTGTGTGTGTGTTTGTGGGCAGGTTTCTCCCCGACTGGAGCTGCTTAGCGGAAGTTAAGCTTAGGCTAGCTGGTGGGAGTCTGACTGCCGAAAAGGGAAGTGTACTAAGGCCACCCCAAAAGGAGGAGCCTAGGAGCGGCCATTTTGGTAAGGTAAGTGAGGTTGAGAAACAAAATGGCTGAAGAGGAAAAAGGCGACCCCTGGTGGGGGAAAGAAATACAAGCCTCTGAAGGAGCAAATACAGCAATTGAAGAAGGCAATTAAGATTACTGAAGACGGGACTTCAAAGGAAATTGCCCGTCACTGCCAAGATTTGGAAAAA
The DNA here is from genome assembly GCF_041146795.1 of Maylandia zebra. NCBI lineage: Eukaryota > Metazoa > Chordata > Actinopteri > Cichliformes > Cichlidae > Maylandia > Maylandia zebra. The sequence continues at coordinate 2,613,762 of NW_027490031.1, read as the reverse complement.
GAAGTGAAGGAATTATGTGACAATCAACAGAAGACGTTGGAGGACAGAATCCCTCTACATTCCATCTTTAAACTGGAAGGTGAGAAATGTGAGAAGAGGATTAAAGAGCTTGATGAGGAACCCTTGGGACGTCTTCAGGGGAGAAAATTAAAGGCCGAAAAGAAACGCATGATTGAAAAACAAAATAAGTATTGCAAGCTTATGATTGTTTCTCAAGGCGTTTCTCACTGGATGCAAGAGGAAGTGAAAGACACCAAACCAGTCTCATCAAAGGAAGCTGAAACTGGGGGGACATTATATCCCAGCCTGAAGGAATTCCTGAGTGCCCCACCTCCCCCTTATATCTGTCCAGTGGTGACTTTGGAGGGAGGCACCCTCTGGGGGCCGGGAGGAAAAACAGGAACTGTTAAAGGAGGACTTCTGGACGTACAGGAGAATCCTACACCATCGACATCTGCTCGGGGCACAGAGGAGGCGGACACGAGAGTGGGCCAGTCTCAATCAGCAGCTGGATCACAGGTAGGTCAGCCCCACCCAGCTGCTGGGATATCACAAGGAAGCACTACACGGGAGGTGATCTTGATCCCTCCCTCTATTTTTAGCCCAGATGGAGCTGCAGAAGAAGCTCAACCTGTGGCTTCCACAAGTACCGGTCATGTGACACCACAACAGCCCACCCAGGGAAATTCATCCCAGGAGGTCTGGACCTCAGAGGAAGATTCACCTTCACTGCAGTACCAGAAGGGGCCATTAAAGGTGAGTCAAAAAACTAGTCAGAAGCCGACGGTTGACAACGGTGTGAAAGAACAGTGGCAGGGCCACGTCGTTGGGAAAGTATCTGACAACCGGGAGGCTGTGATAAAGTTGGAACGGATGTTGAAAAAACTGGAGGAAGAAGGCGTGGCATCACCACATAGCGTAGCACAAACGCTGGATGCATTGGAAAAGGACTTGGCGGCCTCTGTAAGTAAAGCGCGAAAGTCTAGAGAAGTGTCGAACCTGGAATGGGGAGGACTCGCCCCAAACTTTCAGGGACCCCCAGGAAGGACGACGCTTCGTTCTGGGAGGGTTCTGGATGAAGCAAGGGATAAAAGACCGTCAATTTTTGAAAAAAATCGGAGGCAGAATGTTGCATTGCAAACCGGAGAAGGGCAGGGTGACACAGAGGAGGAATTGCAGCTCACAATGCCTTTATTGACGGGTCCACGGGGTGAACCAGTCTACCACCCCTATAATATCAGAGATCTTGAGGCTCTGGTGAAGCAGCTGCCCCCGATCACGGAGGGAGGAGCGGCTTGGTTGAGAAGACTAGCGAATTTAACAGAAGGAGAGGAGATGGCCTTGGGTGATTTTAGAGCTATTGGTGGGAGGACCTTCAGAGGTGGAGGCCTCGCAGATGTGGAAGAGATAGCGAGAACTGCATGCCAACCAAACGATGTCCCCTATGCAAGGGTGCGAAATGCTCTCTCTGATGCAGTGCGTGAGAAGTATCCGACCCATAATACTGGCACTATCCCTAGGATTGTTTGGAGCCCAGAACAGTCCCCTAGAGAATTCATAGAACAGGCCAAAGAACAGTGGATTCTCCAAACTGGAGAGCATCCTGGGCAGGATGGAGAACCGCGGGCGTGGTTCCGATGTGCGGTTTTAGCAGGTCTGCCAGAACGAGTGAGAGCAGATCTACAGAAGAATCCAGACTTTGCGGTGGCGGATTCAGCAAAATGGGAGAGGCATATAATACATCGACTTGAGCTGGAAAGAGACGAGGTGAACAAGAAAAAACAGGAGCTGGAGGAGGCGCAAGGGCAGTTAGTAAAATTGAAATTGGCTGAGGCGAGAGAAAAAGTACATGAAAAGAGAAAGGAAAACAAAGATGGAGCTAAAAAGATGCTGGTGGCACAGCTACAGGGCGATCCGGGGCCAGATTGGCCAGATTTGGATCCGGTTCTGTACCCTGATGACCGGTGGCCCGCCAATGGATCAAGGCCAGGAAGACCCGCAGGGAATTGGGGGGTTACTAGGCCGTGGAGGGGGCGTGGTGGATCTCAAAGGGGAGGTGGACCAAGGGGTCGTGGTCTGGGGGGACCTATGCTGGACCCAAGTGTATGCAGAAGGTGTGGAGGACGAGGACATTGGGCTCGTAATTGTCCTACGCCATGGCTACCAGAAACAAGTTATCAACCACCACCCCAGGCACAAAGAGCGCCGCGAGGCAGGACATTCCAGACAAGGGGGCATCAAGCTCCAAACCCAGGCATGGCGCCAGTGGCTCAGTATCCTCTGGCCTATTGGGGCGGAGAGGAGGAGCTGTACTGACGGGACCCGCAGAGATCCGGCGGCAGGGATATGGCGGAACCTCTGTTGCCGATGACTGTGGAAGGTACTGAAATGACCTTTGTTGTGGACACTGGAGCGACTTACTCAACACTGAGACACAAACCAAGCAGCAGAGATGGGCAGTAACGCGTTACTTGTAACGCGTTACTGTAATCTGATTACTTTTTTCAAGTAACGAGTAAAGTAAGGGATTACTATTGCAAAATCGGTAATTAGATTACCGTTACTTTCCCGTAGGAACGCTGCGTTACTGCGTTACTAAAACCGTGATTTTTTTTGCGAGAATGTCTCATGACAGTGACGTAAGCAAGTGCGACGTTGGTGACAGCAGCTGTGTGCAGATCAACAATGGATAATATATCGAGTGCGGGAGAGAGTATGAGCGTGCAGCGTTTAAAGTGTGGAAGTACTGACCTTACTTTGAGTTTGATTCCATAAAAAGTGACAAAAACATTAGCGTCCATCGTGCGTGGGAAGAAAACTTCTTTTTACAGCGAAAAAAACCCCTAAACTTCCGAGCAAGCACCGAGTAGCTACGACGTGATGGGAAACTCACAGAGACACTCGCGCGGATTCTTCAACTGACCGCAGCACACCTGCACCAGGGTAACCCTCCGCCTACCCTGCTCCTGCTTTACAGGTGAAAATAGAGCAAAAGGACCGCTGAGTCTTTGACTTTATTTATTTTCTGCTGTGTTTTACTTGCATCTGTTTGAAAGAGTGAGTGAAAACACAAAAAATATTTTATTTTATGTGCTGGAATGTGTAGAAAATAGGTTTAAATGTTAAACTAATTTATTCAAGTCAGAGAATGTTGCATATAATTAAATGTTTTGCTTGATGCATAAAGTTAAAAGATTAAAACTGATAAAACAAGTTTTAAAAAGAGACTTTTCCATTTGATTACATTTTGTATGATGGATTATGTAGAAAAAGTAGAATTGGGCTGAAAGATCTATCACTTTATCACCTCTTCAGGTTGTAAATCGTGTTTTTAAAAAGTAACTAAGTAACTAAGTAACTAAGTAATTAATTACTTTTGAAAATAAGTAATCAGTAAAGTAACGGGATTACTTTTTTGGGGGAGTAATCAGTAATTAGTTACTGATTACTTTTTTCAAGTAACTTGACCAACACTGCCAAGCAGTGCCACGTTTTCCAATCACGTGGTCAGTGTTGTGGGCTTCTCTGGGGTACCGATGACTCTGCCAACAACCAATCCAGCCCTGACGGTGCTGGGAAAACAGACATTGAAGCACAGCTATGTGGTATCTCCCCATGTGCCTGTGAACTTGATGGGCAGGGATCTGCTCATTAAATTGGGGGCCACTATCATGTGTTCAGCAGATGGACTAACAGTGACACTTCCAGGAGGAAAAGAATTCCTTTGCCTGGGGACTTCTTCAAAGAACCAGTATTTGCTGCAGGACTGTGAACAATCTACAGCGGATATATACTGGGGTCGGTTGGTGGAAGAAGGCATTCTGAGACAGTATCAGTTGTGGAAACCTTGGATTATGGCCTTGGCGGTCTATTCTCCCCCCCGAGATCCATTCCATGTGACCCTCTTCTATGATAGGAACGATGATGAAATTTATAGGGACCTGTTCCAGTCTGACCTTGAGGGTCAGACCTGGAATGTGTGCTCTCAAAACATCTATATTGGTCCTGAAGGCGTCGCTGCAGCAGTAAAATTAACCGATGAGCAACGGCCTTGGTTCAAAATGGGACCTGATTCAGTGCCCCACGTTACATTGGCGGTCCATGAGGGTCATCAGGCGAAAGAGCTGGGAACAATGGTCAAGAGAGCCCTTGAGGAACCTGGCTGGTGTTAAGGTTCAAAAATATTGGGGGTGGAGACAAGAGAAAAACCACAATAACAACACTGGTCCGGTCGGGTTGAGTCAAACGATGATTTAATGAACACACGCGTGGGAGATGGACACTGATGCAGACAGCCTCAAAATCTCAAAATGGTGGAGCATTGCTCAAACTCTTATAGCCCCTGGTTATCATACAAAGCCTAAACATTCACATGCTCTCTCTCACACAGCGCCTGAGCTACGACCTTGGTTCCCTGTTTATCTGCTCCTGCTGAAATGGGGCAGAAAACTCCAGCACACTCTGTTCTCTTCTAATCAGACAGATTAGACAATAACCTTCTGCGAACAGTATTTCTTATAACTCAGCAGTATAATGCATCATAAAACAATATCATTCATTCACAACAAGTCAGCAATTTAATGTAATGCAAATCAGTTTAACTGATGCAATAGTTATCAGCTTCTTCTAATTCAGGAGAATAATACAAACTAAAACTACATAATAATTCACAATCTTTAATTAGGGGTATAGCATGGCATAAAATAATATTAGAATCTGACAATTCCCCCTGATGAGGTCATTAGAATAATGACCTCACCAACACCCTTCAATTCAGTGTGGCCGGGTTCATCTCTTCTCGCTCCTGAGGCCCTTTGTCCCCCTGAGGGGCGAACCATATGTGGGATGACCTCTGTGTTTGCGCAGTTCAGATGCAAGACAAACTATTATTCCAACAATAGCGGGTACAGATGACACTTTCCAGGTCTCCCACAGCTTTTAGCCTTTATTTTATTGCTGCAGCTACCAGTGTCGTCCAGTTGGGTGATCCTCTGCTCTTCATTCTTCAACCTTAGGGGTTAGACAACCCTTCAGTCGTGGCACAGATCAGGGGATTATTCTGCCCCGATTTCAAACAACGATCTGTGTATTCTCCAGAAAAGGAACAGGAAGGTATCCCCTTTTTGCCCAAAAGCCTCTCGAACTCCGTTGGTCTGGTGTTCCCGGATTTTCCGCCAACCCCTTCATGGTTATTGCTGTGTTTATGGGATCCATCCTTTTGTGGTGACTAGCTGGAGCCCAAACGCCATGACCCTTGGACCCAGTTGATGTCTCGGCAGTCACTGTGTCTGACTCTGCTGCGGAGGATCCTCGCATATCTGTGACCTCGTCTGGTGTCTGTTCCTTTCTCTGTAAGAGACAGAAAACCAAAACACCTCTCTTCCTACCCCTAATAATCTAATGTTGTTATCTATTGACCTTCTAGTGATTCAGAATTGGTCTAAAACATTCAGAATGTCCCAGGGACTTATTCTAATCATATCCTATGTGTGTGTAAGCGTGTTTGCATTTAGCCCTCTGCACTCAAAGTCAATACCTACACTTTATCAGTCCGGACAATCACGCCGAACGAAGCTTATGACCTTCAAAAGACCGAGTGCCAACTCGTTATAAGCACATTTGCAAGGTGTGTCTGAAAATTATTGAAACCACTCTTTTTAACAAAAGACCAAGAAATTAACAAATCTTCTAAACGCTATTCAGTTCATTTCAATGAGTAATGATTAAACATGAAAGTGATAGTTTATGCTTTTTCACTGATTCTCTAAAAGGTCCGTCTTCTCGGACCGCTATTAGCTTAAGCTTTACCATACCTAAGGTATTAAAGACACAAATGAAGTTATAAAATGTTCAAATAATCCTTGTTTGATGTTAAAGCTCAACTTCCCCTCTCCCCCTTTTTTGACACATTCCAATGTGTCAAATCAACAGAGCTAGAACATTAAAAAAGTTAGGCAGCTACAAAGTTTCCCAGACTCTTAAGGTGATCCGCGTGTAACGTTCTGACTCAGGTATTTAATATTTTAATAAAGTCGTTTAATTAACTGCCACTATTTAAACTAACCTTAAAGACATAATTGAAGAAAAGATCACAAAGAATAACATGATATCAGTGTTTTGTAAGCGCGTGCGGCCTTCTATGCTCGAAGCCTTTTCCCTCAATAGATCAGTCAGACATCGCGCTGGCTGTAGCTTTTAACCCTTATTAACTTGAGCACAACTCTACAATGAGCAACAAGTTGCAATATGTATGAAAATGATCATGGGTACACCTGCAATGAAAAATTATATCATTATCCTAACACCTGTAAATAGAAGATTCATCAGAGGTTATAACAATCACAGGAACACAGATGTTAGTATAAGGTCAAAAGCTTCAATAAATGATCATCGATGCAATGTTTGTTGCATGATTCTCATACAATAATAATGCTGATATTAAAATAATAGTAAAACCCCTTTTTTTTCCCGTTTCACTTGACCCATAAACGTTTATAAATGCCTCTTTTAAATTGTAAATTTTATTTCCCCCTTTTCTCCCCTTACTAACCACAGCAGGGGGATCTTAGTTTTGAATCAGCCATGAATCCAGCTCACCTGAATCATCAGTGAGCTCCACCATCACTGGCGTCTGACAGGGTGGCGCTGCACACTCTTCCTTTAATGTCACTATTTTCAACCTGTTAATTAGAGTGTTTAAACCTGAAGTCGACTACGTCCACAACAAGTCAATACAGCTGTAAATGTGGCCAATTATCAATCTATTACCAATCAATAACAACAGATAACTTCTATTTTATGCATGCTTTTAATCAACCACTCACCCAGAGGATCTCCAATCCCAGGAAATTCCTTCTCCTCCTTTAATGAGTCTGTCCTCCTTCCATGCCCTGGTAACTGGTCCATCCAGAGCCACATGATCTCAAATATACATACAACAAGCCAAACCACACCTTGGTCACACCAACCCCCTTCCACCCCGAAGATGTCCAATGCCATCCTAGTATGGACTGTCAAAAGTGGCTTTAACGCTGACTGTCCTGACAATCCATTTTATAACGTTTCCTGGTCAGATTTGCCAATCTCTGCACCAGGGTTTTAAACGTTTCGCCATTTTCATTAGGTTTTATTTTATTATTTAGTTTCGACTCCAGATTTTCAATTTTTTCCAGTTATAATTAGTTTTTACCAATTCTTTGCTAGTTTAGTCTAGTTTTTATTTTCTGAAAATCCTTAGTTTCAGTTTAGTTTTAGTTGTGTTTTGCAAAAATTAAGTGTAACAAAATCTCAGTTCCATCATATCAATCATGCTCTTCTGGTTATCCTTGGGTGTTGAGACTAATCACTATTAACTTGCCGCACCGAGTGTTCCTAATTTTGGTTGAAGTGAATTGATAACCTTTTGAAGGTGATTGTTTCACACCTTTATTTAGATGCCCCAGTCCTGTTATCTCGGGATGCATCACGCTGCCTTATCTGGGGTTAGCTGTTTTCTTGGGATGCGAGTTAAGTGGGTGAGCTCTTCAAAGAGGGGGAGTGTGCTCCCCCTGATGAGGTCTTCTAGGTAAGCTAGGTTAACCTTCTTGTGTGAGCTTTTCAAGTGCACTTTAAGGTTTGTGGGATTTCTCGTGTCATAAATGTCCCTCATAACCCCCTGATGGCCCAGTATTTCATTTTTGCACACTGTAGTACACATTTAGTTTTTGCTTGTAGCTCTCATACTCTACTTGCCACTCCTCTAAGTCCTGATGTTTCTTAGAGAGGACAACAGCACCTTTAAAATTATATCACATGTGTGGGGGTGTGGCCTTGTCAATTGTTTTTCCCACCTTTTCAAAATGGCTGGCGTGCCCACCAGCACATTTTATGGAAGAAGGAAAGGTAAGCTTGATATTTACATTTAAGATGTTTTGTTAAACTCAGATTTTTATTTTATTCAAAAAATAAACATCTAGTAAATAATTTGAGGGGTCTTTGAGAATTAGGCTTATTTAGTTTCACAGAGAACATGACTAATTTATTAATGTGTGCTCTACACATTGGGACTTTGTACTTATATTTATTTCACTTTTTCCTAATAGACAACTTTTGACAAAGGCGGAGAGAATTCTTAACAGAATTATTGAGGGAGATTCAAACCTAGATTTTTCAAAAGATAAGAGTCATGAGAGCCAGATATGAGAGGGTGCGAACCCACTAAGAGCCACACAAAGATTATCGAGATGCAGTGGCAGATGTAATAGAGAAAAACACAGGGCCACCTAAAATCTGTCATCCTATCTGGTGCAAAACCAACATGTAGGGGAATCTGGAATTTTTGGATTTTGAGTTAAAAATAAAATATGGGTAAAATGCAGAAATCCTTTCCAGTAAAGCAAAAAATAAGAGTCGCAATTATAACTGAATCCATAACCCCTAATTGTTTCTACAAGATCACGTCGTTGCTAAAAATTATCAGTGATCTCAATGTGTGAAAAGAACTCACAGTATCTGGAGTTCAGGCTCCTCTTGGCTGAAATGGTTAACAGTCCAAGGCATTTCAGTTGTAGAATGGTTGGGTGCAACAGTAAAACATATGTGAGATGAGGGAAGTGCCAAATGTTCCTTTGTGTCTCCAAATAAAAATCAGTACTTCCTCAGGTATCCTAAATAAATTGACTTTTGTGAAATAGAAAGCCCAGTGCAATCACTTGTTCCTGAACCAGTGGCTTACAGCTAGTGAAGTGTCCGTGACTTCTAATTTGATCCCTGATCTACAGTTTTATGATATTGTTATATAAATAAGTTTTAATATCCTGCTTACAAAAATTTCAATGGAACATGTAATCTTCTTAAATAGCTCTTGACTGTTGTTAGTTTCACATTCGTGATCAATGAACTCCCCTTGTGCACTGTGGTGCACATGTTATAAATTTAAATAAAATTAGTTAAAAACAATTTTGTTTTTGTAATGTGTTTATTTTACCGTCCCAACACTTGATTTATCTTAAAAAGAAAAAAGAAAAAGAAAAAATGAAAATACTTATCAATGCAACTAAACACATTTTGCTATAAATCCAGTTAATTTTAGTTAATTTTGTGAACATTCATTACAGTATTAGTTAGTTTTCCTTTTTGTTTTGATTTTATTACCGTTAATGCAAAGTTTTTCCACTTCTAGTTTTCGTTATTTCATTTGTTATCTTTTAATAATAATAATAATCTTCTCTACACCCTTGAATAAACATAATCAACATGATCAACATTTTGCTGTGTATCAATTCACTTTTTTTTGATTCAAATGCTCCAGCCTTATGTGATTTGTGACATGTGTTGATCTAAACCTCCACTCTGTCTCTAAATGTTTGAAGAATTTTTAAGTTCAGGGTCAAATTTTGAGAATTTGACCATAAGTGAAAGTTATGGCGTTATCACCCCCTTTGGGGATTACCTTTTTCCAGTTTTGATGATATTCCTCCCCATTCTCTATTTTTTGCAAGTACCCCTCTTCGGTGTCGAGAAACTGTTGGTGTGATCAAGCGGGTGCTGTAAAAACAAAAGCTCAGGACAGAACAGTCACCAGTCATGTACTTCATTTAAAATTAACATATATCAAGCTTCATATTGATCCTCTGAGTGTAATGGTACATTTTAATTTGCACTTCTCCAAACTAAAAACAATATTTTCTTTATTTTACTCTTGTTCTTGTGCAGCACCACCCCTCAGCACATGCCCCTGTTATTTTATCTTACTTTTAAATTGTTGACTACTTCAAGAAAGCGCCCAAAAGACGGGGACCAGTGTTTATCATTACATATCTTCATTTTGAGTGTGGCTGTCTATCATTCCCCTGTTATTCATAGACCTCGATGGAGGTTTTTGTTTGTTTGTTTTTACCTCTAAAAAATTAATTGACTTTTACAGTGACCCACTACGGTTAATAATAACATGTTCAGTCATAAGTGGAATCAAAACCTTTTTTTTTTTTAATTTAGCATTTAACATTCCCAACCATATAATATGATACATTAATTAAAACACAGCTACTAAAACACAATTTTCTTAATGCAAACATCAGTAACTCAAAATTAGCAACTAAAGGGTTAAGTCTTCATTTCACACTGCTGTGAAGCTACAGCTCTTTAATCTCTGACCTCCTTCTGTTCTTGCAAAAACAAAACAAAGCAAGACAAAACATCCACCCTTCTTTTACAGGCTGGGTGAATTGTCTGTGGACGTTCAATAATCCTAAAGTCGGCACCGTTTTTGTCTCAGTATCAAGTCAGTTAAACTTTTAGTCGTCAGTCCATCACAGTCCAGTCATGCATACCTCCACACACATTCATACCAGATATTGCTGATAATAGAGTCTCACGCGCAACCTATTCGAGGCTCCATCACCAGCAAGATGACGTCATAATTTTAAAGGAAACAGTTCCTTATTTGTTTTTCCTTCTTTGGACTGGATTGACTCGCTGCAAGCCTTTTAGGCTTCAGGATCAGTGTCCCATATAAGTGAATTTTCTCCCAATCCCATTATAATCATGGAGAAAAAATACTTTGCGACTGTTTTCAGTAAGAATATTTTATAGCGCTTTAAAGTTCAATCTCTCAGGCCTGGATTAAAGAGCTGATTTGTTAAATCAGGAACTCACAAAATACCAAAATGTCACCACCGGTGGATCATACCTCTGATGTTCTTATCTCAGTGCACTGTAACAAAAGAAAAACAAACGTAAACAATAAAACACTCATATAATAACAGATACTTGGGCCCATTGCAAACATGTACAAAGTTCAAACCATCTTTCTCTCTCTTATAGAAAGAAAACAATCCAAACCTCACTGATAGAATCAACCTAGTGTCAAACAAAACCCAAAAATCAACCAAGACTTCACACACAATATTGTGTAGGCATACAGGCACCGTAACTCCTTTTTTCACTGACAAAAACATGTTGGATTGACTTGATTCAATAGTGGACACTGGTTACACACAAATGTTTTGCTTTGGCAGAAACTTAAACAACTGAGTCAAATCAACACAACCTTTTCATATTCTCTCCGAAATAAAACTCACCATTCACTCATGATTTTCACTCTGTACCACTGCTCCTTATCAGGCTGTGTGAAGCACAGTACACAATTCAGTGGAGGCCTTAAGCCATAAACAGACATCACGCACAGACATTGTTTTCACAACCAAACTACTTTAAACCTTGTCCCCTAAATCTACACAAATGCCCTCTGTGTGGCATGAAATGCATTTAACCAATAAACAATCAATGAGTTCTTATTGTTGTAACCGACTCCATATTTGAATGTTCGTGTGCAGCATTTGTTAGTAAAGCATTCTTCATTGCATCAGCGTGTGTGTATCACTCTTTATTGCACAAGCTTGTAAATGTGTGTGTGTGTGTGGATCACTTCTCAGTGAATTGAATCAGCATTTCGATTATTATTATTATTATTTTTTTTTTTGCACGTGTGTGTGTCATTTCTCACTCAATCAACGAGTGTATATGTTCATATGTGTGTTTCTCTTCATTCTGAGTCAATGCATGTAGATGTGTGTGTTTGTGTGGGTGTTTGTGTTCATCACTTTCCTGTTCTGGTGTTCTGGGTAAACCACGGCCTGAAGCGTGCCCTGGGGTCCTGCCCTCCTCCTTTTCAGTCCGTTTGCATCCGTTGGTGCTGCTGCTCAAAGTTCTGTCCATACTCGTTCTGGCCTCAATTGAGGCAGGTCTTTTTCTCCAGTATCCTGCATCTTCTCCTTATTCCACTCCTCCTTAGCTTGACCCTTTTGCTTCTGTAGCTCCTTCAGGGTTTTGATACGCAGCTCAATCGTCTGGGTGTCAGTGTCAAGCTCCAGTCTGCGCTGCTGCTCCAGATCTTCCTCTGTTTCTCCCAGCCAAGTCAAGATTTTGTTCAGGTCAAAGTTCAGCTGCTGTCACTGCTGCTCGTTCTGCTTTGTTCTCATCTCCTTGCTGAGGTCCTGAGCCTGATTTCAAGTCGTGTGTCTGGGACTCCAAGTCTGATGGGTTCGACGATCAGCCAGCTCCTCCTGAGCCACGCTCAGTTATCTGCTCTGATGCCTTGAGCTCTTACTGAGGGCAGAAACCTCAGAGTCTTTTCCGTAGAAATCAGATTAAAGTCCATTGATGTTTTCCTTGCTTTGCTCCACAGCCTTTTGCGGCTTTGCTGTTCGGCTCTTCTCAGAGGTCAGCTCCTGGCCGAGCCCCGACACCTGTGCCTTCAGCTTATTTTCTCCTGGTGTTTTGTCCATTCTGAGGTGCCTCCTGACCTCAGTTACTCCTCCTGTTTCTGGCACGCCCTTTTTGCTGCCCGATGATCATTGTTGGTCCGTCACTGTCCTGCACAGTTTTAATGCAGAGTGGTTAAGGTCAGCATGGTTTTGCTCGGCCTCACTTTTCATCTGGGCTTAATGGGCGTCTCGTCACAGCTCTGTCAGCTGAAGCTGTCTTTTTCCATATGGCAAGAATGTAAAGAGTGTGTGAGAGGGGTGTGTCTGATCAGGCACAATGCTGGTGGCTTTGCGAGTGCCTCGTTTTCCAAATCCAGATGTTTATTTGTCACGTACACAGCAACAGAGAGAACAGTCTGTTGTTGGGATAGCTGAGGTCCTTCACGATCTTCCTGGTCTTGGTCCAGCACCGCCTGCTGTAGATTAAATGCAGGTCAGGGTGCTCGGAGCGGATGGTGCGCTCAGCTGATTACACAACCCTCTGTAGAGCTTGTCTGTCCGGCATGGTGCTGTTCCCGAACCAGACAGTGATACAGCTGCTCAGTATGCTCTCGATAGTTCCTCTATAGAAGGTGGTCAGGATCGGTGGTGGAAGCCGGTCCTTTCTCAATCTTCTCAGAAAGAAAAGACGCTGACGGAAATCTCCCCGTGTAGTGAAACGGGCCTTGGATTTAACGCTCTCCGTCTCCGCTGCATGAGATCGTTTTCCTGCAGCACTGTTGACATTTTCAAGTTGTTGTTGTGGGTCCAGCTGCTTTAGCATTTGGTCAGGGTCACATCAAAGATGGTAGAGGAGAGAGCAACGATGGTAGGGGGGAGAGCAGGAGTCCAGGGTCCGCCTCGGCTTCCCGGGCCGACAAAGCAGCCTGTAATCAAGCATAAAGAGAAAAAACAAAACAAAACAAAAACAAACGAACAAGAAAATGATGTTGTGTTGGCTGCATTATTCAGAGAGGGGAGAAACAACGGGACCAGGCCCTGTGTCAGCCTTCTCTCCCCCTTTTTTTGTTTTTTCTCTCCATATAATCCACTCATGACCCGCCAAGCTGACAGGACAACACAGGTACATGTTAAAATTCTTAAGATCATGTTTAAAAGCACAAAAATTGGAATTTTCTTTCATTTAGTAATCACTTGTATTAATCAATCAGCAGAAAACATGTCACAATTTGACTTTTATTAACCACTAAATTTGTCGTGTCTTTTTTTTTTTTTGAAATCAAGTTGTTGTCCTGCAACTCAAGGAGTTTATTTGTTAGTAGTGGATAAACTTTATTATTTAACGGCGGGTGTATGTTAAGTTTCACTGCTTTACTTGCTTGAAAATCTTCACATGTTCATGGGTGTAAGCTGTTTCTTCATTGCGTGTATGTGCGTTTGTAAATGGGCTAATTTAACGTTTTTTCTCAAACGAGGCATTTCTCTAACACATGCCTCTCTCTCACATTTCTCTGCTTGTGTGTGTTTTTGTTTCACCTTTTTGTTGTGATGCTCCGGACGCCTTCCCAACCTCCACAAGTCTGTTGGCCCCAATTTTATGTGTTAAAACTTCTCTTAATTTCTCCTTTAATTCTCTGCTAGCTGCTGTCTTTTTCACAGCTGCTGATTCTTGCTGAGTTTGGTTTCCATTACTATAATTTTGCTTCGGCCGCTGTGCTTGTGGGGGCAGTTGGTCCAGGCCCGTAGCCACCTGTAACAACACACTAAGACATTCACTTACTATTTCTTTTCTGAAAACATCCATTCACTTCATCTGCCTAGATTTTACTCTCTTTCTCTCGGTGCATACTTCACACAGTCAGGCAGTTGCCTTCTATGGGCATGCCGAGTTCCTGTCACACACACAGCTACTCACTCCAGCAGCTGCAAAGCCGTCTTCACGTCCTCTCTCCACACTCTCCGCCACAATCCACCATTAATAATGAATGTATAAAACCAGTAATATTTATCCCTACAAACACACAACTTCAAGAAAATTCGTTGTATACGTTGGAACTTTTCTAAATCAAAACCCAGCCAAACATCAAACATTCACCGTAGTCATTCAAAACCTTATTTGTAATATTATAATCAGCAAAATCAGCGTTTTAATTACAAGCATGTATCATTGTTTGCAACTCATAATTATAAAGCTCAAAAACACGCTAAACAGCAACAAAAGTCCTCTGTGCGCGTCACCGCTCATTTGCATGTTCACACACAGTCTAAAAATAGCTCGCAGCGCTGCAGCGCGCTGTCGTCACACACAGGGTCACACAAAGCTCAGACAAAACTCTTTTATTTTATATCACAAAGACGTCTTATATTTACAATCACTGACAGGCCTGACAGATTCAGCGCCTAACAAATTTCGACAAATTTAAAATAACGGGTCTTACCGAAGAAAGTCTCACTTTTTTGTAATCAATTAACCAGTATCTGTTTCCTCCAGAACAGCCTATGGCCTGATTTCTAAATTCCCTAACTCAATTTAACAGTATCCAAAAAAGCACATGACACCGTTTTAAACGATGAGGAGACTCGGAAACTCCTAGCTTATTCTCGAGATGCCCTGTACCCCACAGCTAAGCCAAACTGAACTATCCCTGTTCGCCGACAGGTCAAAGCCGCGCGTCCACGACCAGGAGGGGGCGTAACCCCCAGGCTATGCGCTTCTTAGCAGACTTCCGGGCTGCCGTCCTATAATAATTTTCACCTAACCGATTTTGACAAATTTATCATAACGGGTCCAACTGAAGAAAGTTAACTTTTTTGTAATCAATTAAACAGTCTCTGTTACTTCCGGGAACAGTTTCTGTCCTAATTTGTAAAACTATTAACCAGTCTCTGTTACTTCCGGGAACAGTTTCTGTCCTAATTTCCCTACCAAACTACCTGAGCCTTCAGCTCAATATCCAGGGACTCAAACCCAACATTATCTGTTACTTCTGGGAACAGTTTCATATTTCTTCAACTTCATTAAACATTCTTAAGCAACTTTAACTGCATAACACACGGTGATTCTCATCAAAATACCACAGGACGAGCCCCCAAAATGTTAAGGTTCAAAAATATTGGGGGTGGAGACAAGAGAAAAACCACAATAACAACACTGGTCCGGTCGGGTTGAGTCAAACGATGATTTAATGAACACACGCGTGGGAGATGGACACTGATGCAGACAGCCTCAAAATCTCAAAATGGTGGAGCATTGCTCAAACTCTTATAGCCCCTGGTTATCATACAAAGCCTAAACATTCACATGCTCTCTCTCACACAGCGCCTGAGCTACGACCTTGGTTCCCTGTTTATCTGCTCCTGCTGAAATGGGGCAGAAAACTCCAGCACACTCTGTTCTCTTCTAATCAGACAGATTAGACAATAACCTTCTGCGAACAGTATTTCTTATAACTCAGCAGTATAATGCATCATAAAACAATATCATTCATTCACAACAAGTCAGCAATTTAATGTAATGCAAATCAGTTTAACTGATGCAATAGTTATCAGCTTCTTCTAATTCAGGAGAATAATACAAACTAAAACTACATAATAATTCACAATCTTTAATTAGGGGTATAGCATGGCATAAAATAATATTAGAATCTGACACTGGCAAGCTACTCAGATTCCAGATGTTTGGTACTCGCCAAAATGCAAAATTTACCGTATCACTTGTCAATCAGTGGACACAGTGATTTTGGAGCATGAACAAATCTCAAGAATCCATGGAAGAGAAAGAATAGACCATGCGGATGCAGTTGCCGCACTTGCGACTCTTCCTGACACCTTGTGGTCATCAGGGCCTACGGATGTGGGCCTGGCAACTTGTTCGCCTGTTTTGTTCCAGCTGAAGTCGCAAATGCCAATTTGGAAACCGCAGTATAGGCAAAAGAGGGAAGCTGAGGAGGGAATTGCAGAAACTATTGAAGGGCTATTGCAAGTAGGGGTGCTTGAGCCCTCTCATTCCTACTGGAACACTCCTATTTTGCCAGTAGAGAAGCACGGGACAGGAAAGTACAGAATGGCACATGACTTAAGAGCCATTAATGCCATTTTGCGTACTGACACAGTACCTGTCCCAAATCCATACACAGCACTGACAGCATTAACACCAGAACAGAAGTGGTTTACATGTATTGATCTAGCGAATGCGTTTTTCTGTCTCCCGTTACACGAGTCTCTGAGGGACGTTTTTTCATTCACATATAGGGGGCAACAGTACAGATACACACGGTTGCCACAAGGCTTTGCACTCTCCCCTGGCATTTTCAACCAAGTGTTGAAAGAAGCTCTAACGCCATGCCACCTACCAGAGGGGTGTTCACTGGTGCAATATGTTGATGATTTGCTCATTGCGGCTCCGTCGGCATGTACGGCAGCCTCACTCACCATACTGAAGAGACTCGCGGAGTGCGGATTCAAAGTCAGTAAAGAAAAGTTGCAGTTGGTCCGACCAGAAGTAACATTTCTGGGCCGAGTCATTGCTCACAAATCAGTGGGTTTGCTGAACACCCATCGTGATCAGATTTTGACACATCCGAAACCGCGTACGGTTAAGGAGTTGCTCTCATTCTTGGGGTTGACAGGATACAGCCGTCACTTCATTCCAAATTATGCAGGAAAAATAGCCCTTTTGAGGGATTTGGTGAAAACGGTAGGTGTCCGAAACTTAAAGGCTGAGCTGCCATGGACATCGGCCACTGAGTCGGCGTTTATCGCATTGAAACAGGACTTGTCAAGATCGGCTGATCTTGCCATCCCTAATTATGATGAACCCTTCTATCTTGATGTTTCAGAAACACACGGGATAGTTAATGGGGTGTTGTTTCAGAAAAAAGGAGGAGGGAGAGATGTACTGATGCACGTCAGCGTCAGACTGAATCCATTAGAGACAAGGCATCCGGGATGCACTCAGCATGCCATCGGGGTGTCAAAGATTATACAAAAGACAGCACATGTAGTCAGGGACCATCCGTTGAAGGTGCTGACCACTCATGGTGTGGTGGCATATGTTAACTCACAAGCCTTCACCATGACACCACTTACACAGCAGAGAGTCTGTAAAGTTTTAGAGGCTCCCAACTTGACCTTCACACATGAAGGGATTAATATGGCAGATTTAATGGGAGGAGCAGGAGAACCCCACGATTGCACAAAGAGAGCTGAAGTTGACGGGAAGATAAGAGAAGACTTGAAAGCAGAACCTCTGACAGGAGCTGAAGATTGGTTCACGGATGGATGCTGCTACAGAGATGAGGAAGGATTGAAAGCAGGCCACGCGGTGGTTTGCAGAAGAAAGGCCGAATTTGAAGTGAAGGAGGCTGGAAGACTTGAAGGGCAGCAGTCAGCCCAAAGAGCAGAAGTAATTGCTCTAAGTCGAGCACTAAGACTTGCAAAAGGAAAAAGAGTCAACATTTACACGGACTCAGCTTATGCCTTTGGAGCAGCTCACGTGGAACTGGCCCAATGGAGGAGAGCAGGATTCAGGACAGCTGAGAATGCACCAATCTGCCACAAAAAGGAAATGGAGGAACTTGAGCAGGCCTTGGGAGATCCAGAGGAGGTGAGTATCATAAAGTGTAAAGGTCACTCCTTGGGGACTGGCATGGTGGCCAGAGGAAATCAGGAAGCCGATCGAGCCGCGAAGGAGGCAGCGGGCTATAAAGCACTACGGCAGATGGTGCAAATAACCGTGGAGGAAGAACAAGGGGTTAACATGTTAGAGGAAGCCAGGAAGGCTCAAGAGGAGGCGGCCCCAGAAGAGCAGGGGATCTGGAAGAGTCGAGGAGCCTGGGAAGAAGGAGGTCTCTGGCGAGGACCTGACGGACGACCAGTGTTGACGGCCAAACTGGCAAAACAGAAGATTGCCGAGGCGCATGGGCTTCGTCGTGTAGGTGTGGCCCAGATGGGAAGACATCTGTGCCATTGGTGGCATCCCTTCTTGAGGGATATGATTAAGGAAAAAGCCAGGATGTGTCTGATCTGTGGGAGGCACAATCCAAAGCCAGTGATCAAACCGGAGGCAGGTAAGTTCCCCATTCCAGAAAGACCAGGGGAAGAGATTGTCATTGATTTTACTGACATGATCAATGTGGGACCAGGAGGAGTTCGATATCTACTGGTAAGTGTGGATGCTCTGACAGGATGGCCCGAAGCGTGGCCAACAAAGAGGGAGGATGCAAAAAGTGTGATTAAGTGTTTAATCAATCATTACATCCCCCGGCATGGTTTTCCTAAGAGAATTAGGTCAGACAATGGGACTCATTTCAAAAATAAAGATTTGGCAGAGGTAGAGCAGAAGCTGGGATTGGAACATAGATTTGGCACTGTATATCACCCCCAGTCGCAGGGAACGGTAGAAAGAATGAACCTAAACCTGAAGAATAAGATTGCTAAAAATTCTGCTCAGACAGGGCTAAATTGGGTGGCAGCCCTGCCCATTGCATTGATGATAATAAGATGTTGTGTTAACCAATCCACAGGTTTCACACCATATGAGCTGTTGACAGGACGACAGTTTCCAGGTCCTTGGACAACAGTCCCGGCAGAAGAAAGTATAAAGAGTAACAGAAAACATATTGAATGTTGGAAAGAATTAAAAGCTCTTGTGTCTAGTTTCACACAACAGGTTGGAGAAGGGGTGAAAGCGGAGGACAGATCCGTCCCCGACGCCAAGGCGGTGTGGCTGAAGGTCATTAAGCGGAAGTGGCGAGATCCGAGGTGGACCGGACCATTCGAAGTAATTGCCCGAACCACCAGTGCGGTCCGTCTGAGGGGGAAAGGGGAGACCTGGTTTCATTGGTCTCAGTGTGCAGTCGCGGACGAGAGCTTGCTGGAGCTAAGCTCCACCCCAACAAACACAGGGGGGAACATAGAGGCAGAATAATCCTCTCCCCCTGTGCCACGATCCTCACCAGTAGTCCACCTGGTTGAGATGAAGAATGAAGAGGAGCGACACACGCCAAGCAGTAATTGATTCCAGGCTCCTAATAGGCTAGGGCTCTAGTCTGAAATATTAGATAGTTTAAAGGAATCGTAATAGTTTTGTATGTTAACCACATATTTTTATACTCAGAACTTTATACTCTTATTCTTATAACCTTATATTTCTATCACAAAGTTTAAAGTAAAAGTAAAAAGAGCCTGGGAATTCTGACCATGAAATTGTGGGAAAATTGGAAACTAACGGGGGTGTTGGGGGTGATAAGTGTTATAATATGTTTGTTTATTTTTTGGCAGACAGGTGAATTGCCCGGACGCCGAGGTCGATCCGCGCGCTTCGAGCGGGCGGTTGGTTCAGGTGGGAACGATGAATGTCTCAAAGCCAGTGGCGGTGTCGAGTTTGGGTATGTTAATGGGTCTACGACGGCGTTCACATTCGACTTGTGTGAGGTAATTAAATGTTCAGGAGACGGTAGCAGCTGGAGAAGCTATGCTGTGTGGGTTTGTTATCACCCAATGGTGTGCTTCCAAAAGTCGGTGTGGGGCCCGGACGTGGAAGGAGGCGTTTATACTTATATAACGGATCAGTGGTGTTCTTGGCAGGATGTGGTTGCGTGGACAGGAGTAGGATGGCAGCCAACAGTGCCAAAGGCCCTTGAAGGGATAGCAATTCAGAGAGATTTTTCTGTTACAAATAACCCTGTCACTCTTTCCCTAGGACCATGGAGCGAGCTCCCGGAATCAGGGTTTGACGGAGGTGCATTTTATCTAGTCATAAGGGTAGATAAAATAGGGACAGATCCATATGGGTTAATTCGGGTGAACTTATTCAATCCCAGATCTAAACTGATTGGGGATGATTCTGTAATGAATCACACAGAGCAAGTGGATCCCTTAGAGACAGTTACTTACAAGGTCTCGGAGGAGAAATGGTTTGTTGCCACTGATTACACTAGATTAAAACCTCAAGAGTTAATAGAGCGCGCCACAGGTTTTGGTGATAGGAATCTTTGGTTAGATTGGGTGGCTCAGAATGCTAAAGAGCAGGAAGTGGTTGATTGTGTTGCTTGTGCTACCGCTAGACCTCGTTTGTTTACTGAACCCGCTCCTCTGTATCCAGAGGATAAGTGGGGTTATGATTGTATGCTGAGATTAACTAGAGAGGCGGCGAACACAGGTAACTGCACTACTTTGTCAGGTTTATATCCGCCAATTGATAAACGTAAAATACCAGGCTCATTCACACCTAAACGAGACAATTATACATGTTTTGAGTTCTCTACAGACAGAGTGAAGTATACGGTAGGGAGGATTGATCCAAGCTGGTGTCAGAGGATGATTCCAGGCAGAACTACCAATAATGTAAGTGACCCAAACACAATTATAGGCACCTGGGCCAGGGGGCTATATTATTATTGTGGGCAGTACACCCTTTTGGTGCAGGTTCCCTTGGGGAGTGTAGGAACATGTGCTTTGGTGCGCTTAGGTGCACCGTTGATGCTCATGGGGAGTAGACAAGGGACAGTTTTACAGCGGGGCACGAATGCGTCGACGACAGCCAGACGAAGAAGAAGCACAGGAGGTATGCACAGGTATGATCCAAGATGGGACTCGCCCACCTGGATTGACTCAATAGGAGTTCCCAGGGGAGTTCCAGATGAGTATAAGTTAGTTAATCAAATATCGGCCGGCTTTGAAAGTGTGTTTTTGTGGGTAACTCCAAATAAAAATGTTGATCGCATTAACTATGTCCATTATAATGTGTTGAGAATCTCTAATCTCACTAGGGACGCAGTGGAAGGCCTTGCGGAGCAATTAGGTCTGACGTCGCTAATGGGGGTCCAAAATCGAATGGCGCTAGACATGTTGTTAGCTGAGAAGGGGGGTGTATGTGCGATGTTCGGGGATTTGTGTTGCACCTTCATTCCCAACAACACTGCCCCCGATGGGACGGTTACCAGGGCGCTTGAGAGTCTAAAAATGTTATCTAGAACTATGCACGAGCAATCAGGCGTGGACACGGGGCTGGGAGACTGGATCACTTCGGTTTTTGGGAAATGGAGAGGAGTGTTTATGTCTGCCATGTTTTCTCTTGTAGTTTTTCTAGGCATATTGATGATCGGATGTTGTCTCATTCCTCTGGTAAGGCGGGTATTGGTAAAACTGGTAAGCAGGGCCCTAGACTCTGGTCCAGCTGCTTCAGCTGGTCCGGGGTATATGATGCCGTTGCGTTCCAGTAAGATCTAACTGTGTGACGTCATCAGGGTAATATAAGGGATAAGGAGCCTCCGCCCGGAGGAGATTGTTTGCTGTATGTCTGTCTTCCCATGCTTCTGTTTAGAAGTATGTAATAAAGATCACTATTTTTGACACCTTTACCTGGATTCAGCCTGCTTTCTTCTCTGATCCAAATCGAACGAACCACAACACTACCAAAAATCATAATTTCAGTTTTCTTATCATTAAGGATAAGAGTGTTTGCCAAAAGCCATTTCTTGACCTCACACATGCATTCTCGAAAGCTATTCAAAGACAGAGCAAGATTATCGTTTAACTCAAAATAGATCTGGATATCATCCGCATAATAGTGAAAAGCAATGTGGTATTTCTCAAAGATAGCACTTAAGGGAAGCATGTACAATGAGAAAAGGGTAGGGCCTAACACAGATCCCTGGGGGACACCGCAGCAAACAGGTACAGCCGAAGAAGAGGATGTGGCCAAATGTACCGAAGAGAGCCGATTGGAGAGGTAAGATTTAAACCAATCCAAGGCAGCGCCCTTAATGCCTACAGTGTGCTCTAGTCTCGCTCTTCTCCTTGTCCCGAGCTGAGCGGATGGCTGGAAACTAACAGAGCCATCTGCTCTACAACTTCCCAGTAAGGCCAAACAGATTGTTAACCGTCCTTCTCAGTAGATCATTCACTCTCAAGTAAGAGACAGAGGCAGCAATTCTTACACTAAAGTGTACATTTGAGTTTACCGGTTCCTATGCACAATGGACTAAGTACTGAAAATGCTGCCCATGAACTCTCTTTGGGGACTAAGGATGAAGATATGAAATTGGCTCATGGTAAGTTGAACTTAGAATTCGACTGAATTCTGTACATCTGTGAATAATAAGTTCATGATTTTGAACTGTCTAGCTCCTCTAACCTGGCCCGGTTAGTACAAGATAAGCTTTTGATTGGGCGTAATGATGTGTCTGTCATGGTCCTGCGACCATGACTCAGTGACTTTATGTTTATGTTCTTTATTGTTATTACTTTCATTATTATTCATGGCTGTTTTGGGATGGTTTGTGTTTGGGATTTTAGACACTGGGTTCTGGGTTTGTGCTCCCTCTGTTGGTCCCTGGTGTTAGTGTTCCCCTGTCTCGTCAGGTTAATCAGGTCCAGTTGTTTCCCCCACCTGTGTGTGATTTCCCAGTGTCTCTTTGTGTACTTATAGTGTGTGTTTTCCTCTGCTCCTCGTCGCGTCGTCTGTGTTCATACCCTGTGAAATCCCCTGCGTGCTCTCCCTGCTGTTCTCCCTTCATGTTCAGGTTTGCCACTCCTTTGTGTAGTTTCACCCAGTTTAGTTCATCCTTAGTTCTGTTTTGCCATCTCCACTTTATGTTTGATATTGTCAATAAATCGCCTTCACATCTGAGTAAGTGCTGCATTTGAGTCCTCCTTTCCACTCTTCACACGGCCGCTGCCCCGGACCGTGACAGTGTCAGCTACCTCACAGTCTAAAGAGCCACCTATATGTGCTAATTGTTCTAACAGGACGGGGTCTCCTCCGGGTTGGAAGTGCCCGGAAAGCATCCTTGTCAGACACCCAAAACATCTCAACTAGCTCCTTGCTTCCACAGTCGCTCTCAAATTACCGAATTATACTAAAGGACTATTATTGTGCAGCACCAGTTTATAGCATCATATTTATGGATATATCAAACACATGTTGTTTACTGCTCACTGATAATGATGATGGAGAATACAGTTTTCATGCTTATGTGTATGTGTGATGGCTGCATGCAACCACACAATTGAAATACTTGGGTAATATTCATTTGATCTTTTTGTCTTATGTTTACATTATGCTCTAAAGCCTCTGTGATCATAAGTTAACTTATTTGATATTTTGAGTTTACCTGTAATGCATGACAGAACTAAGCTATAGTCCAAAAGGTGGCATAGACTCTGCTTTGCATTGTTTGTTATTTTATATAGGTATAGGTTATATTAATTTTATTTCTGTTCTTGCTGAGTTATCTGGCGTCCGCTCCAGTCCTTCCTGGTTTGGTTGAAAGAAGAGGCTTCTCCTTCTTCTTAAATGTTAGTGGCGGTTGTCAAACAACATGCATTACCGCCACCACTAGTATGGAGTGTGGACTGAAATGATGCCCCCCCCCCCCCCAAAAAAAACCCAAACAAACCCAAAAAACAAACAAACAAACAAAAAAAAACCCTCAAAGCGCAAGAGGAGGCTGAGGATGGAGCTGGTTTCAATGCAGAAGCCAATAAAATGGACTGGACCATCTATTGTGATCATGTGGGGGGAATGGGGTTCTTCTTGAATGATGGTTAGCTGTTATCTCTCTAGTTTTCACCTTTGGTGTATATAATGGTTTGTTCATTTGCTATATAACTGGAGCTGTTTCTGTCACGGCCAGGCGTCCTTTCCCCCCAGTCTCAGTCCGCATGCATCCACCGCTGGCCCTGGTCACTTTGGCGTTGATGCTGGTCACCTCTAGGGTAGCCGTAGTTAGGGCAGCTTCGCCTCCAATGTCCATGTTCACCACAGGAAAAACCATATAGCTAGGTCTCTTCTCCAGTGTTGTCGTTGTCGATCGCGTCCTCGATCACGTCTTCCTCCCCGGCCTCGGTCGTGCCAGCTGCCTTTACCGTGGAAGCCACTTCGCGGGTTTGCTGCAGTTTTGTACAGCGTTGTGGAGATCGGCGCTCTGTTTTTCTCTTTCTTGTTTTTTCTTTCGTCCAGGTGATTCTGAGCGTGGCGGGCATGGCGTCGCAGTTCCGTTAGCCGAGGTTCATCATCTCGCCCCACATATGAACACTTCACCTCGGCTGCCACACCTGGTCTCAGTCCTCGGAAAATATGGCCGCAGTGATGGTGCTCATGTGTGGAGGCGGAGGCGCCCGTCATGTTATCTTTGGGTATTCCACCATTAGCTTCAAACACAGTTGTCATGCAATGTATGAAATCATCCACAGATTCATCCTTTCTTTGCTTACAAGCCTGAATCTTTGACATGTCCACCTTATCTGGGAAAACCTCCTTTAGCTTATCCACCAGGTGGGTCACTGCAGTACAATATTCACGGTTTTCTCCATGCTCATAGGTAAGGTGTCGTATCCTCTGCATAGGATCAGGGAAGTGAGGTGATATTCTCCTCAGGCTGCATGGTTTCAGCTTGCCTGCCAGTGCGTATCTAATTTCTTGACCCGTGGGACGATATTCTTGGCAGAAAATTAGGAGCTGCTCACCGAACTTTGCACCCGACATGAGCGGGTCAGGTAGATGGCTTGTGGCTTCAGCGATGTCTGACTGTGTCCACAGTCTGTCAACTAAAATAGGTCCCTCGGGTCCCGCCACTTCCACCATCGGGAGCTGCAGGTTTTCTCCTTTCGCCTGTTGCTGTCTCCGCGTTCTCTGCACCGTCTGGAACTTTTTGAACTCCTCGCTGCTGTCTGCATTCTCTGTATCGTCCCGCTCATCATCAGTGAGACAATATTCAGGCTGATCCATGGCAAAAGGAAGGGCGCAATATCCATGGCGGCTGTCCTTACTTCTGCACTTTCCTCTCACATCTCTCCATTTCTGTACTTTCTCTTTTGTGGCTTCAGCTCGCGACGCGCTCCGTGTGTTACTGAGCGCTTGGAGGGCCTCTCTCTGCCCTGTGTCGGATCTGAGTGTCATTCTCTCCGCTTCCTCCTGGCGGGGCTGCCGCTCCTCAGTCGCGGAACTGGCACTGGCATCCTCTGGCGGTGAGGCGTGTGGTGCAGAGTGGGATGGGGAGGGAAAGGAGTCCAGGTCCCCATCGGCATTCAGGCCCTGCAAAACAGCTTGTACTGGGGCACAAGGAGAAGCACAGACAGTGCGTGAACAGGGAAATGATGTTTTGTTCTCCATGTTATACGGAGGTGGAAGAGGCGCGGAGGCACACTGTGCGTCTTCCACGCACTTCTCTAGGTAATTCTTTCAGAGCTGCTTCATTTTCCCTCCTTTCTGCTTCCCTCATCCACATTTTCAAACATTCCTTCTCATCGCTTACCTTACGGAGATCACAGAATGTCCCCCACTCAGGGGTCAAGCTTTCCTGTGTGAGCTTCCGTCTCCTGGGAGACATTCACCAGTTTCTCACCATCTATTTCCCAGCATAAATGAGGTGTGAACCAGACATGCTAAACTAAGTAACATGAAAGAATTTCATCAAGACAATACATTAAAGGACAATACACTAAAGAGAAATCTAGGGATGGGTATCGTTTAGGTTTTATCCGATATCGGTGCCAAACCGGTACTTTTGAAACAGTGCCGGTGTTTAAACGGTGCTCAAACCGGTGCTTAAAGAATGGAGAACGCCAACTTTGTCCAAAAACCTCTCATGTTCAGCTGTTTTTTTGTAAAAAGATAACAATGTTAGCCTTTTCTGCAGCTATGGGGCATATATGGTATCACTCTTGGCTGAAAGCAGTGCATAAACAATGGAAAAAACACAGACTTTGTCCAAAAACCTCTCATGTTTAACTGTTTTCCTCTTTTTCTTTGGTCATTTTAGCCTTTTTGGCCAGGGTGAAGGGAGTATCTGCCATCAAACAAGAAGACAGCCGCATGTAGCTATGATGATGTTTGCTAGTTCACCTTACATGCATTAATGTAATAACGTGGTTAGCCTACTCAACGTAAATTACACACGAACAACATTAAGCTACTCACGCAGAGAAGAACGGCTGCTGCTGCATCATCATCCTCATCATTTCTGCTACACTGGCAGGGCTAGGGGCCAGGACTCTATTCTTCGGGTTTTTGGGGGATGTCGCTCCGGGTCCGATAACTGGCAACCCACCCGCAGTAGATGTGCACGGAGTGAGGTCTCGCAGCAAGCTATCAAATGCGGTGCATTTCTCGGCTTTAAAAAAAAACGCTATGCGTCGCCAGGTGTTTCATCGGATTTGAGGTGTTACCTCCTTTGCACAGTATCACAGTATCAGCTTAAAGCACTTGTTGCAGGCTGCTGAGTTTGCATCTTTTGCTGTGAAGTACAGCCATATATTTGACCGGTCCGCCTTGCGCATTTTTAATCTGTAGCTCTGCTCTAAAAGATCGTACGTACCTGGACCCGCCTACTATCCTCGGAAACGTAAAATGATTGGCTAGAATCTAAAGTGTATCACAGCTCAGGAAAAAAAAGCACCGAAATAAAACACCGAAATGTGCGCTGCTTTTCGGTCTGGTTACTACCGTTTATGTCAGAACTGGTGCCATCGTGGCACCGGACACCGGTACCCATCCCTAGAGAAATCCCACAACACGCTTCATCCCATACACAAAGTAAAACTCCAGTCAAACTATGAAATCATAACAACACCTTGTCCCTGAACGTGCTCAATCCCTCCTGGGCTTTTGTTGTTTTTTTTTGTCATCTAAAATGTTAATTTCCACGAAGAAGCTGGAGAACAACAGGAGATTTCTGCCAACTAGTAACTCACATTTTACATTGTACTTTTGATCAGACAAATTCATCTGAAAACACAAACATGCATTTTTTTTTTATCTCTGTGGACCGAGCACAAATTTACTCATAAGAAAGCAGACTTTGTGAGGTTGTCTTTGTTTGCATACTCTACTGAGCAATTCAGACAGTTACTGTACACATGTACAAGTTTAACCCAATACATGTCTGCCAAGCTGCGTTGCTCTTTATCTAAAGTGTAAAGTACACCTGAAAAAGAGTGTGATATATACAGTGTTGGGAAGGTTACTTTTAAAATGTATTCCCACTACAGATTACAGAATACATGCCCCAAAATGTATTCTGTAACGTATTCCGTTACGTTACTCAATGACAGTAACGTATTCTGAATACTTTGGATTACTTAATATATTATCATGCTTTTTACAACAACGTGAATGTACTATTGCTGTGTGATTTATTACTATTACTGAAGGTCTGCGACTCCGAACTGTAGTAAAGGGACCTCTGACTAATGCGGCGGGGTCCCTGTCGGCTCGTAGCCGAAAAGTAGCTTTACTTTGTTGTGTGGGTCAACTTTTCTTGCGAGAGACAGAGAGAGGCGTTGAAAGGCTGCTCCAACGGAACTTATTGTTTTCGGAAGAAAACACGAACACGGTGTACAGTCGAGTCTTAATAGCTTACTTACAACTGGGCTCGTCAGGCTCTCTTCTTGGCTGCAGTGGTTATTATTATATTTACATGCTTCCAGCTCCCGTTTTTCCTCGACAACTCGTACCTTTCCACTCCCCTTTTTCTCCCTCCTCGCGCTCACAGACCCATAACGTGTATGGCAGTCCATTCTCCCTGCAACACGGACTACACTGCCCATGATGCTACATTCTTTAGAGCTATGCTTGTAGCATTCTGCCTGTTAGCTTAGCACAACAACAACGAAAAGGCGCTCTCTCACCCAGGAAACACACAGTCGCAGAGAGAGAGAGAGCGTTGCCCTGTAACCATGGCAACCGTAACGCTGCCGCCTGGATCAACAGAACGTAGCTGTCAAACAAAACCCAAACAGTCCTGACCCGCGACAAAATGAAACAGGAAAGTACCGCAGTGTAATCCATTTATTTCAACAAAGTAACTGTATTCTGAATACCACCTTTTTAAACGGTAACTGTAACGGAATACAGTTACTCATATTTTGTATTTTAAATACGTAACGGCGGTACATGTATTCCGTTACTCCTGTTGAGATTCAGAGATTCTTTTATTGCTACCATATAATCTGCCTTATGAAGAATGTATTAATAACATGTTTCACAGTATCATTTATCAGTAATATTTCATACGGGGATTATATTGCATTGAATATGTCTGTCATTACATTGACCTTTCTATTTTTACAGGTTGAGTTCATTTTATACACAATGCATGACTGGGCTTGGTTAAGAGTTGATGTTCCATTCTAGAAGGTTTTAAGCTTCACTGGTGAGAGTGTACCCCACTGCTTTATAAGTATTCACAACATGTATTTTGATCAGAAGACATATGTTGATGTTTTCTCCTGTGACAATAAAACTCATCGTTTGATTGCACTTTTCCGGAGCCTCTGTCGTTTGTTGTCTGGTCTAAAGTTGATCGATCTCGCAGCATTTGGTGGAGGATGCGGGCAACTGAAGACCAATAGAACGAGGTTCAGGTGTTTGTTGTCGGCGAAGGTTGAGGCCGGATCAGCTGATCAGACGGCAGACGTCACGGTGATCACTTTGACTATTGGGCCCACAGAACAAAAAGGTAAGGCACAAACCTCTTAAACAGAAATTGTGCTGTATTGGAGTATAATTCTAAAACAAGTAGTCAAGTGGTCATCCATTGATCTCTGTTTTGAGTTTTGTTTAAAATAGAAATCTTTATTTGCAACGAAAGTGAAATTTGAGAGAATTTGCAGAGTCACAGTGTGGTCAGAGAATTGTTGCATTCACGGTTGACTAGGAAAAAGCAGTACTGAGCTAAAAGTAACTTGAGACATCATTGTTGAAGAAATAGAGAAGAGAGACTGATTTGTGAGTAAGAAATAAAGGGATTAAGAAGTGAAAGTCACGGAACCGAAGGATTCCACCCCCGGGAAAGACGTTTCCTGGGTATTAAACTAGGGGTGGGGCCCCGCTGAGACTTTGTGGCCTCAGATATAGCCCTGGTGATCACAGAGGATTATCTTGAGAGACACTTAATAAATACATGTTTTAAGAGTAAATGCCGGACAGAAGCTCCGAGGAATAGTGACATGTGTTGAGAATAAATACCGGACAAGAAGGTCCGAGGTGTTGATATATGATTGAAGAGAAACTCAGGCCAAGCCGTGAGCTTGAGGTTTTGTAGTGAAGTGAGTTGATTATTAAAAGTGAGAAGTCTGATAATAAAATACTGTGAGCGTGGCCGTACTGGAGATTGACCATCTACCAAGACTTGGGACCTTGGTTTTAAAATAGGTTATGATAAACTGAGTTTGAAGCAAGTCAAGGTTTATGTGTTGAAGTAATTTTGATAATAATGCTGCAGGGGCTGTAGTAGTTTCATCCGTATCTAGAGAAAGGCATGCTCATTTCGGGATTGTGCCAAATTGAATATTCACGTACAGGGGATCTTCTTTACATGAAATGTATATGTTGTGGTGAAACGGAAGAAACACCTTGTGGTTTTACAGTGGCTGCAGAAATAAGACGGTCAGACTTACCTAGCTTTTTGTTCCGGTGTTTCCTTAGATTTAGATGCTTGGTAATGTACAGAAGGCAGAGAGAGCATTTTCTTCCTTCTGCGAGCGTGCATTTAATGAGTTTGAAATTCAGTATCAATAGACAGGGTAGATTACGCGTTGCCGAATCAGAGAACGACTAGTAGCATCTGAGGGGAGCTCCGCCGCTCCATATCCGGATCAGCTGTGATCCACGAGTTAAAGTTGAAAACAGGGACGTAAGAAACCGTCTGAAGTAATTAAAGTGCTGCTGGCTGCAGGCTGGCTGTGTGAGGCTTTTTCAAAGTCTCTTTTTCCTTTCTTTTCTCTCTGGCGAAAAAGTGTGCAGTTAAAAATTTGGGTGCAGCCTACTTCCCCTTTTTACTTCCCCTTTTAACAGGAGAAGAAACCAG
Organism: Maylandia zebra; assembly: GCF_041146795.1. Lineage (NCBI taxonomy): Eukaryota > Metazoa > Chordata > Actinopteri > Cichliformes > Cichlidae > Maylandia > Maylandia zebra. Next base: position 2,583,764 of record NW_027490031.1, on the reverse strand, counting down.
CACTGAAGGCCTCTTTAAGATTAAAAGAAATAACGTTGCTTGTCTCCTGGTGATTTAAAATAACAGGCCTTGCTGAACGGTGTGAGTTTGACTTTAACAGAAAGAGAAGAGAATTGTTTTTAACTTGGTGCAGGTCTAAGGTAACTGAACTATAGAACTGTGCAGTTTTTGGGTTGGCCCGCACTTCCTCTTTTTACTGAGGATCGGTCTACAAGTTGCATGAAGTATAAAAGCTCAGTGCTTGGTTTTTAGAGCAAGAGTTGCAGCTGGTGGGGTGTGTTTATTTTGTAGCGCTGATAATTGTGGCTGTGTTGAGAATTTATGAAGCAAATGCTGTTCTGACCCAGTGCTGGATATATCAAGCAGGGTACGAAAAGAGGAAGTGACTGCTCGGGCTGCCACAGCACTTCTGACGAAAAGAGGAAGTGACTGTTCGGTGGCTGCAGGACATCTGATAAAGAAATAGGGAAGTCGCCTCAAGAAACTTGCTAGGAGGAGTCATATAGCAGCCATTTTGGGGAAATCTCAGAGGAACCAAAACAAAGAGCTCAACTATGACATCTAGTGAACCAAGGCTATATAAGCCACTAAATGATCAGCTGGAGCAGCTGACCAAAGCCATCCACATGTCTTGTTCAAGAACAACTAAAGCAGCAGATAAAGAATTCAAAGCTGTAAGGAAATATGTGGAGAAATTATGTGCTGCCCAACAAAAACTTTGCAGGACAGACACCCTCTATACTTGATCTTCAAAGAGGAAGTCTGACAGAAAACACCTGGTGCTGTCAGGATGTTTAAGTGACACAGAAGTTCAGAAAATCGAGTCAGAAATGGTTCTGTGGCTCTTGGTAAACTGATTTTGAAGGAAAATCAGTGTTTAATGTGCTGAAGTAACAGATCCGGCGTGGTCTGATGGGAAGAATCAGCTGTACAATTCCGAGTGTGCAGCTTTGTTGATATTAACAGATCACGAAGGGTGTTTGTTTCATTTTAAGGTTAGATTAAAAATTACTGTGTGAGGAACGGTTTCACTTTTGACTAGGGAGATAATATGCTTACTTTTGGGTCTATTAGAATTGAATTACAGTGAGAAGGGGATCTTCTGAATGCGCAGGTTGTTTGCTACTGTGAGACAGTGGAGAGAACTTACGAAGTTCCCTTCCTTCACCAAGTGAGAGTGGAAGATCTCGTAACATTCTGGTGGAGATGCCGGGGTAAAAAGAGTGAGCTCAGACAAGGAAGTCTGAGAAAAGGACACCTTGAGTTGAGCAAGGTGTTTAACTGACTCAGGATTCAGAGAATAGAGTCAGCGGTGATCTTGAGTTCTAATGGTAAATTGATTTTAAAGGAAAATCAATGTTTACTATGATGAAGTAATTCTGAAGATATTACTAGATGTGCTGTGATACAAGTGAAGATTAAGTTGTGTACATGAGGATACACAATTGTGTCGATATTGCTGGATCGGCTGCGGTCCATTTGATAAGTGAATGCTGACAAGAAACTGTGTTAAATCCTCACTGGCGGCGGTGAGATACATGTGCTGAAGATTACTGGACCCGGCGAGGTCCATTTGATGAAGTTCTTGGGCAGATAAATGACAAACAGTTCTTTAAGTGTGTGGAGAATTTAAAAAAAAGAAAAAAACTGAACTTGCAGGTTCTCTGTACTGTGTGGACTCATATCAGAGTTATAAGTCCAAAGGTTATGCCCTGGAGGCCAAGAGTTGTGTATAGAGAAGAACATGACTTAGAAAAGGACATTTAAGGTCACATTTTGTCTAAGATGGGGAGAATTGTCCCATATGTGTTTATTTCTCTTCTCTTTTAAGAGGACAGACGCAGTTACTGAGTGTTGTCTACTTCCTCTTTCTGATTCTTGAAAGCATGTTTGATAAAATACTCTTAGGAAAGCGTATTTTGAGTGATTCTAAGTGTGTGAATGCTGTGAGTACTCGATTTGAATGATTCTGTGTGATTTGGACAAAATAATAAATAACTAATAATAACTCATAGGTGAGTGTATGAACAGAGGAAGTCTGAGAGAGAAGTGTGTGCGTAGGCAAACTGCAGAGTGTGTGCGTGAAAGAGGGGGTATTGTTTTTACATCAAGGTTTAGTAGAACTAAAGTAGAACGTCACAAACAAACAGATAAAAAAGTAAAATAAAGAGAGAAAATAACTGACAATTACATTAATGAATAGAAAACACACATACACAAAGTGCCATATGTGAAATTATTCTAGGAAAGAATCAGAAGTGAGATAGTTTAATATAAGATGCAATGAAGGAAGCAGCTTACACTCCTTTAATTTCCAGAGCCAGTGTGTTCCCTCCCCCTCATAGCACCCTGCCCACTTGGCCCCCGTATCAGGCGAGTATGGAAGGCTGGATAGCCCATGACGGGTAAGATCCCACCTCAAAACCCTGGGACAACCTAAGGCAGGCACAGTCACGATTACTCGGCCTCAGTCAGTCCCTGTGAGCTCAGACTCACTGGTGAGATGAAGTGAAGAAGACAGGACCTCAAGGGTAAAGCCGCTGGGCTGAGGCTGAGGTGGATAGTGGCAAGTGGAGCCCTAACTTCTGGCTGAGGACAAGGAATGCTGTTATTTAAGGTGGGAAATCAAAATTTGGGTTAGCAAATTTGGGAAGGAGAAAATTGACTGTTTAAAGGCAAAATTATGAAGGAGTCTGACACACTGCAAAAGCAACACATGCAAATTCACATACACAAACAGAAAATGCATTAACCTTATAAAGACAAGACAAGCTCATGATGATTAATGCATAGACACTGATTAAACCTGGCTAAGAACACAAACATACGCAATGAAGAACAGCTTGCTATTTGTATGAATGATACAATGGTGTGAAGGTTTAATAAAATACATTTGAGTTTGAAATTGAGGAACTCAAAGAAGCTATATGACAAAGGGAGTTATGAAAACAAAAAAGTGATTAAAGTAGTTTTTAAAAGAGTGACTTAGGAGTGCTCTGGTACTGAGTGATCAACAGTAGTGATCACTGTAGAAAGAAATAAAATAATTTAATAAGGAGGTAATGTTTAAACATATGTTTCTCTTGTTACAGCAACTCATTGAGATATGACTCAGTATGCAAATTAGCTGGAGTGAGTGGTGACAAAGGAGCTTCCTGTGTGTGACTGAGGCTTTCAGGAGAGGAAGCATAGCAGAGAGAAGAGAAGTGCAGATTTGGATAGGAAATTTATAGTTTAGTGATTATATGTTGTCGTAAGGGGGTTTTATGCTGAATTTAAGTATGTTAAAGAGCATAAAGGGGGTGACTGTTGTGTGCAAATTGTGTGGTTTTAACAAGACTTTCTGTGTATTGAGGAGGTGAAATTATGTGGTGGCAAAACTTTTGTGTTTAAGGTTGTTGAGGTTGTTGTGGTGATGGGTTGATTCTGTCAGTTAGGTTCGGGTTGTTGTTTTTGTTTTAATAGAGGGAGTTTGATTAAACATGGACATGTCTAGAATTGGGCCCATTATTTTTGTAACAGTGCACTTAAAGAAAACCTGTCAGGTGATTTTGTTTTGTGTTCTCATGAGCAAATAATCAGCTCTATTTTTTCTCATTTTTGTTCTAAGCAGGCCTGCAACAGTGAATAACAGCACTGAAAATTCTCGGGAGAGCAAATATAAGGTGGACTTTCCAGATTACAACTGGCTGAGGAGAAAGCTACCTGTGATCAGGTCTAAGTCCCTGTCTAAAAGGATTGTAGCGATTCAATCCAGTCGAAAGCATAAAGAACTAGTTTCCTAAAAAAGAAACAAAAAACAAAACAGAATAAAACAAATGAATGAGCTCATGTTGCTGAGAGTGGAGAAGCTGATTATTTGCGCGAGGGTCTCCACTATTAGCAATACCTGGTGTGAATACACTGTTAAAAAAATCCGTAAATTTAGGGGTCCCTTTACCGTGGATTTGCTACGGATTCGCTCCGTTTTGCGAAATACGGAAAGTTTGCTGTTGCGCAAGGCAGAATTTTCTCCCCCAGCCAGAATATTCCGACGCCATTACTTTCAGTGCGGTCAGTGCCTACCTAAATTTCTACAAGTCACAAGGAAAGTTGGAAACAGGTTGGTTGTGTGGAATGAGAATGAGAATGGAGTGCCACCTTGTTCCCCCTCGTACATTAAATTGGTCTCGATAGGCAGTTGGTAGTGGTGTGTATGTGAGTGGACGTTTGCTGCTAGCTGCGTTAGCATTAGCCAGCCGCCTGCGCTTCGTAAGTACGTCAAAAACCATTTTTTCCCTCCCTCTTACATGAAATTTGGTCTCGATAGTCAGTTGGTAGCCGTGTGTGTTTCATGGTAACATTTGAATGTGTGGGTTTTGCGTTATTTTGAAGCGTGGTTTGCCCAACTAAAGTTAACGTTAGCCCATAAGTTGGATGCGCGCGCTTGTGTGTGTGTGTGTGTGTGTAAATTAGCCACATGTGTGTATTGTTATAGCTCGCTGTGTTACGTTAGCATGCAACTGAACATGGTAATAATTAAAAGGGGTGATAGTTAAGTAGAATCAGATTTCATTGCAGAAAACATTGCAGCCCAAAGAGAGTGGCCCATGCAGCCCAACGCAGATTACTTATTTGAAGGTACCTGAAAAGTGAATATGCTTCACTGTGCTGATATAAATTTATTGTTTTCATATTGATTCTGTTCTGATTCTGGCTATCCGTCAATTGGCAAATTCAATCTCTTAAAAATGTTGACTTGTAACATTTGTGGCTTTAACGCTCGGTCTTCGACTGATTACTTGAAACACTGCCGAACACACAGAAATAATAATAATGTATCTTTTTATGTGGCCATAGGGATTGCAGAAGGAAGTTTAACACATACAGTAGCCTTGCTGTGCATATGTCACGAGCTCATGTAGACAGAAGGAGCACACAAACATGGAACCGTAATGTGTCTGTACAGTTAAGGTGCTTGTTTAATTTTTGCAGCAGTGAATATGATGATCTTAAAACTTTAAAGTGTCATTTGAGTGGTCACATAGATGAGGGTTTGACTGTAACGTGTCCCTTTGATGGATGTTCTAAGACATTCAATGTAAAGTCATCCCTAACGCATATTTCCAGATACCATAAAGGGTGGGATGTTACCAAGATAGCCCCAGTTCATATATGTGAACTAACAGAACGGTCTTTCCAAGGTGAAGGATCACATGTAGAACCTGAAGAACCTGAAAGTTTTAACATTGATGCAGAACAAAGTGATAATTTCTGCAGTGATCAAGTGAAAGACAACTTCACAGAGAGTCTTGCTCAGTTTTACTTGGGTTTACAGGCAAAATATTTGGTTCCAGCCTCCACAATAACAGAAATAGCAAATGAAATGAGAACTATAAGTGATATTCAACAGGAATATACTGTGGATGCACTAGCCTGTGAACTGGGGCAGTATGGTGTTCCAAGGGAGACTGTAACATCTCTTGGGAATAGTATATACGAGCAGAGCCCTATGCACAAGGCATTACATTCTTATTTTAAAAGGTGCATTAGGGCAAGTAAGAACTTCATAAATGTAACCAAGTCTCTGGCTGAACGGCACCAGTTGCTTCAGGCTTATCAGTCTTGTGGTACCTTGTTTCGTTCCCAGGTTCATGTCTCAGACTCAACACGGTTCTATCCAGAGCTCTATGACCAGAACATAAAGACAGTGGTTGGAGAATTTGATTTGAACTCAAGTAACTCAGTTGTCACAGAGAGTGTGCAGGTTAAAGGCACTACATATGCAAATGGAATGCTGGTCTTACTGAGCTACGCAAAAGGACTACTGCAGTTAGGACAAATAGCAAGCATTTTTGTAAAAAATGAAACTACTGTCCTACTTTTGCTTCGAGGGAAAACTGCCAGCTGGATACCTGATCTTGGACTCTATGAACTTGATGAAAATGCTTCTGACCTGTTCAGTTGCCATGATTTGAACAAACTTGATGATTATCATCCACTTTATTCTTACCAGAGAGGTACTCGGTGGCTCATTCCTCTTAAACACACACCAACATGGAACTTGTGAAAAACTATGTCAAGAAAGCAATGCCATCGCTCAGTAGCGATCAGATGGATACACTCATGGCTAAACTGGAGGAATTAGGAGTTCTCTCTGTAGATGACCTGAGCCTTGTGGACCCGGAGGACATTAAAGACACTCTGCCATTCATTCAGTGCAAAAGATTCGTCAGAGCTGTCAAAGCATTGGAAGCAGGTGAGTTTTTGCCCCTCTGTTTTAATGCAAGTTTTCTGAAACTACAAAGGTTTATTCCAAAAATGCAAAAAAAAAGTTGCCATCAGCTGTACATGGCAATAATTACTCTATAATTGGTTTTCATAATTAGGTCCATTTGTATTCCTGGTTGACCCAAACTGGACATTGAGGACCAATGTATTAATTGATTTGCAACAATTGTGATGTGTTTAATTTATGGAGATGTTTGTCATGTCATCCATAGATTCACAAACTCCACCGCAGTTCACCCGGCCTGGCCCCTCATCAACACCTGAACCACAGAGGTTTCAGCTGCCCTCAACACCACCTGAGACAGCCGACTCCTCATCCCAAGATGCATATTCTGTACCATGGCACAAATTTCCCTCAAAAGTCATGGATGAGTTGCGTGAAAAAAAGTACATAATGGGGAAAGACAGACGAGAGATGGTTCGGATCGTCGCTGAAGATTACCTCCATAAACACCCAGGAAGACCTGGTAGACAAAAGCTGAGGGAACTCGCCAGTATGATTGTAGGACAATATCCTGCCTCCTTCAAGATGACAGAGCCGTTTGGAAACAAACCTTTTGCAAAAGATGGTTCTGAAACTCTCTTTCGTCAGCTGGAACACAGAATTGAAAATATGAAGAGGCCACAAAGCTCACTGAAGAGGCAAGCAGGGGGTGAAAATTCAACAAAGAAAAGGCCCAGGAATTCAGATCTGTATGGATGTGTGGCGTGGGATCCAATCATTGAGGGGGCCGTGTGTAGAGAAGACCTGCTGTCTAAACGAGATGAGTTGAAACGTGCCTTTCAAACCCAGGATCTTCAGGTGGGTCTGCAATCATCCATTACAGATACAGAAAGCTTTATTAATCCTCGAAGGGCAATTCGGTTCCTACAGTCCACCATCTAGACATACAACCATTCACACAGCAATAGTATATAGCAGGAGTAATGCGATAAGGTCTGGGTCCAAGTACAATTTAGGACACATTGTGAAATTGTAGATCGTCTGTAGATCACTATGCCCATAGTCAATTGAAATTGATACCCTGTTTTATTATTTTAATTGGTTAGTTTGACTAACTGTTCGACTGTTTGTCTAACTGCCTCATATCTTTAGGAGTCATCTGTTCGAAAATTGATGACTGAAACATATCCCATTCAGCGTGAAATCCTCAACGATGATGATACCACTATTGCCGTTGTAAAGGACGAGTGGCCGTTCCTGTTTGAAGTTCCTCACCTGTTTGATCATGCATCTAAACTCCTTGGCTTCTCTGTACAAAACAAGCTGGCACAGGTGTGTTGTTATTGTTATTATTATGATTGTGCTGTGCTGTTCCATATGGAGAGAATTTTGTCTTTATTAATCAATCAGAAAAAGATTTGCAACCAAAAAGAGAGTTGAGACCAAAAAAGATAAACTGGCAACCAATCAAATAGAATAACTTGGATGAACAATCAAATGGAATAGATTTGAGACCAAAAATCAGGAAGTGACAACCAAAAAAGCAGGACATTTGAGATCAAAACAGAACAGGTTGCAAATGAAAATGAAATAATTCATTTTTATTTTTATTTTTTTCAAAATTCTCTCCATAGCTCCAAACGAAAATGAGTGTTAGTCTTATGTACTTGTACAAAATTAACACCTTGAACCTTGAACAGGAACTTTCCAAAAAAGAAAAGGGGATCAATGACTTCCTTGACTCCAAAGGGATGAAGATGGGCGAAGGTCCAATACAGCTCATCTGTGGCATTTCAAAATACTTCAAGGAAGACTCTTATAAACTCTTCCACAAAAAAGAGGTAGATGTTGTAGATTTTAAACTGTGTGCAAGATAATTATTTGCATCCAGTGGTGAACCAAGTAACCAACCACAGTAGGAAGTATAGATTCCCCTAATTGTGCTGCTGATATTCTCTATAAACTCTCTATCTATAAACTATTTACATTAATGTTTTTGCATAATGGCTACCTCTGTCTGATGAAGACACTAGCAGATAGTCAATTTGCCAGCAGGTTTGTGTGTACTGGAAACATTAATTCATGTATCATGTCTGTCACCAAAACAGATCTCTGCAGATCCTGAAGTCGAACTCCCAGTGACCCCATGCATCCTAATCAGAGGTTTGTAGTTAAATCTTTTTTTGTATCCCAGCAAGCTGTTGTTAGCTGTTGTTATAAGCTGTTGTTGTGTCATATTTATTAAAGAAATGTTTTGCTTGCCTTAAAATATAGGATTTTTTTTTTTTTTGTAAATGGTACATGGTTTTTATCTGTGTTTAAGGTGACCAGCAATTCAAGATTGCTGTTGATGGGTTACTTGTCAATGACCACATCACCTCTCCCATTGTGGCCTTGAGCTACGTCTTCTCCATGTTTTATGTCTGCAACGTCCAATACCCACCGGAGATGGCTTTTACTCTCGAATTCATGCAAAGGTAAGCACTCATTGTTTGGAAATACTTTGTAAATGTGACTTTGCCGTGCCTTTCTGCACCTGACCTGCTTTTTGTCAATCTACACTAAACCCGTTTGTCTGAGATGTACAAGCTCAAAATGTGTCGTCACATGCTGTGAGCTTTTAGATCAGCTGTTATTGGCTTATGATCCCCCTGAATATGGATTTGTTCAGAGATTTTGTAGCTCCCTGTTGAAGACTATTGTTGGAATAAATGTGTCATATCTTTTTAAAGGGCAGGTAACATGCTTTTTGCTTTAAATAGTGTCCTAAGTCAATCAATAACAAAACAAACATAACATGATTCCAGTTGGGAAATGGAGCAAAAACATATTTTTCTCAGAATGGTTTGTTGACACAAAATTCGTTTGAGCTATCTCTTTAAAACCATTAGCACCTGAGACCAGGTTATGTCAGTGGTGGTCAAACCTTTTCATGTCAAAGACACACAAACTGAAATTTATTTGGCTGCAGACCCCAAACTCAAAATATGTTGTTCCAGGGACCCCCCCGAAGGAAAGACTAAACATATTAATTTAAAAAATACTACATAGTGGATTCATGCCCAAATGTTAATACTTGTACTGATGTGTAACGTGCACTGAATGTCACAGTTTCTCCACTCCATGTTTGAATAACCCCCAGGACAGTCCGTGTTCAAATGTGCTGTTACACCTTTTGATAGGACAATGTCAACTGTGTTTTCTATCCCCTTCTGTGTTCTGTGCATTTATAATATCCCTGCATACACATTGAGGATGCATGCTGTCATGTGTTGGTGATAAGCAGACTTCTCACCCTTGCAAACATTTCTGTATATGCACAGTGTGAATGCATGTGTCTTGAAAAGACAAAGGAAGAGAGCTTAGCCACTGGCACCAGCACCACAACAACATTGGGTTCTAGACAGATGGTCAACTAGAATGATAGAGAGGTTCACACATAGGGGCATATTGAAGAAAACAAATGTAGGATTTTATTGAACTGCTCCACTCCTGTCAAGCCACACTACATGTGCAAACTTTGTCTGCATATCACTATTGTTTTTTTTTTCCCTCAGAGTTTTCTTTGGGGTCAATCCTGAGCGAGGCTCCAAGGCAGAGAAGAAGGGGAAGAAACGGCACTTCATTCCTCCACAGGTGTGCAAGCTGGTTTCTCAGCTGAAGGAATTTGAATGCAAGCAGAAGGAATCTGAATGGGCCATTTGAGCTGTTCTCAGAGCTCAGAAAATACCTTTTTGGACTGAATGTACACACACACACACACACACACACACACACACACACACACACACACACACACACACACACACACAAAGGCAAATCCAAAAACATGGGGCTTGGGAGTAGAAATACAGATTTTTACAGTATTAGGTGAGTTCAGATGTTTTAACTAGATGCCCACAACACACATGCTGCAGTTTCAAATCCCCCATGTTAAGGGGTAGGGAAGGTGGGCGATATTTGTCATTCCAGTTAAGCTTTTCCTGTCATTGTGGAGTTGGAGGTGTAAGTTTTAATTTTTTTTTAGTTTTAAGTTGTTTTAAGAGTTTTAAAAATCTCTTTATGGCATGTTGCACAGTCATCCTTCTAAGGTCATGGTTGTTATTGCTGCACTGATGTTTTATAGAAAAGTTGTATAATGTAATACTTCTAATGTTCTATTTGTTTTTTGTAGAAAGGTCAGCCACTGGTTGCAGAGCACTGCCTGTCGGTGTGATATGTGGAGTTGGAGGTGTAGGTTTCTGCATCCTCCTGGAGGGGGCTCCTCATTTTGCACTGACAGGTGAGACAGCAACAGCAATGCTGGCAGTTTTATTGTCTTATTTTGTCATTGTCTTTAACAAATCAATTTGTTATTAATGCCTGTCAGCCTGTGGATGCTAAAAAGTTGCTAGATTTGGCATCTCCCTGTTAAAGGACATGGCTGTACTTCTTTGAGAAAACAGCTGGTTTATGTATGTAAAATTTCTCTGAATGTGAAGGTGATGTTCTGAATGTTTTAATGGTTGTAGTGTAAATATTGCAAATCATTCACCACAAAAAGTGAAATCACTTTAAAGCACTGGCAGCTGTTAAAGGAAATAAATAATTGCTGTGATTCTACATTTGTGCTTTATTGATGGTAAACGGTATAGAGAATGGTACAGAATTAAACATTTTAGGATGACTGAAGTGTCCGTAAATGGTATGGATTGAGTACTTAAATAATACGGAATATTCCATTTTAGGTTTGATGGAACTGTCCGTAAATGGTAAAGAGAAAAGTCAGGTAAATCTACGGAAATATCTGTTATAGGGTTTACGGAATTGTCTGTGCAATAACGCCGAAATTTATGGAAAATACGGAATTTTCCATTTTAGGTTTGACGGAAATGTCCGTCAATGGTACAGAAAAACTCGGGTAAATCTACAGAAATATCCGTTTTAAGGTTTACGGAAGTGCCCGTACAATAACGGAAAAAGCGCTGGTAATTAATTACCAGCACTTTTTCCGTTTTATAACGGAATTTTTTTTAACAGTGTACGTATGAATGGACGGTGACTGGACGGACGAGGTGAACTAAGGTTGGACCAACTGGACACTGAGGTAAAGACTGGACTAAGGTTAAGCACATGACTGATGACTGTTCTGTTTTAAGTTTTCTTTCTTATAACACAGATTGGATCATAAGTGAGGAAAACTCAGTATGAAATGTGAAGTTCGGGTTAACACACAGGTTTTGTTTACCTGAGAGGAGGATTGCTGAGGTGTGAAATGATATGACTAACCTTTTTCTTTAATTTTCTAAGCTCAGGTGAAGCATTTTGAGTTTGTAACACATCTTATGTGTCACAAAAAGAGGGATTTAAGGTTTAATTTGAAATTTGAAATGGGTTTCAGGATCATTTTATGACTTTTGGGGTGTTTGATGATTTAGATATGGTAAAACTGAGGCAGAAATTGTTATTTTCATGTTTAAGTTGAAGGATTAAAATGAACTGAATCCTGTTTAGAAGATAAACTCTTTACACACATAAAGAGCATTTAGATTAAGTAAAGTTAATATAAAGGATAGAGCCCAGAACATGATATCTGGAACCAACTTTGAATAATTAAGGGAACATTAGGTGAACACAGTAGATTAGTGAGGTGTAGCAGAGAGAGGCTTTTTGTTTTCTATCCTTCACAGGAGAACATTCCAGTACCAAAGCGACCACAGGGGTGGCGAGAATCTCCAGTTTCACAAAACAGGTCACATCTGGAGTACACGCTGTGGACAGGGCGACCCCGGAGGCAAAGGTGGTGTGGCTGAAGGTGCTCAAACGAAAGTGGAAGGAACCACGCTAGACGGGTCCTTACAAGGTCATTTCCAGAACGACTACAGCAGTTCAACTGGAAGAGAAAGGCGACACCTGGTACCACTGGTCGCAGTGTGCACTCGCACATGAGAGCTTGGTAGAGGAAAACTCGTCTTCAAAGAACACAGGTGTCAACAAACAGAGGCAGAATAAACCCTCTCACCTGTGCAACGGGCCGACCAGTAGTCCACCTGGAAGGCCGAAGAAAGAAGAAGAGCATAGCAGAAGGTCGCCGCGCCACCAAAAGGAGCGGTAACAAATTGAAAGAACTAGAAGGAGTGAAGGTGTAGGGAGTAGATTTCGGGCAGCTCACAGCCCGGCGTAAACGCAAGGTGCTGTCTCACAGCTTGATTTATTTGTTTGATTTTTTGATGACAAGATAATTAGGAAACATTGAAAACATACAACTCATTGAGGGGAGAGATACTGTTGGGCAATTGAAGGCTATTGTTTTGTTGAGCAAAATCTCTTTTGTTATATTTTAACTTTTAACATGAAACTTGCCTCTCTGGAATATTCTCTCCTTAGGGTACCCGAGGAAAAAACCCTTATCCATAGACACTATGTCAGCTCCCCAACAGATAAGAACAAACTAAGAGCTAGAAATAAACAACTTAAACATAAACAAGCACGAAGAACAAACAACACAGAATCCACATCTGAACCAAAGATTAAAACAGTGAAATGTGGATTATTAAATATTAGGTTGCAGGGCGCATTTTGTGAATCGGTCGGACGCGGATGCCAGTCCAGCACAGCACTTCCTGAGACAATAGTTGCTAAAACGGGATCGGTAGAAAGACTAAAGCGCGAGGTGTCAGGTAAAGGTGATGAGTGTCTCAGCACATACAACGGCATAGAATTAAATTATGTTAAAGGGTCCACCAGCTCATTCACGTTTGATTTGTGTGACGTCATTAAGTGTGCAGGAGCTTAAAAAAAAAAAACCAAAAGATGACAAAGGATGAACTGAAGCTCCGCCATCACGTGATGTCACATGCTGCTGTTTCTGATGTCACTTAAAAAAAAAAAAAAAAAAAGTGTGCAGGAGCTAGTAGCAGCTGGAGAGCATATGATGTGTGGGTCTGTAATCACCCTATGATATGCTCCAGTTATGCTTATTGCAAAGCCCCTCCTGGGGCAAACACATCCATACATACACAGCAGGTCAGTGGTGCTCCTGGGAAAATGAGGTAGGTTGGACAGGAGTAGGATGGCAGCCAAATGTGCCAGAAGGTCTGCAAGGAGTAGTAATTCAAAGGGTTTATTCTGTTTTTCATAACCCTGTCACCATCTTCTTAGGTCCATGGAACATACTGCCCGAAGCAGAGAGCCCGGGAGGCGTATTCTATCTGGTAATCAGGGTGGACATGTCAGGAACAGATTCGTTTGGGGTAATTAGGGTACACTTAGTTTACCCCAAAGCCTGAGTCACACTTAAAAACTCAATGACAAATCTAACTGATAAACTAATAATCTCAGCACCAAACACGATAGGGCAAGCGGAGAATGCCAATTCATTTATGCCAAAACAAGAAAACTATACATATTTTAAGTTCTCTGCTGATAATGAAAAGTACAAGGTACAAAAATCGACCCTACTTGGTGTGCCGTCACACCCACGGGAAGAACCACGAATAATGTGAGTGACCCGAGCACATTAATGGGAACATGGGCAAGAAGTGGGTTGTATTATTATTGTGGGCAAAGCACCCTTTTGGTTCGTGTCCCAATGGGAAGCGTAGGGACATGTGCGATGGTGCGACTGGGAGTTCCACTCATACTGATTGGAAATCAGGTAAAGACTATTCAGCAACACAACACACGTACCTTAGCAGCCAGACATAAGAGACATGTTTTGGTAAAAAGAGGGACCCAGGGTATACATGCATATTGTCACGGCCCAGCGGCACAAGGGAACAGGGATGGACACAGGTGCAGAAACCAACCCGGAAGCGAGGTGACAGAGAACAAATGATTTATTTCCGCCCACAGTTAAACAAAGGTAAAAAAACAAAGCGACGCCACCACACTAGTGGCGCGTAGGATTCGTCTGTGAGGGCGACCTAGACACCTCTAGGAGACGGCTGAACAGCGGGGGCAGCGGGGAGGTAGAAACAGGACTAGGTAGGGACCGGGGGCATTGGTTTCAGATGGAGGGGACAGGTGGAGCGGAAAGCCCGGAAGCGGTCGAGGCGGCAGGTGAGCGGTGGGCCGTCAGGCCACGTTGTGTAAGCAGCAGGCGGCCCAGGTCCAGGAGGACGGGAGCGAGGGGAACAAGATCTCCACTCCGGGTGCTATCTCTGAGGACAAGAAAAAACAGGTGAGTCATCACAAGGCGTCAGGACGATGCTCCACTGAACTAACATGGGGATAGCAGATACTCAGGCGATGAATGGTTGAGAGCGCAGGTCTGATATACCGCTGGCACGATTGCTCACAGGTGGTCAGCCAGGGAGGGGCAACCGGACTCCGCCTAAAGGAGGAGGAGCCGCTGTCTGAGACCTGCAGGTGCCCAACCAGACCATGACACATATGACCCCTGGTTAAACTCTCCGACTAGGATAGACTCCATAGGAGTGCCCAGGGGAGTTCCAAACGAGTATAAGCTGGCAGACCCACTAGCTGCAGGGTTTGAAAGTATATTCCTTGGGATAATGCCTAATAAAAATGATGACCGCATTAACTACGTTCATTACAACTTGCTGAGACTCTCTAGCCTTACCAGGGACGCCATGGAACAACAATACTGCCCCAGATGGCTCAGTAACCCGAGCTCTGGAGGGCCGGAAAATTTGTCTAAAACCATGCATGAGCACTCAGGTATTGAAAACCCGCTGGCATCCTGGAGGACATCCGTGTTTGGACAATGGAAAGGTGTGGCTATATCAGTGATGTGCTCATTGGCTGTATTTTTGGGAATATTGGTCATCGCTGGTTGTTGTATCATTCCTTGTGTCAGAGGATTGTTGGTAAAGATAGTGGCGAGGGTTGCGAACCCTGGCTGGGTTGAGGGCATCTACCAGATGAACCTGGAACCCATAGAGTGGGGCAGGGAGTGATACAACAGGAAGTATGGTGACATTCCTGTTGGAATGTCAAAAGAGGGAATGTTAAGATTCAGAGATTCTTTTATTGCTACCATATAATCTGCCTTATGAAGAATGTATTAATAACATGTTTCACAGTATCATTTATCAGTAATATTTCATACGGGGATTATATTGCATTGAATATGTCTGTCATTACATTGACCTTTCTATTTTTACAGGTTGAGTTCATTTTATACACAATGCATGACTGGGCTTGGTTAAGAGTTGATGTTCCATTCTAGAAGGTTTTAAGCTTCACTGGTGAGAGTGTCCAGATGATACATGCTGAGGGAAACTAGAACATAGAAGGATAACTGCAATGCATGCTTACAGTACATATAATCTAGGAATAGGCCTGAGCAGAGGCCCCAATGTTTCCAGCTTCTTGTTGCAAACCTGTTGCATTTTATTCTACTTGGTAACAGATGATCAGAGTCAATAATTAGCCTCAGAGACCCTGAGGGCTTAAGATTATTACCTTGTATGGAAGGTGTTATAGAAAAGAGAAGTTCTATGTCTGCTTATTGCTATTAAAAGATGTACAAGATGTACGATTAACTGTGACTAATGTCTGGAACCTATTCTAATCTGTCATTGACGCCATGGGGGGGGGGCGTGTACCCCACTGCTTTATAAGTATTCACAACATGTATTTTGATCAGAAGACATATGTTGATGTTTTCTCCTGTGACAATAAAACTCATCGTTTGATTGCACTTTTCCGGAGCCTCTGTCGTTTGTTGTCTGGTCTAAAGTTGATCGATCTCGCAGCACTCCCCAACACTGGATATATAGAGAGGCACTTACCAATCTGGACAACCTGTCTATCCTTGTTCTCATTGTATGACGTACCATTATGTATTCATGATTTGAATCCTGGGTAGTGCAAAATCCCAGAAATAAACCTTAGACAAAGTTAATCTGTGAACTAAGGTGTAGGTCTATTAGGTTATGTTGTGGTGATCCTCGGGTTGGGGAGTGGGTGTTCATACTGGAGTGCAACATTAAAACCAATGTAAGATGGACAAGAAAAGTTCAAAGCCATCAGGGCCCTGTTTCAGGAAGCCGGTTTAGAAAACTCAGAGTGAAAAACGATACTCAGGGTTGAGTAACCCCGAACTGTCCAACTCGGAATATTCGGTTTCAGAAAGGCTGATAACAATTAGTTCAGTCAACGCGGAGTTGCTTTAACCCCAAGTGAAGCGCGCGGACGAGGATACATAAAGCCCTGATAAGCGGAGCACAGATTAAGCGAGTCACCATGGAGACGGAGGGAAAGAAGGCGCGGTCAATGTATTTTACAGCGCTTGAGGCCGAAATTCTGATGGCAGCATATGCCGATAACATGCAAATTCCGCGGAAAAAAGTAACACAGCCTCAGCTGCAAAAGACAGGGAGCATGCATGGCAAAACATAGCCGACAGAGTCAATGCGTGAGTGTTAATATAAACATTGATCGAGGGATTTCCACCCATTTAACACGTTATTTTATCATATGTTATTTTATTTGTTATTTTATACATTTTATTTTGTGATGTGATGTGAGCGCAGGTGCAACCCAACAGGCCCCAAACGTGCCTGGCAGCAAGTAAAAATGAAATATAAAAATATAGTCCAAACAGGTAAGGTGTAATTGTATTATGAGCCATAGTGCTTGGTCTGTTTGTCCCATGTAAATCAATTGCAGTTAGAGGCTACATTAATTTCCTTTCTGTAAGCACTTATTGAAATCATCTGAGCACATTACAAGTACATATTTGTTTACTCTGTATGCTCAAATGTGGCCCGTTATAGCCAACAGAAAAAAAGCGGAGGCCCGAAAAACAGGTGGGGGTCCTCCACCACCACCACTCACAGAGGCTGAGCAGTTGGCCCTCAGCCAAAACAGTGGGCGCCCTGTGGCCGAAGGCATCTCTGCGGGGACATCCTCTAAGTCAATAACCCCGCAAGACACAAGTGCCTACATAGGGGGTAAATTCAAAATAATACATGATGTGCATACATCCTTTCTTCACAGTCACCTTTGCAGTGCTACTCATTCATTTGATAAACTCTTTACCATAATGGATTATTTTGTAGTGAAGTTATTTTCCTACTGATTTTGCCTTCCCTCAGTCTTGGTTGTCTTTGAGAGCATAATGACAATGAAGTGTAAGGTGATTGGTATGTTTGTTAATTGCCATTTGGTCCCTTGTAAGTTATAAGTGACCTGTATAAACCTCATATTCTATCAGTTGATGGTGGTGGTGTACTGCATCTGGTGCAGCCTCCTGTTGAGCCAGACCAACATGCAGTTGTGAGTAATACTCCACAGATTATATGAGTTTACAGTAGAACAGCAATGTTGTTTATTTCTTTACTACAGGAAAATAATGAAGGAACATTGACAGCTGTTACAGAGGAGGAAGCAACAGAGACACTTTATGAGGTTTACATCTTTTAATACTTTGTGTACAGGAAATACAGGCGACCAATAAAGCCAGTTGAACAAAAAATCAGTTTATTCTTCTTTCAACATGTTGAGGTGATGGGTCAAAAGAAATGATTGTGACATATGGTGTCTCTGACTGCGCTTCCATCTTGTATGTCCGTGGGAGGGTCAGGATGTTCATGGTTTGGATCACTGCTGATGTTTGGTTCAGAAGGACAGTGTTCTCCTCTAATTGTGGCAATGTTGTGAAGAATCACACATGCCACAATAATGTCACATGCCCTTTCTGGGGTGACCCTGAGTCTTTGAAGGCACTGGAACCGGGCCTTAAGCATTCCGATAGTCATTTCAATTCTGGCTCTTGTCCTGCAATTAGCCAGATTATATCGCTGCTGTGGGCCCGGTTCAGGGTCAGGGTAAGGGGTAAGCAAATAGGGTAAACATGGATACCCTCTATCACCAAGCAAGTAGCCAGTGAACTCTCCTAAGACAGAAGGATACGCTTCAGTTCAAATGTCCCTGAAGCAATTGGTCTTTATATATGTATTTTCAACTCACCATGTCCAAATTTTGTGCTCAGTGTACATTCACGGAATATTTGTGAGTCATGGACAGAGCCTGGCCACTTGGCTTCCACATTTGTGATAATGTTGGCAGCATCACATATGATCTTCACAGTGCAGAGAACACAAATTAGCATCCATTACTATAATGAAATAATTTGTTAGTTTGAAATGCTACAGGGAACTATGTACCTGTACATTAATGCTGTGGAAAGACTTCATGTTCACATAGTCTCCTTCATTTACTGAAGGAGCAATGATTGGAATGTGAGTGCCATCTGTACAGCCAATCACGCCTGGGAACCCTGAAAATAAATGTAAAATTTAAGTAGTAGTTCAAGTATCACCACATCATGAATTAAGTTTCGTTCATCCTGATACCTGCAATTTTGTGGTATCCCTCTTTGATAAATCTTGTGGGTCTGTGACCGGGGAACACCACAGACGAGTACAGGAGACGTTTCAGTGCAACTGTAACATTCCTGACTGCCCGACAGACGGTAGCCTTGGAAACGTGCTCAGCGTCACCAATATTATACAGAAAGCTCCCGTTTGCAAAAAACCGAAGTGCAATACAAATAATATGTAATGAACTGAGAGCATGTCCGCGATGTGTCACATGCGTAATATATGGCCTGAGGATGTTATCCAAATAACTTATAGATTGTGCTGAGAAACGGTAACGTTCGCACAGAAAATCATCAGGAAATGATAAAATGTCCAAACGCGCTCTGATCACTCTCTCCCGGCGGAGAGCTCTGCAGAGAATTTGGGCTTCACGATCTACTGGCTCTTCAAGGAAGAGGCACGCCATGTCTGACACTTCCTACAGTCAGGTTTCCGACAAAGGGGCGGAGACAGTCAGGGTTAGTTGTAGTAAACCTGCTAGGGGGCAGGTTAGCTTCACGGAGTGTGTCGTCATAGTGACTCACTGAGGCTTCATCTGAACTCGCTTTGTGAAACCGAAAACCCAGAGTTTTCGTTAACTCAGGGTATACTTACTCAGTTTTTCCACTAAACCGGCTTCCTGAAACAGGGCCCAGGTGCTCAGTTTAGAAAAAATAGAAAAGAAGAGGAGGAGAAACGAGCAAAAGATACCGGTAAGCAGATGTGTCATTGGATAATGGCAGGTCATCCTGAAAAAATGTGAATCAGAATACTTTATTATTCCCTAAGGAAATTATGTGGCTTACAGTTGCTCCAAGAAGAAATGGTAAAGACAAATTCAAATTCAAATTTTTATTTGTCACGTACACAGTCATACACAGTACGATATGCAGTGAAATGCTTAGACAACTGCTCGTGACCTAAAGAAAAAAAAAAGGAAAGGGCTATGAATAAGTGATAAATGATAAATATGAAAAATTAAAGTGTAAATTTAACTAGGAAGGAATAAAATATATAAATTAAAGTTGAAAATAAAATAACTGTACAACAAAATACACAATACACAGTATAGAACTATATAAGAATGTATGAAGAAATATAAATAAATAAATAAATAAATATATATATATATATATATATATATATATATATATATATATATATATATAAACTCCAAACAATACCTTATGTTACAGATTTTAATATTAATTAGTCATTGTCAATTGTTGATTTGTCCTGTTCTCATTGTATGACGTATTATGATGGCTGTTTGGTAGCTGTTTGCATGCTATCCATACTCTCTCTCTTCATATGTGTGTGTGTGTGTTTCTCTGGTGAAATTCAGTATGGTTCCGACAACAGTTTTATGTTAACCCTTTAAGAACTACCATAGAACCAAAGTCCGCCACAGCTTAACTTTATATTTTTACATGCTGTAGTGCCATTTTGGGGAGCATTTCAAGTTGCCATAAATCAATACAACTTTTATAGCTCAAATTTTAATATATGTATGCATTAAGTCCATAGTAACTACTAGGGCTGTGCGATATGACCAAAATCTCATATCCCGATATAAAACATCTACTGTCCGAGAACAATATAAATCACAAAAATTTAACATTTTCTGTAACTTCTGTGAATCTCGGATTGCTGAAGTGTTTCCAGTTGGGCATCGTGTACCTGAAGTCGAGTGTTTTAACCGATGCATTTTATTATTACATCAGGGATGTTTTGTTTGTTATGTTGGCCTTGGCTCTCCCTTATGTTATACCTCAGTCTGAACCCAAATCTCATCACCAGCATTAAATAAACCTTCTAAACTTACCATCTTGGCTCCTCCTTCTCTATCCCCAATTTATGTTACATCCCCTGGCTAGTCTAGGGGGTTGAAGGGTCATCATTTTCAGCTCCTCCCATAAATGAAGCAAGCCTCGATACGCACATCACGGAAACGCCCGCTAAATTACTCGACACAAGCTTTGAATCCTCGATACAGAACGTCACATCACTACTCTGACCACCACCAGTAGGCAACGGGTGAAGTGTCTTGACCAAGGGCTCGAATCGAAACCTTCCGATTACAAGGCAAACTCCCAACTCTTGAGCCACGATCGCCCCAGGCTATTCTCGTAGGCTAGAATCATGGCATTGGTCAAGGACGGTCCAGGCGTGCGATTTCTCTCCTGGATATATGCACATTATTTTTTCCTTTCTGTTGGTAGGTGGGGCAGTGCACTTGTGGCAAGTAAGCAAGCTAGAAGACTGGCAATCTTGGTGGGTATCCAGAAGCAACACATTAACAAGAGTATTCTGAGTAAAATCAGAGTTACTTTCCTTAGTAACTAGTTCCTTTGAAAGTAACGAGTAACTTAAAGTAACTGAGTTACTTTTGACAGAAGTAACTAGTAATGTAACTCGTTAATAAATTTAAAGTAACTTACCCAAAACTGGTTGTCATTTAATATGTTATCACCTCAAATGACATTTTGTTCAACAATGTAAAATCTCTTTATTAGGTAAATTGTTTTCTGTATGTGTTGAATTATATAAACTCAGGGAAATGTCTGGTTTTTGAATCAAATGCAGCTACTGATATGATGACACTGACTCTCAGGGTTTTATTTTGAAGTTTACTTGATTGAAATGATTAGCAGAGATTGATCTTCACTTTATCACTAATATAATTCTCAATTTATTGTTTCATTAACTTAATATAAATGCATATAAAGCTTTCATAAAGCTGCCCGAGAATTCAACATTAATGAATCAATGGTACGGAAGTAGAGGAAGCAAGAAGAATGAATTGAGTGAAGTTTGACTTATCTGACTGTTTTGTTTTGCTTAACCCTTTAAAGCCAGTCGGAGCGGGCACGCTCCATTTTGCATAACTATTTTTAAATCCCAGTAGCACTGCAACCACGTAAGCTAGCGCAATAATATTTTTTGCATATGAAACCGGAGGAGGTGTACTTACACCTTCTGCCATCAGCTTCTCCTAGGTCACAGTTTCCTTCCATATATAGGTTTGCAAAAACAACATAAAAAGAACTTGAAGCAACAAAAAAATGTTCCAGAAACACACTTTGCCGATCCGATCAGCTGTTTGTAACACTTCCTATGTCCATCAGCACGAACTATCGCATGTCCGCCATGACCTGCCAGAAACTGGAAGTGACGTCTGTCACGGCTGGTAAGGCGAGCCGTGTGGTGTGGAGGAAGGAGGACCCAAGATGCAAGCAGTGGATGAAAATGCTAGTGAAGTTTATTTACAAGGTGTAGTGGCAAACAAGCAGTGGGGCATGACAAATAACTGAAAACACCTAAACTGGGAAAACTAAAATAACAGACCTGGGAGCATACGACAAAGGGACGAGAGGAAGAGGACGAGCAGGACACCAAGTAACACAGACGAACCGGCAACAGGCAGGAGAACACACGGGGCTTAAATACACACACCAGTAATCAGGGGATGAGAGACAGGAGGGCAACACAGCTGGGAGGAATCAGAGCTGACGGGACAGGGGAAATGTAAACTGAACACACTCACATCAGACAGAGACCTTCACAATAAAACAGGAAACTCAGACACGGGGAACCAAACAAGACACAGAACTAAACAGACAGCTTCACAAACAGACGGGGTGACATCATAGACAGACAGAGACACAGACGCAGACTCAAAGGCAGACCGAATATAACACATAGAACTCAAACCATCATCATCAACTAGAAAATGATAACAAACTAAAAGCGCTGGGTCACCGACCCAGGACCATGACAACGTCATTTTGCGGAAATGTAGTTTTTCATCATTGGGGCCTTATGAGCCTATATTTGTGTTTTTAAAAGTTATGTTTGACTTAATGATTTTCTGTGTTGTTTCTGGGATGCTTAGGACTCATATTGCACTGCTGGAAATAGTTTATTTTGATGCATATGCTGTTTTCTTTGCAAATTTGCACTATAATATTTATTTTAATTTTTCCTGCCAGTATATGAACATTGGTGTATTTCAAAAACAAAACTATGAAGACACTCAAAATAAATTTCCTGTGGTGGGAAACTAGTTTGTGCAACTTTTTGGTATTTACAGTTTTGAGGGATAAGCCTCTTAAATTTCTCTAACTAGAAATATATGTTAAAAAAACAAAAACAATTTTCAATTTTTCATAGTTTATTGCACTTTTTTGCAATTTATGTAATTACTATGCACTTAATGAATACATATTATTAAAAGTTGAGCTATAATGGTTGTATTGATGTATATCAACTTGAAATGCTCCCAAAAATGGCTCTACAGCATGTAAAAATATTATATAAGCTCTGGCGGACTTGGTTCTATGGTAGGACTTAAAGGGTTAATGCGCCTTATGGTCTGAAAAATACGGATGGTGAAACTGAGAAATTTGTATCTGGAAGGATGTATTTGTTGGCAGCAAAAAAAAAAAAAAATTGAGTTGAAAGAAAATGAAATGGAGTGTTTCAGAAGTAAAGATGATGGCCATGTAGGTCTGTGATCAGAAGCCTAAACCAGCTGTCAAACACATGGTTAAAACGAGTGTTAAAACAAAAATCTTTTCTTTAGAATTACACTTTAAACTATTTTAAAGGGGATTTGTTTAAGGTTTTGGGTGTTGGGTGTGTTTGAAACCTGCTCAGCAATAATGCTCTAGACACAGGGAGTGTATACATGACACCTTTTTATTGATAAACATAAAAAGTTCAAAGAATGGACTTGTTATGGATAAACATAATCTTCAAACATAAGTTTCAAATTCTTATTAACACAAATCTAAACCTTTCTCTGTATTACTGATTTGAACTTTTTCCTTCTCACATCACAAAAGGTATTTAAAATAAACCTTGTAGACACCATTCAGAAAACTTAATCTAGATCATTTGTGGTGTATTATTTCAATTATTTCCACTGAATAATAGTTAGTCAACCTATAGTAATTGTGATGTCCAAAGTCAACAGAAAACAATTTACTGACATTAAGATACAAATTACACTCTGTTCCTGTGTTTATTGTCCTTTATCTCCATATTGATGTACAATTAATTACATGCAGATGAATTCAATTCACACCCATCATCATTGTATTTTGCAGGCCCCCATCTTCACTACCACAGCTGCACCTCCCACTAAAGCCCCAACTACCGCTCCCACTGCGGTACCTACTGGTCCCACCGCAGATCCAATAAGTGCTCCTGTAGCTGCTCCATAACCCACTCCACTAATGGACACACCAGTTGCTAGAAATAAACGACTAAAGCGGTTGTTTTTTTCTGCCTTTTTTCTTGCCTCTGCAGGAGTTATGGATAAATTTTCTCTCACAATTTGTTTTATCTCATCTACAATAGCTTGATAAGCCTCTTTGAATATTTCATTGGTATAGTAGCTTCCTCCGTTGTTCTTAACCATCACATTGATCTTTTCCAGCAGCTCTCTGACCTGAGTGGGTTCCTTGTTTCTGTTGTTAAAAACATGATATCCTCCATGACACTGACGGATGAAGTCAGAGAGAGCTTTACTTTCTTTAATGAAGTCCTCTATGTTGACTTCATCTGCCTCCAGATTGTCTCCATAAGTGAACAACACCATAGTGTAATGGTTTGCTTCCTTGCCAAATATCTTCTGAATCATTTTCACTGTGCTTTGTTCTTCCTCTGTAAATCGGAATGCCTGCAGCACAACCAGGAACACATGAGGACCAGGAGCAGCAAATAAGATGCACCTAGCAATCTCTGTCACCACCTCATTGTTACTTTTTACGGTGTCAAACAGACCTGGAGTATCGACTACAGCCAGTTCTTGACCTTCAAACTGACAGGTTTCCTTCTGACACTCTGTTGTTACTGAGGAAGGAGATGATGTAGACTTGAAAGCTTTTGTTCCTAAGATGGTGTTTCCTGCTGAACTTTTCCCAACTCCAGTTTTCCCAACTAGCACAATCCTAAGACCTTCCTCCACTGGTTCCTCTTCTTCCTCCACTCCTTGTTCACCTGTGTGGAAATTTCATTGATATATCAGAATCAGAATCAGAATACTTTATTGATCCCTGGGGGAAATTATTTTTTGTTACACTGCTCCATTTTAAACCAACATTAAGACAAGACAGACAATACACTAACTAAGAATAGTACAATATATACATATATATACATACATACATACATAAGTCACTCATAAATAAATAGTTGGAAAAGAAACGTGTAGTTGAGTAACATGTGTAGTTGTATATTGTGTAGTATAAAGGTATTAGTGACTTTTTAAATGTACCTCTACTTATCATCAGCTTGTTTCTTCCACACTTCTGAAGAATTGTCAGTATAATCAGAAAAATCCTGACCTCATTATGTGTAGTTGTTAAAGCTGCGAACATGAAACGTGTTCAGTTTCATGTATTCAGCCTGCTGTAAGCTGCTCCACCCAAATCATAAACTGTGTCACTGGATGTAAACAAGTCTGAGCAAGCCTGGTAACAAATGCTTTACATACCATCTCCAAGAAAGCAAAAAATCTTTGGTTTGTTTTATGACTATCTAAAATGTTAATTTCCACGGAGAAGCTGGAGAACAACAGGAGAATTCTGTCAACTAGCAACTCACGGTTTACATTGTGCTTTTGATCAGACAAAATCATCTGAAAACACAAACATGCATTTTTTTTTTATCTCTGTGGACCGAGCACAAATTTACTCATAAGAAAGCAGACTTTGTGAGGTTGTCTTTGTTTGCGTACTCTACTGAGCAATTCAGACAGTTATTGTACACATTTACAAGTTTAACCCAATACATCTCTGCCAAGCTGCGTTGCTCTTTATCTAAAGTGTAAAGTACACCTGAAAAAGAGTGTGATATATAGAGAGGCACTTACCAATCTGGACAACCTGTCTGTCCTTGTCGTCTTCCATAGTTTTGTTTCAGGCCGTCGTCGTGTGAAGTGTGACCTGCTGAATAGTTTCGTTTTCTTCTTAGCTTTCTTATATTCTGCTTCTAGTCCCCTCCCCTTAAACATGCCATTCAGACACACTTATGTAGCTGCCTCATGCCTGTGCCGAAGACATCTCATCCCAAAGATTATGTGTGTGTGTGTCAACCTTACATGCGCTCTCAATTCACCCGTTTCACTTCTGACCTTTTACCAGACAGAGAGACAAAAGCCACTCTCATATATGTCATAACCGAACTGAAACTATGTATATGTAATTAGGGCTGGGTATCGTCACTGATTTCTAGAATCGATTCAATTCCGATTCACAAGGTCCCGAATCGATTCGATCCACGATTCGATTTAATTCGATTCGATTCGATTTAAATCTGGGAAATTTTGACAGTCAGAAATATAATTCAGATCAGTACATTTACATATTTTTGTATCTATAAAAAGGAAGCTGACACTCGCAAGACTTTATCCAAGGTGTGAGCATCACAGCAGATGCCTTTGTGTCAAAGTAGCTGAAGATAAAACACAGAAAAACATGAAGGTGATTTTCCTGGCCTGGGATTTTATAAAAAATATTTTGCAGTACATCAAAAACCAAAGAAAACCATTAATTAATGAACATTACCTCTGACGTTACAGCGGTTTTATTAGAGACACGGCTAAGCATTTTGCATTTTGAATAATATTAAAAAGTTTAAATTTGTTCAGTATTGAACAGCAGAAATGAGGTTTTCTTTTTGGAAGAATGTAAAAGGGAAAAAAACAGCGGCCGACAGCGCTGTAAGCAACAGTAGACTTGTGCGTAACAAGCAAGCGAATAATGAAGAAAGCGAAACTGTTCGAGAGAGAGGGGGGGAGGGAGAGAGAGAGAGCTGCGCATCGCAATGGAAGCAAAACAGTAAAAGAGTGAATTCATGACGATGTTTATGTGAAGCGTTTGGATCTTCTTTTGCTGCTGGTTTGGTCAATATTGTTTGGAGAGACATCAAACTAACAGCTTTAGAATCAGCGCATAAAGGGCGTGAACACAAAGCGCCGACCCGGATCAGCGAGCTGTCGGCTTTCAGCCCCGACTGTGAGAAAGGCGACATCTAACTGATTCTGATCCGCGGGTCGCGCTGTGTGTTTAAGTCTATGTGCAGAATCCGTGTACCTGCTCTCATTTACTGTTTGGTAGTTCTTGAAATTTTGTGAGATGTCACCAGAGATTCTGGCATTTCGGACAAAATAAATTTATATTAAAAAATTGATTCAGGATTTTAATGAATCGATTTTACGTTATCCAAGCCAGAATCGATTTTAATCGATGAATCGATTATAAAAACCCACCCCTATATGTAATCTACTGAATAAATGTTTTAATCAAGAACCTCCACTAAAAGCTTAATAAAAGAATATAAAAGTATAACAGACAATTTGAATACCCTAGTTATTCACATAGCCTCATCTAACCAGCTCCTCAGAATAACCTGGACTTAGATTCTGCGTTCGGTTTCAGTTCTGCAAACTCTCTGCAAGCCTGCAGTTTCCTGTCACTCTGACTCTGTACAGAGTGTACTCAAAATCAACAGAATCAGCACATACACACTTAAGATTATAACAAGCATTCAAAAGAATTTAAGATTATAGATTCAACTCAACAGTTTAAAGTGGTTATAACTGCACCTGTAATAAACGCTAATTGGGTACCAAAATGTTTAAACATCTGAATGCACTATCAATGCTGTAGATTATATTATCAATGCCATGGTAGTGATGATTATTACTAACAATAGCAGCAAAATATCTCTCCACTCTCAATACACATTATTAAAACTGTGGTCAAACAGTACTTGTCTTGATGGAAGAAAGCAATTGATTCTTGCTGCCTGCTGATTCCTCTTCTGAACAGTGCAAGGAGTGAAAGGCAGTGCAAAGCGACGGAAAAATCATACTCTCTAGCTAAATACCATGAGTAAACAGACCAAGAGAACTAATGTGAGTCATTAAGCCAGGTTGCGTGTCAAGAGGAGCAGGAAGAGAAAAAGAGGAACATGTCTAGACATGTCACTAGGGATCTGAAAGAGTGCTGGGCAGAAAAGACAAGACATTACTTCTCCTTGTCCTAAGTGGATGGCTGGAAACTAACCGAGCCATCTGCACTACAACTTCCCAGTAAGGCCAAACAGATTGTTAACCGTCCTTCTCAGTAGATCATTCACTGTCAAGTAAGAGGCAGAGGCAGCAATTCTTAGACTAAAGTGTACATTTGAGTTGACCAATGGTCATGTTATGCCTGTGGTTCCTATGCACAATGGACTAAGTACTGAAAATGCTGCCCATGAACTCTCTTTGGGGACTAAGGATGAATATATGAAATTGGCTCATGGTAAGTTGAACTTAGAATTAGACTGAATTCTGTACATCTGTGAATAATAAGTTCATGATTTTGAACTGTCTAGCTCCTCTAACCTGGCCCGGTTAGTACAAGATAAGCTTTTGATTGTGCGTAATGATGTGTCCGCTACCTCACAGTCTAAAGTAGTGATGGGCAGATGAAGCTTCATGAAGCACTGAAGCTTTCCATCCAGTTGGTTCATCCCAGCACAAAGCTTCTTGAAGCTTCATTTGCTCTAGTAGGACACCTACAGGACGTAAAAATATTAGTTGGCATGAATTTGAAGAGTGTGGCCTTTTGCACACAGCCTGTAAATGTCAACAACAAGAGGAGTGTGTAAAACATCTATATTGTAGTGATGGCAGTATACTGTGTATATTTATACTGGCAGTATGGAAAATGATCATTTGGAAATGCTTAAAATGGAAACGATCATTTACTGTGAGGTGAGGTGTGGTTGGGGTGTGGACAGTAGTTGTGCTTTTGTAACGTTGAGGTATGGACAGCTACACACTGAGCCTCAGTCCTGCCCATATTTTATTCAGTAAAAACTAAATTTTCACTGCTTTTATGGCCTTTTTAGTGGGGAGAACATAGCTAGGATTTAATGATTTAACAAATCCTTTGAATCCTTTGTCCTCCACAATGCTAAATGGCTGTGAGTCCTCGATCACCATGGTAACCAGGTCTTCATCTATTGGAGATTGTTCCCCAGAGGAAAGACAATAAAGACAAAGCACAAATATAAATATCACACACATAACTTATTACAGCTGTATAATATTGTTACATCATTTAGTAACATTACTGCATGCTGTATTATCCTGGCATTTGATGGCTCACCTGGTCTTGCTGCACAATCGGTGTTCCCCTTATTCTCATGCAAAGCTCTGTAGTGCCTAAGCATGGATGAGGTGTTGTTATATCCCAGCTCCCTGGCACATAGCAAACACTTCACCTTGTACAAAAGTACAGACAGCTTAACATAAGTTTTATTGCACCATCAGTATCATGAAAATACATCTTCTGTAGAAATTTACATACCTTGTTGGGAGGAATAAAATAAAAATGTTCCCACACTGTCCTGGGAACGCCTTGGTGTTCCCCCAGATAAGCTGGAGGAGGTGGCTGGGGAGAGGGAGGTCTGGGCCTCTTTGCTTAGGCTGCTGCCCCCGCGACCCGGCCTCGGATAAAGCGGATGAAGATGGATGGATGGATGGATGGAATTATTAAGTCATGTACTAACAGAGACTTGGAGGAGAGAGACCTAATATTTAATAATCCACATTTCACTGTTTTACTCTTTGGTTCAGATGTGGATACTGTATTGTTCTTTCTTTGTGATTGTTTATGTTTAAGTTGTTTGTTGCTGGTTTTTAGTTTGTTTTTTGTCTCTTTGGAAGTCTCTATGGAGATGGGTTTTTTGGGGGGGGGGGGGGGGGGGGGGGTAGCAGGAGGAGAGAAGCTGCAGAGAGGCGTGTAAGACTGCAACTCTGCTTCCTGGTCCCAACTCTGGACAGTCATATTTTGGGGGATTTAATAAATTTGTCCATATTTCTAGAAATGAGAAATACTCCACCTCCTCCAGCTTATCCGGGGGAACACTAAGGCGTTCCCAGGACAGTGTGGGAACATTTTTATTTTATTCCTCCCAACAAGGTATTTAAATTTCTACAGAAGATGTATTTTCATAATACTGATGGTGCAATACAATTTATGTTAAGCGGCTTTACTTTTGTACAAGGTGAAGTGTTCGCTATGTGCCAGGGAGCTGGGATATAACAACAACACCTCATCCATGCTTAGGCACTACAGAGCTTTGCATGAGAATAAGGGGAACACCGATTGTGGAGTGTAGGAATGTTTAGCTGATGTAGAGTTTAGAAATATGTTATCATAGAATGTAGAATTATTGTAGAGACACTGTTTGTAAAGTAATAAAGGCCTTATTGTGTTGTGAATTTAGGAGTAGATTTTAGAAGGCTTCTCCCCCATTAAGTGGAAATTCCCCAGAGGATGCAAGGGGGGTTTTATGACCTCTAGGAAGATATCTTCACCCACAGTGTTTTAACTGTCACGCACACACATCCACACACACACTCACTCATGTGCACTCACACATACACACAGGTGTTTCATCTTGTTCTCTCCATAAACTTCACAAGATGCTCAGTTGAACTTTCCCTCCTCCGAGGTAAACTTTTATTCAACTCTTAATAAACTGTCATGAGTCTCCGCTTCTCACCTTCCGGTGTTACACTCTCAAGACTCCGGGTGGAACACACAGGTAAATGCAATTCCCATTGCTACATCCCTTTTCTTTTACAAAGACAATGAACTATTCATAAGTTGAGAACTCAATTTGCAACTGGAACAAAACTTAGACATGACATTTCTTTGTTAGACACAATTTTCTTCAAAAATAAAAATTCTTTCTTCCACTTACTTTTTTAGCTTTCTTTCTATTTTCCTTTAGTATTACTTTTATTCATTGTTTCCGTTTTGTTTCTCATTTCCTTTTTTTTTTCTCCCAAACAAGTAAACAGATCACAAAGCCATAACTCAAAATATTATCACAGATGTTCTGCTCTGTTCTCTAACCAGTAAACAAATCACAACATATAACTCAAAATGTCGTCACAGATTTTTTTTTCTTTTGTCTTTCCTCTGACAAGTAAACAAATTACAGCGTATAACTCACAGATTACCCCTTAATTGCATACATAGTCCTTCAAATATCCAGGTTGTTGTACTACCCGTCCTGACCTGGTAGTGCTGTTTTCTGTGTTCTCTTTGCTCTTTGTCGGCACAGTAATGTTCTGCCCCTCAGGCTGGAGATGTGCTGACATGTCTTTTTTGACCTCTGCAGCTCGCCTCAGATGGCGACGATTCCTTCTGAGGACTCTGCCGTTGTCCAACTCCACATCATAGGATCTGTTTCCCAGAGTGTTACACACTCTAGCCTTGGTCCATAAGTTGTGTGGTTCAAAAGGTTGGACTCGCACCAAGTCCCCTGGGTTTAATGTGTCCATGTCCTTCGCTGTCTTGTTGTAGTACTTTGTTTGTCTCTCTCTGTTTTTCATCAGTGCTAACTTGTTGTCAGTCACTTTGGGTTGCAACAATCTGTCTCCTATTGGGAGGAGTGTCCTCGTCCTCCTGCTTAACAGTCTCTGTGCAGGGCTGGTAGTTAAACCTTGTGTTGGGGTGTTTCTGTGGTCCAATAAGGCCAAATATGGATCCTGTCCAGCCAATTTCGCCTTTTTCATGAGTCGTTTGGCAGTTTTAACGGCAGACTCAGCTTTGCCGTTGCTCTGCGGATAGCCAGGTGATGAGGTATGGTGCCGAAATTCCCATTTCCGGCTGAAGTTGGCAAACTCAGTCGAGCTGTACTGGGGCCCGTTGTCAGAAAAAACAATATTTGGGATTCCCTGACGTGCGAAATGAGCCTTTAGTTTCCTAATCACAGTACTCGACTTGGTATCAGGTAGATAATCTATCTCCCAAAAGTTGGAGTAATAATCAACAGTTATTAGGTAGTCCCTACCCTCAAAGTTGAATAAATCTGTCCCAACTTTGGTCCATGGTCTAGTGGTCGGCTCGTGTGGTTTTAGTGTCTCTTTCTGTTGTTTTGCATCCACAGACCGACATATGTCACATGTAGTGATGTACTTTTTGATGTGGTCGTTCATACCGTGCCAGTAGACGCAGTCTCTAGCTCTCCTGAGGCACCCTTCTGTGCCAATGTGTGTTGAGTGAATTCGCTGGGTTATATCTGCCTGTAGTGCTTCTGGAATCACCACTCTCTCTCCCTTGAAGACCAATCCATCCTGTGTGCTCAGTTCATCCTGCAAAGATTGGAACTGGGTTATTTCAACAGGTACATCTTTCTTACAGGCCGGCCACCCCTTTTGTATTGTTTTTATCAGCGTTTGTAGTGTGTGGTCGGTTCTTGTCCCTGCCCGTATTCTGTCCATGCTTTCTGTTGAAACAGGTACATAGTCCACCATGTTGACCCATTCTGTCTCCAACTCCGTCTGGCTTTTGATGCTATCCTGCAGGTAGGCCCTACTCAGCGTATCAGCAAGTAGCATGTCGCGGCCTGGAACATATGTTATGGTTATATCATATTTTTGCAGCCTTAATAGCATCCTTTGCAGTCTCTTAGGTGCATGTAACAGTGGCTTTTTAATAATGTTCTCGAGTGGCTTGTGGTCTGATTGCACTCTCACAAGACGACCATATGTATATTGGTGGAATTTCTCCATCCCAAACACAATAGCTAAGCATTCCTTTTCAATTTGTGCATAACCTCGTTCAGTGAGCGTCAATGCACGACTTGCAAATGCCACTGGTTTTCCATGTTGAGTCAGAGCTGCTCCCAGTCCTGTCTCGCTGGCATCACACTGCAGCGTCAGCTCTTCTTCAGGGCTGTAATATTTCAAAACTGGGACTTGTGTTAGTTTTTCTTTCAGTCTTTTAAATGCATCTTCCTGCACGTCTGTCCACTCCCATAGGCTATCTCTGTGCGTCAGTTGTCTGAGAGGCTCACAGTCGTCTGACAGATGCTTGTAAAACTTTGATAAATAGTTGACCATTCCAACTAGTCTCTGCACCCCTTTTATGTCAGTTGGTGCTGGCATCTCTGTGATGGCCCGTACCTTCTCTGGGTCAGCTCTCCGCCCCTCTGCTGTGAGTAGATGTCCGATGTATGGTACTTCCTGTCTTCTAAGCTTGAGTTTTTCCACATTTAATTTGATGTTTCTCTCTCTGCAGCGTTCCAGGAAAAGTCTCAGGTTTCTGTCATGATCCATTTCTGCCAACTCAGTCGTCTCTCCTTTTCCAGTGATCAGGATGTCATCAGCAATGATGTATGTGCCTGGCAGGTTCTCTAACGCTTGCATCAGTTTGCACTGAAAGACCTCTGGCGCTGGGCTGATCCCCATCGGCATTCTCAGCCAACGAAAGCGACCAAATGGTGTTGCAAATGTCGTGAGATGGCTTGACTCTTCTGCAAGCTTCACATGCCAAAAGCCATGTTTCACATCACAAACTGTGAAAACTTTTGCTTTTGACACATCTGGCAATATGTCATCTATTGTCGGTAACGGGAAGTGACTATGCTTCAAAGCTTTGTTAAGCGGTCTTGGGTCAATACATATCCTGGGTTTGCCATTTGGCTTCTGCACTGTCACCATCCCACTGATCCAATCAGTACTACCTTCCACTGGTGCTATTATTTGTCTGTCTGCAAGGCTCATCAGTTCCTCTTTCAGTGGTTTCATCATCGACACTGGGACTCTGCGTTTTGGCAGTTTGACG
Organism: Maylandia zebra; assembly: GCF_041146795.1. Classification (NCBI taxonomy): domain Eukaryota; kingdom Metazoa; phylum Chordata; class Actinopteri; order Cichliformes; family Cichlidae; genus Maylandia; species Maylandia zebra. Next base: position 2,550,594 of record NW_027490031.1, on the reverse strand, counting down.
GGCTGCACTGTTGTGTCGATTTCCAGCTCATATTCACCTTGCAAACATCCATCTCCTGTAAACACATCCTGAAACTCAGTCTTTATCTCTTCCAACAACCATGCGTTTTTCTCTGATGGAGCTGTTGTCACTGAGCTGTTCAAAGCACAGATGTTATCATAATTAACTTGTATTAGCTTCATCGCTTCACTAGCTGTTCTCCCAAGTAGAGGTGTTTTACAATCCTCCTCTACCACTTGGAACTCGACTCTGTACTTTTTGTTGTTTCTTGGGTTTGTCAGCTTGACCTTACACTTTCCTAATGGACACAGCCTTGACTTATTGTACATCACAAGAACCTTGTCTGTGTGCTCCATTTTGATGTTCGGGTTCAACAAGTTGATGGGAATAACGTTGCAGGTTGCACCACAGTCAACTTGAAACTTGACCAGGCTGTTGCCAATCATCATGCCTGCAAACAGCTGTTCTCGTTTTTTCATGTCTGATTCTCTGATCTGGTTCACTTCTACTGCAGTCTGTGTCATAGCTGTGACAGTCATTATGTCCTCACAGGAATCCGAGTCCTGCTCCGTCACTGTGTGGACCTTTTTTCCATTTTCACTCTGTCTGCTTTTACTCCTGCATGCTATAGCAAAATGATTTTCTTTGCCACATTTTTTGCATTTTTTTCCATATGCTGGGCATTTTGATTTGAGTCTTTCATGTGCTCTTCCACAAAATCTGCATGATATCTCTTTATCCAGTCTTTTTCTCTCTTTTTGTTTTACTGCATGCAGTTCCTCTACAGACTGTCCCGCTATTGTTTTGTTGTATTCTCTTGAAATCTCCATTGCTCTACAAATATCTAGACATCTGTCTAATGTGAGGTTCTCTTCTCTGAGCAACCTTTCCCTCCAACCGGAGCTGTTCGTGCCACAGACGATCCTGTCTCTGATCAGTGAGTCTTTTAATTGTCCAAAGTTACAGGTGCTCGCCAGCATTCTCAGGTCCGTAACATATTTATCAATATTTTCTCCAGGAGCCTGATTGCGTGGAAAAAATCTGTATCTCTCGACAGTCTCATTAACTTTGGGATTACAGTGTTCATCGATTTTTCCTCATCAGCTCACTTACTGTTACTCTTGCCTCAGCTCCGATCAGCGTTCCACAGAGCTCCCTGCCCCGTTCCCCGATCAGATAGTAAAACAGCTTCACTCTCGCCTTTTCCTCAGCATCCGGCAGAGCTAGTTCCGTGTAGAGTGTAAACTCTTCTTTCCATGTTTTCCACGCTTTAGAAAGGTTCACTGAATCCATACTCCACTGTGCGGGTGGCTTCAATCCATCCATTGTAGACGCCGCTGCGCTCTTCTCGTCAGCGTCTCACTTGCTGTCCTGAGCCGTTAGCACCTCCGAGGCTAACTAGCCTAGCTGGACGCGTCGATACCGTCCGCTCAATCTGTTGTCTTCAAAGCGCGGTGTGGATCACTCTAGACCCCGCTGCCACCATGTTTCATCTTGTTCTCTCCATAAACTTCACAAGATGCTCAGTTGAACTTTCCCTCCTCCGAGGTAAACTTTTATTCAACTCTTAATAAACTGTCATGAGTCTCCGCTTCTCACCTTCCGGTGTTACACTCTCAAGACTCCGGGTGGAACACACAGGTAAATGCAATTCCCATTGCTACAACAGGTATGCGTACACAGTCACACACGAGCACTCACATAGACACGTGGGAACGTGCACATAGGCATTCACGTGCTCGTGCACATAGACACAGACAGAGTTTGCAGCACACCGTAGAGGGGGTTTTATGATGGGGTCACTTCTATAAAGCTGGCTGTAACTAACAAAGGGGTGAAGATTTTTGCAGAGGGACACCGGCCTCATCTTCCCTTCTAGAAGTGCATGCTTAAATGAAGAAGAGTAAAGATGAATGAAGAAGAATGAAGATGAATAAAGATGAATAAAGATTTTGTAAAAATGACTACTGAGTCCGGTGCCATCTCTGGATGCTCGAGGAATAAAAAGAACCGGGGTAAAACTGATTTCGCGACAGGAGCAAGACCAGGTGAGCCATCAAATGCCAGGATAATACAGCATGCAGTAATGTGTTAAGGTTCAAAAATTGAGGAAGGAGAGTACAAACAACCATTGGTCCAGAAGATCTTGGTCAAACAATTGATTTTAATGAATACACACGTGTGGGAAGTCACTCTGTGCGCAGACCGCAAGTGATCTTCAACTTAATCAAAGCATACACAGATTTTTATAGCATCAGGGTTTGATTTACTGACGCCCCTTCATGCGTCACAGACAGGATATAGACATACGTCAATATCAAAACTACAATGACTTTTAACACAGAACATCATCTTCTATTTTCATGGCTGGCACTTCCTGTCTACCTTTCAGTTCCTCTTTCTTGCCGAGAAGACAAGGACGGTTCCTCTTTTACCGAGACACTTTCGCCGTTACAATCCAGACATGACTGACTAATCTCTCTCCTCTAAATAAATCTAACTCATGTGTGTGTGTCACGACCTCACATGCTCTCTGTGTCACCTCTTCACCTACTAACTGTCTGTGTCTCGTCCTCAAATACTCTTTCTCAATTCACCTGTTGCACTTCTGACCTTTTACCAGACCAGAGGCTCATCCTTATGTGTTACATCCTAACTGAGACTATGTATATGTCCTCTACTAAATAAATGTTCTAACCAAGAACCTCTACTAAAAGTTTAATATAAAAATGACCTGATATAAATGTTTTGTAAGCATGTACGCAGTTTTAACCTTCTATAGCTCCAAGTCACTTGCACAATAGATTGTCCGGACATCGCGCCGAACAAAGCTTCCAACCTCCAATTAATTGACCGAGCTCCAACTCTTTAATAAGCACAGATATGCAATATGTATAAAATAGTTATAACTGCACCTGAAATACAAGGTTAACATAATAACTGTATGCATAACATCTTAAGGCCTTCTTAAAGCTATCTGTTACATTGTTAAAGCCTCGTCTTAGCCTGCTGCTCAAAATAACTTAGACTTTCACTTCTGCAAACTCTCTGCAAGCCTGTTTCCTGTCAGCCTGTGACTTTCAGCCTTTCTGAAAGACACACTGTTTAAACCTCTGAATGCAATATAAACTCCAGATTATATTATTAATGCAATGGTAATGATGACAATTACTTAACAATAGCAGTAAAATAATTTCCCTGCTCCACAAATGTTACTAAATGATATAACAATATTATACAGCTGTAATAAGTTATGTGTGTGATATTTATATTTGTGCTTTGTCTTTATTGTCTTTCCTCAGGAGAACAATCTCCAATAGATGAAGACCTGGTTACCATGGTGATTGAGGACTCCCAGCCATTTAGCATTGTGGAGGACAAAGGATTTAAAAGATTTGTTAAATCATTATGTATAAAAGGCCCCAAAGTTCATATAATAGTTTTACTGGTGTTTATAAGTTTATATAAGTTCATGTAATGTTCCGTCTTCTGTCAGTTTGGGCCAGCCCACCTTCTAGTGACATCATCCGGTTAGTAAGGTGGGCAGTTTAATGGCAGCTGAGCAGTGTTGGTCCGGAGGGGGTGCACTGATTCCTGGGGCATGTTAGGTGTGCGTAAATGACAAGAAACCACACACACACACCCAGACACACACTTATGTACACCGGCTGTGTTATAGCCCCAGGAATTAAGCGGTGACAATAAAGTGCCTCAAACGGAACCTCAAGCTCTCTCCTTCTTTTGTGCTCTGGGCAATTTGGTCTTAAGTGGTGTTCTGGCCGACACACCAGGGTGACCGTAGTGCTCAAAGACTGAATCAGTGCCACAGCCGTGCCTATCTTTGATATCGCCACTACATTAATTGGTCCTTCGAGCCGGATGCACTAGGTTTGCCTCAGAGATGGAACCAGGCCCAGAGTACGAGGCTCGTGGCGCACGCCCCAAACGACATGCTCGCCCACCTGTGCGCTACGCAGATTATGAGGTGGAGTACCCAGGCTACATTAGCCAGGCATATAGAGAGGATGTAGAGCTCAGACACCAAGAGGACAAGGCCAGGATGACCTCCCTCGCTTCCCCCTTTAGCTGCAACCTAGCCAGCCCTCAGTGGAGGCGGGATGCTATTCTCCATGAGACGGGTTATGGAGCTCAGAGCCAACAGCACATTCAGGAGAATCAGCTAGCCCCCCAGCTGTATCCAGAGAGATGGCATGGGGAACAAGCCTATGATCACTCTACTCTTCTACCCTTCGTGCTCCCCTATACACATCCAAATAAGGAAATAAGTGCAGAGTTAGAGGATATCCGTCAGGAGCGCCACCTCATCCAGCAGAGCCAGCAACGTATGTCATCAGATCTGGTCGAACTCAAGGTACTGCGGGCAGAAATGAGACAGTTAGTGGAAGCTGTCCAGAGCATGCAGGGCCCATCTTCTCTCCATACCAGTAAGTTAATGCAGTCACCGCTACCGGGTGATGCACCAGAGATTGAGGAGGATGATGACTGGCCTGCCCCACCACCGTGGCCAGATCCAATTGAGGAAGCGCCACTGCCTAGTGACCCACCAGTGTTGAACCCCCATCGCCAAGATGCATGTATGTTTCCAGCCATTAAGACAGAGGCAATGGCAATCCCACCTGCTAATATGGTCGTAGACCACCCAGGACAGAGTCTGTCATCAGATCCTCCACCAGCTCTCAGGTTTCCAGATAAAGCCTCCCATAATCCACCTCCCTGGTTCAAGCCAGTTCATCTCCCACCTCGCCCAGGCAGTTTCCCACTGGGTGGGTCCAAGCATCCGCGCGCCGCCTATGGGGACAGTAAGACTGAGCATGGCTGTAATCCAGCATCCCCTGAGCAGCAGTTCAATCTGTCCTCTCCACAGCCACTGCCGGACAGACCGAATCTGGGCAGGACTCCTATCACCTCAGAGACAGTTTACCGTGGTCCCCGCCCAACAATCCCCAACTTCTCCAGTCGAGACCCTAGTGAGTTTGCTAGGCTTAAGATGGCATTGGGGAATCTTCTACCTGAGGACAAGACTGAGCTGTTCAAGTATCAAGTGTTGGTTGATCACCTGCACCTAGAGGAGGCCAGATTAATAGCCGATGCTTACCTCAACTCTGCCACACCCTTCACTGATACGATGGAGGCCCTCAATGACAAATTCGGCCAGCCACATCAGATAGTGCTGAGGCGTATTGCTGCGATGATGGACTCACCTGACATCAGACGTGGAGACGTCTCGGCATTTGAGAGATTTGCCCTCCAGATACAGTCACTGGTGGGGATGTTAAGGACACTAGGCCCAGAAGGAGAAGTGGAACTACACTGTGGTTCACATGTTGCTCGTCTGCTTAGTAAACTACCCCCCGAGCAGAGAGCAGAGTTCCGCCGCTGCATGTTCCAACAAGGTGTGAGGATGCATACCTTGGCAGATCTCGCAGGGTGGCTCAAGTATGAGTCCTGGTGCCAAGACTCTGAAGGGCAGCTAGCAGTGAAAGGGACAAAGGAGAAACAGTGGCCCAGGCCTGAGGTGCGCCAGAGTAAGAGATCCATCACAGTCCTTCATGGTGCAAAGGAGGTAATGACGAACCCACAGGCTTTGAGGCCAGGTGGTGTGGCCAGTAAGAACAAGCCATACTGTCCATTCTGTAACATGGAAGAGCACTATCTCAGTCAGTGCACAATGGTATCCAAGTTGACAAAGGACCAGCTAACAGAGTGGATAAAGAGTAACAAGAGGTGCTGGCGCTGCGCACGGTCACACCAGGCAGCCCAGTGCAATCTGAGGAAGACTTGTAGCCTCTGCCAAGGGAAGCACCTGCAGGTACTGCATGATGTCAATGTTAGAACACCTAAAGGGTCGCTAACAACAGCGGTGGTGAGCGGTGACTCGAAGGCAGCAACCGACGTCCTGTATCTAGACAGACCCACTGAAGGCTGCAAAGTCCTTCTAAAGATCGTCAAAGTCTGCATTCATTATGGCAAGCGAACAATCAGCACTTATGCTGTACTGGATGACGGGTCAGAGAGGACAATGCTTCTGTGTACTGGATGACGGGTCAGAGAGGACAATGCTTCTGCCGGAGGCTGCCGAGAAGTTAGGCATGCAAGGGATCGCAGAGGACGTCCCACTGCGCACGATTAGGCAGGACGTGCAGACTCTCAGAGGTGAGTCAGTGTCGTTCTCTGTTTCTTCTCCATCAAGGCCCAGGACCAGGTTCAAGATTGCTGGGGCCTTCACTGCTGCACGCATCGGACTTGCAGGCCACACTTATCCCATGGAGCAACTCAGGGAAAGGTACAAGCACCTGATTGGCCTTCCGATCCACACCTTGTTAAATGTGAAACCTTTGCTACTCATTGGCAGTGACCATTCCCATCTGGTTACCCCCGTTGAACCAGTCAGGCTGGGACCTCCAGGAGGGCCTGCTGCTATTCGTACCAGGCTAGGTTGGGCGCTACAAGGGCCAGCAAGTATAGTTGGCCAGCTTACCCAACCGCAGCAGTGCTTGCTGACGACTGTTGCACCTCAGGTCAGTGAGTTAATGAAACATGTGGAGAAACTGTGGCAGGTTGACATCGTTCCATTCCGAAATGAGAAGCTTGTTACTCGTTCAAGGCAAGACCAAGAGGCCATATGCATTCAGGAGACCAGAACTGTCCTAATAGAGGTTGAAGGCATACGTCGCTATGCCACCCCACTGCTTCGCCGGAAGGGGATGCCTCTACTGCAGGCAACTAAAGACGCCGTCATGCCAAGTCTACGGGGTGTAGAGAGAAGGCTGGCCAAAGACCCAGAACGAGCTGAGGCCTACAAAGTGGAGATGGAGAAGCTTATCAAGGCTGGCTCCATCATTAAGTGTGGCTCTGGGACACCTGTGACAGAAGGTCAGGAGGCGTGGTACATCCCTCATCACATGGTGAGCCATAATGGCAAGAACCGATTGGTTTTCAACTGCTCATTTCAGTACAGAGGACAGAACTTGAACGACTACCTGCTGCCTGGGCCCACCTTAGGTGCGTCGCTTCTGGGAGTCCTATTGCGCTTCAGAGAGCATGCAGTTGCAGTGAGTGGGGACATTAAAGGCATGTTCCACCAGGTTCATCTCTTACCAGAAGATCGTGCCCTGCTCAGATTCGTCTGGCGAGACATCAGCGACGAGAGCCCTCCAGCAGTCTACGAGTGGCGGGTGCTCCCGTTCGGAACCACGTGTAGCCCCTGCTGTGCCACATTTGCCCTGCAGCGTCATGTCATGGATAACAGCCAGCCAGATGATGACGTGAGACTCTCGGTCGAAAGGTGTTTTTATGTGGACAACTGCCTTCAGAGTTTCCCCACCGTGGAAGAGGCAAGGAAACTTGTCGACAGGTTACGGGCCATCCTAGCCTCAGCAGGTTTTGACCTACGTCAGTGGGCCAGCAATGAACGTGATGTCATCAGTCACTTACCACAAGAGAGCTGCTCCGCTAGTGTGGAGCTATGGCTGGCCCAGAACAAGGTAGATACCCCAGAATCTACCCTGGGATTGAGCTGGCTATTCCACACAGATGTCCTAGGCTACAAGCATCGTCAAGTTCCATATGCAGTCCCCACAATGCGCAATATCTACAAGGTCTTGGCCAGCCAGTACGACCCCCTAGGGTTCATCTTACCCTACACAACCAGAGCGAAGGTAATCATCCGCCATCTTTGGGACAAGCAAAGGGGTTGGGATGACCCACACCTACCTCAGGAGCTTATGCAGCAGTGGACAGCCTGGGAGGAAGAGCTGCAATTTCTACCTGAAATTACTCTTCCCCGACCATATGTGCCTAAGGAAGTGGACCCCTTCAGCTGTCAGAGAGAGGTGCACATATTTTGTGATGCCTCTGAAGAAGCTTATGGCTCAGTAGCTTACCTCCGGACCACTGGCAGAAATGGTGAAGTGCATCTGTCATTCTTGGTGGCCCGTTCCAGGGTTGCCCCTAAGCGGTTCCACTCCATGCCCCGATTGGAGCTCTGTGCTGCACTCACTGGGGCACAGCTCTCACAAGTGCTGGAAAGGGAGCTCACCCTTAGAATCGACCAGACGGTCCTATGGTCCGATTCTACAACAGTGCTGACCTGGCTGAGGTCTGAATCCTGCCGATTTAAGGTCTTCGTGGGCACTCGTGTAGCTGAGATACAAGAGCTGACAGACAGGCACTCCTGGAGATACGTCGACTCTGGAAGGAATCCAGCCGACGATGTGACACATGGGACGAAGTTGAAGGAGCTCACTGTACCAAATAGATGGAGCCAAGGACCATCCTTTCCCCTGCGCAGCCCAGACTCCTGGCCAGAGGATCTCACGGTTGACCAAGCAGGAGATGCCTCAGAGCTGCGCAAAGCTGTGTTCTGTGGGACCACAGCAACTACTCCGTCAGGTCAGCCAACTTCAGATTTGAGCCGCTACAAAACCTGGAGTGAGATCTTAGAGGTTACAGCGCGGGAGCTACATGGGGCGGCCCAACCAGATGGTCATCCCACTGTTGAGGACTATCGCAAGGCGGAGAGGCTGATCCTACAGAGGGCCCAGATGGATAGTTTCCTGGAGGAGTACAACCTGTTGAAAGTCGGTAAGCCAGTTCCCAGGAGCAGTCGTCTTCTCTCTCTGTCACCCGAGGTGGATGAGACCAGACAGCTCATTTGTGTTGGAGGACGACTTCGTCGATCTGAGGATTTGGCTCTGGAGACACTCCATCCGATTATCTTAGACCCAAGCCACCCAGTGACCAAACTCCTGATCCAAAACTTTGACCGCCGCCTCCATCATCCTGGCCCGGAGCGGGTGTTCGCAGAACTTCGGCGCTCCTACTGGATTCTGCGAGGGCGTGAAGCTGTCCGGAGCTACCAACACCTCTGTGCTGATTGTCAAAGGTGGAGAGCTAGACCTACAGTGCCAAGGATGGCAGACCTGCCAGCAGCCCGGCTACGTCTATATAAACCGGCTTTCTACTCTACGGGAATGGACTGCTTCGGGCCGTTTGAGGTCAAGGTTGGTCGGCGTATTGAGAAGAGATGGGGGATCATATTCAAGTGCCTCACCACCAGGGCAGTCCACTTGGATGTTCTTAACACCATTGATGCAGATGCATTCCTGATGGCTCTTCGGCGATTTGTCGCCCGTAGAGGAACACCTGCCGAGTTGTTTTCAGACCAGGGGACCAACTTCAGGGGAGGTGAGAGGGAACTGCGTGAGACCTTTCTGAAGATGGCCCCGGAACTACAACAGCTTCTAGCACCCCAGAGGATCAGCTTCCGCTTTAATCCTCCAGGTGCCCCACACTTTGGGGGAGTATGGGAAAGGGAGATCCGGTCGGTTAAGTATGCCCTCTATGCCACCGTTGGTGCTCAGTCAGTTCCAGAAGAAGTGCTTCGCACTGTACTCACCGAAGTGAAAGGGATACTCAATAGTAAGCCCCTGGGGTATGTGTCTTCCGATGCCAGAGATGCAGATCCGGTGACTCCTAATGTTCTTCTGATGGGGCGGCCGGATGGATCGCTACCTCAGGTAGTATACCCAGAGAGTGAGCTCCTCAGTCGCCGTCGCTGGAAGCACTCCCAGGTTTTGGCTGACCATTTCTAGTCACGTTTCATTCGTCAGTACATTCCCAGTCTGCAGACTCGCCAGAAGTGGCAAACAACGGCAGCTGATTTGGCTGAGGGCTCTGTGGTGATGATCGCTGATCCACAGCTTCCCAGGGCTCTCTGGCCGGTGGGGAGGGTGATTAAAACTCATCCTAGCCCCGATGGATGCATCAGGTCAGCTGACGTGAAGGTGAAGGAGAGAGTCTACACTCGGCCAGTTGCCAGACTGGTTGTCCTCCCTGCGCTGCCCTCTGGAGAAGATGAGGACAGCTCTGCGTCGAACTCACCACAACCCTAGAACTTTGTTGCCTTATTGATGAGCAAATGTCTTACATACATTTGGGGGCGGCTGTATAAAAGGCCCCAAAGTTCATATAATAGTTTTACTGGTGTTTATAAGTTTATATAAGTTCATGTAATGTTCCGTCTTCTGTCAGTTTGGGCCAGCCCACCTTCTAGTGACATCATCCGGTTAGTAAGGTGGGCAGTTTAATGGCAGCTGAGCAGTGTTGGTCCGGAGGGGGTGCACTGATTCCTGGGGCATGTTAGGTGTGCGTAAATGACAAGAAACCACACACACACACCCAGACACACACTTATGTACACCCGCTGTGTTACAGCCCCAGGAATTAAGCGGTGACAATAAAGTGCCTCAAACGGAACCTCAAGATCTCTCCTTCTTTTGTGCTCTGGGCAATTTGGCCTTAAGTGGTGTTCTGGCCGACACACCGGGGTGACCGTAGTGCTCAAAGACTGAATCAGTGCCACAGCCGTGCCTATCTTTGATATCTCCACTACACATTAAATCCTAGCTATGTTCTCCCCACTAAAAAGGCCATAAAAGCAGTGAAAATTTAGTTTTTACTGAATAAAATATGGGCAGGACTGATGCCTCAGTGTGTAGCTGTCCATACCTCAACGTTACAAAAGCACAACCACTGTCCACACCCCAACCACACCTCACCTCACAGTAAATGATCGTTTCCATTTTAAGCATTTCCAAATGATCATTTTCCATACTGCCAGTATAAATATACACAGTATACTGCCATCACTACAATATAGATGTTTTACACACTCCTTTTGTTGTTGACATTTACAGGCTGTGTGCAAAAGGCCACACTCTTCAAATTCATGCCAACTAATATTTTTACATCCAGTAGGTGTCCTACTAGAGCAAATGAAGCTTCAAGAAGCTTTGCGCTGGGATGAACCAATTGGATGGAAAGCTTCAGTGCTTCATGAAGCTTCATCTGCCCATCACTACTTTAGACTGTGAGGTAGCGGACACATCATTACGCACAATCAAAAGCTTATCTTGTACTAACCGGGCCAGGTTAGAGGAGCTAGACAGTTCAAAATCATGAACTTATTATTCACAGATGTACAGAATTCAGTCTAATTCTAAGTTCAACTTACCATGAGCCAATTTCATATATTCATCCTTAGTCCCCAAAGAGAGTTCATGGGCAGCATTTTCAGTACTTAGTCCATTGTGCATAGGAACCACAGGCATAACATGACCATTGGTCAACTCAAATGTACACTGTACTTGACAGTGAATGATCTACTGAGAAGGACGGTTAACAATCTGTTTGGCCTTACTGGGAAGTTGTAGTGCAGATGGCTCGGTTAGTTTCCAGCCATCCACTTAGGACAAGGAGAAGTAATGTCTTGTCTTTTCTGCCCAGCACTCTTTCAGATCCCTAGTGACATGTCTAGACATGTTCCTCTTTTTCTCTTCCTGCTCCTCTTGACACGCAACCTGGCTTAATGACTCACATTAGTTCTCTTGGTCTGTTTACTCATGGTATTTAGCTAGAGAGTATGATTTTTCCGTCGCTTTGCACTGCCTTTCACTCCTTGCACTGTTCAGAAGAGGAATCAGCAGGCAGCAAGAATCAATTGCTTTCTTCCATCAAGACAAGTACTGTTTGACCACAGTTTTAATAATGTGTATTGAGAGTGGAGAGATATTTTGCTGCTATTGTTAGTAATAATCATCACTACCATGGCATTGATAATATAATCTACAGCATTGATAGTGCATTCAGATGTTTAAACATTTTGGTACCCAATTAGCGTTTATTACAGGTGCAGTTATAACCACTTTAAACTGTTGAGTTGAATCTATAATCTTAAATTCTTTTGAATGCTTGTTATAATCTTAAGTGTGTATGTGCTGATTCTGTTGATTTTGAGTACACTCTGTACAGAGTCAGAGTGACAGGAAACTGCAGGCTTGCAGAGAGTTTGCAGAACTGAAACCGAACGCAGAATCTAAGTCCAGGTTATTCTGAGGAGCTGGTTAGATGAGGCTATGTGAATAACTAGGGTATTCAAATTGTCTGTTATACTTTTATATTCTTTTATTAAGCTTTTAGTGGAGGTTCTTGATTAAAACATTTATTCAGTAGATTACATATAGGGGTGGGTTTTTATAATCGATTCATCGATTAAAATCGATTCTGGCTTGGATAACGTAAAATCGATTCATTAAAATCCTGAATCGATTTTTTAATATAAATTTATTTTGTCCGAAATGCCAGAATCTCTGGTGACATCTCACAAAATTTCAAGAACTACCAAACAGTAAATGAGAGCAGGTACACGGATTCTGCACATAGACTTAAACACACAGCGCGACCCGCGGATCAGAATCAGTTAGATGTCGCCTTTCTCACAGTCGGGGCTGAAAGCCGACAGCTCGCTGATCCGGGTCGGCGCTTTGTGTTCACGCCCTTTATGCGCTGATTCTAAAGCTGTTAGTTTGATGTCTCTCCAAACAATATTGACCAAACCAGCAGCAAAAGAAGATCCAAACGCTTCACATAAACATCGTCATGAATTCACTCTTTTACTGTTTTGCTTCCATTGCGATGCGCAGCTCTCTCTCTCTCCCTCCCCCCCTCTCTCTCGAACAGTTTCGCTTTCTTCATTATTCGCTTGCTTGTTACGCACAAGTCTACTGTTGCTTACAGCGCTGTCGGCCGCTGTTTTTTTCCCTTTTACATTCTTCCAAAAAGAAAACCTCATTTCTGCTGTTCAATACTGAACAAATTTAAACTTTTTAATATTATTCAAAATGCAAAATGCTTAGCCGTGTCTCTAATAAAACCGCTGTAACGTTAGAGGTAATGTTCATTAATTAATGGTTTTCTTTGGTTTTTGATGTACTGCAAAATATTTTTTATAAAATCCCAGGCCAGGAAAATCACCTTCATGTTTTTCTGTGTTTTATCTTCAGCTACTTTGACACAAAGGCATCTGCTGTGATGCTCACACCTTGGATAAAGTCTTGCGAGTGTCAGCTTCCTTTTTATAGATACAAAAATATGTAAATGTACTGATCTGAATTATATTTCTGACTGTCAAAATTTCCCAGATTTAAATCGAATCGAATCGAATTAAATCGAATCGTGGATCGAATCGATTCGGGACCTTGTGAATCGGAATTGAATCGATTCTAGAAATCAGTGACGATACCCAGCCCTAATTACATATACATAGTTTCAGTTCGGTTATGACATATATGAGAGTGGCTTTTGTCTCTCTGTCTGGTAAAAGGTCAGAAGTGAAACGGGTGAATTGAGAGCGCATGTAAGGTTGACACACACACACATAATCTTTGGGATGAGATGTCTTCGGCACAGGCATGAGGCAGCTACATAAGTGTGTCTGAATGGCATGTTTAAGGGGAGGGGACTAGAAGCAGAATATAAGAAAGCTAAGAAGAAAACGAAACTATTCAGCAGGTCACACTTCACACGACGACGGCCTGAAACAAAACTATGGAAGACGACAAGGACAGACAGGTTGTCCAGATTGGTAAGTGCCTCTCTATATATCACACTCTTTTTCAGGTGTACTTTACACTTTAGATAAAGAGCAACGCAGCTTGGCAGAGATGTATTGGGTTAAACTTGTAAATGTGTACAATAACTGTCTGAATTGCTCAGTAGAGTACGCAAACAAAGACAACCTCACAAAGTCTGCTTTCTTATGAGTAAATTTGTGCTCGGTCCACAGAGATAAAAAAAAAATGCATGTTTGTGTTTTCAGATGATTTTGTCTGATCAAAAGCACAATGTAAACCGTGAGTTGCTAGTTGACAGAATTCTCCTGTTGTTCTCCAGCTTCTCCGTGGAAATTAACATTTTAGATAGTCATAAAACAAACCAAAGATTTTTTGCTTTCTTGGAGATGGTATGTAAAGCATTTGTTACCAGGCTTGCTCAGACTTTTTTACATCCAGTGACACAGTTTATGATTTGGGTGGAGCAGCTTACAGCAGGCTGAATACATGAAACTGAACACGTTTCATGTTCGCAGCTTTAACAACTACACATAATGAGGTCAGGATTTTTCTGATTATACTGACAATTCTTCAGAAGTGTGGAAGAAACAAGCTGATGATAAGTAGAGGTACATTTAAAAAGTCACTAATACCTTTATACTACACAATATACAACTACACATGTTACTCAACTACACGTTTCTTTTCCAACTATTTATTTATGAGTGACTTATGTATGTATGTATGTATGTATATGTATATATTGTACTATTCTTAGTTAGTGTATTGTCTGTCTTGTCTTAATGTTGGTTTAAAATGGAGCAGTGTAACAAAAAATAATTTCCCCCAGGGATCAATAAAGTATTCTGATTCTGATTCTGATATATCAATGAAATTTCCACACAGGTGAACAAGGAGTGGAGGAAGAAGAGGAACCAGTGGAGGAAGGTCTTAGGATTGTGCTAGTTGGGAAAACTGGAGTTGGGAAAAGTTCAGCAGGAAACACCATCTTAGGAACAAAAGCTTTCAAGTCTACATCATCTCCTTCCTCAGTAACAACAGAGTGTCAGAAGGAAACCTGTCAGTTTGAAGGTCAAGAACTGGCTGTAGTCGATACTCCAGGTCTGTTTGACACCAAAAAAAGTAACAATGAGGTGGTTGCTAGGTGCATCTTATTTGCTGCTCCTGGTCCTCATGTGTTCCTGGTTGTGCTGCAGTCATTCCGATTTACAGCGGAAGAACAAAACACAGTGAAAATGATTCAGAAGATATTTGGCAAGGAAGCAAACCATTACACTATGGTGTTGTTCACTTATGGAGACAATCTGGAGGCAGATGAAGTCAACATAGAGGACTTCATTAAAGAAAGTAAAGCTCTCTCTGACTTCATCCGTCAGTGTCATGGAGGATATCATGTTTTTAACAACAGAAACAAGGAACCCACTCAGGTCAGAGAGCTGCTGGAAAAGATCAATGTGATGGTTAAGGTCAACGGAGGAAGCTACTATACCAATGAAATATTCAAAGAGGCTTATAAAGCTATTGTAGATGAGATAAAACAAATTGTGAGAGAAAATGTATCTATAACTCTTGCAGAGGCAAGAAAAGTGGCAGAAGAAGACAGTCGCTTCATTCAGCGTTTTATACGAACTAGTAGGTCCATTGGTGGAGTGGGTGCAGTAGTAGTTACAGGAGCACTTATTGGATCTGTGGTGGGACCAGTAGGTACCGCAGTGGGGGCGGCAGTTGAGGCTTTAGTGGGAAGTGTAGCTGTGGATGTGAAGATGGGGGCCTGCAAAACACAATGATGATGGGTGTGAATTGAATTTATCTGCATGTAATTAATTGCACATCAATATGCAGATAAAGGACAATAAACACACGAACAGAGTGTAATTTGTATCTTAATGTCAGTAAATTTTTTTCTGTTGAATTTTGACATCATAGGTTTACTAATTATTATCCAGTAGCAATAATAAAATAATACACCAAAAATTATCTTGACTTGGTTTTCTTAATGGTGTAAACAAGGATTATTTTGAAATACCTATTCTTGTGATATGAGAAGGGAAAAGTACAAAGCTTTACATTTGTGTTGATGAGAATTTGACAGAAGAAAATAAAAGCATGTTAGTCCATATATTCCCCAGACTTTATGTTTATCAATAAAAAGGTGTCATGTATACACTCCTTGTGTCTAGAGCATTATTGCTGAGCATGTTTCAAATTGCAATTAACAACCAAAACCTTAAACAAATCCCCTTTAAAATATTTAAAGTGTATTTCAAAAGAAAATATTTTTGTTTTAACAGCAGCTTTAACCTGTAAAATCTGTTTCATTCCCAGAACTTAAATAAATTATGTAAAGTTGCCTCAAAAACATTGACTAAAGCTGACTTAAGATAACTAAGTTTGGGTAAGATATTCATTATAAGTACACAGTACTAAGAATAACCTGATACAGTGGCTTGCAAAAGTATTCGGCCCCCTTGACCTTTCCCACATTTTGTCACATTACAGCCACAAACATGAATCAACTTTATTGGAATTCAACGTGAAAGACCAACACAAAGTGGTGCACACGTGAGAAGTGGAACACAAATCAGACATGATTCCAAACATTTTTTACAAATAAATAACTGCAAAGTAGGGTGTGCGTAATTATTCAGCCCCCTGAGTCAATACTTTGTAGAACCACCGTTTTGCTGCAATTACAGCTGCCAGTCTTTTAGGGTCTGTCTCTACCAGCTTTGCACATCTAGAGACTGAAATCTTTGCCCATTCTTCTTTGCAAAACAGCTCCAGCTCAGTCAGATTAGATGGACAGCGTTTGTGAACAGCAGTTTTCAGATCTTGCCACAGATTCTGGATTGGATTTAGATCTGGACTTTGACTGGGCCATTCTAACACATGGATATGTTTTGTTTTAAACCACTCCATTGTTGCCCTGGCTTTATGTTCAGGGTCGTTTTCCTGCTGGAAGGTGAACCTGTCTCAAGTCTTTTGCAGACTCCAAGAGGTTTTCTTCCAACATTGCCCTGTATTTGGCTCCATCCATCTTCCCATCAACTCTGACCAGCTTCCCCGTCCCTGCTGAAGAGGAGCACCCCCAGAGAATAATGCTGCCACCAACATATTTGACAGTGGGGATGGTGTGTTCAGAGTGATGTGCAGTGTTAGTTTTCCGGCACACATTTTGCATTTTGGCCAAAAAGTTCCATTTTGGTCTGATCTGACCAGAGCAGTTTCTTCCACATGTTTGCTGTGTCCCCCACATGGTTTATGGCAAACTGCAAACGGGACTTATGGTTTTCTGTTAACAATGGCTTTCTTCTTGCCACTCTTCCATAAAGGCCAACTTTGTGCAGTGCACGACTAATAGTTGTCTTATACACATTTTCCCCCTGATCTCTGCAGCTATAATGGGCTATAATGGTTGTATTGATGTATAGCAACTTGAAATGTCCCCAAAAATGGCTACACTACAGAATGTAAAAATATAATATATTCTCTGGCGGACTTGGTTCTATTGTAGGTCTTAAAGGGTTAATAATGCGTTAGTCCCTACAATGCTAATAACACACATTCCAACACACTGAGTAAAGGTTTGGGGAATTATACATGTTCCATGGCCATTAAGTAAACTCAGGGGACACTTCATTAGGAAAACCTGTAAGCTGCTCATTGATCTAAACATCTAACCAGCCAATCACATGACACCAACTTACTGCACTTAACCTGCAGAAGTTCAGACTTTCCTCTGCAGGAAAACATGGTGCAAGCTTTACAGAGCTGTTTCAAGGTTTCTGAAAGGGTTTCGACGCAAGGCTGTCCTTGGTGGAGATTCTTCACCGAGAATTTAAATGCTTGCGAGAATCCCCGGAGTTCAGCCAGCAGCAGGTGGAAACGCTTGCTGCTGAAAATGCCACGCTAAGGGAGTCGGTGAAATGTCTCACAGAAAATGTTACCCAGCTCAATAGAGAAAATAAAAAAAAATAAAAGAAACAGTTATTGATCTACAAGCTCGTAGCATGCGTGATAATCTGGTATTTTCTGGTATTCCAGAAGCTGCTGGAGAGGACGCGGAGACCACGGTAAAAAGCTTCATCAAAACCCACCTGAAGCTGCCTGAGGACACGGTGAAGAACATCGTCTTCAATCGGGTACATCGCCTCGGCCCCATGTGGGCTGCGACCGGGAGACCACGTCCTATCGTGGCCAAATTCGGCCACTTCAAACAAAAGCAACGTGTGAAAAGCCGCGACAGAGAATTAAAAGGAACGGACTTCAGCGTGAACGACCAGTTCCCCAAAGAGATCTTAGAACGACGCAGGGTCCTCTTCCCAATCCGATGCGGCTTTATCCAGAAGGGCTCCCGCGCTGTCATCGCTGTGGACCGGCTGTACGTGGAGGGACAGCTCCACCGCGACCCCAACATCACTCCGTGGCTGTATTAACCTCACACCAGATAAGAATCAGCTACACCCTTTCCCTATCCACTCACACTAACTTGCATTAACATCTGTTATCAAATCACATCTTAAAGTGTGATTTCATAGCAGAATTAACACCGTCACTCTCCGTCAGTGATTTAATTGGAATGTTTACGTTTTGGTTTTTTTTTTCTTCTCATTTTTTTTCTTTCTTTCCCCCCTCTTGTTTTTATGCTGCTCACCCCTGTCCTTGGTTTCTTTCTTTATTCCTTTCACTGCCTCGATCACCTACTTCGACACTCATCCACAAACAACATCCTTTATTTCGACACATACGCACCATGCGCTCAACGGCAGCACATTTACATCAGTCAGACAGCGCACACAGTCATTTAGGATACACACACTTAAGCCAAGCCTACTCATATTAGTAAATATGCACACACATAGTCAGACTCAGGGAGCATCTCGCCACACATTTTTTCTCTCTCTCCTTCTCTTTATTTATTAACAAGTGACGTATTCTCTCCACCTGTCTAAGCGACACACACAGAGTACATCCCTAGTTATGCACAGACATCTATGGGTGCACTGAGGTTCATTACATGAAATATAAATGGAGCTGGCTCCAGAGAAAAGAGGTTAAAAATATTTAACCAACTCAAAAAACTACAGGCAGATGTTGTCCTTTTACAAGAGACCCACAGACCTCTTAGAGGTTCGAATGGACTTAAAACACCTGAGTTGCCTAATGTGTTCTCAGCTTGTTATAATTCTAGACAGAGAGGAGTAGCAATTTTAATACATAAAAATATTAATTTCACAGTACTCTATACAGTTATAGATCCAGAGGGCAGATTCTTAATCATTAAACTATCTATACTTGATAAAAAAGCTGTGTATTGCAAGTGTATATGGAATCAGAATCAGAAAGGGTTTTATTGCCAAATGTTGAGCAGGTTTACAACATTAGGAAATTGCTGCGGTGCTTCAGTGCAAACATACTGTCATAAATTGCGCTTAAATAGACATGAAAAAATAAAAGTAGGAATAAGAATTAAAAGTGCTATGTAGAAAGATATATACATGAGTTCAGGTGGTGATCAGTGCCAAACATGGAATGATGCAGTGAACACAGCGTAGGGTCATGTGTTAGGGGTGGGAACAGTCGTACGTTTATTGTTCATGTGACCAACAGCAGAGGGGAAGAAACTGTTCTTATGGCGAGAGGTTCTGGTGCGAATGGACCGGAGCCTCCTGCCTGAGGGGAGCAGGTCAAACAGACTGTATCCAGGGTGAGAAGGGTCAGCTGAGATCCGAGCTGCACGCCGCAGTGTCCTGGAGGTGTACAGGTCCTGCAGAGATGGGAGTCTGCAGCCAATCACCTTCTCAGCAGAGCGCACAACACGCTGCAGTCTCTGTTTGTCCCTGATAGTGGCTCCAGCGTACCACACGGTGATGGAGGAGGTGAGGATGGACTCGATGATTGCAGTGTAGAACTGCATCATCGTCCGTGTTGGCAGGTTGAATTTCTTCAGCTGCCTCAGGAAGTACATCCTCTGCTGGACTTTCTTGATGACGGAGGTGATGGTGGGCTCCCACTTCAGGTCCTGGGTGATGGTGGTACCCAGGAAGCGGAATGAGTCCACAGAGGTGATGGGGGTGTCAGTCAGGATGATGGGGGGGAGTGGGGCTGTGTGCTTCCTGAAGTCCACAATAATCTCCACTGTCTTCTGGGCATTCAGCACCAGGTTGTTGTGGCTGCACCAGTGTTATGGCCCTGTCCATAATCTGTTTTGGTGGCTGTTGTTGTCTGTGCCTTTAAGTCTTTGCAGGTCCCGGAGTGGATGAGCTGACGGCTGCTGATTGGTCCCCTGGCCATGTGATCTTCATTCAAATCCCTCACCAGCAGTTGTCCCGGGGCAGCCACTGACAGCAGCAGCAGACCTGACCCTGGCCTCCAAAACCTGAGACTTTTGTGCCTGTGACTTTGTGCGACTTTTTTGGAGTTTTGTATATAGTGTGTACATTAGTTTTCATTGTAAATAGCCTTGTAAATAGCACTGCAACAGAAGGGGTGAGCTGCCTTATTGTTTTTCCTTGCACTGTTTTCTCCTGTTTATTTCAGTTAGGGAGTTAGGTGTAGCGCTTGTCTTTTGTTTGATATTTGATTTCACATAGGGTTGTAGATAACACCTCCTCCTGACTTAGGTTGTTTTGTTTGTTATTTTGGCCTTTGTTCACCCCGGAGCTTCATCTTTGCAGTGCAGAAAAATAAATCACGATTCACTAAGAAATTGGTTTCCCTTTGTGTATGGTTTTGGGGACCAGGGCGGGGCAATTCTTTCAAACTTGTGTTGCGTTCCTGTACCCCTAGACTGGGGCGTAACATAAAGTGGGGGCTCGTCCTTTTTTTTTTCTTTTGCCATTCTTTTTGCTCATTGTATTTTGTGGGTTGTCTGCAGTTTTTGGTTGGCAGTTTTCTTGTAGTGTTGGGGGTGATCTAGTCACAATGACTTTTGATGTGGATGATTTTGCACTACAACCCACCGTGGATAAGTTGGATCGATGCTCAAAGGCAGATTTGTTGTTGGTGGCAGATTTGTTTAATATGGGTGTGCCTTTACATGCTAAAAAGGCAGAAATTAAGCAGTGCCTGACAGCTCAGCTGGTGGATAAGGGGGTTTTTGCGGAGTCGAAACCTCGGCCGGTTGAGGCGACTGGAGGTTTGGTGGTGGATGCGGGAGCAGAAGCTGCTGCAACCATCCCAAAAGCTCCCAGTGGACGGGTGTCGCCAGGGGCGGAGGCTCCTGCTGCCATTCAGATCCCAAACGTTAGCCCAGCCGGACAATCAACAGGATTGGTTACGGAGGATCTTGGGCTCGCCCTTCGCCTGAAAGAGGTGGAGCTTGCGACTAAGTCCAAAGAAGTTGAGCTTATGCATCTCCGCATAGGGGCTATGGAGCTGGATCCTTCCCGGCAGCGCAATGTTACCTCTACCCCAGTGAGTAAAGTTGTGAGTAAATCTTCTGATTCACTCTCCTCTGACCAATTTGATGCAAGCAGGCAAATTGCTTTAGTGCCACCTTTCAGAGAAAGTGAGGTTGACTCTTACTTTAATGCCTTTGAACGCATCGCAACCACTTTGAAATGGCCCAAGGATGTGTGGAGTTTGTTGCTGCAGTGTAAATTGGTGGGGAAAGCACAGGAAGTGTGTGCGAGCTTGTCTATTGATGACAGCCTGGATTATGAAATTGTGAAATCCACTATTTTAAGGGCTTATGAGCTAGTTCCAGAGGCATATCGCCAGAGGTTTCGGTCGTGTGAAAAATCTGCCAACCAAACACATGTAGAGTTTGCCAGGGAGAAGACTCTCTTGTTTGATAAGTGGTTAGCTGCAAGTAAAGTGAAGGACTTTGCTCAGCTAAGAGAATTGGTCCTGCTGGAGGAATTCAAAACGTGTCTTCCAGAGAATGTTGTTGTATATATCAATGAGCAAAAGGTGGATTCGTTGTCTAAAGCTGCTGTTCTCGCAGATGAGTTTGTGTTGACCCATCGTGTTACGTTTTCAGCTGTGCGCCATGAATGTGCCCCGTTGTCTAAACCTGCGAGGAGTTTGAGGGTTTCTCCCAAGCGTCAACCGCGCCCTGATCAGGTCCCCATGACTGTCCGAGAATGCTTTTATTGCCATGATACTGGCCATCTCATTGCCAGTTGTCCGTCGCTCCGTCGCAAAGAGCAAACTCACACATGGAAAAAGCCAAAAAGCATTGGTTTTGTTCAATCGGTTGCTACTCCTAATCCCGTCAGTGATGAACCAGGAAATGACAGTCTTGACAGCAGTTACCGACCATTCATTTCACAAGGGTTCGCCTCGCTGACTGGAATAGAGGAGGATCGCGTGCCGATTGTAATTTTGCGCGACACTGGGGCTGCCCAGTCTCTCATTTTGGAAAGCGCGTTGCCTTTCTCAAGTAACTCGTTTTGTGGTGCTGATGCTCTCGTGTGGGGAGTGAAAATGAGTGTGTTACGAGCTCCGCTGCACAGAGTCTTCCTACAGTCGCCTCTCGTTTCGGGCCCGGTAACAGTTGGGGTGCGCGCTCGCTTGCCCGTGCAGGGGGTTACTATGATTCTGGGGAATGATCTAGCCAATGGGAAAGTTTTCCCGATCCCTGAAGTAATTGAAAACCCCGTCGATGATTTTGATTTTGTTTCCGAGCCTGCTGCTGACAGTCTGCCCTCTGTTTTTCCTGCCTGTGTTGTCACACGCGCCCACAAGCAT
The DNA here is from genome assembly GCF_041146795.1 of Maylandia zebra. Taxonomy (NCBI): domain Eukaryota; kingdom Metazoa; phylum Chordata; class Actinopteri; order Cichliformes; family Cichlidae; genus Maylandia; species Maylandia zebra. The sequence goes on along the minus strand of NW_027490031.1, from coordinate 2,528,467 downwards.
AAATATGGTGATGTTGACTTGTCTGACTCTTTTCTATGTTCTGAAGCTGTTCCTGAGAAAGCCGAACTGCCTGTGGAAAAAGCTGAAAAATGTGTGTCTGATAAACTGCTACCCGCTACACCTGACCTGTCTTTTGAGGTAAACAAAACAGATTTTATTCATGCGCAACAGAATGACCCGACTTTGGCCAAATGTTTACTTGCCGCAAATTCAAGCGATCAGAATCCCCGTGTCTACAGCATTGAAAATGATGTGTTAATGCGCAAATGGCATCCTCCCTCCTCTAGTGATCTTGGCTGGAACGTATTTCAACAAGCAGTTGTACCGCAAAATTTCCGACACCAAGTACTCAGCCTAGCACATGACAGTTTCTCTGGACATTTAGGAATTAGGAAGACCTACCTTCGTATTCTGCGTCACTTTTTCTGGCCAGGTTTGAAGACTGATGTGACCAAATATTGCCGCTCTTGCCACGTTTGCCAGGTCAGCGGAAAACCCAACCAGGTTATTCCTCCTGCTCCATTGCATCCAATCCCAGCCTTAGGCGAACCATTTGAGCACATAATCATCGATTGTGTAGGTCCGCTTCCAAAAACCAAGTCAGGACATCAGTACCTCTTGACTTTAATGTGCGCCGCCACACGCTTCCCCGAGGCTATTCCGTTACGCACTATCAAAGTCAAAGCCATTGTCAGAGCATTAGTAAACTTTTTCTCCCTTTTCGGTTTGCCTAAATCAGTTCAAACAGACCAAGGGTCTAACTTCATGTCCAAGATATTCGCTCAGGTCTTAAAATCGCTATCCATCAAGCATCAAAAATCCAGTGCATATCACCCCGAATCACAGGGTGCGCTTGAGCGTTTCCACCAGACTTTAAAAGCCATGATGAGGAAGTTCTGCCTCGAGTCAGGAAGAGAGTGGGACGAAGGTCTGCCACTTCTCCTTCTAGCGGTGAGGGAGAGTGTGCAGGAGTCCACGGGTTTCAGTCCCGCAGAGCTGGTGTTTGGACACACAGTGCGTGGTCCCCTGCGGCTGCTTAAAGAGAGATATCTGTCTGACACAGCTACCCCCGAGCAGAACGTATTAGATTACGTAAATTGTTTTAGGGAGCGTCTGCATAAAGCATGCGGAATTGCACGCGAGGCTCTTTCCGCGTCTCAGGAAAAAAAGAAAAGGAAATTCGACAAAAAGTCCATGCAGAGAAAATTTGAAGTGGGTGACAAAGTGTTGACTCTCCTACCCGTTCCTGGATCCTCTCTCCAGGCAAAGTTCTGTGGGCCCTATACTGTCCAAGAGAAACTGAGTGACACAGATTATGTTATAGGTACCCCAGACCGTAGGAGAAAGCGTCGTGTGTGTCATGTTAATCTGATGAAGCCTTATTTTGTTCGTGATGCAGGTGTAAACTCCTCCTCAACCCCCGCTGCGCTGTCTGCCGTGTCGGTAGTTGTGCCAGCATCCCCGTCTCAGTATAGCCCAGAAAGTGATGGCTTAGCTTTCGTTTGTGCTGAGGGTTGCTCCCGACTCAGAAACTCTGAAGTATTGGATAAGTTGAATTCCCACCTAAAACATTTAGATGAGGCCGCCCAGACCGATGTGTGTTCTCTGATCAATACTTACCCATCTCTGTTTGCTGACACTCCGTCTCGCACTACTGTCCTCGAACATGACATAGATGTAGGTGACCACCCTCCGATCAAACAACACGCTTATCGTGTGAACCCTACCAAACGTGCACTTTTTCAGCAAGAAGTTTCCTACTTGCTGGAAAATGGTCTTGCTGTCCCTAGTTCGAGTGCCTGGAGTTCCCCATGCCTTCTTGTGCCGAAGGAAGACAAAACTCCACGTTTTTGTAGTGATTTTCGAAAAGTGAACAGTGTGACCAAACCCGACTCCTACCCTCTTCCCCGCATGGAAGATTGTGTGGATAGGGTTGGCTCCGCAAAGTTTGTCACCAAACTGGACTTATTAAAGGGTTATTGGCAAGTTCCCCTCACTCCGCGTGCATCTGAAATTTCTGCTTTTGTCACTCCTGACCACTTCCTCAATACACCGTCATGCCTTTTGGCCTTCGAAATGCCCCTGCCACATTCCAACGCCTTATGCACATTGTCTTAGGTGGTGTCACAAACTGTGAAGTGTACTTAGACGACATTGTAGCCTATTCAGAGACTTGGTCAGATCACCTTGGAACACTCACGGAGATTTTTGAAAGATTACAAGAGGCATTCCTTACCCTAAATCTTGCCAAATGTGACTTTGGTAAGGCCACTGTGACTTATCTAGGGAAGCAGGTGGGTCAGGGACAGGTGCGCCCCCTGCTGGCTAAAATCCAGGCTATCCTAGATTTCCCTGTGCCTCGCACTAGACGTGAGCTTCGCCGGTTCCTTGGTATGGCCGGCTATTATCGTGGCTTCTGTAAGAATTTTGCAGATGTAGTTGCACCTCTCACCAGTCTCACAAGTGTGTCAAAACCATTTGTATGGTCCCCCACATGCCAGAATGCTTTTGAGTCTGCCAAAGCTCTCCTCTGCAGCACACCAGTACTTGCCGCTCCTGTTTTCACACATCCGTTTAAACTTGAGGTGGATGCCAGCGCCAACGGTGCAGGTGCGGTGCTGTTGCAGGAGGATAGGCAGGGTGTTGATCACCCAATTGGTTACTTTTCGAAAAAATTCAACTCCCACCAACAGAAATACAGCACCATTGAAAAAGAAGCCCTCTCTCTATTGCTTGCTCTACAGCATTTCAAGGTCTATGTCGGTTCCAGTTCAGCACCCGTCATTGTTTACACAGACCACAACCCCCTCGTGTTTTTGACCCGAATGCGAAATTCTAACCAAAGGCTCATGAGATGGTCCCTCTTAGTACAGGATTTCAATCTGGAGATCCATCACAAGAAAGGGACAGAGAATGTACTGGCAGATGCACTGTCACGTGGTTTTCGGAACCCCTAAGCGCCAAACATCTTTAGGGGAGATGTTTGGTCTTGGGAAGGGGGGTGTTATGGCCCTGTCCATAATCTGTTTTGGTGGCTGTTGTTGTCTGTGCCTTTAAGTCTTTGCAGGTCCCGGAGTGGATGAGCTGACGGCTGCTGATTGGTCCCCTGGCCATGTGATCTTCATTCAAATCCCTCACCAGCAGTTGTCCCGGGGCAGCCACTGACAGCAGCAGCAGACCTGACCCTGGCCTCCAAAACCTGAGACTTTTGTGCCTGTGACTTTGTGCGACTTTTTTGGAGTTTTGTATATAGTGTGTACATTAGTTTTCATTGTAAATAGCCTTGTAAATAGCACTGCAACAGAAGGGGTGAGCTGCCTTATTGTTTTTCCTTGCACTGTTTTCTCCTGTTTATTTCAGTTAGGGAGTTAGGTGTAGCGCTTGTCTTTTGTTTGATATTTGATTTCACATAGGGTTGTAGATAACACCTCCTCCTGACTTAGCTTGTTTTGTTTGTTATTTTGGCCTTTGTTCACCCCGGAGCTTCATTTTTGCAGTGCAGAAAAATAAATCACGATTCACTAAGAAATTGGTTTCCCTTTGTGTATGGTTTTGGGGACCAGGGCGGGGCAATTCTTTCAAACTTGTGTTGCGTTCCTGTACCCCTAGACTGGGGCGTAACTGTTACGTCCCTCTGCAGCTTTTAATCGTCTCAGTGTTTTCAGCTGGTGCTAATTGGCCACACCTAGTCAGGTGTGGATAAAAGCATACCTGAGGCAAGCTTTCCGGCAGTGCACTAGTCTTTGCCTTGGTGGCACCAGCCATTTTAGCCAACCTGGTTTTCCATTTTAGGATGAAACCTCTTCTCACCCACACTCTGTTATTCATCTCCTTTTTTTTATGTTGTGGCTTTTGAGCCGGGTCGTAACATAAGTGGGGGCTCGTCCGGGATCTTTGGACATTTTAGTGGAGACTGAATGTCAGTTTGTTTTGCTTTTAAGTGGGTGAGTGATGGTGGTCACTGTAATTGTGCAAACTCCCTTTAGTTAGTGTGTTTCAGCTGGGTGGCTGTGCTGCCCTTCCATCGAAGCACTTGTTTGTTGTTTTGCTTTATTGTTTTAGTTTATTGTGTTTGGTGGCTATCCTGGGTGGGGGTACGCTTCAGAGTTTGGTAGGAGACTATATCTCTGGTCTGCTGCCTGCTCTCGAGTTCGCGTTTAAAGTTGCCTCGAGCCTGGTACACCACTGAAGACTAGGGTAGGAAAAGTAAGGGTTTTGTTGTTTTTAGTGTTTTAGGCTGGGAGTTGCACATAGTAAATCAGTGGCACCAAACTTGGTAGGAGGTTTGAGACCATTCTTGATTATGGTCTGTAGCTGAGGCAGGTAGGCTGTTTTTAAGTTGGCATTGTGTGCACACCCTGTGTGTGCATATGTCAGTGTGGATGGATGCTAATGAGATCCTTGTGAGGTGAGTGTTTTGTGCTGTGACCTTTAGTGTTGTGGGGAATATGGCTATTTTGTTGGATCACTTGTGAGTGTTGTTGGCCAGGTGATGGCAATAACACTGTGGGGTGCTGAGCCACCCTTGATGTGATCATTGTGTGGCCATAGCTCTCCATTTTGTGGTTGGTCACTAGTACGCTTGATTTACTGAACTTTTTGGATTAAAGTAACTTGTTGTGGTATAGGGCCACTTGTATGTGACTGTTTGTGTGGTGGAGACAACAGATCACTTGGTTGTGATTATTTGTTGCTACTTTTGGTTTTGTGTTGTAGCAGATCAGGTAATCATTTTGGGTTTGTGACTGTTGTGCTCCTTTGTGTTGGTCACATGTTACTTTTTGTCTGTTCAGTGTGGCAACTTCAAATCCTCATGCCCATCCATGCTTAGAGATGCCAACTATAACGTGAACACTGTGCTTCTGTTAGCTTTAACTTTTATTCCAGGTTTGTGGGTCAAGGAACTGAAGGCTTCAGAGGGGCTTTTAATAAATTTAAGGGTCCTAGAGGAACCCTTTTAAGGGAGGAGGTGTTACGTCCCTCTGCAGCTTTTAATCGTCTCAGTGTTTTCAGCTGGTGCTAATTGGCCACACCTAGTCAGGTGTGGATAAAAGCATACCTGAGGCAAGCTTTCCGGCAGTGCACTAGTCTTTGCCTTGGTGGCACCAGCCATTTTAGCCAACCTGGTTTTCCATTTTAGGATGAAACCTCTTCTCACCCACACTCTGTTATTCATCTCCTTTTTTTTTTTTTTTTTTTTTTTTTTTTTTTTGTGGTACACCGGTGTTCATTGTGATGGTACATGAGCAGTGGTTATCCAGCCGGACATGTTGGGGGCGGTTGGTCAGGAAGTCCAGTAACCATTTGCAGATGAGGGAACTGATGCCCAGGTCTGTCAGTTTCCTGATGAGTTGTGAGGGGTGGATTGTATTGAATGTTGAACTGAAGTCTATGAACAGCATTCTGGCGTAGGTGTTGTTGTTGTCCAGGTGTGAGAGGACAGAGTGCAGTGCGATGGAGACTGCATCCTCTGTGCTCCTGTTCTGGCGGTATGCGAATTGGTGGGGGTCCAGGGTGGGTGGGGGAGGGGAGACAGGATTTGAAGTGTGCTAGGACCAGCTGCTCTAAGCACTTAGCGATGATGGGGGTGAGTGCTACTGGGCGGTAGTCATTGAGGCAAGATGGGTTGGAGTTTTTGGGTATCGGGACGATGGAGGTGGATTTGAAGCAGGCCGGTACCACAGCGTGGGCCAAGGACAGATTGAATATGTCTGTGAGCACTCCTGCAAGCTCCCCAGAACACGCTCTGAGAACACGCCCGGGGATGCCATCAGGACCTTCAGCCTTGTGGACATTGATCCTGCTCAGCACCGCTCCTACATCGGTGGGGGAGAGAGTCAGAGGTTGGTGGTCTGGCGTCATGTCTGCTTTGGTTGTGGTTGTGGGGTTCCCTCGCTCAAAACGAGCATAAAAGTTGTTGAGCTCGTTGAGGAAGGAGACATCAGAGGATGCGGGGGAGGGTTTGGTGGTCCTGTAGTCTGTAAAGGTCTGGATTCCTTGCCACATGCGTCGGGGGTTGGAGTTGGAGAAGTGTTCTTCTACCTTCTTTTTGTAATGGTGTGTGGCTTTTTTGATGCCCTTCTTTAGATTAGCCCTGGCTGTGCTGTAGGCGTGTGCATCTCCTGACCTAAAGGCAGTGTTGCGGGCCTTCAGGAGGAGACGAACATCCCGGTTCATCCAAGGCTTCTGGTTGGGGGTACATATGGTCCAAATGTTGATGATCCCTCATTCTTTCACGGTTTTTTCAGTGCACTCTCTGAACACTTAGATGGCACACTTGTTCTTGAAGGCGACCTCAACCTTGGACTAAATGAAGAAATGGATAGGCTCAATACAGCAGGAACTCAGCGTAATTGGCAGTCCACAAATATAATTAAACAGTATATGAGCGACTTTGGTCTTTGCGATGCATGGTGCTCCCTTCACCCCACCAGTAAGGAATATACTTTTTTCTCGCATGTTCATCACTCTTACTCTCGTCTGGATTATTTTCTGGTCAGCAGCTCACTGCTGAGCGACATTTCAGGCACTGAGATTCACCCTATAGCTGTTAGCGATCATGGTCCTATATCTTTAACACTAATGCACAAGAATAATACTACGCCAAGAAAAAACTGGAGATTTAATATATCACTACTTAAAGATGAAAACTTTATTAAATATTTTAAAAAAGAGTGGACTTCATATTTAGACTATAATGACACTCCTGGGACATCTGCATCTGTTCTATGGGAAGCAGGGAAAGCTGTGATGAGAGGTAAAATAATTCCTTTCTCATCACATAAAAAGAAAAAAGAAAACAAAAATATTCAGGAATTAGAAAAAAGAACATCTAATCACTAGAAGAAGCCTACGCGTCCCACCAAGATCAGGAAACATTGAACAAAATACGCAAAACAAAACTAGAATTACATGAAATAATTTATAAAAAGAAAAACAAAACTCTTGGTACAAAGACTACGGTTACAAAATTATGAACATAGTAATAAATCCAGTCAATTTCTAGCAAACCAGATATAAATAAAGAAATAAAAAACAATTATATGTGCTGTTCAAGATTCATCTGGGAACACAATATATGAACCGAAAGAAATAACCAACATTTTCAGGGATTTCTATAAAACATTGTATTCACCACAAATAAACCCATCTAAAAAGGAAATTGATCAGTTTTTAGACAACATAACTCCCAAAATTATTAGACTCTCAAGCAATGGCACTGGATTCACCACTGACACCAGGTGAACTCCAGGAAACCCTGATAAGTATGCTCAATAATATGGCTCCAGGTCCAGACGGCTTTCCTGCAGAATTCTACAAAGAATTCTGGACGATTCAGGCACCATTATTTTTTACAGAACGTTGTTAGAAATCAAAGAAAAGGGCAGACTTCCATCAAATATGAGTTCTGCAAACATTAATCTCCTGCTAAAACCAGGCAAAGACCCTGTATATCCCTCAAGCTATCATCCAAAATCCCTTATAAATGTAGACCTTAAAATAATCTGCAAAGCTCTCTCAAAGAGACTGGAGAAAATAACCCCCCTCTTAATTCATCCTGACCAAACTGGTTTCATAAAAGGTAGGCACTCATCAACAAATACACGTAGATTACTTAATTTGATAGACTACTCATGCAGTAAAAACCTAGAAACTACAATATTCTCTTTAGACGCAGAAAAAGCATTTGACAGAGTTAACTGGGAATTTCTATTTGCAACTTTACACAAATTTGGTTTTGGATCCTCTTTCATAAACTGGTTAAAAATATTATATAATTCCCCAACAGCTTGTGTCAGAACAAATGACCAGACATCCTCCAGCTTCTGTCTCCTGAGGGGCACCAGGCAGGGATGCCCACTCTCCCCTTCACTGTTTGCAATTTTTATTGAACCACTAGCAGCAGCAATTAGACAGAATTCAGTAATTAAGGGCATAAAATGTAAGAACGTTGAACATAAAATCAGCCTTTATGCGGATGATGTGTTACTCTTTCTCAAAAATTCACAAACCAATATCTCTGGGGTGATTGAATTGATAAACTCTTTTGCAAGAATATCAGATTACTCAATTAACAGGTCCAAATCTACAGTCCTACCGATTAATTGCTCCCTCCATAATTCCTCTTCTGTCTTATTTAATGAATCATTTCAATGTAAGCAGCTATCTCCTGGAAGTTTTCAGTCTTTTGAATATGTGGCTTTACAGCTGAAGGCCCCATCCAAAGTTGTGTTTCTTAATGTTTACAGGCCTCCCAAATACTGCACAGACTTTTTTAATGACCTCAGTGAACTGCTGTCTGTGATCTGTGTTGATTTTGACTGTGTAATTATTGTTGGGGATTTTAACATCCATGTGGACAACCCTCAAGACAAAGGGACTAAAGACCTGAGTAACACTCTGGGCAACTTTGGGCTGACTCAGCATGTAACAGAGGCCACACATAATAGAGGACACACTCTTGATCTACTGATCTCCAAAGGCCTGAGCATTTCAAAGGTTACTGTGTCTGATGTGGGCCTGTCTGATCATTACTGTGTTTTCTTTGAAAGTAAAATCTCAGCCCACATAAATATATCAACAACAGTGATCACAAAATGGTGTATAACTGAACACAGTAGTGCAATTTTTAACCGGGTCTTCCCATTAACACCTGACCTGTCCAGAGGGTCAGTCAATGAGCTCGTCAATAGCTTCAATGCTAACATGTTAAACGTAATGGACACTATTGCTCCCATTAAGGTGAAGGTTATCTCTGGAAGGAAAAAGTCTCCATGGAGAAACTCCACACTGGTGAAAAATGAAAAAAGAGAGTGTAGGAAAGCTGAGCGCAGATGGAGAAAAACAAACCTCCAGGTTCATTATGACATTTATAAAGAGAAACTTCACAATTATAATTTACAACTGAGGAGTGCAAGGAGGTCCTACTTCTCTGACATCATCACTAAAAACAGCCATAATGCTCGGGTCTTATTTTCTACAGTTGACAGGCTAACAAACCCTCCTGTGTCAGTGGCAGCTGAACTTCATTCGACCATGGCCTGCAATGACTTTGCCAAATTCTTCACAGAAAAAATCCAAAAAATTAGACAAGCAATTGGTACATCAACAGCAGATCCAGGATATGTACTGTGTCCACCAAAAACTGTTTAAACACCATGAAACAGTTTCAACCTATTAACAGCAAAGACCTGGAGGACATCTTAGGTCAACTGAACTCCTCCTCCTGCTGTTTAGATGTCCTGCCAACAAGTTTTTTCAAAAAGGTCTCAAAGACTTTAGAGTCAAACCTGTTACAGATCGTCAACTTTTCTTTATCAGGTGTGTTTCCAGAATCACTAAAAACTGCTGTAATCAAACCTATAATGAAAAAGGACAATCTTGACAAGACACAAATGAACAACTACAGGCCGATCTCAAATCTCCCATTTTTAAGTAAGATCATTGAAAAAGCAGTTTCTCAACAGCTCAATTACTTCTTAAAACAGAATAATTGCTACGATGCCTTCCAGTCAGGTTTTAGACAGAACCACAGCACTGAAACCGCTCTGACCAAAGTGTTTAATGACATATGTCTGAATACAGACAGTGGAAAAATGTCAGTCTTAGTTTTACTGGATCTCAGTGCAGCATTTGATACAGTTGACCACAACATATTACTCAAACGACTGGAGAACTGGACAGGTCTTTCAGGAACTGTACTAAACTGGTTCAAAACATACTTAGAAAACAGGAAATACTTTGTATCAATAGGTAACTTCACATCTGAGCAGACAAGTATCACATGTGGAGTTCCCCAAGGTTCCATCTTGGGACCCCTTCTGTTTAACATTTACATGCTCCCACTGGCACAGATTATAAACAACAACAAAATAAACTATCACAGCTATGCAGATGACACACAAATATATATCACAATGTCACCAGGAGACCGAGGCCCTGTACAGGCTCTTGGTAAATGCATTGAGGAAATCAATGACTGGTTGTGCCACAATTTTCTCCAGCTAAACAAAAACAAAACTGAGGTAATGGTCTTTGGCGCCAAAGGGAAACGATTACAGGTCACCAGAGAACTTCAATCTATACATCTAAAAACCACAAACCAGGCGAGAAATTTGGGTGTAGTGATGGATGCAGACCTAAACTTAGAAAAACACATTAAGACAATAACAAAGTCAGCTTACTATCACCTCAAGAATATTTCAAGGATAAAAGATCTGATGTCTCAACAGGACCTGGAAAAACTAGTCCATGCATTCATCTTTAGTAGGCTTGATTACTGTAACAGCATCTTTACAGGTCTACCTAAAAAATCAGTCAGACAACTACAGCTCATTCAGAACTCTGCTGCTCGAGTCCTCACTAAGACCAAAAAAGTGGACCACATCAGTCCAGCTCTGAGGTCTTTACACTGGCTGCCTGTCCGTCAGAGGATAGACTTTAAAGTTCTGATGCTGGTCTATAAAGCTCTGAATGGTTTAGGACCAAAATACATCAATGACCTCCTGACCCAGTATGAACCTTCCAGATCCCTCAGGTCATCTGGATCCGGTCTTTTATCAGTTCCCAGAGTCAGAACCAGACACGGAGAAGCTGCATTCAGCTTTTATGCTCCTTATATCTGGAACAAACTCCCAGAAAGCCTCAGATCAGCTGAAACACTCAGTTTATTTAAATCCAGGTTGAAGACTCACCTGTTCTCAGCTGCATTTGAATAAAGCACCAAATCCACACGTTTAAGCTTAAATTTCAAAACTTACATTTAACTACTGATTTTATCTACTGTTCTGATTTTATCTGTTTTGATAAAATCGATATATACTGTTTTGTTTGTTTGTTTGTTTGTTAATTAGTTAGTTAGTTTATTTGCTTGTTTTAATCAATTTTAAATCATGCTTTTTATTTGTTTTTATTTCTAATGTCTCTGTAAAGCACTTTGAATCACCTTGTTGTTGAATTGTGCTATACAAATAAACTTGCCTTGCCTTGCCTTCTACACCACTGCAATTGGGAAATATAAAATATTTAGGTATTAATGTTTCTCCCAAGCTTGCAGATCTAACTAAATTAAACCATATCCCACTTTTAAATAAGGTAGAAGATGATCTGGCTAGGTGGAAATGTCTACCCATATCACTCATGGGAAGGGTTGCCGCTATAAAAATGATGGTCTTACCAAAAATAAATTATTTATTCTCAATGATCCCAACTAAACCGCCACAAGATTGGTTCAGATCTCTAGATTCATGTATGTCCAAATTCCTTTGGAAAAATAAACCCCCACGTATAAGCTTAAAAACACTACAAAAGACCAAGGATAGAGGAGGATTAGAACTACCTAACTTTCAGCACTACTTCTTAGCCAACAGGCTTCAGTTCATCTCAGGATGGCTAAAACATACCCTCTTAGATGAACCTTGGCTAGATGTAGAACAACAAGCACTTTGCAATAATCTAGAGATCTCAGACCTACATTTTATCAGCTCAAACATCCAACGACATGAATGCTTTAAAAGCATCAACATCAGCTCTTCTCTGACAGCATGGTGGGAGTTTCTAAAATTGACGGCGTCTTCATTAATCCCATGCAAACGTACACCTATCTGGAACAACCCTGACATATTACAAAACAATAATATGATAACCTTTTCAGATTGGAGTGGTAAAGGAATCAAATATTTAGAACATATACTAGAAGGAACAGAATTTATTTCATTTGATGGACTAGTTACACAATATGGGATCAACACGAAAAGATTTTTAGAATATCAACAAATTAAATCCATAGTAAAAAAAGAAATTTAAACCCGGTCAAGTTGAACTACAAACACCACCAAGTGTGGTTGAATTTCTTACTCTTAAAACCCCCAAATTACTATCCAAAATATACAGAATGTTTTCTAAAACAGATGAATCAATATCACTTCCTATTGCAAAATGGGAAGCGGATTTATCAGTTAACTTAGACCAAAACTTCTGGTCTCAGATTTGCTTAAAAACTTTTCATCTAATCAGAAATCCCAGTCTTCAATTAATTCAATACAAAATATTACATAGAGTGCACTATACAGGTCATCGGATGTTCAAGATGGGCTTTACGTCTACCAACAACTGCTCACACTGCCAAACCAATTCACCGGACAATTATATCCACGCTCTTTGGTTCTGTCCACCAGTTCAGAAGTTTTGGCGCGAGATATGTGAAGACTTATCAAAGTGTCTGAAATGTAACATTCCAACTTCCCCCTTAGTGTGTTTGTTGAGCAGCTTAGATAATGTCACTTCAGAAAAGAATATAGCCCATATGGTTTTCACTGCCCTATGCATAGCCAAGAAAACTGTCCTCATGAACTGGAAAAATAAAAATAATTTTAATTCTAACCAATATAGAAATTGAAGGAAAAAATGTCCATCCCGGTTTTCCCTCCAAGGCACGAGCGATAAGCAGAGTTCTGTCCTTTCCTTCTAAGATTCCTAATTATTTAAAGTAACACTCAGGTATGCCATTCAGCTGGGTTAGTTACGACGTCGGGAGCAGCTTGGGAGAACAAGGAAACACAGACTGCTTCAGGTTGTCTTCCCAAATCGACTCAAAGGTTTATTTAGTACATAACAGCTTATATAGAGGAAAAAAAGGTTCGTGTGTCAGCAAGTTCTCAGTTCAAACCGGTACAGACCAAATAAGGAAACGTCTTCCTGCCTTGTGAGCAAAGAAGTATCCTGTGTGTAGTTTATCAGTTCAGCTACAATTTATGATCATCCCAGCAAAATACACTCCTAGACATAGAATACAGAGTTCTTTCATTAGTGAATTCTGAAACAAACCACCTGGCCTTTAACGAGCCTTTTTCTAAGAGATAAAGAAAAAGGGAGGATGGGAGTAAGGAAGTGGTCTCGTCTCTGTGGTGTTTTCGACCTTGGGGTACCAGCCTGTGAGTCTTACACATTAATTCTTGGGTCAGAGAGAAAGAGAAAAACAACTATTAAATGGGCCTTATTGAGTAACTCTTTTCTGTATAATATCACAATAAAACAATATCCTGTAAATGCTACCGTGGTATCAAAATATCACAACAGAAATGATTTATTAGATTACATTAGTCTTGATACAGCCTCTGCCACCACATCAGATTAATTGCTCTGGGCTCCTTTGATCAGCTCCATCGCCTAGGGGGGGGTGGGGGGTCATAGTTTGGTCCCGCCTTCACTGTTGTGATTGATGTGGGGGTAGGGACAGGCTTAGGGCGTCGGGGGGTTCCCCGGAGGCATCTTCCTTGGGGGGCTCAACCCGGGGTAGCGGTCATGTCCAATTAGTGTCACGGGCTGCGATGGCAGACGGTGGGGATGTGAGAAATGAGGACCCAAAATGCAGGACTTGACGCTGAAGGCAGTGCGTTTATTTACAATGGTGACAATCCAAACAACAATAAATCCCCCGTGCGATCCCGACTCCCGTTCCGTGTCTTCTCCTTTATCCCGTGCTCTGTCTCCGTTCCCTGTGTACTGTCCGTGTGCTGCCTCCTGGTCGCCACAATTCCTCCTGAGGAAACACGCATACAAAGGCACCTCTGGGTTTGTTCAAAATCACTACCCTTTCAGCTTATTTTTTCCCAAAAGTGGCCACCAACAGATTAGGTCTGTAATTTTGATTATTTTTTTTTGTTTTTTTACAATTTTTTCTGCATAAAGCTTTTAACTAACTTCAGTTCTTTTCATAAATAAAAAATAGTTATTACTTTTTAAATTTTTAATCCTTTAAACACCAGTTTGTCTGTCCATTGCACGAGTTGGAAGACAACCTCAAATCTCACAATTTTATATAATTGCAGTGTTACTGGAATTTCTTGTATTATTAATAGTAGAGGACATGTAATTGATTCACATCAACACTGATAATAATGCATTGTTATTTTTGTGCAGGGAGAGCAAAAACACAAAAACTCCCTCTCAGCTTGTTCGTGGCCAAAATGGCCACCCCTCATTTACGTTTACAAAACGGTATATAATTCATTTATATTTAGAATAAATTCAATTTTCATTGACTTAATTTTTTAACCCTTTTTTTTTTTGTTGATTTTTTTGTGTCCCGTTTGGATCTTTAGCCATCAGAATTGTTGTCTTAAGGCCAAGAAAGATGCCAAGCGGATTTATTTTACCAAGTGGATCATCATGGCCTTGCCATATTGGTCCATTTGAGTGACCTTTATTATAATTATGTATTTATTTCATTTTCGGTTGCTACAAACGGGACAGACATGACTGGGGGATAGGACAGGGGGAAATAATGAAAGAAAGGAGAGAGGGAGAGAAAGAAAACCAGAGGGGAGAAGAGATGGTGAGAAAGTGGGGAAGAAAGAAAGAAACTCAAACAAAACACCTGGGTCACCTGTATGGAGAAAAAAAAACAGAAGAGAAAGCAAACAACAAAGAGCAACATAATAAATACAGCACCATCACAATAAACTAGCCAGCAGTAGATAACAGTAGATACTGAATATTAAACAATATTGTGCCTCACGCAAGATAGACAGGACACAATGTGCTTTGAGGCAGCAGCCAAGAAAGGTGTAGTCCGCGTCTGTGAACACCCGTGTGTACACCCGTGTGCATGCCTGTGTGGATCAGCATTCTTGCATTCCAAAGGTTTCTCCATGTAATGATCTGCTAGGGAGTGTGGGGAGCCATAGCCCCGTCCACCAGGGTATGAAGCAGGTATGGAGGAGATCCAGGCCCCAGATATCCAGAGGCCCCAGAGTACAAGGACCCGAGGAGGACCACCAAAAGGGGGGGAACCGTGCCACCCTCCTGGGAAGAGGTGAGTAGAGCCCCAAACGAGAGGTCACACAGAAGCTACGGAGCAGAGACCAGCTGGGCCACAGGTGCCCGGCCCTGCCAATCAGCCACCAGGAGTGAGCCGGTACATATATGAGCGCCCAGCCCCAGTTGACAAGGACCACCAACACACCAACGTCTGGGGGCATCAGCCACTGGCAGGGAGTGTGGTGAGGGGAGATAGGCCTCCGTACTTTAGAGGGCCTGAGATGTTCCCAGAGAGGTTGAGTCTAAGTCTAAGACCCAACCTGACATATAGACACAGACGAACAGGCGCACGCGGACACAAACGTGCATTCCCACCCCCATATACACAACCAAATCCTCGGCACTCACCCAACGTGTAGACAGACACAAATAGACACTGCACAGACAGTCGCACTCCCCAAACATACTCTATATCCCAGGTCCAGGTACCCCCGCCCTCAGAGGGGCAAGCCGCACCTAGACCCAGGAGATGTAACCCTTCTCTCTGGGGTGGAGGCAAGCGGACCACCTCCTTATCTGCAGTAGCGGGGAGGCCCCGCAACCCAGACCCCAATCTGACGGCCAGCAGCTCCTCCCAGCCCGCCAGCCCTGACGGCTAACAGAACCGGGGTGAGTGAAGACCCCAAACCTCCCTACGCCCACTCATATGTAGTGTTGCTGTGTGCTGTTCTAAAGTGCATTTAAAACTCAGGAGAGCATGGTACTAGCTTCCTCTCAGAGAGCAGCACGTCTCCTCCCGAAAACCCTTAGTGTCTATATGTATTTAAAATTGAGGGTAGGGCACCAGCGCCAGAGGTGGGTTGGAATACACCGACCATCCTCTGGATGCTGTAGAACGTGCCCACCCCCAAGGCCCTATATGTATGTGTTATGTGAGAGTGTGAGTAATGTGGATGTCTAGGTTGCAGAATAAAATTGAGGCACAGGCGGCCAGAAGGGGACAGAGGGGGAGTGCCTCCCCTGCACCCTGGTGACATCCTGCACCCAAAGCCCTGCGTGTGTGGGTGGGTGTGGTAGAGTGGGAATAGGGAGGCAGCTGAGGATGGGGAGGGAAGAAAGGGAGGGGCAAGCGGCCCCTCCCTGGGGCCAGCTCCCCCGCTGACTCCAGTAGGCACCCCCACACTCTGGAACCCACCAGGGCAAGGTGGCTCAGGCCCATCCGGACCGGGGCCCGCAGCAGCAGCACCGCCCAGCCCTACAGAGTCCGGGGAAGCCCACCCGACTCCACCCCAGAGAAAACTGCACTCACCCCATCATCTCCCAAACTACACAAGACAATAGACACCCAGGTTGAGTTCATTCTCCACCTCTCCTATATCTCTCCCCCCACCTGCAGAGTGAGCTCCTGTAGTGAGGAGACCACCTGCAAAGATATAACAACCTCCCCACCAGTTAGAGAGCCCCCTAGTTGGGCCGATGCACCAGAGGTCCCCTGCACTGGGGCTGAGCCCCCATGCACCCACCCGCCCACAGCTCCGGCGACACAACAGCCAGGACCCAAGCCCCCAAGGGCCAGCCAGCACCCCAGACCGGGGGCAGAGCACCCCTGGACCCCCAAGCCTCCACACCTGTCCCGGACCCACCCAGGGGCAACCAGGGTACCAGGCCAGTAACCAACGTCCGCCAGCACAGACCATCCCCCATCTCCGCTGTATGCAGCCACATGGAAAACACCATCTAAGAGCCACCAGAGCCCCTAACCAGGTCATGACCACATCCCCCAGGTTAGTCCCTCTAGGGAAACGTCCCTAGGGACTCCCCAGACGCCCTAAGGCCGTCCCTACCCCCATATCCACCACAATAGCGAAGGCAGGACCAAACCATGACCCCCCCAACCCCCACTAGGTGATGAAGCCGATCAAAGGAGCGCAAAGGGATTGATCAAATGTGATGGCAGAGGCTGTTTCAAGACTAATGTGATCTATTAGATGGTTTTTATATTGGTTAGAATTAAGATTATTTTTCCAGTTAATGAGGACCATTTTCTTGGCAATGCATAGGGCCGTAAAAACAACGTGGGCTGTGTTTATTTCTGCAGTGACCTCATCCAAGTTGCCCAGCAAGCATACTTATGCTGGGCTTACACTGTGCGATTTTTGGCCCATTTTGAGCCGATTTTTGAGTCGTGCGACCGTTTTGGCGATCGGCCCGATTTTGGCCTTCATCATGCGTCGTGCATCGTGTAGTATACGTGGGGTAACGAGACGCGATTAACACCTCACGACGATTGATGATCGGGAGCTGGTCGTGAGGTGTCACCGCAGTTTTTCACACTGCGCACGCGCAAACACAAATGTCAGCGAAAAAGACGGCGCAGCAGTGCACTGTGTGATCTGGACACAAGCGATGGAGGTACAACTTCTAGAACTATGGCAAGCTCATCCGAGCCTTTTCGATGTGGCATCACAAAATTATCACAACCACAACAACCGTGAAAATAGTTGGATCTACACTGCTGCTCAATCACAGCTGCCTGATCATGTTTTTCATTAACAATTTAGCAAAGTTGATGGTGGTGTGCGTGTCTGTGTGAGTGAAAGACAGAGAGGGAGAGCGAGCGACAGAATTTCTGTTATAACCTTCATCTTATGGACGCACAGTGTGAGCACTCTCACTAGTGTGAGACCCTGCATCGTGACCTATGAACTTCTAACCCCTGCGAGTCAACCGTACAGTTTGAGCAGGAGCTGAATCGCGCGACTGAAAAAATCGCACAGTGTCTGCCCAGCATAATGGGGAGGCTGGAATGTTACATTTCAGACACTTTGATAAGTCTTCACATATCTCACGCCAAAACTTCTGAACTGGTGGACAGAACCAAAGAGCGTGGATGTAATTGTCCGGTGTATTTGCTGTGCCGTGTGAGCAGTTGTTGGAAGGCAAGTTTTTTAACCCTTTAAAGCCGGTCAGAGCGGGCACGCTCCATTTTGCGTAACTATTTTTAAATCCCTGTAGAACCGGAACCATGTAAGCTAGCGCAATAATTTATTTTTGCATATAAAACAAGAAAGCAAAGGTGACAGGAGGGGCGCTGCTCTTGTGGCGACCTGCAGCAGGTGTTTACTGGTGTTTTCTTTTTCTTTTTAACTTTGTTTTAACTCTGTTTTTAACCGTGGTTTTAACTTTTTATTAAGTTGGGGTTTTTTTGCCGAGATGGAGATCTTCTACACCTTAGTTTTATTGTTGTTGGCGATATTCACCTGGAGTCATTCACTCTCACTGATAATCACTTCTACATGCGAGGAACTACTTGGATTACAGTGGTCCTGTTTGTCTATGTACGACTCTTCTAATGCTTGGACAGATGTGATTCTTGGTGAGGATTTATTTGCCCAGTTGAAGACTAATTTTGGAAAGCCCCGCTGCTTGAGAAAATGCGGGAAAAAAGGCAGCGTGCATCAGCGTGTAAGAAAACTTCAGAGGAAGAATCGTGTTCCTCTGCCTTCTATGATTCTGGCAAATGTCCAATCTCTTAGGAACAAAACGGATGAATTACAAGGAAATGTGCTTCATCTACGGGAAAACAGGGAGGCTTGTCTAATGGCGCTTACCGAGACGTGGCTGACCGATATGGACAGTGACACTTCACTGCGAATCAGCAGCTTTGGGACCCTTGTCAGATTGGATCGAAACTGTGGAGTAACACGCAAATCTCACGGAGGAGGGGTATGTTTGTATATCAACCAGGGCTGGTGTAATAACTTTACTGTGCGGGAGCGGTTGTATCTTCCTGACATCGAGCTCCTTTCAGTATCTGTTAGGCCTTGTTACTTACCGAGGGAGTTCCCTCAAATTTCTGTCACTGTTTACATTCATCCTAAGGCTGACGTTAAAGTTGCTGCCGATGCCATTTTTAAAGTGGTACACAATCTGCAGACTCTCTCACCGGATGCTCCTAATTTTATTCTTGGTGATTTTAACAATTGTAATCTTAAGAAATCACTGAACAATTTCTTTCAATATGTCACTTGTCCTATAAGGAATAACAAAACGCTGGATTTGTGTTATGGACCAATTAAGGGGGCATATAAGTCTGTGGCCGGACCTGCGCTAGGTTCTTCGGATCACAATGTTATTCACCTCCTCCCTGCTTACAGATCTGTGATTAGGAGGGAGAAGTACGGTGGCTGGGAAGTGCAAATCGCAACAAATTAAAAAACCGCAACAAATTAAAAACCCGCAACAAATTACAAAAACCCGCAACAAATTAAAAAAAACCACAACAAATTACAAAAACCCGCAACAAATTAAAAAAACCCACAACAAATTACAAAAACCCACAACAAATTACAAAAACCCACAACAAATTAAAAAAAACCCACAACAAATTAAAAATCCTTGACACAACGTGACACAACGATTAGCCTAATAGGGCTTTTGGAGCGTGATGTCACGAGAGGGGCGTGGCCAGGATTTTTGGTTGAGGCGCCATGTTTCTGGGCCAAACAAAGTGCTAGCGAAAGAGGAGCAAATGTACACGGATAACACCAGCTATGGTTCGTACTTGCTGTGCGGTCGGTTGTAAAGTTAGATCGCACAACCGGCAAGGGAATAAGGTTGAAAATGGTTTATCTTTTCATTCTTTCCCCACCTGGAAGCAACATGAGACAGCTCATGTATCGGATGTTACCAAAAGAAGACCACGCTCCTTGGAATCAGGCCCCCATCTCCATCTCCAGAACTGCAGAAACTCCCGGATCATGGGGCCAGTCTTCTGCAAAACATGAAGGTCAAACAATGCACACCCAGGAAAGACTGAGGTAGTGGCTTGAACGGCGGGGGTTACTGGTTTCCTACCAATAACCTGGGGCAAAGGGTCAGGTACTACAGACTCTGAGCCTAGGACGCCCCCTCCTGAACCTCGCCTCAGTGGTTCAGGGGGTGGAAATTTCCCTTAATAGAAGAACAAACAACATTATTTGAACTGACTTGCGCTGCTATACCAGCTGACTGCGCAGGCATGACTGTGGGCTCACCAGGGCACTCTCTGGCAAAATGCCCAACCTGCACATACCTCCACGCTCCCATAATATACCCTCACGACGAACATCCATCAAGTTGGCAGTAGGGTGGGCACGGACATAATGCTTGAATTGTCTGGGTAAGAAACAATCAGGCACATTTTCCAAAAATTGATCTCTAAGTAAGACATCTGTGTTCAGCAGATCAGGAGGGGACTGTTTTTACAACCCTATTCATGAGACACATAAGAGCATGTGATAATTCCTGTAATATCTCTCCCTCCTGCCGTTTTCTTGAAGAAAAAAAAACAAAAACAAAACAACTCCTACAGAGAAACATATGACTTAGTACACCCATACAGTTCCTGTAAAATAGTCAAAATCTTTTTTGGGATTGTTTTTCTCCTCTGGAAGCTGATATTTAATCTCTTCTCTGGGCTCGCCTTCTGGATGAACATAGATGAAAAGGGTTTGGTTGGCTGGTGAATGATGTCGTGCCCTCAAACAGGCTTGCATCTCTTCCACCACTTGGCAATACCTATACCAGTCTTATTGTTTAACCATGGGAACGTCCTCTTCTGAGGAAGATAAATCAGTCTATCAGTCACGGGAGCTGAAACAGCAGAATACCCATGGATCAATGAACCTGTAGAAGCAGCACTGGTCCCAGGCTGCTCCGATTTTCGCTCTTGCCGCATCCGCAGATTTTCTACCAAGTCCTTTAGCTGTACGAGTTCTTCCTTCATAATAAAACAGAAGAGTATTAAAATCTCTTTATAAAACCAGAAGTCCTTCCCAACACTGCCGCTGTCTTGTCACTTCACACAAATAAACCATACAAAACAACATGATCCAAAACAACCAAAACAAAAACGCCACGTATCTGCCTGCAGATGTCCTGTCAAACAATGCCAGATTGTAGGGGCGCGAGAAGGAGAGGGTGAATCCTTCTTCTGACTCTTGGTGGCACTGTCACTTGGTGTTCGCTCTCATTGCGGTAGAGTATTGTTAGAGTGAATTGTTAAATGTTGTAATTTTTATGCTTTCCGTCTCTACATTGTTTTAACTCTGTAATGAAAGGAAGTCCTTTGTCCCCCTCTCCAGCCTCTCGAGGTTCTGGGGGGGATGTAGTGTTTTATTGCAGGTACATCCTTTCTGGAAGATCTGTTTATTGTGATGTTGCTTCCTGCTTTTATGACCCTTTTGGTCAGCAGGAGGTCACACACACACATTCTCACATAACACACACACAGTCTCACATGCATACAGATGTTCACACATATACATACAGTGCCTTGTCTTAGAACCATGTGGGCGTTACTGTGATGTGTATTGTGTGAACTGTTTTCCCAATAAAAGGCAGCGAGAGGAGGCTGGATTTGGGGTCATTTTGTGGTAGACACCAACGAGGCCTCTCTTGCAAATAAATCGATCGATCGCTGACTGTCTTGTTTTCTTCATGATGAAAAAGTCTCTAAACCAGCGGGGCTTGTGGAAACACAGACCCAACAATTATCACTTCCTGTTCCTGCTCAAACACAGTGGTGTTTTTGAGTAGCTTATCCTCTTAGCAATTTAATAAAAAAAAAATTTCATAGTATAATCTTCACCTGCTTCATCCGAAGCACACTTTCTGTGTACTCACTACCTAATTTAGAAGAAGTATTCACTCACGGTGTTTTTTTTAATGTTTCGCTAGCTGAGCTTAGCTCATAGCCAACTTGCTAGCAGCATGGCCTCTTCACCTGTCCCTCCTGCACTTTCCTACTCATTGTGTGAGATGCTTACTCCTCTGCCTCCTTTATCAGTAGTGATACTTGTAACAAATCTAGCATATTTGCAGCTCTGGAGGCCAGGATTACAGAATTGGGGAGTCAGCTTCCCACCTTTCATTCACCAGTAGCTAGCCAGGCCCCTGTAGCTGGTGCAGCTGAAGATAGCGTAGGCCCCGCTAGCTGTTCCCCGGGAGACCCCAAGCAGCTGGGGAAAGAGGGCGGCTGGGTGACGGTGAGAAGGAAGCATAGTCTTAAGTAGAAAAAGTAGAATTGGGCTGAAAGATCTATCGCTTTATCACCTATTCAAGTTGTAAATCGTGTTTTTAAAAAGTAACTAAGTAACTAAGTAATTAATTACTTTTGAAAATAAGTAATCAGTAAAGTAACGGGATTACTTTTTGGGGAAGTAATCAGTAATTAGTTACTGATTACTTTTTCAAGTAACTTGACCAACACTGGATGTCAGTGACATCAGGATCATTTGTTTCATTAATGGTAAAATGGCCTGTATTGATGGATTCCTAATCTTGAAGAATCTGTCTCAACTTCCTGAACTGGCTATAACCTGGAACTAGTAGATTCAGGTTTTCTGACGAACATTTTAATAATAATGGATTGGATTTATATAGCGCTTTTCAAGGCACCCAAAGCGCTTTACAATACCACTATTCATTCACTCTCACATTCACACAGCTGCCCTGGGGCAGACTGACAGAAGCGAGGCTGCCATATTGCACCATCGGCCCCTCTGGCCAACACCAGTGGGCAAGTAGGGTAAAGTGTCTTGTCCAAGGACACAACAACCAGGACAGAAAGCCCGGGGATTGCGATTCCCAACCCCCTGAGCCACGGTCGCTGGATAAGTTTTAATGCTTCCTTCAGAGATGAGTGCCTCCTTCTGGTTTGTGTACTCAGATTTTTACTTTTTCATTCTTTCTAAATGTTGCTACTACTACTATTGACTACTACTATTGCTACGATTGACCTAAATAGAGGACCATGTGTTTGGTTATTGTGATTTGATGTTTTTTGTTTTTTTTTTTTAAGTGATTTGATGTTAAAAACAGCATGACATATTTAACATGAACCATCAGTATGATTGAAACTGAACTGATAAAGACAGGAGGCGTACAGTTTAATACACTTTTATCATGTATATTAATTATACAAAATGGGATAAAAGATGAAGCATGTGTCCCTTTCCAGTTTCTTAACTTAAAAAAAAATGTTTTCTTTTTCTGGTGCAGCTTCCTCTACTTCACACCTGTCTACAAAAACAAGCTGACTTCCTGTTTTTTACCTCGTGTAGCACCAAGAAAACTAAGCATTCACAGAGTGTCTGTCCTTTAGCAAGACTCGCTCTGATCTTTGTGGGAGCTGAAATAAATAAGTGTAGAAGCTCTGTGTGACTCACCAAAGAGCAGTGTGACAACTGCAGTCTTCATGTTGTCTTGATGATGACTGAAGATGAAAGTGAGCAACAGAGTCTCACTTTAGCCTGTTACCACATTAAAGACGGAAGTTGCAGTATTACCAAGGAAGTACTTGTTGGTACTCAGGCCGCACGCGTGTCCTTGTACAGTTGAAAATAATCCACAAAGTTCCCTTGTAGCTGAAAACAAACATGCAAACATTTATTTTCACAGTCTTGAATTATAGTAATCCGTCTGAATGTTCCTGTACACTTCCAAGCACGGCAAGAAAACAGTTTGCCTCCAAAGCTAGTTAAAGCCTCTGTTACTCCATAGTGCTGATTGCGACTGCTCCCTCTGTGCACAATTACCATGTATTAAGGGAACAGTATGTAAAAATGTAAATAAGGAAAGAAAACATTACACTAAACAGAATAAAGTAAACCCTGAAATTCCCAATTATCTTACACTTTATCCTCATCCAAAATAATACAATTCAAGTTATTAACAAATATACACTCTGTGAAATGTGAGCAAAGTAAGATAAATTTAGACCTTTATCTTATACATTCCCAGCCCCTAATTGTTCTATAGACCTATAAACAATTACAACAATATTAACCCTCTGGGGTCCAGGGCATAATTGGCCACTTTTGACTACTTTTGATTTTACCTCTATATTTAACCTTTAAAAGCTGTTTATCTTGCCTTTTTTGGTATCATTATTTTCATCACAACCTCAATATCTGAAATTTTAGGTTTTTCTTCATTTTGGAATACTATATTAGCACAATTGATCTAAATTCAGTCAAAAAATTCAAAATCAGAGTAGAAAAAAGTTATATTTTTACTGTAAAACCCACAAACATGTTTAACAAATCAATTTCATAACTTGAAATGCAAATTGAAATTGTACATTTCTAAAATTATACACAAGTTTTGCAAACAACAAAGTTATATTGTACTATTGATCAAAAAATGCAGCAAAGGCCTCAGGCATTTTTTATATAACCATTTAAATCTATTTCCAGAACAATCAGCTGGGCTGCATCAAATAAGAAGGCACACCAATTATTTGTGCCAGTCCAAAAAAGTTCAGTATAAGACAGAGGAGAACAGCACAGGCCTAAACCCTGCAGGTCTGACAGCAGGAGGCGCATCAGTCCTGTTTTCCATGTGGAGACAGCGTTTACACTGCAATCTGCCTATGATGGCTTTTTTTGTTTTGTGTGACATTCAGCAGTTTAACTAACACACAAAACAAAACAATAACAACACAACACGCTAACAATAGCCTCCAAACATGCTAAATGTCAGGTTTATATTGTTGATTGTCATTTAAGCTTAGAAATATTTACTCATATATGCTTAAGGTTTATAATCGATGTCATATTGATAGGGGTCTGATCCTTAGTCGTCTGCAAAGACTTTGTGTGCATTCCAGAGTGTTCTAGCATTCACACTCAGGTCCTAGGGTCATGAGAGAGGTTATCTTCCCTTACTGATATATGGTATAGCAAACACATCTATATCTGTTTTAGTCTAAGTGCCTTTTGTTTAGGTGGACTGCTGGATTTCCAGACCAGCAGGTTTAGGGAAGTTGTTAATGGGGTCACATCTTGACCCCCCCCCCCCACACACACACACACACCCCACACACACGGCTACATACACACACAATACTCTTTTTTCTAATAAAAGAGCAGTGTTTCGAGGGAGCGGACAAGAGCGACTGGAACCATATATGGTTCTCTCCCTCATATATGAGTAACACAAAGAACTTTGCCTGCTCGTGTCTTGCTTTTCTCTGTAGCTGAAATGTCTCGTTCCAGCGGCGGGTTTGTGCTAGAAAGACCCATCACTAAACGTCACTAATGTCTTACTTAAGAAAACTCTCTCTCTCTCTTTCTTTCGCTTGCCCACTTTCCGTCGCAGATGTTGCTCCTAAAACTTCCCTTTCTACGTAAACAACCAAATGCCACATGTTGCCATATTATCTTTTTGATTGGCTGACATGGTAAACTTTAACACCAATAGGGAAGGGGTGTTTTTTCTTTTTCTTTTTTCACTCACAAGCGGAGAGTGTTTGCTAGTGATGTCCATAGAAAACGTTGTTTTTACCGTTCTTCCCGCTGTAAACACCGCTGTTTTGTTCAGAAAAAAACATCGTGTGTATTTTTTATCATAACTCTGGTTTAGAGTTCAGAGTGCCATCATCATTTGCCCATCGACACAATTCAAAAACTGGTATATACAGGGTGGGCCATTTCTATGGATACACTGTAACAACATGGGAATGGTTGGTGATATTAAAGTCCTGTTTGTGGCACATTAGTATATGTGAGGGGCAAACTCCTCATGATGGGCGGTGACCATGGTGGCCATTTAGAAGTCGGCCATCTTGGATAAAACTTTTGTTTTTTCAATAGGAAGAGGGCCATGTGACACATCAAACTTATTGGTAATGTCACAAGAACAACAATGGTGTGTCGTCCCGCGGACGGCAATCATTTTCTGCCTGGAGCTAAGGGGGGAAAACAATCGCATGAGTGCTGCTGTTTGACTGAGGAAGAATAAAGTCGTGGTAAGCCAATCACATGACCACTTAAAGACAAAGCAACAAGGTGACATATACCAGTTTCTAAATTGTGTTGATAGGCCACGTAAAACCAGAGTCATGATAAACAATTTATACGCGGCGTTTTTCCTCAATAGTTTCATAATGTTTACTGTCTAAGGACAGCGCAGCGAGACCTCTCTGCTTATGAGCAAAAAAAACCCAAACCTGCCCTTTCGTGTTGGTGGGAAAATGCACCATGTCGACCAATCAAAAAATGATATGGCAACATGACATTTGGTTGTTTAGGAAGACGTGGAAGTTTTAGGAGTGATGTGTTGTCTTGTGTAGTTAGTGTGTAGTGCTGTGGATAGTTTTGTGTTGTGTGTCAGAACAATGAAGGGTCTCGAGGTAGAGAACAAGAGTGATACACCTGCTGCTGTCAGACCTGCAGGTATCAGGCTGTGATGTTGTTTGTAAAACTTGTGCATATGATTTTAAACATTTTCAATTTATATTTGCATTTAAAGTTACGAAATATGATTCATTAAACATCTTTGTGGTTGTTACAGTAAAAAATATCACTTTTTCAACTCAGATTTTATGTTTTTCGTCTAATTTTAGATCAATTGAGTAAATACAGTAGTCAAAATGGAAACATAACTGTAAATTCAGACACATGGGGTTGTGCTGAAAAGAATGATACCAAACAAGGCAAAGGAAATAGTTTTTAAAGGTGAAATGTAGAGGAAACATCAAAAGTAGTTAAAAATGGCCGATTATACCCTGGACCCCAGAGGGTAAAACATTATTTTTAAGTAATGCAATAGTTAATTAATTACTTTTAGAATATTATAACTCAGTTACTAACTCAGTTACTTTTTTGAAGAAGTAACTAGTAACTATATTTTAATTACGTTTTCAAAGTAACTTGCCCAACACTGATAATAATATAATAATAACGATAAAGTTGTGGATCTCAGACTCCACCAGTGTTCCTCTCACTCATCAGCATCCACCCTCAAAGCTGCAGTGTGACTGGGGCAGGTAATTCTGATCATTCCTCCTCTGCTGCAAGACCAAAGATGATCATCATGTAGCTGTTAAGACAGTAATGGAAACTTTACACCTGACTAGAATCAGCTTCCTGTGAAGGCTGCTGACCTTCTGAAGAAGAGCAAACACTGCTCTGACATCCTGTCAGCTGACACAGCTGGATGTATACCCCTGAAGTATTTCATGTTCACAGAAATGACAAAAACATAGTAATGACACTGAGAACTGTACGACAATCATCCAACACAGAGCTTCACATCATTTACAGGTACTCATAATTTCCTACACTAGTTTATTTATCATAGTTTGTGTGAGTGTTTCAAGCTGACAATCAGCAGGCTTACAGCCAAACTCTGTTCTCACAATTCCCTTTCAGTATGCTTAAACCATACAGTTGTCAACAATGCTTCACATAAATTGATAATTACTCTTAAATTTAGCACGGTGGCACGGTGGTTAGCACTGTTGCTGCACAGCAAGAAGGTCCTGAGTTCAATTCCACCATCAGGCCGGGGTCTTTCTGTGTGGAGTTTGCATGTTCTCCCCGTGTTTGCGTGGGTTCTCTCCAGGTACTCCGGCTTCCTCCCACCGTCCAAAGACATGCAGCTTGTGGGGATAGGTTAATTGGATAATCCAAATTGTCACTAGGAGTGAATGTGAGTGTGAATGGTTGTCTGTCCCTGTGTGTTAGCCCTACGACAGACTGGCGACCTGTCCAGGGTGTACCCTGCCACTCGCCCCATGACAGCTGGGATAGGCTCCAGCGCCCCCCGTGACCCTGAAAAGGAGAAGCGGAAGCGAATGGATGGACACTTAAATTTAATCAGTAATCAATCATTTGTGACACAAAATCCTAAAACAAGCCTGATGTGACATTTGAGGAAACTGAACCTTTCCATATACATGTAAAAGCATCAAGAACAGTGTGGTATTGAGTACTGATTCAAAGTGTTTGCTTTACCAGCTTGTAAACAAGAACAAAGCAGTGTCTGTTCTGTATAAGGTCCAGCTTCATGTATTGTTTTTGTGAACAACCAGTATTGCATAACATCCGAGGCTGTGGTTGGCTGGAAACCTGCATGATGGCAAGAAATGGTAGGATGTGGTCTGGCCTTGTGGTTCGTCTAAAAAGCATAGCTACTGTTTCTCTAAGCAAGCTGCAGAGTTTGGATAGTCTCTTAAGAGAATTCTGTCAAAAGAGAAGTTTAGCAAAGAATGCTTAGTTAGTTGGAATAGTTAGTAGAGTTGCCAACTGTCCTCTAAAAAACGGAATCGCCCAGTATTCAGAGAAAATGCTACACCTTTCATATTGAGCTGAGAAGGAGCACAGTTTGTCCCGTACTTCAGCTAGAATGAAACAAAAACACAAAGCTGGAGTTATTCTGTTGCTACGCTGCACAGCTTCCTCTTCTTCTCTCAT
Organism: Maylandia zebra; assembly: GCF_041146795.1. Taxonomy (NCBI): domain Eukaryota; kingdom Metazoa; phylum Chordata; class Actinopteri; order Cichliformes; family Cichlidae; genus Maylandia; species Maylandia zebra. Next base: position 2,500,466 of record NW_027490031.1, on the reverse strand, counting down.
TCTCTCCCCCTCTCTCTCTCTTGTTGCTACTTCAATCATGAAAATGATCACTGATCAGCTGATCGGCTTTTCTCTAGTTTGTTTATCGGTCACTTTGCGCTAAAAAGGGAAACCAGCAGATGAACAACAGCAGCATGTTTAAGCTTGATCAGCTGTTGTTAGAGTTTATTTAATATTACTTTCTAATTGTCTAATTGTCATGATGTCGGTTTGGTTATTTGGTGAGAGGGAAACATGAAGATGAAACCAGGAGATGTCCTTACTGAATCATCAGAGCTGAACAGGTGATGGAGAAACAGGTTTACCTTTTAGGTGACATGGATGAGTTGAAGTTATGAACTGTTTCTGAGAGACAAATAACACCAGGATCCTTTTCTATGTAGCTGACAGCTGGTAACTGTGCAGGGGCGGGTCTAGCAAAGTTTTGCCAGGGGGCCATGAAGGGCATTAACAGGGAAGGGAGGGTAAGCAAAGAGCTTTCATTCTGAGGCTTCTGTCTTTAATGTGGTAACATGCTGCCGTTAAGAGCTGAAGTGAGATTCTGTTGCACACTTTCATCTTCAGTCATCATCAAGACACCATGAAGACTGCAGCCGTCACACTGCTCTTTGGTGAGTCACACAGAGCTCCTACACTTAATAATTTCAGCTCCCACAGAGATCAGAGCGAGTCCAGCTAAAGAAGAGATACTCTGTGAATGCTGAGTTTCCTTGGTGCTACAGGAGGTAAAAACAGGAAGTCAGCTTGTTTTTGTAGACAGGTGTCAAGTAGAGACAGCTGCAGCAGAAATGAGAAAAATAAATTAAATTAAGAAACTAGAAAGGGACATGTGCTTCATTTTTTATCCCGTTTTGTACAATTAATGTACATGATAAAAGTGTATTAAACTGTACGTCTCCTGTCTTTATCAGTTCAGTTTCGACCATACCGATGGTTCATGTTAAATATGTCATGCTGTTTTTAACATCAAACACTAAACACATAGTTCTCTGAGTCAGTAACAAGTAGTAGCAACGTTTAGAAAGAATGGAAAAAATAATAATTTAAATACACAAAATAGAGGGAGGAAACTCCTCTCTGGCAGGAGCATTAAAACTAAATTATCTTCAGAATATCTGTGATTACAGAATGAAACACAAGATGACTTGGAAGCTGAAGTCCCAAACTCAAAAACACTGCTTAAACTGACCCGAGACCATATTTTTTTTTCTTCTGGGTTTCAGGAAGAGGGATAATCATCTTAAAACAGATTGTTTAAAATTTGGTCCTACCGAGTTCAGCAACGGCATTTGACAGTTTAAAGGAAAGGATATGAATGAGCTAAATGGGCTAATTTTTAAAAACCCAGAACCAGCTCTCTGTTTTGGGCAGCCAGTTAGCTGCTATTCTTTTAAGGACTCAGGCTGCCAAGCAAACCTCCAAAACTGCTCAAAATGAATTGCTCGATTATAGGGGAAATATTGCAGACAGCATCTTTTTAGCTGTGAAAGCTAATTAGACAGCAGAATTAGCACCTGTAAGCCACTGTGTGATTGTGCTCAGGTACGTGACTGAAGAAATCTTCAATGTGGAAAGGTTTGTATCTCCCAATCACTGATGAGAAGTGCTGAGGGATTAAAAATCAGTAAAGGAGGAGCTCTGGCCCTGTAAGCTGGAAACAAACTCATTATTCTTTGTGAAGTCAATCAAACTTGAGATTTAGGATTTAGCTTGTCATGATTTAAAAGCTGTTCAGGTCCCTTTAGTGAGGAATGACTTCCTCTGATGACATTATCCCAAAAGGCCTGATACATGAAGTGCTGCACAGATGGTTGAGCTTTGGTAACCAGATTTTTGTAAAGTGCTGCTAACAGTTTACAGGCTGATGACTTGGTTAGGCTAACTTTATCCAGGCATGCCCAGATTAGGTCATGCTTTTAAATATAGCCATCTAAGACATCAAGCATGGATATCACAGCAGATGGCCACCCCTACCTGAGCCTGGCTCTGCCGGAGGTTTCTTCCTGTTACAAGTGAGTTTTTTCTTCCCACTGTCACCAAAGTGCTTGCTCATAGCGGGTCATATGATTGTTGAAACCCAACAATCTCTGTATGTATTATTGTAGGGTCTACCATACAATATAAAGCGCCTTGGGGCGACAGTTGTTATGAGTTGAATATCTCCTAGAAAAAGAGCAACAGCAGTTTTTTTTTCTCCGAGGACAATAAGAAGGAGTTTAAAGACTTTTAACTCTGTGGACTTTTTACCTGTTGCAGGTGTGTGTGTGCTGCTGCTGTCTGCACCGACTGTTTCTGCAGGTGAGGAGGTGGAAGTGAAAACAATCAGTGAAACTCCAACAAGAACACAAATAAATTTGCTCTGTCTGTCTGTCCTCCAGTCTCTCTGCATGCTAAACCAGACTCAAAGCAGTTCTTCAGTAATTGTGGTCAAGTGTCTCTGCATTGTGTTGACGATAAACAGACAGCTGATGGATGGACAGTGAAGAGGACCAGAGGAGGACTCACTGAGGACTGTGGAGCAGCTGCAGGCTTTGATCTTGATCATTCTCAATGTAATCTCAATTTGTGCAGCCCCTCTGATGGAGCTTACTTCTGTGAAAGCTCATCTGGACAGCGTAGCGATGAAGTTAACATCACTGTTTCAGGTACAGATTAGTGATGGGATTTCCGGCTCTTTTTAGAGATCCGGCTCTTTCGACTCGCCTCACTAAAAAGAGCCGGCTCCTTCGGCTCCAAACTGGCTCTTCAGGTTGTTTTGTTGCTTTAATTAATTTAGTATTAACAACAAAATAAAATTATGCACAAAAATAATTACTAATGTAAAAGAAAGTGGTATTATTTATATATAAATATATGCAGTTGCCCCTAGAGACAAAGCACGTAAAAACTCCAAAGCACATTTCTAGCGTTAACTGAACTTCAAAGCAGAGCTACTAGATCACTTAAATTACACAATTGAAAGCATGTGTGTTTGTGTATTTATACACAAGCACTCATATATATTCAAATAATTAAAAAAAATGTTCATTTACCTGTTACTACCACACACCAAATCTGGTCGTAGGTACTTGCTGGCTTGTGTAGCCTCTAGGTAACAAAAGCTCAACACTGCCCCCTAGCATCCTGGAGCACTTCTGTTGTGTTTTGTACGTGTTTTGTCCTAGGGGCCACCGTAAATATACTTTTATTTATTCACTCCACATAAAATGTAACAAATAAATCATATAACACAAAAACCAATTCTTCACATTTCAACTTTTAACTATTTAAATTTTCAGCTTTTTCCTTTAACAAATTTAAAGTGAAACAACACAAAACACTGCAAACCACAACACAATTAAATATAAATTATAATATGAAAATAAAAAGAACATGCATATTCTCTGTCATATGGACCTGCATGAATAAACTTTCTGAATCCTTTATCATCTGCAACCGAAAATAGTTGTGGATGATTACTATACCTTTCTAATGTATAGTAATGTATAGAATCAGATCTGATTCTGAAGGAAGTGATCTTTTTCCTTATTCAAACTCTTTTCCTTGACTATAATAGAAATGTCATAGAGATCAATGAAAGGTTGTAGTTTATATCTTACTTTAACGATACATGTTCTTCCCCTGTTAATGTATTCAAGTCACATAAACTAGAAGAGCCAGTGAAATCTATCCCATTGTTACAAATGTTGGAATATTAAAGAAGGAACAAAGAGGTCCATATTCACTGTAGTGGCACAAAACCTCTATTTGACATTTAACACTGCTGGATTTACTAAAGAGACTCAGTGTCCAAAACTAAATAGATTTTGCATTTCAAATATTTCAAACTCAACCACTCTGTGCTCCTCCGCCACTGCCTTGTTTGAGTTTTGGACAAAATGGATTCTGGGATATTGAATTCCGTCATTTCAAGCTGATTGGAAAACAAAACAGCCAATCAGATTTTTTTTGCATCCAAGTCTGTGATTGGCTGGTTTTGTAGCACAAATACAACAGTGTACAGAAAGAGTTGAGCGCCCACGGGCAGAAATGTTGAGAGCGCGAGTAACACAATGTGAGCAAGAGCAAATGCAAAAACTGAGTGACAGGGGCTGCTGTTGTGTGTGTGTATGGACAATAGCAAACACTGAAATACAGTTTTTGCATGCAGCAATGACTTTTGTTCACTCAAATTTATCTTTTCTTCGCTCAAAATAAATTTCTCCTCAAAATGCAACACTTGCACCTGCAATTTTTTTTTTTTACATGCACTCAGAATAGTAGCACAAAAATAACGCCAAAAACCAAAGTGGCTGTACTGTCTGACTGACTCCAAAGTCACAGGTGACTGATGACCCCTGCTGAAGCTTTAGCTTCTGACTGCTCTGTTAGTGTAACTCTGTCTCTCTTTATGAATCGTTTTGTCTCTTATACAGAAAAAGGAGTGATCCTGGAGATCCCTGCACTTCCTGTGATAACAGGAAGTGATGTCACTCTGCGTTGCAGACAAAGCAATGGTGACATGGTGGCAGCTTACTTCTTCTTCAGTGGACGTCTTCTTGGATCTGGATATAAAGAGCACACCATCTCCAATGTGCAGCAGTCTAATGAGGGTCTGTACTGGTGTGCTACTGATCTGGCTGGACCATCTCCTAAAAGCTTCCTGAAGATCAGAGGTCAGTACACTGACATCATTTCATGTCATTGTGGATACATAGTACAAAAGTCACCTGTTTAACATTTTCCTAAACACTTTCCTTGACCTTGATGGAAAGCATCATGAGGTGGAGGAAAGGTGTTGTCACGAAGAACTGAGGAAGAGTAGAATCATATATTTAAGACAATTCCCTATCAACAACCATTAGTGAGGAATGAAATCATTAGCAGTGTTTCTGAGCGTGCGGTGCCAAGTTTGGACCAAGTCATTTTACTTTGAGTGACAATACGATTTAATGAACTGAAATCACTCCCTCACCTCTCCTCCTACAGATCCTGTAACTGCTTTCAGATCTTCTGTGGCTCCTCATCTTGAAACCATGCGCTCCAGCTCCTCTCTTCCCTCTTCTTCTCATCCAACCAGCTCCTCCTCACCTGCTCCTCAACCTCCTCCTTCCTCTCTGTCTGTGTTCAGACTTCTCTTCCACCTGCTGGTCTTCTGTCCATATTTCATCACAACCGGTCTGCTGCTGTCTATTTACCTGGACCGGATCTCCGCCACACGCTCAGGTAGATATCTGCACACAGGTGCATCACTGTGAGCTAGGTGATGTGTTTCATTGTTTTTAGTTTTGCTTCATTGAGTTTAGATATCTGTGTTCATGGTGTTTTGAGTTTACGTTATCATAATTATTATTACTGGTGTAGGAGTAGATTGTTCCTGGATTATTTTCTCAGTTTAGTCTTCATGTTTCTTACGTTTGGAACCTTTTAGAAGTAAAATTATCGTGGTTAGAGTTGTAGTTCATTTTCACTTTCTTGTTTTTCAGCTTTTACTTCATGTTTGGTGTGTCTATGTCACTGTACTTTTGTTGTTGCTTTTTTTAATCTTTTCGGTTCTTGATTTAGTTTTGCTTCCCTTATCTCAGTGTCCCTGATTAGTTTCAGCTGTTGTTGTTTTCTGGTGTTTCCTGATTCATCCTCATTGTGACTGTGTGTAGCAACAGTTTTCACTTGTCTTCTGTTTGAGTCTCTGTTAAGATACTCTCCTGTTTACCCGTCATTCATGTGTCTAATAAAAGCTGTTTTTTAATTAGTGTGTCTGCATCTGGGTCCACTGATGATCAATCAGTAGGCAAAGGAAGTAAAACGTCTTCACACTTTCTTCATACTTATATCTAGATTAAATAAACATCTTTGTGTGAGTGCTAAATGAAGCGAATCCAGGAAACCTAAAGACACAATAGTTATGTTAGACGTGTTTCATTGTACTGGTCACTGATGTTTTTACTCTGTCCACAGGAAACAGAGTTGTTGTTTCCATGGAGATGACCCACCAGGGTGGGCAGAATGAGGAGGTTGCTGTTGATGTCACCACTGAGCATGACGTCTCTGAGTGATCCAAATTAATGTTTCAGTGCAGCAGGGACCTGAAACATGTCAATCTTCTTAAATTCTGATGAAACTTTATGATACATGATCAAAGAGAGCGACCATCTCATCGGAAGCTTCAGCTTCTTGTTTATTAGAAGGAAAACGTAATTCTGGTTTTCTCTTGTTCACTTCCTGTGAAGCCCCTGAAGCTGTTTCATCAGAGCCTCACTGAGGCTGTTAATAACTTGTTATATATACTTTATGTCTGTCATTAAAAACTATAAATAAAGATATATTTCCTACATTCACAATATTAATAAAATAAATATGTATGAAACAATAGAAAAAATAGAGTGGGCCTTTCTGCTTTATACAGCATTCTTTTAGGAGTATAACATAAGAACAAGAGCAACACCGCCCATGTCTTCTTTAAAAAAGCAACGACAGAGAAACTTTACAGAGACATGAAATTATAGTTTCATATGACTGATAAATTCAATCAAATAAAAACACATTTTTAAAAATCCTGATAAGCAGAATTAAATAATCAAAACAACCCACAACAGTGTGGACAGATTTAATGGAACTTTACTGAGCTACACATTCATCGGTCATGTTTATATGAATATAAAACCATTTATGGCTGAAACATAAATCATGCATGTATATCAAAAATAAAAATATTCTGAACATTTGTCATTAATATGAAATGATGAACTGATAAACTGTTTGAGTCAACGTCCTGTCTATAAGACAGTTTGCTGGTGATTATTTGGTAATTGTGTTTTATGACATGGATCTGTTAGCAACCCACCAGCTAGTTCTTAGAAAAACATTAACATCAAAACCTCATGTATAAATCAAACAAAGTACAAAGTAGTTTGTGAAAAGACAGTAGATGTGATGCAGACGAAAAGTCGCCTGACAGTAGAAATCACCACTTGGCAGAGGTTTGGCTGGTTCACGAATCATTATGGCACAGTACTGGTTTGGTTTCCAGTGTCTAGAAACCCAACTCAGGGGTCACAGATAAACCACATGTAAGTTTTCTTATTTCATATTTCATTCATACACTATATTTTCAACTTAAAACATACATTTAAACTATTATACACAGAATACTATTTATAAAGTGCTTTGCAAACAAATGTCACCTGATCTTTGGTGTTTATTTTTAACAGTTGATTTGTGTTTTTATGTGTCTCGTCTGAGCAGAATCCTGAACTGAGATCAGTAAATAAAGCTTGTTTCCTCTTATCCACTTCTCTGGTCAGTGTCTCAGTTTCACTATCGGTCAATGTTACTTCTCCTTTGCTTCAGCATTAATGGTCATGTCTGATAACCTGCAGTACAAAAGCTTGCTTTTTCATAAAATAAATTCATGAAAGTAAATGAAAAGATTAAATATTGACAGAGCTCCTCTGATATATACAACAAAGTCAACAGTTACTTTAAACTGCTTCACAAACCGGTTTGTATGATTACAATCACACACAGTACCACAGATATAAAACTAATAAAAACATGGCTCTTTCATGTCATAGTGTAAAGAAACAGGAGACACCTTTCCTCCAGGTGCAGACTTGATCAATGAACTCACCTTACACTGGAACATGTTGCAGTCTGTGAGCAACACACTGACGGTCGACACATGTTCATTTGTTTTTACAAGCTGGAAAACTAGCCTTACATCTATTTAGCTCCAAAGGGACATGAAGGGTACCTCAAGTGGTCTCAAGTGGGTCATTGGAACCGCTTGAGACAAAAACAATATCCATGATGTCGCAGGAGGAAATTATGTTTTCTAAAAGTGGAACCATCCATCCATCCATCCATTCGCTTCCGCTTATCCTTTTCAGGGTCGCGGGGGGCGCTGGAGCCTATCCCAGCTGTCATAGGGCGAAAGGCGGGGTACACCCTGGACAGGTCGCCAGTCTGTCGCAGGGCTAACACACAGGGACAGACAACCATTCGCACTCACATTCACTCACACATTCACACCTAGTGGCAATTTGGATTATCCAATTAACCTATCCCCACAAGCTGCATGTCTTTGGACGGTGGGAGGAAGCCGGAGTACCCGGAGAGAACCCACGCAAACACGGGGAGAACATGCAAACTCCACACAAAAGTGGAACCAAAGAAGAATATTCAGGGAAAACTAAGTTGCCCTGATGTAGATCTTGTGGTACTCCGGAAGACAGAAGATGAACAGATGAGATGATCAGATGAGGATCATCCTGTTCCAAATGTGAGAGAGAACAGTCAGTCAGACATACAACAACGAACCAAACCCAGATATGCATGTAATTTGAATCAAACATTTCTGAGAGGAACGGCTGTGGACGATGACTTACCTGCCAGCTCTCCTCAATTTAACATCAAGTTGTTTCATTAGCCGTGAGAGGAATAGATTCATAAATCCTGGTCCAGGGAATACAAAACAGACGGTCAGGGCAACCAAATGATCGACATTTGTAACATTGCTATTTCCAGTTTCCAGTTTAACATGACAATCAAATAATGATTCACTTGATTCAATTTCGATATATAATAGAAATAAGACAAACTTGATCAATAAAAGGGGATTGAAAGATAGATGAGCAATGCTTTCAGTATTCAGGTTCTGATGTAAGTTGAGGCTTTACCAAATATTGGATTTAAACCTGCAGGATGTGCGCTGATGCGTTAAGAATACATTTTAAATGATACAGTTTTAGTCTGTCCATTTCACGTCAACTTTGCAACACATGACAAAGAGAAAGAGGGAGGAAGATAACTTTACACAGAGGAAGAAGGTCCATCAATTATGGATTTTCTCTTCTTTCGGAAACCTTGAAACAGCTCTGTAAAGCTTGCACCATGTTTTCCTGCAGAGGAAACAGACAACTGTGATTCAAAGTCTCAGTTAATAATAATAATACATTTTATTTGAAAGCACAGAACACTCAAGGACACTGTACACAGCAGAATAATAAAAAGCAAGATAAAAAAAATTAGTTTACACAATCATAAAAGCATGAGACATAAAACAAATTTAAAATAGCAGAGTGGTTACACACATCACGTGGCTCTTAATGTGTCTTTAACCTCAGGTGTGATTCATTAAGAATATTTGAATCACTGGAATCAAGACTGCAACCAGAGAAATCGAAGAAATCTATGAGAACCTTTCCTCATTTAAACACGAAGCAGAACCAAAAATAACACTAATAGATAATGTTTGAATATATATATATATATATATATATATATATATATATAAAACACCCAGCACGCCCCTGCGGGCGGTTTATCCTTCAAGCTCGGGTCCTCTACCAGAGGCCTGGGAGCTTGAGGGTCCTGCGCAGTATCTTAGCTGTTCCCAGGACTGCGCTCTTCTGGACAGAGATCTCCGATGTTGTTCCCGGGATCTGCTGGAGCCACTCGCCTAGCTTGGGAGTCACCGCACCTAGTGCTCCGATTACCACGGGGACCACCGTTACCTTCACCCTCCACATCCTCTCGAGCTCTTCTCTGAGCCCTTGGTATTTCTCCAGCTTCTCGTGTTCCTTCTTCCTGATATTGCTGTCATTCGGAACCGCTACATCGATCACTACGGCCGTCTTCTTCTGTTTGTCTACCACCACTATGTCCGGTTGGTTAGCCACCACCATTTTGTCCGCCTGTATATATATATATATATATATATATATATATATATATATATATATATAGTTTCAGAATAAGTCTATTATGTGAATCTCTTTCTGACCCATCTAACACTCAACAGAAATGGATTACTTACTGTTTTCACAGCAGTTCCTCCACTAAAGTAGCAGAAGCTGGAGGAAGCTGCATTTACTGACCTCTGTGATGCATTTACCTCTGAAAGTAAGCGTCACTCCTTTCTGTCTCAGGATGTCTTCACCCTGGGAGACTGTGCACATGTAGAAACCACTGTGGTTTTTTTGGAGATCTTTCAGGGTCAGACTGAGGTCTCCAGTCCTCAGTGGCTCTTCATTCATCTCTGTGCGACCTCTATAATCCTGTCCCTGTTCTTCTAGCAGGTTTTGGCCATCCTGATAGGTGTGGACTGTATCTCTGGAATCACCACGTCTCCACTCGATTGTGACATCATCGGGTAAATCAAGAGTGGTTTTAAAGGGCAGCAGCACAGACTTCTTCCCCTTTGTTACTTCGACTATTTCCACCTTGTAGCCTGATAAAATACAACATGAGCTGTAAATACAGACACAAATTATAAATTTACTGGCCTCAGATGAGTTTACTGACCTCTGATAGTGAGTATCACTACTTTCTGTTTCAGGATGGCTCCATCTTTTCTGTAGACGGTGCAGGTGTAGACTCCACTGTCAGTAAGTCGAGGGTAGTAAAGGGTCAGACTGAGGTCTCCGGTTCTCAGTAGCTCTTCATTCATCTCAGGGCGGCCTTGATAGTCCTGGTGTTGCTCTTCATGCTTTTTTTGGCTGTTCTCATAAACAAGGACCTTCACATCGTCAAGGTCTGAACGTCTCCACTCCACTCTGACGTCCTCAGGCAGGTCAGCTTTGGTTTTGAAGGGAAGCAGAACACGCTTCACCCCCGGTGTCACCTCCACTGTCTGAAGCTCGTAGACTGAAGAAAAGAGAAACAAGTTGTACAGACACACATAAGCTATGTCCTGCATTTCATTTGTACAGTGTCAGATCCTAACAAAAGTATATCTGAGGAAAATAACTCTACAAAATCAAAGAGAGAACCACACTGATCAAAAAATCTCCTCTGAGCAACACATGTGAGGTCAGTTCCTTGATCAGAAATGTGCAAATTGTCTGACCTCAAACCCATTGATCCTTTAGTGGGCTGGTTTCAGTCATTATGCAAATGTACTGTTTATAAGATTGGGGAAAACTGCAGTCAGCTGACACTGAAGAAGTCACTTGGATGAGTGACAAAACATTTCTCCCACAAAACGCTACGTCCAGCTAAACAGAATCAACTTTTTCGGCACTCTTTGTTTTGTTGACTGTGGCCTCCCCTCAATGAGTTTCATGATGTAGTCACCTGAAATGATTTTAACGTCACAGGTGTGCCTGTCAGGGTTGAATTTCTTGCCTTCTTAATTGGGTTGGCACCATCAGGTGTGTGTGCACAAGTCAGGCTGGTACACAGCTGACGGCCCTATTTGACAACAGTTAGAATTCTTTACAGCTAAGTAAAGAGAAATGAAGGTCAGTCAGTCAGGAAAAATGCTAAAACTTTGAATGTGTCTCCAAGTGCAGTCACAAAAACCACCAAGTGCTACGATGAAACTGGCTCACATGAGAATCGCCCCAGTAAGGGAAGACCAAGAGTCACGTCTGCTGCTGAGGATAAATTCATCTGAGTCACCAGCCTCAGAAATCACAATTTAGCATCACCTCAGATTAGAGCTCAGATAAATGCCACACAGATTTCCAGTAGCAGACACATCTCTTCATCAGCTGTTCAGAGGAGACTGTGTGAATCAGGCCAAATAGCTGCTAAGAAACAATGACTAGACAATAAGGAAAAACAACAAACAGAAGAGATTTGTTTGGGTCAAGAAACACAAGGAATGGACATTAGACCAGTGGAAATCTGTGCTTTGGTCTGATGAGTCCAAATTTGAGATCTTTGGTTTTTTGGATTCTCCTGCTGTTTTACGTTGGTGACATTGTGGGGGATGTATTCACAACTAAAAGCACACTGAACCAGCATGGCTACCACAACATCCTACCACATGCCATCTTATGCGGTTTGCATTTAGTTGGACCACCATTTATTTTTCGACAAGTCAATGACCCCAAACACACCTCCAGGCTGTGTAAGGGCTATTTGACCAAGAAGGATGGCCTGGCCTACACAGTCACCTGACCTAAACACAATGGAGATGGTTTGGGACAAGAGTGGAGGCCGCAGAGTGAAGACAAAAGGGCCGACAAGTGCTCAACATCTCTGGGAACTCCTTCAAGGGTGTTGGAAAACCATTTCAGGAAGACATTTATGACCTCATGAAGCTCATCGAAAAAATGTTGAGAGTGTGCAAAGCAATAATCAAAGCAATGGGTGGCTGTTGCAAAAAATCAAAAATTTAAAACATGTTTTGAGTTATTTCACAGTTTTTGTTTACTAAATAATTCCATATGTGTTCATTCATAGTTTTGATGCTTTCAGTAAGAATCTGCAATGTAAATAGGTTGTATCCTCAGAGTCTGCGCTAACCAGCTAGCACCTGTGTTCACTGAGATATTCAACATCTCTTTATCTCGGTCGGTGATCCCCACATGCTTCAAGGAGTCCATCATGGTTCCTGTCCCGAAGAAACCCCACCCTGCTTCTCTCAATGACTATCGCCCTGTAGCCCTCACCTCAGTAGTGATGAAGTGTTTTGAACGCCTGGTCAGAGACTTCATCATTTCTTCACTACCAGACACACTGGACCCACTACAGTTCGCTTACCGTCCAAATCGTTCCACAGACGATGCCATCTCTCATCTCCTCCACACATCACTCACTCACTTGGATTCTAGAAGGGGAATTATGTTAAAATGCTCTTCATAGACTACAGCTCTGCATTTAATACCATAATTCCCTCCACACTCACCACCAAGCTGGAGCATCTGGGACTCAGCTCATCTATGTGTCAGTGGATCACCAACTTCCTAATTGGCAGACCACAGGCAGTAAGGATGGGCGGACATGTCTCAGCCTCCACCACTCTCAGCACTGGAGCCCCCCAGGGGTGTGTTCTGAGCCCCCTGCTGTACTCTTTTTACACATATGACTGTGTGGCCACTACCAGCTCCACCACCATCATTAAGTTTACCGACGACACCGTCGTGGTGGGCCTGATCTCTGACAACAACGAGGCGGCCTACCTGAAGGAGATTAGGAATCTGGAGAACTGGTGCCAGAGGAACAACCTCCTTCTAAACGTCAGTAAGACAAAGGAGCTGATAGTGGACTTCAGCACTAAGCAGGAGAGGAACTACCAGACCCCCGTCATCAACGAGTGCCCAGTGGAGAGAGTGGACAGCTTCAAATACCTCGGAGTTCACATCACGCAGGACCTGTCATGGTCCTGTCACATCAACACCGTGGTGAAAAAGGCTGACAGCGTCTCTACCACCTCAGACGCTTGAGAGACTTCCAACTGCCCTCCAAGGTGCTCAGGAACTTTTACTCGTGCACCATAGAGAGCATCCTGACGGGAAACATCTCAACCTGGTTCGGGAACAGCACCATGCAGGACAGACGAGCTCTACAGAGGGTTGTGCGATCAGCTGAGCGCACCATCCGCTCCGAGCTCCCTGACCTGCACTCAATCTACAGCAGGCGGTGCTGGACCAAGGCCAGGAAGATCGTGAAGGACCTCAGCCATCCCAACAACAGACTGTTCTCTCTGTTGAGGTCAGGAAAGTGATTCCGCTCCCTGAAGACCAACACAGAGAGACTGAGGAGGAGCTTCTTCCCGCAGGCGGTACGGTCTCTCAATCACACCACCACATAGTACTGACTCACACATATAGTTCTTACACACACTGGACATTCTGGACATTTGTTTACACTAGTGGCCGCTGCACAACTACACTGCGTGGACATCTAATCAAATCACTTGCTTAGTCACTTAAAGTAACTTAAATAAATCACTTTTAAGCATATTTGCACTGCACAAGGCACTTAAATATGTGGATTGCACAACCCTGGACATTACATTTCTTTCATTACCATTTATTACTTGTACAGCTGCTCCCATTGTTCTATATTTCTTCATATATTCTTATATATTTTCTATATTGTGTATTTTGTGTATTGTGTATTTTGTTGTACAGTTATTTTATTTTTAACTTTAATTTTTATATTTTATTTTATTCTTTCCCAGTTAAATTTACCCTTCGTTTTAATTTTTATATTTATTTCCTATCCTATTCATAGTCTTTTATTTTAGGTCACGAGCAGTTGTCAGAGCATTTCACTGCATATTGTACTGTGTATGACTGTGTATGTGACAAATAAAATTTGAATTTGAATTTGTCCATAGTATCTTCAACTCCCACATCCAGCTGAGCTTTGACAGTTTTCTGAGGGAGGCATCAGGCTGAAGAAGGAGTCTTATCAGGCTTTGTTTCCCTGTGATACTTAGGAGACAGCTGATGAGTACAAACAGGCTAAGCACAACATGGCCTGGGCGGTAGCTGAAGCAAAATCAGGTTGTGGTAGGAGTCTGGAAAAAGACTTTCAGTCTGTCTAGAGGGATTCTGGCAAACTGTCGAGCGACTCAGGAGGGGAAAGCAGTGTGCTACTCTCACAGTCTATAGTCCGGGTGAGTGCTGCTGACTTCTAATGACGATATTGTCGGGCAATGGAAGGAATACTTTGAGGACCTTATCCTGTCCGCCAGAAACTGGTTTTTATGTAGAGGAAGCAGAGTCTGACTGGGGTGGAGTTTCCATTCTTAAAGGGGGATCACACTCCATAGCCTCCTCTGCAAAGTTTATGATAGGGTGAACCTCAGATACTGGAAGAACAATGTAGTTTCCTTCTAGGTCACTGACCAACACTGGACCAGCTCTTCATCCTCTCAAGGATACTTGAGGTTTAATGGTTTAAAAACCTAAAGAGAATTATGGATTTGATCAACTGGTCTCTGAATGCTATTGACACCCTTTTCTCAACAAGAAGTCTGGGCTTGGGAGAGCCCGAGTGCCCTGAAGGGACTTTCCCTGCCGGATACACGATGGACAGGTAGCAGAAATGGAGGGTCGTGTGCCTGGCGGGACTGTCGATCGAGGACGCTGAAGATATCTACCTATTCGGAATCATGATAACAGGGTTCTTGCTGATTGGAGCTGGCTTGGCCCTGGCTTATCGGAGAATTAAGACAGCGGATCCGGCTGTTCAAACCCCCTCAAGGCTGCCCGCTGGGATTAAAACGATGGGACGAGCCGCGACTTCTCAGAACGGGCTCAAAAGCAGAATGGTTAAGACCTTGGAGGCGCTTACAGCTGCCGTAAATACTCAGAATAACACCTCTGAACATATAATGGGATACATCAAGGAGAGGCCTGCTCAAAATAACACCCTTGAGCGAAAGATGGATTGCATCGCAGAACGGCTCACTGCAGTTGTGAGTTCTCAGAATCGCCTGTTTGGGCAAAAGAATGAAAACACCAGCAAGTTTGATACCATCATCGGGAGGCTCGCCGTTCTCCAACGGGAGATTGAGAGACCAGTGTCGGAGTGTTAAAGAACAGCTTTGAAATTCTCATGACTTGTCGCAAAGAAAGAAAAATTACCATCATAATCCGGCTACCCCTTCGGCGCCAGCTGTGGGCTCAAGGCCAGAGCTCAAGGCTGGAGCTGAACAAAAACTCCCTGATAACGACTGTGTTGAGTCTGTTCCTTCCCATTCCATGCAAGGCCACCTGGGTTGGCTGGAAGACTGTTTACTTAGCCTGGCAGGGCGAAGGACACTGTCACAGCTGAACTATGGACACGAATACACATACATATACTGATACTGATAAGCACTCACTGATGCATCACCCTCTCTACCCCGGATCCAACGCCACCTCCAACGCTTACCTCCCCTCTGATGTGGACATTGGGTCAGTTGGAGGCGCAGTCAAAAGATTGCAGCGGTCCCAGATCAGATGTACACACTGGAACACTTTCCCATGTTACTGTCTGTGTTTATTGTGCTATGGTGTGTTGATACCTGTGCATTCCTGTATTATCCTTCTGTGTTACACATTTCGACGTTTTCTTTCCTCGCTACCTAGCCTGACCTGTCTCCCCAATGTGATGTTTGTGTATTGTATGTATGGTCGGCAAGGTCTGTCATCTCGGTTGTGGGCAAAAGACCTGCAACTGACAAATAAAGGCTATCTCATCATCTCTCATTAAATTAACCAGTCTAGATGTGTTTTGTGGAGTTAAAGAAAGCACTCAGCATGAATGGATGGATGTACAGTGGTCCCTTGCTATAACGTGGTTCACCTTTCGCGGCCTTGCTGTTTCACAGATTTTTTTTGAGTGCAATTTTGCATGCATTTTTTTAACAGTGCATTGTGTACTGTGTCTTGATTGGCTCTAGACCATTGTCAAACAATCTCCTGTCCATCTCCTGTTCTTTGTCTCCTGTACAGTACAGAATGTGTTCAGCTTGTCAAACTTATAGAAATCTTCGATCGCTAGGAGTGTGACTCTGAAGTGCTGTACTGTATGCTTGTAAGTTTTCTCGCCAACAAAAACAATAATGTTGACGAAACATTTTGCACTGTCAAAGGCACCTGCAGTAGCACCCAGAAGGCAGAGGCTGATGCTAAATATCGCACAAGAAGTTGGGCTTCTGGACATGCTAAAGGAAGGTAGAAGTTACCGTATTTTTCAGATTATAAGGCGCAATAAGTGAAACAAAACAGTCAGATAAGTGAAACTTTACTCAACTTTTTACTCTTGCTTTCTCCAATTCTGCACCATTGATTCATTAATGTTGAATTCTCTGGCAGCTGCTCTATTTCCATGTTCTGGACCTGAAAACAGGGTTTGATCTTTGGTTTCCTTCTGTAATAATGGACTTATTTTTCTATGAAGGTTTGAACTTTGAGAGTTTTTAAGAGAGAAACATGAAACTGTTCATGCCTGTCTGAGAAAAGTGTATAAAGTGTGTAGTGAGGGGTATTTACAGCATTAAAACATCTATAATAATTTTTAAAACAATAACGTTGACTACTACGCAGATTACAGCTATCGCGGGTAATTTTTAGGATATAACTCCCACGATAAACGTTGGACCACTGTATAGAAAAATACCTATAAACAGCAGGATTTAAATGAGTGTTGTGCTTACAGAGAAACTCAGAGAAATTTCAGCCATTGCTTTTCTAACCTGTTGATCAAAGGAAACCATCCATTCTTTACTCAGTACTGAAACTGATGATCTCTGTCTGTGAAGGTTCTCAGTCATGTAGGTCATTGAGGTCTAAGGAGCTTGGAATGAAAATCTCCTTAGACTTTGTTAAATTGCATGAAGATGTTTCATCTGAAAAGCTTCTTCAGTTCTAAGAGCAAATGTTGGACCTTCTCGTATAAGAGGTGAAATGTCTTCAAGCAACTTAAAGAAGTCCAGATGGTTTTCTTTCCAAGCTCCTTAGACTCTTATCTCTTCCCACCTTTGATCCTTTATTCCCATTGATTTTTCATACCAGGCCCAAAAGGAGGTTAAAATTATTTTAAGCTTTTTCTTTGTAATTAATGACATATGATAAAACATGAAAAACAGTTCAAAATGTTGCCTTCTTTTAAAAAAAAATGCCATTTACAGAGAGCTGGGGAATGCCTGCAATCACAGCACTGTAAGATGGTGAAAGATCAATGTTTCTGGCTTCAATCCTCAACCCATTGGTAGGCAGCTCTAAAGACCATATATTTTTAATACTGGCTGAGATTCAATATGAAAAAGACCTGCCAAAGATGGATCTTTTTCATATTGCATCTCAGCCAACTCTAGATAGGACACCTCTAGATTTCTTGTAAAGACCACAGATTCATGTTTTTCATACAGTCAATGGAGTCTAGAGAGTTGACAAAAGGAAATGACAACATACCACAGCCTCTCTGATGTGCTTACTGACCTCTGACACTGAGCACCACCACTTTCTGTTTTAGGACTTTTCCATGCGTGCAGACAGTACAGGTGTAGACTCCGCTGTCAGTTAGTCGGAGGTCTTTCAGGGTCAGACTGAGGTCTCCGATTCTCAGTGCCTCTTTGTTCATCTCTGTGCGACCTCTGTAAATCTCGTCCTGTTCACCTGAAAGGTGCTGGCTGCTCTGAAACATGTGAACTTTTTTGTGTTTGGAGTCTGAGCGTCTCCACTCCACTGTGGCATCCTGAGAAAGGTCATCTTTGGTTTTAAAGGGCAGCAGGACAGACTTGCTCCATTCTGTCACCTCCACCGTCTCCATCTGGCTCTCTGAGAGGAGAACACAGCAGAACATGAGACAGACAGACATCAGTGAGGTGGATCCTCCATCATGTCCTCTGCTGTGTAACCAGCAGCTCCTGTTTTCAGTGTTTCTCTGACTTGGAGCTGAACAGCTTGTGTGTTGATGTGTGAGGCTGCACAAACAGCTGCTTTCTTTAGTTTTCTGGATTTATTCTGTGACACCTGCAGACACATACAGTGTCTACCCTTCAGCATGAAACTGAGAGCGTTTTTGTTTTATCAGAGCAGAGAGGCAGCAGGAATCACAGTCTCTGCTGAACTGCATGGATCAAACCTTTGTTTGGGTTCAGTGTCATTTTTGTGTTTTTGTATTGACGGTGGTAAATTTGTTGTCATATAGGTAGAATAGGTTGCCATGGAGACCTGACATAGTATGGCCATATGTTAAGCTCCGTAGAACAAAACAGCAGTGTGGAAGTCTAATTCCTGAGTTAACGAGACGATACATTAAACTCAATCAATCGAAAATGTGTCACCAGCAGTTTGATCTTGTACAGATATGGATCCAGAAGACTATCAAAGCTGTTCCACTCACCTCTGACAGTGAGAGACACCACTTTCTGAAGTAGGAGGCTTCCATCCTTGCTGCTGACGGTGCAGGTGTAGACTCCGGTGTCAGTAACGCGGGGCTCCTTTAGTTTCAGACTGAGGTCTTTATCTCTCAGTGGCTCTTCCTTCATCTCTGTGCGGCCTTGGTACACCTCGTCCTGTTTGTCCGGCTGATTTTTTCCACTGTCATACACGTGAACCTGCATGTGTTTGGGGTCAGTGAGTCTCCACTCCACTGTTGCGTCCTGGGGAAGATCCTCTGTGGTCTTAAAGGGCAGCAGGACAGACTTTTTCTCTCCCTCCAAGATCTCCACCATCAATACCTGGCTGTCTGTGAGGACAACAGAGCAGATCATGACATGTGCACACAACACCAACACATCAGTCTACCAGGACCTCAAAGAGCAGGTGATTTTTCAGATTGAAGTGGAGCTACTAACAATGTATCATTTAGTCACGTTCACATTAGCTAGCTTCTCCTGATCTGGTTCCAGCTTCCTCTGCAGGGAAATGAGTGCCCACAAAGCCCCGATGAGGAAATAATCATTCTTTTATTACTGCCTGTCCAGTGCTGCTTTATCGTACAATGTATATAATGTGTATAATGCACAACCCCGATCAAAATGATAATCATGATTATTTTCATAAGTATTGGGAATTCTTCATTAGATCCCTGCAAAAGTGAGTTTTGTTTGTTTGTTTTTTTTGTTTGTTTTTTTATTGCTGCTTTAAAGAACCAACAACAAACCAAACTACCATACCTGCTGGGCGTTTGATCCATTTATATCTATAACACATGATGATCCCACTGACAGCCAGGAGAGCCAAGATAGCCAGGACAACAAAGAGAGCCCAGAGCCAAGTCGGAGGCCGCTCTGTGGTGAACAAAAGAAACCTGGACATGAAACATGATGAATTCACAGCAGATGACAAAAGTGTGGGCTGGCGGACTGTACAATCTACGGCTCAGAGATGTGCCATTCCTGATAAACTAGCAAGATGTCAGCAACCTATAAGTGAAAAGATGATAGGTTTTTACTAACCAGATACTTTATTAGCATCCACTAAACTGCTGCCATGTGATTGGTTGATTAGATATTTTTGTTAAAGAACAGCTGAACAGGTGTGCCTAATAAAGTGGCACTGAGTGTATATGTGTGTTGAAGTCAGATTGCTCCCCCTGCTGGAGTCACTCGGACATCTGTTTTTCTTTCACACCATTACAGAGCCACTGTCACAGAGCCTTACTGGACACTTTATTAGGTACACCTTGCTGGTATCCTGTTCCTTTGCTTGTTAATGGCTCCGATGTGACATCATCACAGACATGCTGCACATTTATCATGTGACTCTTTTGTTCCAGCACATAGCAAAGATGTTAGGATGCCTGGGTCGTTGACCCAGGGTTTTTGAGTTTATTATATTATTTATCATTTCTAGTCTTTGGTTTCAGAGTTATGTCTTATGGTTTATGTCTCTGTGTAATCCTTAGTTGCTATATCCTCGTGTCCAGTCAGTGTCTGTCTGCCCTGGTCCCATGTCTTTGTTCCCTCTGTTGCAGTGCCTGCATGTGAGTCTGTGTCTTTAGTTCAATTTGTGTTATGTTTCCTGTTTTATTTTGAAGGTCCTTGTCTGATGTTAATGTATCTGGATTTGCTTCCGACCGACCGACCCTCATTTATGTTGTGTGTGTGTGTGTGTGTGTGTGCGCGCGCGCCGGCTGCCTGCTTATCTAAGTTTATTTGGATTTTAGTTACGTTTTGCCATCCAGCAATAAAAGTTGAGTTTTGAAGTACACTTTTGCCTGCCGTGAGTCTGCACTTTGGGTCCTATTCCTGCCTGCACACAGCCTTCACATGACAAAAGATGCTCTGTTGGACTGAGATCTGAGACTCTGTAAGCCCTCTGAGTGCAGCAAACTCATTGTTACTCATTTGTTATCCTGCAGGAAGCATCAGAGGACGGTACACTGAGGTCATTCTGGGATGGACACAGTCAGCAACAGTACTCATGGCTGTGGGGTTTAAACAATGCTCTGTTGGTATTTAAGAGGCCAAAGGTGTCTCAGGAAAATCTCCACTACACCATTATACCACCAGCAAGCTGAGCCTTTGGTACAAGTCAGTATGGATCCATGCTTTCATGATGTTTTCACCAAACTGTGACTCTACCATCTGAATGTTGCAGCAGAAACCAGTAAACATGTGTCAACCTTCTGTTGTCCAGTGAGTCTGTGCTCTGGTCTAACCTGATTGGTGTGGATAAGTGTGGTGTGCTGTGTTTCTGTGTTTCAGACCTCTGTAAACTGACTGGAGGGAAAATCCCTGCAAATCACCAGTTTGTGAAATACACAAACCAGCAATCATTGCCACATTTAAAGTCACTGAAATCATCGTTTCTTCTCCATTATGTTGGTTAGTTTGAACTTCTGCAGGTTGTTTTAAGTGCAGTAAGTTGGTGTCATGACATTGGCTGATTAGATATTTAGATCAATGAGCAGCTTACAAGTGTACCTAATGAAGTGCCCAGGAACCTTTAGTCAGTGTTTTGGAATGTGTATTATTAGTCAGTCATGATTTGTGAGCTCAGAGCAACAACATCTCAGACAGACAATATTTTAAAGGCATCATACTGAGTACTGACTGATTTCACACACTGACCTTTGACCTTCAGTTGCACATGGGTCTTGCTCTGATCTTGTCCATATTTGCGGACGATGCAGGTGTAGGTCCCACCATCAGAGACTGTAGGGTTCCTCAGGGTGAGGCTGAGGTCTCCAGTCTGCAGGGCGTCGGCTTTCATCGATGTTCGGTTGGTGTAACGATGGTTCTGATCATTCAGAATATCATCTCTGCTCTGCACACGCATGTGGACTGTTGGGATCTTGAACTCATCACGGTCCCAGACCACTGCTGTGGAGCTACTGGAAGCATTAACAGGTACCTGACAGGGCAGCAGGACAGACTCCTCCCCCTCATACACCTGATACACCTCCACCCCTGAGGCATGATGGGAAACTGAGGAGAGAAACAGTGTCCCATCATTCAGTCTGTCCACAGTGTGGGTCACATGTAGGGATGAGTTCTAACAACAGGTTTTAAATTAGTACCAGTAATGACGACAGTGTGCAATATTTGCAAAGCTATAAGTGGAAGGAAACCATGACCTAGGACAACCCGATGGCATAAGATATAGGCCTAAGTACAACTCCTTGGGTTTCATATGCAAAAACTTTTATTGTGCTAGCTTACGTGGTTGCAGTGCTACAGGGGTTTAAAAATAGTTAGGCAAAACGGAGCGTGCCCGCTCTGACTGGTTTTAACTAGAGATGGCACGCTAGAGATGGCACGATACCACTTTTTTATGTCCGATACCGATATCATAAACTTAGATATCTGCTGATATCGATATGAATCCATTATAGTGTATTTAATAATCAATAAAACTTTTTTTTATATCTTGCTTCATTTTGTATAAGTTCATACTCAAGTTTAAAAACAAAACACTAAAGCTATTCTGTTATACCTGTATGTAAAAAAATAAAAAAATAAATAAAAAAATACACTGCACCCAAAATATTTCATAGTTCAGCGATACTGATCAATCTAATGAACTTAAACCTGCACCATCCTCCCTATTCTGGTATTTTAAAGAGTGCTTAGCAGAAATATTAAGCAACCTAACTAATAGGGTTCCAACTCCCAACAAAAAAAAAAAAATAGGGAACCACCCTCCACCCTCTGCCTCGTGATGCTTAATCAACGCAATCAACATTAATTTAATGCATGTGTGTTTAAAAAATAAAAATAAAAAAAGCACAGAAATCAATTATTTTTCTACAATATTTAAAAAGATTCAACATCTTTCTTCAGCAGGACTGCAGACTGCACAGATGGTACCTTCCCAAAGGAAAAAGTACTACAGCTTGCTGGGATATATATTAAATGGTAAATGGCCTGCATTTTTATAGCGGTTTTTACTCAGACAGAGGTGAGGCTGCCAGTCACTCTCTGACCATCACTAGTAGGCAAACATGGATATTTGGCATGCAGCCAGGAGGCAGCCTGGGATCGAACCACCGACCTTCTGATTAGTGGCTGACCTGCTGTGCCACCTAAGCTACAGCCAATTAGATTTAATTATATACAGCAAAGGACTTCTATACATTTTACATCAGATTAAAACTTTGGGTGTAAGATTCAGATAATTATTTATTAAAAGCTCGACATTTTAAATGAGAATAAGAAAGAAAAGTATGTCTTTGTGCCCCCTTTTCCCTGTTGACGCCCTACCTGGGCCCCCCTGGCCAAACTTTGCTAGATCTGCCCCTGCACAGTTACCAGCTGTCAGCTACGTAGAAAAAGATCCTGGTGTAGAAAGTAATATTAAATAAAATAAATTCTAACAACAGCTTCTCAAGCTTGAACGTGCTGCTGTTGTTCAGTCGCTGGTTTCCTCTTTCTGGTGCAAAAACAAACAATAGAGACGGGAGTCCGACAGAAAAGCAGATCAGATGATCATTGATCAGTTTCATGATTGAAGTAGCAGCAGGAGAGAGAGAGGCAGTCGCTCCATATATCTGTTGTTAATCTTAACGTGGGAATGCTTTACAAACATTCAGAGATGAACTTGCTTTACTTCTCTCTGGGATCACTTCCTCGGAAATGAAATGCCAGTTTATAGCGAGGCTCCTAATACTAAACCAGACCGCCAAGAGGTCTCGCACAGCCGCTCTATCACATGAGCACACTGCTCCGAGGTGCTAAGGTTATGAGCTGAGTTACGCTAGTGATGGGTCCAGCAACACTGACGCGCCGACGCATGTATCAAGCTCATTGAGCGAAACCTGTATCAATGCGTGCGTCGCTTTAAGAAAAAGTCAGGTGATCGATACAGCTGCTGTATCGCTCATTGGCAACGCGCCAAACTATGTTTAAAAGGTACCGCATCTGCCAACGGAATGAGTTGCCACCAAAGAAAAAACACAAAATTACTCTCGCAAAGATATATAAAAAAATACATATCTCTCTACAACAAATGACAATACACATCTCTCCATAACAAAATGGAGCCCGAAAGAAAAAGAAATGTTACTGCTGTGTGGGATCATCTATCTTTTATCTGCAAATAAGGGAATAGTTTGACCAGACTGTTTGTCTGTCTCTGTTTCAGTGTAATCTATCAGAATAAGAAAAACAACAATGTGACTTGCAGTGTAAATTATTTATTTCATTTTATGCAAGTTGAATGTCGCATCTGTTCTGTGGAGCTTTTTACACAAACACAAGCACCTCCTCAGTGTTTAGGTATTACAGAGCCAAACATGAAAATGAGGAGACAAACACACTGAGAATGAACACAGGTCCGCCTATATTGACACTGAACAGCTTTATCATCAGTTTTTTTAATGATATTGGTTTCATTATTTTGAAATAATTGCCAACCCCTGGACTGCCAACCCCTTAGTATTGTGTCGAAGAGAAACATTCCAAGATCAGAGGATCCTTTAACGTACTGGGGAATGAGGAATACATCTTATCAGAACCTTTTCCACCTGGCTTTACAGTTTGTGTACCCCAGCTTCATCTATGCCTGTGAGTTTTCCAAAGCTGGGGAAATGGTGTAAAGTAAATAAAATAAATAAATTAAAAAGATGCAGATGTGTTTTCATGGAAGGCCTTAATGTTTGTCCCTATTGCCAGTCTTGGCAGCCGGGGGTCAGTCCGCCAGGGCCTCCGCTCCTGGCCGCCACCCGGCACACAATGCACCCGACCCCTATGGCGCCTCCTGCGGGTGGTGGGCCTGCGGGAGGATGGGCCCATGTCTCCTCTTCGGGCTGTGCCCGGCCGGGCCCCATGGACTAAGGCCCGGCCACCAGACGCTCGCCCTCGGGCACCCTCCCCGGGCCTGGCTCCAGGGCGGGGCCCCGGTAACCCTATCCCGGGCAGGGTAAACTGTTCCCTCGATATTCTTTTCATAAGGGTCTTCTGAATCGCTCTTTGTCTGGTCCCTCACCCAGGACCAATTTGCCATGGGAGACCCTACCAGGGGGCAAAAACCCCCAGACAACATAGCCCCTGGGATCCCTGGGACACACAAACCCCTCCACCATGATAAGGTAGCGATTCAAGGAGGAGGGAGACTGGGGACATTGAGTCTGAATGGACCATGTTCAGCGTCTCCATTGCCGAAGCTGCTGCATTGAGCTGCGGCCGCAAGGTGGTTGGTGCCTGCCGTGGTGGTAATCCCTGAACCAAATGGTGGACACCAGAGGTGAAGGGAGCCACCAGGCTGAAGAAGGAGTCCTATCGGGCATGGTTAGCCGGTGGGACTCCGGAGGCAGCCGACAGGTATCGACAGGCCAAGCGGAATGCGGCTCAGGCAGTGGCTGAAGCAAAAACTCGGGTGTGGGAGGAGTTTGGAGAGGCTGTGGAAAAAGACTTTCGGACTGCCTCAAAGAGATTCTGGCAAACCGTCAGGCGTCTCAGGGGGGGAAAGTGGTGCTCTACCTGCACTGTGTATAGTGCTGGCGGAGCGCTGCTGACGTCGACTGAGAAAATTGTCAGGCGGTGGAAGGAATACTTCGAGGACCTCCTTAATCCCACTGTCACGTCTTCCGAGGAGGAAGCAGAGTCTGGGGATGAGGGGAATGACCCGCCATTTTCCAGGGGCGAGGTCACTGAGGCAGTTAAACAACTCCTTGGTGGCAGAGCCCCTGGTGTTGATGAGGTCCGCCCCGAGTTCCTGAAGGCTCTGGACGTTGTAGGGCTGTCCTGGTTGACACGCCTCTGCAATGTTGCGTGGAGATCAGGGGCAGTACCTGTGGACTGGCAGACCGGGGTGGTGGTCCCCATCTTTAAGAAGGGGGACCGGAGGGTGTGTTCCAACTACAGGGGGATCACATTCCTCAGCCTCCCTGGGAAAGTCTATGCCAGGGTGCTGGAAAGGAGAGTTCATCCGCTAGTCGAACCTCAAATACAGGAGGAACAATGCGGTTTTCGTCCTGGTCGCGGAACACTGGACCAGCTCTTTATCCTCTCCAGGATACTTGAGGGTGCATGGGAGTTTGCCCAACCAGTCTACATGTGTTTTGTGGACTTGGAGAAGGCATTCGACCGTGTCCCTCGGGGTGTCCTGTGGGAGGTGTTGCGGGAGTATGGGGTGTCTGGCCCATTGCTACGGTCCATTCGATCCCTATACATACAACCGTTGCAAGAGCTTGGTTCGCATTGCCGGCAATAAGTCGGACTCGTTCCCGGTGGGTGATGGGCTCCGCCAGGGCTGCCCTTTGTCTCCGGTTCTGTTCATAATTTTTATGGACAGGATTTCTAGGCGCAGCCAAGTGGCGGAGGGCTTTCGCTTTGGTGGCCTCAGAATCTCATCTCTG
The DNA here is from genome assembly GCF_041146795.1 of Maylandia zebra. Taxonomy (NCBI): domain Eukaryota; kingdom Metazoa; phylum Chordata; class Actinopteri; order Cichliformes; family Cichlidae; genus Maylandia; species Maylandia zebra. Next base: position 2,474,510 of record NW_027490031.1, on the reverse strand, counting down.
ATTTTTGCGGATGATGTGGTTCTGTTGGCTTCATCGGGTGAGGGCCTCCAGCTCGCACTGGAACGGTTCGCAGCCGAGTGTGAAGCAGTGGGAATGAGGATCAGCACCTCCAAATCTGAGGCCATGGTTCTCAGCCGGAAAAGGGTGGAGTGCCCACTCCGGGTCGGGGATGAGTTCCTGCCCCAAGTGGAGGAGTTCAAGTATCTCGGGGTCTTGTTCGCGAGTGATGGGAGAAGGAAGCCGGAGATCGACAGACGGATTGGGGCTGCAGCTGCAGTAATGCAGACGCTGCACCGGTCCGTCGTGGTGAAGAGGGAGCTGAGTGTAAAAGCGAAGCTCTCAATTTACCGGTCGATCTACGTCCCTACCCTCACCTATGGCCACGAGCTGTCGGTAGTCACCGAAAGAACGAGATCACGGATACAAGCGGCAGAAATGAGCTTCCTCCGAAGGGTGGCTGGCCTCTCCCTTAGAGATAGGGTGAGAAGTTCGGCCATCCGGGAGGGGCTCAGAGTAGAGCAGCTGCTGCTCCACATCGAAAGGAGCCAGCTGAGGTGGTTCGGGCATCAGACAAGGATGCCCCCTGGGCGCCTCCTGGGTGAGGTGTTCCAGGCATGTCCCACCGGGAGGAGGCCCCGGGGCAGACCCAGGACATGCTGGAGAGATTATATCTCTCGGCTGGCCTGGGAACGCCTTGGTGTTCCCCCGGATAAGCTGGAGGAGGTGGCTGGGGAGAGGGAGGTCTGGGCCTCTTTGCTTAGGCTGCTGCCCCCGCGACCCGGCCTCGGATAAAGCGGATGAAGATGGATGGATGGATGGATGGATTGATGGCCTTAATATTTGAGCAGAAGAATGCTAATCTGCAGATTGCATCTACTCCTGCCTGCAGTTCAGACCTGTCACCAGCGACAACATCTGGAGCATCATGAGCTCAACGACAGGACGAAGCAGAGCCAGGACTGCTGGAACAGCTGGAACCCTCCATCAGACCAGAACCGCTGCTGTCCCGAGGTCACAGACTGATGTTAGAGAGGACCAGTGTTGGGCAAGTTACTTTGAAAAAGTAATTAATTATAGTTACTAGTTACTACTTCTTTTAAAAATTCTTTAATTGTTTAATTATTTATATAGCACATTTAATTACAACAGGAGCGTTGACCAAAGTGCTGTACAAGAATACAACATACATAATAAAATAACACAAAAACGTAACTGAGTTACAATATTCTAAAAGTAAGTTAATTACTAGTTAAATTAAAATGTTAATTACTTGAAAAGTAACTATCGCGTTACTTAAAAAAAGAAAAAACATTTAACCCTCTGGGGTCCAGGGTATAATTGGCCATTTTTAACTACTTTTGATCTTTACCTTTAAAGACTATTTACTTTGCCTTGTTTGGTATCATTCTTTTCAGCACAACCTAATGTGTCTGAATTTACAGTTATTTTTCATTTTGACATACTGTATTAACACAATTGATCTAAAATCAGACAAAAAACACAAAATCAGAGTAGAAAAAGTTATATTTTTTACTGTAACAACCACAAACATGTTTAATGAATCATATTTCATAACTTTAAATGCAAATATAAATTGTCAGTTTTAAAATCCTATGCACAAGTTTTGTAAACAACAAAGTTATTTGCATCCATTTATCTTTTACCCTTTTTTTAAATAACCATTTCAAACTATTTACAGAACAATCAGCTGTTCTTCAATAAGATGCCACAATTTATTTGTGCCACTCCAAAAACATAATTTCTGTCCACTATAAACGAGAACATCACAGCCTGATACCTGCAGGTCTGACAGCAGCAGGTGTATCACTCCTGTTTCTACCTGGAGACAGCAGTCGCCTCATTGTTCTGATACACAACACAAAACTATCCACAACACTACACACTAACTACACAAGACAACACATTAACTACACACTCCAGACACGCTAAACGTCACAAATCTCTCACATTTCAAAACCTGCTCTCTCTCTTTTTCTGCTCTCTCTCTCTCTCTCTCTCTCTCTCTCAGTCACTCCTAAAACTTATTTTTTTGGTTTGTTTGTTTGTTTTTGCTCATAAGCAGAGAGTTCTTGCTGCGCTAACATTAGACAGTAAACGTGATGGAATTATTGAGGAAAAAAACACGTGTATTGTTTATGATGACTCTGGTTTTTCAACACAATTTAAAACTGGTATATATCACCTTGTTGTTTTGCCTTTAAGTGGTCATGTAATTAGCTTACCACGATTACTTTATTCTTCCTCAGTCAAACAGCAGCACTCATGTGATTGTTTTGCCCCCTTAGCTCCAGGTGTTGTGCTAGATCGTGAAAACCGTCCGCGGGAGCGCGCAGCTGCTTAAAGCTGTAGCGCCCAGATTACTTACGTAGTCAGCTACTTCCTGCAGCTAATATAAGGTGCAGTAAGCTGAACACAGCTTCAACCGTCTGTTTGTTGAAAAATAGTAACGGACCGCATTTTCTTGTTAGTAACTATAACTTACATTACTGAAAAAAGTAAAGTAATAACGCCATTACTTGTAACGCCGTTATTCGCATCACTGGAGAGGACACATGGAACTGTAATACTTCAGAGACAGCTGAAAAATGTTTTGTTTTCTACTGTAAACAACTGTAAATTGTTGTTTCATGACATTTACAAATCATTGCACTCTGTTTTTATTCAGATTTTACAGTCAGGACTTTTGTGGAACTGAGTTTATATAAAATGAAATGAGTAAACTTCCCATTTTCAAACTCCAGCGCTTCTCTGAGTTTCAGATGTTTCATTTTCGGTTTTCTGTACTTTGAGCATTTCTCGGGAAGCTCATATTTTTACCCTCTATCTTTTTAAAACTCCACTTTTTCCTTTCCAGCAAGCTTGTTGTTTCACGTCAATGCAAACCTCCCCTTATTAATCTGACCTGAAACTCAGTGTAAAGTCCTCTCACATGACACGAGTCATGCTTATTTCCTTTTTTTTTAGTAGCTGTTCCGTAAAAGTAGTTCCTTCAGCACATGCACTTCTCTGTCAGACAAATCCTCACACACACATTTGATGTTATTTAGCAAAAAATGTATTGCCTGCATCCAAACTGCTGGAAATGACTTGTTGGCCTATAATTTGTCGTGAATGATATGGAGACATTTTGAGCCTGAACATTCCTGCCACAGGGTAAAAAATTCCTTTTTATCCAGCTAAAAAAAACACGCACGGAAATTTCTTCCTGGCACACAAGCAGCAGTGAAATGCAAACGTTTGATCACGGCAGAGGGTGTGGAAGCATTCAAGATTAGAGTTCAAGCATTATGACGTATTTATGAGGTAATGCAGAGACGAAGGAAAAGAAGGGTTGTCTGTCCCTGTGCTAGTGCTGAAACAAAGTGAGTGAAGTTGCCCCCCTCCCTTCTTCAAATCAGACCAAACTGATGTCAAATGTTTGTGCTGCTTCTGTTTTAAAAATATTAATAAAAGTTTCTACTGGTCACCCAAGGTCAGCCAACTCCTTGCTTTATTGTGAAAAGGTTGTGAAACATCCTGATCACACGTTTTAAACTAACTACATATAAGAGTTAAAACAAATTGTGTGTTCAGTTGGAGAAAAAACTTTATTTGTAAAATATAAAACTACTTCACATGTAGGCCAGGAGCCACCTGCGTCTTTTGATGAAGACTGGATGGATTGAAAGCAGATAACCCTGGAGAGTAACGGATTGAGAGTGGCTCACCCAGCACTCTGTTATTCACTGACTGCAGCAGGGAACGGTAAATACTGAAAACATCCCCCTGTGGCTGACGGCAGCCCAACTACACACGGGTTCAAAGTTCTTACCGTGCACGAGCAGCAGGAAGGGCATGAGGCTCTCCATCCCCCTGTGACAAAGACTATAACCTGGTCCCACCTCTGCTCCACCCAACACCCAAATACTCACACGGCTCTAACTTTCCAGCTGTAATGAGAAAGTTTTACTTTCAGTTTCAACCTTCAAAGTAAAAGCTCGTAGAGACGTATTCAGAGACTTCATTCTCCCATTTGAGAGAAAAGTGCTGCAGTGGCAGCAGGAACTCTGTTAAAGCTCTATTTTTATTCTCTCTATCATTCTTTTTTTACGCACACCCCAATTTTAAGTTATTTATTTGTAAAAAAATGTTTGGAATCATGTCTGATTTTCGTTCCACTTCTCACGTGTGCACCACTTTGTGTTGGTCTTTCACGTGGAATTCCAATAAAATTGATTCATGTTTGTGGCTGTAATGTGATAAAATGTGGAAAAGTTCAAGGGGGCCGAATACTTTTGAAAGCCACCGTATCTCCACGAAAGAAACTTTCTAGATGGTGCCACGGATGGCAGCCTCGGTACTGCGCTCTCTTGCACTTTTCTTGTTTTTGTTTATTTTCTACGCTTTTGGTTACTCAGAACACATCACTTTCTCCAGAGATCAACTGCTAAACATCAGGCAGTCGTGTCACAATAGTTCTTATCCATTTTTCACAAACCCAGAAAGTTTTTGGGAGATTTTAGTTGGATGCGCAGCAGCTCTCTGTGGCTCCTGGAGGAGACGTAGACGGGGGAGTCGCCCTGGTGCGCTAATGAAACTATGTTGGCGTCTCCGCTCTCTTCCAAACAAAGTCCACGAATTACTGCTCTTAAACCGGACTGACAAGGACTTTGCAGGCTCTGCTGAACTCTGCTTCACTGAAACCTGGTTCAGTTGGGTCCCAGTTGAGTTCAGTTGAGTCCCAGACGCTGTCTTAAATCTGCCGGGCTTCCAACTTCACCGGGTGGACTGCGAAACGAAGCTCTCAGGGAAAACAAAGGGTGGTGGAGTCTGCTTCTACATTAATGGAGGTTGGTGTACTGATGTCACAGTGTTACAGAAACACTGCAGCCCAAACTTGGAAACTTTTTTCATCAATTGTAAACCGTTTTAGGCACGGTGGTTAGCACTGTTGCCGCACAGCAAGAAGGTCCTGAGTTCAATTCCACCATCAGGCCGGGGTCTTTCTGTGTGGAGTTTGCATGTTCTCCCCGTGTTTGCGTGGGTTCCCTCCGGGTACTCCGGCTTCCTCCCGCCGTCCAAAGACATGCAACTTGTGGGGATAGGTTAATTGGATAATCCAAATTGTCACTAGGTGTGAATGTGCGAGTGAATGTGAGTGTGAATGGTTGTCTGTCCCTGTGTGTTGGCCCTGCGACAGACTGGCGACCTGTCCAGGGTGTACCCCGCCTCTCGCCCTATGACAGCTGGGATAGGCTCCAGCGCCCCCCGTGACCCTGAAAAGGATAAGAGGAAGCGAATGGATGGATGTAAACCGTTTTATTCACCGTGGGAGTTTTCTTCCTTCATGCTGGTCGGAGTTTACATCCCTCCTCAGGCCAAACAACGCACTGTGCGAGCTGGCTGACCAGATCACCACCCTGGAAAGGAAATTCCTGGATTCTATTTCAGAAACAGAAGCCCAGGAAAGCCCCCGGACCAGATGGTGTTTCACCCTCCTGCCTCAAAACCTGCGCTGAACTGCTGGCTACTCACAAATCTTTTTTACACATACAAATCTTTTTTACAAGTACAAAATATTTATGACCACATTTTGAGCCCATACCCCTCCCCCAATCTACACTTTCATATTTTGTTGAATTCTTGTTTTTACGATGGAGCTATTTAATTTGTGAGTTTTATTGACTTGAGTCTGAGTGTTTAACCCATTAACACGTGTTGTATTCTTCGATTTGCAAATTTGCAATTGCTGTAAAATGTTTAGCATTGAAAAAAAATCCCTTTGATCCAGAGAGTTAGCTATATCATGTATTAACTCAGTAACTAAAACTGCAGTATTTTAAATGTAAGCTTACCTTGTTCAGAAATCAGATTTAACACGCTGTTCTAGGAATCCTTCAGACACAGTAATGCCAATAAATACTAATTTCTACCAAAAAATGTGCATTTGATGCAAAAGACTGCTAGCTTGTTCGTTTCTCAAAAAGTGTTCATGGGAGTGTAAAATGTTCAAATGTAGTTTTCAATAGTTTTTTTAATCCACTCTAAAAAAAATCCTCAAGATTTGCATCGTAGGTTTATGAACGAAAAGTGATTGAAGTAAAGAAATTGAAATAAAAAAAAATTACACTCATTACAAATTTAGCTGATTAAATAGAATAACACAAGTTTTTTTTAACAAAACTTTATTGAACAAGTGAACACACAAAGCGCAAAGTCATTTTAAAAAGACATTTTTCAGCAGTAATACCATAACAGAATATCTCAGAAACCGTAGCAGCACAAACGCTAATATTTATTGATCCCTGTGGGGAAACTACTTGTTTTTCTCTTCATTTGACTCACTCACTCAGTGAACCTCTCGGGGAGCAGTGAGGGTACCTCAGGATAGCCATTTAGTGGATTCGAACCCCCGACCTTCCGATCATGGGGCGACCACGCTACCTACTGAGCTATCCCTGCCCTGCTAACTGTCCCTGCCCTACTAATTTTACCTGCACAAATCTGCACAAACGTAGCACTAAAAAAGGAGACCATTTTGGTCTGTTTTGGAGCAGTCTGGGGGGATGGTGACATTTGAATGACCTATAAAATAAAGTAGCACTAACCGCTCCGCCTATTTGCCTTTACGTTTCAAGTGGGTGGGGGGTCAGCTTCACTCTGCTGTCACATCCGCACTTCTCGTACTTCCTAGTACGTGCTGTACCTAGTACGCGAACTGCGCGTACTCCGGAGCGTGCGGTCGCTGGATTGGGACACAGCTTATGAAACCAACTGTGACCTCTTTCTCTGAGTATAAAGACCAGAGCTCAGAGTCTCTGGAGCGGCTCTCTGGATGACTTCATTCCGCATTCAATGTGTCAGCTGCTGACCATCAGGTAACTCTGCTGCTGTTTCACAGAAGAACTAATGCTGAATAAAGCTGATGTAAGTCAGGAAAACTTTAGACACTGCCTCACTTACTTTCACATGGAGACGATCAGCGTCAGGAAAGACACAAAGATCAGGAGAGAAAAAGTTTGGGAAAGAAGGAAAAACCCAGAGTTGTTTGTGGGTGGGCCTGAGGGGCCAGTAGTGATGTGTCGGTCACGAACGAAACGGCTCTTAGATCTGACTCTTTGAAGTGAACGACGTGAGCCGGCTCCTTATTGGGAGACGTGTTTTTTTTTTTTTTCTCTCACCCTCTCTCTCTCTCTCGCACGTTTTTTCCGCTTCACTCCGCACGTGAGCCTTGTGCTTTACGCTGGGAAGGGGAGGAGGGGCGGTAGTTACACTTGCAGTAGCACAGGAACAGAGACAGAGGGAGAGAAAGAGAGCCAGGGACAACAACGTCACATTAGAAAGGTATAATATAGTATAGTATAGTATAGTATAGTAATATATAAAGGTACAGTAATCATCCACAACTATTTTCCGCTGCAGATGATAAAGGATTCAGAAAGTTTATTCATGCAGGTCCATATGACAGAGAATATGCATCTTCTTTTTGTTTTCATATTTTTTCATATTTATATTTTATTGTGTTGTGGTTTGCAGTGTTTTGTGTTGTTTCACTTTAAATTTGTTTAAAAGGAAAAAGCTGAAAATTTAAATAGTTAAAAGTTGAAATGTGAAGAGTTGGTTTTTGTATTATATGATTTATTTATTACATTTTATGTGGAGTAAATAAATAAAAGTATATTTACGGTGGCCACTAGGACAAAACATGTATAAAACACAACAGAAGTGCTCCAGGATGCTAGGGGGCAGTGTTGAGCTTTTGTTACCTGGTGGCTACACAAGCCAGGAAGTACCAACGACCAGATTTGGTGTGTGGTAGTAACAGGAAAATGAACATTTTTTAAATTATTTGAATATATATGAGTGCCTGTGTATAAATACACAAACAATACACACATGCTTTCAATTGTGTAATTTAAGTGATCTAGTAGCTCTGCTTTGAAGTTCAGTTCATGCTAGAAATGTGTTTTTGAGTTTTTACGTGCTTTGTCTCTAGGGGCCACTGCATATATTTATATATAAATATATATAAATAAAACAATAGTTTTTTTTACATTAGTAATTCATTCTGTGCATAATTTTATATTGTTGTTAATAATAAATTAATTAAAGCAACCAAAACCTGAAGAGCCGGTTCTTTTTAGTGAGCCGAGCCGAAAGAGCCGGTTCTCTAAAAAGAGCCAGAAATCCCATCACTAGGGGCTAGAGCCCGCCTCCCTCACCAGGGACTGAATTTTCTTCTTTTTTTTTAAGGAACAATCACAGCCCCCCAAAATTCACTTTGTTTGTTGCGTTTCTATTTTTTTCTGTTATTTTTCTCACAGCAGTTAAGTACAGTCAGTTGGTGGCTGTGCTGAGTGTCAGTAACAGTCAGAGAGGAGGGACTCATTGAACGCAGCACATAAGATTTTCTATTAAAAGTAGAAAAACACAGAGAATACGTTTAGTCTGCATTAAATCTGTTGATTTAAGAATTAATGGATCTTTGTATCAAACTGGCAAGACCCCAGATACTATAATACCCAGCTTGATGAAAGCTTCATTATAATGAGTTGTCTCTTCAGTAACCTTTGATTTGACGTGAATTCTCCTGTCAGTGAGCAGCATCTCTAACAGGGCTTCTTCTTTTAAAGCTCACACACAGCTTCATTCATTCGATTCAGCTCAGGCTGAAAACCCTGCAGCTGTTTCAAACACAGCAGAGTTTAGTGGATCTTTACTGGCTCACAGTCACCTTCACAGCTCATCTTGTAGACTGGACTTCAGGTGTTCAGTCAGAGTCAGGAAGTCTTTGTTCATGTGCTTGATTCAGTTTCTCAGACTCTTCATGTTGATGCTTTGATTCTCTGTGTTTACTCTCACTGAAAGCTTTACGTGGATTCATGTCACCTTTAAATTAAAGCAGGCGAACTTAGAAGCAGGACAGCCTCAGTTAATGAGCACAGACTGCATTTATACTCAGATACATGTCAGGAGGAACAAACTGCAGGACCAGGTTTGATTCCCTGCAGTGACACTCCTGGAAGAAAATATTTGACCGCAGAAATCAAAGAATGATATGTTGTGTTTGTGGAGCAGAGCTGTGAATATTAGGAGTCAATATTACTACAAACAGAATAAATCCTAAACTTCAAACTGTGACAAAAATAAAAAAGTTAGTTTAGTGAATATTTAAAATATCTTCCCAGAACCTGATAAAGGTAATATTTTTTGCTATGAGACAAACTCCTGAACATCTGAAAACCGTCAGTGATGGTGAAGGATCACATTTGTGTAACTGTGAGAGGATTTTTATGAAATCAAGTATAATCAAGTGTGCCTTATAATCGAGTGTTCATATATTTTCACATAACCAAGCTTATTGTTAAGGAGAATATAATGCATTCCTTACTTCAGTGTCTGAGATGTTTGACAAGTCATGATATAAGATGTATTCTTTAACCCAGTGTGTGTGATGTCAGATAAGCATGATATACTTCTATGTTTTTATTTTTAGTTTGTGTGTAGAGGTCAGATAAGCTGAGATAATGTCTGAACTTTCCCCTTTCTGTTAAAAGAGGAAGTACTATGTAACTCATTTTGCCTTATAAATAAAGCAACCAGCCTGCGCTTGAGTGTGTGTGATTTTGCTGAGAGGCACACACCCATGCGCATGTCTTAAAACTCTCTGAGTCGGTCTGCAGTGTCTTATTTCTCTTACTTGTGAACAAATGTCTGCACCCCTGACAGTAACAGTCACAGAAAAAGAGGAAAATCCAAAGTCCACTCTTTAATCTGGGTGGAGTCACAGAAAGAAAAGTCAACAACTCCACACATGGAATAATAACTGCTGCTTAGCAACACATTCCTTTGACTGTGACCACAGGAATGAGCTGTTCTGCTGGAACTCCTTTCTGTACTGCAGGCTGATTCACAGAAGCAGATTTCCTCTCTGTAAACAGTGAAACAAGAGCTTGTTCGTGTGCTTGTAATAAACACTCCTACACAGTGCTGTGCAGACATGTTAAAGCTAAAAACAGGTGCATAGAACCAGGCTGAATAACAACAACCCACACTCATAAAGAATCTAATATGAATCCCACTATATCTATCATGGTCCCCCATTTTGATGCAGTGTTTTGAATTTTCATGCAATTTTGATAATTCTCTATTATTTTTGAGTTCACTTGTATTCTATGGTTCCTAGGTTATTCTGTCCAGTATGGTTTATTATATTTTCCCTTGTGTCTTTGCCCTCTGTATTTATTTAGTTGTGTGAGTCCTTGTGCCTGGTTTCCTCTCCTTGTGTTTTATTCCATCATGTTTCCCCAGCCTGTCATGTCTGTGCTCTACCTCATGTTCCCTCACTCGCTCTTGTCTTCCTCTCCTCCACTTAAACCATAAGAACCAAGTGGAGCTGTGATGAGCCGAGCTAAGTACTAATGGAAAAGGCGTAACAGAGACTGTGAAGATTTAAGGTGATAGGAAATATAAATAACTAAAACTTGAATCTTTACTGAAGCTCAGTATTCGACACAGAGTTCAAGTTCACTGCTGTAATAACTAATAACGATTAATGTAATAATAACTTTCATATTGGCCATATTATATTTACATTACCAAAGTGAGATGATTTTGGTCTCATGAACAACATAAGCTAATTGTTATTTACTAACTAATCTTAAATAACTGTTCAGTACATAAATGAAGCCCAATAATCAAGTTTTACAGTCCTGTGAAAATACATATAATTGCAATATTGACTTTGTGACAGTTTTATTTGTCATATGCTAACTTGCATAAAACTGAAACTGATTGTAGTGGAAACACTTTAAAGTATTTGTATAGATGATAGCTGAGTTTGCATTTGCTTCATTTCATGTAAAGCTTGTATATAGACTTGAAGCTTTGAAGTTCTAAAAATGATTCATTAAATACATTTGCTGCTTTTAAAAGTCAAACTTTTCTACTGTCAGCTGGGATGATTTCAGTGAGCCTCCAAACATGACTGCTGCTTCGTTTTCCACCTGTGTTTACGTCCAAAGCTTGACACATCTGTACACATCTGTATGTTTCAGCTTTGTCCTTCAGGCACAACATGGTTCATCTTAACTTCCTGCTTCTATCATGGTTAAAGCTGATGAATCCTCTGGACATCAAACACTGATGGTGTTATTGGAGCTGAGTGAAGTTTGATGGCTTTATTATCCAGGCTGTGACACATGGCAGCTGTCAGAGCAGAACACAGGAAGTCAGCGGCTGTGTTTGAATTCAGCCTCTGCTTCCTCTGAAGGTTGATGACATAACAGCGAGGCCACAAAGGCCGTCCAGACTCCCAGGCTCCCAGGCTCCCACAAACATGTCCTCCTTCTCCCTGGATTTGAAGGACAGGTGGGCCCACCCTATCCCAAGATGCATTGCAGCGTGGTGTTGGAACATATATTTGGGTCTAGAGATGGAGCAGCGCTCTCTCTGAGTCTTTGAGGCTGTTTTCTGTTTGAGTCTGGCTTCAGTCTAATTTAGCAGCTGTGACATCAGAGATTGTAGGGGAGGAACAGCCACACCCACAGCTGAGTTTCCCACCCAGAAACAGAGTGTGGACATCACCTCTGTCTGCGCTGTGTTGGTCACAAGCTTTGTTCTGGGCTTTTAAGTGGAGGCTGGAGCTTGTGAGTGATGGAAGCTGAGAGCTGTGTTTGCACATGCTCAGTGTGACAGGATGTTGGCTGCTGTGTTTGCACATGCTCAGTGTGACAGGATGTTGGCTGCTGTGAAAGCTGAATGCTCTCTGGTTAGAAGTGATGTCACACATTAGGATAACTGTGCTAGCTCTCTGTCAGAGTACCAGGTCCTCGCTTTGACCACATGACTCTCAGTACACAGCATGATGTGTGCGCTGTAAACAGGAAGCAGAGGAGCAGGTCTGAGGCTGAGACTGAGGTCCAGATGTTTCCACATGTTTCTGCTCTGCCGTGTGTTTGGTGATTATTTCAGGTATAGATTGTGGAATATGACCAGTCTGATGTCAGCCTGCTTCTATGACATCACCTCTCTGTGCTGCCCCCTGCTGGCTTTGATCATTACTGACTGAGTCCTTGCTGCCACTTTATTAGGTACAGCTTGCTAACATAGGCTCAGACCTGCTTTGCCTTCAGAGCTGAGCCTTAAATCTTCATGGCTCAGACTCAGCAAGGTGCTGGAAACATCCCTCAGAGTCATGTGATCAGTGACGTCTGCTTCAGCACTGACAGATAGAAAAGTGCATCCACAAAAACAGGATATGTAATAATAATAATCAAATGCTGATTTTCAGCTTTTCAGACCTTTGTCTGGGTGCTAGTCCAGCTGTGTGTGTTTGTGATGACAGTGAATAAATGTCAGACTTAGTGTTAAAGTGTTAAGATGACATCAGCACTTTGACATGGATGGTAGTGAAAGCAGGAAGTGACAAATGTAGCACAGCAGCAGCGTTTAACACGTCTGAGCTGGAAACAGGAACATCATAGAACAGCTTCCACCTTCTTTTGCTCTGCTACAGTCTGGATGGATTTGCATTTAAAGATGCAAAGAGACTAAAATGGTTATGGTTATTAACCTCCACAGTGACAGGAAGTGTTTTTAAATGACTGAAACACTAAAATGATGCTAACGGCTGTCGTTAGGCTCACTGACAGCAATGCTGATGTGTTCATGTCAAACACTGGCTCAGGTCAGACTCCATCCTTCTCCAGCATGAGGCCGCCCTCAGACCGACAGGAGCTCTGACCTTTGACCTCTGACATCATGCACTTTGTGTTTTGACCTCGAGAGGGCGACAAATCAGCACAGACAGACATACTTAAATAGAAGACATGGGACATTGAAGCAGTTTAAACACGTCCATCCGTCCATGAACATGTAAGAAATCAAATACATTTTTGCTTCATGTCTAAAATATGTAGGAAATATTCTCGGTATAAAAGTTTCTGTCAAAGTGCAGCTGATCCACACAGATCCATTTCTGCTTTTGCTCAATTCTAATTTCCCTATAAATGCCTCTTCAGTGTTTGGTTCCTCATTAAAATTTCAATTCTCTTTCCTGACCTGAAATTATCGTGTTTGTCTGAAGCTCCATGTCAAGGTAATGCTTTCCTGGCTAACATCAGCTGTATGCAGCTTAGTTCCAGCACAAAAAGCACAAATTTGCCATTCCATAGTTCACGGCGACGGACTCACAGCTGGACCAACGAGGCTGCTGTCTTCCGTCTTTTAGCACATGTGAGTATAAATCTGGAATAAGAGCAGCAGCAGGGCTCTTTTTGAATTAATCTTTACACTCAGACATTAGAGGCACTTCGTTCTTTAAAGGTTTGAGATCCTTGAATTTTCTTCTCTGTTCTCTCTAAGTTTGTCTGCTCCATTTGAACATTTCCCCATTTTCTGCTCTGCACTTTAATAGCTGAACTTGTTATAAAATTAAAATACTACTTCTATATTTATGTCCTGAACATGCTGTTAAATCAGACGTTGTCCCTGAAGGAAAAAATGTCCATCCCGGTTTTCCCTCCAAGGCACGAGCGATAAGCAGAGTTTTGTCCTTTCCTTATAAGATTCCTAATTATTCAAAGTAACACTCAGGTATGCCATTCAGCTGGGTTAGTTACGACGTCGGGAGCAGCTTGGGAGAACAAGGAAACACAGACTGCTTCAGGTTGTCTTCCCAAATCGACTCAAAGGTTTATTTGATACACAGCAGTTTATATAGAGAAAAAAAGGTTCGTGTGTCAGCTTTCCCAGTTCAAACCGGTACAGACCAAATAAGGAAACGTCTTCCTGCCTTGTGAGCAAAGAAGTATCCTGTGTGTAGTTTATCAGTTCAGCTACAATTTATGATCATCCCAGCAAAATACACTCCTAGACATAAAATACAGAGTTCTTTCATTAGTGAATTCTGAAACAAACCACCTAGCCTTTAACGAGCCTTTTCCAGGAGATAAAGAAAAAGGGAGGATGGGAGTAAGGAAGTGGTCTCGTCTCTGTGGTGTTTTCGACCTTGGGGGACCAGCCTGTGAGTCCTACACATTAATTCTTGGGTCACAGAGAAAGAGAAAAACAACTAGTAGATGGGCCTTATTGAGTAACAGTTTTCCTGTATAAAACAATATCCTGTAAATGCTATCATGGTATCAAAATATCACAACAGTCCCTAATGTTTACATTTTAATGAAAACACTTCTGAATCTGACAGAAGCAATTTTATTTTAGAATCTTCCACCACAGCTGACTTTTAGGGATTTTTTTTAATTGCTTCCACTTTTCTTTACTTGTAATAATTGTAATAAATCGTAATCTCGTCCCCACCACTCATGAAACTAAAGGATTTAATCCATACTGTTCGTTTAAGGCAGCTGACTTGGTACAAAATTATAACAACAATGGTGACCAAGCATTTCAGCATGTTTAGCAACTGCAACTGTTACTTTTCTCACCAAAGAAACAGCTCCAAGTCTCCAGATCTAGCAAGCTAACCGAACGAGCATCATGTTTGTCTAATAAGATCGCAAAATAACGCTTGGTAAACAAAACTGAATAATTAACCAAAACAAGTTATGTCAAAGCATTCAACAAGTCAATAACTTAATTTTAGTGTCATGGCTACTGGATGGACTCACGTGCAGACAGAGTTCTTTGCAATCAAAAGAAGACAGTTTATTTACAACAGGGAACAACTCAGTGCTACATATATGTGCAGTGAGTTGGAAGGGGCTCCAGAGAGAGGGCGTAATCCACACACACGCTTCCTCTTCAGCACAGTCACCACCATATCAGCCTATTAGAGCACTTCGCTTTTACACTGCAGGCCTACTTGTTGTTCCTAGAGTATTTAAAAGTAGAATGGGAGGCAGAGCCTTCAGTTTTCAGGCCCCTCTTCTGTGGAACCAGCTTCCAGTTTGGATTCAGGAGACAGACACTATCTCTACTTTTAAGATTAGGCTTCAAACTTTCCTTTCTGCTAAAGCATATAGTTAGGGCTGGACCAGGTGACCCTGAATCCTCCCTTTAGTTATGCTGCAATAGGTGTAGGCTGCTGACTGTTTCTTTTTCACTCACTAAATCTATTAAGTCTTTATTTTATCTAATGTTACGATAACCAAAAAATCTGTTTTCATATGTAAAGTTATGATGGGTCTGTTCCATCTGGCCTAACCAGAAGTCACCAGATTCCAATGGTAAATGCACTAGTTCTTATATAGCGCTTTTCTGAGCACTCAAAGCGTGTTATATAACTTGTGCCCATTGACACAAGCACATTTTTCTTAGTGCTTTCTGACTAACATTCACACTCCGATGGATGCATCGGAAAGCAATTTGGGGTTAGTATCTTGCCCAAGGATCTCATGTTGATAGGGTTTTTCAGTGTTTTGTGAAATCATTGACAAGACCTGAAATGTAACAGATTTTCTTTTATATGCAAAAGTACTGTAACCGCAGTTTGTGGAACAAGCACCCCCCTATTCACTGTAGTCCTAAACAACCACACATACATAACCTTCTCAAAAAAGTAAGAAATATTACATATTTCTTTGTAAATGTACATTAGTAAAAGATTACATTGTCTCTGCATTGATGTTTTTAATGTGTCTATAGATGCAATATGGAACGGTCTGTACATGAGCAGCTGTTGTATATGCTGCAGAATCTGGGAGAAGAGGAGCTGAAACATTTCCACTGGTACCTACAGAATGTACCTGTAGGTGATTTCACTACCATTCGGAAGTGCCATCTGGAGAAAGCAAACAGACTGGAAACTATAGATTTGATGGTGCAGACATATACTACTGACCATGTGATAGAATTGGCGACATCCATTTTAGAGATGATGAGTCAAGGTCAGTCTGAGAAAAGAGACACTCAACACAGTAATGCAATATGCAGGCACAACATTATACTGAGTTTCTCGGAGGAACCAACTCAAGGTATTAATAAATTACTATCTAATCTAATTAATAAATCACTTTTAAGAGGCCATGATTCAAAATGTTCTTTCATCCAACAGGAAATCCCTCAGTTCAGGCACCTTCATTACTTTCATCAGAAGGTAAGAGTTAAATACTCTTAGGAAATGTTTTTAATGCAAAAACGTTTTGCTTGTTTTCGTGTGGTGTCTCCGTCGTCCTAGTATGTATTTTTTATTTTGCAAGGTCAGCTTCTCTCTGAGAGTCAGCATCAGCTAAAATTAAGCTACACCAACACCCTTAGTGCAAAAACCTGCACAAAGGGTGTTGGTGTAGTTTCACTGCACCACTGAGCATGAGATACAAGCACAACCAATAAGAATTGCCTTTCTCAACCAGTTTTTACATTATAATTTTACTTTGGTGTGTCAGTTTTGTGTTTTATACTGGTTATTCTGTCTCTTGTCCTGTATGTATTGTGTTCAGTTTTGTTTCCCAAGTTGCTAACTTGAGTCACCGGTGTCTGGTTTTTCTTTGCCATGTTTGGTTACTTGTTAGCTGTGTTAGCTGGGTAAGCTGTGTTTTAAGTTTGACTTATGCCTGCTGAGACCTGCATTTGGTTACTCACTCCACTACCAAACAACATTTCCCTCCACAAGATCAGATTGCTGCCACTCTTGATCAACCAGCGCTTTGTTAATTCTGACAGTATTACTTGCTGGTGTTGATTTAATCCGGGTGTCATTAAATGGTAAATGGCCTGTATTTGTATAGCGCTTTTCTAGTCCCTAAGGACCCCAAAGCGCTTTACACAACCAGTCATCCACCCATTCACACACTGGTGATGGCAAGCTACATTGTAGCCATAGCCACCCTGGGGCGCACTGACAGAGGTGAGGCTGCCGGACACTGGCGCCACCGGGCCCTCTGACCACCACCAGTAGGCAACGGGTGAAGTGTCTTGCCCAAAGACACAACGACCAAGACTGTCCAAGTCAGGGCTCGAACCAGCAACCTTCCGATTACAAGGCGAACTCCCAACTCTTGAGCCACGATCGCCCATTACTGTCAATGTAATTTTTTTACCTAATTTATGGTTATCCTGAGCCAACATTTTCAGATTTACTTAAATGTCACCTCCTCTGGCCTCGGGAATACAACTGACTAACTGAGGTGTGACTAACTGAGCAGGAAAGTGTTGGTGTCACTTGCTGCTGTCATACTGCCAGTCTTTCAATTAAGAACTAAGCTAATACCATGTTAAGCTAGCAAATTCCTGTAGATACAGTAAATATATATATATATATATATATATATATATACATATATATATATATATATATATATATATATATATATATATATATATATATATATATATATATATAAAATAGAATAGAATAGAATAGAATTCAACTTTATTGTCATTGCACATGCACAGGTACAGGGCATCGAAATGCAGTTTGCATCCATCCAGAAGTGCTTTAGTGATATAGATATATTACAATATATATTACCAATAATATAGATATGTAAGTATATTACGAAAAAGGGTCTATTATGGTATGTTATAAAGTACACGGTATGAAGTATGTTATGAATATTTTATAACTATAAGTATGTACAGGCTGTAGTGAGTACAAGCTATGTAAAGGCTATGAACAGGATATAAATATGAAATAAAAAACTATACAGAAATCTGAGATATACAGTTATAAAGAAATGTGAACTATGCAAGTTATAAACAGTTGTAGGATTAAAAATTATCGTATGTACAGAATGATTATTTACACAGAACTATACAGTAGTGCAGTTAAGATAAGTGAGATATGTGGATAATTTCTACAGAGGCTATATAAAGTGCTAGAGGTTGTGAGTGGTGGTTCAGTCCATGTTATTATTGTGTGTTTGAGGGTACAGTTGTCCATTGTGTGTGTAGGTGGTTGTGGGTGTGTGTATGTTCAGTCCATGAGTTTAACGTGGGTCAGATGTCAGGAGGCAGAGTTCAGGAGTCTGACAGCTGTGGGGAAGAAGCTGTTCCGGTACCTGGTGGTCTTAGTCCGGAGGCTCCCAGAGGGCAGGAGGGTGAAGAGTCCATGTGATGGGTGACTGGGGTCTTTGATGATTTTCCCAGCCCTTTTAAGACACCGCTTCCTGTAGATGTCCTTTATGGCAGGAAGTGGTGCTCCGGCGATGCACTGGGCAGTTTTCACGACCCTCTGCAACGCCTTCCGGTCCGAGGCAGAGCAGTTCCCGTACCAGACTGTTATACAGTTGGTCAGGATGCTCTCAATGGTGCAGCGATAGAAGTTCACCAGGATGTCTGAGGACAGGTGGTTCTTCCTCAGAGTCCTCAAGAAGAGGAGGCGCTGGTGAGCCTTTTTGACCAGCTTGGAGCAGTTGGTCGTCCAGATGAGATCCTCGGAGATGTAGACTCCCAGGAGCTTGATGCTGCTCACACACTCCACAGCCGTCCCCTTAATGTGGATGGGTGGATGTGGGTCAGCATTCCTCTTGTAGTCCACGATGAGCTCCTTGGTCTTCTCGGTGTTAAGCAGCAGGTTGTTTCTGTCGCACCACGATCCACCTCCTCCCTGTAGGCGGCCTCATCATTGTCACTGATGAGGCCAATCACCGTGGTGTCATATATATATATATATATATATATATATATATATATACATATATATATATATATATACATATATATATATATATACATATATATATATATATATATATATATATATATATATATATATAAAAACACCCAGCACGCCCCTGCGGGCGGTTTATCCTTCAAGCTCGGGTCCTCTACCAGAGGCCTGGGAGCTTGAGGGTCCTGCGCAGTATCTTAGCTGTTCCCAGGACTGCGCTCTTCTGGACAGAGATCTCCGATGTTATTCCCGGGATCTGCTGGAGCCACTCGCCTAGCTTGGGAGTCACCGCACCTAGTGCTCCGATCACCACGGGGACCACCATTACCTTCACCCTCCACATCCTCTCGAGCTCTTCTCTGAGCCCTTGGTATTTCTCCAGCTTCTCGTGTTCCTTCTTCCTGATATTGCTGTCATTCGGAACCGCTACATCGATCACTACGGCCGTCTTCTTCTGTTTGTCTACCACCACTATGTCCGGTTGGTTAGCCACCACCATTTTGTCCGTCTGTATCTGGAAGTCCCACAGGATCTTAGCTCGGTCATTCTCCACCACCCTTGGGGGCATCTCCCATTTTGACCTCGTGACTTCCAGGTTATACTCGGCACAGATGTTCCTGTACACTATGCCGGCCACCTGGTTATGGCGTTCCATGTATGCCTTGCCTGCTAGCATCTTGCACCCTGCTGTTATGTGCTGGATTGTCTCTGGGGCATCTTTACACAGCCTGCACCTGGGGTCTTGCCTGGTGTGATAGACCCCAGCCTCTATGGATCTTGTACTCAGAGCTTGTTCTTGTGCTGCCATGATTAGTGCCTCTGTGCTGTCTTTCAGTCCAGCTTTGTCCAGCCACTGGTAGGATATCCAGTGGCTATATGTATGTATATATATATATAAAAAACACCCAGCACGCCCCTGCGGGCGGTTTATCCTTCAAGCTCGGGTCCTCTACCAGAGGCCTGGGAGCTTGAGGGTCCTGCGCAGTATCTTAGCTGTTCCCAGGACTGCGCTCTTCTGGACAGAGATCTCCGATGTTGTTCCCGGGATCTGCTGGAGCCACTCGCCTAGCTTGGGAGTCACCGCACCTAGTGCTCCGATTACCACAGGGACCACCGTTACCTTCACCCTCCACATCCTCTCGAGCTCTTCTCTGAGCCCTTGGTATTTCTCCAGCTTCTCGTGTTCCTTCTTCCTGATATTGCTGTCATTCGGAACCGCTACATCGATCACTACGGCCGTCTTCTTCTGTTTGTCTACCACCACTATGTCCGGTTGGTTAGCCACCACCATTTTGTCCGTCTGTATCTGGAAGTCCCACAGGATCTTAGCTCGGTCATTCTCCACCACCCTTGGGGGTATCTCCCATTTTGACCTCGGGACTTCCAGGTTATACTCGGCACAGATGTTCCTGTACACTATGCCGGCCACTTGGTTATGGCGTTCCATGTATGCCTTGCCTGCTAGCATCTTGCACCCTGCTGTTATGTGCTGGATTGTCTCTGGGGCATCTTTACACAGCCTGCACCTGGGGTCTTGCCTGGTGTGATAGACCCCAGCCTCTATGGATCTTGTGCTCAGAGCTTGTTCTTGTGCTGCCATGATTAGTGCTTCTGTGCTGTCTTTCAGTCCAGCTTTGTCCAGCCACTGGTAGGATTTCTGGATATCAGCCACCTCCTCTATCTGCCGGTGGTACATACCGTGCAGGGGCCTGTCCTTCCATGATGGTTCCTCGTCTCCCTCCTCTTTCTTGGGTTTCTGCTGCCTGAGGTATTCACTGAGCACTCGGTCAGTTGGGGCCATCTTCCCAATGTATTCTTGGATGTTCGTTGTCTCATCCTGGACTGTGGTGCTGACACTCACCAGTCCCCGGCCCCCTTTCTTCCGCTTAGCGTACAGCCTCAGGGTGCTGGATTTGGGGTGAAACCCTCCATGCATGGTAAGGAGCTTTCTTGTCTTTATGTCAGTGGCTTCTATCTCCTCCTTTGGCCAGCCTATTACCCCAGCAGGGTACCTGATCACGGGCAGGGCGTACGTGTTGATGGCCCGGATCTTGTTCTTACCATTCAGCTGACTCCTCAGGACTTGCCTGACCCTCTGCAGGTACTTGGTGGTTGCAGCTTTTCTAGCGGCCTCTTCATGGTTCCCATTCGCCTGTGGGATCCCCAAGTACTTGTAACTGTCCTCTATGTCTGCAATGTTGCCTTCTGGTAGTTCAATCCCCTCAGTTCTGACTACCTTCCCTCTCTTTGTTACCATCCGACTACACTTCTCCAGTCCGAACGACATTCCAATGTCATTGCTGTATAGCCTGGTAGTGTGGATCAGTGAATCGATGTCTCGTTCACTCTTGGCATACAGCTTGATGTCATCCATGTACAGGAGGTGGCTGACAACTGCTCCGTTCCGTAGTCGGTATCCGTAGCCAGTCTTGTTAATGATCTCACTGAGGGGGTTCAGGCCTATGCAGAACAGCAGTGGGGACAGAGCATCTCCTTGGTAGATCCCGCACTTGATGGTGACTTGTGCTATGGGCTTGGAGTTGGCCTCTAGTGTTGTACGCCACATCCCCATTGAGTTCCTGATGAAGGCTCTTAGGGTCCCATTGATCTTGTACAATTCTAGGCATTCCAGTATCCAGCTGTGGGGCATTGAGTCATAGGCCTTCTTGTAATCAATCCAGGCAGTGCACAGGTTGGTCAGTCTGGTCTTGCAGTCTCGGCTGATTGTTCTGTCTACCAGTAGCTGGTGTTTTGCGCCTCTGGTATTCTTGCCAATTCCTTTCTGTGTCCCGCTCATGTATTGACCCATGTGCCTGTTCATCTTAGCCGATATGATGCCTGACAGGAGCTTCCATGTAGTACTGAGGCAGGTTATTGGTCGGTAGTTGGAGGGGACCGGTCCCTTCTTGGGGTCCTTGGGGATCAGGACCGTCCGGCCTTCAGTTAGCCATTCCGGGTGTCTCTCGTTAACTAGCAGCTGGTTCATTTGTGCTGCCAGACGCTCGTGGAGTGCAGTCAGCTTCTTCAGCCAGTAGGCGTGAACCATGTCGGGCCCTGGTGCTGTCCAACTCTTCATACTGGAGACCCTTTCTTGGATATCTGCCACTGTGATGGTTACTGGACCCTGTTCAGGGAGGTCGCTGTGGTCTGCCCTCAGATCCTCTAGCCACTGAGCATTGCCGTTATGGGTTGCATCCTTCTCCCATATGCTCTTCCAGTATTGCTCCGTCTCCAGCCTTGGTGGTGCTGTTCTCTTATTGTTCCCTTGCCACTGAGAGTACACCTTTGCTGGTTCTGTGGAGAACAGCTGGTTTATTCTCCTGCCTTCTATCTCTCTGGTGTACCTCCTCAAGCGGCTGGCCAAGGCTGTGAGTCTTTACTTGGCAGTTTCCAAGGCCTCAGGTATGGACAGCTTGCTGTATTTCTTAGGCACCTTATTTGTCGCACCTTTCTGCAACTCCGTTAGTTGGCTAACCTCCCTCCGTGCTACTTTGATCTTGCCCTCTAGCCTCCTTCTCCATGGAGGGTACTGCCCCTTGTCGCTGTTCAACTTGTAGCCAAGCATCTCACTGATCACTGTTGCCGTATTGTAGATGAGCTTGTTAGTGTCGGTAATCGTGGTTGTAGGTATTGCCCGTAGTGCTGCATTAACATCATCTAGCAGACCTTCTGAGGGTACTTCACGTAATCTTGGTAACCGGCTACGGGGGATCCAGGTTTCAAGCTTGGCCATGATCCTATTTTTCAGGTCAGTTCCTCTCGCACTCAACGATCCTTCTCCTATCGCACTTGGGGCTATGTACCCAATCTCGGGTGATGATATCTCCCCCCTGACCTGGCGTCCTGACTCCTCCTTGCCGTAGCATTTGTGTTGTACCTCGTCAATCTCTAGCTGTGAGAGCAGTCCCTTCTTTCGAATGTTGGAACACTGAGCTACTAGTTGTTTCGCCGTCATTGTGGATGTTGGGTATCGAAGAATCCATAGGTCCCTCATCCTATTCATGTAGCCCCTTCCGCCAGGGTTACTTGCGTAGTAGCATTCCAACAACGCCCTGTTTTCGTCTCTTGCCCACCGATGCCTTCTTGTTCCAGTAGCCCACTTTTCGTCAGGGTGCCCTGGTTCCTCAACACCTGACGCGGACCTTGTTGATCCGGGCGACGTCCGAGCCGGCATGCCTTCATATTTATCTGTCTCGCTCATGTCTGCGGTAGGCTTGCTTAGCATAGGGGGTCTAGCCTTAGGACCCTTACTGGATACAGATGCCCCAGGCAGGAATCAAACTTGCGATCCTCTGTTCCAAAGGCGTGTAGTCTAACCACTACGCTATCCAGCTGCTTTATATATATATATATATATATATATATATATATATATATATATATATATATATATATATATATATATATATATATATATATATATATATATATATATATATATATATATATATATATATGATGAATAGGATGACGGACCTATGGATTCTTCGATACCCAACATCCACAATGACGGCGAAACAACTAGTAGCTCAGTGTTCCAACATTCGAAAGAAGGGACTGCTCTCACAGCTAGAGATTGACGAGGTACAACACAAATGCTACGGCAAGGAGGAGTCAGGACGCCAGGTCAGGGGGGAGATATCATCACCCCCACCCGAGATTGGGTACATAGCCCCAAGTGCGATAGGAGAAGGATCGTTGAGTGCGAGAGGAACTGACCTGAAAAATAGGATCATGGCCAAGCTTGAAACCTGGATCCCCCGTAGCCGGTTACCAAGATTACGTGAAGTACCCTCAGCAGGTCTGCTAGATGATGTTAATGCAGCACTATGGACAATACCTACAACCACGATTACCGACACTAACAAGCTGATCTACAATACGGCAGCAGTGATCAGTGAGATGCTTGGCTACAAGTTGAACAGCCACAAGGGGCAGTACCCTCCATGGAGAAGGAGGCTAGAATGTATATATATATATACACTCAACAAAAATATAAACGCAACACCTTTGTTACTGCTCCCATTCCCCATGGGATGGACGTAGAGACCTAAAATTCATTCCAGATACACAATATAACCATCCCTCCCAAACAGTGGTCACAAATCAGTCCAAATGTGTGGTAGTGGGCACATCTGCCATATTGAGATAATCCATCCCACCTCACAGGTGTGCCACATCAGGATGCTGATCTGACATCATGAGTAGTGCACAGGTGTACCTCAGACTGCCCACAACAAAAGGCCACCCTGGAATGTGCAGTTTTGTCTCACAGCAAAATGCCACAGATGCCACAAGCAATGAGGGAGTGTGCAACTGGCATGCTGACAGCAGGAATGTCAACCAGATCTGTCGCCCGTGCATTGAATGTTCATTTCTCAACCATAAGCCGTCTCCACAGGCGTTTCAGAGAATATGGCAGCACATCCAACCGGCCTCACAACCGCAGACCTCGTGTAACCACACCAGCCCAGGACCTCCACATCCAGCAGGTTCACCTCCAAGATCGTCTGAGACCAGCCACCCAGACAGCTGCTGGAACAATTGGTTTGCACAACCAAACAATTTCTGCACAAACTGTCAGAAACCGTCTCGGGGACGCTCAACTGCATGCCCGTCGTCCTCATCGGGGTCTTGACCTGACTCCAGCTCGTCGCCGTAACAGACTTGTGTGGGCAAATGCTCACATTCGATGGCGTCTGGCACGTTGGAGAGGTGTGCGCTTCACGGATGAATCATGGTTCACATTGTTCAGGGCAGATGGCAGCTGAGAATGTCCCAGTTCTTGCATGGCCAGCATACTCACCGGATATGTCACCCATTGAGCATGTTCGGGATGTGCTTGACCGGCGTATACGACAGCGTGTACCAGTTCCCACGAATATCCAACAACCACGCACAGCCATTGAAGTGGAGTGGACCAACATTCCACAGGCCACAATTGACAATCTGATAGACTCCATGCGACGATGTGTTGCACTGCATGAGGCAAATGGTGGTCACACCAGATACTGACCGGTTCTGGGTCCCCAGACCCCCAATAGCGCAAAAAACTGCACATTCCAGGGTGGCCTTTTGTTGTGGGCAGTCTGAGGTACACCTGTGCACTACTCATGATGTCAGATCAGCATCCTGATGTGGCACACCTGTGAGGTGGGATGGATTATCTCAATATGGCAGATGTGCCCACTACCACACATTTGGACTGATTTGTGACCACTGTTTGGGAGGGATGGTTATATTGTGTATCTGGAATGAATTTTAGGTCTCTACGTCCATCCCATGGGGAATGGGAGCAGTAACAAAGGTGTTGCGTTTATATTTTTGTTCAGTGTAAATATTAGCTCATCTCCTGAACACAACAAACAAGCTGACAGTGAGTCAAAACCTTTAAGATTTAAGAGAAGTATCTTTGTTTTTTAGTTTCTAACCAAACAGCAAGACCCAAACACGTCAGCAATGATCAGTCCATTAACCTCCTAACACCTGAACTCTTTCATGCATTTTACATTTCTTTTTGCTCTTGTGACTTTATAGTAGAACACTATACAGTCACAATTGAGTAATGATGTAAAAAACTCTTTATTTGGTGTCTGAACACAGCAGCATTTTTCCTGAGTACAAAAACAAAATGAGAAACAACAATTGTGCCCCTTTGAGCCACATGGTTCATTTGAAAGAGCAAAACTTAGTATTGTTGTCTAGGCAATAGGGCTGCCACAAACGATTATTTTGATAGTTGACTAATCAGATCATCATCCACTGGACGTAAAACGTACAGCTTATTGCACCAGCAGCATCTGCTCTTATATAACTATCATTAGCTTACAGCTTTAAGTGTTTAAGGTCTGTGCAAACTAAAAATAAAGACAAGATGATAGTTTGTTAAATTTCAATGAAGTTTGCAGATTGTTTCGGTGAAGTTTAATAAACTCCTTGCTATCTAAAATATAACAGGACACCGGAGTAAATTCTCGAGCATCTCACACTTCTGATGATCAGCTGTCTGCTTGACCTTTATTCAGCTGTGTAAAAACTATAACTTTAATCTCAGCCAAACCGATTTACTCAGGAACAAATAAGATACTAAAAAAAAGCCAAACAATAACATTTTTAAATTATCTAAGTGACTTATATATCATGTTTAACCTGAGTAGGCGGTGGGTTTGAAAACGATTTGCTGGGAGTCCGGTGTTCTCACGGCTCTAGTGAGCCTAGCCCCCGGCTAGCTATCGAGCTGGTGGGTAACAGACGTCTCCGAAAACGTCGGAGCGCTTTTGAAAATATGTGGTGTCTTGATAAACTGAGCAGATATTTGAGGTTTACACAGCTACATTCTCGCCTGAAAATATGTTAAACATTTATTTTGTGACCCAGAAAGAATAATAAGAGTAATATTAAAACTAAGTGGCTGCCGCCATTGTTGGAAACTGAGCTGGGCCGTGCTATGAATTCTGGGACACAGCTTCTTCTTCTTCGGGGTTTAACGGCAGCTGGCATCCTTGTACATGCAGTGCTGCCCTCTTCTGTTTCAGTCCGTTATTACACTCTTAAATCCTACTACTTATTCCTGTGTCTTTTGCGATCTTACAAACCTTCAAACGACGTGTCGACTATTAAATCAGTCGTCGATGATTTTGATAGTCGACGTAATCGTGACTAGTCGACTAATCGTGGCAGCCCTACTAGGCAACCAAAATGTGATGTCCCCATATGTGGACGCCACATCCTAGGAGGGTAAAGTTGTCCTTATAACCAGAGATAAAAACTGCTACAAGAGGTAAATTGGTATTAAACCCCGATTCTTTTGTCCCCATGATAGAACAGAGAAAATCTGACTCATAGTGGTCAAAACATTTTATATTTCTTTTTATTCAATCATCTTCCAGAAGAGAGAGCCCTGCACAGCCCCAAAAGCCAGCTGCAGGATCTCTAACATTTGAAGCTCCACATGTGTCTTATATGGTGTTATTTCTGTAGACAGAATGATTCTTACATCCTGTTCAAACTGCGGTGACTCTGCTGACTATATCTGTTCGTATTTTGAATGTACATTTTACACTTGTTTAAGATTTACTTTCTAAACCTTGAAGGCTGCAAACTCACATCAGCTCACCCGTCTCTGGTTTATATCGTATGCAGAGTCAATCCTCTTAAGCCTCTGGCAGCTTTGCACAAATTAGGAGTTTTGCATGAAAAAGGTGAACATGGTTCTTCAGTTTCAGCATGAATCTACACAAATAGACTTTGTTCTCAGCAGCTGATTACATGTGAACTAATGAATTTCTCTACCAACCTTCCAACTGTAGGAGTGACTCCATGTCACGCCAGCTGTGGAGCATTTCTCTTCTGACTGATGGGGACGTGGATTACGTGAGTTTACTTGACTTCACTGAGAATCAGCTGCACCTCCCAGTCAACAGTGAAACACAACTGTATGACCGAGCTGTGAGAGTCCTGCAGAAGAGGAAGAGGAAGGTGAAAGTCTGCCTTCACTGTGATCACAGAGTCTGTCAAAGTGCGAGCTCATTCCTCTTACACCATTTACCCCACATCCACTCACTCAGGTATGCTCTTTGGTTTTACTTATTAAACACTCAATGTTTTCATGTGATCTTCAATTGTGGTTTAAAATCCAGTTGAGTTACTTTATAGAAATAATTGAACCAACTGTAGTACTGACCTTATGTCTTTAATGTACTTTTAATGCTGGAGATATTTATCTGAGACAAATCTAGGACGGTATCAGTGCTGCTTGTTTCTGTTTGTTGTTCTCAGATCAAATCATCACATCGTGTTTCCTTTTCTTTCTCCCAGTTTCTGTCAGTCATCAGGAAATCTCTCAGATCAAACTGAGTTGTTGATGAATCTCTTCATTCTAGCAGCAGAGAGAGAACAGAGGACAGGAGAGAAGATCCTCAACATGCTATCATCAGTCTGCTCTTATCAGACATTCCCTCTTCATTCTCATTACAATGACAAATATCAGAGTGACTTCCTGCTGGATCTGTGCTCCCATGTGAAGGACTGTGAGACTAAAACAGGTCTGAGTGTCCTTCCATCATTACAGCCAGTTTTCCAGTCAGCTCCTGCAGTCTGGTCCATAGACCTCTCAGAGAGAAAGACCTCCATCCTCCTGGAGCTGCTGAAACTCCAACCAGAGAAGAAACAAGTGGAGCTGACAGGCTGCTCACATGAAGAGAGTGAAGTGAGGAGTTTGCTGCAGTGTCTGCCTTTTATCTCACAGCTCAGGTAAATAACATGCTCTTCACACAATAAAGTCTGTCTGTCAATAAATGAGTGCTGAAAATAATTCATGAAAATATTTTAGCTCTATTTGACAATTTAGTTGCTGCTTGGTTGAAGCCAGTTTATAGAAATGAGTCCACAAATTTGTAACGTTTACCTTCAACAGTTTTTTAACATGTGACAGTTTGTCTGTGAGAATAAAACTGCACTTAGTGACATTTACAGCATCACTAAGACCTCCTGGGAAAAAAAGCTTCATTACAAATATTAATAAAAATTGTACTGTTAAGGTATTTATGTGTTTCTGATGGGCTTTAAAACAAAACAGCATCAAGCAGCTTTCACTGCAGAGGGAAACAGTTTGAGTCATCCAGGATGTTCAGCTTCAGCCTGCATTTGGGGCCTCTCTTCTCCACATCCACACAACGACCATTCATACGTTATTTCTGTCTTCTTCCACACAAAGTAGACCCACTGATTTCACCTCCATTAATAAGAAATATTGTTACATTAACAGGTGACACAGAGCTATAAACAATATGTAACTATAACAACACAGGCAACACTGTTGCTGCATCAAAGGAGACTAAGCGATGCTGGTAGCAATCATTAACATGTGAATGAATGAATGTGTGTGAGCGCTCTGTGCTGCAGTTTATTTGTAAGCTGACAGCTGCACATTAAAGCTGTGACACTTTGACCTCGATCCACTTAAACATGAAAGGTTACTCGCTGCATTCAGCTCTGACACACAATCTGGTGAAGGAGTTTGTCACCACATCAAAGTGACGTTCATGTTATCATGAGCTCCAGCTCAGAGCAGACTGGACATAAAAGACTCAGAGAAAATGTGTCACTTACAGCTGATTTTAATCTGACACTGAACATAACCTGATCTACACCAGGCTGTGTTCAGCATCTGTTACCATGGTGATATAGCCAGGTACAGAGAGCTAGTCTGGTGAAACTAAACACTGACAGGAGGCTCAACGTGGCCACTAACATGTGAATCTTTGTGTTTAAGACTTTTCTGAACCAGAAAATATTAATTGAGTCTAATTTTCAAAGTAAACAAATCTTAATCTAAATGAATTAACTGTAAAATGTTAGTAAATATGTGATTTCCACGTGTGTGATGTGAGCAGCAGGTGAAGCTGCTGTTGTAGATGTTGTTGTTCCCCTCTGTGTGTTTCTGTATTGTTGATGTTTAGTGTTTTGCTGCTAACACTTTATAACAGCTGCGCACTCTTCAGCATTAGTGTTAGTTAATACTTGTTTCATCATTTATGAAGCATTACTCCTCCTCAGTATGTCGTTCATAATCATGGATACACATGATGACGTTTTGCTGAAGAGGCTCAAATATAACATGTTCAATGACAGCAGTCTGATACTTTTCCAATGATGGACGAACACTTTATAAAGTTGTACATGTGTTACAGATATTCCTGAGTTAATTCAGACAGTTACTGGTTGTTAGTGAAGTATGTTGTGTGAGCTGGTCTAAAGTGAGGCCCATCCATGACTTCCAAAGCATTTATCACATAACCTGAAAGCTCAGCAGGACCTGGAGACGCCAGCAGGTCTGAGCTGTCTTCATGACAGGAAAAGGAAAACGCACAAAGTGATACAGAACATACAAATATTGATCACACAGTGCAAACATAACTCACTGAAGGTTTGCAGAATATTAAATGAGCAGGGCCAGAGTGTGAGTTTGAGGCTTTAAGAGAGGAAGAGACTCACTGAGCAGCTGGAGCCACTCAGAGCTGTAACTTCAATGTCCTGAAACTTCTTCTATCAAATCAAATGTGAATGATCACAAAACACTAGTGAATATTTCACACAGCGTCACAGACGAGTGTAAACAGCACGAACACAGTGTTGATATTGAAGTGATCAAGGCTACTTTAGCTGCTCCCTCATCACAAGGAGTCACCTGATGATGCAGGAAAGTGTCTCTGGGATGTTGAAGAGTTTGGAAGTTCTGTCGTTGGCTCCTCTGGTTTGTAGTCAGTCACTTTTAGTAAAGACGTCCAGTCAGGTTCACTTCCAAAGTGCTCCTGAGTGAAACACAGCAGCTAAGCTGTTTGGTGCTGTGCTTTCACACAGGTGAACTCAGGTGAAGGCTGAAAAAGGGGGCGTGGCCTCCTCGTCTGGCACAGTGAAAACTCAGAGCAGCTGCTCAGGCTAAGGAGGTGATGAGGTTCAGAGGTGGCTTGCCATCTCCTTCATCATAGAGAATCCAACGCAAACAGCATTTCCTGTCATTGTAGAAAACAGATGTTACTGCATTAAACCAAGAAATACCAGGATTCAGTGACCATAGCAAATATAAAATCTAAACTCTCCAAATACTCCGACGTACATGAATAATACAACACTGTATTACAGCTGTTCTCACAGTGTTCTACCTTTTTACAGCAGTGACATAATTATTTGATCCTCTGCTCAATTTATGAGTTTGCTGACTTCCAAAGAAATAAACAGACTCTGATTTTTATCAAAGTTTCATTTTACTGAAGACAGAAAATCAGCAAAGATCCAGATTAAACTCACAAACATTGCAAAGTGTGTCAGCAGTGTGTGGTTGTTTCAATGCAGCTCACATCAAATCATCACTGAATGTTTCCTTCTTATTGTTGCAGAGTTGATGCTGAGACATCAGATGAAGACCGAACGAGGATCTTTGTGAGTCTGTTCTGTGCAGCAGCAGAGAGAGAGCAGCAGACAGGAGAGAAGATCCTGGAGCTGTTAGCATCAGTGTGCACATACAAACACAGTCCTCTTAAAGAGAAATGGTGTGACTTCCTCCTGGACCTGTACTCTTATGAGACTAAAACAGGTGTGAGTGTCCTTCCATCATTACAGTCAGTTTTCCAGTCAGCTCCTGCAGTCTGGTCCATAGACCTCTCAGAGAGAAAGACCTCCATCCTCCTGGAGCTGCTGAAACTCCAACCAGAGAAGAAACAAGTGGAGCTGACAGGCTGCTCACATGAAGAGAGTGAAGTGAGGAGTTTGCTGCAGTGTCTGCCTTTTATCTCACAGCTCAGGTAAGTCAGATTGTATTCAGAAGCTTAGTGAAGAGTTTTGATGGAGAACATGCGTTCACCACATGCAGTATACACATAGTATATAGTTACTTTACAAAGAAAGCAGAAAACAACTTTTCTATTCATTTAATCTTAAAGTAAAGTTTTTACCGTCTCTTCTTGATTTAAAGAAGCTTCTAAAAGTGGAATTTTGAGAAATTTCTAAAATATTTGTGTTTTCTTGTTTTTATGAGGATTAATAAATTAGTTATGTGCTGCAACTGAGATGATATGTTTCCCTCGTTTATGTTATATTTAACATGGAGCGTCATTATGTACAGGAAACATGGACCAGATGGAGTCCATCAGCAGTGTGTGGCTGTTTTTATGCAGCTCACATCAAATCATCTCTAAATGTTTCCTTCTTATTGTTCCAGTGTTGCATATGATGGGTGTTCAGATCCTGATGAAGCAGTCAGGATCTTTGTGAGTCTGTTCTGTGCAGCAGCAGAGAGAGAGCAGAAGACAGGAGAGAAGATCCTGGAGCTGTTAGCATCAGTGTGCACATATCAGACATTCCCTCTTCATGAGAGACACATGGAGGATGATGATGATGATCTGAAGCAATATCAGATTAACTTCCTGTTGGATCTGTGCTCCCATGTGAAGGACTGTGAGACTAAAACAGGTCTGAGTGTCCTTCCATCATTACAGCCAGTTTTCCAGTCAGCTCCTGCAGTCTGGTCCATAGACCTCTCAGAGAGAAAGACCTCCATCCTCCTGGAGCTGCTGAAACTCCAACCAGAGAAGAAACAAGTGGAGCTGACAGGCTGCTCACATGAAGAGAGTGAAGTGAGGAGTTTGCTGCAGTGTCTGCCTTTTATCTCACAGCTCAGGTAAATAAGTGATGATGGTTTCATTTGCAGAACGTTTCCAGCATGTTCTCTGATCCCATCTTCGCTGTGTTCCAGCTGTGATCCAGAGTTCTTCCAGAGTGTGTGCACATCCATGTCTGTAAGATCCAGAGAGGAGGCCCAGCAGCTGGAGTCTCTGCTGCAGCTGCTGGGCTTCCAGCTGCTGCTAACAGGCGCGTTACACAGGAAAAGCTGCTGGTCTGTGGGGAGAGTTCTCAAACTGTGCGGCTCTAAAGTGGATCTCATCCTCACACCCAGCAAGATGTCTGCCAGAGGAGGCGCTCTGCTCTTCAGACACACAACACAACTACACAGTCTGAGGCAGGAAGTGAAACCATGACTCTCTCCTGCTCTTCTAACATCATTTCTATGTGAATCTTTAGTTCTTGGTGTTCATCATTTCTGCTCTTTCGTCTCTTCGTTCTTCAGGCTTTCCATCGACATGTCCTTGCTGCTGTCTCAGTGGGTAAGAAGAGGCAGAGCGGCCCGTCGGCTGGCTGTTGAAGAGCTTTCTCTTGTGCCTAAGAAAGCCCGACCATCACACAGAGTATTGTTGAGGGCCGTCAGTAGTTTGGCTTCCCTGCTGAGATACTGGACAGTCGGACGGTTAGACCTGACTGAGACCTGCATCCCTGCTCAGGGTCTCATTGCACTGCTGCTCCATCATGGTCCTCTGACAGTCAAGTAAATGTCTTTCTGAACATCACAGGACAAATAAAATGTCGATTTTTACTTCAAAGCTTATTTTATATTGATGATCTCTGCAGACTGAGTGAAGAGAGCTTCCAGCAGCTTCTGTCTCTCCTCCATGAAACCCAGGACAAGGACTTGACGTTGTCCTTCTTGAGTAAGGTTGGTGGAGACCTGACCTCCTGCTGCCTGAGCTGGGAGCTGCTTCACTATCTGCTGCAGCAGCCGTCGGCTCAGACCATCACTGTGGACCTGAGGAAGAGCCTGTTCTTACAGGAGGAGACCACACGTCTGCTTCCCTTTCTGGACAGGATTGTGTTTACAAGGTGCTGAATGTGGTTTGATCTTTTACACAGTTTCTGCTGATTAATCAGGAGGATTTGAAATGCTGTCTCATCTTTAATCAGCACTTCATGGATCCTTTAAACAAAGTTGGAAATAAACTCTTTGTTTTCAGGCCCAGTCCCAGCTTTGTGATGAGCTCCATCAGAGAGCTCTACAGAGCTCACGACAGTCACGCTGTTCCCAGTTTGCTGAGGTCACTCGGTCATGTGATCAGCCTGAGCTGCAGACAGCTGGACTCAGTGGACTGTGCTGCTCTGATCTTCATCCTCAGACACGGAGACGGAGTCAGACTGAACCTGCTGTGGACCTCCATACCAGCAGGGGGAGTAGAGTCCATCCTCCTCATGCTGGACAGCGTTTCTCGTCTCAGGTCCGATATTAGAGCTCGTTTCTCTGTGCTGCACTGTGTGATTGCTGAACAACACACTTTATTGTAACATAATGCTTCAAAAACAAGCTAACATTTTACTGTTAGTGTGGAACAGATTACGTGAACAGTTGAACAAGAAACTACAAGGAAAGTTTCAAACAGCAGGCAGAGTGAACATCATTTAAAGGTAGAGCAGTAATAATAACAACAACAGCAACAATAACACATTTTATTAGTGGGCGCCTGTCTAACAACCCAGGGTCACCGTAGCAAACACGGAACAGTAAACAGGATCAAACAGTAACTGGTTCATGTTGATGTTTACAGACAGTAAGCTGGTTTGAAGACGGCTTTGAGTTCAGTTTTCCTGGAAAAGAATCCCAGAGCCGCTGATAGTGGTGCTCATAGTGGCGACATGTACGAACAACAATGTGGTGAAGCTTCATATCTTATATATCATAGTTGGAAAGAGACGATAATTACACTCTGATGACACAAACAACATGTTATCACTATGGTATGTGTTCTTTAATGATGACCAGATGTTTATTTCACTACTTATCATCGAGGGTTTCATCACAGATGCCCCGCCCCCGACTGTTGTTTAGTCTCAGAGATTCACGCAAGCTTTTCTTTAGCATTAGCCCGCTGTCATGGCAACAGTGAGAGCCGTTTGTTGTATTTTAATCCAACACAAACTTTACTAAACAACAAAGAAATTCAGACTAATCAAAAGTTTTTTTGTTTTTTTTATTTACACCCAAGGGCCGACTTATCGCTGAACACACTGCAGCTTAGCATTAGCCGTCCTGTTTTTAGATGTCACACAATATTCATGAATTATTTACAAAGTTTACAAATGTCAGCTTTGCAATTTCTCATTAATTATACAGATAATTGTTTAAAAATATATCCATCCATCCATCCATCCATCTTCATCCGCTTTATCCGAGGCCGGGTCGCGGGGGCAGCAGCCTAAGCAAAGAGGCCCAGACCTCCCTCTCCCCAGCCACCTCCTCCAGCTTATCCGGGGGAATACCAAGGCGTTCCCAGGCCAGCCGAGAGATATAATCTCTCCAGCGTGTCCTGGGTCTGCCCCGGGGCCTCCTCCCGGTGGGACATGCCTGGAACACCTCACCCAGGAGGCGCCCAGGGGGCATCCTTGTCGGATGCCCGAACCACCTCAGCTGGCTCCTTTCGATGTGGAGCAGCAGCGGCTCTACTCTGAGCCCCTCCCGGATGGCCGAACTTCTCACCCTATCTCTAAGGGAGAGGCCAGCCACCCTTCGGAGGAAGCTCATTTCTGCCGCTTGTATCCGCGATCTCGTTCTTTCGGTCACTACCCACAGCTCGTGGCCATAGGTGAGGGTAGGGACGTAGATCGACCGGTAAATTGAGAGCTTCGCTTTTACACTCAGCTCCCTCTTCCCCACGACGGACCGGTGCAGCGTCCGCATTACTGCAGCTGCAGCCCCAATCCGTCTGTCGATCTCCGGCTCCCTTCTCCCATCACTCGCGAACAAGACCCCGAGATACTTGAACTCCTCCACTTGGGGCAGGAACTCATCCCCGACCCGGAGTGGGCACTCCACCCATTTCCGGCTGAGAACCATGGCCTCAGATTTGGAGGTGCTGATCCTCATTCCCGCTGCTTCACACTTGGCTGCGAACCGTTCCAGTGCGAGCTGGAGGCCCTCACCCGATGAAGCCAACAGAACCACATCATCCGCAAAAATCAGAGATGAGATTCTGAGGCCACCAAAGCGAAAGCCCTCCGCCACTTGGCTGCGCCTAGAAATCCTGTCCATAAAAATTATGAACAGAACCGGAGACAAACGGCAGCCCTGGCGGAGCCCATCACCCACTGGGAACGAGTCCGACTTATTGCCGGCAATGCGAACCAAGCTTTTGCAACGGTTGTATAGGGATCAAATGGCCCGTAGCAATGGGCCAGACACCCCATACTCCCGCAACACCTCCCACAGGACGCCCCGAGGGACACGGTCGAATGCCTTCTCCAAGTCCACAAAACACATGCAGACTGGTTGGGCAAACTCCCATGCACCCTCAAGTATCCTGGAGAGGATAAAGAGCTGGTCCAGTGTTCCGCGACAAGGACGAAAACCGCATTGTTCCTCCTGTATCCGAGGTTCGACTAGCGGACGAACTCTCCTTTCCAGCACCCTGGCATAGACTTTCCCAGGGAGGCTGAGGAGTGTGATCCCCCTGTAGTTGGAACACACCCTCCGGTCCCCCTTCTTAAAGATGGGGACCACCACCCCGGTCTGCCAGTCCACAGGTACTGCCCCTGATCTCCACGCAACATTGCAGAGGCGTGTCAACCAGGACAGCCCTACAACGTCCAGAGCCTTCAGGAACTCGGGGCGGACCTCATCAACACCAGGGGCTCTGCCACCAAGGAGTTGTTTAACTGCCTCAGTGACCTCGCCCCCGGAAATTTGCGGGTCATTCCCCTCATCCCCAGACTCTGCTTCCTCCTCGGAAGACGTGTCAGTGGGATTAAGGAGGTCCTCGAAGTATTCCTTCCGCCGCCTGACAATTTTCTCAGTCGACGTCAGCAGCGCTCCGCCAGCACTATACACAGTGCAGGTAGAGCACCGCTTTCCCCTCCTGAGACGCCTGACGGTTTGCCAGAATCTCTTCAAGGCAGTCCAAAAGTCTTTTTCCATGGCCTCTCCGAACTCCTCCCACACCCGAGTTTTTGCTTCAGCCACTGCCCGAGCCGCATTCCACTTGGCCTGTCGATACCTGTCGGCTGCCTCCGGAGTCCCACAGGCTAACCAAGCCCGATAGGACTCCTTCTTCAGCCTGGTGGCTCCCTTCACCTTTAAAAATATATTATTGGAAATAATTTTGGTGAAGTTTACAAATGAGGCCCAAACATTTCTGGTGATCTTCAGTGTTTCCCAAACTGCAGCCTCTGACTTGTTGCTTCTGATTTGTGTGTCTCATTTGTGGTTTTACCAAATGGTATCATCAGCGTTATTGTCATTTTAATCTTAGTGAATTAAAATTGGTCGAATTAACAATTTAATTGTATTAATTATAGTTATTATCAAGTGTTGTCATTACACCTCCTGGGCTACTTTTATCAGCTGCTCGAACAACAAGCTGAAGGCTGGAAATCACAAGTTTGTCTGCAGACACATTTGAACTGGACCCATTAAAATAATCTGCTACATGCTGTGTTTCTGTGGCTTCCTGGACACAAAGGAGACATTTACTCTTCATCACTGCTGACAAATGATGCTTTTAATCTGATAAATGCAGTAAATTATGAACAACGAGTTACCAGATGAACAGAGTCCTTATTCATTTAAAGCTGTTATCTGTTAACATCCACCTGCACAATCAGCCCAAGCAGGGAAACTGGGCTCAGTGTGACTTTGTCCTAATAACATGAGTGCTGTGCATAAATCCAACATCTAATTACAATAATGTGTCTGCTGCTAGTTCATAGATGCTGTTCTTAAAATCCTTTAGTTTTAAAGATCAACACATTTTATTGAAGCCAGCAGTTTGTTTGCAGCATCTATCATTTGAGATTTTCTGTCTCCATGCGTTTCTTTCCAGTGTTGACAGGAACCAGCTGCTGAGGTTCATCCACTGCTGTGCTGCCTGTGACGTCCAGCAGGAGGCAGCGTCAGGCCTGCTGAGGACTCTGCAGCACAGCTTGGATCTGTCCTGCTCCTCCTGTGTGGAGCTACCGGAGGAGGATCAGACTGAGCCTCTGAGTCTGACTGCTGATGACTGCAGGGCCGTCTCCACCATCCTGACACAGGGCAGCCGGGACACACAGCTGGACCTGCGAGACTGTGAGGTGGAGGACAGCGTGCTGGACCTGCTGTTTCCTGTCCTCCACAGGGTCCGCCTCAGGTGGGAAAGACCACCGAAGAGTCTGAACCAGAGAGAACCTTGTTCACGCTGGTGTTGATGCATCCTGACAGTTTCTCTGTTTGTCCTGTTTAGAGTCAGTAACACTGTCCTCCTCCAGCTGCTGTCTCTGGTTCCTGTGAACAGTGAGAGGGACGCAGTGAGGCGGGCGGTGTCCCTGTGTACAGCCCTGGGTGGAGAGCTGGATCTCAGTCACAGCACGCTGGATCAGAGGGTCTGCGGGGCATTGGTCCAGATGCTGGACTCGTGTGAAGGGCTGACAGAGCTGGACCTCAGTCACTGTCAGCTCACTGACCAGCTGCTGCTCCCTCTCATCACACATCTGCACAAAGTCCAAGTCCTAGAGTGAGTGTCACACACTGATCCTCCTGTGGGAGGCACCAACAACCATCAGCCTGTTCACACACACTACAGTAATATAATGTGCAGCGATCAGTTAGAGCCACATGTTGTGTTTGTGTTACAGTCTGAGTCACAATCAGATCACTGATGCTTCGACCGATGTGTTACTGCAGCTGCTCTCCATCAACCCCTCCATCCACTGTGTGCGGTGAGCCAACATGAAGGAGTTTCTTCTCAGACTCTGAGAGGAATCATTCACAGCCTGAGCTCACGTGGATTCATGTTGTTCTGTGTGAGTGACGTCTGCTCTCTCTGCTTTGGTCTCTTTCTAGACTCTTCAGCAACAACATCGTGCACAGAGCAGCCTTCAAGGAGCACACGCAGTTTAAGATCTGGTGAAGCACTCGCCATCATCACCATCGTCATTATCATCATCCTCCTGGTCATCGTTATCATCATGGTCGTCATCATCAGAGCAGCCTTCAAAGAGCACACGCAGTTTGAGATCTGGTGAAGCACTCGCCATCATCACCATCATCATTATCATCATCCTCCTGGTTGTCATTATCATCATGGTCGTCATCATCATCATCAGAGCAGCCTTCAAGGAGCACACGCAGTTTGAGATCTGGTGAAGCACTCGCCATCATCTTTAACATCGTCGTCATGGTCGTCATCATCAGGGAGATGTAGTTTTATGGTCTCAGTAAAAACTCTCACAATTGCTTCATACTAAACAATTTGATATAATTTAAATTTAATTTAAGTAAGTATCTATCGGCACCTGTGGTCGGCTCGGCTGAGGAGATCCAGCGTCCCCGCCTTCTCTCACCTCGTCTTCGCTGCAGTGAATCCGCAGAATCTGTGGCCACTGTAACCGGTTCCCTGGATGGCTGTCACCGGTCTGATGGACCCTACCAGGATCGCCCTTGTTAACGCTCGGTCGTTAGCAAATAAAACGTTCATGTTGATTTCCTCTGTGTGACAGAAACCTGGCTAAGTGACGGTGAGTTAAGCGCTTTCTCAGAACTGTCACCGCCAAACTGTTGGTATTTTAACTCACCGAGGACGGGCCGAGGTGGAGGAGTGGCCACAGTTTACAGAAATACTTTTCGCCAACTGTCACCTGTCACTTTCTCCAGTTTTGACCTGAATATGTTTGAGCTGGGTCATCCTGTTCTCTGTGCGCTGATCTACCGTCCACCTAAATATAACAGCAACTTTGTTCATGACTTCTCTGAGTTCTTGGCTGAAATAATGACAAAGTAGGACAAAGTTTAATCCTGGGTGATATTCATGTGTGTTGTCCTACTAAACCACTGGCAAAGGACTTTTTAAACCTACTTGATGCTTTTAATGTGTTGCAGTGTGTCACAGGTCCCACTCATAAACATGGACACACTCTGGTTTTGTCTCATGGTTTACCTGTTTATAATCTTCAAATTTATGATGTCGTCTTTTCTGATCACATGCCTGTATTGTTTGAAACTTCTCTTCCCTGTAACATCACTACTTGTGTCCTCCTACTGCTTCTCGCATGTTTAAACCATCAAGTGTCGCCCAGTTTTGTACCCCCTTTATTTTTTTATTATTTCAGAATTGTTGTCTTAAGCAACATTTTTTTTTGTGTCCCGTTTGGATCTATAGCCATCAGAATTGTTGTCTTAAGGCCAAGAAAGATGCCAAGCGGATTTATTTTACCAAGTGGATCATCATGGCCTTGCCATATTGGTCCATTTGATTGACCTTTATTATAATTATGAATTTATTTTATTTTCAGTTGCTACAAACGGGACAGACATGACTGTGGGATAGGACAGGGAGAAAAAATGAAAGAAAGAGAGGGAGAGAAAGAAAACCAAAGGGGAGAAGAGACGGTGAGAAGAGGGGGAAGGAAGAAAGAAAACAAACAAAACACCTGGATCACCTGTATGGAGAAAAAAAAAATAACAGGAAGCCATTGGCCCCATCTTATCTTAATGACCTTGTAATACCATATCACCCTATTAGAGCACTTCGCTCTCGCTCTGCAGGCCTACTTGTTGTTCCTAGAGTATTTGAAAGTAGAATGGGAGGCAGAGCCTTCAGTTTTCAGGCCCCTCTTCTGTGGAACCAGCTTCCAGTTTGGATTCAGGAGACAGACACTATCTCTACTTTTAAGATTAGGCTTAAAACTTTCCTTTTTGCTAAAGCATGTAGTTAGGGCTGGACCAGGTGACCGTGAATCCTCCCTTAGTTATGCCGCAATAGGTGTTGACTGCTAAGAAATTATCCACTGGGTGTTTCTTTTTCACTCACCATGTGCTTATACACTCTGCATTTAATTATGAGTCACTGTATTATTGTACAATCTTTACCTTAGAATATAAGACCTGTGGGGATAGGAACAGACTCACATTCACTCCCGCATTCACACCTATGGGCAATTTCGATTTTTAAATTAACCTTTGTGTTAGCCCTGCGACAGACTGGCGACCTGTCTGAGGTGTACCCTGCATCTCGCCCTATGACTGTCAGGCATGGTAACTCCAGCATCAACTTCGGTCTATTAAACATCCGCTCTCTCACTGGTAAGGGACATCTCCTCTGTGATCGCAAGTTGGACTTTCTTTGTTTGACTGAAACAAGCCTAATGACTTTGTTTCTCTCAACTACTCCACTCCATCTGAGTTTGTTTACACTTGTCAACCTCGCATCTCGGGGAGGGGCGGAGGTCTCGCGATAATTCACCGGAGGCATTATGATTATCTGTGTCACCCTCTGTGTATTTATGTGCATGTCTCCCTCAGTTCAGGGTCGCGTCGTCTATGTCTCCTCCCCGAACCTGTGTGCTTTTCTGTGTTCCCTCGGTCCTCAATTAGCATTCCCAGTTTAGTTCTGTTTCT
Source organism: Maylandia zebra (assembly GCF_041146795.1). Lineage (NCBI taxonomy): Eukaryota > Metazoa > Chordata > Actinopteri > Cichliformes > Cichlidae > Maylandia > Maylandia zebra. The sequence goes on along the minus strand of NW_027490031.1, from coordinate 2,434,197 downwards.
TTGTGAAGCCTGCAATAAAGCAGTGATTTTGAGTTCAGATTTTTGTCTCCGTGAGTTTTGCGTTTGGGTCCTCATCTGCCTCCACACAGCCAGTTCATGACAGGTGCAGACCCCAATAACTTTGATAATCTTCGCCCTATATCAAATCTCCCCTTTATTTCAAAAATTCTTGAAAAAGTTGTCACCGCCCAGCTTCATTTACATCTCAATGACCATAATCTCTATGAACAATTTCAATCTGGTTTCCGCCCCAATCATAGCACAGAAACTGCTCTGTTAAGAATTACTAATGGCCCTCTGATGGCAGGTGATTCTGGTCTCCTATCCATTCTTATCCTTCTTGAGCTTAGTGTGGCGTTTGATACCATTTCTCACAATATTCTCCTGAACAGGTTAGCTTCCATTGGTATTAGTCATAGCCCACTTACCTGGTTTACCGCCTATCTCACAGACTATGGAACGCCAGGACTGCCATAATGAATAATTTTTTTTTTTTTTTGTCCCGTTTGGATCTTTAGCCATCAGAATTGTTGTCTTAAGGCCAAGAAAGATGCCAAGCGGATTTATTTTACCAAGTGGATCATCATGGCCTTGCCATATTGGTCCATTTGATTGACCTTTATTATAATTATGAATTTATTTTATTTTCAGTTGCAAACGGGACAGACATGACTGTGGGATAGGACAGGGGGAAAGAATGAAAGAAAGAGAGGGAGAGAAAGAAAACCAAAGGGGAGAAGAGACGGTGAGAAGGGGGGGAAGAGAGAAAAAAACAAACAAACAAAAAAAAAAAACACCTGGGTCACCTGTATGGAGAAAAAAAAACAGAAGAGAAAGCAAACAACAAAGAGCAACATAATAAATACAGCACCATCACAATAAACTAGCTAGCCGTAGATATCAATAGTTACTAAATAATAAACGATATTGTGCAGCACGCAAGATAGACAGCGCACAATGTGCTTTGAGGCAGCAGCCAAGAAAGCTGTAGCCCGCGTCTGTGAATACCCATGTGTACACCTGTGTGCATACCTGTGTGGATCAGCATGCTTGCATTCCAAAGGTTTCTCCATGTAATGATCTGCTAGGGAGTGTGGGGGGCCACAGCCCTGTCCTCTATGGTATCAAGCAGGTATGGAGGAGATCAAAACTCCAGACATCCAGAGGCCCCCAGAACACAAGAGACCAAGGAAGACCAACAGAGGGGCAGCCGCGCCACTGTCCCAGTAAGAGCTAAGGAGAGTCCCAGATGAGGGCTCATTCAGCAGCCGCGGAGCAGAAGCCAGGGGGAGTTGCAGTGACGCGCCCGTGAGCTCCGCCGGCAGCCAGCTGTGCCTGAGTGACCGAGCCCCAAGCCGAGAGGCCGGGAGCACCCCACCTCCGAAGTGGCCCGAGCGAGCCCCAATAAGCGGCCGCCAAGGAGTGAGCCGGTGTGTACCCACCCCCAGATACAAAGAACCACCAACGCACCGACACCTGAGGGAGTCCGCCACCGGCAGGGGAAGTGGTGGTGGGTGGAGATAGGCCTCCAAACGTGGGCGACCGTGGCTCAGGGGGTTGGGAATCGCATCTGTAACCGGAAGGTCGCTGGTTCGATCCCTGGGCTCTCTGTCCTGGTCATTGTGTCCCTGGGCAAGACACTTCACCTACCGCCTACTGGTGTTGGCCAGAGGGGCCGATGGCGCGATATGGCAGCCTCGCTTCTGTCAGTCTGCCCCAGGGCAGCTGTGGCTACAACTGTAGCTGCCTCCACCAGTGTATGAATGTGAGAGTGAATGAATAGTGGTATTGTAAAGCGCTTTGGGTGCCTTAACAAGCGCTATATAAATCCAATCCATTATTATTATTATTATTATTAAACCTTGGAGGGCCTGAGATGTCCCCAGAGAGGTGGCGTCTGATACCCAACCTGACATATAGACACAGGCATACAGGCACACACAGATACAAACATCCATTCCCACCCTCATGCTCCCATATGCACTTACTCCACACTCAACCAACGTGGAGACAGACATAAAAAGACGCTGTATACACGATCACACTCCCCAAGCGTACTCTACGAACCGGGTCTAGGTACCCTTGCCCATGGAGGGGGGAACTGCACCCAGACCCAGGTGGTGTTACCCTTTTCCCTGCGGTGGGGAGAGGCAGACCGCCCCGACTCCGCAGCAGCAGGGAGGCCCCACACCCCAGACCGCAGTCGGACGGCCAACTCCTCCTAGCCCCCCCGCTCCAGCAGGTCGCAGAGAACGGGGGTGAGAGAAGACTCCAAACCTCCCTCCACCCGCTCATTGTAGTGTTGATGCATGTGTGTTCTAAGGTGCAATTAAAACCCAGGAGGGCATGGAGCTACCTGCCAGAGAGCAGCAGGTAAGCGCATAGTCCCTCCTGCTAGCCCTCAATGTCTACGTGTATTTAAAATTGAGAGGTGGGCAACGACGCCAGGGGTGAGGTGTACACCCTGATGGTAATTTGGATTCCGTGTATTGTGCCCACCCCCAAGATCCTATATGTATGTGTAATGAGAGTGTGAGTAATGTGAATGTCTAAGTTGTGGGATAAAATTGAGGCAGAGGCAGCCAGAAGGGGACAGAGGGGGGGGGGGGGGGGGGGGGTAGCCTCCTCTGCACCCTGGTGACATACCCCTACTCCAAGGCCCTGCATGTGTGGGTGGTTGTGGTGGAGCGGGAAGAGGGAGGCAGCTGGAGATGGGGAGGGAAGGAAGGGAGGGGCAGGTGACCCCTCCCTGGGGCCAGCTCCCCCGCTGACCCCAGTAGGCACTCCCATACTCCGTGACCCGCCAGGGAAAGGGGGCCCAGGCCCATCCAGACCGGGGCCCAGTGCAGCAGCGCCTCCCGGCCCCACTGAGCCCGGGACAGTCCACCCAACCCCACCACAGAGAAAACTGCACCCACCCCCCCATCCACTCATCTTCCAGATTACATGAGACGATAGACGCCCAGGCTGAGATCTTCCTCCACCTCTCCTGTATCTCCCCCTCCAGCAGAGAGTTCCTGAGGAGAGGAAAGCTCCTGCAAGGTGTGACAATCTCCCCCACCAGTTGAAGAGCCCCCCAGGTGGCTCGACACACCGGCGGCACCATGCGCCAGGGATGGGCCCCCATGCACCCACCCGCCCACAACCCCGGCAACACACAAACCAGGACCCAAGGCCCCGAGGCCCGACCAGGGCCCCAGCCCAGAGACGGAGCGCCCCCAGAACCTCACGCCCATCCCGGACCCACCCAGCTGCAGCCAGGCTACCAGGTCAGTAACCCACGTCCGTCAGCACAGACCCTCCCCTAGCCCCGCTGCACGCAGCCACGAGGAAACAGTCAGAAAAGAGCCCCCAACCGGACATGACCGCTACCCCGGGTTGAGCCCCCCAAGGAAGATGCCTCCGGGGAACCCCCCGACGCCCTAAGCACGCCATAATGAATTAATTAAATACACCATTAAATATTTAATTAAATGTGGCAATAATTAATTAAAATTGGAATTAATTAATTAAATAGATAGTTATGACACATGTAATTAATTAATTATTGACACATTTAATTAATTATTCATGTATTTCACATTTTAATTAATTATTGACACATTTAATTAATTATTTAATGATATATTTATTTATTTCATTTTGGCAGTCCTGGCGCCTGGCTCTCATCTTGGATTAATTTTATCTGTCAGCCTCACCCATCAAACTCAGGGGGCGGGGTTAACGCTGATCGAGTCAAAACCATTGCTTTGGCCTGGTGGCCATTGTTTCTAGCACACAACAACCGGCATGTGGAAGCTAACAGAACTGAACTTTGAAAAACCCTGTTTGTGTGTCACCAAATACCGTTTTAATGTTTTTTTAGCCGAGCATGTAGCAGTTTAATCTTCATGTGCCTGGTCGGTTTGTCAAGATACAGCCTCTTTGCAAAAGTGCTTCAATGATTTCGGAGATGTCTGCCCAGTCTCACGGCAAAGCGTGGATAGACCCGCTTGCCTCGCAAGCAATCGAGCTGTTATTACCGCTGACAAAGCGCAGGCCCCGGTACACAGCTGTAGTAACCCCCGCTGACTTCTTTTACTGAGGTTATATTTATCGGTGTTTTATTTCCTGATGTTCTTATGTGTCCTACGTGTTTCAGTCGCCAATTCTGAATTATAACTAACATTAAAAACATGTTTAAGGAGGACAGAGAGCAAATAAATCTGTTTAACATCTGATCTTTGGGTTTTTGTTCAGTAATCAGCGTGACCTGTGTATAAACGCATAAAAGAGATAACGTTGGTGTTGGATAACTGCTGGCTTTAACTGTACAAAGGTTGTTTATCCCCACTGCGAGATTATCCGCACTGCGAGAGTCACCACATTCCCAAACCAGAAACCGTGGATGGACAGATTGATCCGCACTGCAGTAAACGCCAGGACCGCCTCCTACAACGCGGGTCTCGCCACTGGCGATATGAGCGCCTACAAAGCGGCCTCATACGGCGCGCGGTGAGAGATGCCAAACGCCGGTACCGGGAACGTGTGGAGTCCCGCTTCCACCAGGGCGACACACGGAGTATGTGGCACGGACTACGCACCATTACGGACTACAAAGCCAGGGACACTGCGCCGATCAACGCCGACTCTGCATTCACCAACAAGCTGAATCGGTTCTACGCCTGTTTCGAGGTTAACCAGGCAGCTAATGCTATCTACCGCCTGGCTACCGAGGACAGTGACGTCATCAGCGAGAGACCGGTGACCAGCATCGCGGAGCATGACGTCCGAGCAGCACTGAGGAGAGTGAACACAAGGAAAGCGGCGGGGCCAGATGGCATCACCGGCCGTCTGCTGCGCTGCTGTGCTGACCAGCTAGCAGGTGTGTTCACTTACATCTTCAACGAGTCCCTGGCGAAGTCTGTGGTCCCCACATGCTTCAAAAGATCCACCATCATCCCTGTGCCCAAGAACAGCAAACCCTCATCCCTGAACGATTACCGGCCAGTTGCACTGACCTCGGTAGTAATGAAGGTGTTTGAGAGGCTGCTGAAGAACATCATCTCCTCCTCCATCCCAGACACCATAGATCCGCTGCAGTTCGCCTACAGATCCAACAGATCTACAGAGGATGCCATCGCCCACGTCCTACACACCACACTCAGCCACGTGGACAAGAAACAGGGTAACTATGTGCGAATGCTGTTTGTTGATTACAGTTCAGCGTTTAACACAATAGTGCCCTGCAGACTGTTCACAAAGCTCAGGGATCTGGGACTTAACAGCCGTCTGTGTGCATGGGTGTTGGACTTCCTCACTGGCAGAACTCAGGTGGTGAGGGTGGGCAGGTGCTTCTCCAACAGCATCACCATCAACACAGGAGCACCTCAGGGATGTGTCCTCTCGCCACTGCTCTACTCCCTCTACACTTCAGACTGTGTGGCCACCCATGGCTCCAACACCATTGTGAAGTTTGCTGACGACACAGTGGTGTTGGGTGCCATCTCCAACAATGATGAGGCGGCCTACATGGATGAAGTGAAGAATCTGGCATCATGGTGCCAGGACAACCACCTCCAGCTGAACGTCAGCAAGACCAAGGAGCTGGTGGTGGACTTCAGAAGGGGCCAGCACAGAGACTACAAGCCCATTATCATCAATGGAGCTCCAGTGGAGAGGGTGCAGTCCTTCAAGTATCTTGGTGTCCACATCTCCTCAGACCTGACATGGGCTGCCCACATTCAGGTCCAGACCAAAAAGGCTAGGCAGCGCCTGTATCACCTTCGACAACTGAGGAAGTTCAGGGTCTCTCCAAAGATCCTCAGGATTTTCTATACAGGCGCTGTGGAGAGCATCCTCACACAGAACATGACATCGTGGTTTGGGAACAGCTGTGTGAAGGACCAAAAAGCTCTCCAGAGAGTGATCCGTACAGCAGAACGCTGCTGCAGGATTCCTCTCCCCCCGCTTCAGGACACCTACACCAGGAGATGCCGGACTAGAGCAGCGCAGATACTGAAGGACCCGTCCCATCCTGGCAACAAACTGTTCCAACTTCTGCAATCTGGTAGAAGGTTCCGCATCTTCCGGGCAAGGACAGAGAGACTCAAGAGGAGCTTCTATCCCCAAGCCATCCGTTCCCTAAACACACACACCCGCCCTCTCACATCATCTATAATTGACTGAGACAGGACTCTCTTCCAGACACTAAACCAAGGCACAATGTACATTCCAAATTCCTTTAATTTTAAATATGTTTATATTGTCTATCCTGTAAAATAGTCAGATGTCTATTCATATTAATGTACAGAATTCACCTGCTTGCTGCTACTACTGCACATTCACCCAGTGTATATACTATATGTATGTATATATATATATATATATATATATATATATATATAATGTTCTTCCTCTACACCCCCCCCCCCCAAATTTTTGCACATGTCGAGGAGCGTGTCAGGCCACATTTCACTGTGTGTTATACTTGTATAACTTTGCATGTGACAAATAAAGAACCTTGAACCTTGAACCTTGAAGACTTCATGATGTTCGGCTAATATTTTTATTGTGAATATTAATCATGAGGGTAAACGGCCCTGTACACCACGGAGCGAGGTCAGCATATCCACGATATCCTCAGCTCCATGAGTTAAGACAGAGTTTCCCAGCTGACTATCTAACTGCCAACTATTCCAGAGACGTGAAAATATACAGCATAAAGAAAAGTGTAAGAGACTCAGCAGCAGATTAGAATAACAGTTATACATTTAATAAATCACCAAATGAATCCAAGAAACGAGCAAACCTGAGTTTGTATTCCCTCAGCTGCAGACTCGCTGCTGTTTAAATGTTTGAGAGGAAGATTAGGTATAAAAAACGTCAAACATAGACTCAGTCTGCCTTCACATTTGATATGAGGCCAGCACGTATAGTGGCTGTGTCCTGTTTTAAGATCATACATGTAAAATTGTTGTCTGACCTCTGTCAATCCAGCCGCTCAGAGTCCGTGGTTACCATGGTTACCGCATAATCAGCTATAATGTTAACAGCTGGCACTGAGGAAACCTACCGGCAGCATGGGTGTTTATGTTTTTCATTGCAAAAGAACCGTCTGAATGGTTAACTGAAGTTAACTTGGATAAATTATAGTTAAGGAGTATCACAGATAACGCCTACGTGAGCTGTGCGACTGTTCACCACTACACTGAAATCAGCAGGCTATTACTGAAATACACGTGCTGTATCATAAACTATGATATAAATAGGGAGGTCCTATTAACATGTTTAGTTTTAAAGGACACCTTCCTGCCTTTAGTCTCCTTCATGAGCAGTATTAGTTTTCTTCTAACATCCAGAAGTCTGCACGATGTGTTTCATAGTTTGTAACAAGCCTTTGACAGGTAAACATAACATGACCGAAAAAGCAAAAAAAAAAAGAGAGAGAGAAAAAAATCACATTCTAACAGACAGCTGGTGCTTAGAATACAGTTGAATAACTATTAAAAAAAACAGACGATATAATATTTCTGTGCAGGTTGCAGACTTCATGATGAACATGCTGTTGCAAACCCTGCTCCTCTTGGTGGAAATGCGCCTTCTCTTTCCTCTTTGTATAAAACATTTTAAAAGTCAGTTTAATCTCAAAATTCACTGTTAAATCCAAAACACACCAGATAAAGAAAAACGAATAGTTCAGTCTAACACATGTGCCAGTGAACCATTAAACGTCTGTAAAACTATGCAGTTATGAAACATAATGTCACAGGCTGGGTCTCTGACCCAGCGCTCTGAGTTCATTTTGTATTTGTCTCATTTTAGATATGTGATTAGTTTGTGTCATTCCTATTTAGCTTTAGTTAAAGAAAGGCAGTTATTATTTATTGTTTCCTTGGTTTCTATGTTTGAGTTCTTGTATCATTCATCACGTGTTAGGTCTGTTAAGCTTGTGTTGTCATGTCTAGTTTCAGTGTTTCCTGTTTTATTTTGAAGGAGTCGTGTGTTCTTTGTTCATTGTATTTAGTTTCACTTCCCCTGTCCTGTCATTAGGTTCATGTCAGTCAGCTGTTCCTCCATGTGTTCCCACTTCCCCTAATCACTAGGGGTGTAACGATATTCGTATCGATATTGAACCGTTCGATACAGTGCTTTCGGTTCGGTACGCATATGTATCGAACAATACAAAATTTGTAATTTATTTTATCAACTTTCCTTCTGACGATGCTGTCTGTGTGGAGCGCTCAGTGAATCTGCGTTCGACTACTCCGCCTAGACTGCACTGTCGAGCGCAGATCCACTGAGCGCTCAACACAGACAGCATCGTCAGAAGGAAGAGAGCAGGGCAAGCTAGCGAGACAGAAGTTAAGCTCTCCTTGCAACATGGACCTCCCCCACCCTCATTCAGATCTGGCGTTTGGAATTATTTTAGTTTTCATGTGACGTATGACCCTGAAGGTAAGCGCGTCATGGACTAAAGTAAAACAGTATGTTGGATGTGCCACGCAATGCTCAATTACATGGGTGGGAACTAGTGTGTTAGCACAGTTAGCTCGTTAACGTGTTGGCTGTCTAGCCCCATGCACGGAGCGATCGGCGGTAGCTGGTTAACGGAGATTTGCCGTTGATAGGTTTGTAGCTTGTACCTATCCGCTGGAACGTTGAAGACAATATAATTACACTGCAAAGCAAGACACAAGTAGGCAAGCTTCTTCATGTTTCTCGTGCACGGGAGAAAACCGGACAGACGCCGTTCTCTCGTCTGACCCCAGTTGCTCTCGTCCGTTCTCCCGTACCACTGTTCTTTTATTGAGGTTACATGAATATGCATAAGTTCATTAACATATGACATCTACATACACACAAAGAGTACCTTGCCTGTGTATGTGTGTGTGTGTGTGTGTGTGTGTGTGTCTGTGTGTGTGTGTGTGTGTGTGTGTGTGCGTGTGTGTGTATGTGGGTGTGTGTGAGAGATCTGTGTGAGGTCAAGATGTGACCCTGTGAAGACTCTGGCGCTAGCTTGTACCAGGACGTCTGGGTCCATCTAACAAAAGGCTCTTATACTTAAACAGATATACGTGTGCTTGCTATACCATAAATCAAAGATAAACTCTCCTAGGGAGTATGTGATTTATACCAAGGATACTGAGTAGAGGAATGTATGCACCCCCCTCTACACAGAGTTAATACAGACCTCTTTTAGGATGAGACATCCTTTCAATCTACCAATGATTATATACTTCTAAGCATATAGGAGTAAATGTTTCTAAGCATAAATGACAATCAACAATACAAAATCTAACAGCCGTGTTGTGGCGTTAAGGTCATTTCAACGAGATTAACCTGAAAGCACTAGTGGGAACACAACGAATATGACTGCACATTTACGCCGACATCATCCTAGTGCAAAGACAAGTGGAAGCAGACAAAAACAAGCAAGCATGCTACTAACTTTAGCCGAGTCATTTAGACAGCTGTTTAATATGCTGCTGAGAATATAGCCCGACGTCCCGGAGCTAGCGATTTTTTCAGTCGGGCTACCAAAATCTATCTCTGCCCTGCCCGTCGGGCTATTGTAGGAAGGAAAAATATATGTCAATGCTTTTGCATTCTTTCAGAAATGTAGCTGGGTAATTATGTCATTGGCATCGGTGAGCCACTGTCAATATGTGACATATTGAAATTGCGTTTGAATTTGCGCTTTTTTTTTTTTGCTTTCACTTTGCAATCGTGCGAACTATGTATAGAGAGCGACAGCACTGATCTGTGAGTGATGATAATTTTTGCACCAATTCCTCTGACATCGTCTTATTAATCGTTAGCTTACTATGCAAACATGACAAGTGAAATCTCCCGCAGCTTAAACATGTGAGAGGTTGATCGCACAGAGAATCGCTGAGCGTTATGTGAGTGCGTGTGTAAAAGCAGCAGGATATATATTTCAGTTCTGCTGAGCCAAATAAGACAGGTCAGGGTGAAGAAGTGACAGCCAAAGAAAAGCTTACCACAAAACGGAGAAGTTATGACAAATCAGACTATAAGGCAAAAAGAAAGTGCAGCTTTATGGTTTCATGGACAAAAGAATTTCTGTGGCTGCAATATGACGAGCTATATAACCAGGGCTGCACATAAGTGGTCCGCAGGTGCGCATTCGCTGTCAAAATAAAAAACACGCACAAGGGTTAGGGTTAAATTTAAAAACTGTACTTTTGAGTTAAAATATATATTTATAATTTTAATAAATGACAAATTAAAAAGGCATGAACATTTTTTTGTATTGAAAAAATATCAAACCGTGACACCAAAGTATCGAACCGAATCGAACCGTGAATTTTGTGTATCGTTGCACCCCTACTAATCACCTCCTGTGTATTAAGTCCTGTGTTTTCAGTGTGTCATTGTCAGATTGTCTGCTTTGTTTGCAAGCCAAGAAGTTGCGTCAAGTTTCCTCATGTCAAGTCCATATTCCTGTTGTAGGTTTTTAAGTAAATTTAGCTCACCCAGTTTAGTTTATTGTTAGCCTTGCATTTTGCCTTTTCTTTACAGCTATTTTGCCAGCCTCAATAAATGGCTCGTTTTCTGTTATTCAAGTCATGTTTCACATTTTGTTTCTGTCTGCATTTGGGTCCACCCTTCACTCTACACACAGTCAGCCCTGCTGATTGTGACAGAACGATCTGACCAGTCATGGACCCAGCAGACTCAGCTCTCACTGAGTGTCTGGAGGAGATGGCTCGGATCCAAGCAATCCTCAACCGCGTCCTCACAGCACCCGATTTGAAGAGCAAGCTTGTAATGGTAAACGTCGCTGAGGCTATTATGAAGAGGGATCCCCGCCTCCTCCAGCTCCCAGACTCACCTGCCATAGTTGATGCTTTTACAAGGATAAAGGAGATGCTGCAGGCCCAGGATCTGTCGAGTCATGTAATGGCTTCTAGCGCCTACCAGTCACAGCAACCCCACAACCAGTCGTCTCCACCACTGCCTCTAGAACCTGAGTGTGTCCGTGTCGGCTCACTGAGGTTTGCCACAGCGCCCCTCCCTTCGGTGCCGGCACTGCCCCCCAGCTCGCCAGTTTCCTCTTCGCCATCACGGATTAGTCACTCACCCTCACAGTCTCATTCAGACTTCATATCTCCAGCCTCATTTCTGGCGAGGTTGTGGTCAGAGGATGAGGAGCCAGACCCCACAATTAGCCCTGCTTCAGTCACAACTGCTTCTAGAAAAAAGCGGCGTTCACGTCGTCAACGTACCTCACAAAGGTTTGAAGTGAGTGACTATATTTTGGCTCCTCATGTTTTTTCTAAGGTGAATATTAAAAGTAACACTGCCTTACCAGTTCATGGGCCCGGCTATAAAAAGACTGTTTATGATTTTGAAGTTACTAAGACTGAGAATGTTTCGGCCAAGTCTTCCACGGACCATCTTATCCCTTTGCAAAATTATCTAGCTTCTCTGTATGTTGATCATGCCATGAGCTATGCTTCCAAGAAGCCAAATTATAAGACTGTTTGCACTGGAAATGCTAGCCATCAGGCTCAGCTAAGCCGCTGTGGGACTGTAATCCAGGCAGGCCAGGTTGGAGCCAGGGGCTGAGTTGCAGTTTGTGCAGCCTTTTCCAGTGTCCGCTGGAGGGCCCGAGGAGCCCGTCCAGCCCCATGCCACGTCAGCTGGAGGGCCCGAGGAGACCGTCCAGCCTCATGCCACGTCAGCTGGAGGGCCCGAGGAGCCCGTCCAGCAACCTTCCTCGTCAGCTGGGGGTTCAGGAGAACCGCACCAGCCCCATGCCTCGTCAACTGGAGGGCCCGAGGAGACCGTCCAGCCTCATGCCACGTCAGCTGGAGGGCCCGAGGAGCCCGTCCAGCCTCATGCCTCATCCGCTGGGGGTTCTGGCGAGCCCGTTCAGCCTCCTGTCTCCGCTGGAGGGTCCGAGGGGCCCGTTCAGCCACCAGCTGCTCCACCAGCAGCCTCATCCATGTTTGCAGCAGCCATGTCTTCATCCACGCCAGCTGCGGCCTCCGTGTCTCCGCCCACGCCGTTGCCTGGTCCAGCTTCATCTGAGCCTTCATCCTCGTCTGGTCCAGCCCATGCCACTGCTTCTGCCACGCCTGGTCCAGCCTCGGCTTCTGGCCCTGCCACGCCTCAGCCGGAGGACGACGCCTCGTCTGGTCTCGACGCGACCCAGCCGGAGGACAACGCCTCGCCTGTGCCTTCCACGCCTCAGCCTGGTCTCCTTCCACCTGCCAAGCCACGTCCAGGTCCAGCATGGCTGTTTCCGGAGCCTGTCAGGACAGCCTGTCGACGGAAACCAACCAAACCATCCAAGGATTATCGTCCACGCCATCGACCACCAGCCAATTCTTGTTCACGCCGCCGGCCACCAGCCAAGCCGCCCGACGGTCTTCATACGCGCCCACGTCGCCGCCGGCCGCCAGCCAAGCCGGCCGCCAGCCAAGCCGCCCGACGGTCTTCGTACGCGCCCACGTCGCCGCCAGCCGCCAGCCAAGCCGCCCGACGGTCTTTCTACGTGCCCACGCCGCCGCCAGCCGCCAGTCAAGCCCCCTGACCGTCTTCGTACATACCCAAGTCGCCGCCGGCAGCCAACCAGGCTCTCCAGGTGTGGTCAGCCATGCCTGCTTCGCCACTGCCATTTTCCACGTTGTTGGCCTCCTGATCTGCTGCATCGCCACCATTGGACTCGTGGCTGGCCCCCTGAACCCTTGAACTATGGACTACTGAACCGTTGGCCTCCTGGTCGGCCACCTGAACCGTGTGAACTCTTGTACTGCTGTCATCTGGGTCGGCCTCCTGAAACTTTGAATATTGGACTTTTTGCTTGTCCCCCAGGGTTGGGTTAGTTGGTCTCATATGTTTCTGTTTTAGTCTGGGATTCCACTTTGAATTTTTTTTTGTTTTCTCGTTTCCTTTTTCCTTCCCGGTTTCACATAACTTTAACCTCAGCCAAACCGATTTGCTCAGTTGTAAATAAAACAGCGAAGTAAACGTGACCCGACAGACAGAACCTGAGTGAATGAAGTCCAGCGTTTAACCACTGAGAGCTAAAACTCAGCTGAGGTTCAAAGCTGTGTGCCGGTGATTGGACATCAGCAGCTGATGAAGCTGGTTCGCCTATAAAGTGCTCTGTAAGGAAACAAGCTCCAGCAGCTCTGCGCTCTGGGAAAACACTATATTTACTTATCTTGTGCAGACATTGACATTGCTTTATATCAAGCACCGGCTGCCCAGTTAAACTGTGACTATCACCAGGTAACGTGGGCGTGTTTCTTGAATTAGCAGCAGGTGTTAAACAGCTGACAGAAGAGGAGGAGGATGCATGCAGGTAAACTGAGGGTCTGTTGAGCTGATCGCTGGTTTCGTGAGAAAAAGGTCAGCTCGTTCTTTATGTTACAGAAGCACAGAGACACAAGACCAGGCGGAAAGAGACGATCGTTCGGTCAAAATGAGAATCTGTGAATGCAACATGTGGAACACGGAGAGTGGAATATGTAAACAAACCGGTTAACGTAACCCCCTGGGTGCACTCTGCATGCTGACTGTTAGCAGAGCTAGTGAAATCTCTAAAGTCAGAACAGAAAGATAGCGTAGGAGCATTAAAGATTAATGACTGTGTTTTATGATGTGTAGTAAACTATCCTCTTTTTCTCTGTCTGTCCTTCTGTGTGTGTGTGTGTGTGTGTGTGTGTGTGTGTGTGTGTGTGTGTGTGTGTGTGTGTGTGTGTGCGCGCCTTAGAAGTCAAATTAGGCATATTTACAAAAACATTTTGAATTTCATTTAGAAGTGAAATTTGAAGTTGAAAGCAGAAATCTTGTGCTCAGCCAGAAGCATGTACACCCGCTTTCACAATGCTAAGGTGTCAAATCCATGAACCCCAACAGATGGTTCATTAAACAAGGGCAACAAGGGTGTAATAAACTCTGTGTAATAAGTCACCCTTTACTGACACAGCATCATGCACTCTAAGATTTTGGAAGTCTGTTTAGAATGGTTTAGCCACAAGCATAATTGTCACTTCTGGATAAAGGTCGCTCTATCTTCATGCCTAAGAAATTAAGCGTGCCGTGTCTTTATTAAACTCTTATTTATAAATAAACGATGATAATGATAAATGTCACACAATGATATGTGACATGTGCTCTTTTACATTATAAAATATCAAAATGAAGACATTTATTCCAATGTATGAAATGTCATGACCTTCCTTCTGCAAGCATATATATTAATGGCAAGCATTCATCCATGTGTGCCATTCCTGAAACATGGATCAATGCGGAGAAAGGACTGGACTTTGGACTGGAGGGATATGAAGTGAATTTTGTAAATAGAAGGAACAAGAGTGGAGGGGGAGTAGCTGTGTATGTGGATAAAAACCTAAATTACAAGGTGGTAGAAAGTATGACAACTGTAATTGATAATTTATTACAATGTATAACAATTGAAATTTATAAGGAAAATGAGAAAAATGTAATAATTAGCTGTATTCCTAAAATAACCAGGCCTAGCAGAATTACACCACATTGTGCCACCTTACTTGACAATATTTTCACTAACAATATGGAAAACAACATTGTGAGCGGAATATTAATTAATGACATCAGTGATCACCTACCAGTTTTTGCAGTTTATGACACCAATTATAAGAGAAATCAGCATGAAGAACAACTGAGATACAGACGTGTAAGGACAGAAGAAACTATGACTGCATTTAAGAACGATCTATTAAATCAGGACTGGGACAATGTGTACAAAGAAACTGATACTGATATAGCATATGGCATATTTTTAAGAATATTCATGGAGTTGTACGATAAAAACTGTCCAACAATAAAATACAACAGAAAGCACAAATATTCAGATAGACCATGGATCACTAAGGGTTTACAAAATGCATGTAAAAAGAAAAATACACTCTATAGGGAATACCTAAAACAAAGAACAAAAGATGCTGAAAATAAATATAAAAAATACAAAAATAAGTTGACCAATATTATACGTGTATGTAGAAAGGAGTATTATAGTAAAATATTGAACAACAATAAACATAATATGAAAGGAATATGGGATGTTTGAAACGGTATCATTAAAAATAATTCTGGACAACAAAGTTATCCACAATACTTTATCGACAATGGCAATATTATGGAAAACACTGCTGATAAGGTCAACAGCTTTAATCATTATTTTGTAAATATTGGACCAAAACTGGCAGAACAAATTCCTGAGTCACTGCCATCAGTAGACTGTAGTGAAAACCTGATTGATAGGAACCCTAACTCAATGTTCCTCGCATCAGTGGAGGAAAAAGAAATAATTGACATTGTACACATGTGTAAATATAAAACATCTACTGATTGTCATGATATTGACATGAAAATCGTCAAGAAGGTCATTGAAGGAATTGTAGGACCTCTAACATATATTTGCAACTTATCATTTCAGACGGGAAAAGTGCCAAACAAAATGAAAATAGCTAAAGTTGTGCCGCTGTATAAAACCGGGGATAGACGCCACTTCACAAATTACAGGCCTGTTTCTTTACTACCACAATTCTCCAAAATCCTAGAAAACCTGTTTAATAAACGATTAGACAAATTCTTAGATAAATATAAATTACTCTCTGACAGTCAATATGGATTCAGATCAAAAAGATCAACATCTCTGGCATTAATCGAATCAATTGAGGAGATTACGAATGCTATAGATCAGAAACAGTATGCAGCTGGAGTATTTCTGGATCTCAAGAAAGCATTCGACACAATCAATCATGACATATTAATTAATAAACTGGAACGGTACGGGATTAGGGGGGTTGTACTGCAATGGGTGAAAAATTATTTCAGTGACAGGAAACAATTTGTGAAGCTGGGTGTCCATTCCTCATCATGCTTGGACATTGCTTGTGGTGTTCCACAAGGCTCTGTACTGGGTCCAAAATTACTTGTTATTTATAT
Source organism: Maylandia zebra (assembly GCF_041146795.1). Classification (NCBI taxonomy): domain Eukaryota; kingdom Metazoa; phylum Chordata; class Actinopteri; order Cichliformes; family Cichlidae; genus Maylandia; species Maylandia zebra. The sequence continues at coordinate 2,418,249 of NW_027490031.1, read as the reverse complement.
AAATGATATTTGTAAGGCATCTGATATATTAAAATTAGTATTATTTGCAAATCACACAAATATTTTTTGTTCTGGGGGGAATCTAAAGGAGCTGCTGGATACAATTACTTCAGAAATGTGCAAAATTAAAAAATGGTTTAACAGGAACAAACTAGCACTAAATCTAAGTAAAACTAAAATTATCTTATTTGGGAATTCCCTTAGAAATGCACAAGTGCAGATTCATTTAGATGGTGTGGAAATTGAAAGAGTACTTGAACATAAGTTTCTTGGTGTGATTATAGATGATAAATTAAAGTGGAAGTCTGATATAAATCATATACATAACAAAATTTCAAGAAGTGTCTCAATCTTGAGTAAAGTAAAACACATTCTGGACCACAAATCACTCCACATTCTCTATTGTTCCCTGATTGCACCGTATTTGAATTACTGTGCAGAGGTTTCGGGCAATACTTACAAATGTTCGCTATCATCAATCTTTCTATTACAAAAAAGGCCCATAAGGATAATCCATAAAACTAGTTACAGAGATCATACAAATCCACTATTTGTTTTTATTTTTTGTGTTTTTGTGTCTCTGGTCTGACCAGAATCCTGAACTTCTCTGGTCAGTGTCTCAGTTTCACTATCGGTCATTGTCACATCTTCATTGCTTCAGCATTAATGGTCATTTCTGATAACCTGCAGTACAAACATGAGCTGGAACTGTGAATGTGCAGAAAGATGAAAGTAAAAGTCAAGTTCATGCACTGCCGGGTGATCAGTGGGCAGGGCCTGTGCCAGAGCATATGGACTGGATTGATAGCCAACTTTTGACGGGGGGGATTTCTCTAAAGTCTCTCCTTTTTAATTAAATAAATTCATGAAAATAAATTAAAACATTAAATACGAAGAGAGCTAATCTAACATATCTGTATTGTATAAACTGGACCATCTTCAGAAGCCAGACAACAAAGTCACTTTTACACAGGTTACTTTAAACTGCATCGTGACCTGCTTTGTATATTTACTTCACAGACAACAACAGAGGGCAGCACGGTGGCACGGTGGTTAGCACTGTTGCCGCACAGCAAGAAGGTCCTGAGTTCAATTCCACCATCAGGCCGGGGTCTTTCTGTGTGGAGTTTGCATGTTCTCCCCGTGTTTGCGTGGGTTCCCTCCGGGTACTCCGGCTTCCTCCCACCGTCCAAAGACATGCAGCTTGTGGGGATAGGTTAATTGGATAATCCAAATTGCCACTAGGTGTGAATGCGTGAATGAATGTGAGTGTGAATGGTTGTCTGTCCTTGTGTGTTAGCCCTGCGACAGACTGGCGACCTGTCCAGGGTGTACCCCGCCTCTCGCCCTATGACAGCTGGGATAGGCTCCAGCGCCCCCCGCGACCCTGAAAAGGATAAGCGGAAGCAAATGGATGGATGGATGGAGACAACAACAGATATAAGAATGTAAAAATGTCTCTTACAAGTCACAGTGTAATAAAGAGGAGACACTTTTCCTCCAGGTGCAGACTTGATCAATGAACTCCCCTCACACTGGAGCATGTCTGTGAGCACACTGAAGGTCTACACATGTTCATTTGTATTGACAAGCAGGAAAGCTAGCCTGACCTCTTTTTAGCTCCAAAAGGGACATGAAGGGTACCTGACGAGGTCGGTCATCGAGACCACTTGAGACCAAAACAATATCTCAGGATCAATATCTTACCCAGGGTTGCTTTCATGGTCAGTAAGACAACAGGCTATTAGGTCTGTAATAACACAAGTTGGTCTGCTTAATGAGCTTGGGTCGCTACTGCAACAATCTATCAGAGCTTTAACTTTATCATTAATGAAGTCTCAGACCTAATTTTACTAGAGAAAGTAAATTGTATCAGGAGAACTCAGCAGAGGGGGTACATAAACATTTTTGCATCAGCCCAGACCCTCGGCATCCACATGCTCATGAACCTGAGTAGTTGTAGCAGCAGACCCAGACAATCAATAAAGAAAATCCAAAGAAAACGTGTCAGATGTATGCACTAGGAACTCTCAAAGCTTGAAAGACAGACCATCTTTAAACTTCTAATCAAATCAAATCACTTTTATTGTCACATCCCATTACTGGTACACTGGAACAGCACATGAGAGTGAAATTCTTGTGTGCAAGCTTCACAAGCAACAGGTGTGCAAAATACAAAAACATAAGAACAAAGCAAAATATAATAATGGATAAATACATGTACAAATATAAGAGTGTATGTGCATTACTGAATATGCATAGTGTCGAAATCGACAATTACACGAATGTCGACCTGTAGATGTCCTGGAGGGAGGGAAGCTCACCTCCAATTATCCGTTCAGCACACCGCACTACTCTTTGGTGAGCTTTGCAGTTGTAAGCAGTGCTGTTGTCATACCAGGTGGCAATGCATCCAGTGAGGATGCTCTCAGTGGCACAGCGGTAGAAGGTCCTGAGGATATGGGGGCTTACGCCAAATCTTTTCAGTCTCCTGAGAAAGAAGGAGACTGTTTTGTTTGTGTGTACTGACTATGTGAGATCGTCTTCCAGATGTACACCCAGGAAACGGAAGCTGCTCACTCTCTCCACAGCAGCTTCGTTGATGGTGATGGGGGTGTGTGCTTCTCTGCACCTCCGGAAGTCCACTATCAACTCCTTTGTCTTTGCGATGTTGAGGGTAAGATGGTTGTCTCGGCAACAGTGACCTCCTCCCTGTAAGCCATTTCATCACCGTTGGTGATAAGACCCACCACTGTGGTGTTGTCCACATACTTCACGATGATGTTGGAGTTGTTAGTGGCTGTGCAGTCGTAGGTGTAGAGTGAGTACAGGAGAGGGCTCAGTACACACCCCTGTGGAGCACCAGTGTTCAGTGTGATGGGGGATGAGGTGATGCTGCCCAGTCTGAAAACTTGGCGTCTGTCAGACAGGAAGTGAAGGATCCAGCTGCAGAGAATGAGCAGGTGTCCATCCGAGATTATGTTTTCTAAAAGTGGAACCAAAGAGGAGTATACAGGGAAAACTAAGTGGCCCCAATATAAAGGTAATCCGAAAGATCGTCCTTTTCCAAAGGTGAGAGAGAACAGTCAGTCAGAGATACACACTGGATCAAACACAGATCTGCATGTAATTTGAATCAAACATTTGTGAGAAGGACGGCTGTGCACAATGACCTACCTGCCAGCTCTTCTCCTCCATTTAACTTGCTTCTTTAGTAGTGAGTGGAATAGATTCATGAATCCTGGTCCAGAGAAGACAGAACAGTCAGCCAGGAAGAAGCAAGCGAAAGATCAACATATGTAACATTGGTATTTCCAGTTTGACACCAAGTTCCAAATAATGAGTCACATGATTACACTTAGATATTTAATATAAATAAAACAAACTTGATCAGTAAAGAAGACTGAAAGAAGGATGAATGATTCAGGTTCTGATGTGAGCTGAGGTTTTAGCAAATATTGGATTTAAACCTGCAGGATGTGCGCTGAGTTAAAGATTCATTATAAATGGTCCAGCTCCAGTCTTTACATTTCACACCAACTTTACAACAGACAACAACAAGAAGAGGAAGAGGACTTTACACAGTGGAAGAAGGTCCATCAGTCATGGATTTTTTCTTCTTTCTGAAGCCTTGAAACTGCTCTGTAAAGCTTGCACCATGTTTTCCTGCAGAGGAAACAGACAACATTGATTCAGAGTCTCATTTAACTTGTCTTCAATCTCTGGTGCGAGTTATCAAGAATATTTGAAACATCAGAATCAGGACTGCAACCATTACTCAGTGATATCAAAGAAAACTATGGGAACCTTTCCTCATTTCAAGACAAAGCAGAACCATAAAATTACACTAATGGTTAACATTTAAATATTGTTTCAGAATGAGTGTATTAAGTGAATCTATTTGGCATCTGACACTCAACAAAAATGGACACTTGATGTTTTCACAGCAGTTCCTCAACTAAAAGAGCAGTGGGTGGAGGAAGCTACATTCACTGACCTCTGACAGTAAGCATCACAATTTTCTGTCTCAGGATGTCTTCACCCTGGGAGACTGTGCACATGTAGAAACCACTGTGGGTGTTTTGGGGGTCTTTCAGGGTCAGACTGAGGTCTCCAGTCCTCAGTGGCTCTTCATTCATCTCTGTGCGACCTCTATAATCCTGTCCCTGTTCTTCTAGCAGGTTTTGGCCATCCTGATAGGTGTGGACTGTGTCTCTGGAATCACCACGTCTCCACTCGATTGTGACATCATCGGGTAAATCAAGAGTGGTTTTAAAGGGCAGCAGCACAGACTTCTTCCCCTTTGTTACTTCAACTATTTCCACCTTGTAGCCTGATAAAATACAACATGAGCTGTAAATACAGACAAATTATAAATTTACTGGCCTCAGATGAGTTTACTGACCTCTGATAGTGAGTATCACTATTTTCTGTTTCAGGATGGCTCCATCATTTTTGTAGACGGTGCAGGTGTAGACTCCACTGTCAGTAAGTCGAGGGAAATTCAGGATCAGACTGAGGTCTCTGGTTCTCAGTAGCTCTTCATTCATCTTAGTGCGGCCTTGATAGTCCTGGTGTTGCTCTTCATGCTTGTTTTGGCTGTTCTCATAAACAAGGACCTTCACATCTTCAAGGTCTGAACGTCTCCACTCCACTCTGACGTCCTCAGGCAGGTCAGCTGCGGTTTTGAAGGGAAGCAGAACACGCTTCACCCCCGGTGTCACCTCCACTGTCTGAAGCTCGTAGACTGAAGAAAGGAGAAACAAGTTGTACAGACAGGCAGAAGTTATGTGCTGCAGTTAATTCATATCAGTTTGATTTATTTAGTGTCAGATCAAAAGTATATCCGAGTGCTTTACAATGAAAATAACTCTAAAATACCAAAGACAGAACCACACTGATCAGGTAATCTCATTCATTTTAAAAGAAGATACTTCCAATAGAAACAGGATCACGGAGGTGTAGCCATATTTTGGGTGGTGAGGGGGTAGAGGAAGAAGATCAGAGAGACCACACATAACAAACAGGACAAATAACAAACTGCAGCAGAGAGAAGACAAAGTTCAGGACATGAACTAGTGGCGTATGAACATACAGGGAGTGAAATATGGGCATGAAAAAAAATTGGTTTAGTGCATCATCGGAAACCCCCAAAGCCTGTAGGAGGAGCCTGTATACAGGGAGTGCAGAATTATTAGGCAAATGAGTATTTTGTCCACTTCATCTCTGTAACGAGAAGGGGTGTGGTCTAATGACATCAACACCCTATATCAGGTGTGCATAATTATTAGGCAACTTCCTTCCCTTTGGCAAAATGGGTCAAAAGAAGGACTTGACAGGCTCAGAAAAGTCAAAAATAGTGAGATATCTTGCAGAGGAATGCAGCAGTCTCAAAATTGCAAAGCTTCTGAAGCGTGATCATCGAACAATCAAGCGTTTCATTCAAAATAGTCAACAGGGTCGCAAGAAGCGTGTGGAAAAACCAAGGCGCAAAATAACTGCCCATGAACTGAGAAAAGTCAAGCGTGCAGCTGCCAAGATGCCACTTGCCACCAGTTTGGCCATATTTCAGAGCTGCAACATCACTGGAGTGCCCAAAAGCACAAGGTGTGCAATACTCAGAGACATGGCCAAGGTAAGAAAGGCTGAAAGACGACCACCACTGAACAAGACACACAAGCTGAAACGTCAAGACTGGGCCAAGAAATATCTCAAGACTGGTTTTTCTAAGGTTTTATGGACTGATGAAATGAGAGTGAGTCTTGATGGGCCAGATGGATGGGCCCGTGGCTGGATTGGTAAAGGGCAGAGAGCTCCAGTCCGACTCAGACGCCAGCAAGGTGGAGGTGGAGTACTGGTTTGGGCTGGTATCATCAAAGATGAGCTTGTGGGGCCTTTTCGGGTTGAGGATGGAGTCAAGCTCAACTCCCAGTCCTACTGCCAGTTTCTGGAAGACACCTTCTTCAAGCAGTGGTACAGGAAGAAGTCTGCATCCTTCAAGAAAAACATGATTTTCATGCAGGACGATGCTCCATCACACGCGTCCAAGTACTCCACAGCGTGGCTGGCAAGAAAGGGTATAAAAGAAGAAAAACTAATGACATGGCCTCCTTGTTCACCTGATCTGAACCCCATTGAGAACCTGTGGTCCATCATCAAATGTGAGATTTACAAGGAGGGAAAACAGTACACCTCTCTGAACAGTGTCTGGGAGGCTGTGGTTGCTGCTGCACGCAATGTTGATGGTGAACAGATCAAAACCCTGACAGAATCCATGGATGGCAGGCTTTTGAGTGTCCTTGCAAAGAAAGGTGGCTATATTGGTCGCTGATTTGTTTTTGTTTTGTTTTTGAATGTCAGAAATGTATATTTGTGAATGTGGAGATGTTATATTGGTGTCACTGGTAAAAATAAATAATTGAAATGTGTATATATTTGTTTTTTGTTAAGTTGCCTAATAATTATACACAGTAATAGTCACCTGCACACACAGATATCCCCCTAAAATAGCTAAAACTAAAAACAAACTAAAAACTACTTCCAAAAACATTCAGCTTTGATATTAATGAGTTTTTTGGGTTCATTGAGAACATGGTTGTTGTTCAATAATAAAATTATTCCTCAGAAATACAACTCGCCTAATAATTCTGCACTCCCTGTATGAGGGATATAAGCAGTTCCACGTACAATATTTATTTAATGTGAATGTTCACACAGGCACATTTGTTGGCCCTTTATGTGTATACATATACAAAGAAAAGTACTCCATCTTTTGCTTTACTTTCAATGTACTTGCCAGAATAGACAAACAGACAATATGACAGATGCTGGGTCTGCGCTTCCACAGGCCCCGCTGGTTAGAAACTTATTCTTGTTAACGGCAAACAAGACGAACATCTTTTACTTGCTACCAAGGGAGGCCCGCTTGTAAAACCCCCCTATGGTTACAAAAGACAAGGCACTATGTGTGTATGTGTGTGCACTTGTAAGCACGTGTATGCATGTGATTGATGATCAATCTGAAGCCGAATGTCTTGGACGCTGTATGCATTGGAGACCTGGCGCACCTAAATATATAGTAAGGTTTCTCTGGGAATGCCTGGCAGAAGTCCTGGTCTCTAAGATCTTCAACTCCCATCACCTACAGCATTCTGTCTGAGACATCAGGCAGAAGAAAGAGTCCTATCGGGCTCTGTTTCCCTGTGGGACTTAGGAGGCAGCTGATGAGTACCAACAGGTTAAGCAGAACGTGGCTTGGGTGGTAGCTGAAGGAAAAACTAGGATGTGGGAGGAGTTCAGAGAAGCCATGGAAAAAAAAAACTGTCTTGTTGGGATTCTGTCATGGGCCTTGTCTGCAGTTGGAGTCAGCAGGACTCCACTCCAAGAAGCAGAGTCTGGTTGGCTTTAAGATGGTTAACCTCCTAGGACCTGGCATCCACATATGTGGACATCACATTTTGGGTTATTTAGACCAAAATACTAAATCTTGCTCTACATACAGTGGGGCAAAAAAGTATTTAGTCAGCCACCGATTGTGCAAGTTCCCCCACCTAAAATGATGACAGAGGTCAGTAATTTGCACCAGAGGTACACGTCAACTGTGAGAGACAGAATGTGAAAAAAAAAATCCATGAATTCACATGGTAGGATTTGTAAAGAATTTATTCGTAAATCAGGGTGGCAAATAAGTATTTGGTCACCTCAAACATGGAAAATCTCTGTCTCTCACAGTTGAAGTTTAAACATTTAAATGAGTGCTTACAGAGAAACTCAAAGAAATTTCAGCCCTTGCTTTTCAAACCCGTTGATTAAAATAAACCACACATTTTTTACTCAGTACTGAAACTGAAAGATCAAAGTATTTGGCTTCGATCCTGAACCCACTGGTAGGCAGCTCTAAACACCACAACCAGAACACCTTGGACTTGGTAGGAAGGTGTTGGGATGAGTTCTTTCACACTCAGCCGGAGGCACACAAAGTAATACACACATCTATACACACATAAACCTCACACGGGCTGAGCACACACAATAAAATGTTTCTCCCACTGAAAATGTGACATCCAGATGAACAGAATCAACTTTTTGGGATTTACTATAAACAGTGTTGGAAGGTTACTTTTAAAATGTATTCCATTACAGAATACAGAATACATGTATTCTGTAACGTATTCCGTTACGTTACTCAATGAGATTAACGTATTCTGAATACTTTGGATTACTTAATATATTATCATGCTTTTTACAACAACGTGAATGTACTATTGCTGTGTGATTTATTACTATTACTGAAGGTCCGCGACTCCGAACTGTAGTAAAGGGACCTCTGACTAATACGTCGGGTTCTGTGTCGGCTCGTAGCCGAAAACTAGCTTTACTTTGTTGTCTGGGTCAACTTTGCTAGCGAGAGACAGAGAGAGGCGTTGAAAGGCTGCTCCAACGAAGCTTATTGTTTCGGAGGAAAACACGAACACAGTGTACAGTCGAGTCTTAATAGCTTACTTACAACTGGGCTCGTCAGGCACTCTTCTTGGCTGCAGTGGTTATTATTATATTTACATGCTTCCAGCTCCCGTTTTTCCTCGACGACAACTCGTACCTTTCCTTTTTCTCCCTCCTCGCTCAAAGACACATAACGTGTATGGCAGTCCATTCTCCCTGCAACACGGACTACACTGCCCATGATGCTACATTCTTTAGAGCTATGTTTGTAGCATTCTGCCTGTTAGCTTAGCACAACAACAACAAAAAGTCCTCTCTCACCCAGGAAACATGCAGAGAGAGAGCATCACCTGTAACCATGGCAACCATAACGCTGCCCCCTGGAACAACAGAACGTAGCTGTCAAACAAACCCAAACAGTCCTGACCCGCGACAAAATGAAACAGGAAAGTACCGCAGTGTAATCCATTTATTTCAACAAAGTAACTGTATTCTGAATACCACCTTTTTAAATGGTAACTGTAACGGAATACAGTTACTCATATTTTGTATTTTAAATACGTAGCGGCGGTACATGTATTCCGTTACTCCCCAACACTGGATATAAACATGTTAACTCTAATCGAGGCAGAACAACTATTAAATATCTAACACAAAGTAATGAAGTGCCACTGCTAACTGCTTATTTACCTATATGTTAAGTTTAAGATGGTTATGCTTGGTCAGATGTACTACCTGTCAAAAGTTGTAGAACACCACAGCTTTTTATTGAAAATTATGTCGTAAAATTGCACTTTGAAATGAAAGTATTGTACAAACTAGAAAGTGAAGATTTCTCTGGCAGTTCACATCTTACCTTGGTACCATTTCAAGCTATTCATTGGAATTGAACAACTTGTATTCCAATAAATACCTGGAAAAAGTGGGGTGTTCTAAAACTTTTGGCCAGTAGTGCAGATTTCCTTTTTTCATGTTTTTCATACAGTCAATGGAGTCCAGAGTGTTGACAACAGGAATTGACAACATACCACAGCCTCTCTGATGTGCTTACTGACCTCTGACACTGAGCACCACCACCTTCTGTTTCAGGACTTTTCCATGCGTGCAGACAGTACAGGTGTAGACTCCACTGTCAGTGATGCCGAGTTCTTTCAGGGTCAGACTGAGGTCTCCGATTCTCAGCGCCTCTTTGTTCATCTCTGTGCGACCTCTGTAAATCTCGTCCTGTTCACCTGAAAGGTGCTGGCTGCTCTGAAACGTGTGAACTTTCCTGTGTTTGGAGTCTGAGCGTCTCCACTCCACTGTGGCATCCTGAGAAAGGTCATCTTTGGTTTTAAAGGGCAGCAGGACAGACTTGTTCCATTCTGTCACCTCCACCGTCTCCATCTGGCTCTCTGAGAGGAGAACACAGTAGAACATGAGACAGACAGACATCAGTGAGGTGGATCCTCCATCATGTCCTCTGCTGTGTAACCAGCAGCTCCTGTTTTCAGTGTTTCTCTGACTTTGAGCTCGACTGCTTGTGTGTTGATGTGTGAGGCTGCACAAATTGCTGCTTTGCTCTGCTATCTGCTGCTTTCTTTAGTCTTCTGAATTTATTCTGTCACACCTGCAGAAACTTACAGCGTCTACCCTTCAGCATGATGCTGGGGAATTTGTGTTTTTAACAAAGCAGTGAGTCAGCAGGAATCACAGCCTCTGCTACACAGCATGGATCAAACTTTTGTTTGGACTCTGGTCCTGTGTGTGTCACATGTGGTGTGATGGACCCTTATTTTTGTGTTGTTATATTGACAGTGGTAAATTTATTGACAAAAATTCTTGTCATGGATATGTTGCCATGGAGATCTGACATAGTACAGCCAGATGTTAAGTCCTGTAGAAGAAAGAAGCAGTGTGGAAATTAATGAGTTAATGAGCTGAAACAGGGGATTAAATGGCAGATGTTATCCCATGTTTTTTTTTTTTCATTCAGAGGTCTGTGCAGGCCTTAATCGGATTCACACAGCTCCCTCAGTTCGCAAGTTTAATCAAAATGTCTGCATTTATTCATTCAAATGAAAATGTGTCAGCAGCAGTTTGATTTTGTTCAAATTTGTGGAGGATCCAGAAGACAATCAAAGCTGTTCCACTCACCTCTGACAGTGAGAGACACCACTTTCTGAAGTAGGAGGCTTCCATCCTTGCTGCTGACGGTGCAGGTGTAGACTCCGGTGTCAGTAACGCGGGGCTCCTTTAGTTTCAGACTGAGGTCTTTATCTCTCAGTGGCTCTTCCTTCATCTCTGTGCGGCCTTGGTACACCTCGTCCTGTTTGTCCGGCTGATTTTTTCCACTGTCATACACGTGAACCTGCATGTGTTTGGGGTCAGTGAGTCTCCACTCCACTGTGGCGTCCTGGGGAAGATCCTCTGTGGTCTTAAAGGGCAGCAGGACAGACTTTTTCTCTCCCTCTGAAATCTCCACCATCAATACCTGACTGTCTGTGAGGAAACAGAGCAGAACATGAGGTGTGCACACAACACCAACAACCAACACATCATTCTACCAGGACCTCAAAGAGAACGTGTTCAATTGTTTCAGTGCCCAAGTCATGAAGGACAGAAAAATAAGAACAACTGTATCCACTGGAGATCTTTAGGGCCACAAATCTCAAGTGTTGCAAATTAGCATCAATCCACAACTGCACAAAGCTCAGATCAAATGAGTGCCCACAAAGGAAGAATAAGAGGAAAATCATTCACTCATTACTTCCTGTCCAGTTCTGGTTTACAACAACAAACCAAACAGCAGCACACGCAGACACAAGGTCATCATACCTGCTGGGCATTTCATCCTTTTATATCTATAACACATGACGATCCCACTGCTGACAGCCAGGAGAGCCAAGACAGCCAGGATGCCAGAGAGGACCCAGGGCCAGGTCGGAGGACGCTCTGTGGTGAACAGAAGAAACCTGAACATGAAACATTCACAGCAGATTTCCTCACTCGTTCACTACTCTGTGTCCTGATCAATGAGCTCATTCACAAAATAAAATCATTTTAGACGCAATTTTTATTTAATGTAACAAAAGTGGACCGTACAATCTACAGCTCAACTAGCAAGATGTCAGCAACCTATAAGTGAAAAGATGATAGGTTCTTACTAAGCAGACATTTTATTAGTTACAGCATGCACTAAACTGCTGCCATGTGATTGGTTGATTAGATATTTTTGTTAAAGAACAGCTGAACAGGTGTGCCTAATAAAGTGGCACTGAGTGTATATGTGTTGAAGTCAGATTGCTCCCCCTGCTGGAGTCACTCGGACATCTGTTTTTCTTTCACACCATTACAGAGCCACTGTCACAGAGCCTCACTGGACACTTTATTAGGTACACCTTGCTGGTATCCTGTTCCTTTGCTTGTTAATGGCTCAGATGTGACATCATCACTCACATGCTGCACATTTATCATGTGACTCTTCTGTTCCAGCACATACCAAGGACGCTCTGTTGGACTGAGATGTGTTACTGTGGAGGCCGTCAGAGTGCAGTAAACTCATTGTCATGTCTGAGATGATCTCAGCTTTGTTACCCTGCAGGAAGCATACACTGAGGTCATTATGGGATGGACACGGTCAGCATTAGCAGTCATGGCTGTGGGGTTTAAACAATACTCAGTTGGTATTTAAGTGGCCAAAAGTGTCTCAGGAAAATCTCCCCTACACCATCACACCACCAGCTGTCTAAGCCTTTAAGTTAGCATGAATCCATGCTTTCAAGATGTTTTCACCATACTCTGACTCTACCTCTGAATGTTGCAGCAGGAGCCAGGAAACAGATGCTACCCCTCTGTTGTCCAGTGAGTCTGTGCTCTGGTCTTAGCAGACAGATGTGGCTGTAACTCAGGCGGTAGAGCAGGTCATCTACTGATCAGAAGGTTGGTGGTTCGATTCCTGGCTTCCCCTAGTCTGGTTGCCAAATATCCTTGGGCAAGATATTAACCCCAAATTGCTCTCCGATGCATCCATCAGAGTATGAATGTGTGTGAATGTTACTTAGAAAGCACGAATGGGTGTGAGTGGGTGAATGCACAAGTTGTGTAAAGCGCTTTGAGTGCTCAGAAGAGTAGAAAAGCGCTATATAAGAACCAGTCCATTTACCATTTACCAAGGTGTGGCCTTAGCCTGCAGCTGTGTTTCAGACCTCTGTAAACTCACAGATGATTGGAGGGAAAATCCCTGCAAATCACCAGTTTGTGAAGTATTCAAACCAGCACTCATTGCCACATTTAGAGTCACTAAAATCATTGTTCCTTCTCCATCATTGTCCTTCCATACAATATAAAGCGCCTTGGGGCGACTGTTCTTGTGATTTGGTGCTATATAAATAAAACTGAATTTAACTGAATTGAATTGAATCCATTCTGTTGGTTAGTTTGAACTTCCGAAGGTTGTTTTCAGCATGTCTACATGCCTAGGTGCAGTAAGTTGGTGTCATGTGACTGGCTGATTAGATATTTAAATCAATGAACAGCTTACTGGTGTACCTAATGAAGTGTCCCATGAGTGTACTTAACTCATTCACTGCCATTGACGTCTATAGACGTCAATTGAAAAACTTACGTTGACTGCCATTGACGTCTATAGACGTCAATTACGTTTTTCAATGGGAGGGGCTAGAATACAACCTCGGGCAGCTTGTCAGTGAATATCAGACTTGCATTCATGGTATGTAATGACAAAAATGTGGTGCAAGTCTTGTTGTGTGCCCTTGCATCCCGGAAAGTGTTATAATGATTACCACACAAAAGTGAATTATTCATTGTGAATAAATGTTTCACTATGTACATTTTATTTTTTCATATATTTGTAAATAAATTGTTTTGATAAAACATAACCTTTCTCAGTGTTATTTCTGTTTTATAGAAGTGAAAAACTATTTTATATGTTAGAGGTGTCACAAAGCAAGAAATATTAGTGTCAAAGGCACTTTTCTGCTTGAAATGTATTTTTCACAAAAAGCTCGTTTTCTCCCTTTTTTTGGTCAAAACAGGCATTTTTGGTGGAACCCACCTCTCTTCTACAGCTGATTACTAAAGAATGGAAAATGGTAGAAACAAGCTTTTTTTTTTGGATGAAAGAAGAGAGTCTGTTCTTCATTTTGGTAGGTTCAGCGTTTATATGATCATAACACACAGTTTTCTGTGGCTCTTCAAAAATGAGTAAAAATGCTCAAAAACCCTGGCAGTGGGGAGTTACCTGATTTGAAAATGGCTGGCAGTGAATGAGTTAATGGCCATGGAACCTGTATAATTCCACGAACCTTTAGTCAGTGTTTTGGAATGTGTGTTATCAGTAGGGCTGCCACGATTAGTCAACTATCAAAATCGTCGACGACAAATTTAATAGTCGACGCGTCGTTTGAAGCTTTGTAAGATCCCAAAAGACGCAGGAATAAGTAGTAGGATTTAAGAGTGTAATAACGGACTGAAACAGAAGATGGCAGCACTGCATGTACAAGGATGCCAGCTGCCGTTAAACCCCGAAGAAGAAGAAGCTGTGTCCCAGAATTCATAGCGGCGGCAGCTAGTTAGTTTTAATATTACTCTTATTATTCTTTCTGGGTCACAAAATAAACGTTTAACATATTTTCAGGCGAGAATGTAGCTGTGTAAGCCTCAAATATCTGCTCAGTTTATCAAGACACCACATATTTTCAAAGCGCTCCGACGTTTTCGGAGACGTCTGTTACCCACTAGCTCGATAGCGAGCCAGGGGCAAGGCTCACTAGAGCCGTGAGAACACCGGACTCCCGGCAGATCGTTTTCAAACCCACCGCCGTCTTTCGCTACTCAGGTTAAACATGATATATGAGTCACTTAGATAACTTGTATTGTATTTTGTATTGTATTGTATCTTTATTTGTTTCAGACATATAAAACAAAAAAACAATATATACACACTACATATATTTTCATTTACAGATACGAATATATATGTAGATATACACACACACACACGTATGTGTTCAGATAAACAAAAAAAAAATATAATGAAATAAAACAAAATCGTCTGACATAATGTAACAATGTTTGGTCTGAAAAGGAGTAGGAAGAAGTATGAACATACTTATTAATTCCTACCCCTGCTCAACATCTTATTGATCCCACATAATTCACCTAATTCCCATCATCACATACTCCACACAATACACGAGGAGAACCTATATAAACATGGCTACCGTGATTGATATAATTTGGATATAATTTGATATTTTTATACATACAATGGGTGATCATCTTTATCGGTATCATATTCTTCCAAAATCAGTTTTCGAAGTATTTTCATGAACTTACTAATTCCTGAGCATTGCTGTAGATCTATAGTAAAACTATTCCACAGTTTTACCCCATAAATAGTGACACAAAAGGTTTTAACCTTTGACCGTGCTTTAAGAATCCTTAGATTCAATTTCCCCCTCAATTCATAGTCTCCTTCTCTGTCATAGAACATCCTCTGTATATTTCCTGGTAACATATTGTATCTGGCCTTGTACATAATTTTTGCAGTTTTATATTTTATAAGATCCATAAACTTCAGTATTTTTAATTTCAAAAACATGATGTTAGTATGGTCTCTAAATCCTGCTTTATTAATCATCCTGATTGCTTTTTTTTAAATTTTACATATTGGTTGAAGTGCAGTTTTATATGTGTTTCCCCAAATTTCCACACAGTATTCCAAATATGGCAATATAAGTGAACTTAAAATGTTATTGTTTGGTCTTTAAAAACATTTTGACCAAAAAATATAATTGGCGTTTTAACCCTTCCCTTCTGAATGATCAAGAATTTATTAAATATCTCAATGCAAATATGGATACGTTTCTTGCCACTAATGATAATGGAGAAGTTTCAGATTCTATTTTGTGGGAGACCTTTAAAGTTGTGATGAGAGGTCATATTATTTCCTTTGAATCTTCCAAGAAAAAAAATATTGGGAAAAAGACTTAAAGAAATAGAAAATAAGCTTCCTGAATTGGAAGAAGTATATAGATCATCTTTGTTGCAAACTGATTTAAATGAAATTTTGAAATTAAAGTATGAATACAACACAATTTTAAATAAACGTGTTAGCAATCTTCTTTTGAAGCTCAAACAGAGACATTTTGAATTTGGAGATAAACCAGAGAAACTGCTGGCAAATCAGCTTAGAGGGGAACAAGCAAAACGAGCAATTCAAAAAGTGATAATGACATCGGGTAAGATTGTCACGGCTGCCGAGGCGAGCCGTGTGGAGTTGGAAAAAGGACCCAAGAGCAAGCAGTGTATGAAAAGATTAGTGGAGTTTATTTACAAGGTGTCAGTGGCAGGAACAGAAAACGAATAATGAGACAAACTAACGGAAACCTACACTGGGGAAAACTAAAGAGCAACTAGAAATCCACAGGACACGGGGTGAAATGCAGAGAGACGCAGACTGACGGAGGATACAAAAAAACCGCAGAGAGACACAGCTGAATGCAGAAAAGCGCAGACTTACATGGAGTAATACAGACGAACCGGCAACAGGCAGGAGAACACACAGGGCTTAAATACCCACACCAGTAATCAGGGGATGAGAAACAGGAGGGCAACACAGCTGGGAGAAATCAGAGCTGACGGGACAGGGGAAATGTAAACTGAACACACTCACATCAGACATGAACCTTCAGAATAAAACAGGAAACTAACAGACACAGAGAACCAGACAGGACACTGAACTTGACAGGCAGACTCATGAGCAGACACAATAACACCATGGACAGACAGAGGGAACACAGAAGTGGGAGCAGGAAGGCAAAGAACAGAAACCTAACAAATGGCAAAATCACAACAGAATACACACTCGGAATGAACAAAAGCATAAAGAAACACAAAACACTGAGTCCTCAGACTCAGGACCATGACAAAGATAAGTATCAATCCAAAGGAAATTAATACCTGTTTTACCAAATTCTATAAAGATCTGTATTCTAGTAAAATTAAACCATCTCAAAGTGATTTTAGCAACTTCTTCGACAGGTTAGCTATTCCTCAATTAGACAAAGCCCTGAGAGATGAAATTGATTCCCCTATCTCTGAAAAACATCTCTTAAGAACAATTCAAACCTTACCACTTGGAAAGACAGCTAGCCCAGATGGATTTGGTAATGAATTCTATAAAGCCTTCCAAAACAAAATTATTCCTCTCATTCTTAGGATGATAAATGATTCCGTTAAAAATAAAAGGTTACCAGCTTCACTTTACGAGGCAAATATTTGTTTGCTTCATAAAACTGGAAAGGAGGAAGGCATCCCAGCAAATTATAGACCCATTGCTCTTTTAAATTGTGATCATAAAATCATAACCAAAATCTTAGCTACAAGATTGAGTAAACATATTTCAACAATTATACATCCTAATCAAACAGGATTTATTCCTGGTAGATGGTCATTTAATAATGTCCGTTTATTATTAAATACAATTTACTCAGGTTATGGAAAAGAGGTTAAAACAGCAGTACTTTCTCTGGACGCTCAAAAAGCGTTTGATCAGATTGAATGGTCTTATATATTTGAGACTCTAAAACAATTTGGTTTTGGGGAGTACTTTAGGGATTGGATTAAAATGATTTATCTGTGTCCTGTATTCTCACTAATGCAGATAAATCCTCTCCCTTTCAATTACAACGCGGGGTGAGACAGGGGGACCCCCTCTCACCGCTTCTTTTTGATATAGCCCTGGAGCCCCTAGCCATTAACATAAGAAACCACCCAGGTATACAGGGAGTTAAATTTGGGAATGTGGAAAGTCTTGTTAACATGTATGCAGATGACTTACTGATCTGCCTTTCCAAACCAGAAATCTCATTCCCTAATCTTTTAAATTGTATTAAACACTGGGAAATTATCAGGATATATGATCAATTGGGATAAATCTGAATTTATGCCAATAACAGATAATCTATGCCCAAAGTTCCTCAGCTCACTCCCATTCAAATTAGTAACTACGTCTTTTACCTATCTTGGTCTTAAGATCTCTAAAAATCCCAAACTCCTTTATAAATTGAATTTCCTGGAAATGCTGGATAAGTTCAAAGATGATATTAGAAAATGGAAACTGCTTCCTCTGTCTCTGATCGGTCGAATAAACGCAGTTAGGATGGTGTATTTGCCACGATTTTTATATCTTTTTCAAAACCTTCCTATTCATTTGCCACTTAAATTTTTTAAGCAGCTTGATTCATTGATTCACTCATTCATTTGGGCAGGAAAACCCCCCTCGGATATCCATGGCTCAAAAAAACACTTCCTGCGGGGGGTTAGGTCTCCCTGTGTTTAGACATTATTATTGGGCAGCAAAATCAAGAGCTCTATTGCACTGGCAGTGGGGTTCGCCTATTGATTATTGTCATGACAAGCTTCCGATCTGGCTCCAGGTAGAGGCAGCAACAGTATATCTATATCTAGTAGATAGTATATCTATCTACTTAGCACTTTTAATTCTTATTCTTATTTTTATTTTCATGTCTATTTAAACGTAATTTATGACAGTATGTTTGCACTGAAGCACCGCAGCAATTTCCTAATGTTGTAAACCTGCTCAACATTTGGCAATAAAACCCTTTCTGATTCTGATTCTGATTCTGATTCTGAAGCCTTAAACCGGTCTTATTGTTTTCTAACACGGGTTCTTTTAACAATTCGCTCAGTCGTAATTTTGTTGTTAAACACTCCTTAAAGATAGGAAATCTCTCAAACTACCTGATTTTTCAGTAGGAATGCCAATAATACATAACTACTTGTTTAAACCAGGTAAAATGGATAGGGTGTTTTTAGAATGGGGGGAAAAGGGATTGAAATACATTGAGGACTTATATACAGATGACAAATTTATGTCCTTCCTTCAACTTCAAGAAAAGTTTCAATTACCTCAATCACATTTTTTTCGTTATCTTCAAATAAGGAATTTTGTTCAACAAAACTTTTCAGACTTTCCACTGAAGCCACGAAGTTATACTTACTTTGATATAATTCAGAAAGCAGATTTTAAACATTTGATATCTCAGTTTGTTAAGTGCTTTACAATCCCAGTTGATTCCGACCGAATTAAGAAAACATGGGCTGAAGACCTCGGGGTCCCTCTGTCTGAAGAGCAATGGTCAAATTGTTTGTCCAATATTCAGAAAGGCTCAATAAATGCCAGATATAAACTAATCCAGTTCAAAGTTATTCATAGACTACACTTTTCTAAACTCAAACTTAACCGGATCTATAATTCTGTATCCCCCTTATGTGACAGATGTAAAGTCGGTGAAGGTTCCCTTGCACATTTATTTTGGCATTGCCCTGTTTTGAATGCTTTTTGGAGCCAGATTTTTATGTGGTTTTCAAACCAATTTAGGAAAAAAGTACCACGTGATGGTACATTGGCTATACTTGGATCATTCGCATCAGTCGAATCTTTTTCCTTTTCACAAAAACAGATAATTACAATGGGTATGCTGGCTGCAAAGAAACTTATTCTTTTACAGTGGCGGTCTTCTTCGGCCCCGTGTTTTAACAGGTGGCTTAATGAGATGGTGTCTGTGGCCAGGGTGGAGCAGATAAGATTTGATAGAAAGGGGAAACTGGCGAGTTTTTGTATGATTTGGCAACCATTTCTAGAATTCTTAAAAAAATAACTGATCATAATTCACTCCGCGTGAATTATTTTATTTGTTTTTTTTTTTTTCCTTCTTCCTCTTCTTTTTCTTCTTTTTTTCCTTTCTTTTTTTTTTTTCCATTCATGCTTATAAGTTCACAAATGTTAAAAACAGTAATTGTTCTTGGTTGATTTTGTATAAGCATGTTATGTTTAATTTAAATGCAAAAATAAAATTTAAGAAAATGTTATTGTTTGGCTTTTTTCAGTAATTTATTTGTTCCTGAGTAAATCGGTTTGGCTGAGATTAAAGTTATAGTTTTTACACAGCTGAATAAACGTCAAGCAGACAGCTGATCATCAGAAGTGTGAGATGCTCGAGAATTTACTCCGGTGTCCTGTTATATTTTAGATAGCAAGGAGTTTATTAAACTCCACCGAAACAATCTGCAGATTTCATTTAAATTTAATAAACTATCATATTGTCTTTATTTTTAGTTAGCACATACCTGACACACTTAAAGCTGTAAGCTAATGATAGTTATATAAGAGCAGATGCTGCTGGTGCAATAAGCTGTACGTTTTACGTCCAATGGATGATGATCTGATTAGTCGACTAATCGCAAAAATAATCGGTGACTAGTCGACTATCAAAATAATCGTTTGTGGCAGCCCTAGTTATCAGCCAGTGGTGATGTGTGAGCTCAGAGTTACAACATCTCATACTCCAGTCACACATTACTGTACACACATCATAACGACAGTACAGACGATTTCACACACTGACCTTTGACCTTCAGTTGCACATGGGTCTTGCTCTGATCTTGTCCATATTTGCGGACGATGCAGATGTAGGTCCCACCATCAGAGACTGTAGGGTTCCTCAGGGTGAGGCTGAGGTCTCCAGTCTGCAGGGCGTCGGCTTTCATCGATGTTCGGTTGGTGTAACGATGGTTCTGATCGTTCAGAATATCATCTCCGCTCTGCACACGCATGTGGACTGTTGGGATCTTGAACTCATCACGGTCCCAGACCACTGCTGTGGAGCTACTGGAAACATTAACAGGTACCTGACAGGGCAGCAGGACAGACTCCTCCCCTTCATACACCTCATACACTTCCACCCCTGAGGCATGCTGGGAAACTGATAAGAGAAACAGAGTGTCGTCATTCAGTCTGTCCACAGGGTGGGTCACATGTCGGGATGAGTTCTAACAACAGGTTTTAAATTAGTACCAGTAATGACCACAGTGTGTAACACTAGAAACCTTTGAAAACATATTGAAGCCCATCAGGAGCCTCCATCAGGGCTCAAAGGTATGATCAGGAGCCAAAGAAACATCTGCTCCATGCAGACAAGTTTTTCTTGGAAGGCCTTCGTGTTTGAGCAAAGGATGCTAAACCGCAGACTTCATCTATTCCAGCAACACAGCTTCATAAGAGACGAGTCCGGCTGCTGAACCGTCTGAACCTTTCACCAGCTGACAACATCTGGAGCATCATGAGCTCAACAACAGGACGAAGCAGAGCCAGGACAGCTGAGCAGCTAGAACCCTCCATCAGACCAGAACCGCTGCTGTCCTCAGCTCACAGACTGATGTTAAAGAGGAAACATGGACCTGTGCTACTTTAGAGAAATTTTCCATTTTCAAACTCCAGCGCTTCTCTGAATTCCAGATGTTTCATTTTCAGGTTTCTGTACTTGAGCATTTCTCGGGGAGCTCATATTTTTACTTTCTATGTTTTCAAAACTCCACTTTTTACATTTGAAACAAGCTCATTATCTCACGTCACTGCACACCTACTGTACCCTGATTAACCTGACCTCAGACATGTTTATTTCCTTAAAAGCAGCTCATTCAGCATATGCGCTTCTCTGTCTGCTGTTAGACAAATCCTCACACACACATTTTCTGCTAATTGGCAAAAAAATTATTGCCTGTATTCAAATTGCTGTAAATGACTTGTTGGTCTACTCTAATCTAATCTGTCATAAATGATATAGAGTCATTTTAAGCCTGAACATTCCTGCCTCAGGGTAAATATCCTTTTCAGTCCAGCTAAAAACACACACGGAAACTTCTTCCTGGCACACCAGCATCATCCCCTACTTTGACAGTAAAATCAGTGAAATGCAAACGTTTGATCACTGCAGATTGTGTGGGAGCATTCCTGGTCAGAGCTCAGGGATTATGGTGTATTAATGACGTAAAGCTGAGAAGAAGCAGAAGCAACACAAATGTCAACCATTTGTGTTGCTTCTGTTTGAAAGACATTAATAAAAGTTCCTACAGGTCACCCGAGATCAGCCAACCACTTCCTTTACTGTGAAAAGGTTGTGAAACATCCTAATCATGCTCTTAAAAGTAAAAAAAAAAAAAACTGGGTTAACATATAAGAGTTAAAATAAACTCTGCATTCAGTCGGAGACAAAGCTTCATTTGTAAAATACAAAACTACTTGTAAAACCTGGAGAGTAACAGACTAAGCTGTGACTGAGTGTGGCTCATCCAGCAATCTGTTATTCACTGAGTTGAAGCAGGGACCGGTAAATACTGAAAACATCCCCCTGTGGCTGACAGCAGCCCAACTATAGACGGGTTCAAAGTTCTTACCGTGCACGAGTAGCAGGAAGGACACGAGGTTCTTCATCCTCCTGTGGCAGAGACGATAACCAACTCTGCTCCACCCGACACCCAAAACCTCACACGGCTCTAACTTTCCAGCTGTAACAAGAAAGTTTTACTTTCGGTTTCAACCTTCAAAGTAAAAGCTCATAGAGACGTATTCAGAGACTTCCTTATTCCATCCGAGGGAAAAGTGCTGCAGTCAGTGACAGCAGGAGCTCAGTAAAAGCTCTATTTTTATTCTCTCTATTATTATTATTATTTTTTAATCGCTCTGTGTCGTAGTTTGCAATTGTTACATTGTATTTTACAATTACATTGTAAATTACATTACAGTTACATTGTGTATCACAATTGTAATGTAAAGTGTTTGTAGTTTGTAAAGCTCTGTCAGTAGCGGTTTTTGATACGGGCGACACGGGCGGTTGCCCGGGGCGGCATCGTGGTGGGGGGAGGCATCACGGGCATCGGCAGAAAAAAAAAAAATTGCTCGTACTCATGCTGCCCCGACATCAGCCAGCCATATTGGGAATGGTACAGGCACCGATCGGCTTTCTATCGCCCATTTGCTGGGAGTAAGGGCACCCTCCGTTTGCGAGGTGCGCCTGCTGCTTGCGGCACAGGGAGGAGAGGGCGGGGCGGCGGGGGACTCTCTGGCTGGCTGGAGCAGCATCTAATAACCAACTCGCAAAATAAAACAAAATAAAAACACCAGACATCATGATACAGACTTATAATTTGCACAGATGTTTTTCGAAATTCTGTACACGAAAAGTGAGCGCGAGAGCCCTCAGTGCGCCTGCTTGCTGCTGAAGTCAAAGTAAACTTTATTGTCATCTCCGCTACAGACAGTCCAGCATATAGAGAGACGAGACGACGAGGCTCCAGTTACAGGAGTGCAAGTAAACAAACAATAAATATAAGAAGAGTAAGAAAATAAATATACACTTTAGGACTCGGGGTAAAGGGATCAATGATAATTTAAAATTTATAATTTACAGTTTGATGATTTAAAGTCTCACAAACAACCCGTCGAAAGGGGAGGGGGCCCTGCTTCTTCCAATTAGACCACATTTCATTCATAATGTTGTAAATCCAAGCCCATTATGTATTCATGATTTGAATCCTGGGTTGTGTGAAATCCCAGAAATAAACCCAAGACAAAGTGAATCTGTGAACTAAGGTGTAGAACAGGGGTCAGAAACCTTTAACACAGAAAGAGCCGTTTGGACCCGGTTTCCACGCAAAAGAAAACACTGGGAGCCGCAAATACTTTTTGACATCTAAAATGAAGATAGCACTGTATATATTATTTTATTTACTTTTATGCTTTGTGTGAACAACTAAGGTGTGTTGCTTATGAAATCCATGAAGTGCTACAGAGAAAATTTCATTTTATTTATGTAATTAACACATTTTGAACTAAAATATAACAAAAGGAAAGACACCCAGCTGAACTAAAATGATCCAGCAAACAAAAACTGTTGTCAGCCACCACCCTTATACGATGATACCACCTGGCCAGTTCACCAGTCTAAATCAGTGGAAATCACTGCAAACATTTTAATGTTTAAAATTATTAATTCATGCATTCATTCATTTACAGAGTGGCTTTGGTCATTCTGTGTGAAACACCTCAAAACTGTTGTTCTGTGCTGCCCAACCTTTTTCGTATATGTCCGACAATATTTTCACGGACCGGCCTTTAGGTGTTGTGGATAAATACAACAAAATAAAACCAGTACCAGTGACAAAAAAAGAGGACTTATTCATAACACGCGGACCCAGGGAAACCGAGTTAATGATAAAAACATTTAAAAATGTAACGATAAAGGCCCTGAAAACCATGAATTTCCCACCCGAGCCTCAACTCTCGTGGCCTGGTACCAAACGTCTCACGGACCACTGGTCCATGGCCTGGGGGTTTGGGGCCAGTGCTGTAAAACACACGTGACACACAGATCAGCTGAGTGTTCAGGAACCCTGATCCTCTCCTGTTCAATTCGATTTTATTTATACAGCACCAAATCACAACAACAGTCACCTCCAGGTGAGGTAGAACCTACAATAATACATACAGAGAATCTTATGACCCGCTATCAGCAAGGGCTTTGGTGACAGTGGGAAGGAAAAACTCCCATTTAACAGGAAGTGTTAGGGTGCCTGGGTCGTCGACCCAGGGTTTTTGAGTGTATGATATTATTTATACTTTCTAGTTTTTGGTTTCTTTGAGTTCTGTCTTATGGTTTATGTCTCTGTCTTCTTTAGTTGTTCTGTCTCCCCTATCACCTGCATCCCCTTGTCTAGTTCGCGTCTCTGTGTATCCTTAGTTGCTATATCCCCGTGTCCAGTCAGTGTCTGTGTCTGCCCTGGTCCCACGTCTCTGTTCCCTCTGTTACAGTGCGTGCGAGTCTGTGTCTTTGTTCAGTCTGTGTTATGTGTTTCCTGTTTTACTTTGAAGGTTTCTGTCTTATCTCAGTGTGTTCAGTTTACCCTTCTTTGGTCTCGTCAGTTCTGATTTGCCCCAGCTGTGTTTCCCTCCTGTTACTCATTCCCTGATTGCTCCCTCTGTGTATTTTAGCCCTGTGTTTCTCTGTTTCCGTGTCGCGATCTACCGTTTTCTTAGCTGTGTGTTCTGTCATTTCTCTGGTTTAAGTTTGTTTTGAGTTTTTTCAGTTATGTTATATTTTGAGTATTAAATTAAAGCCTTTTTTGAGTTCACGTCTGTCTCCGGAGTCTGCACCTTGGGTCCTATTCCTGCCTGCACACAGCCACACCTAACAGGAAGAGCTTTTAAGCAGAACCAGACCGGTTGGGGGTGATGGAGTTGTCATATGTTGTTGTCCAGGCGAGATCCTGATTGGCGGTGGGAGCTGTGCATCTCTGATCTTCCTCTCCTCATCCTTTGAGATGTCCAACTTTTGGGTCGCCCTCGCTTCCTGCTTTCTTTTTTGGATTTGCACTGACTTTGTGCAAGATTTGGGACCACATTTCCACTTGCCCTTACACTTGTAAGCTCAGGTGGTTAAAGTTCACAGCTAAAATAAAATAAATTGAACTGATCCAGCAGAACTAACATTTTGTGTTTAATGTTAGTGAGCACAGAAGCTGTCTCTAGCTCCCCCTACAAGCTCAAACAGAACATGTAATGTCAGGTTGAGGTGATTATTTTGAGTTTGCTGATGGCGTTTGATTTCAGGAGTTGTTGTCAAGGTTACCTGTCAACCCATCAGATTTCTTCTTTTTTTTAAAGACCACCTGACTATAACTGACCTGAGCACACCCTGGGGACAGAAATATGAGGGAATAATATCAGGTAGATGTGAAGGTGAACACTGAATCACCACCATCATCATCAGTTTTTGCTCATGTTTACCTGAAGGGTAAGACACACACACACACACACACACACACACACACACACATACACACACACACACACACACAGTGAGAAATTGTGTGTTGACTGAAACTATAAAGGATGGTGTGTGTGTGGGTTGTTTTGGTGACACACACCTGTCCTGTGTGAAGGAGACATCAGCATAGGTGACATCTGAAAGAGGAGATGAGTCACTCCTTCCTGATAAATGAAGCAGGAAACAAAAACATATTCTAGTGATTAAACTGTTCATTTGAAGTCCTTCTTATCTTCGTGACCTTATAGTACCATATGACCCTATTAGAGCACTTCAAATCCTTCCTTAGTTATACTGCAGTTATACAGCAGATCTGGGCTCCAGGTTCTGCTCAAGGTTTCATCCTGTTAATTATGATGATGATGATAATGATGAAAATGATTATTATGATTATTTTTTATTGGGAGGTCAGTCAGTAACACATGCCTGTAAAATATGTTGGTTGGATGAGGTTATGTTTAATTTAATGCTTTCATGCTGAGCTGACCAAGCATCAAACACAAAGAGTAGCAGCATAAACACCACATCCTGTCACAGACACAGGTACATATAAGGTATGTAGACCACAGGATATGAAGTTTACACATGGGCTGCTTCCTGTTGACAGAGATGAGAGCTCATAAACTTTCACATTATAAAGTATGTCAGAAGCAGATGAAACCACACAGGTCTTACTTGTTTAAACTCTAATGCAAAATATATTGTAGAGCCCAGAGTGGACATTAACACTCAGCTAAAGATTAATTAAATAATCACTTAATTCTTAAAGTACAAGAGCAAGTAAACTAAACAGTACTCTGGTCCTGCACTGGTTTAAACTCTAACAACTTAACAGAGTGAACCCTTTTATAGGCCCGGGCACTGATCATGACGGTAGAGGAGAAACAGCTCTCACATCATTTTTATTTTTATTATTGTTGTTATTATTATTATTATTGTTGTTGTTGTTGTTGTTGTTGTTGTTGTTGTTGTTGTTGTTGTTGTTGTTGTTGTTGTTATTATTATTATTATTATTATTATTATTATTATTATTATTATTATTATCACAAAGCATCTGAAGCACTGTTAAAATGGTTTCCCACTGCCTTTCAGAGGACGGTTTAGGAATGTGACACTGCTGCACTCTTGTAGACTCTTATATGATCCACACTGATCTGACTGCAAACTGTTAAATCTAAAAGACTTTATACCTTTTAATTTCCTATAGAGGAGCAGAGCTCCAAGCAGAACTAGAACCAGAAGAATCACAGAAACCAGACCGGCTATCATGGCAACGATGGAGGAGGAGGAGGAGGAGGAGAGAGGAGGCGATGCTGTGCCAGTACACGGACATGCAGAAGTATCGGGAGAGTTAACAGGAGAGGTGCAGGCTGTGGTGAGGATGAAGATGGTTCAGTCAGTTCATTATCAGGTCAGCAGGTCATTAAAACAAAAGTGATGTCAGTGTTCTGACCTCTGACCCGCAGAAAGCTCTGATGAGATTCTCCAAATGTGTCAGTAGAACATGAGTAGAGACCTTCATCAGACTGCTGGACATTTGTGATGATGAGCTCCGATTTAGATTCAGACCCAACATGACTTCCATTAATGAAGAAATAAGCTCTGACTGTGCCACCATTCCTCTGTCTGCAACGCAAGGTCATGTTACTTCCTGTCCTCACAGGAAGTGCAGGAATCTCCAGGATCACATGTTTATCTAACCAACAGAAACACAAACAGAGCATGACACAACGTCTTTGGAAAAACAGGAATTTTACATCCAACCTCTGGAAACATCTGCACAGAGACACAGCTGGAACAGCTGACTGTCTGTACCTGAAACACTGATGGACACTTCATCGCTCTGCTGTCCAGATGAGTTCTCACAGAAGTAACTTCCCCCAGAGGAGACGGAGCAATCCAGAACACAGGAGGAACCATGAACCCTCCCAAAGCCTGCAGCTGCTCCACAGTCCTCAGTGAGTCCTCCTCTGGTCCTCTTCACTGTCCATCCATCAGCTGTCTGTCCATCATCAACACAACTCAGAGACACTGAAGATCCACTGAAGACCTGCTGAAGGTTTGGACTGACAGACAGAGACACTGGAGGACACACACACACACACACACACACACACACACACACACACACACACAGAGTAAATGTATTTGTGTTCTTGTTGGAGTCTCACTGATTGTTTTCATTTCATCAACTCACCTGCAGAAACAGTTGGTGCAGACAGCAGCAGCACACACACACCTGTAACAGGAGGACAAAGGTCAGTAAAGGTCAGAGGTCACTGTGTGGGAATTACTATAATTCCTGAGAATATAGCCTCATCAAATACTGTGAACTAACATCAAAAACGTATAATAGTGAAACTGCTCCATTCACTAACCGTCTGAAAGTTGTTAGAAGCTACTAAATAAAACTGGATGCAAAACTGATACATTACTGCTGGAAAGAGAGACTGAACGCCTAACGTCGCAAAATCACCTCCACCTCAAAGCAGGCACCAGTCTTTTGGTGCCTTATGGACACAGAGAACTATAAAGGTAGTGATTTTGGGGGCTCTGCTATTGTATAGAGCACTTTGAGTAATCTGGGAGAGTAGAAAAGTGCTATGTAGGAATCAGTCCATTCACTGTCTGAACAGAGTTTTGTCGTGTTTCTTTTGCTTTATAATGTTCTGGCACATTAAGGTGATTAAGATACACATTAGGCTGACATCTGGGGCCAGAATCAACTGGCTTTGTGCTGGCCCATGTGTGGGCCACCTCTGGCAAACCAGATCTGGGCCATTGAAGGGCCGTCATTCTTTGCAGTATGTGGGCCATGTGTAAGCACATTGTGTGGGCCAGTTCGGGGCCATACCAATTTTGCTATTTGGGCAGATTCAGATTCATGGCACAACATAGATGGGACAAGACTCGGCAGTCTAGCTGCATCTAAGGGGCAAAGGTCACTGTGTGAGGATGCCAAAGTTCACATTTTGGACAGAGAAGATAGATGGTTTTAAAGAGGAGTGAAAAAAGCCACAGCAACTGTCTGCTATCTATAATCCAGTGTTGAGATCCTTTCCCAGAATCCTTAACGCCCACTCACATCCTGGGCCATCTGACCTCAGGAAATCACATGATAGGGTGGAGCCAGGTTTGACAATGAATTCACGTGAAATCTTGGCTGATTGTGACCTACACCCATTTTCACACCTTGGCTCATGTGATTAGGTAGAGGATCAACAGGGGTCAATTGTCCCCATTGAGGGGGGACACTCCCTCGGGGCTTAAATCTGGGACTCTCCACCATTTGACCCTAAAACAGAAGAAGCTTCTCGGATGAAACCTCTTCAAGAAACTTAAAGAAGTCTAGATGCTTTTCTTTCCAAGCTCCTTAGAATGAATGATGCAAACCTCAATGAGATGAAGCAAAACTATAAAGTATTGTGGGCCTAAATTCAATTTTCAATTCAATTCACTTTTATTTATTTATATAGTGCCAAATCACAACAAAAGTTGCCTCAAGGCGCTTCATAGGTACAGAGAAAAACCCATGGCAGATGATGATGGCAGATACTCCCTTCACCTTGGCCAAAAAGGCTAAAATGACCAAAGAAAAAGTGAAAAACAGCTGAACATGAGAGGTTTTTGGACAAAGTTTGTGTTTTTTCCATTGTTTAATCACTGCTTCCAGCCAAGAGTGATACCATATATACCCTATAGCTGCAGAAAAGGCTAACATTGTTATCTTTTTACGAAAAAAAAACAGCTGAACATGAGAGGTTTTTGGACAAAGTTTGTGTTCTCCATTCTTTAAGCACCGGTTTGAGTACCGTTTAAGCACCGGCACCATTTGAAAAGGAACGGTTTTGTACTGGTATAGGATAAAACCTAAATGATACTCATCCCTATGTGGAAGTACTGACCTTACTTTGAGTTTGATTCCATAAAAAGTGACAAAAACATTAGTGTCCGTTGTGCGTGGGAAGAAAACTTCTTTTTACAGCAACCCCCCCCCCGCCCTCCTAAACCTCCAAGCAAGCACCGGGAGTGCGCTACCAATTCACAGAGAATCTCGTGGATTCTTCCACTGACCGCCGCGGCACACCTGCACCAGGGTAAACCTCCGCCTACCCCACTCCTGCTTTACAGGTAAAAATAGAGCAACAGGACCGCTGAGTCTTTAATTTTATTTATTTTCTGCTGTGTTTCACTTGCATGTATTTGAAAGAGTGAGTGTAAACACAAAAACCTATTTTATTTTATGTGCTGGAATGTGCAGAAAATAGGTTTAAATGTTAAATAAATTTCTTCCAGTCAGAGAATGTTGCATATAACTGATAAAACAAGTTAAAAAAAAAGAGACTTTTCCATTTGATTACATTTTGTATGATGGATTATACAGAAAAAGTAGAATTGGGCTGAAAGATCTATCACTTTATCACCTATTCAGGTTGTAAATCGTGTTTTTAAAAAGTAACTAAGTAACTAAGTAATTAATTACTTTTGAAAATAAGTAATCAGTAAAGTAATGGGATTACTTTTGGGGGGAAGTAATCAGTAATTAGTTACTGGGAAATGTGAGTAACTGTATTCTGTTACAGTTATCGTTTAAAAAGGTGGTTTTCAGAATACAGTTACTTTGTTGAAATAAATGGACTACACATCGTTCTTTTCCTGTTTCATATGTTAGGCTGTCCCCTCTCTATTTGTGGTTATTTCACGCCGGTGGAAACTCAAACAAAACATGCATTAAGAGGCTCAAATGTCTGTGTCTCAATCTTACGGCCCATGTCACCTCTACTTGCGGCCCGCATAAATGATGTGAAGAAATATTTGTAAAAATCATTATTCAAAAAATTATATGGAGGCAATTGAGAGAGTGTTACAGGTATATCATGTATGAAGCATGTAAATATAATAATAACCAAAGAGTGCCTGACGACCCCAGTTGTAATTGAACTATTAAGACTCGACCTCTCTCTGTCTCTCGCTTGCAAAGTTGACCCAGACAACAAAGTAAAGCTAGTTTTCAGCTACGAGCCCGACGTATTAACCAGAGGTCCCTTTAATACGGCTCGAGCCGCGGACCTGCCGCTGAATAGTGTTCTATACAAGATCGCTGCAAAAAGTGCAGCCTTACCTAATGTCCACCTACTGTTACTCATGTATATTAAGATTTAAAAATCTAGTTTGTATTGATATGGCGAGTAGCCTTCAGTAATAGTAATATATCACACAGTAATAGTACATTCATGTAGTTTTAGGAAGCATGATAATATATTAAGTAATCCAGAGTATTCTGAATTGAGTAATGTATTCTGAATACATTACAAAATACATTTTTGGGCATGTATTCTGTAATCTGTAGTGGAATACATTTTAAAAGTAACCTTCCCAACACTGGTTAGAGCTGAGAGTAGGAAGTGTGTGATGGACTCACCGAGGAGCAGACAGACACATGCAGTCTTCATGCTGTCTGGATGACGACCGACTGAAGTGCGACAGAACAAGGACTTCAGCGACAGCTGACACTTCCCTGTTCACACCTCCAGCGTCACTGACCAAACCTGCTGCTGTGACAGATGTTTAAAGTCATGTATGCTTTAAAGCAGCTGAGATGTCGTTTGAGTTTCTGTAAGAGATTTAACACAAAGTGCAGCTACACTGTTTCCCTTTATTATCTATTTTTAATATGTTTGTGTGGGTTGGGGTAAAATTTTGCTGCCTCACATAACCTTATGATGCCATTTATTTAATGTCATTGTGTCATTAGGCTTAATTAGGTCATTTACATTGTTATGCAAGATGGTGCTAATGCTTTGAGTTCCTTGACAATTAAACGGATTCACTGTCTCGATCGTGACATCAGCTTTGTGTTTGACGTGTAAGAGTTTAACTTCAGGGATGAATTATTGAATCCTGTTAAGCTCCACGCCCCTGGTACCGGGGGCAAAAGGGGGAGATCACGTTCAATCAGTTATAACACAGGTCAGAAATAAAAGTTCCACAGAAACCTCTGAATCTCAGCTAAAAGCTCATAGAAACCATTATCTACAACCACCAAACACAACAAAAACAAGCCATGATTAAGCGCTTTTGCAGGTGTGAGCCGTGATGTTGAAAGGGTAGCGTGAAATAGAAAGGTTCATACAGTGAGTGTTAATAGATATCTTATCTACTGTAATATTGATTGATGCTAGGTGCTAAGTGTAATTTTTTAAATGTGATTTCAGACATCATTTTCCCCAAAATAACAAATAAACCTCAATGAAACTCATTAACAGGGAACAGCTTACAACTTACAAAGACAATTATGGAATTATGGATGGAAACTCTTAGCAGGCAGAGTTCATTTGGACAAAGACTCAGACAGGAATGTTTGTGGTGAGAAACTTTAATAGTTAATAGTGAATGTGTGTGTGAATGGGTGGATGACTGGATATGTAAAGCGCTTTGGGGTCCTTAGGGACTAGTAAAGCGCTATATAAATACAGGCCATTTACCATTTTACCATTTTATCACTAAAGCAGAGAAACTGTGTAATACATACACGGTCACATCTGTCATGTCTGAAAAAAAAAGACAGAATGAAGAAGAATTAAGGACGAGGTCGTCCATCGGCATGACTTCCATTAATGAAGAAATGAGCTGTGATGATGTCCCCATGCACCCGTCTGCAAGGCAGAACCACATCATCGCCTGTCCTCACTGCAGGGATCTCCTGGACCAGCCCTTTATCTGAGGAACAGACACTGAAACAGTGATGCAGAGACAGAGTTAATGATAACGGAGACACAGCTGGAACAGCTGACTGTCTGTACCTGAAACACTGATGGACACTTCATCGCTCTGCTGTCCAGATGAGTTCTCACAGAAGTAACTTCCCCCAGAGGAGACGGAGCGATCCAGAACACAGGAGGAACCATGAACCCTCCCAAAGCCTGCAGCTGCTCCACAGTCCTCAGTGAGTCCTCCTCTGGTCCTCTTCACTGTCCATCCATCAGCTGTCTGTCCATCATCAACACAACTCAGAGACACTGAAGAAGATCCTCTGAAGACCTGCTGAAGGTTTGGACTGACAGACAGAGACACTGGAGGACACACAGAGTTCTCTCCCTCGTGCACAAGTAACAAAAAGAGCTCTGGTGACTTGCGTCTTGCTTTTCCTGTTGTTGTAGAATTGTCTCATTCCAGTGAGGGGTTGTGCTAGACCAGACCTTCCCAAAGGGGGGAAAAAACAAAACCAATAAACAAACGCTTGGACACTGCTAGCACGGCTGCCTACACAAATGCAAAGCAGGAGATGAAGCATCGCTGAATATGTTTTCAAACATATTCTGAGTAGGAAGATGTTGGTAACACCAGACTGCAGATGAGCTGCATACAGGGCTGGACTGGGACAAAAAAATCGTCCTGGGGAATTTGAATAGAGCCCTTCCTGGCCCCCTGGCAACACTTTGCTAGATCCGCCCCTGCACAGTTACCAGCTGTCAGCTACCTAAAAAAGGATCCTGGTGTTATTTGTCTCTCAGAAACAGTTCATAACTTCCCTTCAACTCATTCATGTCACCTAAAAGGTAAACCTGTTTCTCCATCACCTGTTCAGCTCTGATGATTCAGTAAGGACATCTCCTGGTTTCATCTTCATGTTTCCCTCTCACCACATATCCAAACCGACATCATGACCAGCAGCTTTACAGCTGTGGCTCCAGCAAACATCAGCTGATACTAGAAATTAATATTAAATAAATTCTAACAACAGCTGATCAAACGTGCTGCTGTTGTTTAACGTGACATCTGCTGGTTTCCTCTTTCTGGCGCAAAGTGGGCGATAAACAAACAAGAGAGAAAAGCAGATCAGCTGATCATTGATCAGTTTCATGATTGAAGTAGAAACAGGAGAGGGAGGGTGAGAGAATGAGAGAAGAAGAGGCAGCTGTGCAGGAAAGACAGAATAACTCCAGCTTTGTGTCTTTTTCATTGTAGCTGAAGTTCGGGACAAACTGTTCCTTTTCACCTCAATAAGAAACGCGTAATATTTTCTCTGAATACGAGACGATTCCGTTTTTTACGGGACGGTTGGCAACTCTACTAACTAACCTTATGAACAAAATAAAGTTCAACATCAGTAACATAGCACCCACCCAGCTGTATAGAAACTCCGTCATGCTAGCTAGCACGCAGTACGAAAAAGTCAGCATAACGAAAATAAACTCCACCTAAACTTGGTTTATATCTGACCCAGATGGACTGCAGGTCATAACTTCTTACCTGAAGTTCAGTTCACACTTGGACCGGCGGCCGCTTCGGGTCTCTCCTCCTGCCTCTCTTTTCCTTCATCCACCTGCTGGCCTCCACCACTTGCTAATGTTACTGAATCTGTGGAAGCTCCGCGATGCCACCACACGAAATAACGAGTAACGACCCTATCTAAATCCCAGTAACGAGTAACGCGTTCCTGATTTTGGCATAATAACTAGTTACCGTGCTCGTTACCACAATAATAACGTAGTTACTGTAACGCGTTACTTAATAACGCATTAGTCCCAACACTTCTGAATATAGAGACAAAATACTGTTTATCTGCCATTCAGCAATTCATCTCACGTAAACAATAACGTGGCGCACAGCGTGACGTGAAAAAAAGGACTCATATCTTTGACGTTGCGTGACGAACTCTGTATTCCTCGTCCACACGTAAACGGAAAAAAGGAGTTTTAAAAAATCTCCGTTTTAAAAAATCTCAGTTTTCGGTGATTTGAAACGCCGTTTACGTGTGGACGAAACAGCAGCGTTTTCAAAAATACCCGTGTAGGTGCGGACGTAGCATAAAAGTAGTAGTAGTTTATTTTCTTACTACCTGTCAGGCTCAGGAGGGACTCGGAGGCAGACCGTCACTTAAGTTCGTGATTTATTTACACACACAGACACCAGGTGCGAATATATACAGGTGAGGGGGCACAGGAAGAGGGTCTCCGGGAAGCACAGGCACGGGAAGAAGAGGGCTATGTACAAAATCCCCTGAAGCTCAGGTAGCTCGGACTCCGGCTTTAGCTCACCAACGGCGGTCCTCAGGCTGGCGAGAATCCTGGCACAGAGAGGAAAGGCAGGTGAGTAGTGGCACGACAGAAACTCGAAAAACGGCTCAGATAGATGATGACACTGACGAGTGTTACACAATAATCCAGCGAGGAAGCACTCTCAGCAGCCGCCTTAAGAGGTGAGTGAGATGATTGCTTGCAGGTGTCCGAGCCAGGGGCTGGAGCCGTCATGACTCCGCCCCGGTAGAGCGCAGTGCAGGGGAGAGAGAGAGATGCAGCACAACAAAAACACTTGTAGCCGTACAGAGTCAGCCGAGAAGGCACAGGGTCATGACACTACCTGTAATTTATTGCAGGTTACTTGTATTTGCTTAATTGTTTACTAAATGTTTGAGGTGTGAAATAAACCGCAATTGAGCAAAATATGTGTGTGTGTGGTTGGAGGATGTGTTCGTGCGTGGGGGGGGGCACAAACATTTTTCTTGTAAAACAAAGGGGGGTCCAGCAAAGAAAGTTTGGGAACCACTGGTCAAACAGACCGAGCTGCATCGTCCGTTTGCTTTTCGTCAGACTTGGTGACCACAGCATTGTTTTTTAAGTTTCACGATCCAAAGTTTTGAAACATGCTGGGATATTTTTCCTTCATATATTGAAAGCTTTTCAAAATGTGGGTTTTTGAGTAATGGTCCATCTACACCACAGGTGTTGAACTCCGGCCGGTATCCTGCAAGTTTTAGTTGTGTGCTGGACTGAGCAAATATGACCAGCTGTCCCATATTGCCAGAAATATCCACAAATGGTGTAATCGGAAAAGAAGTAAACTCTGAAAGATTGCACTGTCATAATAACTGAAGGTAATTGTGTTAAATGTGTGCTTATTTTTCATTTTGAGCCTTTGTCTACCTACAACTTTGACCTAAAGCAGTCTGATAGCTGAAAAATAAAATTCAAATATGCTGATCACTGATCGCTGCTTGCCTGTTGCAGGGTTTGGGGGACGTGTGTTAGGAGCTTTATGGTTTGCTTCACCACAGCCCTTTTTTTAATAGTGGACAGTTTGTAGCACTCTAACAGACTTTAGAGGCTGGAAACGTATAGTATGTTGAAGTCTATGCACACACACACTCTGATCTCGGTTAGAAACCCAAAGCAACAATCCCACTTAAAGCCTTAGATCTGCATCCTCAGTGTGTGACGATCACAGACAGGAAGCTCTTCTTCCTGTGCAGGAGGATCACAGACAGCAGTCCCATCTTCATCCTCACATTCCCGTTTTAGAGCTCCTCACTGCTGCTGACCTCACCCTCCTCCCAGGAAACTCAACAGGAAGTTGCACCTCTCTGACAGGAGGCCCTAGTGATGCGCAAATCATGAACGAATCGTTTAATACTCGAGAATCACTTTACTGACTCGTGAATCATGATTCACAAGCCCAACTGACTCACTGACTCATCCCTATTTCTATTAGCAAACTAATTTCATTAGTAGAAATATATCTTGCTTATAATTAAAATTGTGGGAAGAAAAAAAACAGTTTCTGAACAAAAACATTTCTGCTCTGAACTGGAAGAAAAAACCTTGAGTAGAAGCTCACATCAAGACAATAGCTCCTCGGTTCACAGTAGCATCGCTCAGCTAACATGCTAACAGCACATTTGAGCTACTAATCACAGCACGAATGAATCACTCAGGACTCACCAATCCCCTCCCTCCTGGCTCACAGCTTCTTCTTCTTTTTCTTGGTTGGCAACCAATGTTAAGGCGCTTTACCGCCCCCTGGCTCACAGCTCAGTGGACATTTAGATGAGAAAATATATATTTGACACATTTGAGGAAAATACTAATAAAATACAAATAAAAAGAAATAAAATAAATGTTCCTTTTAGAAAATTTTTTGCTCACTAAAAATAGTTGTTTTTCTTTTTCAATCACTCATCTTAGTAGTAGGATATACATTAAAAAGAAACAAATTAAGTTTGAGTGAAAAAAGTAAATTTTTTGCACTCTCTGGTCAACTGACTTAGGCTACGTCCACACGTACCCGGGTATTTTTGAAAACGCAGATTTTTCTATGCGTTTGCACCTTTCGTCCACACGTAAACGGCCTTTTCGGTCACTGAAAACGGAGATTTCTAAAAATGCCTGCCAGGGTGTGTCACGGCTGCACAGCAGTCATGTGGTGAATTGAGAAAAGGATCCAAGATGCAGGCACTGACTGGGGTGCGAGTGAATGTTTATTTACAGAGGTGATAAGGTGACAAAAACAGGAAGAGCAGAGCGGGGAGAAAACCAAACTAAACTGGGGAAAACTAAAGAACTCAACTTAAGCCAAACACGCACGGGAGGAGGAACAAAATACACAATGAAAGATGGCGGAGAGACGCAGACTGAACACCGGGTTACACAGAATGATGCAGACAGACATGGAGTTAATGTCACGGTTCTGGGTCCGTTGGACCCAGTATTTTGAGTTCATTATGTTTTGGTACTTTTGCATCATGGATTTTCTTTTGGTGTTTTAGTTATCTTGATGTTTTTCTATATTATGATTTATGATCTGATACTGTTGTGATTATGATTATCATTTAGTAGACTTTGGTCAGTGTCAGGTCTGTCTCTGTCTAGTCTGTGTCTTAGTAAAGTGTGTTTTGTTTCCTGTTTTACTTTGAAGGTTCTTGTTCCTGTCTGATGTCAGTGTTCCGGCTTCGCTCTCCCTGTCTCGTTAGGTCTTATTCCTCCCAGCTGTGTCCCCCTTCTGTCTCTAATTCCTTGATGACTCCCTCAGTGTATTTAAGCCCAGTGTGTCTTTATGTCAGTGTCGTGTCGTTAATGTCTGTTCACCCTCAGTTTATGCCTGTGTGTTATTGGTTTCTGTTTTCATGGCACTTCACGTTCATTTCTCATGTCAGCAATAAAGCTGTGGTTTTGATTCACAATTCTGTGTTCGAGTCCTGCACTTGGATCCTCCCCTCCACCTAACAGAGGACGCGACAGAGAGCACAGGAAAACACAGGGCTTAAATACACGGGGAGTAATCAGGGAGTGGGCCACAGGAGGGAGACACAGCTGGGAGCAATTAGGCTAACGAGACAGGGGAGAGGTAAAACTGAACACTGACATGAGACATGAACTTTCAGAATAAAACAGGAAACTAACAGACACAGAGAACCAGACAGGACACTGAACTTGACAGGCAGACTCATGAGCAGACACAATAACACCGTGGACAGACAGAGAAGTGGGAGCAGGCAGGCAAAGAACAGAAGCCTAACAAATGGCAAAATCACAACAGAATACACACTCGGAATGAACAAAAGCATAAGGAAACACAAAACACTGAGTCCTCAGACTCAGGACCATGACAGGGTGGATATTTTCGAAAACTCGCAACTCGTTTTTGCATGAGGAAAACGAAGAAAACGCAGCGTCAAAGGTGGGCGCCTTTTTTGACGTCACACTGTTATTGTTACATTATTGTTATTGTTACGTTATTGTTTCGGTGAAATGAATTTCTACAATACTGCTACTGTTACTTGTACTCTCTGCAGTGTTTAAATGCTTACATATACACACAGTTACTGTCCCTCCACACATACGACTCAGTTCTGCTTCTATGCCCCAGCTTTGTTTACTATTTCCCACCGAGGTAGTGATGTGCAGATCGATCCTGAAATATCGATTCCTCCGATACCAATCATTTATGTTCTAGAATCGATTCTCACATTAAAATATCGATATTTTAGTAATTTTGAGTAAATTTGTAGTTTATCATTAACAGGAACACAGTGGAAAGAAACTATAACATTCGGATTGTCTACATTCAAAGGAACTACTTCCTCTTTCGCCTTTCATAGTCATGTGTGAAATACGGCTGTATAAATGTCTCGCAGCGCTTTGGCGTGCGCACTCACAACAATGGCTGAGCGTAATCGGAGTCATGTGCGGAAAATTGTCATGTGAGTCAGTGTATTTTACCTCCACAGACGTGGTTTGGGATGCATGTGGGAAAAAGTGCTCCAAGAGTGAGGTGTTGTGGCCATACTAGGGAGACATTCAAAAGGGCTGTTGGGGGGTAAATACATTTTACAGTGTTTATTTATCGGATAAAATACGTTAAATGTCACCGTTTTCAATGGCCGACACGGAAACAGCGGGGGTGTCCAAATTCAGAGGCTGCTTCCACCTGAGGACCCGGCCTTCGTGGTCTAAAGAAAGCCGGGTAGTACGTCACGAGCTCCGTCAGTGGAGTGAAACTCTGCCGTCTGCTCCTTGCTCTCTAAAATATAACCGGGCACTGATGTAAACTCTCAACCGTCTCACTCTTCTGTTTAATCATTTCCTGTTTGACGTTTATTGAGCTGTGTGAAAACCCCGGAGTAACCCTCCTGAGGGATTAATAAAGTTTAATTTAATCTAATCTAATAACTTTAATCTCAGCCAAACCGATTTACTCACGAACAAATAAAACACTGAAAAAGCCAAACAATAACATTTTTAAGTTATCAAAGTGACTTATATATCATGTTTAACCCAAGTAGCGAAAGACCGCGGGGGTTTGAAGACGATGTGTCGGTCGGCTCAGATATTTGAAGTTTACACAGCTACATTCTCACCTGAAGACATGGTAAAAAAAAATTTTGCGACCCAGAAAGAGAAATAAGAGTAATATTAAAACTAAGTATCTGGAAACTGGAATTGGCTCGGCCACGCTATGAATTCTGTGATATGGTTTTTCAATTTTGTTGTCCGGGTGGAAAATCTGGAGAAATTCAGGAGAATGGTGACTCCGGGAGAATTTCAGGACTTCTGATTGGCCAACATTTCTACACTGTTATATATATCGCCACCTGTTGCTTTGGCCCGTGTACGTGTGGACGTAGCCTCAGTGACTCAAAAAACCCGATTCACTTTGGTGATTGACTCGTTCAAACTCGATTCAGGAAAAATAATCAAATTTACCATCACTACCTTCCACAATAAAAGCTGCCCTTACAAATGAGTGATTGGAAGATATCTCATTGATGGTGAACGCTGCCCCCTCCTGGCACCCAAGATTTTACCCGTGTGTGTCTTCAGCAATAACACTTAACTCTGTACAATAACACCCACCTCAAACATGGAGTAGATATTTGAGCAGGTACAGAGTCAGCAGCTGATCTCAGGCTGGTCACAGATTGACTGTCAGGTAGTCACACACACTCCCACAGGAAGTGACCTCTGTCCTGTAATGATAACATGCTGTTTCAGAAGCAGCAAAGCAGGCGATGAAGAAGAACAGAGGGAAGAGCAAAAGAAGAAGAAGTCTCCTGTAGCACTAACAAGTTCAAAAGAGTGATTAAAAGATTAAATAAAACTTGAAAATGAAAAGCAGAAGCGAATGGATGGATGGATAAAACTTTAAATATTGACAACAAATCGCAGTTCTCTGACTCTCATTGACTATGAAAAGAATGAATGAGGGCAAAAAAAAATGCTTCATTACTGTGTGTGCAAAGGTCTCATGATATTCATCAGTACTGTCCTCTCTGAAGTGAACTGAAGAGTCTGATTCATAGAGCGATCATTGGAACTTTTCCACTCAGAGCCACGATTATCCACGCAGCTCATTTAGACTCAGCAGTTAACCTCAGATGCATATCTGTGGACTGTGGGAGGACATGCAAGATCCTCACAGAATGCCCAAACAGGAACCTCTTTATAAAAAAGAAAGTTTAAACCAAGCTTGATCATCTGTAGATGGAAGTGTGATGCTGTAAGATTTCACATTATTTCAATAAAAGAAGGATGGGGCTTTAGGTCACGTATATTACAGGCAACACTGATCATACTACAGTTATGTCCTGATCTACACAGAATCCAACCAATCACTGTTCATGAGTTTCAGCAATGGATTCATGATGATGGTGAACAGTGTGCACAGCAGAGATGCTCTCAGTACTGTTTGATGTTCAGTGGACAGAAGATACGGGACCATTAGGATGGTGGATTTCCAGGTTCATGCAGACAGATGTGATCTGGTTATTAACTTCAGTGGAACAGAGATGAACGGTGTAAGGAGACAGATTCTTATGTTGCATACACACAACAGCTGGATCCAGTAAAGACGCAAAAGAAATACTCATCCACACCATGGATCTGGACTGTGAGTCCTTATATCACCCAAATATCTTAATAATAAAGCATCTAACAACATTGTAACTTTGTGTGATACAAATCCAAAGATCAAACATTTAGTAGAAAACATAAAAATAAGTGGTGGATGTTCAAAGAATACAAAATGCCTGTAAAAAAGAAAAAAAATATATCAGTTAGAGATCTGATTAAATATCAAAGTAAAGAAGCTGGAGATATAAAAGCAGCATTGCAGTAAATTAAAGTCATGATTTAAGATTTCTCAGATCGTCATGACACCAATATAACATTATTGTTATTGTGGTACAGAGTTATCACAGCACCTGTGGACAGTTATACATGTGTCCTGTAAACAGGAGAGGAACGGTTAGACGGGGAGGCGTGGCTTGTCACCATTATCTCCTCCTTCTCATACTTATGCAGTCTTTCGTTACTTGACAGTATTACAGCTGTGCACCAACTTTTCCCAAACACATCTCACATATTCTCTGTTATCAAACAGAGTCATCACGTATCCCACTGTCACACCTGGACACTGCCAACAAAAGAGCAAACTGTGGTTTAACACTGACACCTACTGGTACAAAGATGGAATGGCAGCTGCAATGTCCCTGACTTCTAGTTTAAACGACTTAACTTAGGACATTTTAAAATGAAAAGATCAGTCAAAGTTAAAGAAAATGATTTTAGTGAGTATCATATTTACAATGTGTCTTTTGTTTTTTTATTTTATTCAGTCCTCCTCAGTGCCCAACTTCAACACATGAAGGAGGTAATGTAGCGTAACTTAAAGGGAGACACACATGGCTAAACTCTTAGCTGCTGCTTCATGTGGAAGCAAAAAAAGTGATCTGTAAGTGTGTGCAGTCCTTATATAATGTGTGCCAGATGAGTGCAATTGAGGGCAAACTAGAGCCTTTCAAAGGAGAGAAATGGAAACAATGCAAGTCTGGTGAGGTGAGGGAGAGTAAGGGGGAAAGGGGCAGGAAGAAACAGGAACCTTTGTAACATTAACTTTAAAACATTTTACAGCAAACATGACGGTGAGCTGAGGCAGTGTGGGCGTGGTCGGCGGCTGGATTAACATCCATTTAACAGTCTTAATCACGTATCATCCCACTGATGAGCAGGAACATCTTCTGTTTTTTCTACTGACTGCAACCCTGTCATGGTGCTGTGCTTGGAGACCAGCTGTTCTCCAGCAGTCTTGAACAAAGACTCAGACATTAATGTGTTTGTGGTGAGAAACTTTAATAGTTTATTATTACAGCGCAAAACCTGTGTAATACACACACAGTCACAGCTGTCATGTCTGACAATACAAGTCATTGCAGAGCTGCAGGAAAACCTTTAAACATCCCAAAATATTTTACTTAAAAGCATTTTTAAAAAAACACACAAAGTGCTGCATAATAAGACCAAACATGTAAAATCACAGGCCCACAGTAAAGATACAACAGCAAAGCTGACACACCCCCTGCTTTTATACTGGAGCTTCAGGAGGGGCCAATGATGTCACAGAACAGCAGCCAATCAGAGACAGCAGGATGAAGGTCCTCCATAAGGCAGAGTGCGTCCTCACTTTCCTGTTCAGAGACAAACATCAGTGATTTCAGCTCAGATCTGGTGCCCTTTGACCTTCCCTAACACACACATGTATGTGCTCTGTGACTCAGCCGACACACGTCTTACCTTTTAGCTTCCTCCAAAGGAGCAGAACTCAAACCAGAACCAGGAGAACCACAGAAACCAGACCTGACATGATGGAGGCTGTGAGAGGAGGGCCAGAGGATGGGGACCAGTACCACCCATCCTCCTCATCTTGCTTTTTTGGTTTATTGTTACCACGAGGGTTTTTTTTATTTGTGTCTTCAGGGTCTTTTTTACTGGTACTTTGGGGGCTTGATGTTCTAGAAGAGTGAGTGATTGGGGTAGAAGAAGGAGCTTTTACATTAGCAGGAGGAGGATCTGCAGGAACAATGACAAAGATGGTTCAGTCAGTTTATTATCTGGTCAGCTCATCAGTTCCAGTAGTCTGTGGAAGCTTCCTCACTGATAGACAGAGCTGTCTGAATTCTTGAAAGACTAAAGAAAGGATCTTCAGGTTACACTGAGGATACACTGAGACTGTCTGTCATGAAAGTCTTTATTTATGGACTTTATCAGGCACAG
The DNA here is from genome assembly GCF_041146795.1 of Maylandia zebra. NCBI lineage: Eukaryota > Metazoa > Chordata > Actinopteri > Cichliformes > Cichlidae > Maylandia > Maylandia zebra. The sequence continues at coordinate 2,375,789 of NW_027490031.1, read as the reverse complement.
GATGGAGAGGAGTGCAGTGACGGTCTGGGCGTACCCATCTTCTTCTCTCATCCCAAGACCGCAGACAGAAATCAGCATTATAGAATAAATGAGTTAGATCAGGATCAACTGCAGACGATTGGATCGAGGGATTCTGCCTATCCTGAGTCCTCTCCTATACTGTCCTCACACACATGACTGCAAGCCTGCCTACAATACCAATGGACAGGTGTGTCAACTGTGGTGGGCCCGATCAGCAGAGGAGATGGTCTCATTCCAAACAGACTCCCTGCATCTTTCACAGCAGCAATGAGATGTGCTTTTCTCTGTGGTTAAACCTTAGTGACTCACATTTATATTTATATTAAATATTCTCCTCTTGAAAGAGAAACATGGGCCTGAAAAGAAACTAATGTTCACATCTGTCAGTCACAACCTGACACTGAGTCTCTTTAGTAAATCCAGCAGAGTTTTAAAGTCAAATAGAGGTTTTGTGCCACCACAGTGAAGATGGACTTCTTTGTTCCTTCTTTAATATTCCAACCTTTGTAATGATGGGATAATTTTCTCTGGCTGCTCTGTTTATGTGACCTGAATACATTAAGAGAACATGTATCGATAAAGTAAGATATAACCTACCACCTTTCATTGATCTCTATGACATTTCTACTAAAGTCCAGGAAAAGAGGTTGAATAAGAAAGATCATTGCACTGACCTCTGACTGTCAGCCTGAATTCAGGAGACTTCTTATCAACACCAGCTGAGCACGAGTAGAGACCTTCATCAGACTTCTGAACATTAATGAGAATCCACTTTCCTTCAGGATCAAATCCAATCCTTTCAACACTTTTATAAAAATCAGAGTTCCCCTGTTTACCGTCTTTGCTTTGACAGAGCAGAGTCACATTACTTCCTGTCCACACAGGAGATGAAGGGATGTCCAGGATCAGGGAACCTGCTTACCAACAGAGACACAAACAGAGTGATACAGAGACAGACTTCCACCAATACACAGAGTCATACAGACACAGCTGGAACATCTGTACCTGAAACAACGATGTTGACTTCATCACTACGCTGCCCAGATGAGCTTTCACAGAAGTAAGCTCCATCAGAGGCTTTGTCCAACATTAGTTGACAATGAGAATTTTTAAGAACAAATCCTGCAGCTGCTCCACACCTCTCAGTGCGTCCTCCTCTGGACCTCTTCACTGTCCATCCATCAACTGTTTTTCCATCATCATCATCACAAGTCAGAGCTGCTAGACCACTACCAGTGAAGAGCGTTGTTGAATTTGGACTTACACTCAGAGAGACTGAAGGGCAGACAGATACACAGACAGAGTAAATGTATTTGTGTTCTTGTTGGAGTCTCACTGATGGTTTTCACTTCCATCTACTCACCTGCAGAAACAGTCAGTGCAGAGAGATGCAGCACACACACACCTGCAACAGGAGGACAGAGGTCACTGAAGGTCAGAGAAAGTGTGAAGGTGTACTACGGGGTTGGCCAACTCAGGCCTCGAGGGCCGGTGTCCTGCAGGTTTTAGATGTGTCCTTGATCTAAAACAGCTGATTTAAATGGCTAAGTAACCTCCTCAAGATGTCTTGAAGTTCTCCAGAGGCCTGGTAATGAACTAATCATCTGATTCAGGTGTGTTGACCCAGGGTGAGATATCAAACCTGCAGGCTCTCGAGACCTGGAGACACTCCTGGTGTACGAGCTTCATTCTCTTATAGGGTGTGTAAAAAAAACAAAATTGCATAAACCCTGCATGATTCATCAACAGTGATGGGCATTACCAAAGTACAGATACTTTGTTACTGTGCTTAAGTGGTAAAAGTGGGCGGGGCAGTAAGTCACACTACTTCAGCATCTAGCTAGCCCTGCTGAAGAGGAGCGAGCATAAAGGGAGTAACGGTTTATTATATGTCAGGTCATTTCAAATGCAGCGTTTCTATGAGCACAACAAACATCAGCAAACACACAAACTATTTGTGTGCAGTTTGTCTCACAGTGTGTTACAGTTAACGGTCCAGCTGCTGTATTTCAAAGAGAGGAAAGAAAGAGAGCTAACGTCACTCAGAGATGGAGAAAGATAAGAAGATAAGAAAGAAGCACATGAGAGGCCGTAGAGAGCTTAGATTTAAAGAGAAGGATCGCTTAGTGTGATGTCATGAACTGGAAATGTAAACAAGCCATGATTTTAATCACATATTGGACCTGTATGTGAAGATCTTTCATGTTGTCAAACAAAGTAAAGTATACTTAAATCCAGTGTTGGGAAGGTTACTCTTAAAATGTATTCCACTACAGATTAGAAAAATGCATGCCCCAAAAATGTATTTTGTAACGTATTCCATTACGTTACTCAATGTGAGTAATGTATTCTGAGTACTTTGGATTACTTTATATATTATCATGCGTTTTATAACTGCATGAATGTACTATTGCTGTGAGATATATTACTATTACTGAAGGCTACTCGCCATACCAATACAAAATAGATGTTTAAATCTTAATATACACGAGTAACAGTAGGTGGACATTAGGTAAGGCTGCACCTTTTGTAGCGATCTGGTATAGAAAACTATTCAGCGCATATATAAAACAGGTGCACGGCTTGAACCGTAGTAAAGGGACCTTGTAAGGTAAGTTGTGTTAGCGCTACTTCAGCATCTAGCTAGCCCTGCTGAAGAGGAGTGAGCATAAAGGGAGTAACGGTTTATTATATGTCAGGTCATTTCAAATGCAGCATTTCTATGAGCACAACAAACATCAGCAAACACACAAACTATTTGTGTGCAGTTTGTCTCACAGTGTGTTACAGTTAACGGTCCAGCTGCTGTATTTCAAAGAGAGGAAAGAAAGAGAGCTAATGTCACTCAGAGATGGAGAAAGATAAGAAAGAAGCACAGGAGAGGACGTAGAGAGCTTAGATTTAAAGAGAAGGACTGCTTAGTGTGATGTCATAAACTGGAAGTATAAAGAAGTCAGGATTTGAATCATCTGAATGTAGGGCTTCTACGATTAGCTGACTAGTCACGATTACGTCGACTATCAAAATCGTCGACTAATTTAATAGTTGACACGTCGTTTGAAGCTTTGTAAGATCCCAAAAGCCGCAGGAATAAGTAGCAGGATTTAAGAGTGTAATAACAGATAGAAACAGAAGATGGCAGCACTGCATGTACAAGGATGCCAGCTACCGTTAAACCCCGGAGAAGAAGAAGCTGTGTCCCAGTTGCCAACAATGGCGGCAGCTAGGTAGTTCTACTACTTTTATTATTCTTTCTGGGTCACAAAATAAATGTTTAACAGGCGAGAATGTAGCTGTGTAAACCTCAAATATCTGCTCAGTTTATCAAGACACCACATATCTGTGAAGGTTCTCAGTCATCCAGGTCATCGTAGTCAAAGGAGCTTGCAAAGAAAAGCGTCTGGACTTCTTTAAGTTACTTGAAGACGTTTCACCTCTCATCCGAGAAGCTTCTTCAGTTCTAAGGTCAAATGGTGGAGAGTCCCAGATATAAACCTAGTGGGAGTAACCCCCCACAGAGGGACAAAAGGACCCCCTGATGATCCTCTAATCGCCTGAGCCAAGGTGTGAAACTGGGTGTGGGTCCCAATCAGCCAGAGTTTCGGGTGCGTTCATTGTGAAACCTGGCCCCACCTTATCATGCGAATTCCTGAGATCAGATGGCCCAGGATGTGAGTGGGCGTTAAGGTGTCTGGGAAGGGATCTCAAAACTGGATTATAGATGGCAGAGAGTTGGTGTCGTAAACCCCCGCCTCTGTTCAAAGACGGTCGCTCACAGTGGACATAGATGCTTCTTTCACTCCTCTTTCAAACCATCTGTCCTCTCTGTCCAAAATGTGAACATTGGCATCCTCGAAAGAGTGTCCTTTATCCTTAAGATGCAGATGGACTGCTGAGTCTTGTCCTGTGGAGGTGGCTCTTCTATGTTGTGCCATGCGCTTGTGAAGTGGCTGTTTGGTCTCTCCAATGTAGAGGTCTGGGCATTCCTCGCTGCACTGTACAGCATACACCACATTGTTAAGTCTGTGTTTTGGCGTTTTGTCTTTCGGGTGAACCAGTTTTTGTCTGAGCGTGTTGCTGGGTCTGAAATGCACCGGGATGTCATGCTTGGAGAAAACTCTCCTGAGTTTTTCTGATACACCGGCTACACAGGGGATGACGATGTTGTTGCGTCTGTCCTTCTTATCCTCCCTAGCTGGTGTCTGGTCTTCTTTTCTGTGCCTCTTTGCTGACTTTAAGAACGCCCATTTAGGATAGCCGCACGTTTTGAGAGCTTCCTTTACATGTGTGTGTTCCTTCTTTTTTCCTTCAGGCTTAGAGGGAACATGTTCTGCCCGGTGGTGTAGGGTCCTAATTACTCCAAGTTTGTGTTCCAGAGGGTGATGGGAGTCAAAGAGGAGGTACTGGTCCGTGTGTGTGGGCTTCCGGTAAACTTCGATGTCGAGGTTGCCGTTCTCTTCAATGTGCACAGCGCAGTCCAGGAAAGGCAAACAGTTGTCCTTTGTGTCTTCCTTGGTGAACTTGATGTTCACCAGGGAAGACACCACATATTTTCAAAAGCGCTCCGATGTTTTCGGAGACGTCTGTTAAACACTAGCTCGATAGCTAGCCGGGGGCTAGGCTCACTAGAGCCGTGAGAGCACCGGACTCCCGGCAAATCATTTTCAAACCCACCGCCGTCTTTCCCTACTCAGGTTAAACATGATGCATAAGTCACTTAGATAACTTAAAACATTTTTTTCAGTATTTTATTTGTTCCTGAGTAAATCGGTTTGGCTGAGATTAAAGTTGTAGTTTTTACACAGCTGAATAAATGTCAAGCAGACAGCTGATTATCAGAAGTATGAGATGCTCGAGAATCCATCCATCCATTCGCTTCCGCTTATCCTTTTCAGGGTCGCGGGGGGCGCTGGAGCCTATCCCAGCTGTCATAGGGCGAGAGGCGGGGTACACCCTGGACAGGTCGCCAGTCTGTCGCAGGGCCAACACACAGGGACAGACAACCATTCACACTCACATTCACACCTAGTGACAATTTGGATTATCCAATTAGCCTATTCCCACAAGCTGCATGTCTTTGGATGGTGGGAGGAAGCCGGAGTACCCGAAGGGAACCCACGCAAACACGGGGAGAACATGCAAACTCCACACAGAAAGAATGATGTTGGAATTGAACTCAGGACCTTCTTGCTGTGCGGCAACAGTGCTAACCACCGTGCCACCGTGCTGCCATGCTCGAGAATGTCCTGTTATATTTTAGTGTCATGAACCGAAGTTCTGCGCACAAGCTGGACCCAGAAGCAGAGCCAACACACACAGGAGTATGAGAAAATAAACTTTATTTTAACTGAAGGTGTCCCGGGAGGGTAGAAGGAAAACACACGTGAAACTAGAGAAACCAAGGGACCGGGAGGTGAGTCGCGCAGGAACGCCGAAAACGGGACTGTGGGAGGCTGCAACAGAAAAAGGAAAAGAATTATTGGGGTGCGGGGAAATAGCAGCATACGTGGGGGAAGAGTATGAGTCTTACGGTGACAGCGGGGCTGTGGGAGCCGGAGGGAGGGGTGAGTGTCCGCGGGGCAGCTCAAGGAAAGTCGAGGTGGCGAGTACTGAAGGCGATCCAAATTCCAGACGGGCAGGTGGACAGGCAGGTGGCTCAAAAAAACACGGCGAGTTGTTATCTGAGTGCACAGGAATTAGCGCTAGTTCGGACAGATGAGTTTTCACAATCGCTTTCCCGTAGGTGTACGTTACCGCTGTGAGACGACTACGGACTGGCGTGGAGCAGCAGGCTGGGCTGGATCAAATAGTCCACCTGATGATCGCCTGGGATGGGGTGCAGGTGTGGAGTTAACAGCCACGGCCGGGCCGCAGACCATGACATTTAGATAGCAAGGAGCAGACGGCCCACTTTATTAAACTTCACCGAAACAATCTGCAAATTTAATTTAAAGTCAATAAACTGTCATGCACGAACAGTTATTAAAAGTCCGTCTAGTGGCGATCTGCAGTCGTATTTCATCCAGTTTGTAACGGATTGAACGGGCATTGGAGAGGAATATGGTTGGGAGTGGTGGTTTAAACGGACTAGTCTTTAGCCGTGCCCACAAGCCTCCCCGCCTGCCCCTCTTCTGCCTCTGCTCGCAACGTCTCCTCCTGCGGCTTGCTGTTGCGGGTAGCCCCGGGGGTTGCTTAACGAACTCCGGGGGGGATGAGATACTCGGATGTTAGTTGAAGATCTCCACGGCTTAGTTGTAGTAGATCGTCTCTGTTGTATTGAAGTAACCCCAGACTGTGTGAAATAATACCCAGTACCACCAAAAGTGCAAAAATGTAGGAGCTCCGGGCCGCTGCGTCTGTGCGCGCCGCCATCTTGGGTTGTACGGAAGCTCCGGGTTGTACGGAAGCTCCAAACGCAATTTCATTGTTTTCTGACAATGACAATAAATACTTAAATCTAAATCTAATCTAAATCTAAAACTGTCATCTTGTCTTTATTTTTAGATAGCACATATCTTAATCACTTAAAGCTCTAAGCTAATGATAGTTATATTAGAGCAGATGCGTGCTGGTGCACGTTGTACGTCCAATGGATGCATGATATGATTAGTCTAACTAATCTTCCGATTTGTGACTAGTCGACTATCAAAATAATCGTTTGTGGCAGCCCTATCTGTATGTGATGTACTTTCATAATGTGAAATGTCTTGCAAAACAAAGTAAGGTATGCTTATTTCATGTTCTTCCATTAGTACATGAAAATCCTGGGTAGTTTTGTGCAGGATAAACAGGTTAGCTTGCAGCACTGTGGTGAATTATTTAGACTGTCTTGAGCCAGTGAGGGTCGGAGGTCACTGAACAAACTGCTCTCTATCATGCACGACCATCACAGTCCTCACTGCTGAGGCAGCAGAGCTTCCTCATCCCTCAGACTGATTCAACCCGGCTGCCATGAAGAACATGAAATTCTTCCTATGTCAGTCTGACCTTTACTGCTTTTAATTAATTTGATTTTTACATTAGTTTTTTATTATTATTTTAGCTCTGTTATTTGTAGACTGATGCTGGTGTAACAGAAATATTTCATTTGTGGGATCAATAAAGTATCTTTCTATCCATCTGCAGTGACTGTGGTGTTCATGAGCGTCACTAAGGTAAATGTATTAGATAAGGGTCTTAGCATAAATACTTTTTCAGTTGGATACATAAGAATGAGCCAGTTTCACTGTGAAAATTAAGTCTGAAGATAACAATATTATTACTATTCCCACAGCCATCTACCAGGATATTCTCTGTCATTGATGCAGTGCTGAGCGGGCCTGGCTAGCTGAACCTGCTTGCTTGTTTGCCTAGCGCTGTTGGGTCATGTGACAGGAAAACATCAAAGTACAAGAGGGGAGAAAAGGGAACCGGCCCGGGCTGTGACACTTGAAAGAAGCAGCAGCCAGGCTGCCTCTGATGAAACCTCATCAGTGCATACAGGAGAGAAACAGAAACTGAAGCACCAATCTCATTACACTTGTACTGATCCATATAAATCAATGTTAACGATACTTGGATTGATCTGCCCACCACTACATCTGCTGATCTTCTAGTGATCTTAGGGTTGCCCCAGATGCCAAACCTCACTTTAGCACTTTGGCTGTTCACATTTTTCTGATTGGTTGTGCACGCAAAGTCAAAATCAAAGATTATATATAACAGATTCAAGCTGATTATAATGAGAATTTGGATGGAATAACATCCAATTCAATTCAATTTTATTTATATAGCGCCAAATCACAACAAAAGTCGCCTCAAGGCGCTTCATAGATACAGAGAAAAACCCAACAATCATATGACCCCCTATGAGCAAGCACTTTGGCGACAGTGGGAAGGAAAAACTCCCTTTTAACAGGAAGAAACCTCCGGCAGAACCAGGCTCAGGGAGGGGCGGGGCCATCTGCTGCGACCGGTTGGGGTGAGAGAAGGAAGACAGGATAAAGACATGCTGTGGAAGAGAGACAGAGGTTAATAACAGATATGATTCAATGCAGAGAGGTCTGTTAATACATAGTGAGTGAGAAAGGTGACTGGAAAGGAAAAACTCAATGCATCATGGGAATCCTCCGGCAGCCTACGTCTATTGCAGCATAACTAAGGGAGGATTCAGGGTCACCTGGTCCAGCCCTAACTATATGCTTTAGCAAAAAGGAAAGTTTGAAGCCTAAACTTAAAAGTAGAGATAGTGTCTGTCTCCTGAATCCAAACTGGAAGCTGGTTCCACAGAAGAGGGGCCTGAAAACTGAAGGCTCTGCCTCCCATTCTACTTTTAAATACTCTAGGAACAACAAGTAGGCCTGCAGAGCGAGAGCGAAGTGCTCTAATAGAGTGATATGGTACTACAAGGTCATTAAGATAAGATGGGGCCTGATTATTTAACCCTTTAAAACCGGTCAGAGCGGGCACGCTCCGTTTTGCGTAACTATTTTTAAATCCCGGTAGCACTGCAACCACGTGAGCTAGCACAATAATTTTTTTTGCATATGAAAGGAGTTGTACTTACATCTTATGCCATCAGCTTGTCCTTGGTCACAGTTTCCTTCCACATATAGCTTTGCAAAAACTGCATAAAAAGCACTTGAAGGAAAAAAAACATAATATTCCAGAAACACGCTTTGCCGATCCGATCAGCTGTTTGTAACACTTCCTAGTCCATCAGCACGAACTATCGCATGTCCGCCATTACCTGCCCGAAACCGGAAGTGACGTCATTTTCGCGGAAATGTAGTTTTTTACCATCAAGGCCTCATGAGCCTATACTGGTGTTTTTAAAAGTTATGTTTGACTTTATGACTTTCTGTGTTGTTTCTGGGATGCTTAGGACTCATATTGCACTGCTGGAAATAGTTTATTTTGATGCACATGCTGTTTTTTTTTTGCAAATTTGCACTATAATATTTATTTTCGTTTTTCCTGCAGTGTATAGAAATTGGTGTATTTCAAAAATAAAACCATGAAGACACTCAAAATAATTTTCCTGTGGTGGGAAACTATTTTGTGCAACTTTTTTGTATTTACAGTTTTGAGGGATAAGCCTCTTAAATTTCTCTAACTACAAATATATGTTAAAAAAGCAAAAACGATTTTCAATTTTTTTGTAGTTTATTGCACTTTTTTGCAATTTATGTAATTACTATGCACTTAATGCAGACATATTATTAAAATTTAGGCTGTAATGGTTGTATTGATGTATAGCAACTTGAAATGCTCCCAAAAATGGCTCCACAGCAGGTAAAAATATAATATAAGCTCTGGCAGACTTGGTTCTATGGTAGGGTTAAGATTTCCTTTCCAAGTAATATTCAGGGTGGTATCGACGATACTGATCCGATACGATACTTTGTACAAAAACGTATTTTATTTATTGTATCTCAAATTATAGCGTCATAATGATTACAGGACATCAGATTACTTGTTCTTATCACTTAATAATGCAGAGTTCATCATATAGAAATAAAAAAACTGAAGTTGTGCTATTTGAACACGTTGCCTGCCTGCAGCACTAAAGGACTCCGTGAGAGACGTCTGTCTCGCCCTAGCAGCACCTGTCCCTGTCCTCCTCTTCAGTTCGCCTCAACATACGCTCGTCATATTCTGTGATATGATTTACTCTGAGGTGTTTGACAAGGTTAGTGATGTTGCAGCAATACCTCACTTTTTTGCCACATGGATTGCAAACCACGTGTCAGCTGTTTGTGGAGGTAAAATAAGTCCGCACATAAGTCCAATTACACTCAGCCATTGTTGTGAGTGCGCGCGCCAAGGGGCTGCAACATGTTTATACAGCCGTATTTCGCACATGACTATGAAAGGCGGAAGAGGAAGTAGTTCCTTCAAATGTAGACAATCCAATGTTATAGTTTCTTTCCACTGTGTTCCTGTTAATGATAAACTACAAATTTACTCAAAATTACTAAAATATTGATATTTTAATGTGAGAATCGATTCTAGAACATAAATGATTGGTATCGGAGGAATCGATATTTCAGGATCGATCTGCACATCACTACCAAAAAAAACAAAAAACGAAATGTACGCTGCCTTTCGGTCTGGTTACTACCCTTTATGTCAGAACCGGTGCAATAATGGCACCGGATACCGGTACCCATCTCTAGTAATAAAGTAACTAATTACTTTTGAAAAAAATAATCTGTAAAGACTGCCAAGAGAAGTCCTGCCATTAATTAATGCTCCAATCTTAAATATGATCAACCTATCTCTAATGATCGGCTATGTACCACAGGCCTTCAAGCTGGCTGTAGTTAAACCTTTACTCAAAAAGCATCTCTAGACCCAGCAGTCTTAGCTAATTATAGGCCAATCTCCAACCTTCCTTTATATCAAACATCCTTGAAAGAGTAGTTGTCAAACAGCTAACAGATCATCTGCAGAGGAATGGTTTATTTGAAGAGTTTCAGTCAGGTTTCAGAGCACAGCACAGAAACAGCTTTAGTGAAGGTTACAAATGATCTTATCTGATAGTGGACTCATGTCAGTGTTTTGAACGGGTTATAAAACAACAGTGTAAGAACAGTTTCATGGTGTAAGATGCCAGTTTTGACAAGTACAGACTAGTGTAACGGTCTCATCCTTCTCTTTCTCTTTCTGTGTCCTTTTCATTAGAACCTGTCAATCCCACCCCCGCATCACCCTGACTCGTATCATGAACAGGCTTGTGTCCACATGAACGTGCAGACTTTCCCCTTTGAAAAACAAAACAAAACAATTTTTTTTAAATATAAAATACACCAAAACGATCTCCAGCATCGTCAGATGGAGGTGCTGGTCAATGAAGCCTCTAAACAGTAAGTCAAAAATAGAAATAAATAGAAATAAAGGCACACAGCTCTGATGCATAAAGACTTGTGAGCACAGAAGCAGGGTTTATGAAAACCTTCTCTCAGGAAGAAGTTTTTCCAAACAATACTGAAGTTAATGCACACACACTGTGATCCAGCTCAGTTCATTTCCTTTCACACATGTGCCTCACAATCGTTACAAAATAACCAGAAGTATATAGTTATTTGTCCCTACCCCCTCATGTTTGACCTCTCATTCATTTAATTTTCTTTTAGTCTTAAATTAAACAAACAACATATGAAGCAAAAGTAAGTTTTTCATATGAAAAAGACAGAATGTGTAAATCTGCAGATTCACAAGTTATGAAAACAAACAAACAAACAGAAAAGAACTACAACACCATTTACAGCAACATCACCGTGCTGGGTTAACCCTGTTTTTGTCATTCTTATAATTATTTGAAATAAGTTTTTTATATTTTATTTTCAACTGGTTTATGTTTTAATTTCTTTTATTTCTTCTGTTAGATTTTTAAAGTTGTTCTAGCACTTTGTATTTAAATTCCATTTCCCTCTTAAGTTATACCCACCTTCTCTTTCTATGAACAATTTACAGATTTCTTTTAGAAGCAATTTATTTCTTACTTCATACATTATTTGCGCTGTTTTAAGCTTCACCAAGTCTTGGAATTTAATAGCTTGCATTTTGACAAAGAGTGCATTTGTATGGTCCCTGTACCCCACATTATTTATTAATCTAATGGCCCTTTTCTGTATTATAGTTATTGTTTGTGTGTTATTTTTGCATGTGTTTGCACAGCAAGCAGACAGAAGCTGAACACATACTGAACATACTGACACACTGCAAACATCTCTGTGTGTAAAGGAGACACACACACTGAAAAAGCTGCTCCTTCAGTGTGTGTGCTGGATCAGAGGTTGGAAATTCTTCTTACCGTGCAGCAGGATCACAGACAGCAGCCTCATTTTCATCCTCACAGTCCCGTTTAGAGCTCCTCACTGCCTCCGACCTCACCCTCCTCTCAGGAGACTCTCAACAGGAAGCTGTACCACTCTGACAGGAGGCACCGCCACAATAAAAGCTGCCCTAGATAAACACCTGTGCCAGTCGCGTCCTGATCATGTGTTTCAGACACGTACAAGTTAACCAGTATCCAGCATCAGGCTCAGACAGCACAGGCCTCCCAGCCACAGCCAACACTGGATTAGTCTTCAAGTTTTCTTTCTTTTGTTGTAATACTGTATTCACCTTACAATATGGCGCAATATAAATGTAGCCTGGAGTGAAAATGACTGGACAAATTTACAGTGATGTGATCAAAATCATCCAACATGAGCCGTGATTAAATTTTACTGGAAGAAAGTGAAGAGAGAAACAAAGAGCTTTGATTGGACAGTGAGTCGGAACTCAAACTGGGAGAGGTCAGCATCAGCAGTGTTGGTTAATTTCAAAAAGTAATTAGTTATTGTTAGGTTTTGTATTGTTGATTGTCATTTATGCTTAGAAATATCTACTTATATATGCTTAGAGTTTTATAATTAGTTGTAGATTGGTAGAGGTTTGATCCTTAATAGTCTGCAAACTTTGTGTGCACACCTACATCCTGGGAGCATGGGAGAGGTCGTACCTTGTCTTATTGTTTTATGGCAGGATAAACGTGGCTGTATCTGTTTTAGGCTAAGTGCCTTTGGTTTAGATGAACTGCTGGACTTCCAGACCAGCAGGTTTAGGGAAGTCTTTATGGGGTCAAAGGTACTCTTTGTGTGTATGTAGACGTCATATGTTAATGAACCTATGCATATTCATGTAACCTCAATAAAAGAACAGTGTTACGGGGGAGCGGACGAGAGCAACTGGGGTCAAGCGAAGGAACGGCGTTTGTCCGGTTCTCTCCCGTGCACGAGAAACATGAAGAACTTTGCCTACTTCGTGTCTTGCTTTGCTGTGTAATTATATTGTCTTCAACGTTCCAGCGAATAGGTTCAAGCTACAAACCTATCAGTTATACTTACTAGTTAATTCTTTAATAAAGTAACTGAGTTACAATATTTTAAAAGTAACTAAATATTAGGTAAAGTAACTATTGCGTTACTTAGAAAACAGTGTGCTACCTGCTGAGGTCCAGGGTACAATCAGCTGTTTTTGACTGCTTTTGATGTTTCCTCCACATTTCACCTTTAAAAACGATTTACTTTTCCTTGTTTGGTATCATTCTTTTCAGCACAACCTCACATGTCTGAATTTACTGTTATTTTTTTCATTTTGACATACTGTATTAACACAATTGATCTAAAATCAGATAAAGAAAACAAACTCTCAGTAGAAAAAAGTTTAATTTTTTTACTGTAACAACCACAAACATGTTTAACGAATCATTTTCAGAACTTGAAATAAAAAATCTAAATTGTACATTTTAAAAACCTGTGCACAAGTTTTGCAAATAGCAAATCCATTTGCAGCTATTTACATAAAAATGCAGCTTTTCTGATAATGATTTACTATTTACAGACCAATCAGGTGTTCTGCATCAAATAAGCTCCACACAAATTATTTGTGCGACTTCAAAAAATGATTTCTATCCACTATAAGACAAAGAAGAACATGACAAGCTTCATCCTGTAACGAAAGCTGCTGTGTGCAGCCATGCACACTCACAGAAACTGGGCTTAAACTCAAAATGCAGCTTGATTTGCTGACCGCGATAAGAGCCGCTACAAAACATTACAAAACTTAACTGATGGCAGAAAACTGGGTCCAGATTAAGGAAAGTAAAGCTAAGAACATGTCTTTATCAACACTACCTTTCATTAATGCAAAGTCGGTCAAAAACCCAACAATAGAAAGTACTCTCAAGGTGTGGACAACAATTATCTGTTTCAAAGACCGCACCAGTGAGAGGCAATCGGAAGAATTCCAGCCTTCTGTGGGAGTCAGTGGCTTTAGTAGGTGGGACAATGCAGGCCTTTGGAACTTAAAATCAGATGAGAAAATATGAAATTATTCACATACTTTTTGGGATTGTCCATCAATCCAATGATTCACGATAAGAATCAAAGAAGAAACAGACAAGTTATGTCTCCACTAAATCCAATCAGATCTCTTTTAGGAGTTATACCTAGAGAGACGTATAGTCCAGTCAAAAACTATATTCTAATGATACTCCTATTGATAGCTAATAGAACAATAGGAAGAGAGTGATAGCAAGCTTGCAACTGAAACTGGATATCTGCCAACAGAGGTGGAGCTGTGTGACCAGATACCCCAGTTACTGGACCACAATCCTGGAACTGTCATGGTCCTGGGCCATGTGGGCCCAGTATTCTTAGTTCCTTGTATTTTTGTATTTCGTTCCTTATTTAGGCCATGTTTCCTGAGTTGTCCTGTTGTGTTGTTCCCTAAGTGTTTTCCCTTCGTGACTCTTACCCCCTGTGTGCCCCTCTGTGTATTTATGAGCCCTCGTCTCTCTTTGTGTTTTATTCTATGTTTTCCCCAGCCCGTTATGTCTGTGTTCTCCCCGTGCTCTCTCTCCTCCTGTCTGAACCTCTGTACTTCCTGTTTTACTTTTCCCGTCTCCCGTTAGTGTTGCGTTCACTCCTGCCGTGTCTTGTTATGATTATCAGTGTCACCTGTGTTCCCCGTGTGCTCCCACTTCCCTCGTTAACCCTCTGTGTATTTATGTCTGCGTCTCCCTCAGTTCTGTGTCGCGTTCTCCCTCATGCTGCGTGGATTTCCCTGTGTCTCTCTGCGAGTGTTAGTTATTGTTCCCAGTTTAAGTTTTGTATTTCTTGTAATCTGCCTTCCAGCAATAAAGCTGTGATTTTGAGTTTATCCCCTGGGTCCGTGAGTTTGCATTTTGAGTCCTCATCCTGCCTGCCACACAGCGATCATGACAGGAACGCTGCATTAACCTTGTAAAGACTGTTATCAGCTACACAGCAAAATCGCTAGTGTGAAATTAACACTGTGAGTGTTAAATTTAACACTAGAAAAGTGTCTATATGTGTCCACTCTTTTGAGTGTTAAATTAACACTTTTCAAAGTGTTATATTTTTAACAATGAGCTAGTGTTATTTTGACACTGCACAGAGTTAAAGATTAACACTGAGTAACACTGACCAGTGTCAAAAATATTCTACACTGGTGTTAAGTGTTAACAATTAACACCGAATAGTGTTGGTGGTACTTTACACTAGCCCTGGTGTTTAAAAATTCAACTCTGAATAGTGTTAATTTTCTAATACTAACACTAGTGTCAGTCAAATCATTAATACCACCAGATTACAATAAACTCCCATTAATCTCTGATATCTCTACTGCTACAATTAACCCCTAACATCTACCCATTACAAGACATTAACGTTCCAAAATACTTTGTATTCAGATAGACCACAAGTAAACAAGTTATACAAAATTACAGTATGAAACAATGTACATTTTGTCATCAGTGCCATTTGAAAATTGCCTATCATGAGGTCTATAGTACACCAGATCATCTACAGAGATCAGTGCAAAGACATCTAATCCATCCTCATTAACAAATGCATTTAAGTGGTCATTGAAATATACTGTTGAGACCTTACAAGTTAGAAGATAAGCATTGCAATCTCTAACAATTATATTGACAATCTTATTGAACAAAGGCATCTCACTTGATACTTGAGCAAAAACAGAGCTGCACATGTTCAGTATTTGCCTTTTTCCAACTGGAACCTGTGTAGTTATTGTCATGGGATGAGCCACATTTACAGGCTGTGAAACAGAGGTTCCATCGTTAGGTACAGGCTCAAAATTATTGATGACCTCAGAGTGAACACAGTCTCCATGTGCTCGGAATAAGTGCCGCTTGTAACCAGAGTACGTGCGAAAGATAAATGAACATCCAGGCTCTCCACAGGTCAAACGTAAAAACCTTCCTGGGTACAAACCATGCTGGAACTTCTTCAAATGTCTGAATAACACTGAGCAACTTGTGTGGTGTATCTTGCAAATGTAACAGGTGAACATTTCCAGTCAAAGTGCTGAATAGTGGATATTTTTAAACTGTACAGTGAAGACTTCCTCTTGTTTCCCTGACTGTCCTTCAAAGCTGCCAACATCAATGCCATACACGGTGGTCTGGATGAATGTGTAGAAGTTGTCCAATGCCTCATCAAAGGACACGGCAAATAAAAAATGTGCCTTGAAAAGTTTTGCCTTGTCAAAAAAACTGCATCTCCCATCTGTGTCACACAGGACAATGTAGAAACTCTGGATGATGTTCTTTCTTTCTCCAACACACAGGACGAATGGCTGAGTGGGGCCAGCCTTAGGAAAAGCCTCCGTGCTACCTCCCACCTGAGGGAGAGAAAGAAACCAAGTGATTGACATTAAACAAAATTGATAATCTGATGTTGAGGCTTTGCTGCTGGAAATTATGACAATATTAAAATGTTTCACTCCGCGCGCACAATTATTTTTGTTTCAATGTGTACATTTAGTTTTAATAGAAACAATGACATGTCAGTCCTGCAACACCAAGCCTGTCTGCGATAGATACATCTGCTGCAGGTTGGATCACCTTGCCATCTTAAAATATCAGCCCTTGATATTTTGCATCTGTTCTCATCAAAAGAGAAATATACAATTCTAAAAAGCATACCTTGATGAATTTCATTAGGTGGTGAGCAGCATCTGATGTGCTAATCTTTGAAGACGTCCTTCCCTTAGATGTTGGAGTGAAGTGAAGCAGCAAAAGATGGCAGCCGCCTCGCAGTCCCAAACTACAGAATAGGAATTAAGATCATCACAATTACTGTCATTTAAAGGACCCCAGCAGCCATTTTTTCCACGTTATGTAATACCATGATGACGTCTTAGACACCTGATAATTTTTCAACTACCAAACCAGCGCTTTGGTATAAAAATTCATTTCTAGAGACTTAAAATCTTCTGGCCACCAAGTGAAGTAGATATCGAGTCATAACAATAGTAAGATTATGTAACTTTTTTGTGTTCAAACTACATTAAATGTCATTTCAGGTTTAACATGTTTGTAAGCTTATTTTCATACCATACAGAAATGAACAGAAACCCAATGTGATTTAGAAAATGGACAGCTGTATTCCAATTTGTAGTAAAGGTTTACCAGTATGGTCCAGTGATATATTGTGTTGTGGGAATTAAGCAAATGCTGTAAAGGCATGCAAAATCTACCATTTCCAACTTACACTTACCAGCCTCGTCAGAGTAACGCTGTGCAGAAATGAGCAGCTCATCCAATTCTGTACTCTGAGACAGATTTTTGCAATCTTTGATGATCCTTGGCTTGAAGAATGTTGGCCACTTTGCAAGGAACTTTGCAGACACTTCCTGCCCAACAAACAGTATTGTGAAGTCTTGGTCAATCTTAAACACAAAGTGTAACAACAGAAACAACACTTTAACAAGAAAACAAACAAAGGAACCACAAAGCAGTCATTAAATCATTTTATGCCTTACCAAGCCAGGTGTATCCAGAAACCTTGGGAAAAGGTCCAGGACAGCAGAAGCTGTGGCAGGTTCTTGAACCACTTTTTGCCTATGTTGAAATGTCACCTTCATATTGTCTTTGACATGTTTCATGTCAGTTGAGTGCCTCTTCCTTGCATTTATCACCTCACAACGGCCTCACATTTGAACACAAGTTGCGAAGAGTCTTGGGGCTGTCTTGAAAAGCTGACTTTGATTACTTCATCTCTTCTCAGGAACCAGCATATCACCACCTTCCAAGAGTAAAATAAGGTCCAGCATATAACACCATTTCTTTGCAAAATATCTAGCATGTCTAGTCCCTTTAGACTGAGCCTAACCCTTGTATGGTGTTCGGGTCTGTGAGACCCGTTTTCAGTTAATTAATTAATTATTTTTTCAACCTGAAATTCATTGGCTTTGGCTTATTTTCTGTGAAGAACATAAATCCGAACTAATTTTCAATGACCTCATACTGTACCTCCCCCCACGCATTTACATTACATACAAGGTGTTCGGGTCCACTGGACCCAGGTCTAATAAAAGTGTTGAAAGTGCAGGTCCTGTGTTCCCACACTCTGTCTTCCTTTCTGGTGCTGCTGATAGTGTTTTCTTCCCCTCCTGCTCCGCACAAAGTTGCCACATTGTTGAAAATTCAACTATCAACACCGTCTGCTCTTACATCTCACACATTTTACCCTCTTTCTTGAGGGATCCAAATTTTATTTTCTCATACCCTGTCCCACCTGCAAATTAGGGGCATAATGCTGTAAATAAGACTTTGCCAGTGTGGTTCTTTATCACAACTGATCAAGATGGCAAAAGATTATCTGCTGCGAGGGCCATCCAATTGATTTTGGAAGAGAGAGGGGCTTCTGATGATGATGTTGACAAAGAGGTTTCAGAATATTTCACATTTCTGAAAATTCAGAGTCTGACAGTGACTTTGAAGAAGAGGATGAGGTTGAGCACCATTTAGTAACAAAACGAAGATGAGTACCCCATCTGCAGCCAGCTCTAGGACCAGAACAAGCCCACCAGACAGCAAGTGAAGAAATATGGATGTCAATAACTGGTGAAATTGAATGGTCTTCTTACCCAAGAAATGAGCCACCCTGCAGAGCTGTTACTGTGATAAGCCAGGGCCAACACGGCTGACGGTTACTCATGTGCAGGACATCAAGTCTTCATTTGAGCTTTTCATCCCAGATTCCATCCAGAAAATTATTCTGGATTGCAGTAATCTAGAAGGAAGGTGTGTTTTTGGAGAGAGGTGGAAGGAGATGGACCAAATTCATCTACAGCCCTACTTTGGGGTTCTTATCCTTGCTGGAGTTTTCAGGTCCAAAGGGGAATCCACAGAATCCCTGTGGGATGCAGAAACCGGCAAGAACCTTTCCGTTGAAGGATATAAAAAAACAACAACAGCAATAGAATAATATTAAACACAAAGTGAACCGTCTTCCTTCATTAAATAGGTTCTTTTAGATGTTAAGGAGGAATTGACTTAACCAGGCTGGCGGAGAATGAAGACAACCGGACACCTGCAGCAGATGGGGAATCAGTGAACTTTTATTGAGACAGAGACAACTTCTCAACACAGCTCACATCAAGAGATTCCTAATATTTGCTGTGAGGATGGGTATATATTCTCTAAAACTTACAGGAGGGGGTTGTGAGGAAAGTGCTGCATTAGCAGAAAAACAACTCCATAAAAGGAAATCGGCCTTGGGTGTTCTAGTCTCTTCGCTTGCAGATATCTTGCACCTGCAGGATGAGGCGATCGCTTCTTATCGCTCTCAAGGCCAAAGTCGTGAGCACATTTTTATTACACAGTTGCACAGTAACTTTAAAGCTGAACAATATTTAAAGCTGAATAATGTTTGATCAGATTATATTTTCTTCAAATCCCCCTTTTGACCCATCTTAAATGGGTCAACACACAAAAATAAGTAACATTCAAAGGAACACAGAGACGTGTCGAAGCCTGGCTCGAAAAACTCCTCGGGTCTTATCATTTGTCTTTATCTGTCATTGCAGATGAGGAGAAAAGAGTCCAGGCACCACCCTGCCCAGGGGTCGGCTGCAAGCAGTCTCGGTTCCCGACGAAAGCAGTAACAGCTGTCCTGCACACACGGATACAACGAGTTAGTGCAACCAGGGTAGTGACACAAAATTAACAGTTCCTGTAACTCAGCAACCAAAAAGCATAAGTAATGATAAAAATGTGGAGAGTACAGAGTATACTATAATAATGAGAGATATAAACGTGAAAATGTGAAAGAATAAATCAACCGTAAAATAAACCCAGAACGGTAACTGCTAAGGACATTCAAAAGTGAATATGGTAAAACTGGAGAGGAAGTGGTGGGCAAGACCCTAGGGGCTACATTTGTCAGATTGGGACTGTCAGAAGGGGGCGAAGCTTTTGAACTTGAAGGTGTCAGAAGTGTCGGGGGCCCTTCACAGATCAGGATTATGCCAATGGGAATGAGACCCAGGGCCAGGAAGCAAACAAAGACGCAACATCTTTGCCTGCCTGTCATTTCAGGGGGAAAGGGCCAAGACATGTTTACTTAGCTTGGATGTCGTCTAATAGAGGATGATGGGGCAGAGAAAGGTGGTCCAGTTCCCCCCACCTCGCCAAGGGCGTGTTCTAGGAGTTAAAGAGCAACAACCTGCAATCTGTACCAAAAAATCTTCATAGTCCCACCGGAAAATCATAAGAGTAATAAACGATTCAGCTCAACAGACAAGTATCATGTTCAGGTTTCTCCAATCATTAAATCACTATTATTGCCACAATTTGCTTTATTCACCCTTTGGGCAATGTTATTCCAAGAGAGAGAGAGAGAGAGAGAGAGAGAGAGAGAGAGAGAGAGAGAGAGAGAGAGAGAGAGAGAGAGAGAGAGAGAGAGAGAGAGCCCCTAATGGCCAGTTAGTGGGCTCTAGGTCAAACTGTCCCCAAATTTGTTATTTGTTATTATTACTTGTTTTCATGTCACTTGTCTGTTTTCTACTGCACCCCTCTCATCAAAGCAAAGCAAACATTAGCAGCACATTGACCGTAGTCAGGCATCCTCATTCCATAGGTGCTATAAAACATTTCCTGTAAAAGAATCACAGTTTTCAAGACAGGGTGTGTCTCCCCCAACACTCTCACCAGAATACAGTGTAATAGCATCCCCAACTCCTAACCCATAAACACCGTTTCTTCACACATCCGCCCAGAAATCCTGTAATAGAAAAACATTAAAACTGTAACCCTGTAGGGAAGAAAATGTAAATGGTAACGCTGCGCAGTTACCTCTGTAAGCAACACAAGACACAAAAATGGCATTTACAGGTTCACTCATCCTCGAATATTTTGTCATCCTTCTACTCCTGTAAAAGAAACCCACATAAATTCATCCACCCTTTTATCCTATCTAGGTGGAGGTGGTTAACCTTGAGTCATGGTCAAGTCTTGTCATCTTTTACCAGTCAGTCCGTTTGTTTTTATTCCCAGTCTTTCATCCATTCATCCGTTCTTTGCTGATAGTGAAACCTGTCGTCGCATCTAGTTTCCACACTCAGCAAAATGACGTCATCTCAAAAAGAAACAAGAACTTGAGTTTGGATTACCTCGCTGAATCCTTTTTTAAACAGGGACTCTCGTTTCTAATTGTCCCCACAAGTGTTTCCTCCAGAACCCATTTCAATGCGGAGAAACTCACTTACAACAATTTTCTCGCCGACGTGTAATGCTTGTAATTTCCGATGTGCAGATCTGCTTAAAGAAAAGATTCACAAACAAAAATCAGTAAATATAAAACAAAATAAAATGAAAAATAACAAAAACAGAATGCAGACGCCCGGGTCTTAGGACTTGTCACTGAATATTCTTCCCATCAATAAAAATACCAACCTAAACCTACACAGAGTCAAATCAACACCACCTCAACCTTTTCATATTCATAAACCTATATGTTTTGCGTTCGTGAAACAAAATTGAACCATTAAGTAAGTTGAGCTCTTGAAATGTTTTAATTCTCTTAATTCTGCCAGTTTATTTCAACACTTATTCAATGACTTTTATTCAACTGCTACTTGGTCACTCGACTTTTACCTGTTCAAATTGCCTAGGGTTCAACAAAGTCTAGATCCCCGTTATCATGAAACTTGAACGGTGTACGATGATTTACTTACAGTAATTTAGAATCATCACTCAACCTAGCTCTACTACTGGCACTGCGTGACTTTTCTCACACTGGAAACCAGAATTTAGTACAGAACTTTAATGCCTCAGGCAATCGCGTTCAAGGGCTGCCCCCCCTTCTCTTCTTCTTTGTCCGTGTGTTCCTCCTTTATTAAATCTCCATCACAATGACGTGGCGCTCTGAAATAAAACTCACACTGTTAATTCCTCGTTTTCACTCTGCACCACTGCTCAGAGTGTTTTCTTTTCTTTTTAGTGTAGAGTAAACAATTAAGTCGAGGCCTTAAGCCCCAGATATCTCGCACGGGCATCATTTTCATAACCAAACCGCTCCGGACTCTGCTCCCCAGACCACACAAATGCCCTCTGGGCTTATTATTATAGCAAATTCTGTATTTGACTTTGTTGTGTGCAGCATTGAGCCTTTGTCAGTAAAGCATTCTTCATTGCAGCAGCTGGAGCATTGTGTGTCACTTCTTAGTAAATTAAATCAACATTTTGATTTTAGTGCATGGGTATGTATCAGTTTTTACTCCCTCAACAAGTGCATAAGTGTTCATGTGTGTGTTTCCCTTCATTCTAAGTAGGCGCATGCAGAAGTGTGTGTTCGTGTGTTGGTATATGTTTGTGTTCATCACCTTCCTGTTCTGTAGTTTAGGTAAACCAGCGGCCTGACGCATGGCCTAGGGTCCTCCCCTCCTCTTTGGGTCTGTTTATGTTGTCCTTACTTTGCTCCACGGCCTTCTGCAGCTCTGCTGTTCGGCTCTTCTCAGAGGTCAGCATCCTTCTGCTCACCGTCCCTTTTCCTCCGGGCTTAATGCGCGTCTCGTCACAGCTCTGTCAGCTGACGCAGCCTGGGAATTTCCCCCGTGTAGTGAAACGGGCTTTAGGTTTAGTGCTCTCCGTCTCTGCTGCATGAGATCACTCTTTTGCAGCACTGTTGACATCCTCAAGTTGTTGTTGTGAGTCCAGCTGCTGTGGCCTTCAGGGGTCAAAGGGTCAAAGATGGTCGCGGAGAGGGCAACGATGGTAGAGGGGAGGGTAGGAGTCCAGGTCAGCTTCGGCTCTCAGAAAAAACAAAAACAAAACAAAACAGGCGAACAGGAAAATGATGTTGTGTTGGCTGTGCTGTGTTGGCTGTGTTATCCCGAGAGGGGAGAAACAACGAGATCTCGTCTCCCCCCTTTTTTTGTTTTTGTTTTTTTTTTTTTTTCACCATATAATCAACTCATAACCCCTCAAGTTGACAGGACAACACAGGTACGTGTTAAAATTCTTAAGATCCTGTTTAGAAACCTAAAAAGGAATTTCCTATCATTCAGTAGTCATTTGTCTTAAACAATCAACAAAAACATGTCCCAAGTCGACCCTTTTAACCACTAAATTTGTCGTGTCCTCACTTAATCCTCAGACCAGTGTCTTTGTCTTTTGACGTTACGTTGTTGTCCTGCAACCCAAAGCGTTTAATTGTCAGTAATGTATAAACTATATCATTTAAAAACAGGTGTATGTTAAGTGTCGCTACTTTAACCTTGCATGTACGTGCACATGTATGTAAGCTGTTTCTTCATTGCATGTATGGGTGCGTCTGTATATGGGTTACTTTAACTTTTTCTCAAACGAGGCATTTCTCTAACACGCACACGTGTCTGTTCCTCACCCTTCTCATATCTTTCTCTGGTTGTGTGTGGTTTTATTTGTTTCAGTGATTTACCAGGAACATCTTTTCCTTTTCTCCATGTCTTCCGCCAGAGGTTAACACTGGTGAGATCCAGGGACACAGCACCCAGAGCAGTTCAGCAAGAAAAACCCGCCTCAAACTACATTCTCTCTTTTTTGTTTTACCGGGAGGGGTGAGGACAACTCTGGTGTCCAGCCGTGAATTTTAGCCAAAGCTTGGCCTGTCTTCTGCTGCCGTACTCAGGCTTCCAGGTTAAGAAAAAACACCTGTATGAAGACACTAAACATACATTTAGTATTTGTATAAACATAACTGCCTAAATCATTGAACTCTTGAGGAGGGTGTATTTCAGAATCAGAATCAAAATCAAAAACTTTATTGTCATTGTCATGAGACCGACGACATTAAGAATGGTCCCCGATCATTGCATCATCCCTAGTAATATCAAATATAAAAAAAAAACAATAAAATTCAATCAATAAAATAGATAGAATACTTAAAATACTAAGTATTCCCACCGTCATGCTTCAGACCGTGCATAGATTAACACAAGAGTGGCATGGTGGACATTTTTGTAGTATTCAGATGTGTTATTGCAGTTGGATAACAGCTGTGTTTGAGTCTATTAGTCTTTGCTCTGATTGCCCTGTACCGTCTGCCTTAGGGCAACAGTTCGAACAGGGAGTGGCCAGGATGTGAGGTGTCTTTTATGATGTTTTGGGCCTTTTTTAAAACAGTGGGCGTTGTTTGACTCTTTACTAACTTTAAAACCCCACCATAACAATTTCTCACTGACAAACTTCTATGCATCCATTTAAACATGCGAAGCCAGCACAAAATCACACACATACCCCTACAGCAAAGCTTTAACATAACCACAATGCAACTCCTCCCTTAAACGGGAGAAATCACCCTGAATCAACCAACTCTATATAAAACGTCAAACAAAGATAAACCACAAACATTTCTACACTTCTGTGTCTTCCACGCAGCACAATAGGCAGAAAAACACCGATTACTCACAGTCTACAACAAAAGAAAAACCTGCTCTTTTCACAACTCTCACAGCTAAAGTCAAAACTCTTACCCAGTGCCTCTGAAATAATAAAAAAAAATCACCAAATACTCGATTACTCTTTTCACTCGCTCCCTCTCACTCCCTTCTTCCTCATACAGCATACACGCTCGCTCCCGCGGACCCGCTCGGCCCCGCGGGCTCACTCGGCCCCCACCTTTTTCCTCTCACAGAGACAGAGAGAGAGACCCTTTTCCTTTTTTTTTATTTCTCCAGCACACATACACACACAGAATCCCAACTGAGAGAAAGAGGGAGAGAAGAGAAAAGAGTTGTAGAGAGGAAGTTTTTTAGCAGGAGTTTCAGATCTAACAGATTTATACAACTTATTTACACACACCGGTAATTTATGTTCTATTTATTGATTTTAAAGGAGAATTTGGGCCAGCTGGGTTTCTGCCTCTGTTAGGCACTAACAGCTGGGGCGCTGCTTTAAAGGTGAGTCAGCACTGAAATATCCCTTCAGGTGTTACCAGGCTTCTACCAAACCGGAGTCTGGCGGGTAACCTTGCCTAGAGCTTCCTGATAGGGGTGCTAGTTGGTTGTCACCTTGTTCACACGTCTCATTCACACTTCATACATTACCTGCAGTCACTCATTACCCTCCTTATGTATGTAATAAATGTGTAAAAAAATTCTATGTGTGGTGTATTATTTTAACCAAAAGAGGAACCTAGTTCCTTTAATTGTGTAATCTGTGAACAACGGAGAACCAAACTGTCCTGCCCAGTGTTCCACAGCAAGCATTCAGCGTGTATTTATGTGTGTCCAATATCAAACAGAACATCAAAACATTTAAAACACTAAAATCATCGGGGTTTTAAGAAGAGATCCGTTTTCTCCTATTGATCAAAGGGACCCCTCCTTTGGACTCCAACCAGTACTTCTCCTTTTTAAGTTTTAGAGGATCTTTTCTAATAAAGTCCTCTGGGCCTTCCTAACCCTTCTGTAGTTTAGAGAATATTACTAAAAAATATTCTCAAGGCCTTTAACCTTTTAATTTGTTTAGAAAGGCGTTACTAATAAACCCTTTCAAGGTCCCAGACCTGCACTGAGGTATTTATCCGACACCGGAGAGCAACCCGTCGGCTGCAACCGTGGTCAGACCTCAGTTCACTCTTATCTTTATTCACTTATTCACTTATCTCTTATTCACTTGTCTGATTCTCAACAAGCCTTAAGTAAGCCAGACAATTTTGGTTATGAATTACTAGGAGTTTGGACACTAAGTATTTTTATAATGTTCAATATAGCAGAAATAAAAGGTCTGCTTACCTTGTTTTTGTGTGCACACAGCTTTTGTCCAAACTCCGTTCACTCAGACCACGGCTGATGTCCTCCCCCCCGTTCCAGTTTGGCCTGGAGCGGATCCTGTTCCGTGACGCCAATTGAAGGATATAAAAAAACAACAACAGCAATAGAATAATATTAAACACAAAGTGAACCGTCTTCCTTCATTAAATAGGTTCTTTTAGATGTTAAGGAGGAATTGACTTAACCAGGCTGGCGGAGAATGAAGACAACCGGACACCTGCAGCAGATGGGGAATCAGTGAACTTTTATTGAGACAGAGACAACTTCTCAACACAGCTCACATCAAGAGATTCCTAATATTTGCTGTGAGGATGGGTATATATTCTCTAAAACTTACAGGAGGGGGTTGTGAGGAAAGTGCTGCATTAGCAGAAAAACAACTCCATAAAAGGAAATCGGCCTTGGGTGTTCTAGTCTCTTCGCTTGCAGATATCTTGCACCTGCAGGATGAGGCGATCGCTTCTTATCGCTCTCAAGGCCAAAGTCGTGAGCACATTTTTATTACACAGTTGCACAGTAACTTTAAAGCTGAACAATATTTAAAGCTGAATAATGTTTGATCAGATTATATTTTCTTCACCGTGCATCAATGTCTCTGGAAAACTTCCACAAAATTTCCAGGATTATCCGTTTTGATAACGGACACTACAGACCAGCTCGACGGCAGTGAGACAAGCTAGATGCCATCAGGACAGTGTGGGATAAGTGGGTGCACCTCCTCCCTCTGTTTTACATCCCTGGGCCTAATGTCACCATTGATGAGCAGCTGATCCCATTTAGTTATGAAACATATTGCTTCACGTGTAAATGTGTTGTGTCTTTCCACTCACTCCACTTGATTACAACTGATTTATTTTTTTATAACATTTTATTAAAAAAACAACAAAAAAAAAAACGAGAAGCACATTAATTCATAAATGTGATCTAACAAAGGTAAAGGGAAAAAATTAACCATGTTTGCTGTTCATATGGCTTGTAATTGGGATGAAGTAAACATCTGTTGAGTAATTTAACATAAAATTGTTTAATAGTGTTAATTTGGAAAGCCAAAACTCTAGCGGGTCCACCAGACCCATGAACACTGGCTGAGTAACAAAAATATGAACACCACACAAGGGTTAAATTAATTTTGTTAAGAAAAAACATCCTTGGTCCATTTTTAAGTAGTACAAGCTGTGTAACATGACTGCAACACAGTATTGTCTCAATTATCGCAGGGGTTAGTAGGAACCATATTTCTATTTTATTATTTTTATATATTTTAAGCCATAAAACCCCTCCCCACTCTCTAACAAACCCTAATATAACCCTGTTATTCATTTTTAGACTAGAAAATGCTTAATGTACCACAAACAAAATCTAAAAAAAAGAAAAAAAAAAAAGAAAAATACCTACTGGCTACAGAAATGCGCACTATGATGAAATTCCCATAATTTACAAGATGTAGGGGCCATTATAGTTTAAAAATACTCCCAGGTTACCCTTAAGCATCCTAGTTCACCTAAGGAAGGGTCTCAAACTTAAATGAGCTGTCATCTCATTGGAGGGCTACTTCAAAAAAACAGAAACCACAAAGAAAACACCCACAAATATTCCTGACAATGTAGCGTTTGGTTTGTTCGTTTTTAAGTTTCAAATATTGTATAACAAGACAAAACTGCAAATATGAACACCCCCCCCCCCCCCCCCCCCCCCCCCTCACTCTTAACTAACCGATGCCTTTAATTGAACTACCAAATGAACACAATGGTCCTCTCTTTCTGGTCAGACACTTTGCAGCACTTCTGCTGTAATTTTGTTCATATTTAACAAAATAAAAATGCAGAAAGAAGTGTTCACATTAGTTTTTGACTCTCACTGAACTAACAAAGCCAATCAAACCACCTGTTTGTACTCTCTTGTTACCTCGGCCAGGTCCGCGGCTCTGAACCGTGGTAATGACACCTCTGGCTAATACGTCGGGTTGTCGGGCTTGTAACTTTACTGTCAGCGAACACAGTGTACAGTCGAGTCTTAACAGCTTTCTTACAACCAGGCACTCATTTTGGCGGCAGTGGTTATTATTATATTTACATGCTTTCTTCTTCCATTTCTCCTCGGTAACAGCTCCTACTTTCTCCCTCTCTCGCGCTCAAACACACAACGGGAGGGGCAATTCCACGTTCTCCCTGCAGCACGGACTACGCTGCCTATGAGGGCCCGTAACACTCTGCCCTTATTGCCTTCATATTAAATCATTTTTGGCTAATGACAAAAAAAAGTCACTTTAAGGGCCAAATTGCATTATACTTCTTCACCTCACCTGACATGGGCCGTAAGTGGCCTCTGGGCCGCGTGTTTGAGACCACTGACCCTAAGGCTTTAGCAGTTTAATTTGAAAATAAATAAAAGGCATTTAATAAAAACTGTGACATATATTAACAAGTAATATTCATTACAGTCTGCCAACACCCAGATTATGCTAAATGAATATTAGGAAAGAAACTGGTACTTTGCAGAGTTCTAGCTAGCAGTAGCCCAGCTTAACAAAAACAGTTAAAATTCAAATATGACACTTAAAGATGATGTATTTTGATATAAATACTATTTTTTTTACTAGTTATCATGTTACTTGCTCTAACATCAATCTAAAACTTAATATTTGACCGAATAAAACTTACCGCAGCAGCAAGACAAAATGGCGACCGAAGATTCTGAAATGCGAAGCTCCACAGGAAATGAAGGTGTGGTCTAATTTAACACCCACAGTGTTAAAATGCAGTAACGACTAAAATCCACACTAACACTTTTCAGGAATCAACTCCCGATGTGTTATTTTAACTCGATTAAGTGTTGAACTAACTCTGAACTCTGTTGAATTCTGCTAACACTGAAAAATCAATACTGGCATTTTTGCTGTGTATAAAGTAACTACTGTACTGAAATACATCACTACAGAAATGGCTACTGCAGGGACAGTTCTCTGTTTAGTTGACCTTGAATTCGTCTTAATCATCTGTGTGACCAGCCAACGGTTCTGGACAGAGGCTTCAAGCTGATACAGTCTGGTATCTGTAAGAAACCACAGCAGACAGGTAAACAGAACACTTGGATCATCCTTCTGACTGAGGTCACCTGCATGTTATGATCAGCATGTAGAAAGTGACCTGAAACAGAAACTGATCACCTGAGCCACCAACCGCTTACAGAGGACGAGCTGAAGCATGTTAGTGTCACACAGGGACATGGAGTTGCTTGTGGTTCTGGAAAAGAGATGAATAAAGTAGATTACAACAAACAGAAAGAAACAACAACTTAGCGTCAATTTACAAAGCAAAGCGTGACTGCCAGCACATCAGACATGCTAACACTTGCAGAAACCTACAGACCTGAGCTGACAAGTAGAACCATCACTCAATAACACAGCAAATCCATGACAAATAAGGAAAAGCAGGAACTACATGTTAGATTAGATAAAACTTTATTAATCCCTTGGGTGGGTTCCTCCGGGAAATTCGGTTTCCAATTAGCACAGCACCGAAATATACCATATAGACACATATATACATACAGAGACATAGATAAATAAAGAGTATACAACGGGATAAATAGAAAAAATAGGAATAAGAATACAAGGGAATTGCACATTTCAAGTATTAAAGTCTATTGCACCGTTGGATATTAACAAAAAGTATTGCACAGTGAAGTGAAGAGGCACTACAGCTTAGTTGTTCCCCCCTCCTTTGTCCTCCTGTCTCCCCTCCCTCTCCCCTCCAGAGAGGAGTTAAACAGTCTGATGGCGTGTGGGACAAAGGAGTTTTTAAGTCTGTTAGTTCTTGTCTTGGGGAGAAGCAACCTGTCACTGAACAGACTCTTCTGGTTGTTAATGGCCGTGTGCAGAGGATGCCCAGCATTGTTCATAATGTCCATCAGTTTCTTTAATGTCCTTTTCTCTGCCACTGTCACCAGAGTGTCCAGCTTCATGCCGACCACAGAGCTAGCCCTCCTGATCAGTTTCTCCAGCCTGGATGAGTCCTTCTTTGCTGTGCTGCTCCCCCAGCACACCACAGCATAGAAAAGTACTCCAGCAACCACCGACTGGTAAAACATCCTCAGGAGCTTCCTGCAGATGTTAAAAGACCTCAGCCTCCTGAGGAAGTACAGTCGGCTTTGGGCTTTTTTATACAGGTGCTCTGTGTTGCATGACCAGTCCAGTTTATTGTCCACCCACAGCCCGAGGTACTTGTACTTGTTGACCACCTCCTCCCCCTCTATCTGAACCGGCAGTGGACCTTCTCTGGACGTCCCGAAGTCCACAACCAGTTCCTTAGTCTTTGAGGTGTTGAGTTGCAGGTGGTTTGTGTGACTCCATGCGACAAAGTTCCTCACCAGACTTCTGTACTCCTCTTCCTGATCATCCCAGATACACCCCATGATGGCTGTGTCATCTGCAAACTTCTGAATGTGGCATAATTCATAGTTGTAGCAAAAGTCAGAGGTGTACAGGGTGAAGAGAAGAGGGGACAGCACAGTTCCCTGTGGTGCTCCTGTGCTGCTGACCACAGTGTCAGACATGATGTCCTTCAGCCTGACGTACTGTGGTCTGTCAGTGAGGTAGTTGGAGATCCAAGCCACCAGGCAGGGGTCCACCTCCATCCTGTTCAGTTTTTCCTGAAGCATACAGGGCTGGATGGTATTAAAGGCACTGGAAAAGTCAAGAAACAGGATCCTGACTGTGCCTTTTCCCCCATCCAGGTGTGAGTGGGCTCTATGCAGGAGGTACAGGATGGCATCCTGCACTCCGACATCTGAGTCTGACAGCTGTGGGGAAGAAGCTGTTCCGGTACCTGGTGGTCTTAGTCCGGAGGCTCCTGTAGCGCCTCCCAGAGGGCAGGAGGGTGAAGAGTCCATGTGATGGGTGACTGGGGTCTTTGATGATTTTCCCAGCCCTTTTCAGACACCGCTTCCTGTAGATGTCTTTTATGGCAGGAAGTGGTGCTCCGGCGATGCGCTGGGCAGTTTTCACGACCCTCTGCAACGCCTTCCGGTCCGAGGCAGAGCAGTTCCCGTACCAGACTGTTATACAGTTGGTCAGGATGCTCTTGATGGTGCAGCGATAGAAGTTCACCAGGATGTCTGAGGACAGGTGGTTCTTCCTCAGAGTCCTCAAGAAGAAGAGGCGCTGTTAAGCCTTCTTGACCAGCTTGGAGCAGTTGGTCGTCCAGGTGAGATCCTCGGAGATGTGGACTCCCAGGAACTTAAAGCTGCTCACACACTCCACAGCCGTCCCCTTAATGTGGATGGGTGGATGTGGGTCAGCATTCCTCCTGTAGTCCACGATGAGCTCCTTAGTCTTCTCGGTGTTAAGCAGCAGGTTGTTTGTGTCGCACCACTCAGCCAGACGATGCTCCTCCCTCTAGGCGGCCTCATCGTTGTCACTGATGAGGCCAATCACCGTGGTGTCATCTGCAAACTTAATGATGGTGTTGGAACCATCAGCAGGTCTGCAGTCGTGGGTGAAGAGGGAGTAGAGGAAAGGGCTCATCACACAGCCTTGTGGTACACCGGTGTTCATTGTGATGGTAGATGAGCAGTGGTTATCCAGCCGGACATGTTGGGGGCGGTTGGTCAGGAAGTCCAGTAACCATTTGCAGATGAGGGAACTGATGCCCAGGTCTGTCAGTTTCCTGAAAAGAAATGGTACAAAGGTTCTTGGTTATAGAAAAGGTCATTTTGAAAGAAGTAAAGTCATCAGAAATTAGCAGTTCATCAGCTTTGCAGTTGAAAGGAATAAGTCCAGAGCAGCAAACTAGGTCCAAAGTATGGTGCTTATTATGAGTAGGAAAGTTATTTGTTGTTTAAAGCCACAACTATCGAAGCAGGATGAGAAGTCTTTGTATGAGAGGATGATCACTGCTATCCATATGATTATTAAAGTCTCCCAGAAGTATGGTATTTGGGGAAACAGCTATGTGAGTCAGCAGATCAACAAAGTCACTTATGAAGACAGAATTAGACTTTGCAGGGCGGTAAATGATAGCTATAACAGTTGGAACAGGTGCTGAGAGTTGACAAACAATGGATTCAAAGGAATTGTAGACAGGTACAGACAGCGTGACTTTCCAGTTCTCACGATAGATTACTGCGAGACCTTCACCACGGCCGCACCCACGAGGTTGGCAGGTGTACAAAAAGTGGAGTCGTTGAGCTGCGAAAAGTCATTGGGCTGTTGCCACATGTCAGTCAAACAGAAAAAGTCAAACTTACGATCTGTGAGGAGATCCAAGATGAGATGACCCTTGCTCGTAAGGGAGCGGCTGTTAAGGAAGCCAAAGTTGACATCGGTGCTGTCAGACTGGAGAGAGGTATTTGGTGACCTGGGCAGGCTGGCTAAAACACTGTGGTCAACATCCCTTTCGAAGTTCCGTGAAGGGTGACGAGACCAGAGGGACTGTATTGGCTTAGAGTCGTCATGGTGAAAATTCCGACGAGAGTCCCGGCGAATGTACTTTCGGCGAGGGAGGAATGCGATAGCTGTGTGGAGATAAAGCGCAGCCGGCGGTGGAGCAGTTAGGTGAAAGCGGAGTCAGAGAAGTTCGTCAGCTGAGTATTGGTAAGTCCAGCACTAGGTCGGTAGACCAATGACCTGAAAATCATTGGAAGCCCTTGTTTATGGATTGATTGTTGGGTTTTGGTTTTCTCTGTATGTATTATTGTAGGGTCTACCTTACAATATAAAGCACCTTGAGGCAACTGTTGTTTTGATTTGACGCTACATAAATAAAATTGAACTGATTTGAATGGAATTGAATTGGATTGCATTAAACTGAATTGAATTGAACATGAGTAGAGACCTTCATCAGACTGGTGGACGTTAATTATGATGAGCTCTGATTTAGATTCAGATCCAATACAACTTCCATCAATGAAGAAATGAGCTGTGATGATGTATACATTCACCTGTCTGCAATGCAGAACAATATCACAACAGCAGAGGAGTGATACTGAGGGGTGATGAAGAGCTGCTGACTGGAAGACATTCAGATTTGTTAGTGAGCAGGAAATATAAAGACTCATGTGAATGTTGATGACTGAACTTGTTGTGTTTCGAATGCTTTTTCAGAAGCAGCAAAGTGGGCAATGAAGAAGAACAGAGACCATAAGAAGACCGTATCCTAGAGCACTAACAAGTTCAACAAAGTCATTAAAAGCTGCAATAAAAACGTATGTACTGAAAATAAATCACAATTCTCAGAATCTTATTGACTATATGAAAAGGATGAATTAAGGATATCTGCATACACAGGAAAATGCTTCCTTACTGCATGTGCAAAGGTCTTGTGACATTCATCAGCACTGTCCTCTCTGATGTGAACCACAGAGTCTGGCTCACAGAATAATAGGTGGAACTTTCCCACTCAGAGCCACAATTATCCACGCAGGTCAGCAGTTGACCTCAGATGCATATCTGTGGACTGTGGGAGGACATGCAAGCTCCTCACAGAATGCCCAAACACGAACCTCTTTTAAAAAAAAGTTCAAATCAAGCTTGATCGTCTGCAGATGGAAGCATGATGCTGCAGTAGATTTCACAATATTCCAGTAGAAGAAGAAAGATGGGGCTTTAAGCTCACGTACAGTAAATTCAAATTCAAATTTTATTTGTCACGTACACAGTCATACACAGTACGATATGCAGTGAAATGCTTAGACAACTGCTCGTGACCTAAAGAAAAAAAAAAAGGAAAAGGCTATGAATAAGATAGGAAATAAATATGAAAAAATTAAAAAGGGTAAATTTAACTAGGAAGGAATAAAATATAAAAAATTAAAGTTAAAAATGAAATAACTGTACAACAGAATACACAATACACAGTATAGAACTATATAAGAATGTATGAAGAAATATAAATATATATATACACAATAACAGCAGCTGTACAGTACAGGCAGACACCGCTCACACTACAGTTATGATACCAGGCCTCTAGTTTAAACTAGTGAATTTAGGGCATTTTAAAATGAAAATATCAGGACATGATCTTAGCGGGTATCACATTTACAATATGTTATGTTTTTTATTTGGTCCTCCTCACTGCCCAT
Source organism: Maylandia zebra (assembly GCF_041146795.1). Taxonomy (NCBI): domain Eukaryota; kingdom Metazoa; phylum Chordata; class Actinopteri; order Cichliformes; family Cichlidae; genus Maylandia; species Maylandia zebra. The sequence goes on along the minus strand of NW_027490031.1, from coordinate 2,342,069 downwards.
CATCAACATGACTCAGAGACACTGAAGAAAGTTAGCACCCTCCAGGAAGTAAACCAGATTGAAAGACGTCATATTTTACCTTTAAAGCATTTAACAGTCAACATGATGGTGATCTGAGGCACTGTGGGCGTGGCGAGTGGCTGGCTTAACATTCATTTAACAGTCTTAATCACATATCATCCCACTGATGAGCAGGAACATCTACTAGTGTGCGTTTTTTCTACTGACTGCAACCCTGTCATTGTGCTGTGCCCTTCTCCATAAGTCAGGGTTCCTTTGAACAAAGACTTGGACATGAGTATGTTTCTGGTGAGAAACTTTAATTGTTTATGATTACAAAACAGAAACAGTGTAATACACACACAGTCACAGTTGTCATGTCTGAAAATACAAGTCATTGCAGAGCTGCAGGAAAACCTTTAAACGTCCCAAAATATTTTACTTAAAAGCATTGAAAAAAAAAAAACCACGAAGTGCTGCATAATAAGACCAAACATGTAAAATCACAGGCCGACAGTAAAGATACAACAGCAAAGACACATCCACTGCTTTTATGCTGGTTACTGGAGCTTCAGGGGGGACCAATGATGTCACAGAACAGCAGCCAATCAGAGACAGTAGGATGAAGGTCCTCCATAAGGCAGAGTGCGTCCTCACTTTCCTGTTCAGAGACAAACATCAGCGATTTCAGCTCGGATCTGGTGACCTTTGACCTTTCCTAACACACACATGTATGTGCTCTGTGACTCAGCTGACACACGTCTTACCTTTTAGCTTCCTCCAAAGGAGCAGAACTCAAACCAGAACCAGGAGAACCACAGAAACCAGACCTGACATGATGGAGGCTGTGAGAGGAGGGCCAGAGGATGGGGACCAGTACCAGTACCAGGATGAGCTTTTACATTAGGAGGAGGATCTGTAGGAGGATCTGCAGGAACAACGAAAAAGATGGTTCAGTCAGTTTATTATCTGGTCAGTTCATCAGTTCCAGTAGTCTGTGGAAGCTTCCTCACTGATAGACAGAGCTGTCTGAATTCTTGAAAGACTAAAGAAAGGATCTTCAGGTTACACTGAGGATACACTGAGACTATCTGTCATGAAAGTCTTTATTTATGGACTTTATCAGGCACAGGATGGAGAGGAGTGCAGTGACGGTCTGGGCGTACCCATCTTCTTCTCTCATATTCATCTCAAGACCGCAGACAGAAATCAGCATTATAGAATAAATGAGTTAGATCAGGATCAACTGCAGACGATTGGAACGAGTGATTCTGCCTATCCTGAGTCCTCTCCTATACTGTACTCACACACATGACTGCAAGCCTGCCTACAATACCAATGGACAGGTGTGTCAACTGTGGTGGGCCCGATCAGCAGAGGAGATGGTCTCATTCCAAACAGACTCCCTGCATCTTTCACAGCAGCTATAAGATGTGCTTTTCTCTGCGGTTAAACCTTAGTGACTCACATTTGTGTGATTCATTCAAATATTCTCCTCTTGAAAGAGAAACATGGGCCTGAAAAGAAACTAATGTTCACATCTGTCAGTCACAACCTGACACTGAGTCTCTTTAGTGAATCCAGCAGAGTTTTAAAGTCAAATAGAGGTTTTGTGCCACCACAGTGAAGATGGACTTCTTTGTTCCTTCTTTAATATTCCAACCTTTGTAATGATGGGATAATTTTCTCTGGCTGCTCTGTTTATGTGACCTGAATACATTAAGAGAACATGTATCGATAAAGTAAGATATAACCTACCACCTTTCATTGATCTCTATGACATTTCTACTAAAGTCCAGGAAAAGAGGTTGAATAAGAAAGATCATTGCACTGACCTCTGACTGTCAGCCTGCTTTTAGGAGACTGATCAACACCAGTGGAGCACGAGTAGAGACCTTCATCAGACTTCTGAACATTAGTGAGAGTCAACTTTAATTCAGGATCAGATCTCATTTTCTCACCAACTTTATATAAAGAAAAGTTCCCCAGATCTTTGAATTGACAAAGCAGGATCTCATTACTTCCTGTCCACACAGGAAATGAAGGGGCCTTCAGGATCAGAGAACCAGCTGACCAACAGAGACACAAACAGAGTGATACAGAGACATACTTCCACCAACACACAGAGTCATACAGACACAGCTGGAACATCTGTACCTGAAACAATGATGTTGACTTCATCACTACACTGCCCAGATGAGCTTTCACAGAAGTAAGCTCCATCAGAGGGGTTACGCAACTTGAGTTGACACAGAGAATTTTTAAGAACAAGGCCTTCAGCTGCTCCACACCTCTCAGTGAGTGCTCCTGTGGTCCTCTTCACTGTCCATTCATCAACTGTTTTTCCATCACCATCAACACAAGTCAGAATCGCTAGAGCACCACCACTGAAGAACTGCTTGTGATCTGGAGTTACACTCAGACAGATACACAGACAGAGTAAATGTATTTGTGTTCTTGTTGGAGTCTCACTGATGGTTTTCACTTCCATCGACTCACCTGCAGAAACAGTCAGTGCAGAGAGATGCAGCACACACACACCTGCAACAGGAGGACAGAGGTCACTGAAGGTCAGAGGTCACTGAAGGTCAGACAAAAAATGTGAGGGTGTACTACGGGGGTGGGGAACTCAGGCCTTGAGACCTAGTGTCCTTGATCTAACACAGCTGATTTAAACAGCTAAGTAACTTCCTCAAGATATCTTGAAGTTCTCCAGAGGCCTGGTAATGAACTAATCATCGGATTCAGGTGTGTTTACCCAGGGGGGAATCAAAAACCTGCAGGACACCAGCTCTCGAGGCCTGGAGTTTGACACCCCTGGTGTACGAGCTTCATTCTCTTATAGTGCGTACAAAAAAAACTGCATGAATCCTGCATGATTCATCAACAGTGATGGGCATTACCAAAGTAAAAATACTTTGTTACTGTGCTTAAGTGGTAAAAGTGGGCGGGGCAGTAAGTCACACTACTTCAGCATCTAGCTAGCCCTGCTGAAGAGGAGCGAGCATAAAGGGAGTAACGGTTTATTATATGTCAGGTCATTTCAAATGCAGCGTTTCTATGACCACAACAAACATCAGCAAACACACAAACTGTTTGTGTGCAGTTTGTCTCACAGTGTGTTACAGTTAACGGTCCAGCTGCTGTATTTCAAAGAGAGGAAAGAAAGAGAGCTAACGTCACTCAGAGATGGAGAAAGATAAGAAAGAAGCACAGGAGAGGACGTAGAGAGCTTAGATTTAAAGAGAAGGACTGCTTAGTGTGATGTCATGAACTGGAAATGTAAACAAGCCATGACTTTAATCACATATTGGACCTGTATGTGAAGATCTTTCATGTTGTCAAACAAAGTAAAGTATACTTAAATCCAGTGTTGGGAAGGTTACTCTTAAAATGTATTCCACTACAGATTAGAAAAATGCATGCCCCAAAAATGTATTTTGTAACGTATTCCATTACGTTACTCAATGTGAGTAATGTATTCTGAGTACTTTGGATTACTTTATATATTATCATGCGTTTTATAACTGCATGAATGTACTATTGCTGTGAGATATATTACTATTACTGAAGGCTACTCGCCATACCAATACAAAATAGATGTTTAAATCTTAATATACATGAGTAACAGTAGGTGGACATTAGGTTAGGCTGCACTTTTTGCAGCGATCTGGTATAGAAAACTATTCAGCGCATATATAAAACAGGTGCGCGGCTTGAACCGTAGTAAAGGGACCTCTGGCTAATACGTCGGGTGCCGTGTCGGGCTCGTAGCCGAAAAATAGATTAACTTTGTTGTCTGGGTCAACTTTGTTTTAGACAGAGAGAGGCGTTGAAAGACTGCTCCAACTGAACTTATTGTTTCGGAGGAAAACACGAACACGGTGTACAGTCGAGTCTTAATAGCTTACTTACAACTGGGCTCGTCAGGCTCTCTTCTTGGCTGCAGTGGTTATTATTATATTTACATGCTTCCAGCTCCCGTTTCTTTTTTTTTCTTTTTTTTTGGATCTTTAGCCATCAGAATTGTTGTCTTAAGGCCAAGAAAGATGCCAAGCGGATTTATTTTACCAAGTGGATCATCATGGCCTTGCCATATTGGTCCATTTGATTGACCTTTATTATAATTATGTATTTATTTTATTTTCGGTTGCTACAAATGGGACAGACATGACTGTGGGATAGGACAGGGAGAAAGAATGAAAGAAAGAGAGGGAGAGAAAGAAAACCAGAGGAGAGAAGAGACGGTGAGAAAGGGGGGAAGAATGAAAGAAAAACAAACAAAACACCTGGATCACCTGTATGGAGAAAAAACAAACAGAAGAGAAAGCAAACAACAAAGAGCAACATAATAAATACAGCACCATCACAATAAACTAGCTAGCAGTAGATAACAGTTACACAATATGGGATCTTGTTGATCCCATATTGTGTAACTAGTCTGTCAAACGAAATAAAGTCTGTTCCTTCCAATATATGTTCCAAGTATTTAATTCCTTTACCACTCCAATCTGAAATGTTTATCATATTATTGTTTTGTAATATGTCAGGGTTGTTCCAGATAGGTGTACGTTTGCTTTGGATTAATGAAGACTCTGTCGTTTTTAGAAACTCCCACCATGCTGTCAGAGAAGAGCTGATGTTGATGCTTTTAAAGCATTCATGTCGTTTGATGTTTGAGCTGATAAATGGTAGGTCTCAAATTTCTAGGTTATTACATAGTGCCTGTTCTACATCTATCCAAGGTTCATCTAAGAGGGTGTGTTTAAACCATCTAGAGATGAACTGAAGCCTGTTGGCTAAAAAATAGTGATTAAAGTTAGGCAGATCTAATCCTCCTTTATCCTTGGTCCTTTGTAGTGTTTTTAAGCTGATACGTGGGGGCTTATCTTTCCAAAGGAATTTAGAAATATACGAGTCTAGAGATCTGAACCAATCTTGTGATGGCTTATTTGGGATCATTGAAACTAAATAGTTCATTTTTGGCAAGACCATCATTTTTATAGCGGCGACCCTTCCCATGAGTGATATGGGTAAAGATTTCCATCTACCCAGGTCGCCTTCTACTGTCTTTAAAAGTGGGATGTGGTTTAATTTAGTTAATTCTGAAAGTTTAGGGGAGACATTAATACCTAAATATTTTATATTTCCACATTGCAGTGGGGAAGGAGAAGAATTATGGAAGGAGCAATTAATCTGAAGGACTGTAGATTTTGACCAGTTAATTGAATAATCTGAAACACTTGAGAAGGAATTTATCAATTCAATTACCCCAGAGAGATTGGTTTGAGTTTTGGAGAAAAAGTAACACATCATCCGCATAAAGGCTGATTTTATGTTCTACATTCTTACATTTTATGCCCTTAATTACTGACTTCTGTCTAATTGCTGCTGCTAGTGGCTCAATAAAAATTGCAAACAGTGAAGGGGAGAGTGGGCATCCCTGCCTGGTGCCCCTCAGGAGAGAGAAGCTGGAGGATGTCTGGTCATTTGTTCTGACACAAGCTGTTGGGGAATTATATAATATTTTTAACCAGTTTATGAAAGAGGATCCAAAACCAAATTTGTGTAAAGTTGCAAATAGAAATTTCCAGTTAACTCTGTCAAATGCTTTTTCCGCATCTAAAGAAAATATTATGGTTTCAATGTTTTTACTGCATGAGTAGTCTATTAAATTAAGTAATCTACGTGTATTTGTTGATGAGTGCCTACCTTTCATCAAACCAGTTTGGTCAGGATGAATTAAAAGGGGCGTAATTTTCTGTAATCTTTTTGAGAGAGCTTTGCAGATTATTTTAAGGTCTACATTAATAAGGGATATTGGACGATAGCTTGAAGGAAGGAGAAGAGCTCCCATTTCTGCTCGATGAGAACTAATTTTCCACTCTCCTTTCTCTCCCTCCCTCGCTCACAGACACATAACGTGTATGGCGGTCCATTCTCCCTGCAGCACGGACTACACTGCCCATGAGGCTACATCGTTTAGGGCAATGCCTGTAACACTCTGCCTGTTAGCTTAGCACAACAACAACAACAAAAAGCCTCTCTCTCTCCCAGGAAAAACACAGTCGCAGAGAGAGCGCGTCACCCTATAACCACGGCAACCGTAACGCTGCTGCCTAGAACAACAGAACGTAGCTGTCAAACAAAACCCAAACAGTCCTGACCCGCCACAATATGAAACAGGAAAATACCAATAATCCATTTATTTCAACAAAGTAACTGTATTCCAAATACCACCTATTTAAACGGTAACTGTAACGGAATACAGTTACTCATATTTTGTATTTGAAATACGTAACGGCGTACATGTATTCCGTACACTGCTTATTTTATGTACTTTCAGTAATATGTGAAAATCATGGGTAGTTTAGTGCAGAATAAACAGGTTAGCTTGCAGTGCTGTAATGAGTTATTTAGTATTTCTTGAGCCAGTGAGGGTCAGAGGTCACTGAACAAACTGCTCTTCAACATGGAAGACCATTACCATCCTTACTGCTGAGGCAGCAGAGCTCCTCGTCCCTCAGACTGATTCAACCTGGCTGCCATGAAGAAAGCTTAAGGAAGTCCTTCCTGCTGTAGTCTATAAATCTAGATGGTGAGATCAATTATAGGCCAATCTCCAACCTTCCTTTCATAGCTAAAATCCTTGAAAGAGTAGTTGTCAAACAGCTAACTGAACATCTGTGGAGGAATGGCTTATTGGAAGAGTTTCATTCAGGTTTCATCACAGCACAGAAACATTGAAGGTTACAAATGATCTTATCTGATAGTGGACTCATGTCAGTGTTTTGAACGGGTTATAAAACAACAGTGTAAGAACAGTTTCATGGTGTAAGATGCCAGTTTTGACAAGTACAGACTAGTGTAACGGTCTCATCCTTCTCTTTCTCTTTCTGTGTCCTTTTCATTAGAAACTGTCAATCCCACCCCCGCATCACCCTGACTCGTATCATGAACAGGCTTGTGTCCACATGAACGTGCAGACTTTCCCCTTTGAAAAACAAAACAAAACAATTTTTTTTAATATAAAATACACCAAAACGATCTCCAGCACCGTCAGATGGAGGTGCTGGTCAATGAAGCCTCTAAACAGTAAGTCAAAAATAGAAATCAATAGAAATAAAGGCACACAGCTCTGATGCATAAAGACTTGTGAGCAATGTTCCCCGCTGTTCACCACACCTGTTAAATTTTAGAAACTTTCAGAAAATCCAAGCACACAGAGGCTGAACACACATCCTGACACACTGCCAACATCTCTGTGTGTAAAGGAGACACACACACTGAAAAAGCAGCTCCTTCAGAGTGTGTGATGGATCAGAGGTGAGAAATTCTTCTTACCGTGCAGCAGGATCACAGACAGCAGCCTCATTTTCATCCTCACAGTCCCGTTACAGAGCTCCTCACTGCTTCGGACCTCACCCTCCTCTCAGGAGACTCTCAACAGGAAGCTGTACCACTCTGACAAGAGGCACCGCCACAATAAAAGCTGCCCTAGATATACACCTGTGCCAGTCTCGCTGGGTGCTAGATTGGTGGCTGCCAATTGCTTCACAGATTGAATAGGTTATATGCAGAGAGGAATTTCCCTACAGGGATCAATGATATTATTAATCCATCTAGTTTCATCCAACGTCTTGTGGAGAAGGTGTCCAAGTGCGGAACACGACAGAGATTTTCCCTGGGTAGGATACAACTTTCTTATGCATCTTGATATGCAGTGAAAAAATAAACAATTATTTAAAAAAATGTATTTCATATGTATTTATTCATGTGTCGTAGTCATGGCACATGACCCATATGGAAAAATATATATGTCTTATAAAGTTTGTATCTGTCTTGTGTGAAACTTGTATGAAAAGCATGCAAGAGTGAAAACAGATATAAGATCCCTTGAAAAATTATGTAAATGAAACTTGTATGTTTTAGACAACATATGAAAGTGGCCACTTTCATGACTAAATCATCCATCCATCCATCCATCTTCATCCGCTTTATCCGGGGCCGGGTCGCGGGGGCAGCAGCCTAAGCAAAGAGGCCCAGACCTCCCTCTCCCCAGCCACCTCCTCCAGCTTATCCGGGGGAACACCAAGGCGTTCCCAGGCCAGCCGAGAGATATAATCTCTCCAGCGTGTCCTGGGTCTGCCCCGGGGCCTCCTCCCGGTGGGACATGCCTGGAACACCTCACCCAGGAGGCGCCCAGGGGGCATCCTTGTCAGATGCCCGAACCACCTCAGCTGGCTCCTTTCGATGTGGAGCAGCAGCGGCTCTACTCTGAGCCCCTCCCGGATGGCCGAACTTCTCACCCTATCTCTAAGGGAGAGGCCAGCCACCCTTCGGAGGAAGCTCATTTCTGCCGCTTGTATTTCTGCCGCTTGTATCCGCGATCTCGTTCTTTCGGTCACTACCCACAGCTCGTGGCCATAGGTGAGGGTAGGGACGTAGATCGACCGGTAAATTGAGAGCTTCGCTTTTACACTCAGCTCCCTCTTCACCACGACGGACCGGTGCAGCGTCTGCATTACTGCAGCTGCAGCCCCAATCCGTCTGTCGATCTCCGGCTCCCTTCTCCCATCACTCACGAACAAGACCCCGAGATACTTGAACTCCTCCACTTGGGGCAGGAACTCATCCCCGACCCGGAGTGGGCACTCCACCCTTTTCCGGCTGAGAACCATGGCCTCAGATTTGGAGGTGCTGATCCTCATTCCCGCTGCTTCACACTCGGCTGCGAACCGTTCCAGTGCGAGCTGGAGGCCCTCACCCGATGAAGCCAACAGAACCACATCATCCGCAAAAAGCAGAGATGAGATTCTGAGGCCACCAAAGCGAAAGCCCTCCGCCACTTGGCTGCGCCTAGAAATCCTGTCCATAAAAATTATGAACAGAACCGGAGACAAAGGGCAGCCCTGGCGGAGCCCATCACCCACCGGGAACGAGTCCGACTTATTGCCGGCAATGCGAACCAAGCTCCTGCAACGGTTGTATAGAGATCGAATGGCCCGTAGCAATGGGCCAGACACCCCATACTCCCACAACACCTCCCACAGGACACCCCGAGGGACACGGTCGAATGCCTTCTCCAAGTCGACAAAACACATGTAGACTGGTTGGACAAACTCCCATGCACCCTCAAGTATCCTGGAGAGGATAAAGAGCTGGTCCAGTGTTCCGCGACCAGGACGAAAACCGCATTGTTCTTCCTGTATCCGAGGTTTGACTAGCGGACGAACTCTCCTTTCCAGCACCCTGGCATAGACTTTCCCAGGGAGGCTGAGGAGTGTGATCCCCCTGTATATGACTAAATCATATAAGCCTTTTATGATTCACTATATGAAGTAAGTCAAATCTGATGCAAGTCTTTTATAGGTTTTTTCTATTTCTTTCCAATATGGGAAGAACTGCAGGCAGTTATCAACATCTCTATGATTATTCATACACTAGTTAGCATTGCTCATGTTAGTGAGATATCAAGACAGACTGTTGCATCGATAAGATTACCTACCATTGCAACATGAAAGCAATCCAGAATTTTAAAAAAGCATGTCAGCTCACAACAAGCTATTTATAGGTTATTTAATTACACCACATTATAGTAATGCAAGTGTCAGAGCAGTCAGAAACCTACGAAGTTTATTTAACAGTGAAACATGAAGTGTTGGGACTAACGCGTTATTAAGTAACGCGTTACAATAACTACGTTATTATTGTGGTAACGAGCACAGTAACTAGTTATTATGCCAAAACCAGGAACGCGTTACTCGTTACTGGGATTTAGATAGGGTCGTTATTCGTTACTTCGTGTGGTGGCATCGCGGAGCTTCCACAGATTCAGTAACATTAGCAAGTGGTGGAGGCCAGCAGGTGGATGAGAGAAAGGGGAGGCAAGAGGAGAGACCCGAAGCGGCCGCTGGTCCGAGAGTGTCAGGTGAACTGAACTTCAGGTAAGAAGTTATGACCTGCAGTCTCTCTGGGTCAGATATGAACCAAGTTTAGGTGGAGTTTATTTTCGTTGTGCTGACTTTTTCATACTGCGTGCTAGCTAGCATGATGGAGTTTCTATACAGCTGGGTGGTGCTATGTTACTGATGTTGAACTTTATTTTGTTCATAAGGTTAATTATTAGAGTTGCCAACCGTCCCGTAAAAAACGGAATCGTCTCGTATTCAGAGAAAATATTACGCATTTCTTATTGAGGTGAAAAGGAACAGTTTGTCCCGGACTTCAGCTAGAATGAAAAAGACACAAAGCTGGAGTTATTCTGTCGTTACGCTGCACAGCTGCCTCTTCTCTGATTCTCTCCCCCCTCCCTCTCCTGTTGCTACTTCAATCATGAAACTGATCAATGATCAGCTGATCGGCTTTTCTCTCTTGTTTGTTTATCGCCCACTTTGCGCCAGAAAGAGGAAACCAGCGGATGTCGCGCTAAACAACAGCAGCACGTTTAAGCTTGATCAGCTGATGTTAGAATTTATTTAATATTAATTTCTAGTATCAGCTGATGTTTGCTGGAGCCACAGCTGCAAAGCTGCTGGTCATGATGTCGGTTTGGTTATCTGGTGAGAGGGAAACATGAAGATGAAACCAGGAGATGTCCTTACTGAATCATCAGAGCTGAACAGGTGATGGAGAAACAGGTTTACCTTTTAGGTGACATGAATGAGTTGAAGTTATGAACTGTTTCTGAGAGACAAATAACACCAGGATGCTTTTCTAAGCAGCTGACAGCTGGTAACTGTGCAGGGGCGGGTCTAGCAAAGTGTTGCCAGAGGGCCAGGTAGGGCATTAACAGGGAGAGGGGGGCACAAAGACATACTTTCTTATTCTCATTTAAAATGTCTCACTTTTAAAAAAATAATTATCTGAGTCTTACAACAAACAATTGATAGATTGATGCATATATACCGTCAGAACAGTGTACATCACTGTCACAACAGTGTTTATTTTCATTCAAAGGCTTTATGATTTTTCCTATAATGGTGGGCCAGTCTCTAGTCAAAATGCCCGGGACGATTTTTTTGTCCCAGTCCAGCTCTGTATGCAGCTCATCTGCAGTCTGGTGTTACCTACATCTTCCTATTCAGAAGGCAGAATTCCCGAGTTCTGAGTACAATCGAAAGCACCACGACTGCAGTTTTTGTGTTGGATGTAAAAAGCAGGCTAGGATAGAATCAGGCGTGGGATTTCTCTCGTGGAAATGTGCACATTATCTTTTCCTTTCTATTGGTAGGTGGCACAGTGCACTTGTGGCAAGTAAGCAAGCAAGAAGACTGGCAATCTTGCTGGGTATCCAGTTACGGAAGCAACACATAAACAAGAGAATTCTGAGTAAAACCAAAGTTACTTTCCCTAGTAACTAGTTACTTTGAAAGTAACGAGTAACTTGAAGTAACTGAGTTACTTTTGATAGAAGTAACTAGTAATGTAACTAAGTTACTAATTTAAAGTAACTTACCCAACACTGGAAACATGTCAGTGTAACACGCACTTTTTTAAGGAGCAGGTTCATTCATGATTTATCATATTAAATTATACCCTTTAATTTACCTTTACGTATATTATATACGTAAATTATACCCTTTACAACAGTGAATAAACTCTAACAATCTTTAACCAAGTGATGAAGGCTTCATAAATGAACTCGCAACATGCTTGTTACCTTAAAGATACACCTGACAATTTATTCTGTTGGTTCACTCTTATTTCAAACTAGGTTTCTTACCTTTGATCAATGAACATGGATCTCTGAGATTTGTTGCGAGCAGCGCGTTACTTATTTTGTGTCCCAAAATTTAAAAGTGGAAATTTTTAAAAAGTGTTGCATCTTAGATTTGCTCGTGTTTGTGTGGGTGCTCCTGTGCTGCTGACCACAGTGTCAGACGTGATGTCCTTCAGTCTGACGTACTGTGGCCTGTCGGTGAGGTAGTCGGGGGGGTCCACCTCCATCCTGTTCAGTTTTTCCTAAAGCATACAGGGCCGGATGGTATTAAAGGCACTGGAAAAGTCAAGAAACAGGATCCTGACCGTGCCTTTTCCCCCATCCAGGTGTGAGTGGGCTCTATGCAGGAGGTACAGGATGGCATCCTCCACTCCGACACCCACCTTGTAGGCGAACTGTAGTGGGTCCTGGGCATGTTGTACCTGTGGTCGGAGGAGGTTGAGGAAGAGCCGCTCTAGAATCTTCATAAGATGTGATGTCAGTGCCACCGGTCGGAAGTCATTCAGCTCATTGGGCCGGTTCCTTTTGGGGACCGGGACGATGCAGGATGTCTTCCATAGGGCGGGCACTCTCCCCAGTTGCAGACTGAGATTGAAGACTCGTTGTAGCGGCTCCCCAAGTTCAGCAGCACACGCCTTTAGCATCCTAGGACACACCTTGTCTGGGCCTGCTGCCTTTCTGGGGCGAAGCTTCCTCAGTTGTCTCCTGACCTGATCCACTGTCACATTGGGAGATGTTTGGGAGGAGGGGAGGGGGAGAAGATGTCTTGCTGCTGAGAGAGGGATTGGAGGAGGGGGGTGTCATGGTGTCAGGAAGGGGGGGAAGCGAGGGAGGTAGGAGAGTGGGGAGAGGACTCTGTAGTAAAGGTGAGGGTGAGGGTGGGGGGGTTGTGGGCTGGTCAAACCTGTTGAAGAAGTTGTTGAGTTCGTTTTCCTTCTCCACAGTCCCCCCCACTGTGCTGTTCTAGGTGTTGTGGCAAAGGTAGGATGATTTGCCACTGAATTTTAGCTGTGAAAGTATGCTTGTAGGTCACATTCACAAAGGTAGGAGGGTTTAACACTTAATTTCGTGTTGTGCGCATGCACAGAAACAACGGGTAGGATGGTTTGTCAGGTAGGATGGAATCCCAGAACAGCAGACTTTATTCACCGTGCCCAGTAATGTTTGCTCTGCAGCAGTCTGAGCGACAGTGAGGTGAATAAATTGTCCATTGTGACATTTCTCCCATCATCCAAAAATGGCTCCATCAGTTTCATGACCACATTCTCTGCCTACCTCTCTCCCTTCTGACGACTGGGGTCATTTGCCAAGTAAGGAAATGCACTGCAGACATATTTGGTCTCCAAATTCGTGGCCATCCAGAACCTGATCCCAAATTTGTCTGGCTTGGTTGCGATATACTGTGTGAATGGACCTTGGTAGGAACAGCTGTTCATCCATGGTCACGTGTTCTCTTGTAGTCATTGTGTGTGAATGTGAGAGTGAATGAATAGTGGAATTGGAAAAAGCTTTGAGTGTATAGAAAAGCGCTTTATAAATGCAATCTATCATTATTATTATTACAGTGATAAAGACTTCTGTTTGTCACCCCAGGAGACAAGTTTCCTCACGTGAAGAAAATATCCGAACATGCAGTTTGGGAGAAGATTTACAGTTTTAATGACAACAATGACAACTCCAACAATTATGACCCAGGTGTCATCTACATATCTGTACCAGTGGCTAGGTACTCTCCTTTTTAAAAAGCCAAGAGACTTTCTTTCCACTTCCTCCATGTAAAGGTTGGCTACAGTAGGTGACGCCAGGGAGCCTATGGCACATCCATGTTCGTGTCTGTAGAAAACCTCGTTATATTTGAAATATTGTGGAGGTAAGGCAGAGGTCTAACAGTGTGCCATTCTGTTCGGGGGTGAAGTTGGTTGTAGCAAGGTGTTTTGAAATGTTGTAAGTGGCTGAGTTCATGCTGCTAACAATGGGTCTCAGTGGAATACCTTCAAGCAGTATGTAATTTAATTACTTTTTTGCCATAGTAATCCCTTGCTTTACACTTTACTGGATTGCAGTACTGCCCAACTCTGGTAATGTCAGGTAATAAGTCAGTGCAGAGCTGAAGGAAAACTTTTAAAAAGGAAAGTAGCACAGCAAACTCTCCAAATACACACTCCCTGCTTTTATAGTGGTTACTTGAGCTTCTATTTGAAACTAGTTAATTAAGGACATTTTAAATTGAAAAGATCAGTCAAGGTTAAAAGAAATGATCTTAGTGAGTATCATATTTACAATGTGTGTTTTGTTTTTTTTATCGTATTCAGTCCTCCTCAGTGCCCAACATCAACACATCAAGAACGTTAGCACTCTCCAGAAACTAAAACCAGACCAAAAGATGCAACATTTTACCTTTTAATGATGAGGTTCAATGGGCGGTTAAAATTGGCCTCAACTGGTCAGAATGCAAAATCGCAATCAATCTGTTGCTGTATATCACGATTTATTTCATTCTTATCAGTGATAGCATAACATTCATTTAACTGTCTTAATCACATATCAGCCCATTGATGATCAGAAACGTCTTCTAATGTTTCTAATAGAGTTCAAATATTGAGGGTGAGCACAAAAACTACTATGGTCCAGAAGAGCTTCGGTCAAACAATGGACACACGCGTGGGGAGATGAACACTGCATACCGACAGCATCGATCTCCGCCCAATGATACACAAGCAGTTGTTTTTATAACATCAGGGTATTATTTATGACGCCCCCTCATGCGTCAAAGCAGATACAATACATGGATATGCAAATGTTCTGTTGATGACTTTTGACACATTTAAAAGGACATCTTCTCCGTCTCGAGGCCAGGTGCTTCCTATTAATCTTCTAACTCTCGCTCATCTCCTGGAACAAACTGTCCCTTAGGCAGACACAGTTTTGCAGTCACAAGCTTTTGCAAACTATTATTTGAACTCTTACCTAAATATGAGTCTAACTACTGTTTGTGTGTGTGTCTCAACCTCCAACGCACTCAGACTCACCCCGCCCGTTGATGCTTCTAACCTTTTACTAGACAGAAGCTCTCTGTGATCGGTGTAATAATCTTAACTAAGAACATGTGTAATTTACTGAATAAATGCTTTGATGAAATGATAATTAATGTAATGGTAATGATGATGGTTATGAATAGTAGCAGTAAAATATTTCCCTGATCTCCACATTTTCTACTGACTGCCACCCTGTCATGGTGCTGTGCTTGGAGACCAGCTGCTCTCCAGCAATCTTGAACAAAGACTCAGACATTAATGTGTTTGTGGTGAGAAACTTTAATAGTTCATTATTACAGCGCAAAACCTGTGTAATACACACACAGTCACAGCTGTCATGTCTGAAAATACAAGTCATTGCAGAGCTGCAGGAAAACCTTTAAACATCCAAAAATATTTTACTTAACCCTTAAAAAGCCAGTCAGAGTGGGCATGCTCCGTTTTGCATAACTATTTTTAAATCCCAGTAGCACTGCAACCATGTAAAATAGCGCAATTTTTTTTTTTGCATATGAAACCGGAGGAGTTGTACTTACATCAGCTTGTCCTATAGCTTTGCAAAAATTGCATAAAAAGCACTTGCAGCAACAAAAACATAATATCCCAGAAACATGCTTTGCCGATCCGATCAGCTGTTCGTAACACTTCCTACGTTCATCAGCGCGAACTATCGCATATCCGCCGTGACCTGCCCGAAACCAGAAGTGACGTCATTTTCGCAGAAATGTAGTTTGTTACCATCAGGCCCTTCTAAGCCTATACTGGTGTTTTTAAAAGTTATGTTTGACTTTATGACTTTCTGTGTCGTTTCTGGGATGCTTAGAATTCAAATTGTACTGCTGGAAATAGCATATGCATCAAAATAAACTATTTTTTTGCAAATCTGCATTATAATACTTATTTTCGTTTTTCCTGCAGTATATAAAAATTGGCGTATTTCAAAAATAAAACTATGAAGACACTTAATAAAATAAATTTCCTGTGATGGGAAACTATTTTGTGCAACTTTTTTGTATTTACAGTTTTGAGGAATAAGCATCTTAAATTTCGCTAACTAGAAATATATGTTAACAAAAAAAAGCGATTTTCAGTTTTTTTGTAGTTTGTTGCACTTTTTTTGCAATTTATGTAATTACTATGCACTTAATGCATACATGTTATTAAAATCTGGGCTATAATGGTTGTATTGGTGTACAGTAACTTGAAATGCTCCCCAAAATGGCAGCATGTAAAAATATAAAGAAAAGCTCTGGCAGAATTGGTTCAATGGTAGGTCTTGAAGGGTTAAAAGCACTTTTAAAAACAACCACAAAGTGCTGCATAATAAGACAAAACATGTAAAATCCCAGGCCCAGCAGTAAAGATACAACAGCAAAGCTGACACTCTGAAGACACACCCCCTTTTATACTGGTTACTGGAGCTTCGGGGGGGGGGCAATGATGAGACAGTAGGATGAAGGTCCTCCATAAGGCAGAGTGCGTCCTCACTTTCCTCTTCAAAGACAAACATCAGCAATTTCAGCTCAGATCTGGTGACCTTTGACCTTCCCTAACACACACATGTATGTGCTCTGTGACTCAGCTGACACACTTCTTACCTTTTAGCTTCCTCCAAAGGAGCAGAACTCAAACCAGAACCAGGAGAACCACAGAAACCAGACCTGACATGATGGAGGCTGTGAGAGGAGGGCCAGAAGAGCGACGACGAGTGGTTGTGGTTGTTGTAGTAGTAGTAGTAGTAGTAGTAGTAGTAGTGGTAGTAGTAGTAGTAGTAGTGGTAGGTTTTACAGTAGGAGGATCTGCCGGAACAATGACAAAGATGGTTCAGTCAGTTTATTATCTGGTCAGTTCATCAGTTCCAGTAGTCTGTGGAAGCTTCCTCACTGATAGACAGAGCTGTCTGAATTCTTGAAATACTAAAGAAATGAGCTTCAGGTTTTTCCTGTGTCGCCTCCTGTAGAAGAGGATACACTGAGACTGTCTGTCATGAAAGTCTTTATTTATGGACTTTATCAGGCACAGGATGGAGAGGAGTGCAGTGATGGTCTGGGCGTACCCATCTTCTTCTCTCATATTCATCTCAAGACCGCAGACAGAAATCAGCATTATAGAATAAACGAGTTAGATCAGGATCAACTGCAGACGATTGGAACGAGTGATTCTGCCTATCCTGAGTCCTCTCCTATACTGTCCTCACACACATGACTGCAAGCCTGCCTACAATACCAATGGACAGGTGTGTCAACTGTGGTGGGCCCGATCAGCAGAGGAGATGGTCTCATTCCAAACAGACTCCCTGCATCTTTCACAGCAGCAATGAGATGTGCTTTTCTCTGTGGTTAAACCTTAGTGACTCACATTTATATTTATATTAAATATTCTCCTCTTGAAAGAGAAACATGGGCCTGAAAAGAAACTAATGTTCACATCTGTCAGTCACAACCTGACACTGAGTCTCTTTAGTAAATCCAGCAGAGTTTTAAAGTCAAATAGAGGTTTTGTGCCACCACAGTGAAGATGGACTTCTTTGTTCCTTCTTTAATATTCCAACCTTTGTAATGATGGGATAATTTTCTCTGGCTGCTCTGTTTATGTGACCTGAATACATTAAGAGAACATGTATCGATAAAGTAAGATATAACCTACCACCTTTCATTGATCTCTATGACATTTCTACTAAAGTCCAGGAAAAGAGGTTGAATAAGAAAGATCATTGCACTGACCTCTGACTGTCAGCCTGCTTTCATGAGTATGTGGATGATCCTCAGTGGAGCACGAGTAGAGACCTTCATCAGACTTCTGAACATTAGTGAGAGTCAAATTTTCTTTAGGATCAGATCCAATCATGTCCCCATCTTTATAGAAATAAGACTTCACCGGTTCACCGTCTCTGCTTTGACAGAGCAGAGTCACATTACTTCCTGTCCACACAGGAGATGAAGGGGCCTTCAGGATCAGAGAACCAGCTGACCAACAGAGACACAAACAGAGTGATACAGAGACAGACTTCCACCAACACACAGAGTCATACAGACACAGCTGGAACATCTGTACCTGAAACAATGATGTTGACTTCATCACTACGCTGATGCCCAGATGAGCTTTCACAGAAGTAAGCTCCATCAGAGGGGTTACGCAACTTGAGTTGACACAGAGAATTTTTAAGAACAAGGCCTTCAGCTGCTCCACATCTCTCAGTGATTCCTCCTCTGGTCCTCTTCACTGTCCATCCATCAACTCTTTGTTCATCATCATCATCACAAGACAGAATCGCTAGAGCAGCACCATTGAAGAACTGCTTGTAATCTGGAGTTACACTCAGAGAGACTGAAGGGCAGACAGATACACAGACAGACTAAATGTATTTGTGTTCTTGTTGGAGTCTCACTGATGGTTTTCACTTCCATCAACTCACCTGCAGAAACAGTCAGTGCAGAGAGATGCAGCACACACACACCTGCAACAGGAGGACAGCGGTCACTGAAGGTCAGAGGTCACTGAGGGTCAGTGAAAGTGTGACTGTATACTACAGGGGTGGGGAACTCCAAGCCTTGTGTTCTGCAGGTTTCAGAATCAGAATCAGAATCAGAAAGGGTTTTACTGCCAAATGTTGAGCAGGTTTACAACATTAGGAAATTGCTGCGGTGCTTCAGTGCAAACATACTGTCAGATAACATGTGTCCTTGATCTAACACAGCTGATTTAAATAGCTAAAACATCCTCGACATGTCTTGAAGTTCTCCAGAGGCCTGGTAATAAAATAATCATTGGAGTCAGGTGTGTTGACCCAGGGTGAGATATAAAACCTGCAGGACACCGGCTCTTGTGGCCTGGAGTTTGACACCCCTGGTGTACGAGCTTCATCCTCTTATAGGGTGTGCAAAAAAAAATTGCATAAACCCTGCATGGTTTATCAAAAGAGGTGGGCATTACCAAAGTACAGATACTTTGTTGCTGTGCTTAAGTGGTAAAAGTGGGCGGGGCAATAAGTCACAGTACTTCAAGCTGGTCAAGAAGGCTCACCAGCGCCTCTTCTTCTTGAGGACTCTGAGGAAGAACCACCTGTCCTCAGACATCCTGGTGAACTTCTATCGTTGCACCATCGAGAGCATCCTGACCAACTGTATAACAGTCTGGTACGGGAACTGCTCTGCCTCGGACCGGAAGGCGTTGCAGAGGGTCGTGAAAACTGCCCAGTGCATCGCCGGAGCACCACTTCCTGCCATAAAGGACATCTACAGGAAGCGGTGTCTGAAAAGGGCTGGGAAAATCATCAAAGACCCCAGTCACCCATCACATGGACTCTTCACCCTCCTGCCCTCTGGGAGGCGCTACAGGAGCCCCCGGACTAAGACCACCAGGTACCGGAACAGCTTCTTCCCCACAGCTGTCAGACTCCTGAACTCTGCCTCCTGACATCTGACCCACGTTAAACTCATGGACTGAACATACACACACCCACAATGGACAACTGTACCCTCAAACACAATAATAACATGGACTGAACCACCACTCACAACCACTAGCACTTTATATAGCCTCTGTAGAAACTATCTACACCCTCACTTATCTTAACTGCACTACTGTATAGCTCTGTGTAAATAATCATTCTGTACATTCGATAATCTTTAATTCTACAACTGTTTACAACTTGCATAGTTCACATTTCTGTATAGCTCTATATCTCAGATTTCTGTAAAGTTATTTATTTCATATTCTGTATAGTTTTTCATATTTATATCATGTTCATATCCTGTACATAGCTTGTACTCACTACAGCCTGTACATACTTATAGTTATAGAATATTCACAACATACTTCATACCGTGTACATTATAACATACCATAATAGACCCATTTCTGTAATATACTTACATATCTATACTATTGCTAATATATATTGTAATATATCTATATCACTAAAGCACTTCTGGATGGATGCAAACTGCATTTCGTTGCCCTGTACCTGTGCATGTGCAATGACAATAAAGTTGAATTCTATTCTATTCTATATGATTTTTGCAGCGATTTGTGTGATTAACAGTTCATTCAACGGGTATTAAACCTATGCAAGTGGTGCATCCATGTTCAGATGAGGCTTTGATGGCCTATAAGTGAAGTTCACTGAACTAAAGAATGTGGTTTGATGATTGTTGACATGCTCTCCAAATAGAAGTTTTTCCTCCTAGCAAGGAAATACAGGTACAGCAGTCTGCTGAAAGGGATCTCCTGAGAAATCTTCAGAGGCCCAGTGAGAAGCGAGAAACATTCCAGGCATAGCTGACAGCCCAGGCAGTGGTTGAGGTCAAAGGTCGAGCTGGTTGGGGCCCATCATGAGATCAGACTTTGGAGCCACAGCAAGGACCATGAAACTGCGTTGGAATGAGAGCTGTGCCAAGGGGGATTTCCAGAGGCCAACAGAGGAGATTGTGGACGACGGACGGGCACCTGAAGGATGAGGGGAGCGTGCCAAGCTCCATCGACAGCGCAGAGGGAATCTAAGGATGGCATCATGATTCTGTGAAAGCACAGGAACCAGAAGCTATGGTGGTGATGACAGCAGTTTCCTATGACCATCACCTAATGCTGTGCCACTATACTGTGCATACGATGGCACGCTGAAGACTGCTGGGATCATAACAGCAGTAAGATAACTGGACCCAGCACCTTTTTCCACAGAGGGGTTTTTCTGCAGAGGTTGGACAATGGAGGAGTCATAAGTATTCCTACTGCAGGATGAAGGCCTGAAGTGAGGTGATGGGGGTTGATAGAGGCCAATTCAAGTGCTTCTGACCATTTCAACTGCCTGCAAAATAGCAGAGAGACCCTCCTGGATTTATCAGAGCCACTGCAAAAAGGTTGAGGTCCCAGGAAACCCCAGCACCCCCAAGACAGCACAATAGAGAAATCTCACACTTGGTTGTTTCAGTGGTGAGGGGGGAGTGCTGATTGAGCCCCCGTAGGGTAAGCTCGCACTTCAACCTCCAGCCTCTGATCAACTCTAGGGCAACCAAGTGCGAGGCGTGACGGACCTGTGTGCAACCATGGGAAGGTGGACCCTCTTGGTTACCTTTACTACGACGCTCACTTTTACAGGACCCCAGCTGGTGCCGGAAACAGCTGAACCAGGAGGCAGGCAGAAAAGATGGACACATGACAACTCTCACCTAAGAGACATGACGCAAGACCACATCCCTCCGCGGATGAACAATGCCTGGTACCGTTATATCCACGACAGAACAAAAGCAGAATCGGCAAATACAGACTATTATGTCTGTTCCCATCTACCCAGCACGGCAACATACCCCACACTATATGTGTTCCTGGACCAACTCCCAGGGAAGAACTACTCTATGATATTAGCAGAGAGAGAGGGATTTTGCATCCTCTTCAATAAAACATGCGGCATTTACATACTGGACGATGTACACTCATTAAACATGACTGATACCCTGAATGCTTTGAGACAGATCCAGCAGGCTCAAAATCAGGACTATGTAAGTGATACAAGTGACTGGCTTTCTTGGCTCTACACTGGCTCCTGGTTACAGGTGCTAAAAAGACTACTCATCGGAGTTGGGATATTTTTACTTTTATTTTGTGTCTTTGTAACGTGTATATTGCCATGCCTAAAACTCATGATTAACCGCATAATATTTTCTACTGTTGCTGCATACATAGCCATGACAAGTGATGATGATAATGACCCCAACCTGTTGGAACATGAAGACTTTGTGTAATTAATGATGATGTGACAGAAAATGTACAACAAGATGTTACAAACTGATATCTCACTTAAAGTTTTTACTGACAACAGGAGGGAATGTCAATGGAAAATTGTACTTAGTAATCAGTATAATCTTTTAGTGATATAAGTTTGCATATGGTAGAATACTGCATGTAGTTATTTGTGTGTAGAAGTATATAGTTGGTGGCATATTGAAAGAATGTCTCATCCTAGGAGGTCTGTAACATTCTAAGGTGTTCACACCCACATCCCAGGAGCATGAGAGAGGTCGTACCTTGTCTTATTGTTTTACGGCAGGATTAACGTAGCTATGTCAGTTTTAGTTTAAGTGCTTCTTTACATATAGATGACCAAGGATGTACCTTTTGTGCTTTCATGTTATATGACCCTTTGATCAGCAGGACACCACACACACACACACACACACACACACACACGCACACTGAAGTATAAATAAAGACCGGGGCAGTTTCTCAGCACGAGTCTCAGTCTGGAGGCTGCCCTTGCTAGCAAGAAGTTCTGTGTGTTTCTCTTCTCTAAGTCTTTGCTGAAGAAGTGTTTTAGAATATATTCCTTAACAACTTCACAGCCTGTACTTTTTAACTTTTATTGAGTAAAGAAGTTTCTTCAGTGCTTCATCTTTTACTGGAGTATTTTCTAACACAGGTAAGAAAATACCTGGTGTTTGTATGGAGTGGTAGCGATGTACCATGGCGTACAAAGTTTGGGGCTCTGTCTGGACAAGTAAGGCAAGCAGTGCTTTAAACTAAGTCTGATAAGACATGAGACGTAAAACAGACCATTATAAATCATTCCTCTCCTGTCATCACAGACAGCGCCATCATGAAACTCCTCATCTCTCAGTGAAAAGGCATAGTGACAGATTAGATTCCTCTTGGCTAACATGATAATGATGTCGAGGAAATATATATATATAAAATTTGAAAAAGCTGTTAATAACTCCTTTACTTTATAATTTGAATCATTATTGGTGATACAGCGGATAGAAGTGCGGAAGTGGGGGGTGGTCACTGCACAGAGCTTTCAGAGGATAGCTCTATCATTACAGATTGAGGAATAGTGGACCCGAGGCAGCATTGAGGGATCCCTGACACTGCTGGCTAAGGATAAACATTGATTTGGTAGAATTAAGTATCATAATGGGACTACACAAGCAACACAAGGGAGGCAAGGAGAAAAAACCTAAAGGCTAGGAAATCACAGAGTTGCAAAAATAACTAAGAACCATCAATTAAAAAACAAAAAACAGAACCACGACAAGGAATCTAGACCCAGCAGTCTTAGCCAATTATACGCCAGTATCCAACCGTCCTTTCATGTCAAAGAGTAGTTGTCAAACAGCTAACAGATCATCTGCAGAGGAATGGCTTATTGGAAGAGTTTCAGTCAGGTTTCAGAGCTCATCACAGCACAGAAACAGTGAAGGTTACTAATAATCTTATCTGATAGTGGACTCATGTCAGTGTTTTGAACGGGTTATAAAACAACAGTGTAAGAACAGTTTCATGGTGTAAGATGCCAGTTTTGACAAGTACAGACTAGTGGAGAGTCGTCTGGATTATCAGTGTAACGGTCTCATCCTTCACTTTCTCTTTCTGTGTCCTTTTCATTAGAAACTCTCAATCCCACCCCCACATCACCCTGACTCGTATCATGAACAGGCTTGTGTCCACATGAACGTGCAGACTTTCCCTTTTGAAAAACAAAAAAAAACAGAGTCTTTTTACATAAAATGCACAAAATCGATCTCCAGCACCGTCACAGGAAGGTGCTGATCAATAAAGCCTGCAAACGGTAACAAAGCACATGTAGCCAAATAAAGGCACACAGCTCTGATGCATAAAGACTTTATAAAAAAGCAGAGTTCATGACAACCTTCTCTCTTTAAGAAGTTTTTCCAAACTCTGTGCTCACTGCTCTAAATGAGCATTTACATGTGGATGAGCTCAAAGTTTGCAGACTCTCTAACAGAGTTTAGAGTTATTAACACACACTCTCATCCAGGTTAGAAACCCAGAGGAACAACCCCCCTGTCCACCACACCTGCGTTATTTTAGAAACTTTCAAAAAGTTCAAGCAAAGAAAGGCTGAACACACATCCTGACACCCTGCAAACATCTCTGTGTGTAAAGGAGACACACACACTGAAAAAGCAGCTCCTTCAGAGTGTGTGTTGGATCAGAGGTGAGAAATTCTTCTTACTGTGCAGCAGGATCACAGACAGCAGCCTCATTTTCATCCTCACAGTCCCGTTACAGAGCTCCTCACTGCCTCCGACCTCACCCTCCTCTCAGGAGACTCTCAACAGGAAGCTGTACCACTCTGACAGGAGGCACCGCCACAATAAAAGCTGTCCTAGATACACACAGGTGCAAGTTAACCAGTATCCAGCATCATGCTCAGACAGCACAGGCCTCCCAACCACAGTCCACAGTGGATTAGTCTTCTTTAGTCTTTAGTCTTTAGTCTTTTTATTTTGTTATGGGGTTTTTGTAATTTGTTGTGGGGGTTTTGTAATTTGTTGTGGGGTTTTTGTGTTTTGTTGTGGGGTTTTTGTAATTTGTTGTGGGGTTTTTGTGTTTTGTTGTGGGGTTTTTGTAATTTGTTGTGGGGTTTTTGTAATTTGTTGTGGGGTTTTTGTATTTTGTTGTGGTTTTTTCTGTAATTTGTTGTGGGGTTTTTGTAATTTGTTGTGGGGTTTTTGTATTTTGTTGTGGGGTTTTTGTAATTTGTTGTGGGTTTTTTTAAATTTGTTGCGGTTTTTTAATTTGTTGCGATTTGCACTTCCCAGCCACCGTACCTTATTAATGTAGACCTTAAAATAATCTGCAAAGCTCTCTCAAAAAGATTAGAGAAAATAACGCCCCTTTTAATTCATCCTGACCAAACTGGTTTGATAAAAGGTAGGCACTCATCAACAAATACACGTAGATTACTTAATTTAATAGACTACTCATGTCACAAACTGAAAGCAGGGACTCAAGCGCAGAGCAGGTTGACGTCTCAGAACACGATTTATTTACACACCAGTGCAATACTATATACAGTGAAGGGGAAAGTCCAGGGTTCCAGGGGATTAGGGGAAGGCTCTCTCTCTCTCTCACGCTCGCTCACGTCCTCACAGCCGACTCACACACGTCCGTACCACGGGGAGGTCACAGGTCCGGGAAGATAAACTGGAACAGGGAAGGGAGAAATCACTCACAAATCACGAAGGTAGGGCGTAAAGGTATAAGACCAAAAGAAAGACTAACGTCAGTAGCTCAATCATCCAGCGATGAGAGGATCTGTGACCCAGCCTCAAATAGTAGATGGGTAATCAGCTGATCGCCAACAGCTGTGTGAGCCAAGGGCGGGAGCCAGCTGTGAGCTCCGCCCAGGCAGAGAGGCAGGGGAGAGAGAGAGAAAGCAAAAACACAAGTGTAGCCTTGTGAGGCCGGCTGGGCAGGCACAGGGACCATGACAGTACCCCCCCCCCCCCCCCCCCCCTCAACGGGAGCCTCCCGGCGACCCACCGGGCTTACCTGGATGCCTGCGATGGAAGTCCCGAAGCATATTCTTGTCCAGAATAACCGCCGGAGGCACCCAGGAACGTTCCTCTAGCCCGTAGCCCTCCCAATCCACCAGGTACTGAAAACCCCTGCCCCGGCGCCGGGAGTCCATGATGCGGGAGATGTCGTAGACCAGCTGACCACCCACAAGCCGGGGGGGCGGCGGGGCCCTGGCGGGAGGACACAGCGGGCTGGAGAGCACAGGCTTGACCTGGGACACATGGAAAACATTGTGAATCCGCATGGTACATGGCAGCTTGAGGCGAACGGACACAGGGTTGACAATGGAGTCTATGGGAAAGGGGCCAATGAGGTGACAGCTTCTTAGACTCGGTCCGTAACGGCACAAAACGGGTAGACAGCCATACCTGTTGACCGACGGAGTATTCAGGGGCCGTGTCCGGTGACGGTCAGCGAGGGCTTTGTTGCGCTCCTTAGTGCGGAGTAGAGCGGCCCGAGTAGCATGCCAGGCCCAGCGGCACCTGCGGAGGTGAGCCTGAACAGAGGGGACAGAGTGCTCACCTTCGACAGCTGGGAGCAGGGGTGGTTGGTAGCCCAGGGATGCCTCAAAGGGTGACCTGCCCGTGGCGGCGGTGGCTGTTGTGGGCGTATTCGATCCATGGCAGCTGTTCACTCCAAGTTGATTGATTGTGGGAGGCAACACACCGGAGGGCAGCTTCCAACTCCTGGTTAGCCCGTTCGGACTGTCCGTTGCTCTGCAGGTGGAAACCGGAAGAGAGGCTGACCTTGGCTCCCAGCGCGGTGCAAAATTCCTTCTATACTCGGGAAGTGAATTGTGGTCCTCTGTCTGAGACGATGTCCTCGGGGATCCCGTGGAGCCTGAACACATGTGAGGTGAGGAGCCGAGCCGTCTCCAGAGCAGTAGGGAGTTTAGGAAGGGCGACAGTGTGCGGCCTTAGAGAAACGGTCGATGATAGTTAGTATAGCGGTGTAACCTGCAGAGGGAGGCAGTCCAGTGATGAAGTCCAGAGCGATGTGTGACCATGGTCGGGCCGGCGTAGGGAGAGGTAGGAGACGGCCCAACGGCGGTTGGTTTGACCGCTTGTTCTGGGCGCAGGTCGGACAGGCGGACACAAACTCCCTGGTGTCCCTCGCCATGGTGGGCCACCAGAAGTAGCGTCGAAGGAAGGACAGGGTGAGGAGGACCCCGGGGTGACATGAGAAACGGGCAGTGTGAGCCCACTGGAGTACCTGGGAGCGGACCGCCGAGGGGGACGAAGAGGCGGCCAGTCGGGCCGGTACCAGGATCCGGTTCAGTCTCTTGTGCCTCCTGAATGAGGGATTCAATCTCCCAGGAAACGACTCCAACCACCCAGGCCGCTGGCAGAACGGGTTCAGGGTCCGACTCCTCCTCCTCATTTAAGATGGCGCCGGTGAGGTCGGCTGCCGTCACGACTGCTCCGACCACTTTTTCTTTGTCTTTGTTTTTTAAGTTGGTTTTCAGCGTTTCTAAATCGGCAAAATCATCACCATTGGGTACATTAGGTATGACAGTGACACTCTTGTTTCTATTGGTTTACAATGTACTCACAATTCGAAGTTTTTAACTCCGGATCCGAGCTGGCCGAGTGAGATCTCGAGGGAGAACAAAGGGAAGCGGCGGCGGCCTAGAGGGAAGCGAGCCGGCGTCAGGAACAGGCTGAGAGCTCGTGCACACCGCACACCTCTGCCTAGCATCCTGCTCGCCAACGTCCAGTCACTGGAGAACAAGCTTGACGACCTCAGGGCCAGGATAAAGTTCCAGAGAGACATTCGGGACTGCAATCTCCTCTGCTTCACCGAGACATGGCTGAACCCAGCGGTGCCGGACCACGCCATCCAGCCGGCCGAGTTCTTCTCGGTTCACCGCATGGACAGGACACGGGACTCGGGGAAGTCAAGGGGAGGCGGCGTGTGTTTAATGGTGAACAACAACTGGTGCAACAGTGCGAACGTTGTTCCTCTCACACGCTCCTGCACACCAAATCTGGAACTACTGTCCATCATGTGTCGTCCTTTTTATCTACCTCGGGAATTTACATCGGTCATTGTAAGTGCCGTTTATATTCCACCACAAGCGGACACGGTCACCGCCTTATGCGAGCTGCATGAGGCACTCACACAGCACCAGACACAACACCGGGATGCTGCGCTTATTGTGACGGGGGACTTTAATAGCGCCAACCTCAAACGCGCAGTGCCGAACTTTTATCAACACATCACCTGCCCCACCAGGGGTGAAAGGACACTGGACCACTGCTACACTACAGGACGGCTACAAGGCACAATCCCGCCCCCCGTTTGGCAAATCTGATCACGCCGCCATCTTCCTCATGCCAAAATACAAACAAAGGCTGAAACAGGAAGTTCCGGTTCAGAGGAAGGTCGCGCGCTGGACGGATCAATCGGTGGCCGCGTTACAGGACGCACTCGATGACGCAGACTGGGGCATGTTCAGAAACAGCTCCGACGATGACGTCAACGTGTTTACGGAAGTGGTTGTGGGATTCATCGGGAAACTAGCGGATGATACCGTGGAGACAAAGACTATCAAAACGTTTCCCAACCAGAAGCCGTGGGTGGATAAAACCATCCGCGACGCTCTGAGATCCCGCACCGCTGCCTACAACACGGGACTCATGACGGGGGACATGGACCCGTACAAAGCCGCGTCATATAACGTGCGGAGGGCGGTGAAAGAGGCGAAGCAGCGCTACGGGAGGAAACTAGAGTCACAACTCCAACAGAGTGACTCTAGGAGCCTGTGGCGGGGACTAAGGACAATAACGGACTATAAAGCACCAACAACCGGTATGACGAACGCGGCCGTGACTCTGGCAGACGAGCTGAACACTTTCTATGCTCGCTTCGAGGCTGCAGCTAAGGTCTCCAACAATGCTAGTGTTAGCGGCACTAACGGCTGCAGACAGGAAGATACTGCCAGCACCGGAAACGTGCTCGTCATCTCCGAGCATGAAGCAAGGAGAGCCTTCAAGAGAGTGAACACCAGGAAAGCAGCAGGACCAGACGGCATCCCAGGTCGTATCCTAAGAGACTGCGCATACCAGCTAGCTCCTGTGTTCACTGAGATATTCAACATCTCTTTATCTCAGTCGGTGATCCCCACATGCTTCAAAGAGTCCATCATTGTTCCTGTCCCGAAGAAACCCCACCCTGCTTCTCTCAATGACTATCGCCCTGTAGCCCTCACCTCAGTAGTGATGAAGTGCTTTGAACGCCTGGTCAAAGACTTCATCATTTCTTCACTACCAGACACACTGGACCCACTACAGTTCGCTTACCGTCCAAATCGTTCCACAGACGATGCCATCTCTCATCTCCTCCACACATCACTCACTCACTTGGACACTAGAAGGGGGAATTATGTTAAAATGCTCTTCATAGACTACAGCTCTGCATTTAACACCATAATTCCCTCCACACTCACCACCAAGCTGGAGCATCTGGGACTCAGCTCATCTATGTGTCAGTGGATCTCCAACTTCCTAACTGGCAGACCACAGGCAGTAATGATGGGCGGACATGTCTCTGCCTCCACCACTCTCAGCACTGGAGCCCCCCAGGGGTGTGTTCTGAGCCCCCTGCTGTACTCTTTGTACACATATGACTGTGTGGCCACTACCAGCTCCACCACCATCATCAAGTTTGCTGACGACACCATCGTGGTGGGCCTGATCTCTGATAACAACGAGACGGCCTACCTGAAGGAGATTAGGAATCTGGAGAACTGGTGCCAGAGGAACAACCTCCTTCTAAACGTCAGTAAGACAAAGGAGCTGATAGTGGACTTCAGCATTGAGCAGGAGAGGAACTACCAGACCCCCGTCATCAACGAGTGCCCAGTGGAGAGAGTGGACAGCTTCAAATACCTCGGAGTTCACATCACGCAGGACCTGTCATGGTCCTGTCACATCAACACCGTGGTGAAAAAGGCCCGTCAGCGTCTCTACCACCTCAGACGCTTGAGAGACTTCCAACTGCCCTCCAAGGTGCTCAGGAACTTTTACTCGTGCACCATAGAGAGCATCCTGACGGGAAACATCTTAACCTGGTTCGGGAACAGCACCATGCAGGACAGACGAGCTCTACAGAGGGTTGTGCGGTCAGCTGAGTGCACCATCCGCTCCGAGCTCCCTGACCTGCACTCAATCTGCAGCAGGCGGTGCTGGACCAAGGCCAGGAAGATCGTGAAGGACCTCAGCCATCCCAACAACAGACTGTTCTCTCTGTTGAGGTCAGGAAAGCGATTCCGCTCCCTGAAGACCAACACAGAGAGACTGAGGAGGAGCTTCTTCCCGCAGGCGATACGGTCTCTCAATCACACCACCACACAGTACTGACCCACACATACAGTTCTTACACACACACTGGACTTTCTGGACTTTGGTTTTGCACAACACTGGTCACTATATTCTTCATTTCCGGTTAATACTTGTACAGCTGCTGTTATTGTGTATATATTTATTTATATTTAGATTTCTTCATACATTCTTATATAGTTCTATATTGTGTATTGTGTATTTTGTTGTACAGTTATTTTATTTTCAACTTTAATTTATATATTTATCTTTATCTTATTCTTCCCAGTTAAATTTACCCTTCATTCTAATTTGTGTTGTACAGTTATTTCATTTTTAACCTTAATTTATATTCTATTCCTTCCTAGTTAAATTTACCCTTTTTAATTTTTCATATTTATTTCCTATCTTATTCATAGCCTTTTCCTTTTTTTGTTTTCTTTAGGTCACGAGCAGTTGTCCAAGCATTTCACTACATATCGTACTGTGTATGACTGTGTACGTGACAAATAAAATTTGAATTTGAATTTGAATTTGGTGGAAAACTGCCGGGACAGGGCGTCTGGCTTCACGTTGCGAGATCCTGGCCTGTAGGTGATGGTGAAATCAAAGCGAGCAAAGAACAACGCCCACCTGGCTTGCCGAGAACTGAGACGTCTGGCTGAACGGATGTACTCCAGGTTCTTGTGATCCGTCCAAACAATGAACGGGTGAGCAGCTCCCTCCAGCCAATGTCTCCATTCCTCCAGGGCGAGTTTTATGGCCAAGAGTTCCCGATCCCCGACGTTGTAATTGCTTTCTGCGGGCGAGAGACGGCGAGAGAAGAAAGCACACGGGTGAAGCTTACCGTCCTCTTGTTGCGAGAGAACCGCCCCCACCCCGGAGTCAGAAGCGTCGACTTCCACCACGAACTGCCGTGTGAGGTCCGGTTGCCGGAGGATGGGTGCCGAGGAAAACCTCTCCTTGAGCTGGGCGAAGGCTCGCTGAGCGGCAGGATCCCACTGAAAACGAACCTTCGGAGAGGTGAGTTTAGTGAGAGGGAGGGAGATCCTACTAAAATCGCGAATGAATCTCCTGTAGAAATTAGCGAATCCCAGAAAACGTTGCAGTTGGCGGCGATTAGGAGGGACAGGCCATTCAACCACCGCACGCACCTTTCCAGGGTCTGTTCGTAGATTTCCCCTCTCAACTATATAGCCCAGGAAAGCTACTGCAGGCACGTGGAACTCACACTTCTCCCCCTTCACAAACAGCCGGTTCTCCAGGAGGCGTTGCAGGACCTGTCTCACATGCACCTGATGTTCCGCGAGCGTCTTAGAAAAGATGAGAATATCATCCAAGTACACAAAGACACAGCGATTAACACAGTCACGAAGCACCTCGTTCACCATGGTTTGAAAAACCACGGGAGCGTTGGTGAGGCCGAAGGGCATAACAAGGTACTCAAAGTGCCCCTGGCGAGTATTGAAGGCCATCTTCCACTCATCCCCCTCCCTGACGCGAACCAGGTGGTAGGCGTTGCCCTGGAGCAGCTCAAAAGCAGAGGACAGCAGCGGCAAAGGATACCTGTTCTTGACAGTGATCAGATTAAGGCCCCGATAATCGATACACGGGCGCAACGAACCATCCTTCTTGTCCACGAAGAAGAACCCAGCCGCAACCGGGGAGGAGGAGGGACGGATCAAGCCCGCAGCAAGCGACTCAGAAATGTAACGTTCCATAGCGACCCGCTCCGGCTGGGAGAGGCTGTACAGGCGACTAGACGGCAACGGAGCCCCCGGAAGGAGATCGATAGCGCAGTCATATGGGCGGTGGGGGGGAAGGGACCGCACCCGATCCTTGCAGAACACGCCTCGCAAGTCATGATAGACCCGCGGGACCGCCGAAAGATCCGGGGGGTCGGACGGCGAACCAGAGGGAAGAAGCGGAACAGGTGACGTGGCCGCCCGAAGGCAAGACGTGACAATTCACACTCCAACCTAGGATGTCACCTTTCTCCCAGTCAATGTGCGGGTTATGGAGCACAAGCCAGGGGTGACCGAGAACCAGCGGGGTGAGCGGAGCTGTGAATGCAAAAAAACAAATCCTCTCCGTGTGATTGCCCGAGAGAGACAGCGAAAGGAATTCCGAGACATGAGTGATATCGGGCAGGCGGTGACCAGAGAGCGCGTGCACGCGGAGAGGGCGTGACAAGGGTTCCAAAGCGATGTTTAGTTTGGTGGCGAGCGAGGTGTCAATAAAGTTCTGCTCAGCCCCAGAGTCAATGAGTACTGAAAGCGAGTGAAAAACAGATTGCACTCGATGTTTGGCGGGTAAGAGAAGTCTGGGGAGAGGGTTTTTACTAGACAGATCGCCCACCAGCACCCTCTCAATCACTGGTGAGCGCGCCCTTTTGCCAGCGTCGGGCACGAGGAGACAGAGTGACCCTTACGGCCGCAATAGACGCACTCACCGGCGGCCAGACGGCGCTGGCGCTCTTGCAGGCATCAGCCGCGAGTGTCCAAGCTGCATGGGCTCCTCCTCATTACAGGTGTCGGAGTCGCGCGGCCCGCAGCCGGCAGGAGAGGCCCCGTGATACTCCAGTGATTCCTGTCCAGTCCGTGTGTGTGCGCTCCGGTGTGCATGCACGCGATCATCCAACCGGACGCACAGGGTCATAAGCGCGTCTAGGGAAGAAGGCAGTTCACGAAGCATCAGTTCTTTCTTTATTTCTTCGTTAACATTAGAAAGCAAAGTACTCTTAAGAGCCTCCTCCCCCCACTTTGTCTGTTCAGCCGAGGTGAGGAAGTCAATAGAGAAATCAGCCACACTCCGCTTGCCTTGTTTGAGCACGAGCAGGCGCTGGCCGGCTGTGAGCGTGGTGGATTTTCTGTCGAAGACGTCTTTGAACTTATCCAGAAAGTCAGAATACGTTATTTCAGGGTTGGCGTGAAGCACAGCTTGAGCCCAAATCAGAGCCCGATCCTGGAGTAGCTGAACTACACTCAACAAAAATATAAACGCAACACCTTTGTTACTGCTCCCATTCCCCATGGGATGGACGTAGAGACCTAAAATTCATTCCAGATACACAATATAACCATCCCTCCCAAACAGTGGTCACAAATCAGTCCAAATGTGTGGTAGTGGGCACATCTGCTATATTGAGATAATCCATCCCACCTCACAGGTGTGCCACATCAGGATGCTGATCTGACATCATGAGTAGTGCACAGGTGTACCTCAGACTGCCCACAACAAAAGGCCACCCTGTGTGTGCAATGTTTTACATTTTGGCATGCAGAGAAATCTTAACAAGGAAGCTCGCAGAGAGAGATTGAGCTTGTTATTTAACTCCAAGCTGGTAGGGGGAGCTCTTCATTTAAACACTTGCTGGTGCTACTATGTGCCTCAAAGTTCAACAACAGCACAACAGAAGTCACTCATGGTACAGCACTCTCTCTACAAAACAACAACTGTCAGTGACGCTGCACCATGGCGTAAACACAACATTCAAGATAACAGTTAAAAGTAACGTAACCATAAACAATAAAACAAGAACATCTAAACAGCAGCACATGTCCCAAGGCATGATGGGAGACATTCCTGGATGTATTTTTACGATCTAAATATGCATATGTACAACAAAATATATATAACAAACAAGTAAATTGTGTTTTATTACATTTACAGTGATGTTATGTTATTTTACATTTGACGTGTCAGATCACAGTCTACTTATGTAAATGTAATGATATTCTAGAAAAACAGTACACAACTGTAAACTACACAGTAAAATAATTTGACATTACTATTTTTTGGAACAGTGTACACTTCTAAGATGGTGAAGGGTTGCTTACAAGGGGGACTGATTATGAACATGTACTCAGTTACCAGTAAGGGGCTCTGTGACTAAGAGTGATAGAAGGATAGAAGAAGAGAAGTGTATTATGATATGTTTTGGATGGCTAACTACTGCTGAATACACGTTCCATTATAAACCAAGTCGTCTCCGTTCTTCTATCGAAACACCACATTAATGTCTCTCCTAAACTTTCAGAATTAACTAAATTAAACCACATCCCACTTTTAAAGACAGTAGAAGGCGATCTGGCTAGATTGAAATCTTTACCCATATCACTCATGGGAAGGCTCGCCGCTATAAAAATGATGGTCTTGCCAAAAATAAACAATTTATTTTCAATGATCCCAAATAAGCCATCACAAGATTCAGATCTCTAGACTCGTATATTTCTAAATTCCTTTGGAAAAATAAACCCCCACGTATCAGCTTAAAATCACTACAAAAGACCAAGGATAAAGGAGGATCTGCCTAACTTTAATCACTATTTTTTAGCCAACAGGCTTCAGTTCATCTCTAGATGGTTTAAACACACCCTCTTAGATGAACCTTGGATAGATGTAGAACAGGCACTATGTAATAATCTAGAAATTTGAGACCTACCATTTATCAGCTCAAACATCAAACGACATGAATGCTTTAAAAGCATCAATATTAGCTCTTCTCTGACAGCATGGTGGGAGTTTCTAAAAATAACAGAGTCTTCATTAATTCCATGCAAACGTACACCTATCTGAAACAATCCGGACATATTACAAAACAATAATATGATAAACTTTCCAGATTGGAGTTGCAAAGGAATTAAATACCTAGAACATATATTGGAAGGAACAGACTTTATTTCGTTTGACAGACTAGTTACACAATATGGGATCAACAAGAAACGACTTTTGGAATATAGACAAATTAAATCCATAGTAAAAAAGAAATTTAATTCCAGTGAAGCTGAATTACAAACACCACCAAGTGTGGTTCAATTTTTTAGTCTAAACCCCCCCCCCAAATTATTGTCTAAAATATACAGAACACTTTCTAAAATAGATGAATCAAAATCCCTTCCTATTGCAAAATGGGAAGCAGATTTATCAATCAACTTAGACCCAATCCTTTGGTCTCAGATATGCTTAAAAACCTTTCAATGTCACGGTTCTGGGTCAGGTTGACCCAGTATTTTGAGTTGTCATGTTTTTGCAGGTTTAGTTTAGTTCCATGTGTCATTTTCTGTCTGTGTCTCTATGTCGAGTCTGCGTCTTAGTGTGATGGTTTCTTGTTCCTGTTTTATTGTGAAGGTCTGCGTCTCATGTGAGTGTGTTCAGTTTTACCTCTGTCTCGTACTGTTGATTATTCCCAGCTGTGTCCACCACCTGTGTTTAATTCCCTTGTGTTTCTCTGTGTGTATTTAAGTCGTGTCCTCTGTCATTGTAGTTGCTGGTCCGTCTGTGTATCCACCATGTCTCACCCGTGTGTTCTCCCTGCTGTCCATCGTCATTCTCCTCTGCTTGTTCTCATTCAGGTTTGTGCTCTGTAGTTTAGCTGTTTTCCAGTATAGTTTAGTTTGTCTTCGTTTGCCATTTTTCCTTTGCCATTTATTCAATAAACCACCTTCACATGTTCACGACTGCCTGCAATTGGATCCTCATTTATTATTTTTACACGGCTTATCTCACTCGCCGTGACATTCAATGGATCAGAAATCCCATTTTGCAATTAATACAATACAAAATATTACACGGAGTGCACTATACTGGTCATAGGATGTTCAAGATGGGCTATACACCTTCCAACAACTGCTCACACTGCACAGCAAATACACCGGACAATTACATCCCAGGGGCCCGTTCTTCGTACCTCGCTAAGTAGGTTAGCTGGATTAGATTGTTGACGATTTCGCGTGATCCTGGATCGTTCGGTTCCCCGAAGCTCATCCGGGACTTGCTGTCGTAGCAACAGAGCCGTAAGCATAAACCTGCTCGGGAGCAGGTTTACTTTATGTAAACAGGATTAGATCGCGGCCACGCAGGTATGTCCGCTTCATTTATACGAAAGCAACAGCGATATTCCACCACTGTTTCACCATAAATAAATATTATCAATGTAACTAAAGATAATGCAGCACTTGATCCTTTTATTGATTTCACACAGATACATACAGGTCATTTCCTAAAAAAGGGAAATGTACTATTAACATTCTATTACATGTATGTGATTATTACAGATGTAATTCATATTTCAGAGTAGTAATTGTAAATTACTTCGTGTAATCAAGATGAGAGACCACGGCTATAAAAGCGAAGGTGGATTTGGGAAGCCTGTCGCAGCCATGTCCTGTCCGTATACGCGAGCAACCCATTGCAGAAGGTGCAAGATTGATAAGGAGAGTCCTCAGAATCCAGCGTATATTGCGGGATAGACAGGATCCTTTAGCTCAGCGCGACAGTGTGCTCATTGAGAGATATCGATATTCCCGTGAGGGTATTATTCACTTAACCAACTTGTTGACGAGGGGGTGCAGGACCACCACCTGTCTTCTTCTGCTCTGCCCTTTTCTTGGTTGCTGTTATGAACAAACAAACAGATTATTTCAGGGTCTCTTTCCAAGAGACGAAAAGCAATATAAGTGATAAATATTACCATTCTGTAGAATATTCTTATATTTCACTTTTACTTGTTCCCATGTTCTAGTGGGTCCTGTTGTGGCTCTAATGTGAAAGGGGATATAATATAACATATTATAATATAATATAATGTAATATAATATTGGATAATATAGTGTGATATGAAATTACTTACGAGTTTAATTTGTCAGCAACTTTCTGCCAGCCCTCTCTCCTTGCTTTTGCAGCCTTTGCAGTGTTCCCTTGCGTTCTGATTAAACTCTGAAACTCCTGAAATCCCTCACTCAAGAGTTCTTGCTCTGCTGCCGAAAAATACCGAACGCGCTCCTTCGACATTTTCGCCGACCAATCAGCGGGTTGCCGATCAATGTTTCTACTATCGATGCGTAGCCCCTTTTACGACACCCAGTGATCTCACATTACTTCATCCAGCTGTACTAATCGTCAACAGCAGGTGTGTTCGGGGAACCGGATTAGCGAGCTCACGGTTAGCTCGATGATTTGGTCTCTGGATGTGTCATTTGATCTTGGATGTAGTAAGCGACGTACGAAGAACGGGCCCCTGCTCTTTGGTTCTGTCCAGTTCAGAAGTTTTGGTGTGAGATATGTGAAGACTTATCAAAGTGTCTGAAATGTAACATTCCAGCCTCCCCTTTAGTATGCTTGCTGGGCAACTTGAATGAGGTCACTGAAGAAATAAACATAGCCCACATTGTTTTTACGGCCCTATGCATTGCCAAAAAAATGGTCGTCATTAACTGGAAAAATAAAAATAATCTTAATTCTAACCAATATAAAAACCATCTAATAGATCACGTTAGTCTTGATACAGCCTCTGCCATCACATTTGATCAATCCCTTTGGGCTCCTTTGATTGCTTCATCACCTAGTGGGGGGTGGGGGGGGGGGTCATGATTTTGTCCTGCCTTTGCTATTGTGGTTGATATGGGGTAGGGACGGCCTTAGGGTGTCTGGGGAGTCCCTAGGGATGTTTCCCTGGAGGGACTAACCTGGGGGATGTGGCCATGACCTGGTTAGAAGCTCTGGTGGCTCTTAGATGGTGTTTTCCACGTGGCTGCGTACAGCGGAGATGGGGCAGGGTCTGTGCTGGCGGACACTGGTTACCGGCCTGGTAGCCTGGCTGCCCCTGGGAGGGTCCGGGACGGGCGTGGAGGCTTGGGGGTCTGGGGGTGCTCCGCCCCCGGTCTGGGGTGCTGGCCGGGCCTTGGCGGCTTGGGTCCTGGCTGTTGTGTCGCCGGAGCTGTGGGCGGGTGGGTGCAGGGGGGCTCAGCCCCAGTGCAGGGGACCTCTGGTGCATCGGCCCAACTAGGGGGCTCTCTAACTGGTGGGGAGGTTGTTATATCTTTGCAGGTGGTCTCCTCTCTACAGGAGCTCACTCTGCAGGTGGGGGAGAGATATAGGAAAGGTGGAGAATGAACTCAACCTGGGTGTCTATTGTCTTGTGTAGTTTGGGAGATGATTGGATGATGGGGTGGGTGTAGTTTTCTCTGGGGTGGAGTCAGGTGGGCTGCCCTGGACTCTGTGGGGCTGGGCGATGCTGCTGCGGGCCCCGGTCCGGATGGGCCTGGGCCCCCTTGCCCTGGTGGGTTCCAGAGTGTGGGGGTGCCTACTGGGGTCAGCGGGGGAGCTGGCCCCAGGGAGGGGCCGCTTGCCCCTCCCTTTTTTCCCTCCCCATCCTCAGCTGCCTCCCTATTCCCGCTCTACCACACCCACCCACACACGCAAGGCTTGGGGTGCAGGTATGTCACCAGGGTGCAGGGGAGGCACTCCCCCTCTGTCCCCTTCTGGCCGCCTGTGCCTCAATTTTATTCTGCAACCTAGACACCCACATTACTCACACTCTCACATAACACATACATATAGGGCCTTGGGGGTGGGCATGTTTTACAGCATCCAGAGGATGGTCGGCGTACTCCAACCCACCTCTGGCGCTGGTGCCCTACCCTCAATTTTAAATTCATATAGACACTAAGTGTTAAGTCTAATTGTTGAATGTTGCCATTGTGTTTCTTAAATTTGTATAGTCTTAGTTTAAGCAGTAGGATCAAAGCCATCTCTTTGATCCTGACCACCTCTCCAGCCACTCTGTGCTGGGGGAGGTTTTATTGTAGATACATCCTATCTGAAAGATCTGTTTCTTTTGATGTAAGCTTCCTGCGTTTACGACCCTTTGGTCAGCAGGAGGTCTCACACACACACACACACACTCTTACAGAAGTTCACACATATACATTTACATACAGTGCCTTGTCTTTGTAACCAAAGGGGGTTGCAAGGGGAGGTGTTTTGTAAACTATTGTTTGAAGTTTGTCAATAAAAGGCAGCGAGAGGAGGGCCACCAGTGTGGTCATTTCGACGTGCTGGTCACAGATGGAAGGGCCTCCCTTGCGCAAGAAATCGATCGAACACTGTTGCCTTGTTTTTCTTTCATGGGAATAAGTCCTGGATACAGCGGGGTCTGAGTTTAGACCCAACACTAAGGGTTTGGTCCTTGTCAACTGGGGCTGGGCGCTCATGTATGTACCGGATCACTCCTGGTGGCCGATTGGTGGGGCCTGGCGCCTGTGGCCCTACTGGGCCCCTTCCGGGGGGTGGGGTGCCCTCAGGCCTCTGGCCTCTGGGCCTGAAGCTCAGTCCTCTCTGGCACAGCTGGCTGCCAGCAGAGCCCGCGGGCACGCCACTGCAACCCCTTCTGGCCTCTGCTCCGTAGCTGCTGGGTGATCTCTCATTTGGGGCTCTACTCAGCTCTTCCCAGGAGGGTGGCACGGTTCCCCCCCTTTTGGTGGTCCTCCTCGGGTCCTTGTACTCTGGGGCCTCTGGATATCTGGGGCCTGGATCTCCTCCATACCTGCTTCATACCCTGGTGGACGGAGCTATGGCTCCCCACACTCCCTAGCAGATCGTTACATGGAGAAACCTTTGGAATACAAGCCTGCTGATCCACACAGGTATGACACAGTTGTACACATGGGTGTTCACAGACGCGGACTACACCTTTCTTGGCTGCTGCCTCAAAGCACACTGTGCGCTGTCTATCTTGCGTGCTGCACAATATTGTTTAATATTTAGTATCTACTGTTATCTACTGCTAGCTAGTTTATTGTGATGGTGCTGTTTTTAATATGTTGCTCTTTTTTTTGTGTTTGCTTTCTCTTCTGTTTTTTTCTCCATACAGGTGATCCAGGTGTTTTG
Organism: Maylandia zebra; assembly: GCF_041146795.1. Lineage (NCBI taxonomy): Eukaryota > Metazoa > Chordata > Actinopteri > Cichliformes > Cichlidae > Maylandia > Maylandia zebra. Next base: position 2,303,004 of record NW_027490031.1, on the reverse strand, counting down.
TTTGTTTTTCTTTCTCTCTTCACCCCTTCTCACCGTCTCTTCTCCCCTTTGGTTTTCTTTCTCTCCCTCTCTTTCTTTCATTCTTTCTCCCTGGCCTATCCCACAGTCATGTCTTTACCGTTTGTAGCAACTGAAAATAAAATAAATTCATAATTATAATAAAGGTCAATCAAATGGACCAATATGGCAAGGCCATGATGATCCACTTGGTAAAATAAATCCGCTTGGCATCTTTCTTGGCCTCAAGACAACAATTCTGATGGCTAAAGATCCAAACGGGACACACAAAAAAAAAAAGAAAAAAGAAAAAAAAAGAATGAGAATTGTCGATAGAGCAGCATCTGCATTATAAATGCAGTGGTATTGAGTGTAATACAGTCAGTTAACAGTCTGTGTGGGTATGTGTGGTGAGGGGGAGTGGGAGAGCAGGTAATGAGTTCAAGAGTCTGATGGCTTGTTGGAAAAGCTATCTGCAGTCTGGAGGATTGGGCCCCGATGCTGCGATAGCGTCTGCCACATGGAAGGAGAGAAAAAAGTCCATACAAGGGGTCAAGCACGATGCAGGAGGCCTTGCTGATGCAGTGCTTGTGGAAGATGCCCTAGAGCAGAGGGAGAGATGTTACGATGATTTAGGCAGCCACTTTAATCCGTTATAACTGGCTGAGATGGCCAACATTGCAGTTTCTGAACCACACACATATGCAGCTGGTCAGAACGCCTCTTTAGCCCTGCAGGGCTGCCTTGACTGTATAGACCGGTCAGTGTTAATAGAATCATGTAGAGACATTAATGAACTCACTGACGTTGTCTGCAGCTACATCTCCTTTTGCAAAGACATGATTATTCCTTCAAAGGTTGTGCATTTTTTCCCTAATAACAAACCATGGTCTTCCAAAGCTCTTATGAGGCTGATTCATGAAAGGAAAAAAGCTTTTATTGAAGGGAATATCTTGAAAGTCAGAGAAATTAGGAAGGAGATCAGATCAGAAATGAAAAAAAGCCCAAATAAAACTAAGATTAATAAGAGTTCAGGTCCGGATAATATATGTGGCCAGGTGCTTAGAACATGTGCTGAGCAATTATGCAGTGTTTTTTTTATTACGTTTTTCTTTTATCACTTGGAGGTATGGAAAAAATCAATTATTTCTCTGGTTGCTAAGATCACAAAACCTACATCATTAAATGATTTTAGGCCTGTCGCTCTAACATCCTTAGTGATGAAGTCCTTTGAAAAACTTGTGAGGAAGGAGATCCTGCAGCAAGTAGAGAAGCTTATAGACCCTCTACAATTTGCATACAGGCCTCATAGAGGTGTGGATGATGCAGTGGTCACTCTGTTGAACTTCCTTTATCGCCATCTTGATGGCGCCAAAGCTCATGCTCGACTCTTATTTATTGATTTTTCTTTAGCTTTTAATACTATCCAGCCACATCTTTTAGTTGATAAACATCTTAACCAATTTAAACTTGATTTTAATCTCGTTGGTTGGATTTTAGACTTTTTAACTGACAGATCTCAGTGTGTGAGAGTAAACGGCTGTTTCTCCAAACAGCTGCACTCTTCTACTGGTTGTTGTCTCTCTCCTCTACTGTATATTTTGTACACTAATGAGTGTCGCAGTACACAGGCCAACAGGCATTTCATTAAATATGCAGATGACACAGTCATCGTAAGCCTCCTTCATGGTGAAGAGGATTCCCATGGGCCTGTTGTGGATGAGTTTGTTTCGTGGTGTGATCAGTCCTTCTTAAAGATCAACACCTTGAAAACCAAGGACATGGTTATTGACTTCAGGATGACATCCCCCCATCCTGTGCTAACAGTGGTAAATGGTGCAGCCATTGAACTGGTGGACAGTTATAAGTATTTGGGGGTTGTTCTTGATAAGACAGGCAGGTGCTGAGGAAGGCAACCTCTGTCTTGTTGTGTTCAGATCATTCTGTCTTTAATGACTTTCAACTCCTTGATCATCATTATAAAATGTCTGCAGTGAAGACAAAGAGACATAGACTGTCTTTTGTACCTACTGCTATTATCATAGCTAATAAAACTAAACCATGAGTGTTGTTGCCGTTGCACATTGCACTTTTTTGATGATAAAATCTAGGTTGTTTTCTCAGGCTTATATTATTCGTGTGTGTGTATGTGATGTGTTTGGTTGTCTGTTTGTTTTTTATGGACATACTGCAAACCAATTCCCCATTAGGGACTGCAGCAGATCCAATGAGCAGGGGAAGGTTAGTCTTCATATGTGCTTTGACAAGTCTCTTGATGAACAACAATGGCAATGTTTTGTTTGGTGGGCATGGTATATTTTTCCACCAATAGGAACAATTCAGGAAAAAAAAATTGCACATAGTTTTTAATCTTAACTCTGGTTTTACATGGCCTATTTACACAATTTAAAAACTGTCATATAGTTTGATGTTCACACTTTAACACAAACATGCAGACTCAGAGTTGTCTTGGGTTGAACATCAGTAAAACTGCCATTACCAACAACATCACTATGGATGACAGCTAATGAGACAGGGAGAAGGTTCATATTTACCTTTTTTTGTAAAAAGTATTGTAAAATTTGGGGGCAATTCGATTGTTGACATCTGACGCAAGTGTATCGGCCGTGAGCTCTGATGCTGTCAAAAAAGATTCTATATGTTTAAAATGATGCTGGTCAGATAAGTTCCCAGTAAAACTCAACAACTGTGGGAATAAACCTGAACTATCTGAGGAAAATCTGCGGTGTGAAAGGTCATTGATCACAACTGCAATATGCACAACTGAACAGCACATATACCCAGCAAACATGTCTTTTTTCCAGCAGAGCAATTTGAGTTCTAGGCATCCCAGAAGCGATACAGAAAAGCATAAAGTCAAACATAACTTTTAAACTAATGAGGCCCTGGAGGCAAAAAACTACATTTTCCGCAAAAATGACGTCACTTCCAGTTTCGCGCAGGTAATGGCGGACATGAGATAGTTCGCGCTGACGTCTATTCCAATGTAGGAAATGTTACAAACAGTTGATCGGATCGGCAAGGCATGTTCCTGGAATATTGTGTTTTTGTTGCTGCAAGGTCAGGTGTTCTGGGCATTTTCCCCCAGGCGGAGGCTCCGGGGAAGACCCAGGACACGCTGGAGAGATTATATCTCTCAGCTGGCCTGGGAATGCCTTGGTGTTTCCCCAGATAAGCTGGAAGAGGTGGCTGGGTAGAGGGAGGTCTTGGCTTCACTGCTTAGGCTGCTAACCCCGCGACCCCCCCGGATAAAGCGGAAGAAGATGGATGGATGGAAGTGCTTTTTATGCAATTTTTGCAAAGCTATATGTGGAAGGAAACCGTCACTTAGGACAAGCTGATGGAAGATGTAAGTACAACTCCTCCTGTTTCATATGCAAATAAAATTATTGCACTAGCTTATGTGGTTCCTACAGTGATTTAAAAACAGTTACACAAAACGAAGCGTGCACACTCTGAGCAGTTTTAAAGGGATAAGAAAAGAGCCACAGACCAATACAACTGGGGCAGTTTAAATGGAGCCTCTGCTCTTTGCACAGTCTTTAATCAGAAATGAGCCAGTTTACAAAACTCCTTTCATGACCTGTTGATAAAACTATTTCTCTTTTTTCTTTGAATTCTATCCATCCATCCATGTTCTTATACTTATCCAATTCAGGGGGGGTTGGAACCCATGCCAGTTACCACAGTGTGAAAGGAGGGTACACCCTGGAAAGGTCTGAAATCTGTTGCGGGGCTTTATTTCCCTTGTCAATGAAAAATGTTTTCAGCCCAGAGAGCACAGCTCTGCCTACAGTCTCCTCAGCCAGACAGCTCAAGCTTCAAAGCAGAACATGATTATAGCTCATCACTCCCTCCTGATGTGACGCCCAGACAAACAGAGGAGCGATGAGGGCTCTGCAGACACATTGTCCTGGAGTCTGCAGCTGGATGATGGTGGTGTTAGCATTTTTATTCTCAGTGTCTGCAAATGCTTTCTTCTTTGTTGATGAATTCATAAGTGATGTGAAGCGGCATGACAGCGCTTTTCATCTATGGAGTGAGACAGATGCCAGCTTGTGTTGTTGCTCTGGGTCCTCACTGTGTTTTGACTTTACTGTAAATCCATGTCGTTTTCCTCATGCATCATGTTTCCCTCTATCTTATACGTGTGGGTTTTTTTTAACCTACATCTTTCTGGTTTATTATGGAAAATAAGTTTCAACTTCCTGTCTAGCTTCCCTCCTACTTATTGTGTCCATGTGTGTCCTGAAGTTCAACAACCCCAGTCCGAGGGAAGACTCAGCATCAATCAGACTGATTAATTGTTTTTTATTGGTTCATATTATTTGAAACAAGGAAAATGAATATGTCTATATAATCTTTATGGATCATGATATACTACATACATCAGAGAGGTTTGGCTTCCCAAGAACTGCTAGTATTCAGGGACTCAGAGAGGAGAGCTGGTTTCATGTCTTAATTCAGTGAGTGTTCATTCCAAATGTTCCCTCAGACAAAACCTGTTGACATTAGATTCATATCAAAGGAAAGTCAATACTTGAAGGATGGAGGCAGAGGGCCAACAGAGTAACCAATAATGCAATGTGCTGCTGCCCCTCCCCCGCCATTCTCTACTGACAGATGGGTACACCTGTCAGGCACCTGAGCCTGTGCCAGAGACCAAATGCTGGGAACTGCCTCTGGCACAGGAGTGGTGCTAGCTCGAGCATACAGATTGTCATTTTAGACAAAGATGATGCGAGTAAATACAGAAGTTTTGAAATCATGATTAATTAAGGGGGGAAAGTTATCCAAACCTAGCTGCCCTGTGTGAAAGACCAATGTGAAATACAGCAGCAAATAAGCAAAATGAAGGTTTGGTCAGTCAAAGTCTGGACCGAGCTGCTTTGACGTGACCTTAAACGGGCCATTCATGCTGAAAATGAATGATGTGTTTGAATTAAAGCTATTTTTCAAAGAAGAGTGGGCCCACACCAACATCCCAGCGATTTTTTTAAAGCCAGTTATAATAAGCTCATTTGACAAATAAAGAAAGACATAACACAATGGGATATTCTGACCCTTTCATTACTTGGAGCAGCCAAAGTGGTGAGGATGAACCTTTTTTGTCTTTTGTTTCTATTCCAAACATTACCTTTAAGAGTCCCTCTGTCCACCTTTGATATACTAAATACACAAATCTCCACATTCATTTGGCAGAAAAAGAGACGCAGAATAAGACTTGGCACTCTGCCTGGGGCTGCCGAACTTAGAAATGATCAGAAATCTTGATCCAGATAGAAGAAAGTACAGCTAAGAACATGTCTTATTAACACTACCTCTCATGAATGCAAAGTTGGTCAAAAACCCAACTTTGCATTCATGATTGGATAAAACATACTCTGAAGATGTGGAAAACAAGCATCTGTAGTCATTTATCTGTTTCAAAGGCCGTACCAGTGAGAGGCAATCTAGAATTCCAGCCTTCTGTGTGGGACAGTAGCTTTAAGACGTGGGCCAATCCAGGCCTTCATACAATATATCAAGTATTTAATGGAACAAAGCTCGAGTCATTTAACCAGCTTCAGAAACAGTTCCAACTCCCCTCTAAAGACTTAGATGGATTTGTATGCAAAAAGCTTATAAATAAATGCTGCTAAAATAGGGATGTATTAAGGAGAAATGGGAACTAAACTTAAATGTTAAAATTACTGATGATGTATGTGTGGGAAGAGCTCTCCAAAAGCTGTTGCAAAGGAATAAACAGTCAACTGTGGAGAGAATTTGACTGGAAATTTTAATTCAGATTTTTAATACAGCTCTTGTTATCTCCTCATATTATAAAGAACCTGATATAGAACTATGTTGGTGAAAATGTGGGAAAACAGGAGATTATTCACATACATTTTGGGATTGTCCATTAATCCAAGGATTCTGGACAAGAATCAAAAAAGAAACAGACAAAATCCTCCAACTTATTTCTCCAATAAATCCAATCACATCTCTTTTAGGATCTATACCTAGCTAGACCTATAGTCCCGACAGAAACTATTCTAACAATACTCCTATTGATAGCTAAAAAAACAATAGGAGGAGAGTGACAGCAAGTTTGCAACTGAAACTGGACATCTTCCCACAGAGGTGGAGCTGTGTGACTAGATACCTCAGTGACTGAAACAGAATCCTGGAACGCTGTACTATAAGGTTATAAACTCCCCTTATGAAATCTCTCTCTCGTTGGTCTTGGTCTGTTTGGTTTCCATGGTCCTATGTCAGAGAATGTTAACATCCTGGTTGCCTGCTTGTACTTGTTTTTGTTTTGCTAGTGCTTTTTTGTCATGAAAATGACAAAATACAAGGTTATAAAAAAGCAGAAGAAGAAGAAGAGTGGGCCTCATTTCCTCATTGCTAGTTAATAAAAAAGAGCTTGATTGCAGTTCTTGTTACCAATCACTTTTTCACATTTGGCTGGTAGGTTTGAAAAACTTTCCCCCAAGAATTCAAGGATCATTTAAAAAGTGAATTCCATATTTATTTTGGGTGATCGTTGTCTAATATTAACAGTGTTGGTCAAGTTACTTGAAAAAAGTAATCAGTAACTAATTACTAATTACTTCCCCAAAAAAGTAATCCCGTTACTTTACTGATTACTTATTTTCAAAAGTAATTAATTACTTAGTTACTTTTTAAAAACACGATTTACAACCTGAAACTTCCACGCTGCACACTCATACTCTATCCAGTACTCGATATGTGATCCATTGTTGATCTGCACACAGCTGTTGTCACGAACGTCGCACTCGCTTACGTCACTGTCATGAGACATTCTCGCAAAAAAAATCACGGTTTTAGTAACGCAGTAACGCAGCGTTCCTACGGGAAAGTAACGGTAATCTAATTACCGTTTTTGCAATAGTAATCCCTTACTTTACTCGTTACTTGAAAAAAGTAACGCGTTACTGCCCATCTCTGAATATTAACATTTGTTTGATGATCTGAAACATGAAAAAATAATAAAAGAGGAAAGATGTGAATCCTTTGTCACAGCATTATGAACTGCAGTTCTTTCCATTTATTGTGACATATAAAGTGTGTGATGTACGTTTGCTGTAGAGGGGCCACGTGTTTAGTCTACTGGTTCTTGTATGTCATGTTTATTCTTGTTTGCACTTTAAACAGTTATTTGGCTTAAAAAAAAACCACAAACAGATTATTATTTTTGATGCCGTGTGTACAGGCGGGTGTTACGCTGTACAGGACTTGTTGATTTTCCTTTTCTTGGACCTTCATCATCAAAGCACAACATCAACTATTTTTACTCAGATGTTGAATAGTGAAAACTGTGCATTAACCCAGGCAAGACTGTTATAACCTATAAGTTAACTACTGTACTGAAACACATCGCCAAAGAGCTGTCTACTGCAGGGATAGTTCTCTCCTCATTTGACCTTGAACTTTTCTTATTCATCTGTGTGACCAGCCAACAGCTCTGGACAGAGGCTCCAGGCTGATGCAGTCTGGTATCTGTAAGAAACCACAGCAGACAGGTAAACAGAACACTTGGATCATCCTTCTGACTGAGGTCACCTGCATGTTATGATCAGCATGTAGAAAGTGGCCTGAAACAGAAACTGATCACCTGAGCCAAGACACCAACCGCTCACAGAGGACGAGCGTCAGCATGTTAGTATCTGAGGAAATAAGTCAGCATATGTCAGAAACATACACTGCTCAAAAAAAATAAAGGGAACACAAAAATAAGACATCCCAGATCTGAATGAATGAAATAATCTTAATACTTTGTTCGTACATAGTTGAATGTGCTGACAAAAACCAAAAAACAACACACAAGAATTATCGACAGAAATCAAACACATGAAGATATGGATTTGGAGACACACTCAAAATTAAAGTAAAAAAAACACAGGCTGATCCAACTTTGATGTAATGTCCAATGTCAAGTCAAAATTAGGCTAAGTGTGTGTGGCCTCCATGTGCCTGTATGACCTCCCCACAACGCCTGGGCATGCTCCTGATGAGGTGGCCGATAGTCTCCTGAGTGATGTCCTCCCAGACCTGGACTAAAGCATTCACCAACCCCTCAGCAGTCTGTGGTGCAACGTGTTGTAGGTGGATGGAACAAGACAAGATGTCCCAGATGTGCTCAATTGGATTCAGGTCTGGGGAATGGGCGGGCCAGTCCAGAGCGGTAATGCCTTGGTCTTGCAGGAGCTGCTGACACACTCCAGCCACATGAGGTCTAGCATTGTCTTGCATTAGGAGGAACCCAGGGCCAACTGTACCAACACACGGTCTCACTGAGGGTCTGAGGATCTCATCTTGGTACCTAATGGGAATCAGGCTACCTCTGGCAAGCACATGGAGGGCTGTGCGCCCCCCCAAAGAAATGCCACCCCACACCATTACAGACCCACTGCCTAACTGGCCATGCTGGAGGATGTTGCAGGCAGCAGAACGTTCTCCATGGCATCTCCAGACTGTCACGTCTGTCACATCTACTCAACGTGAACCTACTTTCATCTGTGAAGAGCACAAGGCACCAGTGGCGAAGTTGCCAATCTTGTGTCCTGCACAGTGTTGGGCTGTAAGCACAGCCCCACCTGTGGATGTCAGGCTCTCATGCCAACCTCATGGAGTCTGTTTCTGACTGTTTGAGAAGACACCTGCTCATTTGTGGCCTGCTGGAGGTCATTGTGCAGGGCTCTGGCAGTGCTCCTCCTGCACAAAGGTGGAGGTGGCAGTCTAGCTGCTGGGTTGTTCCTCGCCTACGGCCCCCTCCACGTCTCCTGATGTACTGGTCTGTCTCCTGGCAGTGCATCCATGCTCTGGACACTATACAGACAGACACAGCAAACCTTCTTGACACAGCTCACATTGATGTGCCATCCTGGATGAGCTGCACTACCTGAGCCACTTGTGTAGACTCCGTCTCATGCCACCACTAGAGTGAAATCACTGATCAAATGTGACCAACACATCAGCCAGAAAGCAAAGGTACTGAGAAGTGATCTGTGGTCACCACCTGCAGAACTTCTCCTTTATTGGGGATGTCTTGCTAATTGCCTATAATTTCCACCTGTTGTCTATTCCATTAACAACATCAGTTGTGTAATGGAAGTTTGATTTCACCGAGGTGTGTTTGTGTTGGAGTTACATTGTGTTGTTCAAGTGTTCCTCTCTTTGTTTGTAGTGTATGTTTATTTTAATATCAAGAAGAAACCAGCAGGAGCAGGATGACTGACCAGAACATAAGAAGATGTCTGATTCTAATGGCAGGAGTGTTGACTGAGGTCACACAGGGACATGGAGTTGCTTGTGGTTCTGGAAAAGTGATGAATAAAGTAGATCATAACAAACAGCAAGAAACAACAACTTAGCCTCATCTTATGAAGCAAAGCGTGACTGCCAGCACCAGACATGCTAACACCTGCAGAAACCTACAGACCTGAGCTTACAAGTACAACCATCACTCACTAACACTGCAAATCCATGACAAATAAGGAAAAGCAGGAACTACATGTTTCATCTGCACACACAGATCCAGTCCTAATGAAAAGGAATAAAGGATCCAGAAACAGTGATTTGTCTCATCATGGCCCTTCCTCTGCTTCAGGCATGTGAAGACTACAGGTGTGATGCACTCTGATCACTAATTGGTCTTCTGCAAAGTGAGGAAGAGCGAGAGAGCTCTGGGGCTTTTCTACAAAGGTTAAACACAACATCTGAGTGTAGTTTTGAGTTAGTGTTTATCTGAGTGTCCAGCCAACAGCTGTGGACAAAAGCTCCAAGCTGATGCAGTCTGGTATCTGTAAGAAACCACAGCAGACAGGTAAACACAACACCTGGATCATCCTTCTGACTGAGGTCACCTGCATGTTATGATCAGCATGTAGAAAGTGACCTGAAACAGAAACTGATCACCTGAGCCAAGACACCAACCGCTCACAGAGGACGAGCGTCAGCATGTTAGGATATGAGGAAATATTTCAGAAATATATGTTTATCATAAAATCAAGAGGAATCCAGCAGGAGCAGATACATGTGCAGGCAGAATGAAGAGCTGCTGCTGCGTTCACAGCCCCTCTGTAACACTTTGTCCAGCTTCTCCTGCTTACAGTGCAAGCTGCTGCAGGTGGAGGTTGGATGGTGTTGCTTAGGAGAGCTCCACAGTGACAGATGTGACAGGAAGTGTCTGAGTGTCTGCAGCCAAAATCAGGGCCAGTGCAATCTGCCAACATGAAGGAAAGGAGCTTCAGTGCGCCCTTTAATGTCTCCTTTAGCTGAGGAGAAACTGGAGCGTCCTTTATGAAAGGACACGTTCAGCAGAGAAAAAACACAAACAGGTATTTGAACCTGCTGGGGGAGCTAATCATTATTTGTTGTTATCTTCCGTCCATGCCAAATCTACGCCCTTGGAGCTTCTGTATGTTAGCATTTAGCAGCTGGCTACTGACAAAAAGGCAGCTCTGCCCAACTGAAGAGCAAACTTACTTCCTGCAGCACCCAGGAAACTCAGCATTCATTCACCTGGACTTGGACTCAGTCTGGTCCCTGTGGGAGCTGGAATCACTCAGTGAATGAATGAGTGTAGGATCTGTGTGTGACTCGCTGAACATCAGTCCAAGCAGCAGAGACGCATTCATCACCTCCTGTTTCCACAATCAGCTGATCACAGCTGGGCACAGATGCTCTTCACAGAGCTGTGCTGACTAATTTAATGAAGGCAAATAATGTTAATAAGATCAGTAAATCTTAGTGTGACGCAAAGAGCTGAATCTTGTTAACTCTGTGAATCTACGTAGATTTAAAAAAAACACTGCTGCATGATCATCATTGTTTCAGATAATATAAGCTGGTAAAAAGCTGTTGATTTGCTGTTCTGTGAGGTTAAAGATATCCTTATGTTGGCCTATGAACCAAAAAGTGTAGATTAGCAACAAGTGTAGTGACACGAGCTGTGTCTCCACAGATGAAACACAACCTGACCCTGACCAGATGGTGGAATCAGATGTAATAGCAATAGAATTGCTGTCCCAGCCTGAAAAAAATATTTGTTTTCAATAAAGTTGAATCATCATCAACAACAAATTTCAATGCATCTGGATTGACAAAATGTATGAGTAGACCCAAAATACAAAAAATACAGCTGTTCTGTGACAAACATTATATATGCCAATGTCAGCATTTACTTCAGTGGCATCCTCAGGAGAGTCAGCTGCCAGCAAGAGTTCTTCCAGGGGCCCGTTCTTCGTACGTCGCTTACTACATCCAAGATCAAATGACACATCCAAGATCAAATCATCGCGCTAACCGTGAGCTCGCTAATCCGGTTCCCCGAACACACCTGCTGTTGACGATTACTACAGCTGGACGCAGGAATGTGACATCACTGGGTGTCGTAAAAGGGGCTACGCATCGATAGTAGAAACATTGATCGGCAACCTGCTGATTGGTCGGCGAAAATGTCCAAGGGGCGTGCTCGGTATTTTCCGGCAGCAGAGCAAGAACTCATGAGTGAGGGATTTCAGGAGTTTCAGAGTTTAATTAAAACGCAAGAGAACACTGCAAAGGCTGGAAAAGCAAGGAGAGAGGGCTGGCAGAAAGTTGCTGACAAATCAAACTCGTAGGTAATTTAATAATAATAATAATGATAATGGATTGGGTTTATATAGCGCTTTCCAAGGCACCCAAAGCGCTTTACGATACCACTATTCATTCACTCCCACATTCACACACTGGTGGAGGCAGCTACGGTTGTAGCCAGGCTGCCATATCGCGCCATCGGCCCCTCTGGCCAACACCAGTAGGCGGTAGGGTAGATCTATCATATGACACTATATTGTCCAATATCATATGGCATTATATTATATTATAATATGTTATATTATATCCCCTTTCACATTAGAGCCACAACAGGACCCACTAGAACATGGGAACAAGTAAAAGTGGAATACAGGAGTATTCTACAGAATGGTAATATTTATCTCTTAGATTGCTGTTCGTCTCTTGGCAAGGTAATACTGGCCTGTAATACTCTGTTAGTTTGTTCATAACAGCAACCAAGAAAAGGGCAGAGGAAAAAAAGACAGGTGGTGGTCCTGCACCCCCTCGTCAACAAGTTGGTTAAGTAAATAATACCCTCACGGGAATATCGATATCTCTCTATGAGCACACTGTCGCGCTGAGCTAAAGGATCCTGTCTGTCCCGCAATATACGCTGAATTCTGAGGACTCTCCTTATCAATCTTGCACCTTCCGCAATGGGTTGGTCGCGTATACGGACAGGACATGGCTGCGACAGGCTTCCCAAATCCACCTTCGCTTTTATAGCCGTGGTCTCTCATCTTGATTACACAAAGTAATTTACAATTACTACTCTGAAATATGAATTACATCTGTAATAATCACATACATGTAATAGAATGTTAATAGTTCATTTCCCTTTTTTAGGAAATGACCTGTATGTATCTGTGTGACATCAATAAAAGGATCAAGTGCTGCATTATCTTTAGTTACATTGATAATATTTATTTATGGTGAAACAGTGGAAAAATATCGCTGTTGCTTTCGTATAAATGAAGCGGACATACCTGCGTGGCCGCGATCTAATCCTGTTTACATAAAGTAAACCTGCTCCCGAGCAGGTTTACGCTTACGGCTCTGTTGCTATGACAGCAAGTCCCGGATGAGCTTCGGGGAACCGACTGATCCAGGATCACGCGAAATCGTCAACAATCTAATCCGGCTAACCTACTTAGCGAGGTACGAAGAACGGGCCCCAGGTCACTGGTAGAAGGAAGCTTTCTGCCTTGTTGGATAATCTTTCTTTTGTTGTTGGCCACCTCTCCAGCAACCTGCCTGATACATCCTCACCAAACATCAGTATACACTCCTGTTCGATCTGTAACAGGGATAGAGAATTATATCTGCTTTCTACAAAATATTAAAGTGTGTTTACATTGTCAAAGTAATGAAAAATATTCACCAAGCCTTTGATATCTTTGAAACGTGGAAACACAGACAGTATGTTGCTTGACAGCAGGGGGTCAAGGACCATGTTGTGCCAATAAACAAATGTCAACTTCATCTTCTTCTTGAGTGTGTCTTCATCAGCTGAATGTTTCATCAGAGAGATTGTATCCTTGCACTCATCCTCACTCAGTAACCTCTCTGTAACAAACTGCAACTCTCATCTGACAGTTGGTCCACCACACTGGTCTTCACCCGATGATCCATCTCCTGGTGCTAGACAATATGAAATACAGCTTTATCAAAACTAATAACAACATTTGATAACCATTATTAATACAGAACCACAATTTGGAACTATATTATGTATTTCCACTGAATTATAAATGTTACCTCCAGATGTTAATCGCCTCTCTTTAGCAGTGCATCTCTGTATGGTTTTAATCCTCCAGGCCAAGTACCCAGTGCCACCCTCGACATCATAATAATGTTCCTTGGAGAGGAATCCATTCTCCACCAGGTTTGCTGGTGAGAATGGATTCCACCAACTGGAAGACACAATATAAAAGCATTCTACGTGTTGATATAACAACTGCAGTTCAGAACACTTAAACTACAAACAAAAATGACACTATTAGTGTCACGGCCCAGCGGCACGAGGGAACAGAGATGGACACAGGCGCAGAAACCAACCCGGAAGCGAGGTGACTGAAAACAAATGATTTATTCCGCCCACAGGTAAACAAAGGTAAAACATAAAGCGACGCCACCACACTAGTGGCGCGTAGGGTTCGTCGGGGATAATGAGGGTGACCTAGACACCTCTAGGAGACAGCTGACAGCGGGGACAGCGGGGAGGTAGAAACAGGACTAGGCAGGGGCCGGGGGCACTGGAACAAGAGGAGATCACGATCAGAGGGATCCAGCAGACAACCAACAATCCTCCGCAGTTGAATTGAATTGCCTTACTTGGTTTCAGATGGAGGGGACAGGTGGAGCGGAAAATCCGGAAGCGGTCGAGGCGTGGGGAGGCAGGCAGGTGAGCGGTGGGCCGGCAGGCCACGTTGTGTAAGCAGCTGGAGGATGGGAGCGAGGGGAACAAGATCTCCACTCCGGGTGCTATCACTGAGGACAAGAAAGGACAGGTGAGTCATCACACGGCGTTAAGACAAGGTTTAGGATGCGCCACTGAACTAACATGGGAATAGCAGATACTCAGGCGATGAGGGGTTGAGAGCGCAGGTCTGATATACCGCTGGCACGATTGCTCACAGGTGGTCAGCCCGGGAGGGGCAACCGGACTCCGCCTAAAGGAGGAGGAGCCGCTGTCTGAGACCTGCAGGTGCCCAACCAGACCATGACAATTAGAAGAATGTGGAAATCTGTTAACTGTTACTTGCTTAGCTTAGCTTCCTCAAAGGGCTGTCTGTGAATCTGATGAATCTGACGATGATAACTGGGACTGCTCAAGAGACACTTCTGCAGAAGCTGTTTCCAGACCTCAAAAACAGGAGCAAAACAAATGAGTTTACACGGTCCGTCCATAGACACATTTTATACACTCTTTTTAATAAACAATGTAGTAATGATACAAAAAAAAAGACATCCAATGAAACACAAATCACTCAAACAAACCTGTTTCATATTTGATGGTTAGTACCCTAGTTGAGGGATCTGTTACTACATGCTCAAATACATCATCATCCAACTCAGTCCCTGAACTATCAAAAACTTTCACACCTTTTGTTATGGCTGGCACACCAAAATTTGCAAATGCTGGAAACAAGCACACAACTTTGTGTAAACAAAAAGATTACATGACATTTAATGTTTTGTAGCCTAAAATGAAGATCATGTCAAGATACTTTTTCAAAAGTGACTCAGGTAAATAAAAACTAAATTATTAAGTGCCGCTAACATGCTTGATAAGTGGTAGATTAAAAGGAGTGACACTCACATTATACAGTTTTTCCACTAAATATACATTCAAGATGATTCCAAACGCAGATCATTTTCAATTAATCCTAAAATGCAATTTGAAGAGACTAAATAACAAAAAGAACTTAAAGCCCCTTGTACACCTTTTTTATAGAATATTGGTTTCTTACCGGCAATCAAAAACTCCTTAAGGCTTGGCTCAGATACTCTAACAAATTTCTGCACACCTCCCAATTTTGCTTTAAGCAACATCCTTCCTGTGCACAGTAATTTCTTATAGTCAGTGCTCTTTATTGAACTACAGTAAACAGAAAATGTGAATATTAAAACAGTCCTATAAATACCAGCAAAACAGCCTTGTAGTGATATTTCTTACACTGTATGTTACTTTTATTTCAGTGTAACAAGGTGTTTCAGCTCTTTGTAGTTTTTAGCCTATGCTGAATGAGTATTTCATTTACATGAGAGATAATCCACAATATAAAACGAAAATAATTACTAGTACTTTTAATTGTTTGTCTGATCTAACTTATCACTAGGGAGTCAGTATTCTTTTCATCTTTAGCTTAAAATACTGAACAGTCGGGTAACCAAAATGGAAAAAGTAGCGGGGTAACTTGTGTCAATACCCTCATTAGTTAACATCAAGTTAACTCACTACAAATACAAACCAATGAGCGAACTGCCCGCCAAGGTTAGCCAAAATGCTAGTTAGCTAGCTAACGTTAATATGTAGCTCCCAACACATGGAGGGTTTAATTTAATGGAATTTCGGAAATAAATTTTGATAACAAGTCTTACAGTCCAACACTGATATCAGTCAACTTTTTAGCTAATTAACAACCTTACGTAGGCATACAGACAGTATCACAATTGCTTCTGGTACAAAATGAAATATTTAATAAACATGGACAAAAGGAAGGTAACCTTATTTTAACGTGCTACCTGTGTTTAAAATGTCAAATTGTTAGTTTAATAAGTGAATATGAGCAACTTACCATGTAACTGAGGTGAAGAAAACGGCGTTGTGAAAAATCCTCTCGGTTTGAAAATGAGTCGTTTTGCTCCAGCTGTTGTTATAATGACTCTATTAGAGTAAATACACTTTAACACTGCTGATTTAACACTAGGAAATTTACTGTGTATTTCTCTCAGTCACAGAGCAGCATTTTTCTAATTTTGATTGAAACTGTCAGAGAAAACAGCAGCCTCGAGTAAGCCAGGATATTAGTTTACAGAGGCTGTTAAAGTGATATGTCTAATGTTAAAATGTTGGTGACACAATAATTCCATCCTAATGGCACTGACATATTCATAGGGTAAATTTTAGAGACAAAATATCATGAGGTAGTCATGATTTTGCAAATATTCCACCTTGTAGTGCAGTTTGCACAAATTGTTTTAAAAATGCACTCAGCCTACAAACATTACTGATGAGTCACGATCTGCACAAAGTGACAGAAACACTGAAGCAGCTGCACATTTTATTCTTATTGTCATGTATGTCCTATTTGTCAGGTGACAGAACCAACACAACGCTCAGAGAGTAATGGTGACACAAGGTCACAGGTGAAACTGGAGGATGACTTGTTGGTGAAACTGGATGATGACTTGTTGGTTCATTGTTGTATTTGAAGCACATGTGTGACTGCATGTATGTGGAGTGCCTCACTGTTATTCATCAGGTGACAGAGGCAGCTCTGCCATGTTGTAGCTCAGAGGTGAAGAGGCAAAGTCACAGGTGACTGACTGATGATGTGGTGCTATAGATTAACGAGAGCAGAAGGCCTGTGTTTGGCTGCTTCACATAGTGTACATTGAGTTGTTGTGTGGGGCACCAGTAGTGCATGTGTGTTGCTGTAACAGTACTCTCAGAAAAATTATGGTTCTTAAATGGTTCTTCAGATGTCTTCATGGTTCTTTAAAGAACCATCATACGTCAAAGAACCTTTTAATTTTGTAGATGGTTCTTTAGCTATTACAAATAGAACAAAAGGTTCTTCATCCTTAGCTAAGTTTGATGGTGTAAAATGGCATAAATATTTATACACTATAATGAGGGTGTGAATTATACTGTGTGTGTGTGTGTGTGTGTGTGTGTGTGTGTGTGTGTGTGTGTGTGTGTGTGTGTGTGTGTGTGTGCGCGCGATGGGGGAGGACGGGTTGCCTGGCTATTACCCTTTAAGAGCAGATGGTAGGAAACTGAATGTTCAAATAAAAGCAAGAAATATTTGCTTAAAAATATAATAGTAAAAATGGCAGGGGTGTGGGCCAAAGCCTAAAGACTCCCCCACACACACACACACGCATGCACACACACACACACACACACTGTATTTGAATGTGTGTATTGTGTCTACTGTTTGTTAGCTCACCATATGCATAAAGTCTTAATAATAAATTCCATATTCTATCACCACATTATTTGTGATCAATGGGTTTGCAGGGTTGGGGGTGTTGGGTGTAGGATCTTTAGGCTTTGGCCCCCACCCCTGCCACCAGTATATTTTTAAGCAAATATTTCTAACTTTCCCTGTTAATGCCCTACCTGCCCCCCTGGCAACACTTTGCTAGATCCACCCCTGCACAGTTACCAGCTGTCAGCTGCTTAGAAAAGGATCCTGGTGTTATTTGTCTCTCAGAAACAGTTGATAACTTCAACTCATCCATGTCACCTAAAAGGTAAACCTGTTTCTCCATCACCTGTTCAGCTCTGATGATTCAGTAAGGACATCTCCTGGTTTCATCTTCATGTTTCCCTCTCACCACATATCCAAACCGACATCATGACCAGCAGCTTTACAGCTGTGGCTCCAGCAAACATCAGCTGATACTAGAAATTAATATTAAATAAATTCTAACAACAGCTGATCAAGCTTAAACGTGCAGCTGTTGTTTAACGCGACCTCCGCTGGTGTCCTCTTTCTGGTGCAAAGTGGGCGATAAACAAACAAGAGAGACGATCAGCTGATCACTGATCAGTTTCATGATTGAAGTAGAAACAGGAGAGGGAGGGGGGAGAAGAGGCAGCTGTGCAGCAAAGACACAGAATAACTCCAGCTTTGTGTCTTTTTCATTGTAGCTGAAGTCCGAGACAAACTGTTCCTTCTCACCTCAATACGAAACATGTAATATTTTCTCTGAATACCAGACGATTCCGTTTTTTACGGGACGGTTGGCAACTCTAATAATTAACCTTATGAACAAAATAAAGTTCAACATCAGTAGCATCATAGCACCCACCCAGCTGTATAGAGAAAGTCAGCACAATGAAAATAAACTCCACCTAAACTTTATATATATATATATATATATATATATAAACACCCAGCACGCCCCTGCGGGCGGTTTATCCTTCAAGCTCGGGTCCTCTACCAGAGGCCTGGGAGCTTGAGGGTCCTGCGCAGTATCTTAGCTGTTCCCAGGACTGCGCTCTTCTGGACAGAGATCTCCGATGTTGTTCCCGGGATCTGCTGGAGCCACTCGCCTAGCTTGGGAGTCACCGCACCTAGTGCTCCGATTACCACGGGGACCACCGTTACCTTCACCCTCCACATCCTCTCGAGCTCTTCTCTGAGCCCTTGGTATTTCTCCAGCTTCTCGTGTTCCTTCTTCCTGATATTGCTGTCATTGGGAACCGCTACATCGATCACTACGGCCGTCTTCTTCGGTTTGTCTACCACCACTATGTCCGGTTGGTTAGCCACCACCATTTTGTCCGTCTGTATCTGGAAGTCCCACAGGATCTTAGCTCGGTCATTCTCCACCACCCTTGGGGGCATCTCCCATTTTGACCTCGGGACTTCCAGGTTATACTCGGCACAGATGTTCCTGTACACTATGCCGGCCACTTGGTTATGGCGTTCCATGTATGCCTTGCCTGCTAGCATCTTGCACCCTGCTGTTATGTGCTGGATTGTCTCTGGGGCATCTTTACACAGCCTGCACCTGGGGTCTTGCCTGGTGTGATAGACCCCAGCCTCTATGGATCTTGTACTCAGAGCTTGTTCTTGTGCTGCCATGATTAGTGCCTCTGTGCTGTCTTTCAGTCCAGCTTTGTCCAGCCACTGGTAGGATTTCTGGATATCAGCCACCTCCTCTATCTGCCGGTGGTACATACCGTGCAGGGGCCTGTCCTTCCATGATGGTTCCTCGTTTCCCTCCTCTTTCTTGGGTTTCTGCTGCCTGAGGTATTCACTGACCACTTGGTCAGTTGGGGCCATCTTCCCAATGTATTCTTGGATGTTCGTTGTCTCATCCTGGACTGTGGTGCTGACACTCACCAGTCCCCGGCCCCCTTCCTTCCGCTTAGCGTACAGCCTCAGGGTGCTGGACTTGGGGTGAAACCCTCCATGCATGGTAAGGAGCTTTCTTGTCTTTATGTCAGTGGCTTCTATCTCCTCCTTTGGCCAGCCTATTACCCCAGCAGGGTACCTGATCACGGGCAGGGCGTACGTGTTGATGGCCCGGATCTTGTTCTTACCATTCAGCTGACTCCTCAGGACTTGCCTGACCCTCTGCAGGTACTTGGTGGTTGCAGCCTTTCTAGCGGCTTTATATATATATATATATATATATATATATATATATATATATATATATATATATATATATATATATATATATATTAGGGGTGCAACGATATTCGTATCGATATTGAACCGTTCGATACAGTGCTTTCGGTTCGGTACGCATATGTATCGAACAATACAAAATTTGTAATTTATTTTATCAACTTTCCTTCTGACGAGGCTGTCTGTGTTGAGTGCTCAGTGAATCTGCGTTCGACTACTCCACCTAGGCTGCACTGTCGAGCGCAGATCCACTGAGCGCTCAACACAGACAGCATAGTCAGAAGGAAGAGCGCAGGGCAAGCTAGCAAGACAGAAGTTAAGCTCTCCTTGCAACATGGACCTCGCCCACCCTCATTCAGATCTGGCGTTTGGAATTATTTTGGTTTTCATGTGACGTATGACCCTGAAGTTAAGCGAGTCATGGACTAAAGTAAAACAGTATGTTGGATGTGCCATGCAATGCTCAATTACATGGGTGGGAACTAGTGTGTTAGCGCAGTTAGCTCGTTAACGTGTTGGCCGTGTAGCCCCACGCACTGGGCGATCAGGGGTAGCTCGTTAACGGAGATTTGCCGTGTTGTGGTGTTAAGGTCATTTCAACGAGATTAACCTGAAAGCACTAGTGGGAACACAACGAATATGACTGCACATTTACGCCGACATCATCCTAGTGCAAAGACAAGTGGAAGCAGACAAAAACAAGCAAGCATGCTACTAACTTTAGCCGAGTCATTTAGACAGCTGTTAGCACAGGATTCTCCTTATGGAGACCTGATATGTTTAATATGCTGCTGAGAATATAGCCCAGAAGAAGCGGATAGTATAGCTTTTATTTTGGAAAGAGACATTTCTCTGTAATAAACTCTCTTTTCCAAAGATGAGTGATTCCTCGATCAGATACAGGGCTCGCAATATCGCTAGCCCGACGTCCCCGGGCTAGCGATTCTTTCAGTCGGGCTACCAAAATCTATCTCTGCCCTGCCCGTCGGGCTATTGTAGGAAGGAAAAATATATCAGAATCAGAATCAGAATACTTTATTGATCCCTGGGGGAAATTATTTTTTGTTACAGTGCTCCATTTTAAACCAACATTAAGACAAGACAGACAATACGCTAACTAAGAATAGTACAATATATACATTTATATACATACATACATACATAAGTCACTTATAAATAAATATTTGGAAAAGAAACATGTGTCAATGTGTCAATATGTGTCAATATGTCAATGCTTTTGCATTCTTTCAGAAATGTAGCTGGGTAATTATGTCATTGGCATCGGTGAGCCACTGTCAATATGTGACATATTGAAATCGCGTTTGAATTTGCGCTTGTTTTTTTGCTTTCACTTTGCAATCGTGCGACCTGTGTATAGAGAGCGACAGCACTGATCTGTGAGTGATGATAATTTGTGCACCAATTCCTCTGACATCGTCTTATTAATCGTTAGCTTACTATGCAAACATGACAAGTGAAATCTCCCGCAGCTTAAACATGTGAGAGGTTGATCGCGCAGAGAATCGCTGAGCTTATGTGAGTGCGTGTGTAAAAGCAGCAGGATATATATTTTAGTTCTGCTGAGCCGAATAAGACAGGTCAGGGTGAAGAAGTGACAGCCAAAGAAAAGCTTACCACAAAACGGAGAAGTTATGACAAATCAGACTATAAGGCAAAAAGAAAGTGCAGCTTTATGGTTTCATGGACAAAAGAATTTCTGTGGCTGCAATATGACGAGCTATATAACCGGGGCTGCACATAAGTGGTCCGCAGGTGCGCATTCGCTGTCAAAATAAAAAACATGCACAAGGGTTAGGGTTAAATTTAAAAACTGTACTTTTGAGTTAAAATATATATTTATAATTTTAATAAATGACAAATTAAAAAGGCATGAACATTTTTTTTGTATCGAAAAAATATCGAACCGTGACACCAAAGTATCGAACCGAACCGTGAATTTTGTGTATCGTTGATCTGACACTCGGACCGGCAGCCGCCTCGGGTCTCTCCTCCTGCCTCCCCTTTCCCTCATCCACCTGCTGGCCTCCACCACTTGCTAATGTTACTGAATCTGTGGAAGCTCCACCATAGCCACCACACGAAGTAACGAATAATGAGCCTATCTAAATCTCAGCAACAACTAACGCATTCCTGATTTTGGCATGATAACTAGTTAACGTGCTCATTACCACAATAATAACATAGTTACTGTAACACGTTACTTAATAACACATTAGTCCTTACACTGGTAATAAATCACCTGAATTAAACTAATCTTCTTAATCTACTTTGAGCTGAGGTTGATTTTGTTCTCATTTTTGGAGGAGCAAGGCTGAAGAAGATAAAGCACAACAGGAACCAAGGATGTACTTATCATTGCATCTCCAACCCACACCCAATAAAACAAGCATCCTTAAAACATTACAACATTCCTGCTCCTGTGTTGGAATGAAAAACAAATGTGTTGTTTAAATCAGAGACTGCACTTGTGACAGAACAATAAATATTCTATTTTGATTACATAAGTAATGCAAGTACAAAACAAACTTGTGGTAGGCCTAAACTTATTTTCAGAATAATTACATCTGAGACTTTGTTTCATTGTAAGATTATAACAGTGATGGCAATATAATTGTTTGTTGCTCAGCAGAACAGTGTCCAGTATGTTGGCTGTTACACTTTGTTGTGTTTGAAAATAAAAGTTGGACTGATTTTAACATCATTACAAAAAGTGTTGTTAATTGTTTCTAATCATATTCAGGTTACCACAAATATTTTTTTCATTTAGTTGAACTTGAAATGTTTGTCAGTAGGTAAACAATTAGCATTGTACAGTCAGAAACATCAAGTTATTCTTAATACTGAACACTAGCATAGAATAAGTTGTCCTAACAGTCATCTTAAGTAAGCTTTTTAGGCAAAGAGTTTGCATAGGTTTTTGGTTTTTTTTAGAGTTCTGGGGAACTAACAAGGTGGTACAGTGTACTCAAAATGAGTAAGTTGCCCTAACTTAATTACCTTAAGTAAACTGTACTCAATTTTTTGAGGCAATGAGTTTGCATAGTTTTTATGAGTTCCGTGAACTAACTAGATTTTACAGTGTACAAAGACCATATCCTGGAGCACTAACAAGTTCAACAAAGTCATTAAAAGCTGCAATAAAAACGTATATACTGAAAATAAATCACAATTCTCAGAATCATATTGACTATATAAAAAGGATGAATGAAGGATATCTGCATACACAGGAAAATGCTTCCTTACTGCATTTGCAAAGGTCTCGTGACTGTCATGGATCGCTGTGTGGCAGGCAGGAGGAGGACCCAAAATGCAAAAACTCACAGACACGGGGATGAACTCAAAAATCACAGCTTTAATGCTGGAGAGGCAGAACGTACGAAATACAAAACTAAACTGGGAAAAGTAAACTAACACCCGGAGAGAGACACAGGGAAATCCACGCAGCATGAGGGAGAACGCGACACAGAACTGAGGGAGACGCAGACATAAATACACCGAGGGTAAACGAGGGAAGTGGGAGCACATGGGGAACACAGGTGACAC
The DNA here is from genome assembly GCF_041146795.1 of Maylandia zebra. Taxonomy (NCBI): domain Eukaryota; kingdom Metazoa; phylum Chordata; class Actinopteri; order Cichliformes; family Cichlidae; genus Maylandia; species Maylandia zebra. The sequence continues at coordinate 2,279,938 of NW_027490031.1, read as the reverse complement.
TGATAATCATAATGAGACAGGGCGGGGTGAACATAACATGACGTATACAGGTGCGGGAGTCCCAAAGTAAAACAGGAAGTACAGAGGTGCAAATAGGAGGAGAGAGAGCACGGGCATAGTGGGCTGGGGAAACATGGAATGAAACACAAGGAGGGGAGACGAGGGCTCACAGATACATAGAGGGGCACACAGGGGATAAAAGTCACAAGAGGAAAACACATAAGGAACAAAATACAAAAATACATGAAAACTAAGAATACTGGGCCAACATGGCCCAGGACCATGACAGTGACATTCATCAGCACTGTCCTCTCTGATGTGAACCACAGAGTTTGGCTCACAGAACATAGGTGGAACTTTCCCACTCAGAGCCACAATTATCCACGTAGCTCAGCAGTTGACCTCAGATGCATATCTGTGGACTGTGGGAGGACATGCAAGCTCCTCACAGAATGCCCAAACACGAACATCTTTAAAAAGAAAGTTCAAATCAAGCTTGATCGTCTGCAGATGGAAGCATGATGCTGCTGTAGATTTCCAGTAGAAGAAGAAAGATGGGGCTTTAAGTATCATAACTGTAGTGTGAGCGGTGTCTGCCTGTACTGTACGTGAGCTAGGCCTCTAGTTTAAACTAGTGAATTTAGGGATTTTAAAATGAAAACATCATCAAAGTTAAAGGAAATGATCTTAGCGGGTATCACATTTACAATGTGTTATGTTTTTTATTCGGTCCTCCTCACTGCCCATCATCAACATGACTCAGAGACACTGAAGAAAGCTAGCACCCTCCAGGAAGTAAACCAGATCGAAAGATGTCATACTTAACTTTTTTTTTTTTTAAACATTTATTTATTGGTTTTAACCGGTTTTACATGGTGCACTGTGAACATTACAAAAAAATAATAAAAAAATAAAAAAAATTACAACAACAGAAACAACATAGTAATAGAAACAAAAACAAAGCAAACCATAACAGAAGGGAAGGACAGATATACAAAGCAAGTTAGAGTTTAAGGCTGTTAAAGCCACAGTGTGCACGCTGCAGTTCTCCAGAATTTTGACCATATAGCCCAAAACTTGTCCAGTTTATTTCTTAATGTATAAGTTATTTTCTCCATAGATAGTATAGATGTCAGTCCATTAAGCCATTGAGATACTCCACATATTTTTTGATTTTTCCAACACATAGCAATACAGCGCTTGGCTTCCAAAAGTCCAGTCGTTAACAGAGCTCTATTGTTTGCAGCAGGTACAAAATTATTCGGGTATATGTATTTAAAGTACATATTTTAGGATGAAGTGGAATCACATCACCAATAATTTGACTCAACAGATTTATTACCTTTTCCCAAAAGATTTTCACATGTGGACACTCCCATATGCAGTGACCCTGTCCACCCCACATTTAATACAGGTGTCTGGGGGTTTGAATTGAAATATTTTTTTTGACAACATTTTTGACAGTGTAAGATATTGTCTTGTTAACCATTTATATTGAAGTAGTCGTGATTGCACATTAATTGTGTGACTCTGGGCCAAGGAGCATGATTTATACCACTTGTCATAAGATATATCCATTTGCAAATCATTCCTCCGAGCCTCTAACATAGACTGTGTTGATTCTTTGGAATTTTTCATAAATAATTTATACAACGCAGAAACTCGGCCTCTCCCATTTAGATGCTTTATAACTGAGGAGTAGGGGGGGGATTTCTAAGCTGTCACCTTGTGTGGTTGAGATAAAAATTTCTTAATTGAAGAAATCATATTTTACCTTTAAAACATTTTACAGCAAACATGATGGTGAGCTGAGGCAGTGTGGGCGTGGCCAGTGGCTGGATTAACATCCATTTAACAGTCTTAATCACATATCATCCCACTGATGAGCAGGAACATCTTCTGTTTTTTCTACTGACTGCCACCCTGTCATGGTGCTGTGCTTGGCGACCAGCTGTTCTCCAGCAGTCTTGAACAAAGACTCAGACATTAATGTGTTTGTGGTGAGAAACTTTAATAGTTTATTATTACAATGCAAAACCTGTGTAATACACACACAGTCACAGCTGTCATGTCTGAAAATACAAGTCATTGCAGAGCTGCAGGAAAACCTTTAAACGTCCCAAAATATTTTACTTAAAAGCATTTAAAAAAACCCACGAAGTGCTGCATAATAAGACCAAACATGTAAAATCCCAGGCCGACAGTAAAGATACAACAGCAAAGCTGACACTCTGAAGACACACCCCCTGCTTTTATACTGGTTACTGGAGCTTCAGGAGGGGCCAATGATGTCACAGAACAGCAGCCAATCAGAGACAGTAGGAGGAAGGTCGTCCATAAGGCAGAGTGCGTCCTCACTTTCCTGTTCAGAGACAAACATCAGTGATTTCAGCTCGAAGCTGGTGAACTTTGACCTTCCCTAACACACACATGTATGTGCTCTGTGACTCAGCTGACACACTTCTTACCTTTTAGCTTCCTCCAAAGGAGCAGAACTAATACCAGAACCAGGCACGGACAAAATCGCCATAGGTTAGGGACCAGGTGTAGTCGAACTCGACCTCCTCATCTTCCTCTATTGATTTACTGTTAGCAGGAGGGATTTTTTTCTTGGTAGTTTGGGGGCTTGAAGTACTGGGAGCATGAGTGGTTGTTTTAGGGGTAGTAGGAGGAGGATCTGTGGGAGGATCTGCAGGAACAATGACAAAGATGGTTCAGTCAGTTTATTATCTGGTCAGCTCATCAGTTCCAGTAGTCTGTGGAAGCTTCCTCACTGAAAGACAGAGCTGTCTGAATTCTTGAAAGACTAAAGAAAGGATCTTCAGGTTACACTGAGGATACACTGAGACTGTCTGTCATGAAAGTCTTTATTTATGGACTTTATCAGGCACAGGATGGAGAGGAGTGCAGTGATGGTCTGGGCGTACCCATCTTCTTCTCTCATATTCATCCCAAGACCGCAGACAGAAATCAGCATTATAGAATAAACGAGTTAGATCAGGATCAACTGCAGACGATTGGATCGAGGGATTCTGCCTATCCTGAGTCCTCTCCTGTACTGTCCTCACACACATGACTGCAAGCCTGCCTACAATACCAATGGACAGGTGTGTCAACTGTGGTGGGCCCGATCAGCAGAGGAGATGGTCTCATTCCAAACAGACTCCCTGCATCTTTCACAGCAGCTATAAGATGTGCTTTTCTCTGCGGTTAAACCTTAGTGACTCACATTTGTGTGATTCATTCAAATATTCTCCTCTTGAAAGAGAAACATGGGCCTGAAAAGAAACTAATGTTCACATCTGTCAGTCACAACCTGACACTGAGTCTCTTTAGTAAATCCAGCAGAGTTTTAAAGTCAAATAGAGGTTTTGTGCCACCACAGTGAAGATGGACTTCTTTGTTCCTTCTTTAATATTCCAACCTTTGTAATGATGGGATAATTTTCTCTGGCTGCTCTGTTTATGTGACCTGAATACATTAAGAGAACATGTATCGATAAAGTAAGATATAACCTACCACCTTTCATTGATCTCTATGACATTTCTACTAAAGTCCAGGAAAAGAGGTTGAATAAGAAAGATCATTGCACTGACCTCTGACTGTCAGCCTGCTTTTAGGAGTATGTGGATGATCCTCAGTGGAGCACGAGTAGAGACCTTCATCAGACTTCTGAACATTAGTGAGGGTCAACGTTCCTTCAAGATCAGATCCAATCATGTCCCCATCTTTATAGAAATAAGACTTCCTCGGTTCACCGTCTCTGCTTTCACAGAGCAGAGTCACATTACTTCCTGTCCACACAGGAGATGAAGGGATGTCCAGGATCAGGGAACCAGCTGACCAACAGAGACACAAACAGAGTGATACAGAGACAGACTTCCACCAACACACAGAGTCATACAGACACAGCTGGAACATCTGTACCTGAAACAATGATGTTGACTTCATCACTACGCTGCCCAGATGAGCTTTCACAGAAGTAAGCTCCATCAGAGGGGTTACGCAACTTGAGTTGACACAGAGAATTTTTAAGAACAAGGCCTTCAGCTGCCCCACACCTCTCAGTGACTCCTCCTCTGGTCCTCTTCACTGTCCATCCATCAACTCTTTGTTCATCATCATCATCACAAGACAGAATCGCTAGAGCACCACCACTGAAGAACTGCTTGTGATCTGGAGTTACACTCAGAGAGACTGAAGGGCAGACAGATACACAGACAGACTAAATGTATTTGTGTTCTTGTTGGAGTCTCACTGATGGTTTTCACTTCCATCTACTCACCTCCAGAAACAGTCAGTGCAGAGAGATGCAGCACACACACACCTGCAACAGGAGGACAGAGGTCACTGAAGGTCAGAGGTCACTGAGGGTCAGAGAAAGTGTGACTGTGTACTACAGGGGTGGGGAACTCCAAGCCTTGTGTTCTGCAGGTTTCACATGTGTCCTTGATCTAACACAGCTGATTTAAATAGCTAAAACATCCTCAACATGTCTTGAAGTTCTCCAGAGGCCTGGTAATAAAATAATCATTGGAGTCAGGTGTGTTGACCCAGGGTGAGATATAAAACCTGCAGATATCAAACCTGAGATATCAAACTCCAGGCCCTCGAGGCCTGGAGTTTGACACCCCTGGTGTACGAGCTTCATTCTCTTAAATCCTACATGATTCCTCAACAGAGGTTGGCATTACCAAAGTAAAATTACTTCGTTACTGTAATTAAGTGCACTCGGGTAAAAGTGGGCGGGGCAATAAGTCACACTACTTCAGCATCTAGCTAGCCCTGCTGAAGAGGAGCGAGCATAAAGGGATTAACAGTTTATTATAAGTCAGGTCATTTCAAATGCAGCGTTTCTATGAGCACAACAAACATCAGCAAACACACAAACTGTTTGTGTGCAGTTTGTCTCACAGTGTGTTACAGTTAAAGGTCCAGCTGCTGTATTTCAAAGAGAGGAAAGAAAGAGAGCTAACATCACTCAGAGATGGAGAAAGATAAGAAGATAAGAAAGAAGCACATGAGAGGATGTAGAGAGCTTAGATTTAAGGGAAGGACTTATGCTCCACACTCCATCCATGGAGTGTTGTGTGCTCTGTCTGGATGGGTAAGGCAAGCAGTGCTTTAATCTACATATGGGGCGACCGTGACTCAAGGGGTTGGGAAGCGTATCTGTAACTGGAAGGTTGCCGGTTTGATCCCCCTCTCTCTGTCCTGGTCGTTGAGTCCTTGGGGAAGACACTTCACCTGCTGCCTACTGGTGTTGGCCAGAGGGGCCGATGGCGCGATATGGCAGCCTCGCTTCTGTCAGTCTGCACCAGGACAGCTGTGGCTAAAACTGTAGCCACCACCAGTGAATGAATAGTGGAATTGTAAAGTGCCTTGGGTGCCTAGAAAAGCGCCATATAAATGCAATCCATTATTATTATTATTAAATCTGAAAAGACATTAGACATAAAATGGACCATCATAATCTCCTGTCATCACAGACAGCGCCATCATAAAGCTGCTCATCTCTTAGTGAACAGGCATGGTGACAGATTAGATTCCTCTTGGCCAACATGATGATGATGTAGAGCAGATAGCATTTGAAAAGGGTGTTAGTTTATAATTTCAATCATTATTGGTGATACAGCAGATATTTACCCAACTACAGAAGTGATAATATTTTAGTTCAGTTCATTTTTATTTCAAACACATACATTCACCAACATTTCATAATATCATCCCATGCAGTTGTTTGAAAGGGAGTAGTCAGAAGTATATACTTATTTAACTCTGACCCCTTAGGTTGACATCTTAATCATTTCTTCATCATTCTATCTAAACACACACACACACACACAATTGTTTTCTCATATTCAAGTAAAAATATATTTAGATTTACTGATTTGCAAAAGAAAATAAACATCACTTTGACTACTGTGTTGGGTTACTTGCATTTTCTTCATTCTTATACTTATTTAAAATTTATTTTTTGAGTTTAGAGGGAAGTGGAATTGAGAAATACAAAGAGGAAGAACAACTTTGAAAAGGATGTCTATTTCAGCAGCGGGAGTTAAATTCTAGAATGAGTTAAAAGAAGAAATAAAGGTCAGTAGTGATATAAACCTTTCCTTGCCTTATATATTATTTGCACTGTTTTAAACTTCACCAGATCCTGGAATTTTGTAGCTTGCGTCTTAATAAAGAGTACGTTTGTGTGAGCCCTATACCCCTCCTGATTTATTAATCTAATAGCCCTTTTCTGCATTATGATTATAGTCTGAATATTACTTTTATATGTATTTCCCCAAACCTCTACACAATAACTCATATATGGTATTAGTAAAGCATAATATAGCATGTACAATGCTTTCCTATCCAGAAATTGTTTTGTTCCCCGAGACAGCAATGCCCCGAGCTAACTTTACCCTCACATAAGTGATGTGTGATTTCCAACAGGCCTTATGACCAATGATCACACCAAGAAATGTTATGGTATTAACCCTTTCTAGATATACATTATCAACACAAATTTCAATGTTAATGTTTTCTTATAATTTCCAAATAACATAAATTTTGTTTTATTTAAATTTAATGACATTTTCTTTTTATCTAACCCCTTCTTTAATGTGTTTAACTCCTGTGTGATCACGTCCAAAACCTCTTGCAATTCCACACCTCAACAAAGTATATTGGTATCATCTGCAAATATTTTAGTAACTTCGATATTTTACAAATATCATTTATATACACAATAAATATTTTTGGACCCAATACTGATCCTTGAGGTACTCCACATTCAATATCCACCAGTTTAGATTTAAACTCGTTTATTTCTACATATTGCTGTCGATCCATCACATAGCTTTTTATCCAATCCAATACTACACCCCTAAACCCACATTTTTCCAGTTTGATTATTAGAATTTCGTTACCCAGGGTAGCCATTAACCTATCTCTAATAATCGACTAAGCACCACAGGCCTTCAAGCTGGCTGTAGTTAAACCTTTACTCTCTAGACCAGCGGTCCCCAACCTTTTTTGAGCCACGGAGCGGTTTCTGTCCAACAATGTTTTTACGGGCCACCCTTTAAGGTGTTGCGGATAAATACAACAAAATAAAACCAGTACCAGTACCTAAAATAGAAGATTTGGTCATAACACACGGGAAAAGGCCCATGGAAACCGAGTTACTGATAAAAATGATAAAAATATAGAGATAAAAACCCTGAAAACCATAAATTTCAAACCTGAGCCTCAACTCTCGAAGCTGGTATCAGTCTGTGGCCCGGGGGTTGGGGACCGCTGCTCTAGAGCCTTAGCCAATTATACGCCAGTATCCAACCTTCCTTTTATATCAAAGAGTAGTTGTCACACAGCTAACAGATCATCTGCAGAGGAATGGCTTATTTGAAGAGTTTCAGTCAGGTTTCATCACAGCACAGAAACAGCTTTAGTGAAGGTTACAAATGATCTTATCTGATAGTGGACTCATGTCAGTGTTTTGAACAGGTTATAAAACAAGAGTGTAAGAACAGTTTCATGGTGTAAGATGCCAGTTTTGACAAGTACAGACTAGTGGAGAGTCGTCTGGATTAGCAGTGTAACGGTCTCATCCTTCTCTTTCTCTTTCTGTGTCCTTTACATTAGAAACTGTCAATCCCACCCCCGCATCACCCTGACTTGTATCATGAACAGGCTTGTGTCCACATGAACGTGCAGACTTTCCACTGGAAAAACGAAAAAAAAACAGTCTTTTTACATAAAATGCACAAAATCGATCTCCAGCACCGTCGCAGGAAGGTGCTGATCAATAAAGCCTGCAAACGGTAACAAAGCACATGTAGCCAAATAAAGGCACACAGCTCTGATGCATAAAGACTTTATAAAAAAGCAGAGTTCATGACAACCTTCTCTCTTTAAGAAGTTTTTCCAAACTCTGTGCTCACTGCTCTAAACGAGCATTTACATGTGGATGAGCTCAAAGTTTGCAGACTCTCTAACAGAGTTTAGAGTTATTAACACACACTCTGATCCAGGTAAGAAACCCAGAGGAACAAACCTGCTGTCCACCACACCTGTGGTATTTTAGAAACTTTCACAAAGTCCAAGCAGACAGAGGCTGAACATAAACCCTGCAAACATCTGTGTGTGTTTGTGTAAAGGAGACACACACACTGAAGGAGCTGCTTTTTCAGTGTGTGTTGGAAATTCTTACCGTGCAGCAGGATCACAGACAGCAGCCTCATTTTCATCCTCACAGTCCCGTTACAGAGCTCCTCACTGCCTCGGACCTCACCCTCCTCTCAGGAGACTCTCAACAGGAAGCTGTAGCACTCTGACAGGAGGCACCTCCACAATAAAAGCTGTCCTAGACAAACACCTGTGCCAGTCGCGTCCTGATCATGTGTTTCAGACACGTACAAGTTAACCAGTATCCAGCATCATGCTCAGACAGCACAGGCCTCCCAACCACAGCCAACACTGGATTAGTCTTCAAGTTTTCTTTCTGTTGTTGTAATACTGTATTCACCTTACAATATGGCACAATATCAATAAAATGGAGGGTGGAGTGAAAATGACTGGACAAGTTTACAGTGATGTGATCAAGATGGTTCAACATGAGCCGTTCTTAAACTTTGCTGGAAGAAAGTGAGGAGAGAAACAAAGACCTTTGATTGGACAGTGAGTCAGAACTCAAACTGGGAGAGGTCAGCATCAGCAGTGTTGGCCAAGTTACTTTCAAAAAGTAATTAGTTATACTTAGTAGTTACTTCTTTAACAAAGTAACTGAGTTACAATATTTTAAAAGTAACTAATTACTAGGAAAAGTAACTATTGCGTTTCTTAAAAAATAACTTTAACCCTCTGAGGTCCAGGGTATAATGAGCCGTTTTTGACTGCTTTTGATGTTTCCTCTACATTTCAACTTTAAAAACTATTTACTTTGCCTTGTTTGGTATCATTCTTTTCAGCACAACCTCACATGTCTGAATTTACTGTTATTACTTCATTGGTATAATAACACAATTGATCTAAAATCAGACAAAAAAAAAACTCTGCGTAGAAAAAAGTTTGTTTTTTTACGGTAACAAGCTCAAACACATTTAATGAATTTTATTTTATTTTCAACTTGAAATTCAAATATAAATTGTAGATTATAAAAACCTTAGTTATTTTCTAGCTATTTAGCTATTTACCTAAAAATGCAGCTGTTGTGGAAGTTTTCCATTAAATAAAGCCTGCAGACGAGCGGTAGCTAACATTCTTTAATCAAAACACACAAAGAATAGACAACCAAGCTTGTGGAGCGCCTACATGACCGCAGGGCAGGTCAGCAGAGTTTCCCTGAGCCTAGCATGGCTCTCAGTTAAATACTTTCTTCAGGAACAAAAGGCAGTACACAGCTGTTTCACACCTTCAGGTTCACACTTCCTTGCTGCCTCCCAGAGTCCTCGAAGAGACAAAAGTTTCTTCCTGTGGAGCTGTCTGCTTCCCCCAACTTCCTTACTAGACCCCCACCATTTGTCTTAATGTATGAGTGTGAGACTTGTTAAAATCCAGTAGCATCAAGGCGTTAGACAATAAAATAATGTGATTAATACACAAGTAAAAGAAATTCCTATACACAGCTAAGGTATATTTTGATAACCATTTAAAACTGTTTACAGAACAATCAGGTGTTCTGCATCAAATAGGATTTCACACAAATTATTTGTGTCAATGCAAAAAATAGTTCCTGTCTATAAGATAAAGGGGAACATCACAACCTGATACCTGCAGGCCTTAAAGCAGGAGGTGTATCACTCCTCCTGTTTTCCACCTTTAAACTTTATTGTGATCTCAGCTATATACAGTGAAGTATATAGAGATATGCGATGACCAAACAAATAGATATAAAAGGAATAAGAAAATAAATATACACTTAAGACTAAGGATTAAAGGATCAAAATAAATTAGAATTTGAAATCTACAATTTACAGTTTAATGATTTAAAGTGGCTTTTGTTTTTTGTTTTTTGTGACCCGTTTGGATCTTTAGCCATCAGAATTGTTGTCTGAAGGCCAAGAAAGATGCCCAACGGATATACTTTACCAAGTGGATCATCATGGTCTTGCCATATTGGTCCATTTGATTGAACTTTATTATAATTATGTATTTATTTTATTTTCGTTTTTTAAAGACGGGACAGACATGACTGGGGGATAGGACAGGGAGAAAGAATGAAAGAAAGAAGAGGGAGAGAAAAAGGGAGAGAAGGAAAAATACAGGGGAGAAGAGATGGTGAGAAAGGGGGGAAGAAAAAAAAAGAAAGACAAACAAAACACCTGGATCACCTGTATGGAGAGTAAATACTAAATGTTAAACATTATTGTGCAGCACATAAGATCAACAGAACACAGTGTGCTTTGAGGTAGGAACCAAAAGGGGTGTAGTTTGTGTGTGTGATCACCCGTGTGTACACCTGTGAGCATGGACGCGCTTGTTTTTAAAAGGTTCCTCCATGTAATGATCTGCTAGAGGGTGTGGGGGGGCATTGTCCCGTCCTCCAGGGCATGAAGCAGGTATGGAGGAGATCAAAACTCCAGACATCCAGAGGCCCTCAGAACACAAGAGACCAAGGAAGACCCACAGAGGGGCAGCCGCGCCACTGTCCCAGTAAGAGCTAAGGAGAGTCCCAGATGAGGGCTCACTCAGCAGCCGCGGAGCAGAAGCCAGGGGGAGTTGCAGTGACGCGCCCGTGAGCTCCGCCGCAGCCAGCTGTGCCTGAGTGACCGAGCCCCAGGCCGAGAGGCCGGGGGCACCCCACCTCCGAAGTGGCCCGAGCGAGCCCCAGGCTCCAGGCCCCGATAAGCAGCCGCCAAGGAGTGAGCCGGTGTGTACCTGGACACCCATCTCTGGACACAAAGACCCACCAATGCACCGATGTCTGAGGGAGTCCGCCACTGGCAGGGGAAGTGGTGGTGGGTGGAGATAGGCCCTCCAAACCTTGGAGGGCCTGAGATGTCCCCAGAGAGGTGGCGTCTGATACCCAACCTGACATATAGACACAGACATACAGGCACACACAGACACAAACATCCATTCCCACCCTCATGCTCTCATATGCACTTACACCACACTCAACCAACGTGGAGACAGACATAAAGAGACGCTGTACACACGATCACACATATACATTTACATACAGTGCCTTGTCTTTGTAACCAAAGGGGGTTGCAAGGGGAGGTGTTTAGTAAACTATTGTTTGAAGTTTGTCAATAAAAGGCAGTGAGAGGAGGCCATCATCGGGGTCTTTGTCATGCTGGACACAGATGAGAGGCCTCCCTTGCGCAAGTAATGGATCGATCGACTGTCTTGTTTTCTTCATGATGAATAAGTCTCTAGAATTAGCGGGGTTTGTGGAAACACAGACCCAACAGCCCTGCATGTGTGGGTGATTGTGGTGGAGCAGGAAGAGGGAGGCAGCTGGAGATGGGGAGGGAAGGAAGGGAGGGGCAAGTGACCCCTCGCTAGGGCCAGCTCCCCCGCTGACCCCAGTAGGCACCCCCATACTCCGCGACCCGCCAGGGAAAGGGGGCCCAGGCCCATCCAGACCGGGGCCCAGGACAGCAGCGCCGCTTGACCCCACAGAGCCCAGGACAGCCCACCCGACACCACCACAGAGAAAACTGCACCAACCCTGTCATCCACTCATCTTCCAGACTACACGAGACAATAGACACCCAGGCTGAGATCTTCCTCCACCTCTCCTGTATCTCCCCTTCCTGCAGAGAGTTCCTGAGGGGAGGAAAGCTCCTGCAAGATGTGACAATCTCCCCCACCAGTTGAAGAGCCCCCCAGGTGGCTCGATGCACTGGCGGCACCCTGCGCCAGGGCTGGGCCCCATACACCCACCCGCCCACAACCCTGGCAACACACCAACCAGGACCCAAGCCCCCGAGGCCCAGCCACGGCTCCAGCCTGGAGACGGAGCACCCCCACAACCCCACTCCCGTCCCGGACCTACCCCGGGGCAGCCAGGCTACCAGGTCAGTAACCCACGACCGCTACCCCGGGTTGAGCCCCCCAAGGAAGATGCCTCCGGGGAACCACCCAAGGACGCCCCAAGCCTGTCCCTACCCCCACACCAATCACAACAGTGAAGGCGGGACCAAACTATGACCCCCTCACCCCCACTAGGTGATGGAGCTGATAAAAGGAGCCCAGAGCAATTGATCTGATGTGGTGGCAGAGGCTGTATGAAGACTAATGTAATCTAATAGATAATTTCTATATTGGTTAGAATTAAGATTTTTTTTTTCCAGTTCATGAGGACTGTTTTCTTGGCTATGCATAGGGCAGTGAAAACCATATGGGCTATATTCTTTTCTGAAGTGACATTATCTAAGCTGCCCAACAAACACACTAAGGGGGAAGTTGGAATGTTACATTCACTTTGAAGTGATTTAAAGTGACCGGGAAACAGAGCAGCTTGTAAACATGAGCAGAATTCTTTAGAATGAAAATTGTCGATAGAGCAGCATCTGCATTATAAATGCAGTGGTCTTCTTCTTCTTCTTCTTCTCTTCATCCGCTTTATCCGAGGCCGGGTCGCGGGGGCAGCAGCCTAAGCAAAGAGGCCCAGACCTCCCTCTCCCCAGCCACCTCCTCCAGCTTATCCGGGGGAAACACCAAGGCGTTCCCAGGCCAGCCGAGATATATAATCTCTCCAGCGTGTCCTGGGTCTGCCCCGGGGCCTCCTCCCGGTGGGACATGCCTGGAACACCTCACCCAGGAGGCGCCCAGGGGGCATCCTTGTCAGATGCCCGAACCACCTCAGCTGGCTCCTTTCTTTTTTTTTTTTTTTTTTTTTTTTTTCTTTTTTTTTAAATGACATCAGAAACAGCAGCATGCGACATCACGTGATGGCGGAGCTTCAGTTCATCCTTTGTCATCTTTTTTTTTTTTTTTTTTTTTAATAGGACAGGGGGAATGAATGAAAGAAAGAGGGGGAGAGAAAGAAAGAAAACCAAAGGGGAGAAGAGACGGTGAGAAGGGGGGGAAGAGAGAAAAAAAAAACAAACAACAAAAAAAACTCCTGGGTCACCTGTATGGAGAAAAAAAGCAAAAAAACAAACAGAGGAGACAGCAAACAACAAAGAGCAACATAATAATAGGGGAAAAAAAGCACCATCACAATAAACTAGCTAGTCATAGATATCAATAGTTACTAAATAATAGACGATATTGTTCAGCACGCAAGATAGACAGCGCACAGTGTGCTTTGAGGCAGCAGCCAAGAAAGCTTTAGTCCGTGTCTGTGAATACCCATGTGTGCATACCTGTGTGGATCAGCATGCTTGCATTCCAAAGGTTTCTCCATGTAATGATCTGCTAGGGAGTGTGGGGAGCCACAGCCCTGTCCTTTATGGTATCAAGCGGGTATGGAGGAGATCAAAACTCCAGACATCCAGAGGCCCCCAGAACACAAGAGACCAAGGAAGACCAACTCAAAACATCACTATGCATTCAGGAGCCATGTAAAGATATATGCCACCAGTTGAACCAACAGCCTAGGCAGTGAACTTACTCCCTTGACGAAGCATCACAGTGTCTCTTATGTTTGCCATGCCCCAGTCTGTCAGGACTGCCGTCTTAGATGGGTGGCAAACCTTTAAGGTATACATATGAGAACTTTCCAGGTTGTCTAAACCCATATGGAAAAGATATATATAAATGTTATAAAGTTTGTATCTGTCTTGTGTGAAACTTGTATGAAAAGCATACAAGAGTGAAAACAGATATAAGATCCCTTGAAAATTTATATAATGAAACTAGTATGTTTTGGATACTTACTAAAACAATATATGAAAGTAATGAGAAAGTGGCCACTTTCATGCGTAAATCATATAATTTTTTACTATTTCTTTTCCATATGGGAAATCTCACAGATGTTATCAAAAACTGTCATTCCCCATTATATCCCCATTCCACTGAAGAAAGTGGTACATACTAATAAAAGTAGGTAGGGCAGGGCAATATGGCCAAAATATTTATCACGATATGTATTGGAAAATTTGCGATAACAACATAACTGACGATATAATTGATGGGAGACAAAATACTTTACAACTTCACAACTTAATTAGTGGGAAAAAAAAACCCATCAATTTATTTTCACTTAAACAAGCAGCTGTTTTTTTATGTGCATTAAAGCTATATAAAAATTTAACAGTGCAACGCAAATTCTTTGCTGACAGTTTAACCAAAAGGCATTTCCAGAGGAAATGAGCTGACATATCCTGAGCATAACCATGTATAATATCCACAAAAGTTAAAATGAGGTGCTTTGAAACATCAAACTGCATTGTGCCAAATAAATAGGTCAAGGAACATAAAGTGCACGGGGAAATTAGTCAGATAAGTCTAACTTTACTCAACTCATTATTCTTGTTTCCCCCACTTCTGCACCATTGATTCATTAATGCCGAATTCTCTCGCAGCTGCTCTACTAGTATGGTCTACTGCGCGACTGATTGACTTGAGTTTAAAATCCGCTTCATACGCATGTCTCCTAACAAGTGCCATTTTGGGGTCCTTATACACACACACAGTACGGTAATATTATGTTGAAGCACAGTACGTATTACTTCGCGAGGCCCCTGTCTACCGTAGCCATAATGCTCTAACTATCCATTAGGGCTGGGTATCGTCACTGATTTCTAGAATCGATTCAATTCCGATTCACAAGGTCCCGAATCGATTCGATCCACGATTCGATTTAATTCGATTCGATTCTATTTAAATCTGGGAAATTTTGACAGTCAGAAATATAATTCAGATCAGTACATTTACATATTTTTGTATCAATAAAAAGGAAGCTGACACACGCAAGACGTTATCACAGGTGTGAGCGTCACAGCAGATGCCTTTGTGTCAAAGTAGCTGAGGATAAAACACAGAAAAACATGAAGGTGATTTTCCTGGCCTGGGATTTTATAAAAATATTCTGCAGTACATCAAAAACGAAAGAAAACCATTAATCAACATATGAACATTACCTCTGACGTTACAGCGGTTTTATTAGAGACACGGCTAAGCATTTTGAATAATTTTAAAAAGTTTAAATTTGTTCAGTATTGAACGGCAGAAATGAGGTTTTCATTTCGGAAGAATGTAAAAGGGAAAAAAACAGCGGCCGACAGCGCTGTAAGCAACAGTAGACTTGTGCGTAACAAGCAAGCGAATAATGAAGAAAGGGAGAGAGAGAGGGAGAGGGAGAGAGAGAGAGAGAGAGGGGGAGAGAGAGAGAGAGAGAGAGGGGGAGAGAGAGAGAGAGAGGGGGAGAGAGAGAGAGAGGGAGAGGGGGAGAGAGAGAGAGAGGGAGAGCTGCACATCGCGGTGGAAGCAAAACAGTAAAAGTGAATTCATGACGATGTTTATGTGAAGCGTTTGGATCTTCTTTTGCTGCTGGTTCGGTCAATATTGTTGGAGAGACATCAAACTAACAGCTTTAGAATCGACGCATAAAGGGCGTGAACACAAAGCGCCGACCCGCCGAAACATCAGAATCAGCGAGCTGTCGGCTTTCAGCCCCGACCATGAGAAAGGCGACATCTAACTGATTCTGATCCGCGGGTCGCGCTGTGTGTTTAAGTCTATGTGCAGAATCCGTGTTCCTGCTCCATTTACTGTCTTAACTGTTTGGTGGTTCTTGAAATTCTGTGAGATGTCACCAGAGATTCTGGCATTTCGGGCAAAATAAATTTATATTAAAAAATCGATTCAGGATTTTAATGAATCGATTTTCCATTATCCAAGCCAGAATCGATTCTAATCGATGAATCGATTATAAAAACCCACCCCTACTATCCATTAGTGATGGGTCGTTCGCGAACGAAATGGCTCTTAGAGCCGGCTCTTTGACGTGAACGACGCGAGCCGTCACGTGTTTTTTTTTTTTTTCCCCTTTCTCTCACCCTCTCTCTCTCTCTCGCACTTTTTTCCGCTTCACTTCGCACCTGAGCCTTGTGCTTTACACTGGGCAGAGGGGGGAGGGGCGGTAGTTACACTCAGTAGCACAAGAACAGAGCCAGAGAGAGAGAAAGAGAGGCAGGGACAACAACATTAGAAAGGTATAGTAATCATCCACAACTATTTTCGGTTGCAGATGATAAAGGATTCAGAAAGTTTATTCATGCAGGTCCATATGACAGAGAATATGCATCTTCTTTTTGTTTTCATATTTTAATTTATATTTAATTGTGTTGTGGTTTGCAGTGTTTTGTGTTGTTTTCACTTTAAATTTGTAAAAGGAAAAAGCAGAAAATTTAAATAGTTAAAACTTGAAATGTGAATAGTTGATTTTTGTATTATATGATTTATTTATTAAATTTTATGTGGCGTGAATAAATAAAAGTATATTTACAGTGGTCCCTAGAGACAAAGCACATACAAACTTCAAATCACGTACGAACTCTGAAGCACGTACAAACTCCAAAACACGTAAAAACACGTACAAACTCAGAAGCACGTAAAAACTCAAAACGCGTACAAAAGACAACAGAAGTGCTCCAGGATGCTGGGCGCAGTGTTGAGCCTTTGTTATCTTGTGGCTACACAAGCCAGCAAGTACCAACGACCGGATTTGGTGTGTGGTAGTAACAGGTAAATTAACTTTTTTTTTTAAATTATTTGAATATATATGAGTGCTGGTGTATAAATACACAAATAATACACACATGCTTTCAATTGTGTAATTTAAGTGATCTAGTAGCTCTGCTTTGGAAGTTCAGTTCATGTTAGAAATGTGTTTTGGAGTTTGTACCCGTTTTGTCTCTAGGGGCCACCGCATATATTTATATATAAACATATATAAATAAAACCACTTTTATTTACGTTAGTAATTCCTTTTTTGCATAATTTTATATTATTGTGAATAATAAATTAATTAAAGCAACAAAACAACCTGAAGAGCCGGTTCGGAGCCGAAAGAGCCGGAAATCCCATCACTACTATCCATCAAGTGGTGCAGCTTCCTAGCTTACCAAAGTTGCAATAAAAGATTTTTTTGACAGATTTGAATGCCATGTACCACATTAAATTGGTTTAAGGTCAGTAAGCACAACCAGAATACATAAGGCGCACCAGATTATAAGGTGCAGTGTCGATTTTTGAGAAAATTTGAGAATTTTAAGAGCGCCTTAAAGTCAGAAAAATATGCTAATAACGACAGCCCACTGGCATGTTCTACAAAACAAATGTGCTTTGGTGGGTATCTGAAGGGCAAAAAAACAAACCAGTACCACATCACTGAAGTTGCACCATTTTTTACAAACTAATTGTGGTTCATCGGTTTCATTCAACGATCTGCTTTTGCCCTGAACGGTATAATATAGCACAGCCCTAAATAAAAATATAGAAAACAAGCAGTTTGTATAGTCTAAACTTACTACAATATGTTTAGGAATTTTGTAGATGTGCAACAACTAACGTGTCAATACATACAGTGCATTTACATGTGCAGTCTCTTTGTGCAGATTATAGAGCAAATTTACAAGCATCGTGTCTCAAGGACCACACAAGCACCCCAAAGCACCAAACAAATTTTCCAGAACAACCATACATAAAAACCCAAATTCCAATTGCATGCCCCTGTAACGTGTCGTGTGTCGTAGAAAGAGATTAAAGTCCCGTCATCCTGCCGCCTCAACATCAAAAGTAAGGTCAAAGCAGTTTTATGGTTTAGCTTGACCTCTGCATTTTTGTTTCGTAATGTTTAATCAGCCTTATTAAAAGGCTCTCTTTGTTCACATTAAAGTTTTGCTCCACGTTCCTTGGTGTCTGCATTTTGGGTCCGCTCCTCAAATTCTTACAGTCAGCTTCACAGCCTGACTGTGACAATTTAGAATAACAATTAAAATGTATAATGAAGCGTTTTTCAAGTTTAAGAGGGAAGCAAACAAGCTAGGACCACCCCGACTCTAACCATAATAATGAAAATAATCTTTCCAATGATCTCAGTTTCAATGTGTAGGTCACTCTGATGTAAAGATCTGTAGAGGCTTTGTCTTAACCCAATCCTGGATTCTGCATAATCCGTCTTAAAATAAAAATAAACATTCTGTTTACAGATTTAATTATTGCAGTGATCTATACAGCAGCAATCTTCTGGGCACCCTCTTCAGTGAACAAAGCAAGTTTTTCTGCTTTGACAAGTCTGTTCGAAAACAAAGTTAAGCACAATCCCTGAGACACTTTACCTACTTTAATGACATGATGTCAATAATAGAGGTAGAGATGTGTATTATATATTTAGATATAGACTTAGATCGACGCACATTAAGCCGGTGCCCGACTACTTCATGGCCAGTATCTCTGTTACGTGGCCTTAGTTCAACCAAAATGGTGTTGATTCTTTTAATTCCAAGTCTGACTTGAGGTGGTGACATGTTTAAGATGTATTTCATGAAAGCACAGCATCCATCAGATAACAGAAACAGGAGGTCAATGTTTGGAATTGCTGAGTCTGCCATGAATTTAAGAAACTGGATGACATGAGTGGCTCACTGCCTTGCATTTTCATGTAGTTTTCTGCTAGGGTTCACACCTTCTGCATGGGCCTTAAATTCTTTCACCATTCTTACTCATGAGGCAAGAAAGACATCGTGTCAAAGTACATTTGTACAGCCCTCATATTTAAGCCTTGGGTCTTTTACCTGAGAGGGATTTTGTTGATAAAAGACACATTTTTCTTCAAGCTAAAATATATAAGATATATTATTTAGCATAGTGATGGGGTTTGTTGGGTGAAAAAAGTTTACATCTGCTATATTTAACCTGAAACAAAAAGGATCATTAAGCAGATTTGTTTGTCAAAAGTAACTTAAAGATTTTTTCACAGTGAGGTGTACAATCACAGAAGGCAAACAATACTCACATTTGCACGCTTGGTTGAAGAATGTAGTTGCTTGAGCTCAAGATTTCTTTCAGTTTCACACTCTAGCAGCTGCTTCACCACCTGTAGCTCAGTGAATAGTATCTGACTCTTTTAGCAATCAGGAGCAGGTGTTCTCAGGAGAGGACGTCCCTTTTTTTGCTTTGCTGCATTGTAAGGTGCACTTCTTGGGACTAACACATTAGGGGATATCACTGTTGAATCACAAGCAACCTTGCTGGCAGAGATAGAAAAAAAGCTGCATAATTGGGTTTGTGTCGTCACGGGGAGTGTCATTGGTAGAGAGAGAAGGCTGTAGGTTTGTTTTTTTTACAGAGTCACCGGGAGCCTCACTATCAGAGGGAGGAGCAGGCTGGTGTTTCAGTGTGGCATGGTCACTGGGAGCCTTGCTGTACGAGGCTATAGGAGAAGTAACCTTTGACCTTGCCTCTGGTGCCCTAAAGATGCTCTCTTCAATTACTGCATCATCCACTTCATCCTCATGTGAGACCATTCTTGGTGTGGGATTTGAAGTCCTCAGAAGTGCCAGTTCCTTAACAATGCGTCTGTCCCTTTACCATAGACATCTGCTGGTCCCAGTATCACTCCAGAGCTGTATATATGGTTGTGTGCTTTAGATCTAGGGCTGGCTCACCCACACACAAAAACCACACAGAGACAGCAACTCAAAAACATACCTGTAATTCATGGACCTTTTCCAGGTGCTTGTCAAGCCAATTAAGACATTTTGACTGACATAAGCAGACTGGACAGTCCAGATTTGCAGAAAAGCCGTAAAAATAGTTAAAAATGCTGTAATAGAAATTGGATGTATAAAAAAGGTAGCAATTAAATGAATGCAGTGATTAGAAAAAACAGGTGTAGGAACAGTAAAGATACATTTAGTCTCACCGGCTCACTCCTTGGCGGCCGCTTATTGGGGCTAGCTCGGGCCATTTCGGAGGTGGGGTGCCCCCGGCCTCTCGGCCTGGGGCTCGGTCACTCAGGCACAGCTGGCTGCCGGCGGAGCTCACAGGCGCGTCACTGCAACCCCCCTTGGCTTCTGCTCCGCGGCTGCTGAATGAGCCCTCATCTGGGACTCTCCTTAGCTCTTACTGGGACAGTGGCACAGCTGCCCCTCTGTGGGTCTTCCTTGGTCTCTTGTGTTCTGGGGGCCTCTGGATGTCTGGAGTTTTGATCTCCTCCATACCTGCTTGATACCATAAAGGACGGGGCTGTGGCCCCCCCACACTCCCTAGCAGATCATTACATGGAGAAACCTTTGGAATGCAAGCATGCTGATCCACACAGGTATGCACACAGGTGTACGCATGGGTATTCACAGACGCGGACTACAGCTTTCTTGGCTGCTGCCTCAAAGCACACTGTGCGTTGTCTATCCTGCGTGCTGCACAATATCGTTTATTATTTAGTAACTATTGATATCTATGGCTAGCTAGTTTATTGTGATGGTGCTTTTTTTTTCTATTATTATGTTGCTCTTTGCTGTCTCCTCTGTTTTTTTTTCTCCATACAGGTGACCCAGGAGTTTTTTTTTGTTGTTTGTTTTTTTTTTCTCTCTTCCCCCCCTCCTCACCGTCTCTTCCCCCCTTTGGTTTTCTTTCTTTCTCTCCCCCTCTTTCTTTCATTCTTTCCCCCTATCCTATCCCACAGTTATGTCTGTCCCGTTTGCAACTGAAAATAAAATAAATTCATAATTATAATAAAGGTCAACCAAATGGACCAATATGGCAAGGCCATGATGATCCACTTGGTAAAATAAATCTGCTTGGCATCTTTCTTGGCCTCAAGACAACAATTCTGATGGCTATAGATCCAAACGGGACAAAAAAAAAAAAAAAAAAAAAAAAAGGAGTGAGCTGGTGTGTACCTGGACGCCCATCCCAGACACAAAGAACCACCAACGCACCGATGTCTGAGGGAGTCCGCCACCGGCAGGGGAAGTGGTGGTGGGGGGAGATAGGCCTCCAAACCTTGGAGGGCCTGAGATGTCCCCAGAGAGGTGGCGTCTGATACCCAACCTGACATATAGACACAGACATACAGGCACACACAGATACAAACATCCATTCCCACCCTCATGCTCTCATATGCACTCCACACTCAACCGACGTGGAGACAGACATCAAGAGACGCTGTACACACAATCACACTCCCCAAGCGTACTCTACAAACCGGGTCTAGGTACCCTTGCCCCTGGAGGGGGGAACTGCACCCAGGCCCAGGTGGTGTTACCCTTTTCCCTGCGGTGGGGAGAGGCAGACCGCCCCGACTCCGCAGCAGCAGGGAGGCCCCACACTCCAGACCGCAGCCGGACGGCCAACTCCTCCTCCTAGCCCCCCTGCTCCAGCAGGCCGCAGAGAACGGGGGTGAGAGAAGACTCCAAACCTCCCTCCACCCGCTCATTGTAGTGTTGATGCATGTGTGTTCTAAGGTGCATTTAAATGCATACTCTCTAACATTCAGTGAGCCTGTGTTATGACCTTGGCTTCCTGTTTATCTGCTTCCAACCAGGGGTGAAGCTCCTGTGAAATGTGCTTTGTGCTCTCTGCACACAGTATGCTCTTCTTAACTCAGCAGTATAAAATGTCATGAAACAGTGTAACTCATTCACAGTAAATCAACAGTATATGATAATACAAACCTATCTAATGATTTTCACATTCTTTTTAATTCAGAAGTATAATGCAAACTAGAACTACAACTACATACTATTATACTCTCTATAATATGGAGTATGGTGTGGCTTACAGCAGTATAATGATTCACACATTTCGATTATAGGCATAGGATAACATATGATAAAATAATAATCTCACAACTATTTTATCTAAGACAGATATGCTTTTATCCACATCTCACATTGCTCGATTAGCATCAGCTGTACACTCTTGCACTGCAGAGAATAGAGCCTGCCGAGGGTGCAACAACATTTATTGAAGTTGGTTTAATAATTATGCAAGATTACATTATATCAGATTAAACCTAATATTTTTGGTTGCAACCAGCTAATATTTTTCATCCATCAAGCGAAACAAAAGTAGAAATGTAAATTATTTGGAAAATACGAAATATTTAGGCAGTTATTTCCAATGAATACAATAATGGTATTACAAATATAAAATATGAGCTGTATTTAAACTAAAAACATTAAAACTGAAAAGCATTAAAATATGGAATAACCTGAGGGCAAGGAGATAAATAAACCAACAATGTTTAAAAATAAAAATAAAATCTAATTATAACATTTAAACTAAGTGAACTGAGAAATGGTCGTTGGCACTGTGACTATATCCTTGTTTGCTAGGTTTATGGCCCTACAACAGGCAGACACACGATACACTGCTAACTGCAAACATATACAAGAAAAAGTTGAAGGACACAATATATTCTCTGATTTGCTGAAGTTTGGTGCTCATACCATTTGCCAGGATAAACTACACCTGAATCAAATGATTAGATCATAACCAGGCCTCTGGTTATGATCTAATGATCCAACTTCAAGATATTTTGAGGAGATCATTTAGCTATTTCAGTCAGCTGTGTTGGATCAGTGTCACCTCTAAAACTTGCAGGACACTGGGCCTTGAGTTCCCAAGCCTGATTTATGAAATTCAATGCTTTAGTCAGATCAAGCACTACAGCCTCAACTACACTTCTATGTAATAGTTTGTAGAAGCTGGTTGCTGACAAATGCATAAACTCCCTTATCTTATCGATTGGAAGCACTTGTGTCCGGTCTGTATGGCAAACTGAGGGGAAGCCGGGGGAAGGAGGACCCAAACACTGGACTTTGCGGTGAACAGGGCATTTATTTACAGTGAAGTAAACGTTGACCCAATAAATCCCAGTGCGTTCCCTCGACTCCTGTCTTCTCCTAAAGTCCCTGGTTTGTCCCTGCCCCAGCCACACACACACCCCCACCCACCAATAAACACAAGAATAGATACAGGAACAGCAGCACAGTGCAGAAACAAACACATATCATCTAAAAAGAGTCACAACTTCTCCATGACAATGTGTGTCTTACTTTCCCTTCAAATTTACAGTTTTTGTTTTTTCATATCAGCCAATATTAATATTATCACTTTTTTTCTCAATAATTACATGTCAGAGTATTTTAGTTTTTATCTGTTTGTATCTGTCTTTTGCAAAACTTATATGAAAAGCATACAAGAGTGAAAACAGATATAAGATCCCTTAAAAAATCATATAAATGAAACTTGTATGTTTTGGATACTTATTAAAAGAATATAGTATAATATATATATATATATATATATATATATATATATATATATATATATATATATATATATATATATATATAATAAAAGTAATGAGAAAGTGGCCACTTTCATGAGTAAATTATATAAGCCTTATATGATTCACTATATGAAGTAGGCCACATCTTATGTAAGTCTTTTATAAGGTTTTACTGTTTCTTTTCCATATGGGTATGGACAGAAATTTGCCCATATGGTAAAAAAATATATTTTAAAATACATTTTGAAATATATTTCAAAATATACAAAAAATGGCCAAAAAATATATGTGCTAAAATACATTTTAAAATATATTTATATATTTATTTATATATATTATATATATTTTGGAAAAATGTATTTTTTTACCGTATGGGTGTCTCCAAAGAGTTGCAATTGCGTCCGATATAAAGTGTAAACTAAGTTTTACAAATGTGTGCAATGATTTGTGTGTAACTTTTGAGGACTCACACAAGTGTGCTTCAATCCACAAATCACAAATAGGATGTAATCTGAACGCACATAACACTATTTTACAAATGAGTACATCCAAACCTGACTAAATATCATTTACACACAATTTACTATGTTCAGCTTTATGAATCTGATCATTCTGACTTAAAAAAAAAAACAAAACAACCTTCCTGTGCGTGCAAATGTCTAAAAATACACGTAACAACTCTGTCTCCTTACAAAACCTTAAATGGGCGTGCACCAATCGCCTGATATGCACAGACCAAATCACATGCCCACGTGGAGGTTTTAAGGTAAATTTAACGCTGCCAGCGTCTCACATATCCTCAAAGGTAAGCTGCTCAAGATGTCCCAGTGTAAAACTGGGGCATCTGGGCTTCTTTGGTCTATCTCTGTTTTTGTTTTGTTTTTTTACATAACGTGGACATTACTTTTTGGAAATAAACAGAACATCTCTAAGACCTTAACTAGAAAACATCCACACAGTAGTCCACCACATCCTGAAATGTTCGGGATTATTGAATTTTGAAGCATGTTCCTCCCAAAGTGCAAAGCACTTGTTTCTGTAGGTTCTCAGTCATAATGATCTGGATGACATGACCTGCAGACATGTTCTGGATTATTCATTACAGTAACATTAACGACTCAGACAGTCAGACATACTGATAACTTATCAGTACATATCCATATTTTTTTTTATCTATACATCTGCAGTAGTTAAAAATCATGAATCAGCATATGGACATTATCTGATGCTCTGGAAGTGAAGCAGATGTTTTACTAGAGACACAGCTAAGTGTTTTGCAATTTTGCATCATTTTAAAAAGTTTAAATTTCTTCGGTATTGAACAGTTGTTTTGGGGGTTTTTTGTAAACAGCGACCGACAGCGCTGTACACAATGGTAGACTAGTGCATAATAAGGAAGCAATTAAGAGGGCAATTAAGGGAGCAATTGAGATGGGAAATATTTCTTGAAGGACACTGAGAGAAAGAGCTGTGCAGGAAGTGTGATTTTTATTGCGTTGGAAGCAAAACAAAAGTAAGAGAGAATTAATGTCTGGAAAAAAAGACAAAGTGGGTAACTGGTTTTTTTTTTTCTTACTTTCCAGAATTCTGGAAAAGGAAAAAAAACAAAAGAGGTGCCCACTTTTTCCCCCCCAGTGGCCCTAATCCTCTTCTGTTTTTTAGCTGTTTGGTGGTTGTTGAAATGGTTTTGTGATTTTTAACCTGACATGCTGGTGTTTCTGGCAAAATACATTTATATTTAAAGAATTTATTGAATGAATATCACATTATTCAAACTCGAATAGATTTGAATTGGGAAAATCTATTTTTTTAAACCCACCCTAATCCACATTGACGTACAGCTAATTTGTTTCCTCTATCTGCAGCTGAGCTCTGACTGACTTTCCCCAGCAGAAGAACGTCCAGCACATAGCAGCAGATTCAAAATATACATATTAACCTTTAAAGGTTACTGCATACTGTCTGTAATTGGTAAATCAGGGGTGTCCAATCCCAGTCCTCAAGAGTTAACTTCCTGCAGCTTTAGATGCATCCTTGTTCCAACACACCTGAATCAAATGAATGGCTTTACCTAACTTGATGGCATGCTGAAAAGGTAATCCAACTATTTGATACAGCTGTGTTGGAGTAGGGATGCATCTAAAAGCTGCAGGAAGGTAGTTCTCAAGGACTTGGAGTTGGACACCCCTGTGGTAAATCATGTTTTCTCATTTATTTTACAAGAAACATCCACGTTATTTGGAAAAAATAAAAAAAAATCTTAGATATGCAGCCGAAGCCCAGATGTCACAGGTTTGCATTCACTGTAAAACAGGATTACATTAAAAAAGAAAATGTCGTGGTAATTTTCCGCTAGTATATATATATTTTTGTTTATTACAGAAGTTCCTCAAATGTGTCAAATATATATTTTTATATATATTTAAATATCCACTGAGCTGTGAGGGCAGTTAGGCGCCTCAAAGGGAACCCCGACTATTATGACAAGTTACTCTAAATATCCCCACAAGTTTGTGGGGATAGGTTAATTGAATAATCCAAATTGCCACTAGGTGTGAATGTGAGTGTGAATGGTTGTCTGTCCTTGTGTGTTAGCCCTGCGACAGACTGGCGACCTGTCCAGGGTGTACCCCGCCTCTCGCCCTATGACAGCTGGGATTGGCTCCAGCACCCCCCGCAACCCTGAAAAGGATAAGCGGTAGCGAATCGATGGATGGATGGATGGACTCTAAATATGTTACAAATTATCTCCACTACATAAAAACATACTTCAGAATAACTAAAATTTTTTTGTTGTTCATTAAATCTTTGTTGTTTAAAGCTATTTTGGAGCCGTGGGAGCGGCCATGTTTTTTCGCACACAATGCATTCTGGGATGATGACATGTATTGGTTGTCGGCAGTATAGGTGCTTTCGTTCAGCTAACCTGTTTCGTTTTTTAAAGTTTTTTAAAATAGCAACCATTTCAATTAACTTGCTAATCAGTGACCTGGTTAAGACGTGGTAGACCTGCATTATCCGGTCTTTGAGTCTGACATTATAAGCCATTTCTGGGCTCAAACTCCGCTGCAAACGTCAAATGATCCCTGCGGCATTATTGAGAATTGAAAAACTGTCTAAATTTGTTCATCTGTAATTAAATGATTGGCATCCATGAAAATGGAATTTATGACATTTAACTGAGTTAGAAGTTAGCAGGGCGTTAGCTTGCTAGCTTCCATCTAAATATAATATACCATGTTCTGACTGAGAGATTTATTAAACAAATTAAAACGTACAGCTCTGCTATCACTTCCAACAACAATGACGACAGGGAAGTAAACATCAGCAACGTTTGTAGGGTTACTGAATTTTGGCTAGCTGGTATATAATGATGTGCTACGTGATCGCTAGCGTGACAAGATATGTTAGCATAACATAAACAGTAAAGCTGGAGGACGAACACCAACGAACGGATGACTTGTTTCCTCTCAATAAAAGTTAAAGTGAGGGTTACCGATGGTTAGGAGCAAATGCAATCTCATGGCAGGATGCTGTAAACGGACCAAACATCAGGATAACCACCGAGATGATCCATCCACAATATGAGGTTAGTCATTAATATACTGCTGCATGGGCTGGGCTGTAGTTACATCGTAAGGGTTTAAAAACTGAGCTTTAAAATGATCAGCGGTAATAAAAAGCATGAGAAGCCGACAATGATCACTGACTGTTTTTAGGGGCTTGTTGAGATTAAATCGAACAAGATACAAAGCATTAAAACATGTTAAAAACACAACAGTCTTTTTAAATGCAGAATACTTTGGGCCCGGTGTTCTGACCACCGGAAGCATGATTCATCACATCATCACTGGATACCGGTTATGGAAGCTAACAAGGACTGCCCAAAGAACATCTAGATTAAGACATACGGCTTCAAAAAGGTTTTTGATACTTTACAACAAACCTTCTCAGTCGCCGTTGACATTGGCAAGCAGTAGCCGCATAGACACCAGAAATTTTCCCTCACTCTTGCGTCCTCGTGTGACAGTACGGTGTACATTTTAGGACATCGTCAGGTATCAGACAAAAAATTGTCAGGTGTCAGTTGTCAGAAAAAAAATTGTCAGGTGTCAGTTGTCAAAAAAAAAATTGTCAGGTATCAGAAAAAAAATTGTCAGGTGTCAGAAAAAAATTGTCAGGTGTCAGAAAAAAATTGTCAGGTGTTAGTTGTCAAAAAAAAATTGTCAGGTGTCAGAAAAAAAATTGTCAGGTGTTAGTTGTCAAAAAAAAATTGTCAGGTATCAGAAAAAAAATTGTCAGGTGTCAGAAAAAAATTGTCAGGTGTTAGTTGTCAAAAAAAAATTGTCAGGTGTCAGAAAAAAAATTGTCAGGTGTCAGAAAAAAAATTGCCAGTAGGACACTCTTTACTCAGCACAGACTCACTGAGGACTGAGTACCCACCCAAAACCCAGGATAAAGATTTTCAGTGAATGTGGTGTTGAAGGTGTGGAGGTGGATCAGAGTGCCAGAGGAGGCTCTGTAGAAGGACAGAGTGCCAGCAGGACAGTCCACATACACTGCTACTCTGTTAGAGACAGAGGAGGAGGAGGAGATCCATGTTTGTCTGTTATTATGCCAGATTGAATGAGGATCATCATAAGAGCAGTTCAGACTCCAGGACTGATTATTGTGTCCAAGCCAACAGTCATCGATGCGTCCTTTCCTTCTGATTCTTCTGTAACTCACTGATATATAAACATATCCGCTCCACTCGACCTCCCAGTAACAGCGACCAGTCAGACCATTTCTACACAGCAGCTGACGAACATCAAATCTGTCTGGATGATCAGGATATGACTGAACCTCCTCCACACGTGTCACCTTCCTGTTGTTGTCAGACAGTTGGAGGTTTGTGTGAACTGTGTTTGTGTCGATTGTGAGTTGACAGGAATCTGATGGAGAGAACAAACACAATCCAGCTGCAGTTATTGATCCATCATCTGTTCATTGATTGACACTTTGATGATGACTCCTGACATCAGAGATGTGAATGAATAATGTGACAGTTTGAAGATGGTTGAATGTGTGCTGCTTTATTTTCATGAACCACATTAAAAACACACTTACACTTCCTCAGACCTGGTGTCAACCATCGGACTCCAGCAGGCTCCAACCTGAAAAGAGGAGGGGGGTCAGACAGCACAGTGTCTTTCAGCATGCACACATGGACATTACATGGCTCTCATACACATACTGTTAGACAATGATTAAGGAACAGACCAACTGTTAGGTTTAATGTGTTGCCGGTGTTGCCATTTAAAAAGCTACACAATGCCAATTAGAAAGCTAGAATGCTTCTATTTGCTATCTAGGTAACCTACGCATATGAATACGTGCATGACATTGATAAGGGGAACAAGCAGCCTTGAGAAGAACAGATTCTACCAACAACAATCTGGGAGAGCTGCACTCCCATCATATAACCACACACAATGTATAATCATCCTTGCACAGCACAATCACACTTTGTAACCAGTTATAGTAATTTCTTATAGGTAATACAGCAACAAGCTTTATGAATATTCATGTGTGTAACAAATAAAAACAACCTGCAGGGGGGAAAGCAAGTTGAAGTGGGTTGGAGACAACTGCTTCCCTCTTGCAAGTGAAACTTGAGCTCTGTGTGGCCTCGTTCCCGAGTGAGCTTCTGTTTATCCAGCAGTATCAATGGTAAAACTCTGACATTAACTGGTCCTTCGGGCTGGATTCGGGATCTTAGTTCGTCGAGGAGGAAAACGACAGGCCGAAGTCTGACTTCAGCCATGACCTTAGGTACCTGTTAAGAGACCCGGGACGCGAGATTTGTTGCTGGACCGGCTGCATATCGTCTGCCTTCCCCTCGACGGGCACAGATTCACGAATTCGAGGACTCACACGGGAATGACTTCATGCAAGTACAAAGGGGACGGCCCTGTAAACCGTGTTCCGTATACGAAAAGTAGTTGGGTACTACTGAGTCTTTCTAGGAAAGCCGCCGTCCAGGACTGTGTAGCCCGGTGTTAGAGACACTGTGTGGCTGCCGTCAAGGACAACTAGAAGTCTTTCAAGGAAAGCCACGATCAAGGATCGTGTGGCCGTCGTAGCTCGGTGTTAGAGGCGCCGTGTGGCTGACAACGACAAAAAGTGAAGTAGAAGTGCACTGCTGTGTATATATATGTGTGTGTGTGTTCATGTGAGTGAGTGCAGAAACAGACACGTAGTCTGTAGCACTAATTGTTGTCATTGCAATGGGTAATCAAGCAAGTAAGACTGCCTCAGAAGGGGACGTTAAGTTTATGCAGAACTTCACCCCCGGCAACACAAAGTATTTAGAATGTTGGCATAAAAAATATGAATTTGAAGGGAAACTTGTTGAGGGGAAATGCAAAATGTTAGTGGATAAGTTGACAGTAAATGCAGTATGTGCAAAGGGAAAAGACAGAGAACGAAAAGAGTTACAGATGGCAGCTGCAAAGTTATGGCTAGAACAAGCTCAAAAACGCAAAGAAGCAGGGAGAGTGAAGAGAGCAGCATTGCAGGTGGCAGCATTGAAGCAAGATTATGAAACTTGTAGCTCACTGAGTGCAGGCAGAGAGAGAGAGTGAAACGGGAGAGAGAGGTTAGAGAGAGAGAGGACGGAGAGACAGAGGCAAAGGAGCGGGAAGCAGAGAGAAAGAGAGAGGAGGACAATAGGATTAAAGAAGAGCATGGTGAATATGATCGCCCTGAACCCCTCATACAACAAATGACTAGCACCTACACTGCCAACACCCAGACATGTTTAGATAATCTTTTAGATTGCCAAAGCCAACAACAGCCCATCCCTCAAACTATAGATTCAACTGAAGTATTGTTAAACTTATCAGGAAAGGAAACAAAACCAGTCCACACTTTGATAGTACAGGGCAAAGCTGTCCACTTTCTCTGTGACTCAGGAGCAGATAAAACAGTCTTGAAAGATCACATGCCCAAAGTACACCGACATCCACTGGGATGATAGCTGCAGGAAAAGGAGAAACTGCTGAGACAATGGTTTATCAGGGCAGTGGAGATTTGCATTACTACTGGACACTTGACCTGTCGCCCTCCAGGCCAGGTGATGTAAACCGTAAACTTTTAACTGCAGCTGAGGAAATGTTGACATCCAGCCATAACAACAGGAACCTGAAAGTTTCCATGTTACACTGAGGAGCATGGAAAGAAAAGCGTCTGGACTTCTTTGAGTTTCTTGAAGACGTTTTTTTTCTGTTAATGTTGTCAAACAACAGAATGGGAGTTTTAAGTATTTAAGCTGCCATTTACAAATGTTAGCTGCTCCTGTCTGCCTCTTTGTCACACACAGACAGAAATAATTCACAGCCTTGTTTCTTTCTCAGACAACACGTTTTCAACCTATGTAAACCTGTTCATCTTTCTGTCAGTGCCACTGATTGTCGTTGTGACTGTGGACATAAACATGGGAAACACATATTTAACATGGCTGACACTTTATTAGGTACACAGTGGCCAGAGGTGGGAAGTATTTAAGAATTTTCAGGCATCTTCACTTTACTATTTATTTTTACTCTGTTCATTTTTAAACAAGTATCCTTAATTTCTGCTTCTTACATGTTCAGAAAAGGCTCATTACTTTTGGTTTAACACATTTGTGGGGAGTTATTTCGCGTCACTGCGTGCCTTCACACATCAAACTGATTTGAGGCTAGAAATATTGTGAAATATGCTGAAAACAAACTAAACTAGACTAACTGCATCATTTAAAGGTTGTGTAATATTCTGCATTCTGCAATGTGGATGGAAATAACAGAAAGAAATAACAAACTGTCCCCATTTGAAATTATACATGGGCGACCTTTTTCCCTACCAGTTACTAGCGAGCCACTAGATAAGGAGGGTCCATACCAAGTGCTTCTGACTACTCCAATTGCCTGCAAAATAGCGGAAAGACCTTCCTGGATACACCAAAGCCACTGCAAGAAAGTTGAGGTCCCGAGGATTCCACTTCCTTCACAGAAATCAACTAGTAAGGGAAAGTTTCACCCTCGCTTGGTTGCTTCAGTGGTGAGGATGAAGTGCTGATTGAGCATTGCTCGCACTTCCACCTCCAGCCATTGGCCAACTCTAGAGTAACCAAGTAGTAGGGTGTGACGGACCTGTATGCAGCCATGGGAAGGTGGACCCTCTTGGTTACCTTGACTACGATGCTCACCCTTACAGGGCCCCAGCTGATGCCGACAACTCCTGAACCCCAAGGCAGACAGAAAAGATGGATGCATGACAACTCCCACCTAAGAGACATGACACAAGACCATATCCACCCTTGGATGAATAATGCCAGGTACCGCTATATCCACGACAGAACCAGGGCGGATCGGAAAATACAGACTGTTATTTCTGTTCTTATATGCCCAGCACGTCGACACACCCTACACTATATGGCAAATACATGAACAACACTCAAGCCAAATGTGCCACTAGCTTCGCTGGCATTGGATTCCAACACAGCCAAATCACCATTGACGAGACAAACCCATCTACCTTTTACACTCTTCACGTCAACCTTCTAGGAGGGTTACAACACAAGAAAATCACCATTGAAGATGTTGGACTTGATAAAGGAGCACGTAATCAACTTTTTTGGATAAACTTCAATGTGACAAATCGGAATACATCAATCCATTTCCCAGTGTTCTTGGACCAAACCCCAGGGAAGAACCACTCCATGTGCTATAAACAAAACAAAGGTAACAGGCCGCTTGGAAACACCACTAACTGCAACCGGACCGCTGGAGGAGGAGAAGGTGCCCCTGTGAACACGACTGGACCATCTAATGGCACGTATTGGGTGCAAGGAATGGCCTGGCTATGTGGACAAGGGGCATATTTCATACTGCCCCCAGGCTGGACAGGAACATGTGCCCCCATATTCCTGTCAGACCACACTTTCAGGATGACCGCAGTAAACACCACTTCTACAGTACGCCAGAAAAGAAGATCAACGCCCCCTGAAATTCAACCACATGACCCAATATGGGGAAGCAACGTACCCGAGAAATTCAAATTATGGACAGACAGCTGATCTGGGCGCATACACGCACCACCACCATTAGTTTCTACAATTACCGTGGCTGCGCGTCTTTTCGTCGACCGGGCAGATAAACAAAAAGGGGTGAGAGGTATATTTTGAGCAGCGCAGAGGGTGGCCAACATATTTTCCCACTTACCTTTAACAAAGCCGGTCGCGGAGACTCGCTGTGATCGCCAATTGTATGGGGGTTATGCAAGCCAATGGTATGGTGTTCCGGGGTTTAAATAGTGGGTTCGCGTGCGCTTGAAAGGTCACGTGAACTGCATTATTTTTTGGTTTGTTTTTTGTTATTGTGAAACACTGTAGGCTGCCTGGAATTGGCCATAAATGTCTGTATATACATATATGTATTGTAGGAATACAGCTGGAAATAAGCTGAGGGGGAAAGATTGTTTGGTAAAAGAAATAATAAAGGGATGACTATTACGCCTAGTGGGAGGGGCCATGGGGTATAAAAGAAGGCTGCCAGGACCTGGGTTCTTTTCAGTGAGATGTTACAGAGAGGGTAACATGCAGACTGTGTTTTGTATATATATATGTTTGTTTTGTGTTGACTTAAGTTAGTTTCCTATTTTCTTTGTAAATAATCTTTTGTGCACCTGGGAGGCCGGCAGAATAAATTATCCACACTGAATGCTTTCTGACTACACCTGCATTTGTTCGGGAGAAGTTTAGGAGAGGACCCCGCGACACTGTTGTTCACTACAAGACTTGTTCTGTTCTTTTTTACAAGTTTCTTCCTCCAGCAATAATAAGAGCTGAACAAGCAGTTTCACTCCCTGCCAGAAAGAGGAGAGCTGAAGACTCTTATCTTCACTCCCTAACAAGAAGAGGGGCCACATCCTTCAGAATCCCACAACACACACACATACACCTACATACATCAACATTCCTCTGTCTACAAACAAACATATTAACTATTGTATTATCTTTGTATACTGCATACTGTTTTCTGATCAACGACCACCACCCTCTCCAATCCAGACTCAATGACCTCCATCACACCTCTCACCCCCCTTTCCTCCTCACTGAAACTCAGAATACACACTGAGGATGTGAGCCGACTATTTCAGAAACAGAAGCCCAGGAAAGTCCCCGGACCAGACGGTGTCTCACCCTACTGCCTCAGAACCTGTGCTGAACAGCTGGCTCCCATCTTTACTCGCATCTTCAACAGATCCCTGGAGCTGTGTGAAGTTCCCTCCTGCTTCAAACGCTCCACCATCATCCCTGTTCCCAAGAAACCCACCATCACAGGACTGAATGACTACAGACCTGTCGCCTTGACGTCTGTGGTCATGAAATCCTTCGAACGACTGGTGTTAGCCCATCTGAAGGACAGGCCACCAGCTGGACCCTCTGCAGTTTGCCTACCGGGCAAACAGGTCGGTGGATGATGCAGTGAACATGGGGCTGCATTACATCCTGCAACACCTTGACCGCCCGGGAACTTATGCCAGGGTCCTGTTTGTGGACTTTAGTTTGGCTTTTGACACCATCGTGCCTGAACTTCTCTCCTCCAAACTCTCCCAGCTCAGCGTGTCACCAGCTACCTGTCAGTGGATCACCAACTTCCTGACAGATAGAAAGCAACAAGTGAGGCTGGGGGAGATCACCTCTGAAACTCGGTCCCTCAGTATTGGTGCCCCTCAAGGATGTGTCCTCTCACCACTACTGTTCTCCCTCTACACTAATGACTGCACCTCCAAGAACTCGGCTGTTAAACTCCTAAAGTTTGCAGATGACACCACTGTCATTGGCCTCATTCAGGATGGTGATGAGTCTGCATACCGGTAGAAAGTTGAGCGGCTGGTACTCTGGTGCAGTCAGCACAATCTCGAGCTGAACACTCTTAAAACTGTAGAGATGACGGTGGACTTCAGGAGACATCCCTCAACTCTACCCTCCCTTACCATATCACACAGCCCTGTCTTGACTGTGAAGATCTTCAAGTTCCTGGGTACCACCATCTCCCAGGAACTGAAGTGGGAGACCAACATCAACTCCATCCTCAAAAAGACCCAGCAGAGGATGTACTTCCTGAGACAACTGGGGAAGTACAGTCTTCCACAGGAGCTGCTGATCCAGTTCTACACTGCAGTCATTGAGTCTGTCCTGTGCTCCTCCATCACAGTCTGGTATGGTGCAGCCACTAAACAGGACAGGAGCAGACTGCAGCGGACTGTACGGGCAGCAGAAAGGATCATCAGCGCCCCCCTGCCCTCCATCCAGGATCTGTACTTCTCAGGAATGTGAAAATAAAGAAATTATTTTACTGCTACAATATATTCTTTATCAATAACATTGCATTAAACTGTTTATTAAAGCTACTGGTATCAGATTAACATTTTTATTACAGGGACAGCCATAATCATTGTATACACACATTGCATGTTGTGCTCATAAGAGTTGATGCTCAGTCTATTGAAGGTTTAAAGCTTTGTGGAGCTCGATGTCTTCACAATCTATTGTGTAAAGTGACTTGGAGCAACAGGAGGTTAAAAGGCATACACACTTACAAACATATTATTGAAACATAGGCCTGGAATTCATTTAGCTTCTAATTGCAGTTGAGCTTGCCTAGTAACAAGTGACAGAAGAGGAGTCAAGAAAGTGTAAAGTCCCCGGGGACTATTCTCCATACATGGTAATTAAACTCATTCTCCGAAAAGTACGAGAAAGAGGAACATCTCTGTCTATTTTAGCTATTTTTAAGTGATGATTTACTGTAACTTATGCATATTATGTTCATTTGTGACGCAGAAGGGGTTGAACCCTGACATGAATAAAACCATTCTGAATTGAGTTGTTCGGAGAAGATCTATGTTGATGTGTTGCAGTATACATCTTCCCACGCGTGTACTCAATAAATCATCGTTTGGCTGAACTCTTCTGGGCCAGGGTTGGTTTGTTCATTTCTTCAGTATCTTAGAATTGGGACAAGAACCAGGAAATGGGCAGGGAAAATCATCACAGACCCCTCACACCCTGGACCATCAACCGGAACCAAATTCCTTGTATGTGTCTGCATATATACTTGGCCAATGAACACGATTCGGATTCTGATCCCCAGTTTTATACAGCGGCACAACTTTAGCTATTTTCATTTTGTTTGGAACTTTTCCAGTCTGAAATGATAAGTTGCAAATATATCTTAGAGGTCCTACAATTCCTTAAATGACCTTCTTGATGATTTTCATGTCAATATCATTACAATCAGTAGATGTTTTTGCATTTACACATGTGTACAATGTCAATTATTTCTTTTTCCTCCACTTTTGTGAGGAACATTGAGTTAGGGTTCCTATCAATCAGGCATTCACTAGAGTCTACTGATGGCAGTGACTCAGGAATTTGTTCTTTTGGTCCAATATTTACAAAATAATGATTAAAGCTACTGACCACATCAGCAGTTTTTTTTCCATAATATTGCCACTGTCAATAAAATATTGAGGATAACTTTGTTGTCCAGAATTATTTTTAATGATACTGTTTAAAACATCCCATATTCCCTTCATATTATGTTTATTGTTGTTCAATGTTTTACTATAATACTCCTTTCTACATACATGTATAATATTGGTCAACTTAATTTTGTATTTTTTTATATTTATTTTCAGCATCTTTTGTTCTTTGTTTTTAGGTATTCCCTATAGAGTGTATTTTTCTTCTTACATGCATTTTGTAAACCCTTAGTGAGCCATGGTCTATCTGAATATTTGTGCTTTCTGTTGTATTTTATTGTTGAACAGTTTTTATCATACAATTCTTAAAAATATGCCATATGCAATATCAGTATCAGTTTCTTTGCACACATTATCCCAGTCCTGATTTAATAGATCATCCTTAAGTGCATTCATAGTTTCTTCTGTCCATACACGTCTGTATCTCAGTTGTTCTTCATGCTGATTTCTCTTATAATTAGTGTCATAAACTGCAAAAACTGGTAGGTGATCACTGATGTCATTAGTCAAAGGAGCTTGCAAAGAAAAGCGTCTGGACTTCTTTAAGTTACTTGAAGATGTTTCACCTCTCATCCGAGAAGCTTCTTCAGTTCTAAGGTCAAATGGTGGAGAGTCCCAGATATAAACCTAGTGGGAGTGACCCCCCACAGAGGGACAAAAGGACCCCCTGATGATCCTCTAATCGCCTGAGCCAAGGTGTGAAATTGGGTGTGGGCCCCAATCAGCCAGAGTTTCGGGTGGGTTCATTGTGAAACCTGGTCCCACCTTATCATGCGAATTCCTGAGATCAGATGGCCCAGGATGTGAGTGGGCGTTAAGGCGTCTGGGAAGGGATCTCAAAACTGGATTATAGATGGCAGAGAGTTGGTGTCGTAAACCCCCGCCTCTGTTCAAAGATGGTCGCTCACAGTGGACATAATTAATAATCTGCTCACAATGTTGTTTTCCATATTGTTAGTGAAAATATTGTCAAGTAAGGTGGCACAATGTGGTGTAATTCTGGTAGGCCTGGTTATTTTAGGATGTAAACTCAAACTGTACATAGTGTTTAGGAATTTGTCGGTCATTTTATGTTTTTTCGGATTCAACAGGTCAGGTAAAATCACCAGAGATTAACATAACTTTTTGATTTGTTTTAGAGAATATTTCTTCTATGAAGTCATTAGATATTTGGAGAAAATATCTAATGACATATTAGATATAATATTATATAGATATTATATAATATGTAATATTATATATATATATAATTACATATATAATATGTAATTAGCTGTATGTATAGAGCCAGGTGCTCTATACTCTATACATACAGCTAATTACATTTTTCTCTTTTTCCTTATAAATTTCAATTGTTATACATTCTAATTAGCAATCACAGTTGTCATACTTTCCACCACCTTGTAATTTAGAGAAAATAACCTCCATTTTAATTAATCCCGACCAAACTGGTTTCATAAAAGGTAGGCACTCATCAACAAATACATGTAGATTACTTAATTTAATAGACTACTCATGCAGTAAAAACATTGAAACCATAATATTTTCTTTAGATGCAGAAAAAGCATTTGACAGAGTTAACTGGAAATTTCTATTTGCAACTTTACACAAATTTGGATTTGGAACCTCTAGCCACTAGCAGCAGCAATTAGACAGGCTACAACAATTAAGGGCATAAAATGTAAGAATGTAGAACATAAAATCAGCCTTTATGCAGATGATGTGTTACTTTTTCTCCAAAACTCACAAACCAATCTCTCTGGGGTGATTGCATTGATAAATTTTTTCTCAAGAGTCTCAGATTATTCAATTAACTGGTCAAAATCTACAGTTCTTCTGATTAATTGCTCCTTCCATAATTCTTCTCCTTCCCCACTGCAATCTGGAAATATAAAATATTTAGGTATTAATGTCTCTCCTAAGCTTTCAGAATTAACTAAATTAAACCACATCCCACTTTTAAAGACAGTAGAAGGCGATCTGGCTAGATGGAAATCTTTACCCATATCACTCATGGGAAGGGTCGCTGCTATAAAAATGATGGTCTTGCCAAAAATAAACTATTTATTTTCAATGATCCCAAATAAGCCATCACAAGATTGCTTCAGATCTCTAGACTCGTATATTTCTAAATTCCTTTGGAAAGATAAACCCCCACGTATCAGCTTAAAAACACTACACTAAAGGAGGATTAGATCTGCCTAACTTTAATCACTACTTTTTAGCCAACAAATGGTAAATGGCCTGCATTTGTATAGCGTTTTTCTAGTCCTTAAGGACCCCAAAGCACTTTACACTACATTCAGTCATTCACCCATTCACACACACATTCACGATAGCAAGCTACATTGTAGCCACAGCTGCCCTGGGGCGCACTGACAGAGGCGAGGCTGCCGGACACTGGCGCCACCGGGCTCTCTGACCACCACCAGTAGGCAAACATGGGGTTAGTATCTGGCATGCAGCCAGGAGGCAGCCTGGGATCGAACCACTGACTTTCTGATTAGTGGCTGACCTGCTCTGCCACCTGAGCTACAGCCACCCTCAGTTCATCTCTAGATGGTTTAAACCTAACTGGTGGGGAGGCTGTTATATCTTTGCAGGTGGTCTCCTCTCTACAGGAGCTCTCACTCTGCAGGTGGCGGAGAGATATAGGAGAGGTAGAGAATGAACTCAACCTGGGGGTGTCTATTGTCTTGTGTAGTTTGGGAGATGATTGGATGATGGGGTGGGTGCAGTTTTCTCTGCGGTGGAGTCGAGTGGGCTGCCCCGGACGCTGTGGGGCTGGGCGGTGCCGCTTGCCCCTCCCTTTCTTCCCTTCCCATCCTCAGCTACCTCCCTCTGCCCGCTCTACCACACCCACCCACACACGCAGGGTTTGGGGTGCAAGTATGTCACCAGGGTGCAGGGGAGGCACTCCCCCTCTGTCCCCTTCTGGCCGCCTGTGCCTCAATTTTATTCTGCAACCTAGACACCCACATTACTCACACTCTCACATAACACATACATATAGGGCCTTGGGGGTGGGCACGTTTTACAGCATCCAGAGGATGGTCGGTGTATTCCAACCCACCTCTGGCGCTGGTGCCCTACCCTCAATTTTAAATGCATATAGACACTGAGGGTTTTCGGGAGGAGCTGCTCTCTGAGAGGAAGCAGGAACCATCCTCTCCTGTGTTTTAAATGCACTTTAGAACACCACACAGCAACACTACATATGAGCGGGCGTAGGGAGGTTTGAGGTCTTCACTCACCCCGGTTCTGTTAGCCGTCAGGGCTGGGAGGAGGTGCTGGCCATCAGATTGGGGTCTGGGATGCGGGGCCTGCTACTGCAGATAAGGAGGAGGTCCACTTGCCTCCACCCCAGAGAGAAGGGTTACATCTCCTGGGTCTAGGTGCGGCTTGCCCCTCTGGGGGTGGGGATACCTGGACCTGGGATATAGAGTATGCTTGGGGAGTGTGATTGTCTGTACAGTGTCTGTCTACACGTTGGGTGAGTGCCGAGTATTTGGTGGTGCATATGGGGTAGGAATGCACGTCTGTGTCCGCGTGTGCCTGTTCGTCTGTGTCTATATGTCAGGTTGGGTCTTAGACTCAACCTCTCTGGGTACATCTCAGGCCCTCTAAAGTACGGAGGCCTATCTCCCCTCACCACAGTCCCTGCCAGTGGCTGAATCCCTCAGATGTTGGAGTGTTTGTGGTTCTTGTCGACTGGGGCTGGGCGCTCATGTATGTACCGGCTCACTCCTGGTGGCCGATTGGCGGGGCCTGGCACCTGTGGCCCGGCTGGGCCCCTTCCGGGGGTGGGGTGCCCTCAGGCCTCTGGCCTCTGGGCCTGAAGCTCTCTGGCACAGCTGGCTGCCGGCAGAGCCCGCGGGCACGCCACTGCAACCCTGTCTGGCCTCTGTTCCATGGCTGCTGGGTGACCTGTCGTTTGGGGCTCTACTCAGCTCTTCCCAGGAGGGTGGCACGGTTCCCCCACTTTGGTGGTCCACCTCGGGTCCTCGTACTCTGGGGCCTCTGGATGTCTGGGGCCCGGATCTCCTCCGTACCTGCTTCATGCCCTGGGGGACAGGGCTATGGCTCCCCACACACCCTAGCAGATCGTTACATGGAGAAACCTTTGGAATGCAAGCATGCTGATCCACACAGGTGTGCACACAGGTGTTCACAGACGTGGACTACAGCTTTCTGCTGCTGCCTCAAAACACATTATGCGCTGTCTATCTTGTGTGCTACACAATAACATGCAATATTTAGTATCTACTGTTATCTACTGCTAGCTAGTTTATTGTGATAGTGATGTATTTATTATGTTGCTGTTTTTTGTTTGTTTTCTCTTCTATTTTTTTTCTCCGTCTCTTCTCCCTCTGTTTTTCTTTCTTTCTCTCCCTCTCTTTCTTTCATTCTTTCTCCCTGTCCTGTCCCCCAGTCATGTCTGTAGCAACCGAAAATAGATGGCTCAAAACACCTACCTCGTATTCACGCCACTAGTGATGGGTCGTTTGCGAACGAAATGGCTCTTAGAGCCGGCTCTTTGACGTGAACGACGAGAGCCGGCTCTTTATCGCGAGCCGTGACGGCTCGTGGGTTTTGTTTTTTTTTTTTTTCTTTCTCTCACCCTCTGTCTCGCACTTTTTTCCGCTTCACTCTGCACGCGAGCCTTGTGCTTTACGCTGGGCAGAGGGGGGAGGGGCGGTAGTTACACTCAGTAGCACAGGAACAGAGCCAGAGGGAGAGAGAGAGAAAGAGAGCCAGGGACAACAACTTCACATTAGAAAGGTATAGTAATCATCCACAACTATTTTCGGTTGCAGATGATAAAGGATTCAGAAAGTTTATTCATGCAGGTCCATATGACAGAGAATGTGCATCTTCTTTTTGTTTTCATATTATAATTTATATTTAATTGTGTTTTGCAGTGTTTTGTGTTGTTTTCACTTTAAATTTGTAAAAGGAAACAGCTGAAAATTTAAATAGTTAAAAGTTGAAATGTGAATAGTTGATTTTTGTATTATATGATTTATTTATTACATTTTATGTGGCGTGAATAAATAAAAGTATATTTACAGTGGTCCCTAGAGACAAAGCACATACAAACTTCAAATCACGTACGAACTCTGAAGCATGTACAAACTCCAAAACACGTAAAAACACGTACAAACTCCAAAACACGTAAAAACTCCAAAACACGTAAAAACACGTACAAACTCCGAAGCACATAAAAACTCAAAACACTTACAAAAGACAACAGAAGTGCTTCAGGATGCTGGGCGCAGTGTTGAGCTTTTGTTATCTTGTGGCTACACAATCCAGCAAGTACCAACGACCGGATTTGGTGTGTGATAGTAACAGGTAGATGAACTTTTTTTTTAAATTATTTGAATATATTTGAGTGCCTGTTTATAAATACACAAACAATACACACATGCTTTCAATTGTGTAATTTAAGTGATCTAGTAGCTCTGCTTTGGAAGTTCAGTTCATGCTAGAAATGTGTTTTGGAGTTTGTACCCGTTTTGTCTCTAGGGGCCACCGCATATATTTATATATAAACATATATAAATAAAACCACTTTTTTACGTTAGTAATTCCTTTTGTGCATAATTTTATATTATTGTGAATAATAAATTAATTAAAGCAACAAAACAACCTGAAGAGCCGGTTCGGAGCCGAAAGAGCCGGCTCTTTTTAGTGAGCCGAGCCAAAAGAGCCGGATCTCTAAAAAGAGCCGGAAATCCCATCACTACACGCCAGAGGTGTGGACTCGAGTCACATGACTTGGACTCGAGTCAGACTCGAGTCATTAATTTTATGACTTTAGACTTGACTTGAAAAAATGTTCTAAGACTTGTGACTTGACTTGGACTTTTACACCAATGACTTGGGACTTGAATTGGACTTGAACCGGTTTACTTGAAAAGACTTGATATTTCACCCCAAATATAAAATTTAACACGCATATTATATAGAGATTGAAAATGTGACGTCATTCACGGGTAGAACCGCAAAGGATTCTGGGAACTCGTGGCAAGAAGTACTAGCGCACGCAGGCTTTCAATTAAAATCAGTTACACAGAGATAAAAAGAAACACAAAAATGTCAAGAAGCTGTTGTATTATTAACTGCAATAGCCGGTCGCATGACAGCCACGGGAAGCCGACGGGTAAAGAGATCGGTTGTTATCGGATTACGACGTTTAAGAGAAATTGTTCGAGCCATGTTTCCGAAGTGACAAACAGGCGACGGATGGCCTGGATTGCAGCCATTCAAAGATCAAATATAACGTCCCAGAACACTCCAGCTCACAGGTTAGTCTGCTCCAAGCATTTCCACAAAGGTCAGTCTGCTGTTGTAGTTAATACGTCACTTTCATAACATAACTGGTGATATAGGTTACAAGCAAGTCTGGCGCTGAACAGAAATTGTCGTGCTATGCTCCTTTGTTTATTGTGCATAAATAGTGAATTGTCCTGACACAATATTGCGTTTCGCTTCTGTTATTATGGTACATTGACAAAAACATATACTTTTATTCACAGGATAAAACAGGTTTTTTGTATCACTAATTGCCCAGTACGATTACAGCATACAGTATTATTGTCACTGCTACATTTCTGTAACGCGTACCAGAAATTATTTCCACTACTAATTAATTACCGTTGAGCTCAAAGGTCCTATTAATAAACGGTTAACGAATGTGTATTTATGAAGACGATTTGTGAGACTGGTAAACTTATATGATACGTACGATGGTCTTTCGTTCTACACGGTGCGTTTCAAGGTCCTGCACCCATCCGGCGGTAAACTGTACCTGGGCTTGTTGCAGTGACCTGAAGTTACTAAACTTCATGAGTGTATGCACTCACTCCAAGAACCGTATGATTATAAATATGCATATAAATATGCTACGATGAGATAGCTGACTTCATCTAACTAGCAAATGTTTTCCAGGCTACGTTGGTGATGCAGTTTTTTTTAAATGTGTGTGATATTTTTGTCATGCGATTTTAAAGCCGGTCCTACAACCGCATCCAAGAATAACATGCAGCTTATCTCAGAACTATCAGTGAAAATTATTCTTGGAGCTAGGTTTAATTGAGCTGCATTCTAAAGAGGTGCAATTTCACAATTTGTGTATATTTTCTAAGTTCACTATTTTGTCATGTGTTGAGAAAAACACAGATTTTAAAATTACATAGTCTAATATTTACATTTAGCATAACTGCAACATGCTTTTTTTCGTTTTTTTTTTAAAGACTCGAAAGGACTTGAAATTCAAAATTTCAGACTTGTGACTTGACTCGGACTTTTACACCAGTGACTTGAGACTCGACTCTGACTTGCCTGACATTACTTGAGACTTGACTTGAGACTTGAGGATAAAGACTTGAGACTTACTTGAGACTTGCAAAACAATGACTTGGTCCCACCTCTGCTACACGCCACACTTGTGCATTAAATTATGTTAGTGGATTATACACCAATAAATGAGTCGATTTTGGACTTGTTAACAAATGACAGATTAGACAACTCTGTAATCCTTAATCCAAATGCTTCATGTGAGAGCAACCAACAGCAGCAATACCATCCAGTAATAATTCAAAAAGCCACCAATCCTGACACGTACACACCGACCAATCAGCTCGTCTCTCAGCGTCTGCACCTGTCCTTTTCTCCCACCTGTCTCGTTTGCGGGTAGCTCTCAGTGTATACACTGTCCTCTTTTGCTGTTTCTGCTTTGGATTTCTGTTTTATGGACTTTGTGCTTTCTCATTCTTTCCTTTTGCATTTGGACCAATAAACGCTCCTTTTTGTCACTTCCTTCCTGCCTCTGTATCTTCCACCTGAGTTGTCTCTAAATGTATCTATTTATGGTTTTCACTTCCATTATTTTATAGCGTGTGTTGGCTTTTTACAGCACATTGTGACCTTTGTCTGTGAAAACCACTGTGCCATGGTCTGGTCGTGGTAATGTTTTGGGCATCCCTGATGTCTCCTCCCCAGGGTGGAGGCTTCTCATTGTTTTGACTGGCAGCACCTGTGATCAGTTTGGCTTCTTGTATTAATGCCAGCGCACACAATCACTCCTCGCCAGACTATCAGCTATCTCTCATCAGTGAATGTTATCGTAAGTTATGGAGAACTTGTGCAGCCGCTTGGTGTTAACTCTTTTCTCTCTGCTCACAGTTTAAGACGCTGGACTTTGAGATACACAAGTGTGAGATTTTTTATCACGGACTCATCGCTGGATATGATCGTAACTCCATCAGTCATCTGCACCTGCCTGCCCCTCTGTCCGACTAACATATGATTTTGTGTTTTAAGAACTGCTGTGTTCCAAGACAGCCTAACCCACCTCTCTGGATTTTGCCTCCACTCCGCTTAAGTAAAACTGTTTTAAAACACGCAGCACATCTGGGGTCATGTTAGCGACAGTGCTTAATACTGTTTTCTTGTGATTAGGTAGAGGATCAGTAGGGGGTTCCATGTCCCTCTTTAGGGGCACTTCATTAGGGCTTAAATCTGGGACTCACCACCATTAAACCTTAGAACTGAAGAAGCTTCTCGGATGAGCGGTGAAACGTCTTCAAGCAACTTAAAGAAGTCTAGATGCTTTTCTTTCCAAGTATAAGAATAACTTTAATTATCCCTAGGGAAATTCTTTTGTCATGTACATGCTCAAAGCAGTAGGAGAGACAGAGAAACAGATAAATAAGATATACAATATATACAATAAGAATAATAGTATACAGTAATATACAGTAGTAGGATAGTGCAAGACATAGTATCAAATAACTCTAACGAAGTAATATAAATGACTGCATCCTGGAGAATAACGAACGAACGAAACTACCATCTGCCTCTGACACAGGCCAAGCCCTAATTGAGAATGTGTTCCGGCTCCACGGTATTCCCCTTGACATCTTCTCAGACCGAGGCCCACAGTTTACTTCACAAGTATGGAGGACCTTTTGTTCCATTCTGGGCGCGAGAGTTAGTTTAAGCTCGGGTTTCCATCCGCAATCTAATGGCCAGACTGAGTGGCTTAACCAGGAGCTTG
This sequence comes from Maylandia zebra, assembly GCF_041146795.1. NCBI lineage: Eukaryota > Metazoa > Chordata > Actinopteri > Cichliformes > Cichlidae > Maylandia > Maylandia zebra. Next base: position 2,235,110 of record NW_027490031.1, on the reverse strand, counting down.
AGGCTGCGCTACGATGCGTAGCGTCCCAAAACCCCACCTCCTGGGTCACCTATCTACCCTGGGTGGAATACGCACAAAACTCACTTACCTCGTCTGCCACTGGTTTGTCCCCGTTCGAAGCTTCCCTCGGTTATCAGTCTCCGCTTTTCCCTGAAAATGAACTCGATCTCGCAGTCCCCTCCGCACAGCATCCTCTCCGGTGCTGCCAGCGGGTCTGGCTCATGGTCCGCCAAGCTCTCCTGCGGACGAAGGAAAAACACACGCCATGCCAACCGCCGTCGCACCCCCGCCCCCGAATATTGGCCGGGGCAGAAGGTCTGGCTTGCTGCCAAGAACATTCCGCTGCGTGTGTCATCCCGAAAACTAGCCCCCCCCGCTTCATCGGCCCGTATGAAATTGAGGCGGTTGTTAACCCAGCGGCAGTTCGGCTCAAGCTCCCTGTTTCCTGGCGCATACATTCCACGTTCCACGATTCCCAAGTCAAACCTGTCCGCCGCAGCCCGTTGTGCCCTCCGTCCGAGCCCCCTCCTCCCGCCCGGCTTATCGCCGGTCACCTGGCCTATACGGTCCGGCGGATCGTGGCTGAGCGCCGGCATGGGCGGGGGTGGCAGTTCCTGGTGGACTGGGAAGGGTACGGTCCTGAGGACCGCCTCTGGGTTCCGCGGTCCTTCATTCTGGATCCGTCCCTCATTGCTGACTTCCCCGCAGGCCGGAGTCTGGTCGGTCGCCTGGGGGCGACCCCTGAGGGGGGGCACTGTCATGGTCCATGGTCCTGTGTCTGTGGAATGCGTGATGCTCGGGTAGCCACACCCCCAGGCTGGGCCATCACCGGCACACCTGCTCTCCATCGCGGTGATTACATGAAGAGCTACTTAACCCGGCGCTGACGGATGCTCCACGCCAGTCCGTTAATCACCTCACAGTGGTAATTAGACTTCCACGGAAGCGTGCATTCACTTCTGGTTGGAACTGTGTTTAATCCACCTACTTGTGTCCAGGTTTCGATCTGGCGTTCGGCGTCTGCCACCTGCCTGCCCTCCGGCTCAACTGGATCACTCGGTGCATCATCTGGACCCATTCACTATCTCCACGGACTTCCTGCTCACGGACTGCCACACTTCCCTCCCAAGCTCCCACGGTCCCGCTCTATCGTAAGCCCCCTACTCTAACTCAGTCCTGATGTGTTTTCCCCACTTCCCGGCTCCCTAGTAATCCTCTCCCCTTTCTATTGCAGCCTCCCACGGTCCCGATTCCGGCTTCCTCGTGTCAACGTTTCCCCGGGTTTTTAGTTCCTTGTTTTGCTTCCTAGTTTTCCCGGGTTGCCTTTCGTTATTATAATAAAGTGTCTTTTCTGCTAGCGCTGAGTCTGCGTCTGGTTCCTTTTGTGCACGCGCACCGCGGAGCATGACACAATGAGTCTTTTGCTGTGTTTGCTCCGATGGTCCATCATGGGGGCGTGCATTGGGTGCATTGTCCATGATAGAAAGAAGCTTTTTAGCATTCTCCTCTCAGACTCCTCATCCAGGTTGTTAAATCTGACACCCAGGACAGAACCAGCCTTTTTAATCAGTTTGTTCAGCCTGTTGGCATCAGCTGTCTTCTCCCCACTTCCCCAGCACACAGCTGCAAAGAACACGGCACTCTCCAACACCGAGTGATAGAACTTGGTCAGCATTTTCCTATCAACATTGAAGGACCTGAGTCGACTCAGTAGAAAAAGCCGGCTCTGCCCTTTTTTGAAGATAGCATTGGTGTTCTTGGTCCAGTCCAGTTTACAGTCCAAGTGTACCCCCAGGTACCGGTAGACCTCAACGATCTCCACATCAGCCCCTCTGATGGTGAAAGGGTTAGGAGGAGTAGCCTGCATCCTAAAGTCCATAATCAGTTCTTTTGTCTTTGTGATGTTAAGTTGTAGGTGGTTAAGCTCACACCACTCGACAAAGCTGTTCACCACACTCCTGTACTCCTCCTCCTGTCCATCCCTGATACAGCCCACAATGGCAGAGTCATCCGAGAATTTCTGCAGATGACATGACTGAGACTTGTACCTGAAGTCAGATGTGTAGAGGGTGAAGAGGAAGGGTGATAGCACCATCCCCTGCGGCGACCCTGTGCTACTCAGGATGTTATCTGAGCGGCAGCTCTTCAGTCGGACATACTGTGGTCGACTTGTTAAATAGTCTGTAATCCAACCTACCAGTGGGGCGTCCACTTGCATTTCCGTGAGCTTATTCCCCAGCAGTGATTAGGGATGGGTATTGATAAGATTTTAACGATTCCGATTCCATTTTCGATTCTGTTTAACGATTCGATTCTTTATCGATTCTCTTATCGATTCTTTTTTTTTAAAAAAAAAGGAGAAGCCTACAATTAAACACATTCACTTACCAAAAATCGGGGGCATCTGCTGTGGCAAATGGGTGCAAGCCTTTGACCACAAACTTAGACACTGCTCGGTGACATTCGTCTATCCTGGCCTGAAAGGAGACGTTACCGGTAGACTGCAGCGAGAACTGCCAGCGAGCGCCAGCCAGACTCTGTCTGTCTCTCTCATCATGGTCACCTAAATGCACCAGTAATGGCAGGTCTTGTAATAAGGCAGATTGCGCTAACATAATATGCACTGTTAGTTGATTATTTACCTGCCGCATTAACGGGAGAGGACGTGCAAACGTTACCGCTGCTGCTGAGTTGAGATTCACGAGTCCGGAGCGGAATTAAAAACACGTGTCATCGCATGTTTTGTGAGCAAATGCTTTTGCATATTCATAGTGTTTCCTCCCTTAAATGAAATATCTACTTTGCAAGTTGCCCTGTTGTCATCGGTTCTCATAAAGTATAATCAAACTTTTGAGCGTTTGAGCCGCTTAGGCGCCGTGTTTCCTGCCAGGTAAATGACGCTCCGCAACGTGGTGACGTCATTCGGGGCGACTGGAATCGATAAGGGAATCGTTTGCAAAAATGGCAAACGATTCCAAGGAATTGAAACAGTGGGAACCGGTTCTCAACAAGAACCGGTTTTCGATACCCATCCCTAGCAGTGATGGTCTGATCGTGTTAAAAGCACTAGAGAAGTCAAATAACATGACCCTCACAGTGCTCCCAACAATGTCCAGATAAGAATAAGCCTGGTCCAGCAGGTAGATGATGGCATCCTCCACACCGATAGGAGGTTGATAATCAAACTGCAGGGGGTCCAGCCAGGGCTCCACGAGCAGACGCACATGTTTCAGGATGAGTCTCTCTAGCGTCTTCATGACATGTGAGGTCAGAGCCACTGGCCTGTAGTCACCGAGGGTCGACGGGTTGATCTTTTTAGGGACAGGAACCAGGCAGGACTTCTTCCAGAGTGATGGGACTCTCTGCATTTCCAGACTCATGTTGAAGATGCGTTGTAGAACTCCAGACAGCTAGGAAGCACAGCACCTGAGGGCCCTGTCAATATTGTCCTGATGAGAATCACAAAGAACATCCCAGTCCGTTGACTCAAAGCGTCCCTGCAGAGTCTCTTCCGACTCCCTTGTCCATGTTGTAATGGTTTTTATGGCTGCAGGTTGTCTCTGAATGGCAGGTCTTTAAAGGGGCTGGAGGTAGACTGGGTTGTGATCAGCCCTGCCCAGAGGAGGGAGAGGGCTGGAGGTGTATGCCTCAGTAGCATTGGCATTAAACAAGTCCAGTGTTTTATTGTCTCTTGTTTTGCAGTTCACATACTGCTTGAATGTAGGTAGAACAGTGGAGAGTGTGGTTAAAATCACCCGTTATAGCCATAAACGCAGAGGGACTACGATTTAGTAGGTCCGCTGTCACAGAGCTGATGACATCATATGCCTGCGCCGCATTGGCGTCAGGGGCGATGTAAACAATGACGATAATGAGGGAAAATTCCCCCGGTAAATAATATGGTCGAAGACCGACTGCTAACAGTTTGACGTGTTTGTTACACACAGCCAACCTCACGATAACGTGACTGGGGGAACACCAGCGGTTGTTAACATAAAGAGTGAATCCTCCTCCCCTATTCTTCTCGCTGCTGCCTGGGTCCCTGACTGCTCTCACACAAGTAAATCCGTTTATATCCACCACCTGGTCTGGGATGTTTTTGTGCAGCCATGTCTCCGTGAAACATATAACACTGCATTCTCAGAAAACTTTCTCTGTCCTTGTTAGCGTCTCTTCCATCTTATTAATCAGCAATCTGACTTTGCAGGTCACTACTGATGGGAGAGCAGGACGGAATCTTTTCCTCCTCAGTCTTTGTGTTTTCCCGGCTCTGCAGCCGCGGTTGTTCCTCTTGATCAACGCGGAGTTCTCATGCTGAACACCGGCATGGCTATGCTGTCTTAGTCCCAGCAGCAGGTCCCGGCTATAGACAAAGGGGCAGCGTGGCGTCGTGGTCATCTCAGTAGTTTTACAAAGAGTTTCTAGTCCAAACATGGATAAAAATTTCTCGACAACACAAGAAGTATAAACTAAATAAACTAACTAAGTAGACAAAAAGAAATAAATAAGAGAAAAAGAAAGAAAGGGGAAAGTAATTTTCAACTGTAGGGAGCATGCTAGACAGTCAGGTGTTCTGCATCGAAGAATGTGGGAACAGCATTTAAACTGGAATCTGCCTTTGACGGATTTGTTTGGAGCAAATGTGACACTCAGCAGTATAACTGACAGATAAAACAAAACAATAACTACTCAACACACTAACTATAGCCTCCAAACACGCTAAACGTCACTAATGTCTCACATATGAAAACTCTCTCTCTCTCTCTTTCTTTCGCTCGCCCGCTTTCCGTCGTGAGTGTTGCTCCTAAAACCTTCCCCTTCTCCCTAAACAACCAAATATCACATGTTGCTTTATCATTTTTGTGAATGGCTAACATGGTAAACTCTAACACCAATAGGGAAGGGGTGTTTTTTCTTTTTTCACTCACAAGCGGAGAGTGTTTGCTAGCGCTCTCTGTAGAAAACACCGTTTTTACCATTCTTCCCGCTGTATTGTTCAGAAAAAAAATATCATGTGCATTTCTTATCATAACTCTTGTTTTACGTGGCCCATCGACACAATTCTAAAAGTGGTATGTAGTTTGAAGTCCCCACTTTTAACCCAAGTTGAAATGGAGACAATGACTCAATGCATTTTGTAGCTGTGTCGTCTTAAATCGGTCATGTGATTTTGACGCGCCGGCGCGTCCGGCGACCCCAGAGGGTTAATTCGTGCAATTACTTAAGCGCCCCAGAAAATAAGTGATTTTGTTAAGAAAATGCTTTAGTTCCTCACATTTTTATCTTTTTGTTCAACCCACTGAACACAAGCTGAAAGTCTGAACTTCAACTACATCTCAGTTTTTTTTATTTAAAATTCCCTGTGGTAACCAAAATTTAAAAATGTTGTCTCTGTCCAAATATTTATGGACCTAACTGTAGTTTTAATTTTAATTAAATTCTCAACATGATTTATCAGTTATCATTAATGTTCCTGCAAACACACTCCTTGGAGATAAATATCCATGTACTATCCAGCTAGACTAGTGTGTCTGTCTTGCATGTGTGACTGTTCATGTCTCACCTGCTGGAAACAAACAGGAAGTGAGTGAAGGATACAGGAAATGTTTCCAGTTCTTCCTCCTCTATCAGAAATTCTCTCCATACCTGAGAGTGTCCAGTCTCCAGCCTGGATCCTTCAATCTAGCCGACAGCAGCTTTATTCCTGAAACTTCTGGATGATTGTAGCTCAGGTCCAGCTCTCTCAGATGGGAGGGGTTGGAGCTCAGAGCTGAGGCCAGAGAAGTACAATCTTCCTTTGTGATCATACAGCCTGACAGACTGCAGACACACAAAACAACAATCCATATGTGAACAGCGACTTTCTGTTGGTCATATACAATAACCAATACCATTTCCAGCCATTCAATTTAATTTAACTTGTTTATAAGTGAAAATTGCCAACACACAACAACAGTCATCTCAAATTGTTTAACAGTGTAAGTTAACACTCCACAATATTAGAGAGAGAGCCAACCATCAGACCAGCACTTGCTGATGGTGGAAAGGAAGAACTCCCCCCTGAAATGGCAAAGGCTCTGAAAGAACTGAAAGAACTGAACAAGGAAAGAGTGGCTGCATACCTAGCAGGAAATCAGTGCGACTGCAGGCTGGATCTGAGCCACCAGAGAAACATTTGGCCCTATTGGCTGCTTCATCAGAGTCTGATTGTGAACAGGAGGAAGACTCTGCTGAGAACAGTGTAGTGTATACAGAGCAGAGCCCACCATCAGTACAGAGGCCTGTCCATTAGAGTGCTGCTCCAAACATGTGACACTGCAGTGAAATGGAGCCCTGCTGATGCAGACAGTCTTCTGGTCTCACACTTACCACCTGGTGAAGGCAAGGTGCTATTTTGGCTAACACTAGCATCACTGCATCAAGGCCCACTCTTCCCACAACAAAAAACAACTCTCATGGCTAGACTTTTCATTGATTGTCTCATGTTAACTTGCGAAAATATCAAGTCCCAGCAGTACTAGCTGTTTACTATTCTGTTTAAGCTAAATGTGCTTTTAACCCTTTAACGCCGGTCGGAGTGCTGATCCGATCAGCTGTTTGTAACACTTCCTACGTCCATCAGCGTGAACTATCGCATTTCTGCCATGACCTGCCCGAAACCGGAAGTGACGTCATTTTGCGGAAATGTAGTTTTTCATCATCGGGGCCTTATGAGCCTATACTTGTCTGACAGTGACACTAGTAGAAAACAAGATATTATTTCTTTCAAACTGACCATTAAACCTTAACAACTTGTGTAATACCACAAGACACATCATAACAATTCTGTTTTTGCACATGTCAACTTCTTCATCTTAATAGTTCACCAGCAAGTAGCTGCCTACTCCTCCTTGATTCCTAAAGTACTCAGATCACTGATGTTCTTTATTTTTCCCTCTTTCACTCTGTTTCTCCATCTTTCCTTTTCCTTTATGAGAAACTCTTTCTTCAACTAAGGCTGGCTGTTATTTTTTTCTCCTTTTTTGATACTCCCGGTTCCTTCTCTTTTGTTCGTCTACTGACAGGTTCCCCTTTGCCATTCTAGCCTGAAATGTACCATCTTGTAATTACTATAATTATTCTGAACCATATGCATTTATACAGATTAAGGATGAATATTCACAACACAATTATGTATTAAGCAATAGAAATGCTATCCGGTCTTTAAGTCTGATGTCATTAATCGTTTCCAGGTCCAAACTCCGCTGCAGATCCCACGGTCAAAGGAACTCTGCAGCATCACTGAGAGTTACAAACTGTCTAAATTCTTTCATTTTTAATAAAGTGATCAGTGTAGCTGAGTTAGAAGTTAGCTCGCTGATTTCCACCTACATTCCAACATAAATGAAGACAGAAAACTAAACAGCAGTGACTTTTGTAGGGATACTGAAGTTGGATTAGCTGGTATATAATGATGTGCTAGGTGATCGCTAGCGACACAGCTATGTTAGCATAACATAAACACAGTGAAGCTGGATGATGAACGCTAACTTTTTTCCACTTGATAAAAGTTAATGCAAGGGTTTCTGATGGTTAGGCCAACAGTGATCACTGACTGGGGCTTGTTCATTTTAAACAGAACAAGATAAAAAAAACCATTAAAACATTTTAACAGCACAACAGGCTTAATAAACACAGAGTAGTTTGGGCCCGGAAGCAGGATTCAAAGGAAGGTTGGGCGTTCAAATCCAACGAACAGCGGCTATCCTGGATTTGTAGCTGCCCATTAATAATGTATACATAAACAATGAGATTCAAGATGGGGCAAATTCTATAATATTCGACACACCTGTAAAGCAGAAATATCAGTAAAATACGCAGGAAGTAATATGACTGGAATATTAATAAAAATAACTTAATATACTTGATGAATAGCGAACTTTTTTGGCATTTGTCAACACCATTAGAAAAAGGGTCAACACCGTCAGACAAAAATCCTGATGGTGTTGACATCTGATGGTGCTGACAAAATACCCTACTTTCTCTCATAACACATGTTTTTCTGACAGAAGCCATCTTGTTTTTCATCAGATGCCTATGGCCTCTACAGTCTACCTAAATGAACCTCCTTTTAGCTTACACTCTGGGGACCCTTTTACCAGTTCCTATTTGATACACATGCCATGAGGTCACTGCTGTCATATTTTTTTTGTTTTTATTTCATCTATGGTATACCTTTCTGATAAAACTCTGTGTCACAACCATAGTGCATCAACACCAAAGTTGATGTAAGATTTAATTATTTTTTTGTAAAAGGAGCTTCAAAAAAATAATTTTAATTTTTTTATTTATTTTTTTTTGCCTGTCCCGTTTGGCTCTTTTGCCATCAGAATTATTGTCTAAAAGGCAAAGAAAGATGCCCAACGGATTTACTTTACCAAATTGACCATCCCAGCCTTCCCATAATGGTCCATTTGATTCACCTTTTATTGTTTATTTTATTTTCACTTGCTGAATACGGGACAGACTTGACTGGAGGAAAGAAGGGGAGAAAGAAAGAGGGAAAGAGAAACAGTTGAGAAGAGGGACGGGGGAGAAGGGCAAAAAACAAAAACCAACAGAACGGGCAGAGAAAAAAAAGAAAAAGAAAATGCATCTATCGATCACCTGGATCACCTGTTGAGAAAGAAAGAAGAAAACAAGCAGAAGAAAACAAGAGTAATAGAATAAACAACATCACAATGATATATGGGAATATGACAGTAAATAGTAAATATTAAACATTATTGTGCAGCACATAAGATCAACAGAACACAGTGTGCTTTGAGGTAGGAGCCAAAAAGGGTGTAGTTTGTGTGTGTGAGCACCCGTGTGTACACCTGTGAGCATGGACGCGCTTGTTTTTTTAAAAGGTTCCTTCATGTAATGATCTGCTAGAGGGTGTGGGGGGGCCACAGCCCCATCCCCCAGGGCATGAAGCAGGTATGGAGGAGATCAAAACTCCAGAGACCAAGGAAGACCAACAGAGGGGCAGCTGCGCCACTGTTCTAGTAAGAGCTGAGGAGAGTCCCAGATGAGGGCTCATTCAGCAGCCGCGGAGCAGAAGCCAGGGGGAGTTGCAGTGATGCGCCCGTGGGCTCCGCCGGCAGCCAGCTGTGCCTGAGTGACCGAGCCCCAGGCCGAGAGGCCGGGGGCACCTCACCTCCGAAATGGCCCGAGCGAGCCCCAATAAGCGGCCGCCAAGGAGTGAGCCGGTGTGTACCCGGACGCCCACCCCCAGATACAAAGAACCACCAACGCACCGACACCTGAGGGAGTCCGCCACCGGCAGGAGAAGTGGTGGTGGGTGGAGATAGGCCTCCAAACCTTGGAAGGCCCGAGATGTCCCCAGAGAGGTGGCGTCTGATACCCAACCTGACATATAAATACAAACATACAGGCACACACAGACACAAACATCCATTCCCACCCTCATGCTCTCATATGCACTTACTCCACACTCAACCGACGTGGAGACAGACATAAAGAGACGCTGTACACACGATCACACTCCCCAAGCGTACTCTACAAACCGGGTCTAGGTACCCCTGCCCCTGGAGGGGGGAACTGCACCCAGACCCAGGTGGTGTTACCCTTTTCCCTGCGGTGGGGGGAGGCAGACCGCCCCGACTCCGCAGCAGCAGGGAGGCCCCACACCCCAGACCGCAGCCGGACGGCCAACTCCTCCTAGCCCCCCCGCTCCAGCAGGCCGCAGAGAACGGGGGTGAGAGAAGACTCCAAACCTCCCTCCACCCGCTCATAGTAGTGTTGACGCATGTGTGTTCTAAGGTGCAATTAAAACCCAGGAGGGCATGGAGCTACCTGCCAGAGAGCAGCAGGTAAGCGCATAGTCCCTCCTGCTAGCCCTCAATGTCTACATGTATTTAAAATTGAGAGGTGGGCAACGATGCCAGGGGTGAGGTGTACACCCTGATGGTAACTTGGACTCCGTGTATCGTGCCCACCCCCAAGATCCTATATGTATGTGTAATGAGGGTGTGAGTAATGTGAATGTCTAAGTTGTGGGATAAAATTGAGGCAGAGGCAGCCAGAAGGGGACAGAGGGGGGGGGGGGGGGGGGGTAGCCTCCTCTGCATCCTGGTGACATACCCCTACTCCAAGGCCCTGCATGTGTGGGTGGTTGTGGTGGAGCGGGAGGAGGGAGGCAGCTGGAGATGGGGAGGGAAGGAAGGGAGGGGCAGTGACCCCTCCCTGGGGCCAGCTCCCCCGCTGACCCCAGTAGGCACTCCCACACTCCGCGACCCGCCAGGGAAAAGGGGGCCCAGGCCCATCCAGACCGGGGCCCAGCACAGCAGCGCCTCCCGGCCCCACAGAGCCCGGGACCCCACCACAGAGAAAACTGCACCCACCCCACCATCCACTCATCATCCAGACTACATGAGACAATAGACGCCCAGGCTGAGATCTTCCTCCACCTCTCCTGTATCTCCCCCTCCTGCAGAGAGTTCCTGAGGGGAGGAAAGCTCCTGCAAGGTGTAACAATCTCCCCCACCGGTTGAAGAGCCCCACAGGTGACTCGACACACCGGCGGCACCCTGCGCCAGGGATGGGCTCCCATGCACCCACCCGCCCACAACCCCGGCAACACACAAACCAGGACCCAAGGCCCCGAGGCCCAGCCAGGGCCCCGGCCCAGAGATGGAGCGCCCCCAGACCCTCACGCCCATCCCGGACCCACCCAGGGGCAGACAGGCTACCAGGTCAGTAACCCACGTCCATCATCACAGACCCTCCCCTAGCCCCGCTGCACGCAGCCACGAGGAAATGGTCAGAAAAGAGCCCCCAACCGGACATGACCGCTACCCCGGGTTGAGCCCCCCAAGGAAGATGCCTCCGGGGAACCCCCTGACGCCCTAAGTCTGTCCCTGCCCCCACACCAATCACAACATTGAAGGCGGGACCAAACTATGAGCCCCCACCCCCACTAGGTGATGGAGCCGATCAAAGGAGCCCAGAGCAATTGATCTGATGTGGTGGCCGAGGCTGTATCAAAACAAATGTAATCTAATAGATAATTTCTATATTGGTTAGAATTAAGATTGTTTTTATTTTTCCAGTTCATGAGGACAGTTTTCTTGGCTATGCATAGGGCAGTGAAAACCATATGGGCTATATTCTTTTCTGAAGTGACATTATCTAAGCTGCCCAACAAACACACTAAGGGGGAAGTTGGGATGTTACATTTCAGACACTTTGATAAGTCTTCACATATCTCGCGCCAAAACTTCTGCACTGGTGGACAGAACCAAAGAGCGTGAATGTAATTGTCTGGTGTATTGCCTTGACAGTGTGAGCAGTTGTTGGAAGATGTAAAGCCCATCTTGAACATCCGATGACCTGTATAGTGCACTCTATGTAGTGTTTTGTATTGTATTAATTGCAGACTGGGATTTTTAATCAATTTAAAAGTTTTTAAGCATATCTGAGACCAGAAGTTTTGGTCTAAACTGACTGATAAATCTGCTTCCCACTTTGCAATAGGAAGGGATATTGATTCATCTAATTTAGAAAGTGTTCTGTATATTTTAGATAATAATTTGGGGGATTTAAGAGTAAGAAAATGTGCCGCACTTGGTGGTGTTTGTAATTCAACTTGACTGAGGTTAAATTTCTTTTTTATAATGGATTTAATTTGTTTAGATTCTAAAAAAATTTTCTTGTTGATCCCATATTGTGCAACTAGTCTGTCAAATGGGATCAATTCTGTTCCCTCCAATATATGTTCTAAGTATTTAATTCCTTAACAACTCCATTCTGGGAAGTTAATCATATTATTGTTTTGTAATATGTCAGGGTTATTCCAGATAGGAGTACGTTTGCATGGGATTAGTGAAGACTCCGATATTTTTAGAAACTCCCACCATGCTGTCAGAGAGGAGCTGATGTTGATACTTTAAAAGCATTCATGTCTTTTGATGTTTGAGCTAATAAATGGTAGGTCTGAAATCTCTAGATCCTTGCATAGTGCCTGTTCAACATCTAGCCAGGGCTCATCTAGGAAGGTATGTTTTGACCATTCTGAGATGAACTGAAGCCTGTTGGCTAAGAAGTATTGGTGAAAATTAGGCAGATCTGTCAGCTGGCTCCTTTCGATGTGGAGCAGCAGCTGCTCTACTCTGAGCCCCTCCCGGATGGCCAAACTTCTCACCCTATCTCTAAGGGAGAGGCCAGCCACCATTCGGAGGAAGCTCATTTCTGCCGCTTGTATCCGTGATCTCGTTCTTTCGGTCACTACCCACAGCTCGTGGCCATAGGTGAGGGTAGGGACGTAGATCGACCGGTAAATTGAGAGCTTCGCTTTTACACTCAGCTCCCTCTTCACCACGACGGACCGGTGCAGCGTCCGCATTACTGCAGCTGCAGCCCCAATCCGTCTGTCGATCTCCGGCTCCCTTCTCCCATCACTCGCGAACAAGACCCTGAGATACTTGAACTCGTCCACTTGGGACAGGAACTCATCCCCGACCCGGAGTGGGCACTCCACCCTTTTAAATGCAGTGGTATTGAGTGTAATAGAGTCAGTTAACAGTCTGTGTGGGTATGTGTGGTGAGGGGGAGTGGGAGAGCAGGTAATGAGTTCAAGAGTCTGATGGCTTGTTGGAAAAGCTATCTGCAGTCTGAAGGATTGGGCCCCGATGCTGTGATACCGTCTGCCACATGGAACGAGAGAAAAAAGTCCATGTGAGGAGTCAAGCACGATGCAGGAGGCCTTGCTGATGCAGCACTTGTGGAAGATGTCCTAGAGCAGAGGGTGAGATGTTCCGATGATTTATGCAGCTACTTTAATCCGTTATAACTGGCTGAGATGGCCAACATTGCAGTTTCTGAACCACACACATATATGCAGCTGGTCAGAACGCTCTCTGTGGTGCCCCTGTAGAACGTGATGAGGGCGGCAGGACGGAGGCAACCCTTAACTTGTTGAGTTTGTGTAACAGTGGGAATGTGATTTTGATTTAACAGAGTCCCTTTCCACGACGTGACATCCCCCCACACTGAAAGATTAGCAGTCCCTGCTAAGGCCCAGCTTCCAGTCATGCAGCCTTCTTGGAGTGCGGTTCCTTTTTCTACCCCCAAGCGAAAATATAGCAAAGTGCGCCATACAGTCAAATGCTACAACGAGCAATCCCTTTCACGTACCCATGGACGACCGTGGCTCAAAAGTTGGGAGTTCGCCTTGTAGTCGGAAGGTTGCCGGTTCAAGCCCCGGCTGGGACAGTCTCGGTCGTTGTGTCGTTAAGCAAGTCACTTCACCCACCGCCTACTGGTGTTGGCCAGAAGGGCCAATGGTGCGATATGGCAGCCTCGCTTCTGTCAGTCTGCCCCAGGGCAGCTGTGGCTACAACTGTAGCTGCCTCCACCAGTGAATGTGTGTGTGAATGGGTGGATGACTGGGTGTGTAAAGCGCTTTGGAGTCCCTAGGCGGGACTAGTAAAAAGCGCTATACAAATACAGGCAATTTACCATTTACCATAGCATAGCTACCCAGAAGCCATAAGGTCCTAAGGTGCACCTAGCTGCTACTGTAGGGATACTTCCAGGCCTAACCTGGCTTTGTGCTTAATCCCAAGCACTGCTGCCTAGCAGCAAATCATTACCCCGCAACCCTGCAGCTGACCTCCCACGACAACCTAGGCGGGACATTCCTCATTTCCTCTTCTTGTGGCCAAACACTCATGTCTGCGCACACTGTCAGGGGGCCCTTGGCTAAAGCTACAAACAGTTAATCCTCCATCTTCTTATTTGGCCTATCCCTTTAAACCACAGCAATACTGGGACACTGGAATACACATACATCATCATATTTGCTATTCCCCCAGCTACCACCAACTGCTCTTAACTTCGTATCCTGTCGCACAACGCCAGTTATGTAACGGTGGGAATGTGATTTTGATTTAACACAGGTGTTATTGAAGGAGGGAAACCCTCCTCAAAAACGGACGGAGCAGTGGAGCAGTCAAGGGAATGCACCGAATTAAAATGTGTGACTGAAAATAAAATTTATTATACTTAAACAGTTAAAAATATAAAATGAATTAAAACAACCCTGGCCAGGGGGAAACACCATAAAAATCAATAAAACACAACATTAAACATCCAGTGGCTCCGCCACGGAATAAAAGTCACTAAAAAGTAGAAATCCAGGCAAACAGTGTAGAAGGGGGAAACCCGGCGGCGCCCTCGCCTTCCTGTCCGTGTTCTCCGCTCTGACGCGCTGGAAAAAAAGGGGCAGCGACAGTCACTACTCTTTTAGTGGCTACCGTTCATTAGAGTGGGATCAGTCAGGAGACTTACCCCGGATGGGCAGAGCTCTTAACTCTGCCCGCCGCGTTCCTGTAGCACGCCAATCAGCACCGGCCCGTCTCGCCGTGGCAGTTAGGGCGCTGTCCCTCTGGCCACTGATTTCCCACCGTGATCTGGCCTCCAGTTATCCCAGCAGCAAAACAGCATCGTATGCTCTACAATGTCCTGCACGGCAACCTTCACCAGCCGCCCTGCGTCTCTGAGCACTCTCACCAATGCCAACTCCAGCACTTGCAGCCGTCACCTGCCACTCCTAGTTAACCATCCCTGCTGCCTGTCTCTCAAGCCTGTGGTCTGTGGTCTGCCAGGCCCTCTTATTGGCCTCTGGGACCTCCCAGGTGTGTCAGGGTCATAATCAGGGAGGGGCGGAGTCTTTCCAGGACAAGTCACCAATAAATACTACAAAAACATGCAATAAAACTCATAAAAATACAACACTGTACAATATTAAAATATTAAAAAAAGGTAAAACACAGCAAAACATGCATAATAAAAAACCCTAGGTAACTTGTCCCTTTCCACCCCGTGACATTTGTCAAGCAGCTTTGGGGGGGATAATGGTGTTTAATGCTGAGCTGAAGTCTATGCTTTGATGTGACCTTAAACAGGCTATTCATGCTGAAAAACCCTCTGATGTGTTTGAATTAAAGCAGTTTTTCAAAGAAGAGTGGACCCCATAAAACATACTCTGAAGATGTGGAAAACAAGCATCTGTAGTCATTTATCTGTTTCAAAGGCCGTACCAGTGAGAGGCAATCTAGAATTCCAGCCTTCTGTGTGGGACAGTAGCTTTAAGACATGGGCCAATCCAGGCCTTCATACTATATATCAAGTATTTAATGGAACAAAGCTCGAGTCAGTTAACCAGCTTCAGAAACAGTTCCAACTCCCCTCTAAAGACTTAGATGGATATGTATGCAAAAAGCTTATAAATAAATGCTGCTAAAATAGGGATGTATTAAGGAGAAATGGGAACTAAACTTAAATGTTAAAATTACTGATGATGTATGTGTGGGAAGAGCTCTGTAAAAGCTGTCGCAAAGGAATAAACAGTCAACTGTGGAGAGAATTTGACTGGAAATTTTAATTCAGATTTTAATACAGCTCTTGTTATCTCCTCACATTATAAAGAACCTGATATAGAACTATGTTGGTGAAAATGTGGGAAAACAGGAGATTATTCACATACATTTTGGGATTGTCCATTAATCCAAGGATTCTGGACAAGAATCAAAAAAGAAACAGACAAAATCCTCCAACTTATTTCTCCACTAATTAACTAACTTATTTCTCTCTATACCTAGATAGACCTATAGTCCCGACAGAAACTATTCTAACAATACTCCTATTGATAGCTAAAAAAACAATAGGAGGAGAGTGACAGCAAGTTTGCAACTGAAACTGGACATCTTCCCACAGAGGTGGAGCTTTGTGACTAGATACCTCAGTGACTGAAACAGAATCCTGGAACGCTGTACTATAAGGTTATAAACTCCCCTTATGAAATCTCTCTCTCGTTGGTCTTGGTCTGTTTGGTTTCCATGGTCCTATGTCAGAGAATGTTAACATCCTGGTTGCCTGCTTGTACTTGTTTTTGTTTTGCTAGTGCTTTTTTGTCATGAAAATGACAAAATACAAGGTTATAAAAAAGCAGAAGAAGAAGAAGAAGAGTGGGCCAAAGTTCCTCATTGCTAGTTAACAAAAGAGCTTGATTGCAGTTCTTGTTACCAATCACTTTTTCACATTTGGCTGGTAGGTTTGAAAAACTTTCCCCCAAGAATTCAATGATCATTTAAAAAGTGAATTCCATATTTATTTTGGGTGATCGTTGTCTAATATTAACATTTGTTTGATGATCTGAAACATGTTAAAAACTGTACAAAAATAAGAAAAGAGGAAAGATGTGAATCCTTTGTCACAGCACTATGAACTGCAGTTCTTTCCATTTATTGTGACATATAAAGTGTGTGATGTACGTTTGCTGTAGAGGGGCCACGTGTTTAGTCTACTGGTTCTTGTATGTCATGTTTATTCTTGCTTGTACTTTAAACAGTTATTTGGCTTAAAAAAAAAACACAAACAGATTATCGTTTTTGATGCCGTGTGTACAGGCGGGTGTTACGCTGTACAGGACATGTCGACGTTCCTTTTCTTGGATCTTCATCATCAAAGCACAACATCAACTATTTTTAGTCAGATGTTGAATAGTGGAAACTGTGCATTAACCCAGGGAAGACTGTTATCACCTATAAAGTAACTACTGTACTGAAACACATCGCCACAGAGCTGTCTACTGCAGGGATAGTTCTCTCTTCATTTGACCTTGAACTTTTCTTATTCATCTGTGTGACCAGCCAACAGCTCTGGACAGAGGCTCCAAGCTGATGCAGACTGGTATCTGTAAGAAACCACAGCAGACAGGTAAACAGAACACCTGGATCATCCTCCTGACTGAGGTCACCTGCATGTTATGATCAGCATGTAGAAAGTGACCTGAAACAGAAACTGATCACCTGAGCCAAGACACCAACCGCTCACAGAGGACGAGCTGAAGCACGTTAGTATCTGAGGAAATAAGTCAGCATATGTCAGAAACATACACTGCTCAAAAAAGATAAAGGGAACACAAAAATAAGACATCCCAGATCTGAATGAATGAAATAATCTTAATACTTTGTTCGTACATAGTTGAATGTGCTGACAAAAAAACAACACAAGAATTATCGACAGAAATCAAATGTAGCAACACATGAAGATATGGATTTGAAGACACACTCAAAATTAAAGTTAAAAAAAAACACAGGCTGATCCAACTTTGATGTAATGTCCAATGTCAAGTCAAAATTAGGCTCAGTGTGTGTGGCCTCCATGTGCCTGTATGACCTCCCCACAAAGCATGGGCATGCTCCTGATGAGGTGGCCGATAGTCTCCTGAGTGATGTCCTCCCAGACCTGGACTAAAGCATTCACCAACCCCTCAGCAGTCTGTGGTGCAACGTGTTGTAGGTGGATGGAACAAGACAAGATATCCCAGATGTGCTCAATTGGATTCAGGTCTGGGGAATGGGCGGGCCAGTCCACAGCGGTAATGCCTTGGTCTTTCAGGGCCAACTGTACCAACACACGGTCTCACTGAGGATCTCATCTTGGTACCTAATGGGAATCAGGCTACCTCTGGCAAGCACATGGAGGGCTGTGCGCCCCCCCCCCCCAAAGAAATGCCACCCCACACCATTACTGACCCACTGCCTAACTGGCCATGCTGGAGGATGTTGCAGGCAACAGAACGTTCTCCATGGCATCTCCAGACTGTCACGTCTGTCACATCTACTCAACGTGAACCTACTTTCATCTGTGAAGAGCACAAGGCACCAGTGGCGAAATTGCTAATCTTGTGTCCTGCACATTGTTGGGCTGTAAGCACAGCCCCACCTGTGGATGTCAGGCTCTCATGCCAACCTCATGGAGTCTGTTTCTGACTGTTTGAGAAGACACCTGCTCATTTGTGGCCTGCTGGAGGTCATTGTGCAGGGCTCTGGAAGTGCTCCTCCTGCACAAAGGTGGAGGTGGCGGTCTAGCTGCTGGGTTGTTCCTCGCCTACGGCCCCCTCCATGTCTCCTGATGTCATGAATTGCTATGCGGCAGGCAGGAGTTGGACCCAAAATGCAGGACTCACAGACTCGGGGGGATGAACTCAAAGCACAGCTTTATTTGCTGGTAGAACAAACATACAAACTAAACTAAACTGGGAAACCACAAACTAAGAACTCTCAGAGAGACACAGGGAGATCCACACAGCATGAGGGAGAACGCGACACAGAACTGAGGGAGACGCAGACATAAATACACCGAGGGTAAACGAGGGAAGTGGGAACACAGCTGACATAGATAACCATAACGAGACAGGGCGGGGTGAACATAACATGACGTATACAGGCGCGAGAGGCACAAAGTAAAACAGGAAGTGCATGGGGGTTCAGACCGGAGGAGAGAGAGAGCACAGGGAGAACATAGACATATAACGGGCAGGGGAAACAGGGAATAAACACAAAGAGAGACGAGGGCTCATGAATACACAGAGGGGCACACAGGGGGTAAGAGTCACGAAGGGAAAACACTTAGGGAACAACACAACAGGGCAACTCAGGAAACATGGCCTAAATAAGGAATGAAATACAGAAATACAAGAAACTAAGAATACTGGGCCAACATGGCCCGGGACCATGACACCTGATGTACTGGTCTGTCTCCTGGTAGTGCATCCATGCTCTGGACACTATACAGACAGACACAGCAAACCTTCTTGACACAGCTCACATTGATGTGCCATCCTGGATGAGCTGCACTACCTGAGCCACTTGCCACAGGGCAGGGATAGCTCAGTAGGTAGAGTGGTTGCCCCATGATCGGAAGGTCGGGGGTTCGATTCCCCTTAACAGCTACCCTGAGGTACCCCTGAGCAAGGTACCGTCCCTACACACTGCTCCCCGGGCGCCCAATGGCTGCCCACTGCTTCACTGAGTGAATGGGTTAAATGCAGAGAGCAATTTCCCCACGGGGCTCAATAAAGTACAATAATGTACAATAATAATGTAGACTCCGTCTCATGCCACCACTAGAGTGAAATCACTGATCAAATGTGACCAACACATCAGCCAGAAAGTAAAGGTACTGAGAAGTGATCTGTGGTCACCACCTGCAGAACTTCTCCTTTATTGGGGATGTCTTGCTAATTGCCTATAATTTCCACCTGTTGTCTATTCCATTACACAACATCAGTGTTGCTTCCTAAGTGGACAGTTTGATTTCACAGAGGTGTGTTTGTGTTGGAGTTACATTGTGTTGTTCAAGTGTTCCTCTCTTTGTTTGTAGTGTATGTTTATTTTAATATCAAGAAGAAACCAGCAGGAGCAGGATGACTGACCAGAACATAAGAAGATGTCTGATTCTAATGGCAGGAGTGTTGACTGAGGTCACACAGGGACATGGAGTTGCTTGTGGTTCTGGAAAAGTGATGAATAAAGTAGATCATAACAAACAGCAAGAAACAACAACTTAGCCTCAGCTTATGAAGCAAAGCGTGACTGCCAGCACCAGACATGCTAACACCTGCAGAAACCTGCAGACCTGAGCTTACAAGTACAACCATCACTCACTAACACAGCAAATCCATGACAAATAAGGAAAAGCAGGAACTACGTGTTTCATCTGCACACAGATCCAGTCCTAATGAAAAGGAATAAAGGATCCAGAAACAGTGATTTGTCTCATCATGGCCCTTCCTCTGCTTCAGGCATGTGAAGACTACAGGTGTGATGCACTCTGATCACTAATTGGTCTTCTGCAAAGTGAGGAAGAGCGAGAGAGCTCTGGGGCTTTTCTACAAAGGTTAAACACAACATCTGAGTGTAGTTTTGAGTTAGTGTTTATCTGAGTGTCCAGCCAACAGCTGTGGACAAAAGCTCCAAGCTGATACAGTCTGGTATCTGTAAGAAACCACAGCAGACAGGTAAACACAACACCTGGATCATCCTTCTGACTGAGGTCACCTGCATGTTATGATCAGCATGTAGAAAGTGACCTGAAACAGAAACTGATCACCTGAGCCAAGACACCAACCGCTCACAGAGGACGAGCGTCAGCATGTTAGGATATGAGGAAATATTTCAGAAATATATGTTTATCATAAAATCAAGAGGAATCCAGCAGGAGCAGATACATGTGCAGGCAGAATGAAGAGCTGCTGCTGCGTTCACAGCCCCTCTGTAACACTTTGTCCAGCTTCTCCTGCTTACAGTGCAAGCTGCTGCAGGTGGAGGTTGGATGGAGTTGCTTAGGAGAGCTCCACAGTGACAGATGTGACAGGAAGTGTCTGCAGCCAAAATCAGGGCCAGTGCAATCTCCCAACATGAAGGAAAGGAGCTTCAGTGCTCCCTTTAATGTCTCCTTTAGCTGAGGAGAAACTGGAGCGTTCTTTACACTGTAGCTTGCTATCACCAGTGTGACCAGTATGTGTGAATGGGTGGAAGATTGTGTATAGTGTAAAGCGATTTGGGGTACTTTGGACCAAGTAAAGTGCTATACAAATACAGACCATTTACCATTTATGAAAGGACAGATATTTGAACCAGCAGGGGGAGCTAATCAGTGGAATGTCTGGCCGTGACGCAGGTTAATGAATGAATCCAAGAGAAGAACAACAACAGCAGCTTTTAGTCGTTGAGAGCTGATCTGTCAACTTATCAAAAGTTCAGTCCTGTAGGTTATTTAAGTCATTAAATGTCTAACATAATCAGTAAAGAAATATTCTAACTTAGTACAAACCTAGCCTTTATTTTTCTTCTGTTGATTTGCGCCTGTCAAATTATCATTTGTTGCACCGATGACAGTGGTCTCCTTGACTCCGCGCTCAAACCAGCGTTCGGAACGCTGGTTTACGTTTACGTGAAAAGGGAAAGACCATCTCTGAGTCGAGGAGGGGGCCTAAGGGTTGTTGATCAATGGTCATGAGAATTTGTATAATTAAGATTAAGGAACTGACCTCCCAGCCCATTGTTCCATCAGTGGGCTGGGAGGTCATCATGCAAATGTACTGTTTATAAGATTGTGGAAACCTGCAGTCAGCTGAGACTGAAGACGTCACTTGGATGAGTGACGAAATTTTCTCCCACAAAACGCTACGTCCAGATGAACAGAATCAACTGTTGGAGGTTTGTGCTTTCAGATTTGTTTCTATATGAATGAGTGCAGCCTGAGAAAACCTCTGATTCTATCACACCATTCACAGAGCACACGTCCTGTTTGTCACTCATATAGATTTCAAAGGATTTCCCTTCATAATAAAACACTGAATCACAATAAATTGGAAAAATCTCTTCAGACTTCTGAGAAAACTCCATAAACAATCTTCAAATGTATTTTTAGCTACAGCTCCGGTCTCAGCTGTTCCCAGCTTCCCCTCCGCTCCTCTCCTGTCTCACTAAAAAAGGAAACCGTCATCAGGCCAAACGCCATCAGCTGTGTTCTCACCTGCCTCCCCAGCACCCTCCCGTTGAGCTCGCTGCACCACTCCTCCCCTGCAGCCGAGCCCGGGACCACACCTCCGCCACAGAAGGTTTATTTGGCTACATTAACAAACATGATCAGATTATAGAGCTCATATGGAGTCATGACACAAACATGGTTTTACCTGCTTTTAGTGACAGGCTTTGTAATTCAAGCTGAGGATACAATGGTGCGATACAAAGATTTACAGCACATGAAGCAGAAACATTAAAACCTTCACCTTATCTGAACTAAATACAACAAACATCCTGCTACAGTTTAATAATGAACCAATCCAGCAACAATGAAGGAAGAAACCAAGATGCTCCTGACTCTGGTAAAGGAGAGGACATGAAACACAGACTGCTCTCTGCAAATGTCTAAGCTGCAGGTAACAATCTGTTGGTCATTGTCAAACCCAGAGACTGTAAACACTGAGCACAAACACAGAGTTCACCCCAGAAAATCTACATGTGCAGCTAAGAAGTGACTTTAGGTTTAAACTTTAGTGTTTTATACAAATAAAATTAAATGTCTCATTTCTCCTCTGACTGACCCACTCGTGCTGCCCTCCTGTGGTCATGGCTGCAGACATGCCACAGGCTTCAGTCCTTCCCCCTGAAGCCCACCTCTCATAGCACACTACATAATCAGTGACCCAAAGCCACAAACGTGCAGCACAGCCGTACTGCAGTCCCAGCCACACGAAAGGAGTCGAGGCGTTTTTGGCTCTTTCCTGGACCCATCGCTGCTCCTCAGGGTTGCTGATTGAAACCAGGTCATGATGTGTCTGTCTGCAGTAATTCAAGGCTTCCTCCCAGGTTTTGTTTTCCCTGATTAGAATCAGTTTATCTGCCATAAAATCAGAGAAAACATGAAATCAGTAAAATCTGGACTTGAAGTCTCTGGATGTTTGGTCCAGTTTCACTGGAAGAACAAAAGAAAACATTTCAGTGATTCTTCAGATGAATCAGTCGCTCTACAGAGAAATCTCTGTTCCAACCATCAGCTAAACATCTTCACCTGCAGAAATAAGTGGCTGAAGAAACACACTGACCTAAATCCTCTCAGAGACTCCAGCAGTTCATCTGTTGGACAAACAGCTGAGATAAATCTGTGTAAACTCACCATCATAGCAGAAGAAAGGCTTTCTTTGGTCACATCCAGCAGAGCTCCATCTTCCTGATCTCCCCAACAAAGTCGTAGCACATTTCCTGTTGTTTAGTCCATCATTAAATAAGTCCCAGTATCTGAAAGAGAAGTTACTTCCATCTGACCACCTCCAGCTGTCTCTGAACAGGCCGATCCACGAGGCTGTAGACTTCTGCAGCTTCTTAAACTCTTCACTGTATATCTGATCGAGTCCACTGGCCAGGTCAGTGTGATGCTGTCTGCAGTAGCTCTGAGCCTGAGTCCAGGTCTTCTTCGCCATAATCGCCATAATAATCAAATGAAAGGTTTTGTTGTCTTTCATTGTTGCTGTCAACAGAAAAACAAAAAACCATCATCTTTTTCAACTAATTTGTCTTTTTCTTTCCCAGCAAAAACAAACATTTTCTCGTCTCTATATCTATTCAAACTTTCATATCTTTTAACAGTTTTTAGTCATTATTAGGAAAAGCATAAAAACATAACAACACAGACAAACAAGAAATGAAAAAAACACCCAAAGGAAATTACATACATTAAAGTGATTACATACCTTTACAAATGAAAATAGGGGGGGGGGGGGGGGGGGGGTGAAGAAAAGAAAATTTAAAAAAAAGAAGAGAAAAATAAAAAATATATTTTTCATCCATTTACCCACAGATTTAGAAAAAAGAGTGAACTGTTGTCCTTTACGCTCACTTCCTATTTACCTATTTTCCTATTGAGGACATCTTAAAAGCAAGAGGAGAAGAAAATAGGAGGGGTCCCCTTGGATCTGATTCTTAAAAATATTAGTTAATTCTTGAGATGTGGATCTCGAAAATCTTTTGATGAGTTTGCATTCCCAGAAATAATGAAAAAAAGTTTCTTTCTGACATTGACTACAGAAGGGGGAAATATGAGGTGTGATCTTATGCAAAACATTAGGAGCTATGTATAGGCAGAATAGGATTTTGTATTGGGTTTCTCGCAAGCAGTTGCAAGTAAAAGTGGATCTAACTATGTTAATGGATCCTTTCCACTCCTCTTTGGTATCTTGAATATTAAGATCTCTCTCCCATTTATGAATAGCGCTCAGTGTGCTGCTACTGAGAGTCTATAGAAGAGAATAAAAAGCGGAAATGAAATGGGTTCTGTCTTTTCGCTTAATGAGAAATGTCTCCTTATCATCATATAAAATGAAAATGGTCTCTAGGAATATTAAAATCTGACTGTAATTGCTCAAAGTTCATCAGTGTGTTGTTTTGAAACAAGTCGCCAGTTACCCTTCATCCGTTTTTATGCCACATATGCAAATTCCCTGCTGACTCAGCCTCAGGATGTCCAAAGGCAAGAATAAAGCGCACCCAAAGGGAAGCACATCAGTGGTCATGTGCGCATCACGCAGAGGCAGAGTGAGAGGCAAAAGGCAGCAGAGCATGGCAGGGCGGTCGTGGCTCAAGAGTTGGCAGTTTGTCTTGTAGTCGGAAGGTTGCCGGTTCGAGCCCCAGCTCGGACCGTCTCGGTCGTTGTGTCCTTGGTCAAAACACTTCACCTACTGCCTACTGGTGATGGCCAGAGGGGCCGATGGCGCGATATGGCAGCCTTGCTTCTGTCAGTCTGCCCCGGGGCAGCTGTGGCTACAACTGTAGCCTTCACCAGTGTGTGAGAGTGAGTGAATAGTGGAATTATACAGCGCTTTGAGGGTCTCAAAAAGTGCTATATAAATGCAATCCATTATCATTATTAGTTGTAACGCGTGATTACGTGAGCGTTAATGAACCTGTAAGTGTTATTATGTTTGACAAGTTAACTGGTATGATAATAGCTATAGTTGTTTGTGCCACAGATTGTGCCCGTTAAAGCTATTTAGCCAACTTATGGTTTTACACTGACCCCTTGTGGACATTGTAAAATATTGCTGTGTCGTAGTAGATGATGTGTTATGATTGTTTCTTAGTTATCTTTGGCCCTACTAATTATAGTATTACCTGTTTCTCATATATATACTGCATCTGCTACAACTATAAGTTCACATCTGGCTGCATCACATTTGGTTTAAACATGTTAAGCTCTGATGTAACTTCCTCTATGGAGCTTAATTAAAGTCCTGCACTGCTGCAGTCTTTCAGACCGAAGACTTAGGCCAGACTTGTATACCCAGCACTTCCAGTATATATATTCTACACCATGCATCGAACATACTGCAAGACATTCCTGGAACAAAGTCTTTGTTTCTCAATAAAGGAGTCACGAATGAAGTGCAGTCTTCTCTACCCAACCTTTTACGCATTTCCATCCAAACCCTTATTGTATCATAAATAATTGGGAATACTCTTAATCTCAGTTTGTAATTTGTTTTGTCACAGACAGCTAAGCTCCAAAGGGAAGAAGGTGAAGTAGACCAAGAGTCTAGGTGGGAATGCGAATTTAGATAAGCATGTAGCCACTCCCATAAAACACAGCCATGACATGCCCAATTATAAAAACTTTAATTTGGTAACCCTAAGCCTCCCCTATCAGTAGGCAGTTGTAAAATTCAAATTCTTAATCTAGGTTTCTTGCCATCCCAGATACATTTTAAAAAGACTTCTATATCACAAGAAACCTTCTGGGTTATCCATAGAGGTAACCTTTGTAGGGGATATAATAAACGTGGGACAATATTCATTTTTATTAGGCTCAAACGCCCCATAAGAGAAAGAGGCCATTTTTGCCATCTATCTAAATCTTAATAAATTTTAATTTTTTAAAACTGGTGATAAGTTCAGTTTCCATAAGTCTTTAAGAACTGGTGTAATGTTTAGCCCAAGGTATGTGAAGCCACTGGGGGAACATTGAAAGGGATTAGAAATATCTGGCAAAGAGTTAATCTGATCACCCAGCGGCAAGACTTCTGATTTCCCAAAATTAATTCTGTAACCAGAGAATGAGCTGAACTCATATATAATGGGCATAATGGCTGGTATTGGTAGTTCTGGTTTTGAAAAGAACAACAGAATAACATCAGCAATGCTATCTTATGATTTGTTTCACCCACTGTTGTACTGTGCACATCTTGGTGCTGCCGAATGGCCTCAGCTAGAGGTTCAAGTGCTAATGCAAAGAGGAGATGGGACAGAGGACAACCCTGCCTCGTAGCTCTTTGCAGTGGAAACACTGATGATTGTACATCCTTAGTTATAACACAAGCTTCTGGAAGTTTGTGGATAGCTAATTTGCCTCATTCTTCAAACTGTCTCTTTCAGGAACATATGATACAACACAGATTATAAACTAAATTATAACATTATTAAATATTTTATTATATCACTGTCCACATATCCTCACCGTCATAGCAGATGAACTGAGATGTGTGAGTACATGGGTAATCAGCCCATTTGTCTTCTATTATCACACAGTTCTCAGGGGTGCCACCATAATCATTTGGCTCTCCAGCTGCCCAACAGGTCTTATTTTCAGTGTATTCCTCCCCCGGCAGAGACCAGTGCCACCTCCTGTTGTCTCTTCCTGGCTCGCTGTACAGTCCAATCCAGGCTTGTGTTTGATTCTGTGCAGAGTCTTGAAGTCTTCTCATGTCTGTCAGGTCAAACACTTTGGCCAGGTCTGTGTACTTCTCTCTGCAGTATGCCCGTGCTTCATCCCAGCTCATCTCTTCTTTAATAAAGTGGTACTCATACAGCTGACATGTGATGAAGACACACTGACCTGAAACAGAAGAAATACTGTTGAATATCTGCTGATACAAGCAGGAAACGCATGTTCCCATCAAACTGTCCAGTTTACAGGTCAATCCTTGATTTTCTCAGTAAGAGTTCATTTGTTTAATGAGTCCTGATCAAACTAAAGGATTTCAGGTGGAAACAATCAGGAGCCCTGGTAAAATGATCACTCACCCATCAGAAGAAGCAGAAACAGACTCCACTGCATCGTCGCTCTGTCACATGAAAATGACTTTTCTGTCATTTGGAGGAAACAATGAATCCAGCAGCTCTTCAGTGTTTGATGGACATGCAGCACTTTATATTAAACTCAGATATCTAGTTTGTCACACACTGCTGTAAGAAATATATGATTGTTCTTAATAAATGATCATCTGTTTAAAATTGTCCATGAAGAAAAAAGCAACAGTTCAAATGTGGTCCACACAGCACCTCTGTACACAGACATGAAATGAGCCTGCAGGTTTGAAACTTACATCTGGTTCTTCTCTGGTGTTCATGCAGACAGCTGTGCAGTAAATAACCATCTGTACTAACACACTCTCTCTTTGTACTGAGTATTTCAATATGAACATACAGTTTTTACCCCTGACTCAAAGACACACTGTTAATATGAGTTATATACAGACTCATTTACATATTGCTACGGAAAGGAGAAAGAAGAAACATTGGACTGTCCAACAATCAGAACGAGGAAGTTTCATTCTAATATCTAAATATGACTTCCTTGTTTGTTTGGTGGTGCAGGTGCAGGGGAGGGCTGTGACAGCAGAGGTACACCTGAAAAGGTCACCACTCTGTGACAGAAACATGAATATGAGTCT
This sequence comes from Maylandia zebra, assembly GCF_041146795.1. NCBI lineage: Eukaryota > Metazoa > Chordata > Actinopteri > Cichliformes > Cichlidae > Maylandia > Maylandia zebra. Next base: position 2,208,049 of record NW_027490031.1, on the reverse strand, counting down.
GTTGATTTTTGAGAATATAAACATAACGCTGCCTGTACTGATCAATATTGCTGGATCGCTCTGACGCTGACATGATCTTATAAACCTATCAAAGACTTTTTGCATGTACTGACGCAGCAGTCAATCCTGTTCAAGCTCGCCCTCCAAATTCACCCATCATCAGGTTGTCGTCCATCGATGAGTTTGTAGAGCTCAATAAATGTCTGTCAGTGCTGATTATTCAAACTGTGTTTAAAACGTGACTCATTCATTGTCAAAAATATTTCCTCTGGATATGCAATTGTTTTTAATACAGTGGCTTGCAAAAGTATTCGGCCCTCTTGAACTTTTCCACATTATTATTATTATTATTATTATTATTATTATTATTATCACAGTATTTCAATATTAAGATACAGACTTCCCCCCCATGACACAAAGACACAGTGTAGATATGGGGTTATGAAAGGACTTGTTTATATACATAGTGAGTGAGAAAGGTGACTGGAAAGGAAAAACTCAATGCATCATGGGAATCCCCCGGCAGCCTACGTCTATTGCAGCATAACTAAGGGAGGATTCAGGGTCACCTGGTCCAGCCCTAACTATAAGCTTTAGCAAAAAGGAAAGTTTTAAGCCTAATCTTAAAAGTAGAGATAGTGTCTGTCTCCCGAATCCAAACTGGAAGCTGGTTCCACAGAAGAGGGGCCTGAAAACTGAAGGCTCTGCCTCCCATTCTACTTTTAAATACTCTAGGAACAACAAGTAGGCTTGCAGAGTGAGAGCGAAGTGCTCTAATAGGGTGATATGGTACTACAAGGTCATTAAGATAAGATGGGGCCTGATTATTTAAGACCTTGTATGTGAGGAGCAGGATTTTGAATTCAATTCTGGACTTAACAGGAAGCCAATGAAGGGAAGCCAAAACAGGAGAAATATGCTCTCTCTTTCTAGTCCCTGTCAGGACTCTTGCTGCAGCATTTTGGATTAGCTGAAGGCTTTTCAGGGAGTTTTTTGGACATCCTGATAATAAAGAATTACAGTAGTCCAGCCTGGAAGTAATAAATGCATGAACTAGTTTTTCAGCGTCACTCTGAGACAGGATATCTCTAATTTTAGAGATGTTGCGCAAATGGAAGAAAGCAGTCTTACATATTTGTTTAATATGTGCGTTGAAGGACATGTCCTGGTCAAAAATGACTCCAAGGTTCCTCACAGCGTTACTGGAGGCCAAGGTAATGCCATCCAGAGTAAGAATCTGTTTAGATACCATATTTCTAAGATTTTCAGGGCCGAGTACAATAACCTCAGTTTTATCTGAATTAAGAAGCAGAAAGTTAGCGGCCATCCAGGTCTTTATGTCTTTAAGACATTCCTGCAGTTTAACTAATTGGTGTGTGTTATCTGGCTTCATGGACAGATAGAGCTGGGTGTCATCTGCATAGCAGTGAAAATGTATGCTATGTCTTCTAATGATACTGCCTAAGGGAAGCATGTATAATGTAAACCGAATTGGTCCTAGCACTGAACCCTGTGGAACTCCATAATTAACCTCAGTGTGTGAAGAGGACTCTCCATTTACATGCACAAACTGGAGTCTATTAGATAGATATGATACAAACCACTGCAGCGCAGTACCTGTAATACAGCATGTTCTAACGCTCTAATAGGATATTATGGTCGACAGTATCGAATGCTGCGCTAAGGTCTAGCAGGACAAGCACAGAGATGAGTCCACTGTCAGAGGCCATAAGAAGATCATTTGTAACCTTCACTAAAGCTGTTTCTGTGCTGTGCTGAGCTCTGAAACCTGACTGAAACTCTTCAAATAAACCATTCCTCTGCAGATGATCTGTTAGCTGTTTGACAACTACTCTTTCAAGGATATGATATGAAAGGAAGGTTGGAGATTGGCCTATAATTAGCTAAGACTGCTGGGTCTAGAGATGCTTTTTGAGTAAAGGTTTAACTACAGCCAGCTTGAAGCCCTGTGGTACATAGCCGATCATTAGAGATAGGTTGATCATATTTAAGATCGAAGAATTAATTAAAGGCAGGACTTCTTTGAGCAGTTTTGTAGGAATGTGGTCTAAAAGACACGTTGATGGTTTGGAGGAAGTAATTATTGAAGTTCACTCAGAAAGATCAATTGGAGAAAAAGAGTCTAACTTAACATCAATGGTACTAAGAGTAGCTGTAGATAATATTACATCTGTGGGATGATTACTGGTAATTTTTTCTCTAATGATAAAAATTTTATTTGTGAAGAAGTTCATGAAGTCATTACTAGTTAACGTTAAAGGGATGGTTGGCTCAAAAGAGCTCTGACTGTTTGTCAGCCTGGCTACAGAGCTGAAGAGAAACCTGGGGTTGTTCTTATTTTCTTCAATCAGTGATGAATAGTAAGATGTTCTGGCTTTGCGGAGGGCTTTCTTATAAAGCAGCAAACTATTTCTCCAGGCTAAATGATGATCCTCTAGATTTGTGACACGCCATTTCCTCTCCAGATTACGAGTCATCTGCTTTAGGGTACGTGTTTGAGAATTATACCACGGAGTCAGGTACTTCTGATTAGAGACCTTAGTTTTCACAGGAGCTACAGTATCCAGAGTCGTACGCAGTGAGGAGGTGAAATTATTAACAAGATAATCGACCTCTGTTGGGGTAGCGTTCAGATAGCTGCTCTGCTCTGTGTTGGTACAGGGCATTGAAGATGATAACAGTGGGTGGATTATATTCTTAAACTTAGTTACAGCACTTTCAGAAAGACATCTACTGTGATAAAGTCTGCTCTCCACCGCTGTGTAATCAATTATTGTAAATGTAAATGTTATCAGGAAATGATCAGACAGGAGAGGGTTTTCAGGAAACACTGTTAAATGTTCAGGTTCTATGCCATATGTTAAAACAAGATCTAGAGTGTGATTAAAGTGGTGGGTGGGTTCTTTTACATTTTGAGAGAAACCAATTGAGTCTAATAACAGACTAAATGCCATGTTGAGGCTGTCATTTTTAGCATCTACATGGATGTTAAAATCACCCACAATAATTATTTTATCTGAGCTCAGAACTAAATTAGATATAAAGTCTGAGAAATCAGACAGAAACTCTGTGTAAGGCCCAGGTGGACGATATATGATAACAAGTAAGACTGGTTTCTGAGTTTCACAGCTGGGGTGGACAATGTTAAGCATCAGGCTTTCAAATGAATTAAAAGTCTGGCTTGGTCTTTCATTAATTAATAGGCTGGTGTGAAAACTTGCTGCCACACCGCCCCCTCGGCCTGTGCTTCGAGATTTCTGGTAGTTAGAATGACTCGGAGGTGTTGATTCATTTAAACTAACATAATCATCCTGCTGCAACCAGGTTTCTGTAAGGCAGAGTAAATCAATTTGTTGATCAATTATTAAGTCATGTACTAACAGAGACTTGGAGGAGAGAGACCTAATATTTAATAATCCACATTTCACTGTTTTACTCTTTGGTTCAGATGTGGATACTGTATTGTTCTTTCTTTGTGATTTTTTATGTTTAAGTTGTTTGTTGCTGGTTTTTAGTTTGTTTTTTGTCTTTTTGGAAGCTGACACAGTCTCTATGGAGATGGGTTTTTGGGGGGGTAGCAGGAGGAGAGAAGCTGCAGAGAGGCGTGTAAGACTGCAACTCTGCTTCCTGGTCCCAACTCTGGATAGTCATATTTTGGGGGGTTTAATAAATTTGTCCATATTTCTAGAAATGAGAGCTGTTCCATCCAAAGTGGGATGGATGCCGTCTCTCCTAACAAGACCAGGTTTCCTCCAGAAGGTTTGCCAATTATCTATGAAGCCCACATCGTTTCTGGGACACCACTCAGACAGCCAGCAATTTAAGGAGAACATGCGGCTAAACATGTCACTCCTGGTCTGATTGGGGAGGGGACCAGAGAAAACTACAGAGTCCGACAAGTTGCACACTGATTCAATATTGATTTTAGTGACCTCCGATTGGCGTAACCGGGTGTCATTACTGCCGACGTGAATTATGATTTTACTGAATTTACGTTTACCCTTAGCCAGCAGTTTTAAATTTCCTTCAATGTCGCCTGCTCTGGCCCCTGGAAGACAATTGACTATGGTTGCCGGTGTCTCTAGCTTCACATGTCTGAGAACAGAATCGCCACTTACCAGAGTTTGACCCTCGGCGGGTGTGTCGCCGAGTGGGGAAAAACGGTTAGACACATGAACGGGTTGGTGGTGTACCTGGGGCTTCTGTTTAGGACTATGCTTCCTCCTCACCGTGACCCAGCCGCCCTCTTTCCCCAGCTGCTTGGGGTCTGCCGGGGAACAGCTAGCGGGGCCTACGCTATCTTCGGCTGCACCAGCTACAGGGGCCTGCCTAGCTACGGGTGAATGAAGGGTGCGAAGCCGAGTCTCCAATTCAGTAATCCTGGCCTCCAGAGCTGCAAATATGTTTTTTTAAATTTGTTACAGGTATCATTACTGCCAAAGGAGGCCGAGGAGTAACTAAACATCTGACACAATGAGCAAGAAAGTGCAGGAGGGACAGGTTAAGTAGCCATGGTGCTAACGAGTCGGCTACGAGCTAAGCTAAGCTAGCGAAACAGTACAGAGACAGTGAGTGAATACTTTGGCTATAAATTAGGTAGTGAGTACACAGAAAGTGTGCTTCGGATGAAGCACGTGAAGATTATACCATGAAAGAAGAATGTATTTAAAAGTTGTTAATTAAATTGCTAAGCAAATAAGCTACTCAGAAACACCACTGTGTTTCAGCAGGAACAGGAAGTGATACTCTACCACAGAGCGACCGAACACCAAGTGACAGCGCCACCAAGTGAGATGTGACAGCAGCCTATGACTCGATTTTACATCTCAGGTTTTAAATACCAGTCCCTACATTTGAAAATTAAGCATGTATGAAAGTACATGTCAATATCACATTTGGTTTTCAGTAAATTCTGAAGAAATAATTAAATTATCAACCTTTCCTTCTAACTTTATATTACATCATTGAAAGAGTCTCCAGTCTTACACCTGTAGGTGTAACTAGACTGCAGAGTCCTGGCACTTAACACTGCATTACTCTGTCTGTGTCTGATGACCCCCTATCCTTGGGGTGGACCAGTTTTTGGCACAGCATGCTTTCGGTTTAAAACCCACTCATACAAATTTAAAGAAGCTTGGAAAGGACCTCTTTGAGTTTCTTGAAGATGTTTCACCTCTCATCAGATGACGTTTCTCCGGACCCTGCAACCTTCCGGGTAAATTTATTTCTGATGGTTCACAGTAAAGCCTTGCAGAAACACAGGTTTTGATTGTCAGGTCCCAGGACCCTGAGACTGGACGTCTGTTATTTACACTAAAATGGATTAATACTCTGGTTTTTACCTTTACTGTTTCTCAAAGGGTTAAAAGTGATGATGATTTAGACTTTAGCTGCAGGATATTTTATTCAAGCCATTTAGGACGAGCAAAGCAAAAGAAAAAGCAAATAAATAAAAGTCACAGTTTAATAAATCACCTGAATTACACTAATCAACTTAATCTACTTTGAGCTGATGTTGATTTTGTTCATTTATGGAGGAGGAAGGCTGAAGAAGATAAAGCACAACAGGATCCAAGGATGTTCTTATCTCTGTGTCGATGATATTTGACTAGTTGATGATAGTCACCCAACAGGAAAGCAAGTGTGATGTAACCCCAAATCCTCCTTAATTAATCGTCTAGGTTTCTTCCTGGTGGACGGACGAGGAGGTAAGTGACGGACGGAAGTGAGGTAAGTGACGGAAGTGATGTTGTAGGTGACGTCAGACGCCGGAGATTTTGGTGGAGAAAAAGCAAATGGTAGCATAGAGTTTAACAAAGGTTTTCCAAGCTTCAGTATTACCAAATATACTAATCAATTGTCATATAACTAACAACATCTGTTTTATCATCTCTAACACCCTGGAGGACAACGGGGAGAGTTTAGACGCTCTCCAAGATTACATCGACCGCTGTTTTCAAGATTTAGTAATGCATAAGGCCCAGAGTGCATCTTCCCCGGCCAAAATCGAGACGCCGTCATCGAAGAGAAGTCGCCAGGCAGACTCCCCCGGTACAACATCGCCTGCCGGCAAAGACATCGCAGAAATCCTGGAGTCAATCGACAAGCGATTGTCCAGTTTCGATGCGAGGCTGTCCCTGGTGGAGATCTTACACCGGGAATTTAAATCTCTGAGAGAATCCCTGGAATTCAGCCAGCGGCAGGTGGAAACGCTTGCCGCTGAAAATGCCACGCTACGGGAGTCGGTTAAATCTCTCACCGATAACGTGACCCAGCTAAACATTGAAAATAAAAAAATAAAAGAGTCCGTTATCGATCTACAAGCCCGTAGCATGAGAGATAATCTTGTGTTTTCTGGTATTCCAGAAACTGCCGGAGAGGACGCAGAGGCAACGGTGAAAAGCTTCATTAAAATCCACCTGAAGCTGCCGGAGGACACCGTAAAGAACATCGACTTCGATAGAGTACATCGCTTGGGGGGCGCGCGGTCGCGGACCGGGAGACCACGGCCTATTGTGGCCAAATTCAGTCAATTCAAACAGAAGGAACAGGTGAAGAGTCACGGCAGAGAGCTGAAAGGAACGGACTTCAGCGTGAACGACCAGTTCCCCAAAGAGATCCTGGAACGACGCAAGGTCCTGTTCCCAGTTCGACGTAGCTTTATCCAGAAAGGCTCCCGTGCTGTCATCGCTGTGGACCGGCTCTACGTGGACGGACAGCTGTACCGCGACCCCGGCACCACACCGTGGTTATACTGACTGCACTCCAGATAAGAACCCGCTACACTCTTTTCTTATTCATTCACACTTTCTCCTTTAAAATGTGTTTAACCTAGTAATATCAGTAGGATGTCATAGCAGATATAACACCGTCACCCTCCGTCATTGCTTTAATTGGAATGTTTCCGTTTCGTTTCCTTTTTTTTTGTTGTCGCTCACAGTTCATGTGGTTTCTTTCTTTCTCTTGTCTTTCACTGCTGTGGTCACCTACTTCCCCACTCACCTACAAACAACACCCTCTATTTCTCCATATTTTCACAACACGATCACGCAAACACATCAGCTCAACGGCAGCACATTCACAACAGCCTCACAGCACGCACAGACTTGCAGGACACATAAGCAAGCCACGCTTGTTCATATTAGTGAATATTCACACACATAGTCAGACTTATGGAGTCTCTCACCACACTTCTTTTTCTCTTTCTATTTACAAACAAGGGATGTTTCCATATTCTCTCCACCTGTCTAAACGAAACACCCAGCATACATCATTAAACATACACGCACAATTAAGGGCATGCTGAGGTTTGTCACATGGAATGTAAATGGAGCTGGCACCAGAGGAAAGAGGTTAAAAATATTTAACCAGCTTAAAAAACTACAGGCAGATGTTGTTTTATTACAAGAAACTCACAAACCTGTCACAGGTTTAAATGAACTTAAAACACCTGAGTTTCCTAACGTGTTTGCAGCCGGTTATAATTCTAGACAACGGGGAGTAGCAATTTTAATACATAAAAATGTTAATTTTACAGTACTCGATACAGTTATAGATCCAGAGGGTAGATTTCTAATTATTAAACTATCAATATTGAACAAAAAACTATGTATTGTTAGTATATATGGTCCAAATGTTGATGAACCCTCATTCTTCCACGGTTTTTTTAGTGCACTCTCTGAACACCTTGATTGCACACTCATTCTTGGCGGTGACCTCAACCTTGGACTAAATGAAGAAATGGATAGGCTCAACACAACAGGAACTCAGCGTAATTGGCAGTCCACAAATATAATCAAACAGTATATGAACGACTTTGGTCTTTGCGATGCATGGCGCTCTCTTCACCCCACCAGTAAGGAATATACTTTTTTCTCGCATGTTCATCACTCTTACTCTCGTCTGGATTATTTTTTGGTCAGCAGCTCACTGCTGTGTGACATTTCAGACACTGAGATTCACCCTATAGCTGTCAGCGATCATGCTCCTGTATCTTTAACACTAATGCACAAGAATAATACTACGCCAAGTAAAAACTGGAGATTTAATATATCACTACTTAAAGATGAAGACTTTATTAAATACTTTAAAAAGGAATGGACTTCATATTTAGACTTTAATGACACTCCCGGAATATCTGCTTCTGTTCTATGGGAAGCAGGGAAAGCTGTGATGAGAGGTAAAATAATTTCTTTCTCATCACACAAAAAGAAAGAAGAAAACAAAAATATTCAGGAATTAGAAAAAAACATCAAATCACTAGAAGAAGCCTACGCGTCCCACCAAGATCAGGAAACATTGAACAAAATATGCAAAACAAAACTAGAATTAAATGAAACTATTAATAAAAAAACACAATTCCTTATACAAAGACTTCGCTTGCAGAATTTTGAACACAGTAACAAATCAGGTCGATTTCTAGCTAACCAGCTAAAAATAAATAAAGAAAAAACAACTATATGTGCTGCTAAAGATTTATCGGGGAACACAATATATGATCCTGGAAGAATAAACAACATTTTTAGGGATTTCTATGAAACTTTATACTCACCACAAATAAACCCATCTAAAAATGAAATTGATCTGTTTCTTGACAACGTAACTCTTCCAAAATTACTAGACAGTCAAGCAATGGAATTGGATTCGCCACTGACGCCAAGTGAACTCCAGGAAGCCCTGATAAGTATGCCCAATAATAAGGCTCCAGGTCCAGACGGCTTCCCTGCAGAATTCTACAAAGAATTCTGGACAATTTTGGCACCAGTATTCCACAGCATGTTGCAGGAAATCGAGGAAAAGGGCAGACTACCACCAAATATGAATTCTGCCAACATTAGTCTCCTGCTAAAACCAGGCAAAGACCCTTTATTTCCCTCAAGCTATCGTCCAATTTCTCTTTTAAATGTAGACCTTAAAATAATCTGCAAAGCTCTCTCAAAGAGATTAGAGAAAATAGCCCCCCTCTTAATTCATCCTGACCAAACTGGTTTCATAAAAGGTCGGCACTCCTCAACAAACACTCGTAGATTACTTAATTTAATAGACTACTCATACGATAAAAACATCGAAGCCATAATATTATCTCTAGATGCAGAAAAAGCATTTGACAGAGTTAATTGGAAATTTTTATTCGCAACTTTACACAAATTTGGTTTTGGAAACTCTTTCATAAACTGGATAAGAATATTATACAATTCCCCAACGGCTCGTATCAGAACAAATGACCAGACATCCTCCAGCTTCTGTCTCCTGAGGGGCACCAGACAGGGATGCCCACTCTCCCCTTCACTTTTTGCAATTTTTATCGAACCTCTAGCAGCAGCATTTAGACAGCCTACAACAATTAAGGGCATAAAATGTAAGAACATAGAACATAAAATCAGTCTCTATGCAGATGATGTGTTGCTTTTTCTGCAAAACACACAAACCAACCTCTCTGAGGTAATTACTTTAATAAACTGGTTTTCAAGAGTTTCAGATTATTCAATTAACTGGCCAAAATCTACAGTTCTCCCCATTAACTGCTCCTTCCATAATTCTTCCTCTGCCCCACTGCAATCCGGAAATATTAAATATTTAGGTATTAATAACTAAACTAAACCACATCCCACTTCTAAAGAAAGTAGAAGGCGATCTGACTAGATGGAAATCTTTACCCATATCACTCATGGGAAGGGTCGCCACTATAAAAATGATGATCTTGCCAAAAATAAATTACTTATTTTTGATGATCCCTAACAAACCATCACAAGATTGGTTCAGATCTCTGGATTCATATATTTCCAAATTCCTTTGGAAAGATAAACCCCCACGTATTAGCTTAAAAACGCTACAAAGAACCAAGGATAGAGGAGGATTAGATCTGCCTAATTTTCACCAATACTTCTTAGCCAACAGGCTTCAGTTCATCTCAGAATGGTTAAAACATACCTTCTTAGTTGAGCCCTGGCTAGATGTTGAACAGGCACTATGCAAGGATCTAGAGATTTCAGACCTACCATTTATTAGCTCAAACATCAAAAGACATGAATGCTTTAAAAGTATCAACATCAGCTTTTCTCTAACAGCATGGTGGGAGTTTCTAAAAATAACGGAGTCTTCATTAATCCCATGCAAACGTACACCTATCTGGAATAACCCTGACATATTACAAAACAATAATATGATTAATTTCCCAGAATGGAGTTGTAAAGGAATTAAATACTTAGAACATATATTAGAGGGAACAGAATTTATTCCATTTGACAGACTAGTTGAACAATATGGGATCAACAAGACAAGATTTTTAGAATATCAACAAATTAAATCCATAGTAAAAAAGAAATTTAAACCGGGTCAAGTTGAATTACAAACACCACTAAGTGCGGCACATTTTCTTACTCTTAAATCCCCCAAATTATTATCTAAAATATACAGAACACTTTCTAAATTAGATGAATCAATATCCCTTCCTACTGCAAAGTGGGAAGCAGATTTATCAGTCAACCTAGACCAAAACTTCTGGTCTCAGATTTGCTTAAAAACTTTTAAATTAATTAAAAATCCCAGTCTGCAATTAATACAATACAAAATACTTCATAGAGTGCACTATACAGGTCATCGGATGTTCAAGATGGGCTTTACATCTTCCAACAACTGCTCACACTGTCAAGGCAATACACCAGACAATTACATCCACGCTCTTTGGTTCTGTCCACCAGTGCAAAAGTTTTGGCGCGAGATATGTGAAGACTTATCAAAATGTCTGAAATGTAACATTCCAACTTCCCCCTTAGTGTGTTTGTTGGGCAGCTTAGATAATGTCACTTCAGAAAAGAATATAGCCCATATGATCTTCACTGCCCTATGCATAGCCAAGAAAACAGTCCTCATGAACTGGAAAAATAAAAATAATCTTAATTCTAACCAATATAGAAATTATCTATTAGATTACATTAGTCTTGACACAGCCTCTGCCACCACATTAGATCAATTGCTCTGGGCCCCTTTTATCAGCTCCATCACCTAGTGGGGGTGGGGGGTCATAGTTTGGTCCCGCCTTCACTGTTGTGATTGGTGAGGGGGTAGGGACAGGCTTAGGGCGTCGGGGGGTTCCCCGGAGGCATCTTCCTTGGGGGGCTCAACCCGGGGTAGCGGTCACGTCCGGTTGAGGGCTCTGTTGGCTCTCAGGTGACTGTTTCCTCGCGGCTGCGTGCAGCGGGGCTAGGGGAGGGTCTGTGCTGACGGACGCGGGTTACTGACCTGGCAACCTGGCTGCCCCTGGGTGGGTCCGGGATGGGCGTGAGGTTCTGGGGGCGCTCCGTCTCTGGGCTGGGGCCCGGGCCGGGCCTCGGGGGCTCGGGTCCTGGTTGGTGTGTTGCCGGGGTTGTGGGCGGGTGGGTGCATGGGGGCCCGGCCCTGGAGCAGGGTGCCGCCGGTGCATCGAGCCGCCTGGGGGGCTCTTCAACTGGTGGGGGGGATGGTCACATCTTGCAGGAGCTTTCTTCTCTCAGGAACTCTCTGCAGGAGGGGGAGATACAGGAGAGGTGGAGGAAGATCTCAGCCTGGGCGTTTACCGTCTTATGTAGTCTGGAAGATGTGTGGTTGGTGGGGTGGGTGCAGTTTTCTCTGTGGTGGGGTTGGGTGGACTGTCCAGGGCTCTGTGGAGCCGGGGGGCGCTACTGCACTGGGCCCCGGTCTGATGGGCCTGGGCCCCCCTTCCCTGGCGGGTCGCGGAGGGTGGGAGTGCCTACTGGGGTCAGCGGGGGAGCTGGCCCCAGGGAGGGGTTACCTGCCCCTCCCTTCCTTCCCTCCCCATCTCCAGCTGCCTCCCTCTTCCCGCTCCTCCACAACCACCCACACATGCAGGGCCTTGGAGTAGGGGTATGTCACCAGGGTGCAGAGGAGGCTACCCCCCCCCCCCCCCCCGTCCCCTTCTGGCTGCCTCTGCCTCAATTTTATCCCACAACTTAGACATTCACATTATTCACACTCTCATTACACATACATATAGGATCTTGGGGGTGGGCACAATCACGGAGTCCAAATCACCATCAGGGTGTATACCTCACCCCTGACGTCGTTGCCCACCTCTCAATTTTAAATACACTTAGTCATTGAGGGTTAGCAGGAGGGACTATGCGCTTACCTGCTGCTCCTTGGCAGGTAGCTCCATGCCCTCCTGGGTTTTAATTGCACCTTAGAACACATATGCATCAACACTACAATGAGCGGGTGGAGGGAGGTTTGGAGTCTTCTCCCACCCCCATTCTCTGCGGCCTGCTGGAGCGGGAGGGCTAGTAGGAGGAGTTGGCCGTCCGACTGCGGTCTGGGGTGTGGGGCCTCCCTGCTGCTGCGGAGTCGGGGTGGTCTGCCTCTCCCCACCGCAGGGAAAAGGGTAACACCACCTGGGTCTGGGTGCAATTCCCCCCTCCAGGGGCAAGGGTACCTAGACCCGGTTTGTAGAGTACGCTTGGGGAGTGTGATTGTGTGTACAGCGTCTCTTTATGTCTGTCTCCACGTTGGTTGAGTGTGGAGTGAGTGCATATGAGAGCATGAGGGTGGGAATGGATGTTTGTGTCTGTGTGTGCCTGTATGTCTGTGTCTATATGTCAGGTTGGGTATCAGACGCCACCTCTCTGGGGACACCTCAGGCCCTCCAAGGTTTGGAGGCCTATCTCCACCCACCACCACTTCCCCTGCCGGTGGCGGACTCCCTCAGGTGTCGGTGTGTTGGTGGTTCTTTGTGTCTGGGGGTGGGCGTCCGGGTACACACCGGCTCACTCCTTGGCGGCCGCTTGTCGGGGCCTGGGGCCTGGGGCTCGCTCGGGCCCCTTTGGAGGTGGGGTGCCCCCGGCCTCTCGGCCTAGGGCTCGGTCACTCAGGCGCAGCTGGGGGCCGGCGGAGCTCATGGGCGCGTCACTGCAACTCCCCCTGACTTCTGCTCCGCGGCTGCTGGGCGAGCCCTCATCTGGGACTCTCCTCAGCTCTTACTGGGACAGTGGCGCGGCTGCCCCTCTGTTGGTCTTCCATGGTCTCTTGTGTTCTGGGGGCCTCTGGATGTCTGGAGTTTTGATCTCCTCCATACCCGCTTCACACCCTGGAGGACGGGGCTGTGGCCCCCCCACACTCCCTAGCAGATCATTACATGGAGAAACCTTTGGAATGCAAGCATGCTGATCCACACAGGTATGCACACATGGGTATTCACAGACGCGGACTAAAGCTTTCTTGGCTGCTGCCTCAAAGCACACTGTGCGCTGTCTATCTTGCGTGCTGCACAATATCGTTTATTACTTAGTAAATACTGATATCTATGACTAGCTAGTTTATTGTGATGGTGCTTTGTTTTCTCTATTATTATGTTGCTCTTTGTTGTTTGCTGTCTCCTCTGTTTGTTTTTGTTTGTTTGTTTGTTTGTTTGTTTTTTTTCTCCATACAGGTGACCCAGGAGTTTTTTTTTTTTTTTTGTCTCTCTTCCCCCCCCTTCTCACCGTCTCTTCTCCCCTTTGGTTTTCTTTCTTTCTCTCCCCCTCTCTCTCTCATTCATTCCCCCTGTCCTATTTATTAAAAAAAAAAAAAAAAAAAAAAAAAATGACAAAGGATGAACTGAAGCTCTGCCATCACGTAATGTCGCATACTGCTGTTTCTGATGTCATTTAGAAAAAAAAAAAAAAAAAAGGACGAGCAAAGCAAAAGAAAAAGCAAATAAATAAAAGTCACAGTTTAATAAATCACCTGAATTACACTAATCAACTTAATCTACTTTGAGCTGATGTTGATTTTGTTCATTTATGGAGGAGGAAGGCTGAAGAAGATAAAGCACAACAGGATCAAAGGATGTTCTTATCTCTGTGTCGATGATATTTGACTAGTTGATGATAGTCACCCAACAGGAAAGCAAGTGTGATGTAACCCCAAATCCTCCTTAATTAATCGTCTAGTATGGCAACAATGAACAGAGAAAAAGCCAAAAATACTAAATCAATTTGCAGGTTCACAGTTTGGGCTGCGGTTGATTGCTCTGCCATCATCTTACATTTAGTTTTAGTTAACTAAAAGAAAGATTATGATCACGGTAGAGTAAACACAGGAGAAGATTAGACACCGAGGTAGGGACAAACTACGATCACTCAGAACTGAAGGGTATTAAACTTCATGAAAGAACTAAGAACCTCAGAGCTGGAAACTAAACGATCCCATAAGAAGTCCTATGTACACTAAAATCAGACATAAACCTCTCAAAGAATCTAACCAAACTGAGAATATCATTAACAGACAGTCCAAAACATAAACCTGGCTAACTGACCCAGGGCCGTAACAGCAGGTCTTTGTGATTTGTTTTCCACCTTTTCAGAGCTACAGACTGAAGTTTCTGGCCATTCTTCTTTACATAACCTCTCCAGTTCAGTCAGTTCGGATGGAGAGTTTTGGTCTTCCCACAGTTTTTCAGCAGTATTATAATCTGGACTTTGACTGGGCTGTTCTAACACATGAATATACTCTGATCTGAAAGCACTCCATTGGAGTTCTAGTTCTATTAGGGTCATTTTCCTGTTGGAAGGTGAACCTCTACCACAGTCTGCAGTCTTTTTCAGCCTCTACAGGTTTGTTCTCAGTATATTTATCTCCATCCTTCCTCCCATCAGCTCTGAGCACCAGCCCTGTCCCTGCTGAAGAAATGCTGCCACCACCATGCTCCACTGTGGGGATAGTGAGGTCAGGTTCCTGTGGAGTGTTAGGTTTCCACCACTCGTAGTGTTTTGCATATAGGCCATGAAGTTCAGTTATGGTTTGACCAGACCATCTTCTGCAGAGTAAAGGAGGGTGACTGCAAATGCATGCCAAACATTTCAGACTTTTATTTGTAAAACCCTTTGAACACCATGGATAATTTTCCTTCCACTTCACAATCCTGAGATAATTTATGATGGTCTATCACACATTTAAACACAATTAAGGTTGTGGTGGTAACATAATCAATATGTACAAGTTTAAAGGCTATAAACACCTTTTCACTGAACACGTTGAGCTATATAGCATGTCCAGAACATTTAAAATACTATTTAATGTAACCATATAAGGAGATAATTAAAAAAAAAAAAAGTCAGTGTGGCATGAATGAGGCATGGCCGGTCCACATGCAGGTAACGAGCTACCAGCCACACATACTTCACACCACAACAACTCCCCACAACCCTAATTCCCCTTATTTAAGTCGGCGGGCGTAATTGCATATGTCGCGCAGGTGCATCAGCCTTCTCTGTGAGAGAGGGAGTCGGCCCGGACCGTCAGCACCGCCGACCACCAGTTCAGCTCGCAAACAGCATTTTTTCTGTATTAAATGTTTCTGTATTAAAGGTGATGTTTCAAACATCGCTCACATAAGTTATCATTTTAAGATCATTTAATTTAGTTTGTGAGCAATGCTCAGTTCAGGTTTCCCCTCCAGCCAAAATCCGTCAAAAAAGAAGAAGAAAAACTGTGAATACATTCTACACATCACCCTGCTGTTCCCACAAACCTAAAATAAAACTTTATTCAGACCACTTTACTGTCTCACCGTATGAATCAGTGACGCTGCTCACACTCAGTGTCTGAGCCAGTCAAAGTGTTCCTGTTTACACTGTAAAAAGTTTCCATTTTATGTGAACAAAGCTCATGTAACACTAATAAAGACTTGACCTTTGCAAGTATGAAATGAATGGAAGGTGAGCGTGAGAAGTCAGTGAGTCATGCAGATTTCAGTGTTTCTGCTTTCAGCACCTTGATAATTTGTTTGTTGATGCAAAATAGATTGAATCAATCGCATATCTGTGCTGTTTTGAGGAAACAAACATTAGATATGACCAACAGCAGAGACAACCACGCACGAGAGCCGGCTCATTTTAATGACTACATCCGAGCACCAACGTGTCACAGCAGCCATTTCAACAGGAAAAACTTTCCTTATTTCTCATTTCTGCTCTATTAAAATGCAGATGCTTAATTTATGAAATTATTAACACATAGCTGGTATTTCATAGGTTACACATCCTTAAGTGTGCTTCCTAACATGGATATGACTGGAAGGGGGGCCCACTCCACAGGTGCTGATGTAATTGTTGTTTCTGAAACTTGGCTGTCCAAATCTAGTCCAAATAGTGTTTCTTCAGTTAAAAACCAATTTAATGTTTCATATGGTGAGCTCATTAGTGGTGTGTGTGTGTTTGAGTGATTGCGAGAGAGAGACAATGGTTGTGTCACATGTGAATAGCCACATGCAGATATGCAGAGGCTGACCGAGGGGATAAAAAAGATAGCGTTTTAGTTGCTGACTGCAAAGATACAGACATGCAACATAAAAAGGATGGAAAACCTCAAACTTGAACCATACGAGGAATAAAAGACCCTGGTGGATTGTTTGCTCACACTCTAACACAAAGCATGAGGAGACCACAACTACATACACAGAGAAGGGCAATTAGGGGAAGTGGAGACAGCTGGAGGGGAGAATGAGACACAGGTGGGCAAAATGATGGCAGACAAGACAAAAGAAGGAAAATATGAATGGACTACAAACGGAGGACTTGACATGAGAGGACCGATCACTAAGGAATGAATTAACTGTAACACAACTGAGAACAGGAAGCAAAACTAAACACCCCAAAGAATACATAACATAAAACATTAAACAAACCTTGCGTCACAAATATGAATGAAATAAAGAGAAAAACAAAATCCAGAACTCAGACTGGACCTAGAACCATGTGGCATATGTTGTTGTTGTTTTCCTGTAAAGCACTTTGAGCTGCAATGTGTTATATAAATAAAGTTCTGTTTGAGTGGTTTTTGCATACAGTATATTTTTGCTGTATTTGAATATTGAAATGGTGAGCTTTCAGGCATCTGCGGCAGAATCACTGGATTCTGTCACAGGAGCTAGCTTTGTTCCCACCACAGGTTTACTCAGAGACAGACACCTGCTGAAACACTGTGTTACATCCCCCAGGAGGATGTTGGTTTTCTTAAACCTTGGTTGGTTATGGTTATAGGTTGTATATTTTGTTTTCTTAGTGTTAGGTAAGTTCCTTTTATTTTCATATCAGGGATGTTTGGTTTGTTATGTTGGCCTTGGCTCTCCCTAAAGTTAATCCTTAGTCTGAACTAGAACTCAACCAGAATTTCTAGCAAGAAATAAACCTTTTAACTTACCATCTCGGTTCCTCCTTCAGTATTTATCTTTATGGTAGTTCCTTGTAACCCCTAGACTAGCCTGGGGACGTAACACACTGACAAACGTCAGGAACAGAGGTCATACAGAGGTCATAGGGCATGAGAGCTGCACCTGCAAGGGAATAACTCTGAGATAAACAGAGAAGAATCCATTTATTCTGAGATTAAACTAACTGAGACTTATACGGAGATTAAAAGAGGGATGCGGGAGGGTATTTTATAAAGTGATATTTTTAATGCGGTGCTTTTATTATTTTAAAAAACAGCTACAGGACCAGGGCAGTCTGTCTCCACCCCAGGGAAACGGGAACATCTCCTAGGTCTGGGTACCATCACCCTTCTGGGGGTGGTTGTGCCTGGACCTGAGGTATAGAGTTTGTTTGGGGAGTGTGATTGTGTGTACAGTGTCCATTTATGTTTGTCTCCACATTGGGCGAGTGCTGAGTATTTGTATAAGTGTTAATGAGGGTGCGGATGTATGTTTGTGTCTGTGTCCATATGTCATGTTGAGTCTTAGACTCCACGTCTGGGAGCATCTCAGCCCACCACACTCACTGCCAGTGGCTGATGCTCTTGGACCTTGGTGCATTGGTGGTTCTCACTGTCCAGGGCTGGGCGCTCAGGTATGTACTCCCTGAGGCTGCTTGACGAGGCCTGGCACCCATGGCTCATTTGGGCCCCATCCGGGGGGTATAGAGCCCTCGGGCCCCTGGTCCTGGGGATCGGTCCACTGTGGCTGGCTGCTGGCAGAGCCTGTGCCACTACAGCCCCCTGTGGCTTCTGCACCACAGTTTCTGGGTGATCCCATGTCTGGGGCTGTCCTCAGCCCCTCCCAGGAGGGTGTCATGGTTGCCCCTCCGATGGTCCTCCTTGGACTCTTGAACTCTGGGGCCTGGATCTCCTCCATGCCTGCTTCATGACCTGGGGGACGGGGCTATGGCTCCCCCACACCCTCTATCAGATAGTTGCATGGAGAAACCTTTGAAAACAAGCGCGCTGATCCACACAGGTGTGCACACGGGTGTTCACTGTTCATAGACCCAAACTACACCTTTCTTGGCTGCTACCTCAAAGCACATTGTGCGCTGTCAGTCCTGCGTGCTGCACAGCGTCATTCAATTTTAGTATTTACTGCTACTAAGGTTTATTTAGGTTGTGCGATGATGTTATGTGTATCGTGTTGCTTTCTTATTTCTTCTTTTCCTTTTTTGTTCTCTCTCAACAGGTGATCCAGCAGATTTTTTTAGTCTTCTCTCACGGTCCCTCTTCCTCTCTTTTTCTTTCCCTCCCTTTCTTCCTATCTCCCAGTCATGTATGTCCCATGTTAAATTATATATATATAGATATATATATAAAAGGCCCCTGCATGGTATGTACCACCGGCAGATAGAGGAGGTGGCTGATATCCAGAAATCCTACCAGTGGCTGGACAAAGCTGGACTGAAAGACAGCACAGAGGCACTAATCATGGCAGCACAAGAACAAGCTCTGAGTACAAGATCCATAGAGGCTGGGGTCTATCACACCAGGCAAGACCCCAGGTGCAGGCTGTGTAAAGATGCCCCAGAGACAATCCAGCACATAACAGCAGGGTGCAAGATGCTAGCAGGCAAGGCATACATGGAACGCCATAACCAAGTGGCCGGCATAGTGTACAGGAACATCTGTGCCGAGTATAACCTGGAAGTCCCGAGGTCAAAATGGGAGATGCCCCCAAGGGTGGTGGAGAATGACCGAGCTAAGATCCTGTGGGACTTCCAGATACAGCCGGACAAAATGGTGGTGGCTAACCAACCGGACATAGTGGTGGTAGACAAACAGAAGAAGACGGCCGTAGTGATCGATGTAGCGGTTCCGAATGACAGCAATATCAGGAAGGAGGAACACGAGAAGCTGGAGAAATACCAAGGGCTCAGAGAAGAGCTCGAGAGGATGTGTAGGATACTATAAACCAGGGGTCGGCAACATGCGGCTCTGGAGTTTTGAAGATTAACAATGGCTAACACTGAGCAGTGCTGATTTTCTAACACTGGAAAATAACTCAAAATGTTAGAAATATTCCAGTGTTCGAAAATCAGCACTGCTCAGTGTTAGTCTTTGTTAATCTTCAAAACTGACCAGGTTACTTTTAAACATATAACACTGTCAAAGTGTTAATTTAACACTCAACGGTGTTGTATTTAACACTCAGAGGTGTGGACCCATATAGACACTCTCTAGTGTTAATTTAACACTGGAGATTTTGCTGTGTAGTTCTTAACTGAAGGATTATTGTGATATTGAAATATAAAAAAAGAATTATATTGTATTGTTTTTCGCCACTCAAAATAAGCGTCACACTCGAGGAAGCTAATGTACCCGCAGAAACGCCGTGCATTTATTGAGACTTTCACCCGCAGGTAGGCTGATTATGGATCTTCGGATCCACATTATGTCAGCAGCTGTTCTCCACCGTGAACTGTGTTCAAACAAACACGCTCACGCCTCACAGACGACAGCTTACAGTCCTGCGTAAAGATGAAAGTGACTTCGCACAGCCCCGATTTGCAGACGCTGTGCGCAGAGGTTCAGGAACAGAAGTTCCATTGTAAACATATCACGGCAGACCCAACAATGTTTTCATGAGCATGCTTTTAGGCATCTCTTTATTGACCACTTTTCACACATGCATACAGCTGGCTGTAGCTTTTCAGCTCACAGCCCAACAACAACGGCAAAGAGAGCACAGACTTTAAGCTGGTGAGACGTGATTACAGATGCCGCTCAGGTGTGTCCGCCTCCCATGCAGCAGCACTGCAGACCACGCCCCACCACACACATTAACCAGTTAAAATAAATATTTATGCAGAATTTTGCAAATATTTATTTTTCATTTTTTTAATAGCATAGTGCTTTTTCCAATTATTTTTTTTTAATTCAGGTCAAGGCTCCGCTACGCTCCAAAAGCCCAAAGGCGATATAAGAGTGGCGGCTCCCAACAGTTTTTCTTTGCGACATTACATTTCATTACATAAATAAAATGTCCACTTCATGGATTTCATAAGCAACACACTTTAGTTGTTCACAGAAAGCATAAAGGTAAAAAAACAATATATACAGTGTATATTTTAGATGTCAAAAACTTTTTTGACTATTTGGCTCCCAGTGTTTTCTTTTGCGTAGAAACTGGGTCCAAATGTACGGTGGCCCCTAGAGACAAAGCACGTACAAACTCCAAAACACTTGCAAAATCCAAAACACATGCAAACCCCAAAACACATGCAAATTCCAACGCACAACGGAAGTGCTCCAGGACGCTAGGGACAGTGTTGAGCTCGATTTGCAAAATAAACGGCAAGTTTGTCTGTATGGGACGGTCTAGTCTCCGTTGCGCTTCCCAGGTTGCCTAGCAACCATGATACTAACTGCTGGAAACGTGTCATACAACTTTGTTTGACAGAAATGAAGGAGAACATATTTAGTTCATTTGTTTCTACATGAGCTCTGTGTGATTAGTTGAGTATCTGAGGCTGAGACCACAGGACAGTAAAACATGATTGTTGGGCTTCATTTCTGTGCTGAACAGTCATTTAAGATTAGCTAGTAAATAACAATTAGCTGATGTTGTTCATGAGACTAAAGTCATCTCACTTTGGTAATGTAAATATAATATGGCCAATATTATAGTTATTATATTAATCATTATTAGCTATTACAGCAGTGAACATGAACTCTGTGTCAAATACTGAGCCTCAGTACAGATTCAAGTTGCAGTTATTTATATGTCTTATCACCTTAAATCTTCACTCAAAGACAAGTATCTTTGACAGTGCATATATAGGTGTATCATATATAAGAGACAAATGTTGTTCCTTCAGTATGTTGGCATTACTAAATTTGGCTCAATGCTTACATATATGTGTAAAAAGCAAATGTACGAGCTGTGATAACTGTGTCTGATAGAATGAAGAGTAGACTGATATAGTAAATATTCCTTTATTGGGTGAGAAAATCAGACCATGTCATAACTGCTTTAAGTCACACAGAATAGATATCAGAGCCTTAAACAGGCTGACTTCTGCTAAATGGGTCAAACTGGGCAGAAAGTCTACAAACACATAACATCCTTATAGAATATGATGTAACACTATAGATCAACTTAGCTCAGAATATATAAAGCATATAAACAATTACAGCAATATGATGCAACAAACACAGCAGCTACTGATCCAAAATACTCAAAGCTTCATAGAACTGAAACCAACATTTATTTTTAGCTCCATTCTGCTGCTGATACAGACTTTAGGTTTCTGAACATTAAACTTGTTGCTGCCTTTCATAGTGTGTAACTTGAAGGCCCTGAGTACTCTGAGTACTTTCTCCCACACTGGAAACACTGGGATGATCACATTATTTGAACATTACCTAATAAGACTGATTCAGCACAGACAGTTATGTTAAACTTTCCTAGCAGTCCTTCACAAACAGGGAACAGTCTGTCTATTCTCTCCATCTGTCAGCTGCTGCTGGCTCTTCCTCCTCCTCTTCCTCACACACTGCTGAGTTTGTCCTGGTGGATCATCAGGGATGCAAAGCCTCACAGATGATGTGCAGCAGTGGCTCCCTCAGTCTGTCCTCACTCTGGACACTTGCAGTCGTCACACATGGAAATCAAATGTGTGATAAGCTGCAGGATTCAAACACAAGTGTAACTTATAAACACATGTTCATACTTTTATTCCACAATCAGAGAGAAAGAAACAGAGAGAGAGTGCAGGACAGACAGACAGGTGGCAGTCTCAGGTGTACACACTGCTACACAACAGCACCAGAGAAGCAGGATTTAGTGTTTGTGTTATTACGAGTGTAAACAAGAAGAGTTCCAGATGGTGCAGTGGACACATGTGTGACTGCTGTGATTAAAGCATCTTTCTTTCAGCTTAACGAGTGAACCGTCAGCTCGTTCAAACACACGTTAAAGTCCGTTTGGCTCGACACCACCGAGCAGAGGCAGCAATATAACACAGCTAACATTAACTGTAGAAATATATATATATATATATATATATATATATATATATATATATATGTGTATGAAGTGCTGGGTATACAAGTCTGGCCTAAGTCGTCGGTCAGAAAGACTGCTCTGGGGGGCCTCTGGATGTCTGGAGTTTTGATCTCCTCCATACCTGCTTGATACCATAGAGGACAGGGCTGTGGCTCCCCACACTCTCTAGCAGATCATTACATGGAGAAACCTTTGGAATGCAAGCATGCTGATCCACACAGGTATGCACACAGGTGTACACATGGGTATTCACAGATGCGGACTACAGCTTTCTTGGCTGCTGTCTCAAAGCACACTGTGCGCTGTCTATCTTGCGTGCTGAACAATATCGTTTACTATTTAGTAACTATTGATATCTATGACTAGCTAGTTTATTGTTTTTCTTTCTCTCCATACAGGTGACCCAGGAGTTTTTTTTTTTGTTTTTTTTTTTCTCTCTTCCCCCCCTTCTCACCGTCTCTTCTCCCCTTTGGTTTTCTTTCTTCCTCTCCCCCTCTTTCTTTCATTCTTTCCCCCTGTCCTATTAAAAAAAAAAAAAAAAAAAAAAAAAAAAAAAAGGATGACAAAGGATGAACTGAAGCTCCGCCATCACGTGATGTCACATGCTGCTGTTTCTGATGTCACTTCCAAGAAAAGAAAAAAAAAAAGAAGAAAAAAAAAAAAGAAAGACTGCAGCAGTCCAGGAGTTTAGTTCACCATCTTTAATGAAGCTTCACAGGGCTTGCCAGGATAAATCCAACTATGATACAGCCAGATATGCACTTCTAATTGTGGCAGATGCAGTATAGGTGACTATAAGCATGGTTGTCTAGAAACAGAAACAGGTAATACTATAATTAGCAGGGTCAAAGATAACTAAGCAACAATCAGAAGACATCATCTACTCAGACACAGCAATATTTTACAATGTCCACAAGGGGTCGCCGTAAGACCAGAATTTGGCTAAATAGCGCATATCTTCCCAGTTGCTAGTACTAAGGCAAGCATGTGGCAAGCTAACAACAGCTAAACTAAACAATAAATAACAGAAAAATCCTTTAACCGCGGGATATAGTCATTGGGGGAGATTCTGGCCACTGGTATTAACTTAGTGCTAGTTAATTAAATAATGAAATAAACCTACTAACGTGATAGCAGTGTACTGAGGCATAACTTTAGCTTAAACATACACAAACAACTATAACTATTATCCTACCAGTTAACCTGTCAAAGGTAATAACACTTACAGTCTCATTAACGCACACGGAATCACACAAACTGCGATACCACTGCCGTGCTCTGCTGCTGCTTTTCGTCTCTCACTCTCTGTCATGGTCCTGCGACCATGACTCAGTGACTTTATGTTTATGTACTTATTGTTATTACTTTCATTATTATTCATGGCTGTTTTGGGATGGTTTGTGTTTGGGATTTTAGACACTGGGTTCTGGGTTTGTGCTCCCTCTGTTGGTCCCTGGTGTTAGTGTTCCCCTGTCTCGTCAGGTTAATCAGGTCCAGCTGTTTCCCCCATCTGTGTGTGATTTCCCAGTGTCTCTTTGTGTATTTATAGCGTGTGATTTCCTCTGCTCCTCGTCGCGTCGTCTGTGTTCCTACCTGTGTTCATCCTCTGTGTTACCCTGCGTACTCTGCATCTACCCTGTGAAATCCTCTGCGTGCTCTCCCTGCTGTTCTCCCTTCGTGTTCAGGTTTGCCACTCCTTTGTGTAGTTTCACCCAGTTTAGTTCATCCGTAGTTCTGTTTTGCCATCTCCTCTTTATGTTTGTTATTATCAATAAATCACCCTCACACCTGAATAAGTGCTGCGCTTTGAGTCCTCCTTCCACTCTCCACACGGCCGCTGCCCCGGACCGTGACACTCTCCCTCTGCCTGATGCGCACATGATCACTGATGCGCTCATTTGGGTGCGCTTGATTCTTGCCTCTACACATCCTGAGGCCGAGTCAGCAGGGAATTTGCACATTAACAGTGCAGTGAATCCTGCTTGTGCCGTGATATTCAGGACTGCAAACCGAGCAGCATCACTGACTTTCAGCTTGTTGTGTTTGTGGATATATGACTGACTTTAATTATCCATAAAATCATCACATTCTCTGTAAGATTAAAGTCAACTATTGAACGGTGTATATTTTGAAGTGAAGGCTTTAAAACCAAGTTAGTACAAACATCGCTAATGTCACATAACTTTCCCGACATGTGGCCAACAGTGATGTTTTAATGTTCTTCGTTATAAAAACATTTTGCGCATAAATAAATGACATAATATTCAGTACTTACTTCTGAAAGTTTACTCTTCGTCCGCTCTGCTTCCGCCGTTTTTTTTTTTTTCAGCAAAATTATCCACACCACAGCCGCACTATGAAGTCTGGGATATGTTGGGCCATGAAGGCTACACCGACCCATCCTTAAAATTCAGGGAAATTAAGGACGCATTTGAGGGCTGCATTTGGAGCAGCCTTTGAATTGGGACAGCCGTTGTCGTGTCGCTGTGACGTAATCGGCCTTAAAATGTGGCCTTTAAGGCTGCAGACCTGATTTTCCTCTCATAAGTCTATAAATACCAAAATAAGATCTCTCTTTCAGGATGCAATGGTCTCTGTTCCATCAGCCATATTTTATTGGGCCAATTTTTTAACAGATGTTGAATGGAAAAAAGTTTGGACTTTACCACAAAGGTTTTTCTTGACAAACAAAATTAAAGAGATTTCCTTTAAGTTGATTCATAGGTTTTACCCTACCAAACAATATTTGTCCAAATTTATGGCTGAAATAAATGTAAATTGTACCTTCTGTCAAGAGCAACCTGAAACAGTTTCTCATCTGTTTTGGTCGTGTAAATTTACATGTAAATTCTGGAAGGATTTCCACAAGTTTATTACTGACTTTGTTCTCCCTAATCTTCAACTATACTATAAGGATGTTATCTTTGGCTATTATAATTTTAAAGACAAGGACAATGATGCTTTCTTCTTTATAAATTTGGTTTTATTTTTGGCAAAATTTCATATACACAAAAGCAAAGTCCTCGGCAGAAAGCCTGAACTTCTTGTATTAAAAATGGAACTTGCACAATATATAAGGACAATCTCCTCATCAAAAAACACTAAGGCTCTCAAGACTGTTAACATCTGTAACCGATTGAAACTGCTAACTTGATTTTGGCTCTTGCAAACTTTTGTTTATTTATGTTCCCCTTAATTTATTTTATTTTTTGTCTCACTGTCCTTGTCACTCTTTCTGTTCCTCATACTACCACAATGTCATCTTTTATGTGATCCCTGTTTTACTTGACTGTATGTCTAAAATGTGATAAATAAAGTTAAAAAAAAAAGGCTGCGGACCCTGAATTTGGAGACAGCCTGTGTTAAGCTTTCAAAAAAAAAAAAGGCTGCAGACCCCAAATCCGGTCATTGGTACTTCCTGGCTTGTGTAGTTACTAGGTAACAAAAGCTCAACACTGCCCCTAGCGTCCTGGAGCACTTCCGTTGTGTTATGGAATTTGCATGCATTTTGGGGTTGCAAGTGCTTTGGAGTTTGTACGTGCTTTGTCTCTAGGGGCCACCGTACAAATGGCTCTTTGGATGTTGAAGGTTGCTGACCCCTGCTATAAATGAACCAAACTTCAGTCAGGAGAACAACTGAGATAATCCATCCACAAAAGGAGGTTAGTCATTAATATACTGCAACAACATGGGAAGAGAGCAGCTGCGAGAGAGTTCGGTATTAATGAACCCATGGAACAGAAGTGAAGGAAGCAAGAAGAATGAGTTGAATAAAGTTATTATCTGTTTTGTTTCGCTTAATGCGCCTTATCATCAGGTGTGCCTTATGGTTCGAAAAATACGGTAGTTAAAAAACTAAAGAAAAAAAATGAATCAACATATTAACATTTCCTGATGCTGCTGAAGTGTATGCTGCTCGCTATGATGTAGGAGTCAGGGATCAGACCTGTGGTGTTCATACCTGTGTTTTCACCACTGGAGGGCACTGCTGATGGTTGATCTATGGGAACAGTGACCACTCAGTGCTGTTTTAATAGTTCTTTGGTCATGTGACCATTTGTTCTTCAGACCCACATCAGCAGGTTCTCACTGAAAGCAAGTTGAGGTCTGCAAAACCACAAAGTTAACAATTAAAAAAAAACAAAAGAAGTGCAAATCACAATTAAAAAACGTGCCATTTTAGAGTTAACACTCTAAAAACACCAGCACCACAAACAACATCACTAAAAATAGATGTGTTTCTTCATGCAGAGTAAATGTAGGCCTTAATAAGTTCCACCATAAAAACTTGTGTCCACCAAAAATGCTAAATAATATGGTAAATGGCCTGTATTTATATAGCGCTTTACTAGTCCCTAAGGACTCCAAAGCGCTTTACATATCCAGTCATCCACCCATTCACGCACACATTCACACACTGAAAAATAATATGAAAAATAAAAACAAAATGTGTCACAGAAATCAAACCCACATCAGAGTGAGATAATTTTCTTTTCTTTTTCATTTTACTTGGAATGATTGGACTTTCTATCAGCCTGGCTGCAGTGCTGAAGAGGAACCTAGGAAGCCAACTGAGTCTAATAACAAATTATTCTATGTTGAAGATGTCATTCTTAGCATCTGCATGGATGTTAAAATCATCCACAATAATTATTTTATCTGAGCTGAGCACTAAACATGTAGTCCTGCATTTGTCCTTTATCACTAGATTTACTGACCCTGCGCAAATTTGCGTGAATCCCCTGGACCTAAAACCTCCTAGAATTGCTGACTTTTTTATTTTCTGACACAAGTCCCAAGGTGTTATTCACCCCTGCTGAGATTTTCACAGGTCGTCAGCTTGACTCTCCTCCTGCTTTTGTTGTGCAAACCACCCATTATCTTTGAGGCCTGGCACGTTTGCATTTGTTCACTCAGAGTAGCTCAGATCCAAGGCGGAGAAAAATCTGTTACAACCCTCAAAAATGCCTGCCGTATATCCCACACATTGACTGACCTGCAAATAGATAGACACACATTCACAATATATGGAAATGCAAATCTGTTTAATTTAAAAACAAAAATCTGTGAAAACAGATTGAATAGTTGCTAATACAATGACATGAGTGACGTGTGATCTCTCCAGCTTTGCATGTTCCCTCCTCTGCCTGTTCATGTAAAAATAGCAAAAATTAAAAAACAAAAAATAAATTCTCTCCCTCAGTTCTGTTCTTTTGCCACACTGTATGGTGGCACTGTGTGGGTGGAGGAGGATATTGGAATACTCAGTGCAGTAGCAAATCGCTCGTGCTTCACTGCGCAAGCTGGACCCACTGAGTCTGCTAATGTTTTTAATTGCCATAGTACATATGATATTTATATAAACCTATTTAGAGTGAGTTTTATGTTAATTTACCATTCTCTATTTATTTATTCACTCCCCATCAGGGAGTGTACGGTCCATCAAGCCCGCAGACCAGAGCAGGACTGGAATTTGTCAATTCATGAACTGATGACATTCATTTCAATCCTGTTTGTAAGAGCAATCATGTGTCCTGTTGGTGCCAGTGTGGATTGCTGGTCAGAAGGATTTCTGGTGCCAGTAATCAAAGAGACAATGTCCCGAGATAGATTGATTTCAATTATGCAACACCTTCGATTTGATGTCAAGGACATGCGGGCAGAACAGGTGAAAACAGACAAATTTGTGGCGATCTCCGACATCTGGACACGCTTCAACTAGAACTGTGCTAAGAGTTTCACTCCAGGAGAACACATGACCATAGATGAACAGCTGTTCCCTACCAAGGATCGTTGTCCATTCACACAGTATATCGCAACCAAGCCAGACAAATTTGGGATCAAGTTCTGGATGTGTCACGGTCTGGCTGGCAGACCGTGGGGATGTGGGGAAAGGAGGACCCAAAACGCAGACTCTGCGGTGCAAACAGTGCTCTTTATTTACAATGAAAAGGCTGTAAACACAATAACTCCCCATTGCTCCCTCGAACCCCGTGTGCGTGCTTCCCTCCGATATCTGTGCTCGTGCTCCCCGCTGTTGTGTTTCCGCACCCCCGTGCGTGCTGCCTCTCCGGACCACTCCTCCTCCTGTAGGGAAACCAGAGACGCAGCCGTCAACACTAACCCTCGGCGGGCATATACGCACAGCACAGACATAAGCTGACACACACTGACTTGGTAAGATAACTCAATGATCCCGCGCCGGTGGGAGCTCCAACTCTCTCCTAAGTAGCTCCCCCGACGAGCCCTGATCACCAACAGGTGTGGCATGAACTTCAGGTGTGGCCAGTCCTTCCGCAGGGCCACACCCCTCAGGCCTGCAGGTGGCTGAGCTCCAGCCACACCCGCAGACATACACACCCATACCCTGCCTATACATATGAGTGGGACACAGACTAACACAGCACAGTGCAGAAAAACACACACATCACCAAAATAATAATAATAACAACAATAACATCAACAGTCAAAACTGCTCACGGACCCCGAGTCCTCCAGAGCTGGGTCCGTGACAGGATGGCCACGGACTTGGACACCAAATATGTCTCCAATGCATCTTACTTGGGAAAGGGCCCCTTGGGCAAGAGCACCTGGCTGCAGCCACTGTGGAGCTCCACAGTAACCGGAAACACGTAACTTCAGTTAAATCGACTTTGACAGCGAAAACTAAATTGCGTTTTTGTTACTATTGATGCTGCTGAGAAATAAAAATGGTTTTAAGTGGGGGTTTTTTTTAACACGCTGGGTTTGTTCAAAAAAAATTCACCATCCCCTAAATTGTTCGTGGCCAAAAGTCACACTTGCTGTTTCGCTGATTTATTTATTTTTTTACAGTACATCGTGTTGTGCGTTCTGATTGCTGTAGACAATTGTCAATCAATCTAGTCCAGTGTCTCCTGTACAGGAGCGGTCCCTAATAGGCCCACGGACCGGTCCCGGTCCGTGAGTCCTTTGGTACCGTTCCGCGAGAGTTGATCTTCCGGTGTGAAATGTATGGTTGTAGTTGTGTGTCTTATTTTGAAAGAACTATTTACGCGTTACCATAGCGACCAGAGAGCATTAAGAAGCAGAGAGGAGGATGTCACTGTCATTGTTGTTGGCACACAGCTCAAGTCACGTTTATTATTATATTTACAAAATACCACACTTTCTTTTTTTAATTCTTTTGTTGTATTTATCAGCGACACCTTAAAGGTCGTTCCCTGAAAATATTGTCTGACATTAAAGTGGTCTGTGGTGCAAAAAGGTTCGGGACTCCTGCTGTACAGTACAGAATGCGTTTAGCTTGTCGAATTTACATAAATCTTTGATCGCTAGCAGTGTAACTCTGAAGTGCTGTACTGTATGTTTGTAAGTTTTCTCCCAAACAAACACAACAATGCCGACGAAACGTTTTGCACCCTCAAATGCACCTTTAGGTTTCATTCCATAATCCTGGAGTCATGTTTCTACGAAGGTTTGAACTCTAAGAGTGTTTAAACAAAAGAGAAAAGTGTGAAAATGTTCATGTCTGTCTGAGAAAAGTGTATAAAGCATGTAGTGAGGGGTTTTACAGTCTTAACATCTATAATAATTGTAAAAAATAAAGTTGGCTACTTCATGGATTTCACCTACCGCGGGTTATTTTTTGAACGTAACACCAGCGATAAACGAGGGGCTGCTGTATTATTAATAGTAGAGTCTGGGACATCTAATTGATTAACATCAACATTGATTATTATGCACTATTATTTTTGTTCAAGGAGAGCCAAAAATATAAAACTCTCTCTCTCTCAGCTTGTTTGTTGCCAAAAATGGCCACTTTTTGTGTATGTTCACAAAATGCTATAAAATGTATATTTCTTAAAACATTTATCTACTTTTGCCGACGTGACTCTTTAAAATAGCACCAGTCCTTTTCATCAAAATCAAAATTGTATCTGAGCATCGGGGAAAAGGCTGTCTTGCAATTGTTGAGGTCACTAGTGTGTGCCCCATTTCTTCCAGGATCACTCTCTTTATAGGTTTTAGTGGACTCCTAGTACTGCGAAGTGGTTTCATGGTACAAAGGGATTGTATTCCAAGATCTGGGAGACTGTAGAAATGAGCAGTGATGCCCTTCCTACCATCTTTCCAGAAAAATAATTGATCTGGAAGCTGTTAGGCTGACTTACAGCAGCAGCACTTTCTGCACCTGCAGAAACTCCAGGACACATTTACTAACAGTGTTTGTTGCTGTATGTGCAGCTTTGAATTTTTTAATAATATATATTTTGTTAATATTTTGGCTATGGTGTCTTGTTTTGAAATGTACAAGAGTAAAAGTGTTGTTAGCATGTGCTTCAAAGCTAAGTTTGACTGGGAAACTCAAAGCTCAATAGTCTGTATCAACAGAAATTCACTGCAGCCTATGTAATATTTCATGCGTCATAATTTATTCTACTCTATCTTGCAAATACATATTTGTGTGGCAATGTCATGCACAACACACACAACTATTAGATCCTTAAGATCAAACCCGTGTCATTCTTTTGGTCCACTGCAGTGCAGTAGTCAAAAAAAAAAGAATAAGTGAAGTGTCCACAAATGGCCAGGATAGAGCCCAGAGTGTTAATGTTTAAAATGTATAAAAATATTATTGATTACAATTCTTTACTGTTAATATCAACAATAAGCTTTTTATTTTGAAAATACAAGTTTAAAAAAAATGCTGTTACATTTACATTTAATGCTGTTTCACTGTAATCCTTTATTATAAGTATGGACACAGAATCAAGTGAACAACATTTTGAAATAAGTTTAATTGGAATTTTGTACTACGCAAAAAACAAAACAAAACAACAACAACAACAACATATTAAACAAACAAACAAACAAACACAGCCAGTCCCTTCATTTGTCCATTACATGTCATAGCACTGACCCTTAGCCCCTGCTCATCAGCACATGCTTTCAAAAAGAGCTCCATGTCCTTTGCAAACTGAAAAACAAAGAGGAACAAGTCCCTTGCTCCAGTGTCTTCTTCCTCTGACATGTCTATTAAGACCCTCTGCTCTTGATTTAAGGACACATATTTGGGCATTGTTACATGTCCACAGAAAAGTGCCTTATTTTGGACAACCCACTGCACAGCAGGACGCAGATCTTCAACAACTGCTGGCTCCTGTGTCAGGCAAATGGGGATGAAAACATAGTTATTTCTCTGTTGTAGAACAGTTTTTTAACAGTTATTCAAATTTCACTAACCATGTAATTACACCACTGTTTAAAGTGAATACTGACTTGACTGACTTCCTGGAACTTGCGCTTTTTCAGTCTGAAAATGGGCACGTGTTGTCCTTCAAGCACAGCTTTGGCTTCCTCTCTCCAGTGTGCAAATAGCTTGCCAGAGCTATGAAGAGTAAGGCCACAGTGAGGGCATGTCATTTTCATGGACTTTCCATCAGCTGCAGTTTTATTGAACACAGAGGGTAGAGCATATGAATGTTCTAACAAAGACTCAGAAAATGGTTCAGATACCGAAGACAAAACCTTGGGGGGAGACGGGGCTCCTCGAAGAGTACTGCCAGAGGAATACGGGTCTCCTCGGAGAGTTCAGCGGGGAGCAGTCCTGATAATGGTGGCTGACTTGGCATTGAAGAATGCTGACAAGACAATAAATGCCTTGCCATATCCCCACGCCGTATGATTGTAATCTTACAGACAGGGCAGTGAAAGTGTCCTGTTGTCCTACAAGGCAGCCTGCACCGGCATATCATTTTATCTGTAAGAGAAAAAAACAAACAAACAAACAGATGTAATTTAAATGTAGTTGTATAGAATGCAATCAATTTGTCTAACAATCAGATTGTACATGTTAACAAAAACATCCAAGCCAACCTCAATAATGAAAGCAAAATGGTATGGATCACAAAACTTATGTCAAGAAAAGTGGTGAAAAGTAAATAAAAATATATTTTATAAA
This sequence comes from Maylandia zebra, assembly GCF_041146795.1. NCBI lineage: Eukaryota > Metazoa > Chordata > Actinopteri > Cichliformes > Cichlidae > Maylandia > Maylandia zebra. Next base: position 2,175,845 of record NW_027490031.1, on the reverse strand, counting down.
AACACTATTTTTGTTGCAGATGAATGCACTGAACTGTACAATATCAACAGCAACTTTTAAGTCAACAAAGATACTGCAGAAGTGCCTAAAAAAGTGCATATTTATAACTATAAAGTATATTTAATACAAACATACCTTTGAAAGGCAAAGCATTTTTTATATGCACACTTAGATGCTCCTCAATCTTTGCCCTGACAGTAGGGCTGAAAGTGGGGCACAGAGGGCAGTGAAAGAGTCCTCTGCAACACGTGTTGCATTCCTGCAATTCTGGCTTTAAGCCCGAATTCCAGATTGATAAGTGCATCTAAAACAGAGAGAGAAACAGATAAACACCATATATACATTTAAGTTAAGGATTTAGCAGAAATAACAATTTACAGTTGGCATGTAATAGATTTGGGAAGAAAATTCTTGAAAAAAAACCCACAAATATTTTACAAGACACTTTAATTTGTGAGACATGTTTCTATTGACATATAACAGTCAATTGAACAGGGGCTAACTAAAATCTGGGCAATAAAAAAGCTGTACAGAAAAGAATAATGAATAGAAGTATTGATAAATATATAAATCTGTTTGTGACGAAATTTACTGTGTTGACGCTAACCAAAGGTGTCACAAGTGCACACGTTCCTTACTACAGTTTAGATACCTCTGTTTAGAAAGCACTGACTCGACTTTTTAGTCAAGTCAAAGCAAGAAGTACAGGGTCTAAAATATCATTTCTGTACAAAATTTTGAAGTAATCTTGCATCCAAAGCACGCGTGTGGGGGGCTGATTTACAAATGTACGGATTACAAAGTACAGATACGCGTGCTAAAATGTGAGAAGTAGAAGTATAAAGAAGTATACAGTAGGCACAAAAAAGTACAGCAGTAAAGATACCAGAAAATTCTACTTAAGTACAGTATTGAAGTATTCATTATTTTGCATCTCTGACACCAACAATAAATCATACTCTAATGCAAAATGTGGTTTTTGCTTCTTCTCGCCCACAGAAGCCGTTAATCCAGCTCTCTTACTTAAACCAGGCCCAGGAAAAAGCATATTTGTGTGTTTCTCTGCCATGGAGCACGATGAAAAAACATTAAAATAAGGAGGAATGTTGTTGTAACGCTAAATAAGTGGCAACGTGATCATTGTAAGAAAACTAGATGATTCCTAGAATTATAAAATCACTAACGGCAAATTTATTTAAGAAAGACTTAACCAACCTATGTGATCAACTTGCAAGACTTCCACGGTATCCATGCGTGTTTACGGCTACTGTGGAGGTCACGTGTTTCCGGTTAGTGTGGAGGTCACGTGTATCCGGTTACTGTGGAGCTCCACAGTGGCTGCAGCCAGACCCTTCTCCCCTTGGGGTGAGAGGCTGGTAGAGAACGTGGTCATGAAACCAATGGAGCTGTTTTTGACTTTCTGAATCTCTCCTGGTTGGGGGAGGGTGTGTTTGCACCACAAAAGCAGGAGAACGATGGAGCTGAAGGCCTCTCAGCGGGGTGCTAGGAGGTGTTAGGTTCAGGGGAAATTTGCGCAGACTTAGTAAATCTAGTAGTAGCGACTTGCACCAGGAAAAAAAAGGCTCAGTAATTCTAGTTTTATATGTCGTATGTAGCATCAGGGTCTTGTTTCACTCTGTTCTGTACTACTGAGATCATCTTCTCCTGAAATTCTGGAAGCTGACCACTCCTTACCCACCCACCACTTCTTTTTCACTCCTACTCTTCCAGTCCCAGAGAGCAGGTCGCTGACTGCCAGGTGACACTGGTCACATATTATTATGAAAGTCTGAGCTCTCTGTAGCTCACTCACTCTTTAAAAACAAGACATAATAGTTTGGTACATGTGTTTGTTGTTGCTGTGTTGGTGCATTCCTAGTTAGTTCTATTTTCTCCCAGATAAAAATAGGATTATAGCACTGTAACACTATATACTCTCTGCCTGGGATCCCCCGGTCACCCCATGACTGAACAGTGAACCTGAAAGTAAACTGGTGTTTGTGCTTCAGTCTCTCGGAGTGTTTGCAGTGTGCTGCTTTATGTGTCCGCAGTCTGACTGAGGATTAGATTTAACGGGACTTTGACTGCAGGATGAAGATTCTGCTGCTCCTCTTACTTGGTAAGAAAGACACTCAGATCCTCTGCATGCATGCATGCATACACACACACACACACACACACGCACACGCACACGCACACGCACACACACAGATGTCTGTAACTTGAGATCATAATGTAAAACCACTGCACTGATGAGTGCTGTGTGTATTATTGTGAATGAAGGCCCTCCCTATGCAGCTCAATCCAATCATTTTTCCAATAATCACCCTCTATGATGCTCAATATGTGCTGCTTCATTTGTGCAGATGTAAACTTGATGATCACCCTTGGGTGCAGTTATATTGGTCTTTGCAGACCAACTGCACGGAGAGTCTTTGGAAGAGGTACTTTTTGTCCAGTTCCAAATAAAAACCAGTGTATTTGTTTATGGAGAAAGTACCTGAGGAAAAACAAACAACTGCCAAGTGTACGCTCCAAGTCTGAGCTAAACAGCTTCTGTATACTTTGTGCACAAATGTGCAGAGTACACAAACTATAACAACCATAGATTTATTTATTTTTTACCAATTGTGAGTAAGTCCTCCATGAGATCCATGAGTCTTACTTTTGTCGCCCCTGTCATAGGGACGTGTGACCAGTAATGCTGGGCTCACACTGTGCGATTTTTGGCCCATTTTGAGACGATTTTTGAGTCGTGCGACCGATTTGGCGATCGGCCCGATTTTGGCCTTCATCGTGCGTCGTGCATCGTGTAGTATACATGGGTTAACGAGACGCGATTAACACCTCACGACCAGCTCCCAATCATCAATCGCTTGGTCGGGAGGATTTCAAACCTGTTTGAAATCCTCGCAACCGTCGTGAGGGTGTCTCCGCAGTTTGTCACACTGCGCACGCGCAAACACAAATGTCAGCAAAAAAGACGTAGCAGCGTGTGATCTGGACACAAGCGATGGAGGCACAACTTGTAGGACTATGGCTCATCTGAGCCTTTTCGATGTGGCATCACAAAATGATCACGACCACAACAACCGTGAAAATAGTTGGATCGACACTGCTGCTCAATCACAGCTGATCAATGTTTTTCATTAGCAATTTAGCAAAGTTGATGGTGGTGGTGTGTCTGTGTGAGTGAAAGACAGGGAGAGCGAGCGACAGTTTTTCTGTTATAACCTTCATGTTATGGAGGCACAGTGTGAGCACTCAGGTCGCATCAGAGCATCGGGTCGTATAGTGTGAGACCTGCATCGTGACCTATGAACTTCTAACCCCTGCGAGTCAATCGTGCAGTTTGAGCAGGAGCTGAATCGCGCGACTGAAAAAATCGCAGTGTCTGCCCAGCTTAAGAGGACTGAATCTTCTCATGTGATTTTTACTGAGAGATTCTGGTTCACTGGGAGTTTCCTCTGTGTGAAAAGGAGCCAAGCCACAAAAAAGACAAAATTTATAAACTCATCAACAGATTCAGATTCAGATTCAGACCAAAGTAAACATATTGTAAGTGTGTAAATACAAACAATCTTTGCATCTGTAGCTAGACTTGAGACTTTAACCTTTCATCTCTTGTGCATGTTGGTCCTCATACTGTCTCACCTGATGTTACAAAATCACTGCATTCATCGGCTTCATATTTTCTCTCCTCAGTTTCCCAGCATGCCACAGCAGTGGAGGTGTACGAGGGGGCAGAGTCTGTTCTGCTGCCCTGTCAGTTACTAGCTGCTCCCAGTGAGTTCACAGCAGCAGTGTGGGACCGCAAGGACCTCAACATCCCAACAGTCCATGTTCGTGTGAAGAGTGGTGATGATTTGGATGACCAAAACCAGCGTTACACCAACCGAACATCAATGAGTGCTGATGCTCTGCAAACTGGAGACCTCAGCCTCACTCTGAGAAACCCGACAGTCTCTGACAGTGGAACCTACACCTGCATCCTCCGCATTATTGGACGAGATGTGAGCTGGATTTACTTACAACTGAAGGTCACAGGTCAGCGATGTAGACAGAGGTTAGAGGAGAAGTGAACTCTAAATTTATCAAAATCTGCTGGATGATGTTCAGGTTTTTGTGCTTGTGCTAATTACAGAACCTCCTCCTCCACCTCCTCCAGTCTGGCCCAAAGTTCTCTCAGCTGTCTTGGTTCCTGTGGTTGTCCTGGCTATTTGCTGTGGTATCGGCATGTTTTGTGGATATAAAAGGCTGAAAAATAAAGAAGGTATGTAGTGTTACGTTCTTTGTCTAGACATGTATTGAACGCAACAAGAAGTTGGCCCACTCACACACCACCCAAGCAAGAACACAAACAACAATATCTTTTGAAGTGCTAAGCAGCCATTTATTTGCTTCAGCAGTGAGCAGTGCCAAAAATAACAAACAAAACTCCCTGATGGTCCCTACGCTTTCCTACACAAAATGAAAACCAAACAAAAGACAATTCTCTTACCTAACTTTCTACATGAAAAACAGGAGAAAACTTAATCAACAAAAATGGCTTCTCACGCCTACTAGGCTGCTGCAGTGAACAATATGTACAAGGTGACCAAAATACTCAATCTAAAATGCTACTTTACAAATCTATTTACAAAATGAATATACCAACACCAGACACATACCCACACACGATTCCTTTCCTGTCTGCGTGTCGAGGTTGCGTCTCTGTAGTTTGTTCTTCAAGTCTCTTCTGTCTCTTGGTCCCTCTACCCTTGCTCAGGGTTGGGGTCAGCTCTGGGACAGATGGCCTCACTTTTGACTCTAGAATACTTCGGTGTAGAGGGGACCGGATAGTGCCTAAACATCATCTCTTCACCATCATGCTTACATTTGGTTTTCTACAAACCTGGAGCTCTTCATTAAGGACAAACATGTCCACTTTGTTCTCATCTATACAAAGCATGTTTATTCCCAAAAGTTCAGGTTGTGGTTCATATCCAGCTATATAAATAAACTTTATATAGTTTTGTCCACTGTGAATAATGTTTCTCACTGCATCATCCCATTGTCTGTCTACATTTTAACCCCATATTGTCTGATGTTGTTCAATTAATTGACTACAGTTGATCAGCAAGAGCTAGGTTTTATGTTAAATAAATCATAACACTGTTGTAAAATGTTGCATTTAGCTGTTCATCTGAGGATGTGTTTATCTAAATGTAATACATTTTTTAAGGACCAAATAATTTTAGTTCATCTGCAAAAGATGTAGGCAGCTGGGGGTTTCCATGATGCACTGAGTGTTTCTCCTTCACTCACTATGTTTTACTGTAAATATTTCACTTCAATCTGCCAAAGGAAGTGTGCTGCTGATGCTGTGCAGCTCATGTTGTGCTTTGTTGTTCCTTTAGTTCAAGAAGTGGAGGTGGATACAGGTGTGAGGTCTGCCAAGCTGCCCTTCAAAGCCACAGTTCACCTGTCTCAAATAAATAAGGTTGTGTGGAAGAACAGAAATAACAGGAACGTCCATGTGTACGAGAACGGCTCTGACCATCCAGAAAAACAGGATCGACATTACAGACACCGAACAGAAATTAATAAAAAACCACTGAAGACTGGAGACCTCAGTCTGACACTGAAATACCCCACACACACAGCCAGAGACACCTACACCTGCACCACCTACAGCAAGGAGGGAAAAGTCCTGATGGAGAAAAAAGTGGAGCTGAAAGTCAAAGGTCAGTGCTGCAGTGGATCCTTATTCACAGATTCTCTGTGACAAGTTGATGGTTTGGAGGAAGTAATGACTGAAGTTCTTTGTGGGAGATCTCAATAAATATCAGCAGTTAATGAAAGATAATGTTCAAAGATAGGTTTGTGGGAAAGTAAGACGAGTGTAAGGGAATTCAGTATAAGGCTTCAGAGCTCTCGGTCTTTGTGAGCCTGGCTAGTCTAGAAAAGAAACCTGTGGTTGTTCCCCATTTCTTCAGTGCGATGAAAAACTTTCCAACACAAGCAGTGAATCTGCAGAGGAGTGTAAGCCTGGAAATCTGCTTCCTAGCCTCCTAGGTTCTCTAAATGAGACCTGCTTCATTCAAAGTTGGATTGATGTTGTCTCTCCTCATCAGACCAGTTTTCCCAAGAATCTAAAAGGCCCACCTAATTTCTAAAAGCCACTTAGAAATCCAGTGATTAAAGCATAACATTGAGCTATGTACGTACTAGTCAGATGGAGAAGGGAGAACTACAGAGTCTGACATTGTTGTGAACTCTGATTGCAGCAACTGTGAGTGAGCACAACCTCGCCAAGCCTATGCTTGTGATTAGCCAGCAAAGTTGAGTTTGACACATGCACTGCCCTGTCTCCTCCCATATGGAAAATATATATATAAATCTTATAAAGTTTGTATCTGTCTTGTGTGAAACTTGTATGAAAAGCATACAAGAGTGAAAACAGATATAAGATCTCTTGAAAAATTATATAATGAAACTTGTATGTTTTGGATACTTACTAAAACAATGTATGAAAGTCATGAGAAAGTGGCCACTTTCATGAGTAAATCATATGAGCTTTATATGAAGTAGGCCACATCTTATGCAAGTTTTTTTCTATTTCTTTTCCATATGGGCTCGAATACTCTGATATACTATGCATATATGGTGTGATTTATGTTAGTGGGCATGTGAGTGATGTGTCATCAATAACGAGTAATTCGTTTACATGCACGGTTGTCACTATACAGCTCATGATGTGTTTATTGTGCTCTCAGAGTGTAAGGTGGAGGTGGAGGAAGGGGCGGAGTCTGTTTGTCTGCCCTTTCAAACCACAGAAAACCAGCCTGAAGACACTGAAGTCGTGTGGGAACGCCATGAACCCGAATACATGAAGGTCCACGTGTATGAGAACGGCAGTGACCAGCCTGACAAACAGGACGAACATTACAGAGGTCGCACTAAGATGAAGAAAGACCTGCTGACCACTGGAGACCTCAGTCTGACCCTGAAAGACCCCAAAGTGGGAGACAGTGGGAAATACGGCTGTCAGGTCAACAGCAAGGAGGCCTGGAGATATAAGAGGTTGTGGCTCACAGTCACAGGTTAGTTAGTGAGTTAGTTCATGTTTGTTAGTTAATGTCATGGTTCTCGGTCTTTGAACCAGTGTTTTTTTTTTATCTTTGAGTCTTGTCCACTTATCAATGTTGTGATGTTACTAAGTGATTAATGTTTCTAGTCCCTATTGGTACAATTTAGTTACCTTGTGCTTATGAATTTTCTGTCTTTTTTGTGTGTGTGATGCCTGTAGATGGTTTAATTTCCTTAAGTGATCTCCTTTTGTCCCTCAGTCCTCTCTTTGTTTTAGCATCTCGCCTCTTTGTCTCTGTGTTCTGACTTCAGCATCACCTCAGCCTCTCAGCCCATCATGTCTCTTCATGTATCAATCGCTCTCTCTCTGTATCTCTCGGCCATGTAATGCCATGTGTTTGTTCTCTTCCCACATCAGGTTTATGTGTGTTGGATCTTGGTTTCCCCATTTGCCATGTTTCCTGGTTTATTTTGATAGTCCTTGTCTCATGTGCATTGTGTCCAGTTTTGCTTTCCCTGTTCCACGTGCCTGCTTTGGGTCCTCTTTGTTTAAGATTATCTGCATCCTGCAGATTTGAAATGTTATTTCTTTGTTTGTGTGACTCTATTCTATTTCCTTTGCAGGGAATAATCAGGCCAAGAAACACACAGAAGACACCAGGATCAGCTCCACTGATCATTTAGTTTGATATGTTTGTTCGATTATTGATCTGACCTGTACAATTTATACATTAGTCTATATAAAATGTTCATTGAACTAATGTACACAAGAATTCATGAAATAAATCCATTTTTCTCTGCTTACCCAATTCAGATTCAGGAGGGTGTCGTGTCAGATTTTTTTTTTTTATGTATTGATTAATATCACTTTCTCACTTAGTTCGCCTTAGCCTTATGGTATATCATATATATATATATGGTATATATTAATGGCGATCAGAGTTTAAGGCCAGACCGGCTACACCACGATTCAGCAAGGTTAAACAATGTTTTCCACAACTGAAATAACTCAAAATATACTAAATTAACTGCCAAAGTTTTGAGATAATTACAGATTGGAAAAAATGTAATTTCCACATTCTGTTCATCTGGACGTAGCGTTTTCAGTCACTCATCCAAGTGACTTCTTCAGTCTCAGCTGACTGCAGGTTTCCCCAACCTTATAAACAGTACATTGCATAATGACTGAAACTAGCCCACTGAAGGAACAATGGGCTGGCTTCAGTTCCCTACTGTTTATAATAAATAAATTGATAAAGCAATAAATTGAAGACAATCAAATATTTGTGTAATGGTTAACGATAACTGCATGGGGGAAAGCACTTATAAAGTTCCCCATTTACTATTCAGCAAATCTGGAAAACAGAAAGGGCTCCTCTTCTGGGGTACTTTGGTTTTATAGTAATTTATTTTATGACTGACTGCCCACTGACTCAATTTCAAACGTCCCAATGTAGTGAGGGCCAAACGAAGCTTTCTAAACCATTGAAGCTTGTGTTAAATGACGCTGACATCTGGTGGCCAGATGTCAGCAGAGAGGACTTATGTTTAATTATCGTAATTGTCGGGCTATAAGGCGCTACTTTTTGCACAAGCTTTGAACCCTGCGGCTTTTAGTCAGGTGCGGCTTTTCTATGGATGGTTCCTTATTTTTGTCATATCGTAAGATGATTTGTTTTGTTTGTTCCACTGTTGTACGGCACTACGTTGCCTGGCGGAAGGATTGGGGTTCAAGAGTGGTATGTTGGTCACGTGTCCATCCGCCAGGCAACATAGTGCCGTACAAGTAGCGCGAAAAACAAACTTCAAAGTAGCGCTACACGTTCAGCGGGAGTCATGGATGATGGGCGGTGATAAACTTGCGAAAAGCAAGTTATGCTCAACTCCACCGGTGGAATCTGACAGTGTGGAAAAGTGCGAAAACATCCATGATCACCAACGGATTTCGAAGGGCTGGACTGCTGCATGATGGAGAGGAGGACACCGCCACGGCCCTTCTGAGGGTGTTCGACTCTGATACTGACAACGAGGATTTCTTTGGTTTTGAAAGTGACAACGAAGGAAAGAAGCTGAGAGTGGATGACGAAGCCACCCTGAGCCTGTTCGTTTCCGACACTGGAGAAGAGGACTTTGGTGGTTTTAGTGGCAGGAAGAAGAGAAAGATGGTGAATGACTGACTTTTCTTCTTGTTAAAGCCGTGTCGCTGCACCTGAGCCTAAAAGGTAGGCCGGATCTATTTTTCTGGTGTGCTGTAGGTTATTGTTATGTACTACATTTGTTACTCATTTATGAAGCACAGTACATGTTTCGTACTTGTAATTACCACTACTTGTACATATACCTAAAGAGTTATGCAAATATGTACCCATAACTTGTTTTTCAAAATATTAATAAAAGGGGTGTGTCTCCAAACAGCCATCTCTTTCCTGACAATTCCCTTTGTGCATATTCTCTTACATATGATAAGTCAACATTGAAACACCTGTGGCTTTAGTAATGTATGTACAAAACAGGATTTTCCCCTGATTTTAGCTTGTGCGGCTAATATTCAGGTGCGCTTTGTAGTCCAGGAAATACGGTAATATTTTTTATGCATAAACTTTCCTTGTTTAAACATGCACCATGGTGTGGTCTTTCTTTGCTTGCAACTTTTTGATGTTGGTAAATACTATAAATAAAAAATAGATTAATATGCAAATAATAATGTACAAAACATTAGTATTATGATGGGGTGGCTGTAGCTCAGGTGGCAGAGCAGATCAGCCACTAATCAGAAGGTCGGTGGTTCGATCCCAGGCTGCCTCCTGCATGCCAAATATCCTTGGGCAAGACACTAACCCCATGTTTGCCTGCTGGTGGTGGTCAGAGGGCCCGGTGGCGCCAGTGTCCGGCATCCTCGTCTCTGTCAGTGCGCCCCAGGGCAGCTGTAGCTTGTAGCAATGTAGCTTGCCACATCACCAATGTGTGTGTGAATGACTGAATGTAGTGTGAAGTGCTTTGGGGTCCTTAGGGACTAGAAAAGCGCTATACAAATGCAGGCCATTTACCATATCACCCTATTAGAGCGCTTCGCTCTCGCTCTGCAGCCCTACTTGTTGTTCCTAGAGTATTTAAAAGTAGAATGGGAGGCAGAGCCTTCAGGTTTCAGGCCCCTCTTCTGTGGAACCAGCTTCCAGTTTGGATTCAGGAGACAGACACTTGCACCTGTCCTCTGCTGTGGTGTTGTTACTAAAAATGAGCTCATCTATCAGACAAACTACTTACCCTCCACAAATCGCTACTTTATCATGATGGAGGGGTTTGTGTGTCCCAGGGATCCCAGGGGATATGTTGTCTGGGGATTATGCCCCCTGGTAGGGTCTCCCATGGCAAAATAGTCCTGGGTGAGGGACCAGACAAAGTGTGATTCAGAAGACCCCTATGAGATGACGGCGGGCTGGAGTAGGTATCTAATATCCCCTCAGCTTGGGGTTCACCGGGGTTTTCTTCCAGTGGACAAGAGGGTTTGTTCCCAGCACCTTCAGGGTGAGGGAAGGGTCCTAACTGTTGTCTGCGCTTATGAACTGAGTGGCAGTTCAAAGTACTCAGCCTTTTTCTGTGAACAAAATGTGGAGGTTACGTGTTTCCGGTTACTGTGGAGATCACAATATGGCGCTCCCCACTGGCTGCAGCCAGACCCTTCTCAAAATTAGGCGCACTCAGTGCAGGCTACAGTGGCCTACAGCTCTGTGGAGAGAAGGCACCATAGACATTCTATGGGCTTAACAACATTGCTAACCTAACCCAAAAACAGTAGTCTAGTCTAAGTATCACATTACAATTAAAAGAAACATAAAGAACACAAGAATTATGACTGAACAGAAGTGTTACTTAGGCTATTGATAATAATAATTTCTTATAGGTTACTCTACAATAGGCTGCAAATAGCCTGAATGATTAGAAAAACGACAATGTCATTATAATTGTATATCTTTATATAGCATAAAAATAGAGAAGTAACCTCTCAGGTTCACAATTTTCTGTGAAAACATTTTTAATAGCCCTATACCTGAATTTGCATAATTTCATGAATCATGTTAAAAGTAGGTCCTTTACAGGCCTACAGTATAAACCTGTAAAGTGACTTACATATAATTCGTGTATTTTTAAAAACAACTGACTAAAACTATAGTTTTTACAATATTTGCATGTCAAATTAACATAATTGTTTTGTTATGAGTATTAAAGTATTTCACTGTTTTTGTTCCCAATATTTGTAGTTTTAACAAATAAATTTGATTATAATCACACATTGATGTTGTAAATATAACAAAAACATTCTGTTTAATAGTTTACAAAAGTTCACTGTGATTGAAACAGAAAAACATGTGTTTTGGGGTTTACTATACATTTCTGTAGGGATTTTACATGGTTTTTATGTCAATTTCACTGCCATTTTTTACAGTGTAGTTCTGTTTTCTCCCAGATAAAAATAGGACTATAGCACTGCAACACTATATACTCTCTGCCCGGGATCCCCTCCCCCATGACTGAACAGTGAACCTGAAAGTAAACTGGTGTTTGTGCTTCAGTCTCTGGGAGTGTTTGCAGTGTGCTGCTTTATGTGTCCGCAGTCTGACTGAGGATTAGACTTAATGGGATTTTGACTGCAGGATGAAGATTCTGCTGCTCCTCTTACTCAGTAAGAAAGACACTCTGATCCTCTGCATGCATGCATACACACACACACACACACACACACGCACACACACACACACACACGTCTGTAACTTGAGGTCATATTGTAACAACGACACTGATGACTGCTGTGTGTATTCTCCTGAATGAAGACCCTCTCTCTGCAGCTTTCACTGAGGGGGGACCAAATCAATCAGGACTTAAATTAATTACTTTCTCATATTTGATAGTTGTTTGGAGCACCACACACACAAAAGCACCTATGCCTAAATGGTGACTTTGTGTATTTAATTATATGTAAACTTTTATGTAATTGTGTTAAGTTCAATGAAAAACGTTTTTCATTGTTTTTCTGATTCCTCTGTCACTATGAATGAATTAAATTATTTAGCTAGATTTTCTTAAAGTGTTTATTTAATATATTGATCTATAAACCATCCATCCATCTCCTTCTGCTTATCCGGGGCTGTGTCGTAAGGGGAGCAGCCTACACAGAGAAGTCCAGACCTCCCCTTCCCCGGCCACCTCCTCCAGCTTGTCCGGGGGAAAACCATGGCATTCCTAGGCCAGCCGAGAGATATAACACAGAAAAGGTTAATTCCAAGCCCAAACCACTAAATTATAGGGTTAGGGTTAGGGGTTAATGACTAACCCTTCTAATAGTCAATAGGAAATGGACCAGACTCAGGGTGGTCAGGGTAGTTGTAAATGAGAAAGAAATAAAGTAAATACATGAATCTTACCAACTAGCACTGTTCTGCAGTACAATTATGCTTAAAGAAAAAAAATTAACTGTTTATCAGATCTGTCCGAACAGTTAAATTATAACCATTATAAACATTGACTAACATCATTGTTTTCTCTCATTCAGATATGTCCTTTCTCCTCAGATATGAAACCACATGAACTAATCGTCATGTGTCAACAGACCAAAAGGCCATTAGGCTGATTGTTCAGTGCAGTAGCTGTCAGATCACTGAAGCATCTTCATTTTAAGTCTTTGGATCTTTGAGACAGTTCTTTGGCATTTAGGCTCAGCAGCACTTAGGTCACCTATCAGTTCCACACTCTTTATCAGTACCCCGACATCACATCATCTGGCTTTTCTCTTCATCAGCAGTGTTTGTCAAGTTACATGAAAAAAGTAATCAGTACCATTACTGATTACTTCCCCCAAAAAGTAATCCTCTTACTCTACTGATTACTTATTTTCAAAAGTAATTAGTTACTTAGTTACTTTTTAAAAACATGATTTACAACCTGAATAGTGTTATGGAATAAATATATATTCTTAGTGCTTATTTTCTGTTTATACTGTTTTATAGAGTCCAGTGTAGAAAAATGCCACTTTAAGTTATAAGGAGTGTGAAAGGTCACAGAGTAATGTCTAAGACAGGAAACTGCACGCTTTGTGCAGGCTTGCAGAGTACAGGAAGTGAGACTAGGTAGAGTGCAGCGCAGGAGCTGTTTTGATTGAAACTCTGTGTGACCATGTGTGACGTATAACCGAATTATATTATACCCATTTGGCTTGTAATGCCTTAGACCTGTTGATGCTTGCTAGCATCTGCAGCTCTCCTTTTCTGGAAATGTAGAATAAAGATGATTTTTGAGCTTTGACCACACTGAGTTGTGTTTTTTCTCGGTCAGTAAAAGAATATAAAAGAACCGGATGTGATAATAGATAAATTAGATAAATAGATAATTGATAAAGTGATAGATCTTTCAGCCCAATTCTACTTTTTCTGCATAATCCATCATACAAAATGTAATCAAATTTTTAAAAAGTCTCATTTAAATTTTTTTGTATTAGTTTTAATCTTTTAACTTCATGTTTCAAGCAAAGATTTAATTATATGCAACATTCCCTAACTGGAGGAGATTTCTTTAACATTTGAACCTATTTTCTGCACATTCCAGGACATAAAATAAAATAGGCTTTTGTGTTTACACTCAGTCTTTCAAATAGATGCAAGTAAAACACAGCAGAAAATAAATAAAATCAAAGACTCAGCGGTCCTGTTGCTCTATTTTCACCTGTAAAGCAGGAGTGGGGCAGGCAGGTGTTTACCCTGGTGCAGGTGTGCCGCAGCGGTCAGTGGAAGAATCAGCAAGTTTGTCTGTGAGTTTCCCATTACGTGGTAGCGTACCCGGTGCTTGCTCTGAAGTTTAGGGGGTTTTTTCGCTGTAAAAAGAAGTTTTCTTCCCACGCAGTGAACAGTGGACACTAATGTTTTCGTCACATTTTATGGAATCAAACTCAAAGTAAGGTCAGTACTTCCACGCTTTAAACGCTGCACGCTCATACTCTCTCCCGCACTCGATATGTGATCCATTGTTGATCTGCACACAGCTGTTGCCACAAACGTTGCCCTTGCTTACGTCACTGTCATGAGACATTCTCGCAAAAAAAAATCACGGTTTTAGTAACGCAGTATCGCAGCGTTCCTACGGGAAAGTAACGGTAATCTAATTACCTTGTTTGCAATAGTAATCCCTTACTTTTTACTTGAAAAAAGTAATGGTATTACAGTAACACGTTTCTTGCAACGCGTTACTGCTCAGCTATGTTCATCAGCAGTGTTAGTCAGTAAGTGACTGGCTGCTCCTGTATGGGATTACAACGATGCCACCTTATCCCATAGTCCAGCTAATGATGCGATTCACATTCGTATAAATGCAGCTAATCAACGTGGATGACAGGCTATGACAGCGTCCTTATGTGCCGGTGTTTTAGCGAGCAAAGCTGCTGATGTGGAGTGAAGCCACGTTAATGACAACGTGTACAACCATTGGAGATGTGAGCAGGACAGACGGAACAATTGACGGGAAAAGTGTGGCCTTTATACCAGTTTTTAAATTGTGTTGATCGGCCACGTAAAACCAGAATTATGATAAAAATATCTGCAATGTTTGGTTTTCTTCCTGAATACTATCGTTGTTTATATTTACTGCAGGAAGAAACGGTAAAAACTGCGTTTTATAAAGAAAACGCTCGAAAGCCTGTGAGCAAAAACGACTCCAAAAAAACTCCGCCCTTTCTTATTGGTCGAAAAATGTAATGTATGTAACATTCCAAGTTTTCAAACCTCACAGGAAAATCTTGATAACCAAAAACTCTTTGATGTGATTGTTGTCATCACTGAACTATGCACACAGACTTGTAAGAACACACTTCAAGATACACAAGTCTGTTTTGAATTTTGCTTTCTTCTCTAATGAATAATGTTTTATTAATTCTTTAATCACTTGCAGCTTAAGAGACAGAGAATTAAAGTGGACAGTATATCCGTGGTTTGTCTTTGACATAAACTCATTGCTACAAAACTGATGCTCTTAGACAGGCTTTTAGTTTCACTCTCCTAAAGGTAGTGGGTTGGCTACCAGCCACTGCCTCATGACTCCATCTTCCCTGTGTTCTGTATGTTGGTTTTAGGTTTTGTTTGCTCAGTTTAGTTTTTTTTGTGTCTCAGTTGTTGTTTTGCCTTTTGTTTTGTAGTGTCATCCAGTTTTAATAAACAGCTTGCCTTTTTTATAAAAATAACTTTCTTTTGCAAGTGTCTGCTTTTGGTTTCACTCTCCACTCCTCACGGTCCACCAGCTCAGACCATGACATAGGTGTGAAAATCTCTGATGCTGAATTGATCACTTGTAAACAGAACCCATCTTTGCATCTGTAGTTAAACTTTCACCTCATGTGCATGTTGGTCCTCATACTGTCTCACCTGATGTTACAAAATCACTGCATTCATCTGCTTCATATTTTCTCTCCTCAGTTTCCCAGCATGCCACAGCAGTGGAGGTGTACGAGGGGGCAGAGTCTGTTCTGCTGCCCTGTCAGTTACTAGCTGCTCCCAGTGAGTTCACAGCAGCAGTGTGGGACCGCAAGGACCTCAACATCCCAACAGTCCATGTTCGTGTGAAGAGTGGTGATGATTTGGATGACCAAAACCAGCGTTACACCAACCGAACATCTATGAGTGCTGATGCTCTGCAAACTGGAGACCTCAGCCTCACTCTGAGAAACCCGACAGTCTCTGACAGTGGAACCTACACCTGTATCCTCCGCATCGCTGGACGAGATGTGAGCTGGATTTACTTACAACTGAAGGTCACAGGTCAGTGACGTAGACAGAGGTTAGAGGAGAAGTGAACTCTAAATTTATCAAAATCTGCTGGATGATGTTCAGGTTTTTGTGTTTGTGCTAATTACAGAACCTCCTCCTCCACCTCCTCCAGTCTGGCCCAAAGTTCTCTCAGCTGTCTTGGTTCCTGTGGTTGTCCTGGCTATTTGCTGTGGTATCGGCATGTTTTGTGGATATAAAAGGCTGAAAAATAAAGAAGGTATGTAGGAGTGTATGTCTGCGTGTTACTCAATAATTCTATGAAAAATCTGGATGCTTCTATCCTTCATAATCCTTAGTGTCATTGATCCATTACTTAGTTCTACAGTGTTTCATTCCTTGAGTGTAATATTTTGCAGCACTTCTGAGTTTCATTACCCTGTTTCCGGTTCTGTTGCTCCATTGATGTTAGTTCCCTTTTGTGATCTCTTTGTTATTTGTATCCCTGCTTCAAAATGAAACTTAAAAGCATCAGGTGACATTGCACATTGCTCATAACAGTTAGGTTCAGAAAAGAATCTGTCAAAGGAAGTTTGCTGCTGATGCTGTACAGCTCATGTTGTGCTTGGTTGTTCTTTCAGTTCGTGAGGTGGAGGTGGGTTCAGGTGTGACGTCTGCCAAGCTGCCCTGCAAAGCCACAGTTCACCTGTCTCAGGTAAATAAAGTTGTGTGGAAGGACAGAGATGGCAGGATAGTCCACGTGTATCAGGAAGACTCTGATCAGCCTGAAAAACCGCACAGACGTTACAGGAGCCGAACAGAAATGAATGAAGACCTCAGTCTGACCCTGACATACCCCACAGAAACTGACACAGACACCTACACCTGCACCGCCTACAGCAGGGAGGGAAAAGTCCTGATGGAGAAAAAAGTGGAGCTGAAAGTCAAAGGTCAGTGTTGCAAATGATCCTTATTCACAGATTGTGTGTGACAATTTGATGGTTTGGAAGAACTAATGAAGGTATTTGTGGGAAATTGATGGAAGAGAAACTGTTAAATATTAGCAGTTAATGAGGCGGCCAAGCTCAAAGATAAATTTGAACACAGCAGATACTACGGTTATTCTGTCTAAAATTTTAAATTGTTTCATGATCGGAAACATTTATGGGTGACAAATAAATAAAACCATATTAACCCCGGAGAACCCATGCTCTGCTTCTGCGTAAAGTCCAGTTCACCATTACCTTTTTATAATTATTTGAACAATTCAGGAAACCAATGGGGTCGGCTCTGACCCCATTGGTTCTCCAGGGTTAATATGGTTTTTAACGTTAGATAAGATAACCCCGGTATATACAAAATGCAGTTTTTAAATGCTGATGGATGACAGTGAGCTGAGTTTCTCTTGTTCACAAGGAGCTCACCCAAAACCCTGGCTGATTGTGACACCCGTTTTCATACCTTGGCTCATGTGATTTTGTAGAGGATCATCAGGGGGTCATTTGTCCCTCTTTGGGGTGTTACTCCCACTGGGTTTAAATCTGGGACTCCCCACCATTTGACCTTTAGAACTGAAGAAGCTTCTCGGATCAGAGGTGAAACGTCTTCAAGCAACTTACCAGATGCTTTTTTTCCCAAGCTCCTTAGACTATTCTGTCTAAGATTAAAAACATTTTATGATCTGAAACATTTATGGGTAACAAATATGCAAAAACAAGAAGAAAGAAATCAATTACTTCATGGTACTGCATGTTAGAAAGCATCTGCAAGTGATTTAACAGAAAAAAAAACTGGTGGATTAAAAAGTCAAATGTTTGTCTTTATAGAGCTCATGTTGTGTTTGTTGTCCTCTCAGACTGTCATGTAGAAGTGAAGGACGGGGCGAAGTCTGTCCTGCTGCCCTTTCAAACCACAGAAAACCTGCCTGAAGACACTGAAGTGGTGTGGAAATGCCTTGAACCCAAGTACATGAAGGTCTATGTGTATGAGAACCGCTCTGACCATCCTGACAAACAGGACGAACATTACAAAGATCGAACGGAGATGAAGAAAGACCTGCTGACCGCTGGAGACCTCGGTCTGACCCTGAAAAACCCCACGGAGGGTGACAGTGGGAGATACGGCTGTGAGGTCAACAACAAGGAAACCTGGAGATACAAGAGAGTGTGGCTCACAGTCATAGGTTAGTTAGTGAGTTAGTTCATGATTTTTCATGTTGGTTTATTTATTTGTTTGTGTGACTCTCTTCTGTTTCCTCTGCAGGGAATAACCAGGCCAAGAAACAAACAGATAACATCAGGATCAGGTCCAATGATCAATCAGTTTGATGTGTTCGTTTCATTATTAATCTGATTTCAAAGAGCAAAGGTCCGTGAAGGACATCATGAACAGACAATGGATGAAGGGCGGAAGATGATTTCACCTGATACTGAGCCCTTTGTTTGTTATTAGTCTCAGTGAGGTCAACAGTCTGTCCTCATATTTGTCAGTTCTCAGTATGATTAGACAAGCAACAGTGTCACTTTACTGTTGGCTGTTTCAGTAACATGAAGAAAGTACAGTGCAAGAAATATATCAATATCATCTGCATGTGATGTGAAAGAATGTGAAGCACCATTTATACATTTGTTCAATGAACATTTTATATAGACTAAGGTACACAAGTATTCATTAACCCTTTAAAACTGTTAGGAGCGGTAGACGGATGGATGGATGGATGGATAAAATCAGAGATTCAGAATCAGAATGGGGTTTATTGCCAGATGTTGAGGTTTACAACATTAGGAAATTGCTGCGGTGCTTCAGTGCAAACAATAAGAATTAAAGTGCTATGTAGAAAGAAAGATATGTGCATGAGATATACATGAGATATATACATGAGAATAAGAATTAAAAGTGCTATGTAGAAAGAAAGATATGTGCATGAGATATACATGAGATATATACATGAGAATAAGAATTATGAGTGCTACGTAGAAACATATATACATGAGTGCAGGTGGTGATCAGTGCCAAACATGAAATGATGCAGTGACACAGCGTAGGGTCATGTGTTAGTGGCGGGGACAGTCATGTGGTTATTGTTCATGTGTCCAACAGCAGAGGGGAAGAAACTGTTCTTATGGCGAGAGGTTCTGGTGCGAATGGACCGGAGCCTCCTGCCTGAGGGGAGCAGGTCAAACAGACTGTGTCCAGGGTGAGAAGGGTCAGCTGAGATCCGGGCTGCACGCCGCAGTGTCCTGGAGGTGTACAGGTCCTGCAGAGATGGGAGTCTGCAGCCAATCACCTTCTCAGCAGAGCGCACAACACGCTGCAGTGTTGGAGGAGTTGTACTTACATCTCATGCCATCAGCTTGTCCTAGGTCATGGTTTCCTCCCACATATAGCTTTGCAAAAATTGCATAAAAAGCACTTGCAGCAACAAAAACATAATATTCCAGAAACACGCTTTGCCGATCCGATCAGCTGTTTGTAACACTTCCTATGTTGAAATAGACGTAGACGAACGATGGCATGTCCATGTTACCTGCTTGAAACTGGAAGTAACGTCATTTTCACAAAAATTGTAGGTTGTTTTTTTGTTTTTTTACCTTCGACACCTGTTACGGCCCGTCTAGGGCCAGGCCATAACATGAGTGAGGCATTCGCTTCCCCCCCCCCCCAAGACCCAAGCAGCCACAAGAAACAAATCCGTTAGATATGAGGTGATTTGTTTACAATGTGAAATAAAGGAACCAAAACGGGAGTGTCAACACTTCAGGGTGAGCCAAGGCCAAAACAATAAACAAAACAAATCTACACAAATCCCGCACCCCTGACCTTACCAAAACAAAGTCGAAAATAAAGACAGAGTCTGACCTCCTTAACTAACTCAAAACAGGAGAAAACGGGTGGTCAAAAGAAACGGCAGCTCACCCCTACCCACTCCACTTCCACAACTTTCAAGCGCACTGCAGCCAGTGGCTGCCACAGGAGTACTGCTGGGTCATGAGGAGAAACGCGAGGACCTCTCCCCACTGTAGCACTCCAGCCTCCTTTTAATGGGCGGGTCCTCCAGCTGGGACCAGTCACATCGGGGCGGTGTATCCACGCACCAATCGGAGCAGGGCCCTGGCACAGCTAAATTAACATAAAAAGACACAACACCTGCACAAAACAAACACATGGACATGCGAGTTCGTAACACACCTTTAAAGCCTACACTGGTGTTTTTACACTGTATAGTTTCTGGAATGCTTAGAACTCAAATTGCTTTGAATAATTTATTTTGATGCACATGCTGGGCTTTTTTTTGCAAATTTAGATTACAATATTTATTTTCGTTTTTCCTGCAGTATATAAAAATTGGTGTATCTCAAAAATAAAACTATGACGACACTCAAAATAAATTTCTTGTTGTTGGAAGCTATTTTGTGCAAGTTTTTTGTATTTACTGGTTTGAGGGATAAACATCTGGAATTTCTATAACTACAAATGTAAAAAAAATGAAGAACAATTTAAATTTTTTTTGTTGTTTATTTCACTTTTTTGCAATTTATGTAGTTACTATGGACTTAATGCATACACATATTACAATTTGGTCTATAATAGTTGTATTGATGTATGGCAACTTAAAATGCAGCATGAAAAAATATAAAGATAAGCTGTGGCAGACTTCTATGGTAGGTCGTAAAGGGTTAAATAAACAGCATTTATACATCCGTTTTCCTCTGCTTACCCATTTCAGATTCAGGAGGGCAAAAGTTGGAGCACATCCTGGACACGCTGCCAGTCTAAAGTTCCTCTCATAGCACTCAGTTACTCAGTTCAATTTTATTTATACAGCACCACATCACAACAACAGTCACCTCAAGGCACTTTATATATTAAGGTAGACCGTAAAATGTTACAAATTTTGAGAAAACCCAACAATCATATGAGCAAGCACTTTGGCGACAGTGGGAAGGAAAAATTCCCTTTTATCCATTCTTTATTTGTCAAGGGATTATACAGACTTGTACACATTATATGCTTCTTACATGACATTAGATTTTGCAAACCAATTTGGCTTTTATTGTAAACCAAAAAAAGTATGATAGAGAAAAGAGTATGTATGCATCCAGGTACGCACAGGCTCACTCCTGGTGGCTGCGTGTCGAGGCCTGGAGCCTGGGGCTCGCTCGGGCCCCTTCGGGGGTGGGGTGCCCTCGGCCTCTCGGCCTGGGGCTCGGTCACTCTGGCACAGCTGGCTGCCGGCGGAGCTCATGGGCACGTGACTGCAACCCCCCCTAGCCTATGCTCTGCGGCTGCTGAGTGACCCCTCATCTGGGACTTCATGCCCTGGAGGATGGGGCTGTGGAAAAACTAGTCCATGCATTCATCTTTAGTAGGCTTCACTACTGTAACAGCATCTTTACAGGTCTACGTAAAAAATCAGTCAGACAACTGCAGCTCACTCAGAACTCTGCTGCTCGAGTCCTCACTAAGACCAAAAAAGTGGACCACATCAGTCCAGCTCTGAGGTCTTTACACTTTACACTTTCTGCAAAAGTTTATATATTTTTTTCTTTTGTGATGTATTCTCATGTGTAAGACACTTGCTTGGCAACCCAGCTAACGTTAGTACTGCTCTATTTTAGCAATCTTTTCTATAATTAATTCAGTATTTTTAACCCTATTCTCGTAATTAACTCAATATTAATGACTTTAATCTCGTAACTGACTTTTTTTTTCCTAAATATGGTGTAAAACTGCCTCGTAATATTATTTATTTCTATGGTCAGAAATTATTTTTGTAATCTTCTCACCAAAACAGACCTGAAATAATCCCTACATGTTCCATCTGTCATGGTCCCCGTGCCTGCTCGGTTGGCCCTGTGTGGCTACATGTTATGTTTTTGTCTGTTCTCTCTCTCCTCTCTCTCTGCTCGCTGCCTGGGCGGAGCTCATTGTGAGCTCCCGGCCTCCACCACCTGTAGGCTATCACCTGTGGCTCCTCACCTTGTTTGCTCCCGCTACTTAAGGCAGTGACTGAGAGCACCTCGCCGCTGGACTATTGAGTAACGCTCGTCAGTGCTACTTTAGCCTCAGCCAGTTTTGAGCTCTGTCCGTGAAAGTTCCGTGTTAACTCTTGTTCTCTGTATGCAGATCTCTCGTGCTTGGTTTGGGGACTCTGGACACTTTTCCCGACTCCTCTCTGCACCCCTGGGAACCCTGGCCCCCCTCTCCTTCACCTGTATATAGTGCACCTGGAGTGTGTAAATAAACCTGTTTTTCTGAGACTTCAGTCTGCGCCGAGTCCTCCCTGCTCCGCCGTGACACTATCTTCATTTGCAGGAATGAGAAAGCCAAAAACCAAACCATGCCCTTCCTGTCAGGCTCCAAACACCTGCAACAGGAAGATGTGCAGTGGATGCCTGGGCAGCCTGAAGCCATGAAGTAAGAAACTAACAAGACATGAATATACACATAAAATATTTATTCATAAAAGAGCATAAATAAAAAAGTTATTCACATCAGAATAACATCGTCACACTAAAGACATCAAACTAGAAAAAACTTCAACTATTTTAATTTAAGCTACCTCTGATTTTTAATTTAATTGGCTATTAACTGAGAGACAAAACATTTCAAGATGGATAATTTAGAACAGTTTAGAATAGAATAGAATAGAATTCAACTTTATTGTCATTGCACATGTCACAGGTACAGGGCAACGAAATGCTGTTTGCATCCATCCAGAAGTGCTTTAGCCATGATATAGATATATTACAATATATGTTAGCAATAATATAGATATGTAAGTATATTACAGAAATGGGTCTATTATGGTCAAGGTAACTTTATTTATACTCATAGGCAAGGTAAATTTTCTTTACAGAAAAAAATGACAGCATTTGGCATCCCTTTAAAAACACACATACCTAGTACAGATATACACCTCACTGTGGCACATATATAGTAATTTTAATATTTCGAATCAAAAACAGTTCTTATTTAATTCAGTGACAGCAACGGGGACAAAGCTATTTTTATAACGCTTTGTCCTGCATCTCGGAAATAGAAACCTCCGTCCTGAGGGAAGAAGCTGAAATTCACCCCTTAGAGGATGGGAACCATTTTTAAGGATTGATAAAGCCATCCTCTGTACCTGCTTAGAGTACAGGGAGGCTAAACAAGACTGTGGCTCACCTATCAGACGACTGGACCATCTCACTATCTGATTTAGAGAGTTTTTCTCTGTGACAGAGGTCTGACCGAACCATGCCACCAAACAAAAGG
Source organism: Maylandia zebra (assembly GCF_041146795.1). Lineage (NCBI taxonomy): Eukaryota > Metazoa > Chordata > Actinopteri > Cichliformes > Cichlidae > Maylandia > Maylandia zebra. The sequence continues at coordinate 2,152,773 of NW_027490031.1, read as the reverse complement.
ATAAAACAGACTCAATAAAAGAACGAGAAAACAAAGTTAAAAAAATTTTGTCAATGTGGAAATGAACAAGTTTCCTAAGGCAATAAAGGTGCTGGTGACACTTTTTACAAACTGATTTGCAATTTTGATCAAAGTTCAGTTTTTCATTTATTATGGTCCAAAGATATTTATATGATTGCACTTGCTCTATTTTCTGACCTTTAATTAAAGTGACTCCGTGCCCATTTTGTTGTTTCCTAAAATCAACAACCATGTCTTTTGTTTTAGATATGTTCAGCTGGAGATAAGACTCCTCCCACCACTGAACAAAGTCATCAATGACTGGGCCGTGGTTAATTTCACCCTCTTTCAGAAAGCTGACAATAACAGAGTCATCTGCATATTTAATGATGGCCCTGTTTTCATATCTGCTCTGACACATGTTTGTATAGAGAGTGAATAATAAGGGCGATAGGACGCAGCCTTGAGGAGAACCTGTGGAGGAGAACACTGGGTCAGACAGAACCCCATTTATTCTCACTCTTTGTGACCTGTCAGTTAAAAGATCTAAAATCCAGCCCACCAGGTTTTTCCTGATTTCAAACTGTTCTAAAAAGTATTTTAATTAAAATATGGGGCTGTATTGTATTACAAGCCGAAGAAAAATCAATGAAAAGAAGTCTTGCAAAAGTCCCTTTACTCTCTACATGTTTAAGAATCAGATTTAGTAAAGTCAAAAGTGCGTCCTCCACTCCTCTGTTGGGCCTGTATGCAAACTGCATTGGATCCAGCTGACCTTCAGTCTCTTTCATAATCACATTTCTGATGATTTTTTCAAAGACTTTCATGACAACTGAAGTGAGGCAACAGGCCTGAAGTCGTTTAGATTTAGGGACAGGAACCACGACTGCTTCTTTCCAAAGAGTGGGCACATGTTGTGTTTGCAAGGATTTATCAAAAATAACCTGAAATATAGGACTGAGTTCATCAGCACAAGATTTAATTAGGCAGCCACTAATATTATCAGGACCCTGGCTCTTGTTCACATTGACTGTATGAAAGGCCTTTTTGACATCGCTGAGGTCAATGATAAAGTGCTGAGTATCTCTCAGTTTCTGTTTCACTTCCAAAATATCCTCGCTGAAATCAGAAGAACTAAAATGAGCATAAAACATATTTAAAGCGTTTGCAAAATCTCTGTCTGAATTAAAACCATCTAAAATGATCTGACTGCTGCTCTGGGGATTTTGAAACCCTGCTGTGGTTTTCATACAAGTCCAAGCAGACCCAATATTTGTTGCAGCAAATTTGCTTTCAAGAAGGTTTTTGTAGCTCTGTTTTGCTTTCAAGATCTCGATTCTCAGTTCCTTGGAGTGTTTCTCTAACAGGGAGACACTCTTTACACTCAACTCAGCACAGGGACACTGAGGAACCAAACCACAGTCCAAACCCAGGATAAAGAGGTTCAGTGAATGTGGTGTTGAAGGTGTGGAGGTGGATCAGAGTGTCAGAGGAGACTCTGTAGAAGGACAGAGTGCCAGCAGGACAGTCCACATACACTGCCACTCTGTTAGAGACAGAGGAGGAGGTGGAGGAGGAGACAGATTCTGATGTCTGGTTATGATAGACGGAATCAGGACGACCATCATAGCATGAAAGACTCCAGGACTGATCATTCCATCCAAACGCACAGTAATCACTGTCTCCTTTCCATCCAATTCTTCTGTAACTCACTGATATAAAAACTCTTCCTCTCCACTCGACCTCCCAGTAACATCGACCAGTCAGACCAGTTCTACAAAGCAGCTGGTAACAGCCATCAAATCTGTCTGGATGATCAGGATATGACTGAACCTCCTCCACATGTGTCACCTTCCTGTTGTTGTCAGACAGTTGGAGCTTTGTGTGAACTGTGTTTGTGTCGATTGTGAGTTGACAGGAATCTGATGGAGAGAACAAACACAATCCAGCTGCAGTTATTGATCCATCATCTGTTTATTGATTGACACTTTGATGATGACTCCTGACATCAGAGATGTGAATGAGTGATGTGACAGTTTGAAGATGGTTGAATGTGTGCTGCTTTGTTTTCATGAATCCCATTAAAAACACACTTACACTTCCTCAGACCTGGTCTCAACCATCGGACTCCAGCAGGCTCCACCCTGAAAGGAGGAGGGGGGTCAGACCAGCACAGTCAGCATGCATACATGGACATTACATGGCTCTCATACACATACTGTTAGACATTGATAAAGGAACAGTCCAACATTTTCACAAATACACTTCAATCCATATGTGGATCAAACTGCTGATAAGTTGGATTGATCCTGTATCTGTCTGTACACAGCTGTATTGAATGAAATATGAATGATTCAAACTCTGACCTTCATTATCTTAATATTCCTCTTATGTTAAGCTGGGGAGGAAACTGGCCAGCATTTGCTGTCCACCAGAGCTTATCAACAACAAAAAACAGCTTGTGCATCAACATAAACTATTTCCACAGTGAAATTTGAGTTCTAAGCATGCCAGAAACTATACAGAAAAGCCAAAAATGACTTTAAAAACCACCAGTATAGGCTCATAAAGGCCCTAAAGAGAAAAACTAAATTTTAAGTGAATGCAGCATCGGCTTCTGCACTATGAGCATCATGTTAGCAAAGGTAGGAGAGCCAAGCACGAAAGAGGCACCGCAGGAAACAGTTTTTCGGCGAAAGTTATGTTCAAAAAAACTGCCCCTCCGACAGCCAAACCCATCTGTTCTCTGATTGGATTGTTACATTTGTGATTGACATGACATTGACCAATCAGATGAGAGGAAGAAAAATAGGGTCAAGATTCGTACTTGTAACTTGCAGGGTTTTTTTTGGCTAAGTCCACACACAAATCTTTTTTACACACAAATCTTTTTTACACACACAAATCTTTTTTACACACACACACATTCTTTTTACACATACAAAACTGATTTACAAGTACAAAATATTTATGACCACATTTTGAACCCATAGTTTTCATTCAAAGACTTTATGGCTTTAATACCTGGGGGGCCGGTCTGTAGTCAAAATGCCCAATTTTCTGTCCCAGTCCAGCCCTGCAGGTTAATACTGGCAGTGTCACCATGCCAGCTGACTGCATTTCATCATCAGCCAGTGTTGTTCTTTATCAATATTACCAAAGTTTACCATAAGGCAGCATAGAAAGTATTTACTTACTTTCAGGTTTCATTCAAATGTTAGTCTTTTCATTCGTTTCCCCACTTTTTTCCTGTTTCAAAATCAAACACCAGTTTGTGAGAAGATTATCTTCTTTTTTAATAGGCATTGGTTTTGCATTGGCATTGGCTAATTTGCCAATTGTATGTTAAAAATGTTTTTGCCCAAAACATATGTGCACTACATGTCAGTAAAAATACTATGCAAATATTGATGTCCTTATCTGCTGAACACTGACTGATTGTATCTCTTGTACTTTATCAACGCAGTATCTAAAAACTTTGCACCGTAGTGGTTAAAATCTCATTCTAATAAGAGTTAAAAGCGCATTTGGTTATTAGGTTTATAGGGTTATTGAATTATGGTGAACGGTTGGTAGAATTGTTTTTAGCATTATCTGCCAATAACATCTGCCACCTTTCCAAATCTGTGCCCCTACCTGGCCCCCCCCCAACAAAAGTTTTCTAGACACTGTTAACGTTAGCTGTAAGTCACAACTAACCAAACAAGCTGGTTATGAAACTCTTTGGGAAGGTCAATGCCAGGGTTGCTGGTGAGGAGAGTCCATCCGTTAGTTGAACCTCGGATACAGGAGGAACAATGCAGTTGTCATCCTGGTCGTGGAACACTGGATCAGCTCTTCATCATCTCAAGAATACTTTAGGGTACATAGGAGTTTAGAGAACTTGAAGAAGGTATTCGACCATGTCCCTTGGTGGGTCCTGTGGGAGGTGCTCCGGGAATATGGGGTGTCTGGCCCATCACTACGGGCCAGAATCCTTATACACCACTGTAAGATCTTGGTCTGCATAGCCGGCAATAAGTTGGACTTGTTCTTGGTGGGTGGTGGACTTCGCCAGAGCTTCCCTTTGTCATCAATTCTGTTCATAATTTTTATGGACAGAAATTCTAGGCTTCTAGGCTTAGCCAAGTGGGTGAGAAGCTCAGCCATTTGAGAAATGCTAAGAGTAGAGCCGCTGCTGATCTAGAGAAGGATGCCTCATCTAGAGATGATCTAGAGAAGGATGCCTCCTGGGGGCCTGAAGTTAAGGTTATTGGAAGTCAAGTCCCTTTGGATAAGTTAACTGATACCCTCGGTCTGCTTACTTCTCATCTTTCTCACACTATAAGGAATCTCGGAGTGTTTTAGATAGCTATTTTAAATTAGAGAAGCAAGCATCCACAGTAGTGAAAACCAGGTTACGTGAAATTGCCAATCAAAGCCTTATCTTTCTCGAAGAGATCAAGAAACACAAATTCATGCCTTCATCACTTCCAGTCTGGATTACTGAGATTCTCTCTATTTCTCTTCATTGCTCACAGTTAGTCCAAAATGCTGCTGCACGTCTTTATCGGGTGTTAGAATGCACACATCACTTCAGTTCTGGCTCCATGACAAATATCATATTAATTTTAATATTAGTTTACTTACTTTTAAAGTTACAAATAATATGGCACCCAGTTATTTAAGCCAACTCCTCAACATGGATGACAACAAAAAAGCACTGATATTGTCTAACCAGATGTTCTTAGTACAACCAAGGTCTCAATTGAAGCATAGAGGAGATCTGGCATTTACAGTAGTATCACTCAGACACTGGAATAATCTGCCAGAGGATATTTGACTTCAAAGTCTATTCAGTCTTTTAAATCACATCTTAATGCTCACTTTTTCACTTTGGCTTTTAATTCAAGTTCAGAAAGATCATTTCTAACCTTCACTAAAGCGGTTTCTATGAAAGCTGACTAAAACTCATAAGACCTTCCTCTCCAGAGGACTTGTTTGACAGCTACTCTTTCAAGAATTTTTGATATGAAAGGAAGGCTGGAGTTTAGCCTATAATTAGCTAAAACCACTGAGTCAAGAGATGGTAAATACATACAAGAGAATGATGGCCATGACAACCCAATGCCCAGTGAATATTTCATGCAGCAGAAACCCAAGAAAGAGAAGCAAGAGGAGGAACCATCATGTAAGGAGAGGCCCCTGCACGATATGTACCACTGGCAGATAGACACTTCCTTGCACATCCAGAAATCCTATCAGTGGTTGGATAAAACTGGACTGAAAAAGAGCACAGATCCATACCTGAGAGTGTCCAGTCTCCAGCCTAAATCCCTCAGACCAGCTGACAGCAGCTCCATCCCTGAGCCCCCTGGTTGATTGTAGCTCAGGTCCAGCTCTCTCAGATGGGAAGGGTTGGCACTCAGAGCTGATGCCAAACAAGTACAGCCTTCCTCTGTGATCAGACAGCCTGACAGACTACATACAAAAAAAACAGCAACAATTCAATCTATTTGCATCCTTTCAATTGAATTAAGCAGCATATAAGTGATGATTCCCATCAGTCATCTCACGTTTCTTAAGAGTGTAAGGGAGCACCCTACAAATCGAGGTCACGATTCAACTTTCTAGGAGAGACTGCTGTTAAAAAAAGGAAAAAAATATGTAGGTTCCACCTTTGGCTCATACCATCACCAGGCAAATTGAAGATATAGCAGGGGACACTAAGACACAGTTGTTGAAGAGGTACATAATTCAGGTTAATGAGTCTACTGAAATTGACGGCTAATACTAATAATAATAAAAAATAATTTCCCCCAGGGATCAATAAAGTATTCTGATTCTGATTCTGATTAATACTACTTGTATGTGAAAGATATATGTGTGCATGACAACATTTTTTTTTGCGCTGTCACTACCAAGCAAAACCAGTGGTGTAGAACTATTCAAAATTCTGAATGGTTACATATCAGAAAAACTGGATTGGTTTCTCTTGGTCTGCATATACACAGAGAGCTGAGTGGAGTTTGCACTTGACTGCAAGTCTATGCACTGTCATTTACAGGGAAATTGTGATTATCCAAAAAATGTTACTTGAACCTAAAAACACAATAAACAGTGTCATTAAAGTCATTAACTACATCAAAGCGAATGCCCTAAACTCAGGTCTATTCAAGCGGCTTTGTGATGAGATGGATGCAAAGCACAAATGCCTTCTCTTACACACAGAAGTAAGATGGCTAACTAAAGGGAGATCCTTGGTCAGAATTTGAGTAATGAAAGCTTGTGCCGAGACTTATTCCAGGAAAAAAACTGTGATCCAAACCAAATTGTGAAGTATGGTTGACATAAGTGACAAACATTGCATGTCCTTGTCTCCCATTACTCCCAAATGGACTGGCTTCTTAGGTGGGAAACAAACAGCACTGACATACAAGAACAAAGCATACACAAAGGAGAAGGAAGAAAAAAATTGAGCATATGCACTATTGGATTGATGGAGCATGTTTTACAGATGAAATGGTGCCTCAGATCATAAAGACTCATAGATGAGTACAACTGATGCTAATAAGACAAGATAAGTGCTGCAGAAAAAAACATCAATCTGCTGAATTTAAGTTTTTATTTTACCGCTGAATTCATTAACATCAAGAATAGATGGAGTGAAAATCATTATCATATCATCATTACATAATTCTGTGTGGTTTTCTCATTTTAGCTAATTTCAGCTCTAAAATATATACTACCAGCCAGGTTTGGACACACTTCATTTAATGTGTTTTCTTTATTTTTGTTACTTTCTATAATGTAGATAATAGCCATAATCAAACCTAGCGTAATAAGACTATCTATAATGATCAAAACAGCACAACAAAGAACTCAGAACAGAAGTATTGAATCCTCTTCTTTTTATTCTTTTACTGGACAGAGAAAATGCGGAGTGAGAGTATGCAAAGTATTTATAATTATTTTATTCAATCATTACTTTCCGGAAAGGGATGTGCACGAGGCTAAGCCACTTGCAGATCTGAAGCATTAAGCTGGATGTGTATAACATAGTCAGTTATACGTCACACACAGTTTCGATCAAAACAACTTCTGCGCTTCACTCTGCCTACTTCCTCTTTTCTGTCTGCATCCTGTTCCTTTGCAGCTCTGCACAAAGCGTTCTGCACAGTTTCCTGTCTCACTCAGCAATCTATGACCTTTCACATACTGTATGACTGAAAGATGGCCTGCTTTAGTATACTGGCCTACATAAAACAATATAATCAGAAAATAAGCACTAAGAATATATATTTATTTCCTAACAGAAGCCATAATATAAAATACAAAAGACTCAAAACTGCTGGGTCACAAGGACCCAGAACAGTGACACCTAGGGTGTTGCCTAGGGATGGGTATCGAAACCCGGTTCTTGTTGAGAACCGGTTCCCACTGTTTCAATTCCCTGGAATTGTTTGCCGTTTTTGCAAATGATTCCCTTATCGATTCCAGTCGCCCAGTAGTGGTTTTAGATACGGGCGACACAGGCGGTTGCCCGGGGCGGCATCATGGTGGGGGGTGGGATCACAGGCATTGGCATTGGCAAAAAAAAAAAAATGCTCGTACTCATGCTGCCCCAATGTCAGCCAGCGCATATTGGGAATGGCATAGGCACCAATCGGTTTTCTATCGCCCATTTATTCACTGCAAACCGTTTTATTCTCCGCGGGAGTTTGCTTCATTCATCCTGGCCGCTGTTTACATCCCGCCAGACGCGGATGCGCAGGCAGCTCAGTGCGCACTCGCGGAGCAGATACTGCACATGGAGCGGACATACCCGGACTCTCTCATCATTGCTCTTGGGGACTTTAACAAAGCCAATCTGAGCCATGAGCTTCCGAAATATAAGCAGTATATTAAATGCCCGACCAGAGAGGAGAGGACATTAGACCACTGCTACAGCACGATCAGCGGGGCCTATCGCGCGGTGCCACGCGCTTCACTCGGACTTTCTGACCACGTCATGATCCACCTAATCCCCGCGTACAGACAGAGGCTGAAGCTCTCCAAACCTGTCGTGAGGACTAAAAAACTGTGGAGCAACGAGGCTGTGGAGGAGCTTCGCACGTGTTTGGAGTCTACAGACTGGGACACAATGAAGGCTGCTTCTAACAGCTTGGACGAGTTCACGGACACTGTCACCTCCTATATCCACTTCTGTGAGGACAGCATTGTGCCATCACGCACCAGGGTGAGTTATAACAATGACAAACCCTGGTTTACTCCTAAACTCAAAAAGCTGTGGCTGGAAAAGAGAAAGGCGTTCAGAAGCGGAGACAGGGACTGCTACAGAGAGGCCAAGTACAGGTTCACTAAAGAAGTGGACATTGCTAAACATCAGCACTCTGAGAAGATGCAGCAGCAGATCTCAGAGAATGACTCGGCCTCTGTGTGGAAAGGTTTTAGGAATATCACAAACTACAAGCCTAAAACCCCCCACTCCACTGATGACTTGCTCTTAGCCAACACCCTCAACGACTTCTACTGCCGTTTTGATGAGCCATCAGGCAGCCTTCACACCTCCAACGGCCCCAACAATAGAGGCACTTTGGACACTCATTCCCCCACCTCTCCCCCCTCCATAGAGCCATCACCACCTTCAAACTGTTCACCTACAACACCCCCCTCCTCACCCCACACAAAAGAGGATTTCACACCACCTCCTCCCACCACAACTCTTCATATTCATGAAGCAGATGTGAGGAAGCAGTTTAAGAGTCTGAATGCTCGAAAAGCTCCCGGCCCAGACGGTGTGTCTCCTGCCACCCTCAGACACTGTGCAAACGAGCTGGCCCCAGTGTTTTCTGGCATTTTCAACTCCTCACTGCAGGCATGTCATGTGCCTGCCTGCTTCAAGTCCTCTACCATAATCCCTGTCCCCAAGAAACCTAGGATCACTGGACTAAATGACTACAGACCCGTGGCTCTGACATCTGTGGTCATGAAGTCATTTGAGCGCCTGGTTCTCTCCCATCTCAAGACCCTCACGGCCCCCCTCCTGGACCCCCTGCAGTTTGCATACAGAGCCAACAGGTCTGTAGATGACGCCATCAACATGGCCCTACACTTCATCCTGCAGCATCTGGACTCCCCAGGAACCTACGCCAGGATCCTGTTTGTGGACTTCAGCTCTGCCTTCAACACCATCCTTCCAGACCATCTCCGAGGCAAGCTTTCCCAGATGAATGTGCCTGATCCCATCTGCCGGTGGATCACTGACTTCCTGACGGACAGGAAGCAGCATGTGAGGCTGGGAAAGAATGTCTCGGACTCCCGGACCATCAGCACCGGCTCCCCTCAGGGCTGTGTTCTTTCTCCTCTGCTCTTCTCCCTGTACACCAACTGCTGCACCTCCACCCACCAGTCTGTCAAGATAATCAAGTTTGCAGATGACGCCACTGTTATTGGGCTCATCTCTGACGGGGATGAGTCTGCCTACAGGAGGGAGGTTGAACGTCTGGTGTCCTGGTGCAGCCACAACAACCTGGTGCTGAATGCCCAGAAGACAGTGGAGATTATTGTGGACTTCAGGAAGTACACAGCTCCACTCCCCCCCATCATCCTGACTGACACCCCCATCACCTCTGTGGACTCATTCCGCTTCCTGGGTACCACCATCACCCAGGACCTGAAGTGGGAGCCCACCATCACCTCCGTCATCAAGAAAGCCCAGCAGAGGATGTACTTCCTGAGGCAGCTGAAGAAATTAAACCTGCCAACACGGACGATGATGCAATTCTACACTGCAATCATCGAGTCCATCCTCACCTCCTCCATCACCGTGTGGTACGCTGGAGCCACTATCAGGGACAAACAGAGACTGCAGCGTGTTGTGCGCTCTGCTGAGAAGGTGATTGGCTGCAGACTCCCATCTCTGCAGGACCTGTACACCTCCAGGACACTGGGGCGTGCAGCTCGGATCTCAGCTGACCCTTCGCACCCTGGACACAGTCTGTTTGACCTGCTCCCCTCAGGCAGGAGGCTCCGGTCCATTCGCACCAGAACCTCTCGCCATAAGAACAGTTTCTTCCCCTCTGCTGTTGGACACATGAACAATAAACGTACGACTGTTCCCACCACTAACACATGACCCTACGCTGTGTCACTGCATCATTCCATGTTTGGCACTGATCACCACCTGCACTCATGTATATATCTTTCTACGTAGCACTTTTAATTCTTATTCTCATGTATATATCTCATGTATATCTCATGCATATATCTTTCTACGTAGCACTTTTAATTCTTATTCTTACTTTTATTTTTTCATGTCTATTTAAGCGCAATTTATGACAGTATGTTTGCACTGAAGCACCGCAGCAATTTCCTAATGTTGTAAACCTGCTCAACATTTGGCAATAAAACCCTTTCTGATTCTGATTCTGATTCTGATTTGCTGGGAGTAAGGGCGCCCTCCGTTTGCGAGGTGTGCCCAGGGAGGAGAGGGCGGGGCGGCGGGGGATTCTCTGACCGGCTGGAGCAGCATCTAATAACCAACTCGCAAAATAAAACAAAATAAAAAACAAACCAACAAAAACACCAGACATCATGATACAGACTTATAATTTGCACCGATGTTTTTCCAAAATTCTATACACGAAAGGTGAGCACGAGAGCCCTCGGTGCGCCTGCTCGCTGCTGAAGTCAAAGTAAACTTTATTGTCATCTCCGCTACATACAGTCCAGTATATAGAGAGAGGAGACGACGAGGCTCCAGTTAGAGCAGTGCAAGTAAACAAACAATATATATAAGAAGAGTAAGAAAACAAATATACACTTTAGGACTCGGGGGTAAAGGGATCAATAACAATTTAAATTCTAAAGTTTGATGATTTAAAGTCTCACACACAACCCGTCGAAAGGGGAGGGGGCCCTACTGCTTCCAAATAGAGCACATTTCATTCATAATGATGTAAATCCAAGCCCATTATGTATTCATGATTTGAATCCTGGGTTGTGTGAAATCTCAGAAATGCACCCTAGACAAAGTGAATCTGTGAACTAAGGTGTAGGTGTGTTAGATTATGTTGTGGTGATCCTCAGGATGAAGGATTGGTGTTCATACTGGAGTGCAAAATTAAAACCAATGGAAGATGGACAAGAAAAGTTCAAAGCCATCAGGTGCTCGGTTTAGAAAAAAGAGAAAAGAAGAGGAGGAGAAACGAGCAAAAGATACAGATAAGCAGATGTGTCATTGGATAATGGCAGGTCATCCTGAAACAATCAGAATCAGAATACTTTATTAATCCCTAAGGAAATAATGTGGGTTACAGTTGCTCCAAGAAGAAATGGTAAAAATAGCAACAGTAACAGACTAAACTCCAAACAATACATTATGTTAGAGAGGGAGTGTTCGCCCAGGGCACCAAACAGACTAGGACCGCCACTGCAGTCGTCCCGAATGACGTCACCACGTTGCGTTGGCTGAAACGCTCAAAAGTTTGGTTATACTTTACAAGAGCGGATGACAACAGTGCAACTTGCAATACTTGAAAAGTAGATGTTTCATTTAAGGGAGGAAACATTACAAATATGCAAAACCATTTGCTCACAAAACACACGATAACCTTAAATGAATGTCGTGTTTTTAATTCCGCTTCGGACTCGTGAATCTCAACCCAGCAGCAGCGGTAACGTTTGCACGTCCTCTCCCGTTAATGCGGCAGGTAAATAATCAACTAACAGTGCATATTATGTTAGCGCAATCTGCCTTATTACAAGACCTGCCATTACTGTGCATTTAGTGACCATGATGAGAGAGAGTCTGGCTCAGACTTTGGCAATTCTCGCTGCAGTCTACCGGTAGCGTCTCCTTTCAAGCCAGGATAGACGAATGTCACCGAGCAGTTTGTGGTCAAAGCCTTGCACCCGTTTGCCACAGCAGATGCCCCCGATTTTCGGTAAGTGAATGTGTTTAATTGTAGGCAGGGACATTACTGGATATTCTTGTGTAATTGCTATAGAATCATTTATGTTATACTTTGTTATTGCTACAGACGAATATTTATTTTATTATTTTACATTTACAATTTTTTTTCCCGGGGTCCCTGTGACACCCCATTGAAGAGCTGTAGGCTGCGGATCTCTTAAGATCTCACTGCTGGGTTTGTAAGGCCATGTTACTCCTAAATTTCTATCTTGTTCAAAGAGAAGATAAAAAACAAAGTTCTAAGCTAATCAAACTTAGTGTTCTCCTTTTTTAAAAAGAATCGATAAGAGAATCGATAAGAGAATCGATATAGAATCGAATCGTTAAACAGAATCGAAAATGGAATCGGAATCGTGAAAATCTTATCAATACCCATCCCTAGTGTTGCCTGGTGTGGTATACCCCAGCTTCTATGGCTCGTGTGCTCAGAGCTTGTTCCTGTGTGGCGATAACTGGTGCCTCTGTGCTGTGTTTAGTCCAGCCACTGGTAGGATTTCTGGATGTCAGCAATCTCCTTGATCTGCCAATTGTACATACCGTGCAGTGCCTTGTCCTTACAGGATTTTCCTCCTCTTCCTCATCTTTTTTGGTTTCTGTTGCCTGAGGTATTCAATGAGCACGTTGTCAGTTGGGGCCATTCTCCCGATGTACTCATTTTTTTTTTTTGCCTCATCCTGGACTGTGGTGCTGACACTCACCAGTCCCTGGCCTTGTTCCTTCTGCTTAATGTACAGCCTAAGGGTGCTGCATTTGGTGTGAAACCCTCCATGCATGGTCAGGAGCTTTCTTGTCTTGATGTCAGTGGCTTTTATCTCCTCCTTTGGCCATCTTATTATCCCAGCAGGGTATCTGATAACGAGCAGGAAGTAGGTGTTGATAGTCTGGATCTTGTTCTTACCGTTCAGCTGACTATTCAGGACTTGCCAGGACCCTCTGCAGCTACTTGTTGGTTACCGTTTTTCTAGCAGCCTCTTCATGGTTCCCATTTGCCTTGTAACTGTTGTCTATGTCTGCAATGTCGCTTAGTGGTAGTTTGATCCCTTTAGTTCCCACTACTTTCCCCCTCTTTGTTACCACTGACTACACTGATGTCTGACAGGAGCTTCCACGTGGTATTACGGCAGGTTATTGATTGGTAGTTGGATGGGACCAGTCCCTTCTTTGGTCCTTGAGGATCGGGACTGTCTGGCCTTTGGTTAGCCATTCTGGATGTCTCCCATCGACTAGCAGCTATGTAAGTGAAATTGGCACCCCCACCTTCTTCAAATCCAACAAAAGTGGTATCAAACGTTTGTGCTACGTTTGTGCTGGTTTATGCTGCAAAAAATTTCGTTTGTGCTACTATCATTTTAAAGATTTTAATAAAATTTTCTAGAGGTCATCAGAGGTCAACCAGCCCCCCCCCCACATTAATTAAGTCAAACAAAATGGGTGTCAATCAACTGTGCTACGTTTGTGCTGGTTTGTGCTGCTAAAATTGTTGTTGCTTGTTTTAAAGATATTAATGAAAATCCATCCATCTTCATCCGCTTTGTCCGGGGCCGGGTCGCGGGGGCAGCAGCCTAAGCAAAGAGGCCCAGACCTCCCTCTCCCCAGCCACCTCCTCCAGCTTATCCGGGGGAATACCAAGGCGTTCCCAGGCCAGCCGAGAGATATAATCTCTCCAGCGTGTCCTGGATCTGCCCCGGGTCCTCCTCCCGGTGGGACATGCCTGGAACACCTCACCCAGGAGGCGCCCAGGGGGCATCCTTGTCAGATGCCCGAACCACCTCAGCTGGCTCCTTTCGATGTGGAGCAGCAGCTGCTCTACTCTGAGCCCCTCCTGGATGGCCGAACTTCTCACCCTATCTCTAAGGGAGAGGCCAGCCACCCTTCGGAGGAAGCTCATTTCTGCCGCTTGTATCCGCGATCTCGTTCTTTCGGTCACTACCCACAGCTCGTGGCCATAGGTGAGGGTAGGGACGTAGATCGACCGGTAAATTGAGAGCTTCACTTTTACACTCAGCTCCCTCTTCACCACGACGGACCGGTGCAGCGTCCGCATTACTGCAGCTGCAGCCCCAATCCGTCTGTCGATCTCCGGCTCCCTTCTCCCATCACTCGCGAACAAGACCCCGAGATACTTGAACTCCTCCACTTGTGGCAGGAACTCATCCCCGACCCGGAGTGGGCACTCCACCCTTTTCCGGCTGAGAACCATGGCCTCAGATTTGGAGGTGCTGATCCTCATTCCCGCTGCTTCACACTCGGCTGCGAACCGTTCCAGTGCGAGCTGGAGGCCTTCACCCGATGAAGCCAACAGAACCACATCATCTGCAAAAATCAGAGATGAGATTCTGAGGCCACCAAAGCGAAAGCCCTCCGCCACATTTACATTAATGAAAATGTAAAGGTCAAAAGGTCAACCAGCCCCCCTACATTACCCAAATCAAACAAGATTGATGTCAAACGTTTGTGCTACGTTTGTGCTGGTTTGTGCTGCTAAAATTGTTGTTTGTGCTGCTTGTTTTAAAGATATTAATGAAAATGTAAAGGTCAAAAGGTCAACCAGCCCCCCTACATTACCCAAATCAAACAAGATTGATGTCAAACGTTTGTGCTACGTTTGTGCTGGTTTGTGCTGCAAAAAGTTTCGTTTGTGCTGCTGTCATTTTAAAGATATTAATAAAAATTTTTAAAGGTCATCAGAGGTCAACCAGCCCCCCCCCCCACATTAATGGAATCAAACAAAATTGATGTCAATCAGTTGTGCTATGTTTGTGCTGGTTTGTGCTGCAAAACATTTTGTGTGTGCCGCGATCATTTTAAAAATATTAATAAAATAACGTCTGGATGCGTGCTTAATCATCCAGGTACTGTAAGTAAATCCCAAAAGGTTGATTCTTTTCATCTGGACATTTTCGGTTAGAGAAACGTTTCGTCACTCATCCAAGTGACTTCTTCAGTCTCAGCTGACTGCAGGTTTCCCCAACCTTATAAACAGTACATTTGCATAGTGAAGGAAACTAGCGCCACTGAATGAACAATGTGTTGGGGGGTTAGTTCCATGATTGTTAGTATGCAAATTCTTATGACCATTGATCAATGACAACTAATCAAAGCCTACTGATCAATGGCCATGAGTACCATTCACAGAAAGTGGGGATTGGCTACAATCACAGCATTGTAAGATGGCGAAAGATGTACCCTTGGGCCCCCCTTCTCGATTCAGAGATGGTCAGCATCCTGACAGCCCAATGGACGAAGCTGTCTCTCAGTCTGCGTGTTCTGGCCCGGAGGCTCTTCAGTATCCTTCCTGATGGCAGCAAACTGAAGATGCTGTTGAAGGGATGAGTGGAGTCACCTGTAATGGAGAGGACCTTCCAGATGAGGCAGGTGCAGTAGATCTCCTGGGGAGGGAGGCAAGAGAGGTCCCCACAATGCTCTCGGTTGCTCTCACTACCCGTTGTCATTTTTTCCTGCCGAACCCAGTGCAGGAGTCATACCACACAGTGATGCAGCTGGTGACGATACTCTCAACTGTGCCTCTGTAAAAGGTGCTCATAATGGGGGTTGAATCTCTTGTGCTTCTCAGTTTGCAGAGGAAGTAGAGTTGCTGTTGGTCTTCTCCACATTCAGGGACAGGTTGTTGTTGCTGTACCACTCTGCCAGATGGTTAACTTCACCCCTGTAGTAGATCTCATCGTGGGTCAGCAGAGTGAAGAGAAGGGGGCTCAACACACATCCCTGGGGAGCCCCCGTATTTAGTGTTCTTGGGCTGGAGGTGTTGCTGCCAACCCGTACTGTATGCTGTCTTCCTGTCAAGAAACCTAGCAGCCCGTTATACAGCAAGGTGCTGATCCCCAGCAGATCCAGTTTGTGAATGAGTTGCTGTGGAATGATGATGCTGAAGGCTGAACTGAAGTCTATGAACAGCACTCTGACATATGAGTCTCTAGTGTTCAGATGTGTGAGGGCTGAGTGAGGGGCAGTTGAAATTCCATCATCAGTTGAGCGTTTTGACCGATATGGGAACTCAAATGGATCCAGGTTGGGGGAAAGTGGTAATTTGATTTGATGCATGACTAACCGTTCAAAGCACTTAACTTAATAATGATGGAGGTGAGTTTGACAGAACGGTAGTCCTTAAAGCAGGAGGTAGATGACTTCGTGGGTTCAGTAATGATGGTGGAGGCTTTGAGGCATGTGGGAACGACGGCCTGACCCTAGTGATGTGTTAAAGATGTCTGTGAAGACATTTGTGAGTTCCACAGCATAGTCCGTCAGTGCTCGTCCAAGGATGTTATCAGGATCTGGAGCTTTGAGTGTATTGATTTTGGCAAGGGATCTCCACACACTGTCTGGGGATTGTGTCACCACGGTCTGTAGAGTGGGCTTGTAGTCTGTGATGGTTTGTATTCCTTGCCACTGCCTCCAAGTATTTCTGCTGTCGCTGAAGCTTTGCTGTAGTTGATGTCACGTGACAGGTTTGCCATTGCTGTTCTTAGGCTCACCTAATTCCCGGCTCTGAAGGCTTGCATTTTTCAACCTTAGGAGCATTTAAACCTGACCTGTGAGCCATGGTTTCTGATTGGCCCGGACAGTGATAGTCCTGGTCTCTGTGATATCATCAATGCATTTTGGGATGTAGGCAGTAACAGTTTCTGTATATTCCTGAAAGTCTGTGGTGTTGTCGTGTGTGGCGGCCTGTGGTGGAAAAGCAGTCTTGCAGTGCCTCTGAGGACCCTTCTGGCCACACCTGTACCTGCTTACGAACTGGTTTGGTGACTTTGACCAGGGGCCTGTGGGAACCCATGGCACACCTAGGTTTCTGCCTGTACTGACCCTTATGCAAAATAGGTGGAATTAAGACACAATTCCAAAAGCAAACACAACTGATCAGTGCTGAGACTGGTCCTGTTGCTGAGGTTGGGGTGATCCTGTAATCTCTTATGAACTACCTCCAACACTTCTATAACTGGGATTCAAGTGAAGACAGATGTAACATCTCTCTCTCACTGTACATGTACTGTTTATAAAATTAGGGAAACATAACCCGCACAAACAAAATAATTTGCAGGACAAATGTTTGACATCAATTTTGTTCGATTTGAAGAAGGTAGGGGGGGGCCAACTTCACTCACATGTGTTTATAAGGTTGGGGAAACCTGCAGTCAGCTGAGACTGAAGAAGTCACTTGGATGAGTGACGAAACGTTTCTCTAACTGAAAATGTCCAGATGAACAGAATCAACCTTTTGGGATTTACTTACCTGGATGATTAAGCACGCATCAAGACGTTATTTTATTAAAAATTTTAAAATGTTAGCAGCACAAACAAAAATTTTTGCAGCACAGACATCAATTTTGTTTGATTCCATTAATGTAGTTGGCTGGTTGACCTCTGATGACCTCTAGAAATTTTTATTAATATCCAAACGTAGCACAAACGTTTGATACCACTTTTGTTGGATTTGAAGAAGGTGGGGGGCCAACTTCACTCACATCTAGCAGCTGGTTCATTTGTGCTGCGAGATCCTCATGGAGTGCAGTCACCTTCTTCAGCCAGGTGTGAACCATGTCAGGTCTGATGCTGTCCAATTCTTGATACTGGAGACCTGTTCTTGGATGTCTGCCACTGTGATGGTTACTGGACCCTTTTCAGGGAGGTCGTTGTAGCCTTCCCTTAGGTCCACTAGCCACTGAGCATTGCCGTTATGGGTTGCATCCTTCTCCGATATTGTCTTCCAATATTGCTCTGTCTCCAGTGTGTGGTTTTCATATTGTTCCCTTGCCACTGAGAGTACACCTTGGCTGGTTCTCTGGAGAACAGCTGGTTTATCCTTCTGCCTTCTCTCTCCCAAGTGTACCTCTTCAATCGGCTGGCCAAGGCTGTGAGTAGTTGCTTGGCAGTTTTTCAGGCAGGCCTCAGGTATGGACAGCTTGCTATACATCTTGGATACCGTCTTTGTCGCACCTTTTTGCAGCTCCAACAGTTGGCTAACCTCTATCCATGCTACCTTGATACTAGTCTCCAGACTCCTTCCCCATAGGGGGTATTGCTTCTTATGGCTGTTCAACTTGTAGCCAAGCATCTCACTGATCACTCCTGCTGTAGTGTAGATCAGCTTGTTAGTCTCAGTAATCGTGGCTGTAGGTATCGTCCATAGCGCTGCATTTACATCATCTAGCAGATCTGCTGAGGGTACATTTATTCTTGCTAACCAGCTACGGGGACCCAGGTTTCCCAGTTCCTCTTGCACTCAACGATCCTTCTTCCATTGCACTTGAGGCTTGGTACCCAATCTCTGGCTGCAAGAGCAATCTCTTCTTTCGAATGTTGTAACACTGAGCTACTAGTGATATGTCGGTCGCGAACGAAATGGCTCTTAGTAGTAGTAGTAGTATTATTTATTGTCATTGTCAAGAACAATGAAATTGCGTTTGGGGCTTCCATACAACCCAAAAAAAGAAGAAAATAATAAATAAATACCCCTTAAAACCCAAGTGTACATATTTAACCCAGTGTGACTCCAATGCAATAAGACAATCCTTAGCAATAATGTTCGTAGAAATTCAGACAAAGACCTGAGAAACATGACAAAATACAACAATGCAACCCATTCAATATTATTGTACTGTGAGATATGATATCAGATATGATAGTTATCTATTTAAGAAAGAGGGGGGGGGGGGGGGGCAGGAGGGGGAAGAGAATAAAGATATGATGCACCAATGCAGACCAGTTCATTGCTATTAAGAAGTTGGATATGGTTATTGTCCGTGAGAGGGGGGCAGAGAGTTCAGGAGCCTCACAGCCTGTGGATACAGGCTGTTGGCCAGTCTGGATGTTCTGGCCTGTATAGACCTGTACCTTCTCCCTGAGGGCAGCAGATGGAAAAGGTGGCGCGCAGGGTGATGTTGGTCCCGCAGGATACTGTGCACCCTCCTCAGACAGCGAGTGGGGAAGATATTACTGATCCCTGGCAGACTTGTTCCAATAATTCTGCCAGCTTCTTTCACCACCCGCTGGAGTGCTTGCTGATCGGCCTTGGTGCAGCTGGGGAACCACACTAGAAATCCATACGTCAGAACGCTGCTGATGGCACAGTTGTAGAAGTTCAACATCAGAGATCTGGGAATGTGTGCGCTCCGCAGTCTCCTCAGGTAGTAGAGGCGCTGTTGGGCCTTCCGTGCAACTGAGGTGATATGGTTGCCCCAGGACAGGTCCTCGGTCACAGTTACCCCCAAGAATTTAAAACTGCTCACCCTCTCCACCGCCTCACTGCCAATGAAGAGAGGCAGATGGTTGTTATGACCCTTCTTCCGGAAATCTACAATGATCTCCTTGGTCTTTTTGGTGTTTAAGACCAAGTTATTGTCGTGGCACCATGACTCTAGTTGTTGCACCTCTGTCCTATAGTTTGTCTCATCGTTGTTGGATATAAGTCCGAGCACTGTAGTGTCATCTGCAAACTTAACAATGAGATTGGACGCGCAGGAGGAAATACAGTCATGGGTGAAGAGAGTGTATAGCAGAGGGCTCAGAACACACCCCTGAGGGGCACCGGTGTTGACCACAAGGGTGGAAGAGGTGTTCTTACCCACTCTGACACTCTGTCTACGGTTAGTGAGGAAGTCCACAATCCAGTTGCACAGAGAGGAGTTAAGTCCCAGTTGGTGGAGTTTGGGACGGAGTTTGTATGGCCGGATGGTATTAAAAGCCGAGCTGTAGTCTACAAAGAGGAGCCGTGCATAGGTGTTCCTGTGTTCCAAGTGCTTCAGTAATGTGTGCAGCACTGTGGCGATCGCATCCTCGGTTGACCGGTTCTCCCTGTATGCAAACTGGTGCGAGTCCAGGGATGGTGGAAAGGCAGCTCTGATGTGTTTAATAACCAGTCTCTCCAGGCATTTGGCGGGAATGGGGGTGAGTGCCACAGGTCTGAAATCGTTCAGGCATGTGACATTTGACTGTTTTGGGATGGGAACGATGGTTGCTGCTTTGAAACAGGATGGTACCAGTGAACAGGACAACGAGGTGTTATATATAGAGGTGAAGACGTCCGCCAGGTCCGCAGCACAGTCTTTTAGCACCCGGCCCAGCACTCCATCTGGCCCGGCTGCCTTCCTGGTGTTAATGCTCCGGAACACACGCCTCAGCTCATGAGTGCTCAGGACTGGAGCAGGATCGGTTGAGTGGAGAGGGGGCAGGACAGGGTCGGTGTTCTCCCTATCAAAACGGGCATAAAAGAGATTTAGATCCTCAGCCAGAGTAGAACTGTTGGCTGAGGGTGATGGTGTTCTCCTTTTGTAGTCCGTGATAGCCCTGATGCCCTCCCAGACCTGCCTTGGGTTTGTGTTGTTCTCAAACCTGGCCTCGATACGCCTCCTGTGCTGCTGCTTGGCAGTCTTGATGCCTCTTCTCAAGTTGGCCCTGGCAGCACTGTATGCCTCCTGGTCCCCGGATTTGAAAGCGTTGTTCCTCGTTCGAATAAGTTGTTGAACTCCGTGTGTCATCCAGGGTGGATTATTAGGGAACACACGGAATCGTTTCCAAGTTGTTACATTGTCCACACAGAAACAGATGTAGTCCAAGACAGTGGAGGTGTAACTGTCCAATGCGACACGATTGTCAGTGTCCTGCACCTTGAATACATCCCAGTCTGTGCAGTGGAAACAGTCCTGAAGTATCGGAATAGCATCCTGCGGCCATGTTCTCACGGTTTTGGTTGTAATCCCAGTGCTCTTGATCTTTTGTGTGTATATTGGGTGTAGCAGAAGGGAGAGATGGTCTGACAGACCCAGGTGGGGATAAGCCTGGGCTCTGTACGCATTCGCCATGTTGGTGTACACCTGGTCCAACGTTCTATCTCCTCTGGTAGCACACTTCACATTTCGGTGGAAATTGTGAAGTACAGATTTCAGGTCCGCGTGGTTAAAATCCCCAGCCGCAATAAAGACACTGTCCGGGTGTGCTACCAGGCTGTTATTGATGCTGCTGCTCAATTGTGCTAACGCTAGCTTAGCATTAGCATCTGGTGGAATGTAAACAGCGCAGATGTAAACGGCAGAAAATTCCCGAGGGAGATAGAATGGACGGCACTTTAACACCAACAGTTCTATCTCTGTACTGCACAGTCTTTCCGTTACCGTGACGTTCGTGCACCAAAAGTTGTTAATATAGATGCACAGCCCCCCGCCAGTCTTCTTACCTGAGTCCGCAGACCTGTCGGCTCGATAGGCGGTGCGGCCTGCTAGATCAATAGCCGCATCGGGAATGGTGCTGTCCAGCCAGGTTTCAGTGAAAATCATGCACGAACAGTTATTAAAAGTCCGTCGAGTGGCGATCTGCAGTCGTATTTCATCCAGTTTGTAACGGATTGAACGGGCGTTGGAGAGGAATATGATCGGGAGTGGTGGTTTAAACGGACTAGTCTTTAGCCGTGCCCACAGGCCTCCCCGCCTGCCTCTCTTCTGCCTCTGCTCGCAACGTCTCCTCCTGCGGCTTGCTGTTGCGGGTAGCTCCGGGGGTTGCTTAACGATCTCCGGGGGGATGAGATACTCGGATGTTAGTTGAAGATCTCCACGGCTTAGTTGTAGTAGATCATCTCTGTTGTATTGAAGTAACCCCAGACTGTGTGAAATAATACACAGTACCACCAAAAGTGCAAAAGTGTAGGAGCTCCGGGCCGCTGCGTCTGTGCGCGCCGCCATCTTGTTACAAGAGCCGGATCTTTGACGTGAACGACGCGAGCCGGCTCCTTATCGCAAGCCGTGGTTTTTTTCTCTCTCTCACCCTCTCTGTCGCCCTTTTTTTCCTCTTTACTCGGGACACGAGCCTTGTGCTTTATGCTGGGAAGAGGCGGGAGGTGCGGTAGTTACACTCGCAGTAGCACAGGAACAGAGCGGAAGGGAAAGAGAGAAAGAGAGCCAGGGACAACGACGTCACATTAGTGGCTCTCCCTCTGTGGAAGAGGTTTTTTTCTCCTTTTCTTGTGTTGCAGGTCTGCCTCATGAGCCACAGCTGAGGTGTGTTCCAGCTCGTCAGCCACGGCATATAGTCTGCCATCCTAAACTGCCACACCCCTGCCACTTCCCCCATTTTTGCCAGAGCTGTGAGCTATCGTGTTTTGGGCAGCGGGCCTTAGTGTGTATGTGTGTGAGAACTTAAACTCTGTGACACTTTGGTTCTTTCTTTTATTGTAAGAAAAGGTGTGCCCTTATTGTGTTAATTAGTTCATCATTGTGGAAGCAGGTAGGGGTTCTCTGCCATTTTTGTTTCAACTGTTTTCTCCTTTTTTTGGTTAGACAGGGAGCTCAGCCATTGTATTTTGTTTTGGTTAGTGAGTACTTGGTTTGATTTCTAGCTAAAGGGGGTGTTTTGTTTGTTGTTTTGGCCTTGGAGACCCTGAAGAAAAGAGCTTCCCTGTGTTTATTTTTACTGTAGTAGTTTTGGGCAATAAATCACATTTGATAACATCTATTCTCCAGTAGTTCATGTGTTCTCTTTCACTTTGTGTTACCCCTCACTCCAGTCAACACTTCGTTTTTAAGTGGGGCGTAACATCATCCACAACTACAGGGAGTGCAGAATTATTAGGCAAATGAGTATTTTGTCCACATCATCCTCTTCATGGATGTTGTCTTACTCCAAGCTGTATAGGCTCGAAAGCCTACTACCAATTAAGCATATTAGGTGATGTGTATCTCTGTAATGAGAAGGGGTGTGGTCTAATGACATCAACACCCTATATCAGGTGTGCATAATTATTAGGCAACATCCGTTCTTTTGGCAAAATGAGTCAAAAGAAGGACTTGACAGGCTCAGAAAAGTCAAAAATAGTGAGATATCTTGCAGAGGGATGCAGCAGTCTCAAAATTGCAAAGCTTCTGAAGCGTGATCATCGAACAATCAAGCGTTTCATTCAAAATAGTCAACAGGGTCGCAAGAAGCGTGTGGAAAAACCAAGGCGCAAAATAACTGCCCATGAACTGAGAAAAGTCAAGCGTGCAGCTGCCAAGATGCCACCAGTTTGGCCATATTTCAGAGCTGCAACATCACTGGAGTGCCCAAAAGCACAAGGTGTGCAATACTCAGAGACATGGCCAAGGTAAGAAAGGCTGAAAGACGACCACCACTGAACAAGACACACAAGCTGAAACGTCAAGACTGGGCCAAGAAATATCTCAAGACTGGTTTTCCTAAGGTTTTATGGACTGATGAAATGAGAGTGAGTCTTGATGGGCCAGATGGATGGGCCCGTGGCTGGATTGGTAAAGGGCAGAGAGCTCCAGTCCCACTCAGATGCCAGCAAGGTGGAGGTGGAGTACTGGTTTGGGCTGGTATCATCAAAGATGAGCTTGTGGGGCCTTTTCGGGTTGAGGATGGAGTCAAGCTCAACTCCCAGTCCTACTGCCAGTTTCTGGAAGACACCTTCTTCAAGCAGTGGTACAGGAAGAAGTCTGCATCCTTCAAGAAAAACATGATTTCCATGCAGGACAATGCTCCATCACACGCGTCCAAGTACTCCACAGCGTGGCTGGCAAGAGAGGGTATAAAAGAAGAAAAACTAATGACATGGCCTCCTTGTTCACCTGATCTGAACCCCATTGAGAACCTGTGGTCCATCATCAAATGTGAGATTTACAAGGAGGGAAAACAGTACACCTCTCTGAACAGTGTCTGGGAGGCTGTGGTTGCTGCTGCACGCAATGTTGATGGTGAACAGATCAAAACACTGACAGAATCCATGGATGGCAGGCTTTTGAGTGTCCTTGCAAAGAAAGGTGGCTATATTGGTCGCTGATTTGTTTTTGTTTTGTTTTTGAAAGTCAGAAATGTATATTTGTGAATGTGGAGATGTTATATTGGTTTCACTGGTAAAAATAAATAATTGAAATGGGTATATATTTGTTTTTTGTTAAGTTGCCTAATAATTCTGCACAGTAATAGTCACCTGCACACACAGATATCCCCCTAAAATAGCTAAAACTGAAAACAAACTAAAACCACTTTTTTTTACATTAGTAATTCCTTTTGTGCATAATTTTATATTATTGTTAATAATAAATCAATTAAAGCAACAAAACCACCTGAAGAGCCAGTTTTAGTGAGCCGAGCCGAAATAGCCAGTTCTCTAAAAAGAGCCGGAAATCCCATCACTATGAGCTACGCATTTCACCGTCAACTTGGATGATAAGTATAGAAGATTCCATAGGTCCCTCATCCTTTTCATGTAACCCCTTCCGCCAGGGTTACTTGCATAGTAGCATTCCAACAAGGCCCCATTTTCATTTCTTAGGTTAAGTCTGATGCATGAAACAATACATTTTTAGACATACAGTAGGTTGTGATGGCCGCCGTTTTCTTTTTGAGTATTTATTACACGGCGTGCTGCGGGGAAAAGCCTGTTCTAACGTTTGAGTCTAAGGTTTATTTTTTAGCACCTGGCGGCTCTTTTTTGCTTCTCAGCCATAAATACTCTGCATACTTTTTCACATCATTCAGTTTATTTTGAAAAGTCTCAACAGGATCTTGAGCTTTATTGTGAAAGGTTTGTGGAAAATAAACAAGCAGACTTGCAATGTTTTTACCATTGTTGTTGCTAACGACAACGCATAAAAACAGGCACTTGTCCGTCCGTTGTGTGGTTATATTAAATATAAGAGAAAGAGAGAACTTTAAGAAATTAATATAGCCACTACAGTGACCATCAAAACAATATTGCCGTAAACGTTTATTTTGTGACACCACAAAACAAACGATAACGTAAAATGAAACTATAGATGTTTATATACCATCATCCGGTATATATCGTTATATCGAACAGCTCTACCCACCGATGCCTTCTTGTTTCAATAGCCCACTTCTCATCAGGGTGCCCTGGTTCCTCAAAACCTGATGTGGACCTTGTTGAGCGAAATAGAAGAGCCACCTTGGGAGAACAAGATTAAGCTGTTCCTCTAAAGGACAAAACTCACTCTTTCAAGGATGCCATTGTTCACATTTTCCATTATGAAAATAGGGATGCAAAACAGACCTAAATCTTTGAAAAGAACAGTGCATAAATCATGTTTCTATTGTCACACTAAGTGTCACAGTTTTTAAATTTTAGAGTTTAATAATCCACCGAAGAAGCAACTAAAATGGCACCTGCAATTTCTATATACAGTAGGTTAGCAGTTTATGTAAATAACATTTTAATTATCAACAGTATCAATCAGAATCCTGACCTTAGAATTTCCAGTGTGCAATATGAACTCATCACTCCAATGCACAGAAACTTCACTCCTGAGTCCCGTAGGTCATTGTTACTAAGATCCAGCTCTCTCAGACTAAAGTACTGGGAGCAGAGAACTGAGGACAGAACATCACAGCTTCTATCCGTGAGGTTGCACACACTCAATCTGAAGGACACACACAAAGAAAACACTAGCTTTACAGTGTATTGATAGTGGTAGTTTGTAGATTTGACGGTTCTAATCTTATTTTAGAACTGGCTGGAACTCTTATTGTCTTATTATAAATAGACCAGAGGTGTGGTAGTTTTTAGATACAATTAGCACTAATAAAACAACAATAAATGGATGAAGCTGACTTTTATTACTTGTTTTTTGAAAAACAAACAAAAGCTCTTTTGATCTGACCTCAGATTTTCCACTGTATAATGTTGAGTCTTTAGTCCACTGCAAAGAAGCTTCACTCCCGAATCCTGCAGATTATTATTACTTAGGTCCAGCTCTCTCAGACAACAGGATTGGGAGCTAAGAACCGATGAGAGAGCTCCACAGCTCCTCTCTGAGAGTTTACAGTGATTCAATCTAGAAAAAGAATGGCATGTGTTAAAATTAAATCACTTTAGATGAAGAAATCAAACATCAGTGTGGAGCACAAGTCTTTATTAACTTACAAATACATTTTAATCTGGAAAAACATTTAAAGATTTGGAATTGCACCAGTAACAACCTAATCATAACTCTATAATTAAATGTAAACCAGTAAGGACCTGGTTCATTTAGTAACTCTAGTTCAGCACCTGCAGGGCTACAGGCCCTGTTCATATTTCTAATTGTAAAATATACAATTACTGTTGCTAAATGGCAATCAAACCAATACTTTTTATTACATACTTGACCTTGTTTTAGCGTCTGAATTAATCCTTTATACTTGCTCGTTTAGCTTTTTCCTCTTAAGCCCTTCCTAAAATCCTACTTTCTTTTGATTAGCCAATTTAAGGATGCCTGCTAAAGGCACCACTCTGTCCTTTTGAACTACACCATGTCCACTACATGTGCATAGGTTGTGCAAACGGTAAAACCTTTATAGACAATTTCTGGTTTACAATTACCAATAAAATCTTCTCGCATCCATTTGTACATTTCAGAGCCTGATTCTGGAATATGATAGTGGACGTCGACAAATACAAAATCATTGCTTTCTTACTGAGGACTTCTTACTGCATTTAGTCTTTCAAATATGAAATTTATAAAAAAGTGTCCCTGTTTAAAGGGTGTGACAGCTAAATTATTTTGGAGAGAGAACACCAGGTCAGATCTGAGAGAATTAACAATACTCCTTCCAGAACACTGATTATGAATTTTGTTACCCACAGGGACAAACTGAAATCAAATCAATCTACACTGTATAAGTGGACAAAAACTGATTTCTAGGAATCAGTGAATAAGATTAATACGTGCTGACAGCAGGAAACCAAATGCAACATAATGACTAAGATTCAGTTCACCAGCAACTGAAGTACCTGGGTATATAAGTGACTGTGACATTTGAAAAGTGAAGTCATATCTTCAACTAAGCAGGGCACTGATCCTGAGAATTATCCTTTTTCTCAGGGTTGCGGAGTGGTTGGAGCCTGACCTAGTTACAGAAGGGAGAGAGGCAGGCTAAAGCTCTTGGAACTCTTACCCAGGGCTAACATGGAGATACCACCAACCATTTGCACTGACATTCAAACCTATGGGCAATTTAGAATTAACAGTTCACCTAACCCCACCTCTTTGGCCTGTGGGAGGAAGCCGGAGAACCGGGAGAAAACCCACAAAAACAACCAAAAATTAAAAAATGCATTGTAATCTGCATTTTGTAGTTTAAAAAATCATTTTAGAAATTAAGGTATGAATATATATGTACTTACAGAGCTTTGTTGGAGGCTTTGACCACTGGCAGCAGCCTCAGAAGAGCCTCCTCTGAAGCAGAGTATTTCTTCAGGTCAAACACATCCAGATCTTTTTCTGATGACAGTAACATGAAAACCAGAGCTGTCCACTGAGCAGGAGACAGTTTATCTGTGGAGAGACTTCCTGATCTCAGGGACTGTTGGATCTCCTCCACTAGAGAACGATCAGTCAGTTCATTCAGACAGTGGAACAGACTGATGCTTTCCTCTGCAGACAGCTTCTCACTGAGCTTCTCCTTGATGTACTCGACTGTTTCCTGATTGGTCTGTGAGCTACTTCCTGTCTGTGTCAGCAGGCCTCGTAGAAGAGTCTGACTGGTCTGCAGTGAAAGACCCAGGAGGAAGCGGAGGAACAAGTCCAGGTGTCCATTTGGACTCTGTAAAGCCTTGTTCACAGCACTCTGGTAGAAGTGTTTCTCTACAGATTCTCCTTTTTCAGACTTCTGGAAGGTTGTTTTTTGTTGTTCTTCCAGCAGATTGAGTCCAGAGTTGATGAAGGTCAGATGGACATGAAGAGCAGCCAGAAACTCCTGAACACTCAGATGGATGAAGCAGAACACCTTGTCCTGGTACAGTCCTCTCTCCTCTTTAAAGATCTGTGTGAACACTCCTGAGTACACCGAGGCTGCTCTGATATCGATGCCACACTCTGTCAGGTCTGATTCATAGAAGATCAGGTTTCCTTTCTGCAGCTGATCAAAAGCCAGTTTTCCCAGAGACTCAATCATCTTCCTGCTCTCTGGACTCCAGTGTGGATCTGTCTCAGCTCCTCCATCATATTTGATCTTCTTCACTTTGGCCTGAACCACCAGGAAGTGGATGTACATCTCAGTCAGGGTCTTGGGCAGTGGTCCCCCCTCTCTGGTTTTCAGCACATCCTCCAGAACTGTAGCAGTGATCCAGCAGAAGACTGGGATGTGGCACATGATGTGGAGGCTTCGTGATGTCTTGATGTGGGAGATGATCCTGCTGGCCTGCTCCTTATCTCTGAATCTCTTCCTGAAGTACTCCTCCTTCTGTGGGTCAGTGAACCCTCTGACCTCTGTCACCATGTCAACACAGTAAGGAGGGATCTGATTGGCTGCTGCAGGTCGTGTGGTTATCCAGAGGCGAGCAGAGGGAAGCAGTTTCCCCCTGATGAGGTTTATCAGCAGCACATCCACTGAGGTGGACTTTCTAGGGTCAGTTATGATTGTAGTTTTTTGGAAGTTCAGAGGAGGTCGACACTCATCCAGACCATCAAAGATGAACACAACCTGGAAGTCTTCAAAGCTGCAGATTCCTGCTTCTTTGGTTTCAGTAAAGAAGTGATGAACAAGTCCCACCAAGCTGAACTTTTCCTCTTTCAGCACATTCAGCTCTCTGAAAGTGAATGGAAATATGAACTGGATGTGCTGGTTGGCTTTGTCTTCAGCCCAGTCCAGGGTGTATTTCTGTGTTAAGACTGTTTTGCCAATGCCAGCCACTCCCTTTGTCAGCACTGTTCTAATTGGTTCATCTCTTCCAGGTGAGGCTTTAAAGATGTCTTCTTTTGTGATTGTTGTTTCTGGTCTGTCTGGTTTACTGGATGCTGTTTCAATCTGTCTGACCTCATGTTCATCATTGACCTCTGCAGTCCCTCCCTCTGTGATGTAGAGCTCTGTGTAGATCTGATTCAGGAGGGTTGGGTTCCCTGCTTTAGCGATCCCCTCGAAGACATACTGGAAGTTTTTCTTCAAGACAGACTTAAGATTATGTTGACAAACTGCACCATAGAGTTCTAAATGAAAAAAAGAAAATATTTTTAAAAAGTCAATATTACTTTTTAGTTTAGTTTTATGTTCTTGCCAACAAACTGAAGCGAAAAGTTCTGAATTATAATTTTTTTTTTTAAAAATGGTCATGTTTTACAAAGTGCTCATGATAGATTTGACCAAATAAAGAAATAATTACATTAAATTAAGTCTCTCTCTTGAGATATTAGCAAATTCTTATTCACCCAACTGCTTAAATCTTGATAGAAATCCTCTTACTGTTCTGCAGGCGATAAGCCAGCTCCTCCTGTTTCATTCTCCTAAGGAAGTCCAGTGTGATCTTCACAAAGGCCTCTCTGCTGCTCCTCCCCTGCTTATCATCCTCTCTCTGACTCTCTAAGCATTCTGGGTAATCTAGACCAAGAACCTTCTGGATCTTCTTCAGCTCATTCTTCACAAAAGTGATGATGTTGTCCTCCAGCAGCTGGAACAGAATGTGTTATGAATGATCCATTCCATGATCACACTAATACGTTTTAATTTTAAAAAACATCTTTTTCTCTCCGTTTTGGCCTTCTGTCTACACTGAGATGGTGTTTCTGGTCAAGGAAAACTGAGCTTTTTAAAAACACTCTCCAAAGTGGATACATTTGAAAACGCACTTTTTGTGTCGCAGTGTGTGCAAAAACAGAGGCTTTTAAAAACGATGACACATTTTACTCATATGATTCATTCATGTGACCAATTCAACGAGAAGGCATTGCTGTCTATATTTGCGCTCACTTTGCATCTTTGTACTTTTGTGCTACTCACAGCAACAACTTCAACTCATGATCAGTTCATTTAAAAAACTTGTTGATTTTCTTCGACATTTTGCCACAATGTTTCAAAGAGCCAGAAAGTAAATAAACAGCAGACAGAAATGACGCAGGTCGAATGACCTTATTTTTTAACGCATGCGCAGTACAGAACACAAGTGTTTTCAGTCATTTCAGTATGGATAAAAAACTTTTTGTAAAAAATTGAAAATGATAGTGTGGACGTGGAGCATTTTTAATTTATCCAGATTGCTGTAGACGTTACCCCAGTTAGACACTGAAATCATGCAGCCAAACATCAGATCCATGTTGGACACACTGGCAATCCACTGGTCTACAAAGAGCAGCATGGAGATGATTGTGAACACAATAGATGTAAAAGTAGTTGCTGTACATGTACAGACCATAAATATGGAGTCCAGGTCTGTTTGATGCTGCTGGGCAGACTGACCACTGGGAACCTCTGAGCTCTGCTGGTCCACTCTGTGGAGGAATTGTGGGAAGTAGTTCACATTGAGACATTTTTACTCGCCACACACACACACACACACACACCTCGACGTGAATGACAGCATTTGTTGGTTGTTGGAATTTTAGGTGATTTTACCACCTAAAAGATGTAGGCATAGTCACTTTTGCCTGAGTTTTCCTTTCAGATAATAAAATGATGAATAGGAAATCAAATATACAAATTATACTCAAGTGTTCTACCATTCTTAATCATGTTCATATTGCAGCTGGTTGTATATGATCCTAAATGATAACGCAGTGTCTTATCTACAGTCAGTACAAAACTATGTTACACTGAATAATGTGGAGCTGCAGTTGTAGCAGGAGTAGGCCTCAAAACAACTACACCAAACAACAAAAACTAGAATTCCAGCCTTACTCACAAAGCGAAACACAATGAGTACAACTGTATCCTTCAAGTGCTACACAACCTGCAGGCTGCTGAAGCAGAGCTGCACATTCACAGACTCACACCAACAACAGTAAGTATGAGCTACATTGGCTGTTGACTAGCCTCACTAAGAGTTACAAGAGATGACACTAAATCCACAAATTCTTTTATCTAAAGGTCACATACACAAAGCAGCTTTACAGAGGTCATCGTGACTACCACGTGCTGCCTTTGACAGCTGTTTGACACGTCAGCCATCTTACTCTAGAACTTCTCAGGTTGCTGTACACCTTAAAAGTTTGGCTAACTTTGACTTGTTTATCTGCAGTGGACTTCATCATCAGACCAAAGGCCAAACCAGTGTCAGTACACAAAATAACAGAGTGATGCTGGTCTATTTAACTTCTAGAAACTAAAGTCACTCTCCACTTTTCAGAAAATTCATTAAAAAAAAATAAAAGTCTAATCTGTTAAAATGTAGAAAGGAAAGTTTCCTCTCTGACTGACAGTGTTTGAGTCATTTTTGATGCTCTGAGTTTTATGAGGAAAATTTGTGCCACAAAGTTAGTGTTCCCTCTTCTAACTTCCAACAACATAAAGCACAACATGACTGATGGAAGAAAACATTCGCACGCGCATCACTTCCTGTTTGCTGAAGCGGATTTTCAGTTGTTTAGAAACCAAAAGCTTGTTTTTAAGAGACAGTTTAAAGGGGATTGAGGGAATGACGTGTTTGCACTGCAGTTTATATCAAACAACATCAAGCAGTTAAATCAAAGATTTCATGTTACTAACAGCTCACCTCTCTGCAGCAGACACAGGCTGATCTTTAAATTGAATGGGTTCACCCCTAGACCGTTCACTCCAAAAGGTCACACAGCTGGGTCCAGGTTCAGTTTGGATCCTGATAATTAAAGTTCAAATATTCAATCAAGGACTTGTCATTTTAGACATTATAATACTGACTTTAACTTGCATCTTTCTTGGTGACTGTTTTTTTTTTAAATCTATTAATGACATGATTCAACATAGTGTTTACACAGCTGGGTCCAGGTTCAAGTTCAGTAGGTCTCCTGTGGATCCTGTGAGAGAAGAATGTGCTTTTCATTTGCAGCCACAGAAGCTCATGAAGACTTAGAATACCTTCATCATCCCAAAGAGAAACTGCTTTGCAGCTGAGCATGAGCAGGAGGAAACTCCAAACTAAATTAAGAACAGAGCCCAACCCAGAGGTAAACACAGTCATTAAGACTGTGCATGACGACTGATTGACTACTGTGTGAGCAGCAGGAGTTTGAATGTTGGACCTGTTTTATAGAATAAAGGAATTCCTTGCTTAGTGACTTCCTTTGACCAGGAAACAACATCAAGCAGTTCATTTAAGTCAGACATCAAAGACTTTATGTTTATAACAGCTCACCTCTCTGCAGGAGACGCCTGCTTGACTTTAAAATGAATGTAGCGATCATTAGATGAGTCACTCTTACAGGACGCAGAGCTGGGTGGAGGTCCAGGCTGGTTCCTGTGAATAATGATGGAGCAGTGATGTGAGTGCTGAGCTGTGACATGGAGAAGAGTCATGGACAGTTAGAGATGGTCATCTCACCTCTGAGCTTTGGTCTGGCTCTCATGTTCCCCACACAGAGTGCTTTTAGAGGGAGGGACTCCCTCCTCTCTGTCCTCACACTGATCCATGCTGCTCAGCTCACACACACTTTCTACCTGCAGAGGAAACAAATCATTCACGTGCACATCAACTACTAAGATCAGGTGACTTCAAAGTGCAGTAAGTCATTCATTTGATGTGTTTGAAAACTTACCTTGGGATTTAGTGTATTGGGTGTAAAACTCAAAGTTAAAGTGGTGGGTGGGCTCATTTTGACAGAATATATAATATTTCATGAATGAATTAAATGCAGAGTGTAGACTTTCATTTATAGCATCTACACTGATGATAAAATTACCTAGTATGATTATTTTATCTGAACTCAGCACTGAATCAGATTAAAAACTGAGGAACAGCCAGGTGGACAATAGATTAAAAAAAAATTATTTGTTGAGTTACATAGTCAGGGTGAAAAATGCAAAAAAGTCAAGCTTTCAAATGGTGTACCCAAGTATTTGTAGAGTAATCAATATGCTGATCAGTTATTAAATAGTTTAATAACTAAAGAATCAGGCTTTCAAAGTGTTCAACCTCTTTGAATAAAAAGAATAATAAATAAAACATGTCAATTATAATAGCATTAATATAACAAAAATATAAGTAAAACTATTTGATGCCATAAAAGCTAAACAGTCACTGTAGCTATCAACACTTACTACAGCTACAAGCCAATATTATTTAGAAAAATCAATACATTGTGTTTATTATTATAGGGCAATAATAAATATTAAAAAGAAATAAAATGAACTGTTTAATACTTTACATTAACTATTTTAATAATTTAAATGTACAAAAAGTGTTTAATTCATAATAAATGTTTTAAAGCTAAATGTCCTCTTTTCTTCCCTTTTTAAAAAAAAAAAAAAAAGTCTCTCAGCCTAAGTTTCAGTTTTCTATTTTAATGGCCTGTGGAACAAAATGAGTACAAATGGTAAAAATTGTAAATGGTCTGTATTTGTATAGCACTTTACTACTCCCTAAGGACCCCAAAGCACTTGGCTACACCAAATCCTTTATACATGAATACAGTTTAATTAATATCATATTTTATTTATATTACACATGAATGTAACCTGCCAAATAATATAACCAAACACTTGAAATAAATATATCGAGAACACCCCATGCCCCCCGTAGACTAAGCCCTGCTTACTGCAGGTATCACTGCCACATAAAGTACCATGAGGTAGATCTTAAACATGATGCTATGCTGCTGTCTCCAAAAGTTGATTCGGTTCATCTGGACTGGGAGGTCAGTTCTTTAATCATAATTATGCAAATTCTCATGACCATTGATCAACAACCACTGACCAAAACCCATTGATCAAAGACCACTGATCAATCGCCATGAGGACCATTTGATGGGTGAAACTGGGGAGCCCATGGCACACCCATGTGCCAGGAGTCTAGCCGTCCATCTAAACAAAAGGCACTTAGACTAAAACTGACATAGATATGTTTATCCTGCCATAAAACAAAAAAACAGGTACGGCCTCTCCCATGCTCCCTGGATGTGGGTGTGAATGCCAGAGCACTCTGGAATGCACACAAAGTCTTTGCAGCCTATAAGGATCAAACCTCTACCAACATGACGTTGATTATAAAACTCTAAGCATATATGAGTAGATATTTCTACGCATAAATGACAATCAACAATACAGATCTAACAACAACACTACATCCAGATGAACAGAATTACCCATATGGAAAAGATATAGTAAAAACTTATATATGATTTACTCATGAAAGTGGCCACTTTCTCATTACTTTCATATATTGTTTTAGTAAGTATCCAAAACATACAAGTTTCATTATATAATTTTTCAAGGGATCTTATATCTGTTTTCACTCTTATATGCTTTTCATACAAGTTTCACACAAGACAGATACAAACTTTATAAGATTTATATATCTTTTTCATATGGGTAATTTTGGGAGATTTACTTTCCTGGATGATTGAGATGAATGCATGAAGGTGATACTGCTGTGCTCGGTTCATGACAAGTATTTGAGTCCAGACTTGCTGTGTGTTGTATTTAGAAAGAAACAAGCTGCTATCTGGAACGAGTCAGTGCTCTGCTTCTGATGGAAAAAGGGGTGATGAAATAATGGGTGATGCAGAGGAGGGGGATTTTGACAAAGAAAGTATAGTATAGAGATGGACCGATCCAATATTACGTATCGGTATCGGTCCGATACTGACCTAAATTACTGGATCGGATATCGGTGAGAAATAAAAGACGTAATCCAATCCATTAAATATATATATAAAAAATAAATAAATAAATCACAAAACTTGCAACACAGCGTAACTCGGCTCATAACCGTCACACGTCGCAGCAGTGTGGTCACGTGATAGAGCAGCTGCGTGTATTTGGAGCCTCGCTACCAAACCAGTATTTCATCTCCAAGGAAGTGATCCCAGAGAGAAGTAAAGCAAGTGTGTAAGTTCATCTCTGAGTGTTTGTAAAGCGTTCCCATGTTAAGCTTAACAACCGATATATGGAGCGACTGCCCCTCTCTCCGTCTCCTGCTGATACTTCAATTGTGAAACTGATTAATGATCAGCTGATCGGCTTTTCTGTCGTCTCTCTTCTTTGTTTTTGGCCCACTTTGCACCAGAAAGAGGAAACCAGCGGCTGAACAACAGCAGCACGTTTAAGCTTGATAAGCTGTTGTTAGAACTTATTTAATATTACTTTCTACACCAGGATCTTTTTCTACGTAGCTGATGCTGGTAACTGTGCAGGGGCGGATCTAGCAAAGTTTAGCCAGGGGGGCCGATAGGGCACGAACAGGGCAAAGGGGCACAAAGACATACTTTTCTTTCTTATTCTCATTTAAAATGTCTGGCTTTTAACCCTCTGGGGTCCAGGGTATAATTGGTCGTTTTTGACTACGTTTGATTTTACCTCTATATCTCACCTTTAAAATATGTTTATCTTGCCTTGTTTGGTATCATTATTTTCAGCACAACCTCAAATATCTGAATTTTCTTTTTCATTTTAGTATACTATATTAGCACAGTTGATCTAAATTCAGACAAAAAATTCAAAATCAGAGTAGAAAAAAGTTATATTTTTTACTGTAAAACCCACAAAAATGTTTAACGAATCATTTTCATAAATTGAAATGCAAATAGAAATTGTACATTTCTAAAAGAATATGCACAAGTTTTGCAAACAACAAAGTTATATGGTACTATTTACCTAAAAATGCAGCCAAGGCCTCGGGCGTTTTTTTATATAACCATTTAAATCTATTTACAGAACAATCAGCTGGGCTGCATCAAAGAAGGCACACAAATTATTTGTGCCAGTCCAAAAGAAGGTAGTTTGTGTTCAGTATAAGACAGAGGAGAACAGCACAGGCCTAAACCCTGCAGGTCTGACAGCAGGAGGAGCATCAGTCCAGTTTTTCATGTGGGAACAGCGTTTACACTGGAATCTGCCTTTGACGGCGTTTTTAGAGCAAATGTGACATTCAGCAGTATAACTGACACACAACACAAAACAATAACTACACAACAGACTAACTACAGCCTCCAAACACGCCACACGTCACTAATGTGTGACATATGAAAACTCGCTCTCTCTCTTTCTTTCGCTCGTCCGCTTTCCTTCTCAGGTGTCACTCCTAAAAACTTCCCCTTCTCCCTAAACAACTGATAAGGCCTAAACTGCCTTATCAGTTTTTTGATTGGCTGACATGGTAAACTCTAACACCAATAGGGAAGGGGTGTTTTTTCTTTTTTCACTCACAATCGGAGAGTGTTTGCTAGCGCTGTCTGTAGAAAACACCATTTTTACCGTCCTTCCCGCTCTAAATACCGCTGTTTTATTAAAAAAAAAAAAAAAAACATTGCGTGTATGTTTTATCATAACTCTGGTTTTACGTGGCCCATCGACACAATTCAAAAACTAGTATATAGTTTGAAGTCTGCACTTTCGACCCGAGTTGAAATGGAGAATAGCTTTAGTGTTGTTGTTTATTTAAACTTGAATATGAACTTATACAAAATGCAGCAAGATATTAAAAAAATTTTTATTGATTAAATAATAAATAAATATTAAAAAACACTATATCGGATTCATATCGGTCTCAGCAGATATCCAAATTTATGATATCGGTATTGGTATCGGACATAAAAAAGTGGTATCGTGCCATTTCTAGTATAGAATATAAGCATTCCTGACCATATTTACTCCAACTCACTTTTCAGAAACAACAAATACTCCAAACACTTTAAGAAAAAAAGTGTCTCTCGCTAAGGCAGAAAAAAATGTTTCTTTGATGAAACAAAGCAGAGCTCCACTAACAACTTTTCCTTTATCGAAAAGCAGCTTTTTTACTGTCTGTGTACAAACCAATCTTTATTTTAAACATAGCTTCTCAAAGCTCAACCCAAATACAGAAAAACATCATTGTCTCTCTCACACTGTGTGACTCACACCTGAACAATAAGGTTGTGTCACACCTGCCCTGCAGCTAAACTGCTCATGTGAGTTTGACTGTAAATAATAGTGGTCATATGATTTACAAGGAGAACAGGCCATGCCAAGTGTCTTCCTTGTCTGTGCCCGTCAGCATGGGACCAACTTCTCCAACTTCTCCTGTTATCAGATTTGTGAGCAGCAGCAGAAACAGAAACATAAAACCGTTTGATTCCAGTCAATCAACAACCAATAATCAAGTTTGAAGACAAACAGTGATCAAAGTTTGTCCTGGAATTGGAAGTGAACAACTGATCCAAACATCACAGAGCACAAAAAAGAAACAGTCAACCTGCTGAACTAGGAAACAAAGCAAACTTACAGTTTCTTCAAGTACACACACCAAGAACAAGCTCCACTCCACACCTGGACACTAAACACGGACACACAGGTGAGCTGCTTACTGGAAGGAGGCGGGACTTAATGCCTAAAGAGTGTGAGAGGGTCACACCTTCATGTGCAGGTTTACAAATATGTCATCTGACTGCTCAGACTGAACCTGTTTACCTGGTTAAAACCTGTAAAACTGGGTTTTCTGAGCTTCCTGCTTGAAAATGACATGTAGAAAATGAATTTAGTATTTTTTTTTCTTACAATCTGACTAAACTAAATTTAAAAGTAGAATGGGAGGCAGAGCCTTCAGTTTTCAGGCCCCTCTTCTGTGGAACCAGCTTCCAGTTTGGATTCGGGAGACAGACACTATCTCTACTTTCAAGATTAGGCTTAAAACTTTCCTTTTTGCTAAAGCATATAGTTAGGGCTGGACCAGGTGACCCTGAATCCTCCCTTAGTTATGCTGCAATAGACACAGGCTGCCGGGGGATTCCCATGATGCATTGAGTTTTTCCTTTCCAGTCACCTTTCTCACTCACTATGTATTAATAGACCTCTCTGCATTGAATCATATCTGTTATTAACCTCTGTCTCTCTTCCACAGCATGTCTTTATCCTGTCTTCCTTCTCTCACCCCAACCGGTCGCAGCACATGGCCCCGCCCCTCCCTGAGCCTGGTTCTGCTGGAGGTTTCTTCCTGTTAAAAGGGAGTTTTTCCTTCCCACTGTCACCAAAGTGCTTGCTCATAGGGGGTCATATGATTGTTGGGTTTTTCTCTGTATCTATGAAGCGCCTTGAGGCGACTTTTGTTGTGATTTGGCGCTATATAAATAAAATTGAATTGAACTGAATTAAACAATCTTGGCATCAAAATAAAGCTAACACTTGTGAGATTTGATCAGAGGTGTAAATACTACAGCAGATGTGACTGTGTCAGAGTTCCTGAGGCTGCAACATAAAACTATTGTAGATTTTCTTCAACTAAGTTATTTTTTATTTTATTTTATTTAACAAGTAGGGTGACCATATTTAATTTCCAAAGGAAGAATACACTTGGCCCAGTCATAATGAACTTTAATTATACTGTTTGCTTAAAGAAGTTTTTAATATAAAAATGATGCTTTCTCTGTACGGTTAATGAATCGTGAAATTTAAAAAAAAAAAACGTCTTATAGGCTTTTCAAGTCAACAAGTTAAAAAAAGAAGACTTTTGGTCACCAATATATAGCCACTTTGAAAATATGATTCACTTCCCATTTAACCAGGAATCAACATGTGAACATTATCTGTGCAAGTAATGATGCTGCTGAAGTGAAACCATGGAAAATTACAGCACTGTTAATGACTACATAGCCATTTGGCACATTTTGCCAATGTGATGGTGTGATGCATTTTGTAATGGTGATTTATTATGTCAGAATCAGAATACATTATTGATCTCTCGCTCTCTCTTTACTAGTCCCCCCTAGGGACCCCAAAGCGCTTTACACACCCAGTCATCCACCCATTCACACACACATTCACACACTGGTGGAGGCAAGCTACAGTTGTAGCCACAGCTGC
This sequence comes from Maylandia zebra, assembly GCF_041146795.1. Classification (NCBI taxonomy): domain Eukaryota; kingdom Metazoa; phylum Chordata; class Actinopteri; order Cichliformes; family Cichlidae; genus Maylandia; species Maylandia zebra. The sequence goes on along the minus strand of NW_027490031.1, from coordinate 2,114,138 downwards.
CCTGAAGAAGTAACTATATAATTAATTGCCCAGCACTGGTCATTATAGACTGTATTTTGCAGACAGAGTTACAGGACTCTTTCCCAGACCACAGACTCATAATACAAGTCAGAGCTTTATTAAGAAAAAATAAAAAGGAATGAAAGAAAAAAAAGATGCGTTTTCAAAATTGGAATTGGAAACATAAATGTAAATGCTGTAATTTGATTATTTTAATGAACCATGTAACTTGGATGGATTCGATGCTGGCCCGACGACAGTGCACACCTCTGCTGTTGCTCACCCTGGTCCAAGGGATCGCTCAGAGAGTTTGTGTGTTTGCTCAGACACATGAAAAATTAGAGGGAACATTGGTTGGTGCCAACCTGCAATAGAAATGTGAGATTAACTAAATATTTAGAATTGTGTGATTTGAAATGTAAATAGATGCTGTGTTACTGTAGGTGACAATATGTCATGATATTGTATATATTATATGTTTGTTACGTCTCCTCGAGGGCAGGAGGGGATAACACAACAACTCCGGAAACTCGGTACAGGTGTTATGAAAAAGGTTTAATGGCAGCGCTCTCACAAAATAAATAACCTAGATTCAAACAACAAATGTGGGGGAGAAAGGGACAGTTAGGTTGTGCCAAAAAAACACCAAAAAGACAAAACCAAAACTTAGCTGAGCTATTATCCTAGAAAAGCAACAAACAGGAGAGAAAGACCCTAAACCTCAACTTAAAACAAGCTCAAAATTACATGGGTGGCACCAACCTACTTACCTAGTGTTTCTAACAAAAAGACTCTATGTGAGTAAGTGTATGGGGTCCCCAAACTTACCTAGACCACTTTACTCTAGTGATGGGACGTTCTGTATCGAGGCTTCGGAGCGTGTGTCGAGTAATGGAGGGGGCGTTTCCGCGAAGCGCGTATCGAGGCTTGCTTCATTTATGGGAGGAGCTGAAAATGATGACGTCCGAAGCCTCGCTGCCCGGCTGTACCACGTGACTGGTTCATGAAGTGGTTCGAACTTTGCCGCGAGATATGACAGCGATATAAACCCCTCAGACTTCATTCAAAAATGTGGGTGTTTGATGGAGAGTTGCGGTTAGTGAGAGTTTGGAGACAGTTTGGAGGTTTATGAGAGTGAGGAGAGAAAGTCAGGAGAGAATGGAGCCAGCTAAGAAGAGGAGGATGTCCTCCCCTGTGTGGGAACATTTTGATCTTATTCCTCCCAACAAGGTATGTAAATTTCTACAGAAGATGTATTTTCATGATACTGATGGTGCAATACAATTTATGTTGAGCTGTCTTGACTTTTGTACAAGGTGAAGTGTTTGCTATGTGCCAGGGAGCTGGGATATGACAACAACACCTCATCCATGCTTAGGCACTACAGAGCTTTGCATGAGAATAAGGGGGACACCGATTGTGGAGCAAGACCAGGTGAGCCATCAAATGCAATGATAATATAGGATGCAGTAATGTTACTAAATGATATAACAATATTATACAACTGTTATAAGTTACGTGTGTGATATTTATATTTGTGCTTTATCTTTATTGTCTTTCCTCAGGAGAACAATCTCAAATAGATGAAGACCTGGTTAGCATGGTGATTGAGGACTCACAGCCAGTTAGCATTGTGGAGGACAAAGGATTCAAAAGATTTGTTAAATCATTAAATCCTAGCTATGTTCTCCCCACTAAAAAGGTCATAAAAGCAGTGAAAATTTAGTTTTTACAGAATAAAATGTGAACAGGCAGGACTGAGGCTCAGTGTGTAGCTGTCCATACCTCAACGTTACAAAAGCACAACTACTGTCCACACCCCAACCACACCTCACCTCACAGTAAATGATCATTTCCATTTCAAGCATTTCCAAATAATCATTTCCCATACTGCCACTATAAATATACACAGTGTACTGCTATCACTACAATATACATGTTTTACACACTCCTTTTGTTGTTGACATTTACAGGCTGTGTGCAAAATGCCACACTCTTCAAATTCATGCCAGCTATTATTTTTACGTCCAGTAGGTGTCCTGCTAGAGCAAATGAAGCTTCAAGAAGCTTTGCGTTGGGGTGAACCAATTGGATGAAAAGCTTCAGTGCTTCATGGGGCTTCATCTGCCCATCACTACTTTACTCCCACCACAATCATCAAACAAAAGACAGCCTGCAGAGAACCATCACACATGTCCCAAACAATTCAAAGGCAGGAAGAGAGCCACACCCAGCCACAGGTGAGTCTCCTTATCAAGGTGTGCACTCCTTGATTGCCCAATCAGGGCATCCCTCCTCTAATTAGTTGGACGTCCCCAGATTGACATCAGCCTGCAGTCTGTGACCTAAGGGAACGGCAAACAAAAGGAGAGGGAAAGAAAACATGCAGCCTGCAGACATGTAACAATGTTACACACACATAACATAACATAATGTAATGTCTTCATATTTCTGGCAGGTGATTGTGGGAAAACGTGATTAACATATTTTTCTTGTTTGTGGATGAAAAAAGTAACGCTTATCAGGCTAAATAATTACTCGTCCTGTATCGACAGACAGAAGAGGGTCCCAGGGCCCAGGTCCATATCAGTACTGTGTGGCTACTACTGGCATGTCCATCGAACTGGAGGTACTCCTGGAAAGTTGAGAAAGTCTCTATATTGATACAAAAATGTGACACAACAATTTCAGATAGAAAATAGTGTGAGTGGTGAGAGAAAGATTTTTTTGTGTGTGTGTATTGTTGAGAATGTTCAGAAAAAACGGCAATTATAGATTAGAAAAAAATGGACAACAGTCATTCACAGTTATAGTTTAATGACTTTTCAAATGTCGAGTGTTTATATGAAAATAATTGTAATAAAGAGTTGGAAATACATACATACAACAGTCTCAAGTTTATTACATAAAACTGAAAAGCATGATAAATACAACAATCTATAATTCAATTTTATTTAATTTCATTTTATTTTATCTATACAGCGCCAAATCACAACAACAGTCACTTCAAATTGTAAAGTAGGACTTACAATAATACATGTAAAGAAAAACCCAACAATCATTTTACCCCCTATAAGCAAGCACTTTGGTGACAGTGAAAAGGAAAAAAACCTCAAGCAGTATCAGGCCCAGGGGCAGCCTGATAGTTAAACTTAGTTTTTGCACTTGGTAAAGCAGAGATGCTGATCATTTTATTAAACATGAAAGAATTTAGACAGTTTTGAACTCTTAGTGATGCAACAGTGTTTTTTCAACTTTAGAACTGGAAGCAGAGTTTGGACCCGGATGGATCCTCGAGGCTCCTCACTATGATAGCCATAATGATTCATCAAGGTGTGCATCTTCGTAGCTTACCAAAGTCGAACTTTTTTTGAAAGATTTTTTAGCGCCGTGTACCACATAAAATCGGTTGGGGTCAGTAAGCACAACCAGAATTCATGCTCAAGGCACACCAGATTATAAGACGTGCTGTGGATTTCTGAGAAAATGAAAGAATTTTAAGTGGGCCTTATATAGTTTCAAATGAGGACTGAAGCCTTTGCTGTTTATTAGATCAGCCGCATGTATTATGATCTCTCAATACAATCATATTCTGGCTATAACTGCACTTAAAATCTATTGAGCCAATCATTTCGGCTTATATAGCCGAAACATTTTCAAATGATGACCTTCCAACAATGAGTGAAACAGTAAGAGCATGTAGAGAGTGTGGAAACATCCCATTAAGAAAGAGAAATCAACTTTGTTTCAATGAGCTCAGACTTGTTGAAAATGCAGAGGAGCTGGTTGTGAACTGAGCTTCACAGAAACACAGCATATTGATATTCACTTTGAAGCTTTGAGTGGAAAAAGACAGAAAAAACAACATGTGGATCCTGTAATAATGGGAGCTTCCATCTTTAAAGGACTGAAGAGGAAGAAGTTTACAAGGAATCATTTAGAACAGTTTCAAACATCAACTGACTGAATGTATGAATCTGAAAATGTGTTTCTGAGCATAAGAGACAGACATGAACAGACTGAACTATCTGTTCAACAGTCAGAGTGTTTCTCTAACAAGAGACACTCTTTACACTCCACTCAGCACAGAGTCACTGAGGAATCAGAACTATCAGGCCAGAGTGTAAACCCAGGATAAAGAGTTTCAGTGAATGTGGTGTTGAAGGTGTGGAGGTGGATCAGAGTGTCAGAGGAGACTCTGTAGAAGGACAGAGTGCCAGCAGGACAGTCCACATACACTGCTACTCTGTTAGAGACAGAGGAGGAGGAGGAGGAGATGGATGTTCTTTTTCCATTATACCAGACAGAACGAGGACCATCATCAGAGCAGCTCAGACTCCAGGACTGATCATTGCATCCAAACCTACAGTCTTTACTGCCTCCTTTCCTTCTGATTCTTTTGTAACTCACTGATATAAAAATGTGTCCTCTCCACTCGACCTCCCAGTAGCAGAGGCCAGTCAGACCATTTCTACAAAGCAGCTGAGGATAAAAATCAAATCTGTCTGGATGATCAGGATATGACTGAACCTCCTTGTCATATGTCACCTTCCTGTTGTTGTTAGACAGTTTGAGGTTTGTGTTCACTGTGTTTGTGTCGATTGTGAGTTGACAGGAATCTGATGGAGAGAACAAACAATCCAGCTGCAGTTATTGATCCATCATCTGTTCATTGATTGACACTTTGATGATGACAGTCAGGATGAGTGATGTGACAGTTTGAAGATGGTTGAATGTGTGTTGCTTTGTTTTCATCAATCACATTAAAAACACACTTACACTTTCTCAGACCTGGTCTCAACCATTGGCCCCCAGCAGGCTCCACCCTGAAAGGAGAAAGGAAAGAAAGGAGACCAGATCAGACCAGCACAGTCTCTTTCAGCATGCACACATGGACACTGCATCGCTCTCATACACATACTGTTAGACACTAATAAAGGAACACTCCTACATTTTCATTGTCGTCATTATCTTTATATTCCTCTTCTGTTTAGCTAAAAAGAACACCTCCTTGCCTTTGCTGCCAGCTGTTTTCTTCTCTTAGTGTCAGTGTGGTTACTGTAGATGACCTCTGACCTTTGAGTGAGTGCAGCATTTTAATGTGTTTTAATACTACCTGAAACCTGTTCATCTTGTGATTTGTCCACATGCACACAGAGAAATTTCTGCCTCTTTCATGATATTCCAATCAGCACATTAGAAACTATTATCAGCTATCTGTCTACATTTGTGTGACTGGGATAAAGAGAGATTGAAGTGAAGGGGTAAAGTGTCTTAATATATGTCTTAACATTAAAAATGATCAAAGTCCCAAAAAATTGGTTTTCCCTAACCCTAATAAAAAAGCATTTTCATTCTTAATGAAATATAAATAAAATGACAAGTTTGATCATCATGAGAAATGTTTGAGTAGTAAAATGGACCGTTCTAATATCTGAATTTTGTGTTTTCAGACATGATACAGCTTCAGGCTTTTCCACTTGTGTGGAGGAAAGTAGGAAGATAAGAACTATATCCCCAAGTTATCATACTCCAAATGGACCATGTTCAGCATCTCCATTGCCGAAGCTGCTGCACTGAGTTGCGGCCGGAAGGTGTTTGGTTTCTGTCGTGGTGGTAACCCCCCAACCAAATGTTGGACACCAGACGTGAAGAAGGAGTCCTATCAGGCTTGGTTGGCCTGTGGGACTTCGGAGGCAGCTGACAGGTAACGGCAGTCCAAGCTGAACGCGGCATGAGCAGTGGCTCAAGCAAAAACACAGATGTTGGAGGAGCTCGGAGAGGCCAAGGAAAAAGACTTTCGGACTGCCTCACAAAAATTCTGGCAACCCATCAAGTGACTCGGGAGTGGAAAGCGGTGCTCTACCTGCACTGTGTATAGGTGGACCGCTGCTGACTTAGACTGAGAAAATTGTCGGGCGGTGGAAGGAATACTTCGAGGACGTCCTTAATTCCACTGGCACGTCTTCTGTGGAGGAAGAAGAGTCTTGGGATGACCCCCCCCCCAACCTCTGGGGGTGAGGTCACAGAAGGCAGTTAAACAACTCCTTGGTGGCAGTTGTGGCTGAGGTGAGGCTCTGGATGTTGTAGGGCTGTCCTGCCTGACATGCCTCTGCAATGTTGCGTGGAGATCAGGGGCAGAACCCCTTGACTGGCAGACCAGGGCGGTGGTCCCCATTTTTAAGAAGGGAGACCAGAGGATGTGTTCCAACTACAGGTGATCACACTCCTCAGCCTCCCTGGGAAAGTCTATGCCAATGTGTGAGAAAGGAGAGTCTGTCTGTTAGTCAAACCTCAGACACAGGAGGAACAATGCAGTTTTCTTGATACTGCAGGTACTTGAGGGCGCATGGAAGTCTGCCCAACCAGCCTGTTTGTGTTTTGTGGACTTCGACAAGGCATTCAACCGTGTCCCTTGGTGTTTTCTGTGGGAGGTGCAGCTGGGGTGTCTGGCCCATTGCTACGGGCCATTCGATCCCTATACAACTGTTGCCAGAGCTTGGTTTGCATAGCTGGCAATAAGCCAATAAGCAACAATAGAGGCCAGTGTAAAACTATACCAGCACACTGCACATATGGCAACTGCCATATTATAATGTTGCAAGCAATCCCAAACTCCTGTCTTCTGTACTCCAATGTGCAGTAAGAAATCTATTATCCTCAACAGTTCTTTCCAGGAACATCATCTGAACAATTTTCAGTATAAACTGGCTGGTCCTGTCATAACTTTTTCTGGCATCACATGTTGCACAAATCTTTAAGCCACATTTAAACTGTTTGCTTGTCATATACTGTTTGTGTGTTTCTCCAGATATCACAGGATGTCTGATTCTTGATATGGAACTCATTTTCTGCATGAATCAACAAAAAGGCTAAGTTAAGGAGAGAGGAAATGTTTTTTAACAATTTCTCCTTTTTCAGGAGGGTTTTTGCATACCTGAGAGCTTCCAGTCTCTTGTGTAGTTGCTTCTCTTCAGGGAACCGGTGCTTAATTCCTGTAAATGCATCTTAAATCATAATTGGTCCATTAAACATTTGACAATGTTCTAACTAGCAAATCAAATCAATTCATGTTACTTTAGCAGTATGAGGGCTCTGGTCCCCCACAAGCATTGTGTTTTTTGGGCCTGTTGCAGTCTTAACCTAATTCTATCTGTAATTTTTGTTTTGTCAAATGACTATCAATGTGATGGCCATCATCATGACTACATATTACTAACACGAGTTAGTCATCCTGTTTCATTCTAAAAAATTAACCCAGTCAATCAACAACAACAACAAACTTTATTTATATAGCACATTTAAAAACCAGTGGTGTACCAAAGTGCTTAACATGCAAGAGGGTAAGATGAAGTAACAAGGAAGGATGAGGGCTATGGCAAGGTACCAAAATGTGCTAGCAGGTTGAATGGAATTAAAACACACGAAGGCAAAAGAATTGCATATAAAAGCATAAAAGAAGGCTAAGTGTAGAGGATAAAACAGACAATTTTTTTATTTTTTTATTTATTTATTTATTTTTGTCCCGTTTGGATCTATAGCCATCAGAATTGTTGTCTTAAGGCCAAGAAAGATGCCAAGCGGATTTATTTTATCAAGTGGATCATCGTGGCCTTGCCATATTGGTCCATTTGATTGACCTTTATTATAATTATGAGTTTTTTATTTTCAGTTGTTACAAACGGGACAGACATGACTGTGGGATAGGACAGGGGGAAAGAATGAAAGAGAGGGAGAGAAAGAAAACCAAAGGGGAGAAGAGACAGTGAGAAGGGGGGGAAGAGAGAAAAAACAAACAAACAAACAAAAAAAACAAAACTCCTGGGTCACCTGTATGGAGAGAAAAAAAAACAGAAGAGAAAGCAAACAACAAAGAGCAACATAATAAGAAAGAAAAAAAAGCACCATCACAATAAACTAGCTAGCAATAGATATCAATAGTTACTAAATAATAAACGATATTGTGCAGCACGCAAGATAGACAGCGCACAATGTGCTTTGAGGCAGCAGCCAAGAAAGCTGTAGTCCACGTCTGTGAATACCCGTGTGTACACCTGTGTGCATACCTGTGTGGATCAGCATGCTTGCATTCCAAAGGTTTCTCCATGTAATGATCTGCTAGGGAGTGTGGGGGAGCCACAGCCCCGTCCTTTATGGTATCAAGCAGGTATGGAGGAGATCAAAACTCCAGACATCCAGAGGCCCCCAGAGCACAAGAGACCAAGGAAGACCCACAGAGGGGCAGCCGCGCCACTGTTCTAGTAAGAGCTGAGGAGAGTCCCAGATGAGGGCTCATTCAGCAGCCGCGGAGCAGAAGCCAGGGGGAGCTGCAGTGACCTGCCCGTGAGCTCCGCCGGCAGCCAGCTGTGCCTGAGTGACCGAGCCCCAGGCCGAGAGGCCGGGGGCACCCCACCTCCGAAATGGCCCGAGCGAGCCCCAATAAGCGGCCGCCAAGGAGTGAGCCGGTGTGTACCCGGACGCCCACCCCCAGACACAAAGAACCACCAACGCACCGACACCTGAGGGAGTCCGCCACCGGCAGGGGAAGTGGTGGTGGGTGGAGATAGGCCTCCAAACCTTGGAGGGCCTGAGATGTCCCCAGAGAGGTGGCGTCTGATACCCAACCTGACATATAGACACAGACATACAGGCACACACAGACACAAACATCCATTCCCACCCTCATGCTCTCATATGCACTTACACCACACTCAACCGACGTGGAGACAGACATAAAGAGACGCTGTACACACAATCACACTCCCCAAGCGTACTCTACCAACCGGGTCTAGGTACCCCTGCCCCTGGAGGGGGGAACTGCACCCAGACCCAGGTGGTGTTACCCTTTTCCCTGCGGTGGGGAGAGGCAGACCGCCCCGACTCCGCAGCAGCAGGGAGGCCCCACACCCCAGACCCCAGTCGGACGGCCAACTCCTCCTAGCCCCCCCGCTCCAGCAGGCCGCAGAGAACGGGGGTGAGAGAAGACTCCAAACCTCCCTCCACCCGCTCATTGTAGTGTTGATGTATGTGTGTTCTAAGGTGCAATTAAAACCCAGGAGGGCATGGAACTACCTGCCAGAGAGCAGCAGGTAAGCGCATAGTCCCTCCTGCTAGCCCTCAATGTCTACGTGTATTTAAAATTGAGAGGTGGGCAACGATGCCAGGGGTGAGGTGTACACCTTGATGGTAACTTGGACTCCGTGTATCGTGCCCACCCCCAAGATCCTATATGTATGTGTAATGAGGGTGTGAGTAATGTGAATGTCTAAGTTGTGGGATAAAATTGAGGCAGAGGCAGCCAGAAGGGGACAGAGGGGGGGGTAGCCTCCTCTGCACCCTGGTGACATACCCCTACTCCAAGGCCCTGTCAAGTCAAAATTTTTTTAAAATGAATTAAAAGCCAAAGATAAGAATAAGTGTTAAGCTAACTATCAAGCAATCGTTAACTGGTAGAAAAGGTGAGGCTAAATAAGTGGGTTTTTAACCGCGATCTGAAGGAATGGATGGAATCAGACTCGCGTATAGCGATGGGGAGGTTATTCCATAAATCGGGTGCAGCCAAGGCAAACGCGTGGTCACCTCTATTCTTCAGCGAAGATCTCGGCAGTACCAAGAGTGACTGGGAAGATGATCTTAATGCTCTAGTAGGGGTGTATGATCTAAGTAGCTCAATGAGGTAGCTTGGCGCTATATTGTTAATAATTCGGAATGGTAAGCAGCAGGATTTTGAATTGAATGCGGTACTTCACGGGAAGCCAATGCAGATCAGCAAGAACAGGGGTAATAGAGACACGCCGCCCACTACCAGTAAGGAGACGAGCAGCTGCGTTCTGAACAATTTGGAGTCTATGGAGGAGAGTAGAGTTAGACCGAAGTAAAGTGAGTTGCAATAATCCAACCTAGATGTCACAAAGGCGTGGATAAGCTTTCCAAGGTCCCTATGTGGAACATTATGTCTGGCCTTGCTAATAAGATGCAATTGATGGAAACAAGATTTAATAACAGAGGACACTTGTTTATCGAACTTAAAAGAGCTATCCAAAAATACACCCAGGTCACTAACAGTGTCAGTGAGGAAACTGTTAAAGGAACCGAGGGAATTCACGAAGTTGGCTACGGGGGACTCTACTGTCAAAGACGGTAATTTCCGTTTTCCTGTCGTTTAGATTAAGAGAGTTACCTACATCTGTATGTCGTCGACATAACAATGATGTGTGATGTTATACTTCTCAAAGATTGCGCCTAAGGGGAGCATATACAGTGAGAAGAGCAGGGGGCCAAGGACAGATCCTTGAGGCACACCGCAGGAAACAGGTGCAGCAGAGGAGAAATAAGGGCCAAAATTGATCGAGAAGGACCAATTAGAGAGGTATGACTTAAACCAATCTAGGGCGGCACCTCCAATGCCAACTGTGTGTTCAAGCCTCGCTAATACGATGTTATGATCTACCATATCAAAGGCCGAGGATAGATCTAATAGGACCACGATTGAAGAGCGTCCGGAGTCAGCAATCAGAAGGAGATCATTGAGGACTCTGAGCAAGGCCGTTTCAGTACTATAACAGGGTTTGTAAGTGGACTGAAATTTATCATAAATGGCATTCGCATCCAAATATGGCTGGAGTTGTGAAAGAACGATCCTCTCCAGTGTTTTGGACAGGAATGGAAGGTTAGAGATCGGCCTATAGTTCCCAAGATCGTTATGATCAAGGTTCCTTTTTTTAAGAACGGGCTGGACAACAGCGCGTTTGAAGGCTAAAGGAACAGAGCCTGCAAGTAGAGATATATTCATTAGAGATAGGATGCTGGGTCCAATTACACTGAAGCAGTCCTTAACTAAACGAGATGGAAGGATATCATAAGCAGGAGAGGTGTTCTTTGATTGGTCAATAAGTTGCTTGAGAGTATGGAGTGACACCGGCTCAAACTGTTGAAATGATGATGAACAACCAGGGGTGGGAATAAAACTCGACACTGAGGGGAGCGAGAACTTAAGCTGTAAAACTTTACGAATAAAATGAGTTAAAAAAATTTTCACAGAGAGCAGGAGAGCATGCCAGTGGCATTTCAGGACAGGGGTTAACCAATGAATTGAAAACATTCATGGTCTCAACTATGTTTTTGTGTGTGTAGAGCATTTGGGGGGTTAAGCGAGGGGAGATTACCTTTTTGTGAGCAGGAAGTCACACAAATGCACCCATATCCACACACACTCACTCACCTGCACATATATACAGACTTACAGAGACACACATACACACACACACACACACACACTCAGTGCCCCCCCCCATGGACCATGTTGGGGGGGGGGGGGGGGGGGGGGGGTTGCAGTGAGTGTTTGTGTAAACTGTGTCACAGACTAAATGGTTGCAGGGGAAGCTGGTTTTTTGGAGTGGTCTGAGACCGAGGGCAGAGATGCTACTCTGAGATCCTCCCCTTGCTAGCATGTAAAAACCGGTTTTTGACTTGCTTTCTTCACAGAATAAGTCTGAATTTGCGGGCCTGTCGAAGCACAGACCAAACAGTGGTACTTACCTGGAAATAGGTAGAAGTGTTTTGTCAGTGTGTCTCTCTCTTTGGTTGGCATCTGCTTCTGTTCAGAGGGGAAATCTTCAAATTGTTGCATGACCTTTGAGATTAAAATAAAGTTACAGTGATGTCTGACACAGCTGCTCATATTACAGAAAATATATATTGCAGTCATAGAGAGAGAGAGATGGAGACATTATTTCCATCATGTTTAGAGACAGGAGGATCATCTCTTATTTTGCCTTGTTTCAGGTCACAACAAATGAAGGGCATTACAGATTTCTAGCCCCATTGCCAGCTACGAGCATGGGAGATCAACCTGGTATGAAATGGACTAGTAATAGTAGCCAGAAAGAAAATGCAAAAATATTGAGAAAAACTTAAACATGCAGAGAAAGAATTAGGAATAAATTCAGGTTAATGACCAGATAAAATACTGGCAAACTTACTTTTTTGAATAGTTCTTCAATATCATCTTGACAGCACCCCGTGAGGATCACATCACAAATGTAATGGAAAAAATTAGAACCATATTCTGGGTTTCTATATGAATAGGTGTCTACAAAGAAACAGAAACATAATTTGCTGCATTTAATTGTGTTTGTTATTATACACTATTATAATAATAGTTACAAGAAGCAGGATAACTTACGAGGTGTGCTCGAATGAAAACCAACGAAATCCTTTTCTATGTGTACTTTTCCAACTTTGGCAATGTTTTTTGATGGAGGGCCAGTGTTTTCTGTCCCCATGGATTGTCTGCTTGCATCTACTGTAACTACTCCTTCATTCTCTGAAACAAGAAAGATGTGTGCAAACAGCTATTCTTGATCATCTTCAGGTGCTCTGTTGTCATACTAAAAACGAGAAAAACTGCATCATGCGTATTTAACATCATTACATCTAGTAAACCATTAGTTTCATTACATTCTCCAAATTATTTTAAAGATTTCAAAAGTTTTGGATTTTCTTTGCCTGTAATTAATTTTGTTCATGGTTTTCTTGTTTCTTTAAAAAGAGACACTGACCTAAATGAGACAAACTAAACAAAATATTTCATAACATCACTACTACAACTATAACTGGTAATAATAATAATAAACACATGTGTAACAGTAATGTTCAGCATCTTTTTGGTGCATGTCAGGCTAGTTGATAATCACCTCCTCTACAGGCCTGAATGATTATGACCTTTGGTTTGTTCATTAGTGCAGGACAGTTCTTTGTGTTTAAGCGCTCATAAATTTTATCAATTTCAAAGTTCTTCAGGTCAGAGCCACGGATAGTTCCCAAGTCACCATGAGACATGAGAACCACAAACACACTGTCTGTGTTAAAGAGCTTTCGATGCTTGGAGAAACGAATTAGAGCCTCATCAATCTCCTGTAAACAGAAAAGTTGAACATGAATTTGATATTTTACTCAGTTTGAACAGCAGCTAAGTGGAAGTGAAATAATGCTTTCTGTCTGTAGAATTTACCTGTGCAGTCAGGTCTTGGTAATATACCACTGCATAGCCCAGATTATAGAGCAGGTTGAGCACGGCTTGTGCGTCATACTCAGCACCGTGTCGGTTTGATTTCAGATCATAAAAATGTCTAATATTGATCAGCAGTGCGATGCGATTTGATATGGAATATTCAGTCACAGGGTAAATCTGAAAGAATATATAATTTAAAGGAAAGTCTTGAGATCACTGTAACAAACTTTATTTAAATTTTTTGTAATGCAGTCAGTTACAAATAGACAGTAATTAGCTTTAATTTAATATTAACTGCAAAAAGCTAAAGACAAGAGCTCAGTTAACAGATATGAGATGAGAATTATATGGTGACTCACCTTGTTACAATCTATGTCATCTGTGCACATCGCCATGTTTAATCTATAAACACATTGAAAGATATTTGTAGCTGGAGGACTGACTCAGCATCAGTTTATCAAATGATATCCATTTTTTAGATTATTCACTATATATCACATAATTTCTCTTCTTCGGGAACAGACAGGAAAGACAACAAGAAGGTGTACAAAAAGGGTTTTTTGATTACCTAATCACAAAAATAAAGTTAAACTAATACAAGACATGGAAGAAAAAAAAAACTTAACTCAAAAGAGAAAATAAGCCAAAGACTAGAGATAAGAAGCAAACTGAAGATGGAAGTGTGGGTTTCTCTACCTCATGCTGGAAGATAAATTATAAAAATAAAATAAAAAAAGAAATCATGAAAGATACTTTTCCTGCTTTCCCGGGAGGCTGGACATGAAAGCCATGGTTCTGGGTCAGTTGACCCAGCATTTTGACATTCTGTGTTTTGTCGTCTGTTATATATTAAGTTTAACTGCTTAGTTGTAAGTTCATTTTTATTATGTCTCTGAGTTAACTTGTAATCAGTTTAATTTCTTGACCTTTGGGTTCCCTTTGTGTCTCTGTCCTCTGTGTCCCTCTCTGTGTATTTGTGTGCATCCTTGTGTCTTGTTTCCCTCTTCGGTTTCAAAATGTGCCAGTCTTGCATTACATCTTTTCCTGTTTTATTTTGAGTCTTGTGTCACATGTTCAGGGTGTTTCGTTTTGCTTCTTCTGTCTCGCTATGTATAATTTGCCTTAGCTTTGTTTCCCCATGTGTTTTCTGTTCCTTGTCATTCCTTGTGTATTTAAGCACTCTGTTTCCTGTGTCCAGCACCCTGATCTCCCTCATGGCTGTGTTTAGTTTAGGTGAGTTTTGTATTTCTGCCATCTCAGTAATAAAGCTGTGTTTTGAGTTTAAGCCCTGTCTGCAAGTCTGCATCTGGGTCCTATCCTGTCTGATTCACAGCCAGTTGATGGTAATGTCTGCCATCCATCAGGGGGGGGTTTCGGTGGGGGACTTCTGAAAACACCCTCCAAACTTCAGTCCTCACATGTTAGCAAGAAAACAATGATATTAAATGTAAAGTTCGGGGGTAACCTGTTAAATCAGCTCTGAGCTAAGGAGTCTGAGAGATGAAACGTGATAATGAGTCCACCAGAGCCTTTGTTTGTTTTATTTTGGGGGTTTTTTCTACAGCTTGGTAATAGAGTGGTAATAGTAGGGTTCCAATGAAAAACAAGAACATAATTATGTGTTAATGTCTAAGCAATTACCACTCAATTACCTGTAGTAGTTTTATGTGCAATAAGAAGGAAACAGAGCTGAAAAATGCAAATGCAACTGCCTGTTTCTATTTAACAACATATCAAGGACAAAGAAGTGCGCCAAAGGCTAACTATTTGCTTCTTCTTTGGCTTGCCTCATAGATCCATGACTAAAAATCAATGTATTATAACAATACATTTAGAATCAAACCAACATTCCAGCTACTGCAGTAGCACTGCAAGAGAAGTTTTGAATTAATTAATTAAGTAATAGTAATAGTAATAATTAATTAATTTAATAGAACTTTTTAATTCTTAACCCTCCCAGGTAGTGATGGTAAATTTCAGTTGACCAGAGAGTGCAAAAATGTATATTTTCACTCAAACTTAATTTGTTTCTCTTTTCATGTAAATCCTACTGCTAAGATGAATGATTGTAAAAGAAAACAACTATTTTATAGAGCAAAAAAGAGCAAAAAATTCTAAAGAGAACATTTATTTATTTTTATTTTATTAGTATTTTCCTTAAATGTGTCAAATATATATTTTCTCATCTTAATGTCCACTGAGCTGTGAGCCAGGGGGCGGTAATGCGCCTTAAAATTGGTTGCCAACCAAGAAGAGGAAGAAGCTGTGAGCCGGGAGGGAGGGGGTGAGTGAGTCCTGAGTGATTCACTTACGCTACGATTCAGCACAGGAAGGGAGGTGGTGAGTAGCTCAAATGTGCTGTTAGCATGTTAGCAGCGCGATGCTACTATGAACCGAGGAGCTGTTGTCTTGATGTGAGCTTCTACTTCTTCCAGTTCAGAGCAGAAATGTTTTTGTTAAGAATGGCTGTTTATATATTTATATTATTTACTGTAGTTATTGGTGAAAAAAGCTTTGTGTTGTGAAAAACTGAAATCTGGAAATTAGAATTGTTGTGCCTTATTTTGTTGATGTTTTTACATATATTCCTTTTGAAAATACTAAAATTTGTATATTTATTTGTTTTTGTTTGTCTGATAGCATTTATTTAAAAAATAAATTGGACATTTCAAACAGTTACTCACTACTTGAATATTCTTTTCGCCAAGTACTTTTTTACTCTTACTTGAGTAACTTTTTTTGACGACTACTTTTCACTTTTACTTGAGTAATACTATTTTAAAGTAATGCTACTCTTACTTGAGTACAATTTTTGGATACTCGACCCACCTCTGCTGGCGCATCAAAAATAACATGACCAATTTAAAATGACACAGCAACAAGATGTGTTTCAACTTGTGATTAAACGCAGACTTCAAACTAGTAACCAGTTTACATGCTCTCCTCCTTGTGTTTAATTTCTTGTCTCCACTGTCTGTATTGTACTTTCATGTCTCTCTCTCATCTCTCTCTTTCTCTCTCAGCCGTGTTCCCCTTTCCTTGGTCTCCTTGGTCTCAACTCCCATAACTGTTTTCCGTGTCTCCCCAGTCCATCCAGTTTCCTTGAGGCCTCCTTCTTCCTTGCTCCTATATGAAGTTGCGTGATTTTGTCTGTTCATGTTAGCTGTGTCCCTAATTACCCTCATGTGGATTTATTGTGTCAGTTTCTTCTGTTCATTGTCATGTCTCTGTTCAACATTTGCCAAGATTCGGGTTATAATGTTCAAATGGTTCCCATGACTAGGTTTGATGTTCTGTATTCTCTGTGTTTAGTTTTTCCCAGTATTGTTATAGTTTAGTTCCCTCTTGTCTTTTCATTTCTCTGTTCTTTTCAGACCTAAAAAAAGCTGCTCTCTTTTGGTTTAAATTACAATTTTTTCTCATACCTGATTTTTGTCTATGCTTGGTTCCACTCCACGCACCAGCCATCCAGCCTTGACAGTACTGAAGATGATGAGCTCTCAACCACCTCTGTCAAGCTAAGGGAGGACATGATCTACACTGTGGACATACTAGGCTGTGAGTGGTGTATTGGGAGGCAATCACCCACCAGCTGCAGATACTTCTTTCTAGTGGACGGACTACAGTCATTGGTGCAGCTCAGCTGTTGCTGTGGCCAGAAATAGAGAGTGGTGGTGGTGTGGCACTTCAGCCTACTTGTTCGTCACCCATCACCTTTCTGGCAGGCTTATAGTCGGAGGATGAGGACTGGAGAGCCTAGCTAGCACTTCCCTGTGTCAACTGGAGGGTCAGGCGTGCTCCGTTGCCACCGTCGGTCACAGGGTTGGCCTATTTTGCCCATGCTGCCAACCTCCTGGTTGTCCCCCAGAACTGTGTTTTATTGTGGAATCTTGTGCTCTAATTGTTATTCTCTTTCAGATTTGTCTCGATATTTTAAATATGTCTTCCATAACCACTTTCTTTCCTACCCGATTTTTACCATGTAATATTATCTAGATATAAACTATGCTGTGAAAAATGGTCCTCCACGCTCATATGTGATTCTAATGTATTCATATGTAATATTCTTTTAAATGCATCACTAATTAAGTTTGTTTTAAAATGTTATTAACATGGTTATTCATTTGTTGTTGAATAGAAGAACCCAGTTTTAAATTTTGCAGCTCTGTTTCCTGGTTATTACACAAAACTATCATGTATTAAGTGGTTATAACAACATAGTTGCTTTCTTGTTTCACCTAACCTGTTATTTGTTGTTTATTAACGAGCCTTAATAAAAAGTGCAAGAAAAAAAGTGGATGCGGGACTGACTGTATCAGCTCCCCACTATCACATCTCACTGCTTTCAAAAAAATCACTTATTATTCAGGCTTATTTCCTACAGAATCAGACTGAATGGGATCTGGTGGACTCAAAATCATCACAGTAAAAAAAACAAAAGTAAACAGCTAACACTGATAGATGGTCAATAATATACTTATTCATATTCAGGAAGTATATCAAAACAAAACAGAAAATTAAGTCTAAAATATTTGACTTGATCATTAATTGCAGTATTCCCCATTCTAAAATAAAAAAAATGTTAAGCGTGTGAAACTTTGCTGACAGTAACTGCTGTGACCTCTTTGTGCAGAAACTATAAACATTTTTGTAACTGCAACAGTACAGACTTTCCCCACAGATATGAGCATCAATTTCAATTCAATTCAATTTCATTTATATAGCACATGTGTCACAACAACAGTCGCCTCAAGGCGCTTTATATTGTATAGTAGATCGTACAATAATAGATACAGAGAAAAACCCAACAATATGACCCCCTATGAGCAGCATTTTGGCGACAGTGGGAAGGAAAAACTCCCTTTTAACAGGAAGAAACCTCCAGCAGAACCAGGCTCAGGGAGGGGCGGAGCCATCTGCTGTGATTGGTTGGGGTGAGAGAAGGAAGACAGGATAAAGACAAATTTCCTTTTCAGGACAGCATCACTGTCCTGAAAAGGAAAATGACCAAGTCTAATATTTTATCTTTGTTTTTTCATTGTTTTCTTTGTAAAAAAAATTCAGGCCATTTTTGTCCAAGAAATCATAAACATCTAAGGGAGCTCATTACAATTCTCTGACCTTGTTGGTCCAGGCTCATCACTGAAGTCTGGAGGTTGACCTTTGGACTGGTCACTGGTCACACATGGACAGCTGGATCTTGCAGACTCTACTCTGTCCTCCTCTTCCTCCATCATCATCTGCTTGAGGACTTCAGTCAGTCTGAGAGGTAAACCACAAACAGTTCACATTAACAGAAGTAACTGAGTTAGTCGCTGACCTCTGACCTGTCATGTAATCTAGAAACCAGGTCACATGATTCATAGCAGAGATACCTGAGCTAACCTGCTGAAATGTAAGACTTTCCAACAACAAAACACAAAAACAAGAAATGGACAGAATATTAGGCACAGCTCTGAGTGTTATGCACGCAGTTCACTGCCATCTCCGACCTCCGTATGAAACCATATTAAAGCTCTTTTATGGCCACTCAGACACTTTAGGATAACATGATGTTCACACATTATATATGTGACTGTCATAGTTTAACACGTGAACTTCGTGCATGTAACATTCATGTTGAATCAGATCTCAGCTCCACATCAGCTTTGCTGAATAATCTAAAGTTTCTTTGACATCACGAATTAGACGCTGTCATGAACACACCTCTATGTTTCAGTTTTCTCTGATACACTGAACTAAGTCTTAATAATGATGATGAGCTCCTGCAGGCTGTGGCTTTATTCCTGGAGATGCATGAATCACATGTTTAATCCACATTTGGACTGTTTTGTCCCCTCAGTTTGAACTGAAGTCATTTAAATATGAGTGAAACTAAAGCATCAGCTGACAGCTGTAATCAGCACAAATCACCTGTCAGAGCTCACAGTATTTGACTCTGAAAGTCATTCACAGTCTGCAGCTCAAACTCTTCTTTGCTGAATTGGAGAACATTGTTTCTGTAAGTTTACAGAAAAGTTCACCTGCACTGATGTTCACATGAAGTGGATCCACAGTCAAACGTCTCAGCGTAGAAACACTCAGACCTGATCATTCTTTCCATGCTGTTCTTTATCTTAGAAATGCTCCAGTGTGCAGCAGTTTGTGCTTTAGCTGTGAGTGTGGACGCAGTTCACGGCAGGACATATTTGAAGCATTAAATTGTTCAGGTGTGTCCACTTTTACAGGGAGAAATATACTGCATATGAAGTGGAACACAAATTGCTAATTTTACTACTTTGGGAAATGTGACAGCAAGGTCTGAGCAGTTTTAGCTTTCATTTTACACGCATGGAAGCACCTGTCTAAAACTGTCATTCTATCCATCAGGTGGTGACAGCTGTGGTTGTACAAAGACTTCTGGTCCTTTACAAGTTTACAGGAAACACTTTGTTGCTGAGCTGATGGTCTGAGTCACTCATTTTTGTCAAAGTGAATAAAAACTCTCTTTAGAAAATTATGAGTTATGTAAAAAGATGATTAGCTGGGGTATTTTTTGTGTCGTCATTGGCTAATGATTGGTCAATAAATCATTAGCCAATGAGCAAAAGGTTTCGCGGTCACACATCATCACATCTGGTTTCTTCTAACAAAGATTGTAAGAGTCATCACTTATCTCTTGAGTTAACACTTATCTCAAGCCCTGAACCCTGAGGTCTAGATTTGTTCTTATCCAGCTAACTTCAGATTAATCTGGGTTTTCTGTGCTATGAAGGTTTGTCACTTATTCATCCTGGTAAGATGTGGGACCTCTGTGGAGAGAGAAAGTGTGTCTAAAGTCTCTTTGTTAGCTGATGAACATCAATAATAAGCATGTCTACTAGCTCGTCAGTTGGCTTGGACTGATAACAGCACTTTCTTTGTTTTTTAACCCTTTAAGACCTACCACAGAACCAAGTCTGCCAAGCTTATCTTTATAATTTTACATGCTGTAGTGCCATTTTTGGGAGCATTTCAAGTTGCTATAAATTAATACAACCGTTATAGCCCAAATTTTAATCTTATATATATACTACAGGAAAAATGAAAATAAATATTATAGTGCTAATTTGCCAAAAAAAACCAGCATGTGCGTCAAAATTAACTATTTCCAGCAGTGCAATTTGAGTTCTAAGCATTCCACAAATGATACAGAAAAGCATAAAGTCAGACATGATTTTTAAAAACACCAATAAAGGCTTATAAGGCCCTGAAGGTAAAAAAAACAAAAACGAAACAAAAACAAACCTAGGACAGGCTGATGGCATAAAATGTATGGAAAAAAAAACCCGTTGCTCTAGCTCTAGCTTACTTGCTTCCAGTTTGCGGGGCCCCGCAAGGGACATGGGAGGAAAAAAATTAAGTTGAACTTTTGTGAGATCTTGCAAAAAAGACTGCATTCATCACAGGTCGCATTTGAAGGCCGAGTTGCTGTATCCTTTGTGACCCAACCTATCCAGAATTCATAGCACGGCGCAGCCATTTTTTTGCCAACAATGGTGGCAGCCACTTAGTTTTAATATTATTCTTTCTGGGTCACAAAATAAACTTTTATGATATTTTCAGGCGTGAATGTAGCTGTGTAAACTTCAAATACCTGCTCAGTTTATCAAGACATCACATATTTGTCAAAGTGCTCAGACATTTTCGAAGATGTCTGTTACCCACCAGCTCGAAGCTAACGGGAGGTCGAGGCCCACTACAGCCAGGGGGAACACCACACTCCCGGCACATTGTGCCTCAACCTCCCGGTCGGCTTGGAGCTGGTGGCCTCCGAACATTTGTGAGATTTCTGTAGCAGTTGTACAGGGATTTAAAAAACCGAGCGAACCCTGCATTTTAAAGGGCTAAAAGGATGTCCTCTGTTATCAGCAGGGGGAGCAACCATAATGGAAGCTCATTTATTCCCTGCCTGCATTCATGGATTTTAAATGTATTCAGATTTTTCTATAATTATGCTCATATCACAGTGCTGAATGGGTGACGTGTTTAGCACCATCACCTCACTGTGAAAAGGTCCTGGGTTTGAGTCCACTGGCTGGCCGGGTGCCTTTCAGTGGAGTTTGCATGAGGTTAGGTTGACTACAACAAACTTTAACTGCTGGGATAAACTCAGCTCTATGCAGAAACAGCCAGAAATAGACTTGGTTTAAGTAGCTGCCAGAGGGGAGGGGTGAGCTGCTGCAGCAGAGAGCCAGCTGCAGAGCAGGAGCCGTGAGCACTGCAAAGTGCTGAAGTGCAGAGACCACAGTGAAAAGCGACAAAACATTGTGAATTAAAAAAAGCCAAACATGAACATCTATGTGAGGTACTTTGGGTTACAGTGTCATCAAATGTGTGAAAATTAAGCTTCAAAAGTTTCTACTCATCCTACGACATGCAGCACAACATGACTGATGGAAGAAAACATGAGCACAGACATCCAACAACATCCAGCAGTTAAATTAAATTAAATTAGTTGTAATGGGGGAATTCTAGTTAACCCTCAAATTTAGATTTAGATGGATAAAACTTCACTGTATGATTTTTGTATAACCTTTGTATGCTTAGATGACGTATGTGTATATGTCAGGATAATCTGGTGGAAAAAAACTGCTTAGTTTTGCTTAACAATGTTTCACTATGGCATGTGCTAAATGTTGACCAGTGCCTGAAGCTTCCTGAGTACAGATAGTGGGAGTCTCTGCCCAGCAACAGCCTGTGGGACAGAAACCTGTTGCAACTAAAAGATACAGAGAGCTGTGTGTGTGTGTGTGTGGGGGGGTGGGGGGGTGGGGGGTATAAAAGGGGCGCTGTGATGGGTTAGAAAGCTCATTACTATGAGCCTGGGATTTTTTTTGATGTGTGTGTCTGTTCTCCTGCATGCAGTAACAAATACCAATAGAAAATTCCATGACATAGTCCAGGCTGGTTCCTGTGAATAATGATGGAGCAGTGATGTGAGTGCTGAGCTGTGACATGGAGAAGAGTCATGGACAGTTAGAGATGGTCATCTCACCTCTGAGCTTTGGTCTGGCTCTCATGTTCCCCACACAGAGTGCTTTTAGAGGGAGGGACTCCCTCCTCTCTGTCCTCACACTGATCCATGCTGCTCAATTCACACACACTTTCTACCTGCAGAGGAAACACAAATCATTCATGTGCACATCAGCTGAAACCCTGCTTTCCATCATCATCAGTGTCAGCTGGATGCAGTCAGGCAGCAGTGTGAGGCAGAGGAAGCTGCCATCAGCTGCTCTGCTTCTAATATCAGTCCACTAGATGGAGCCGTGAAGCCCACACGATGCATTCACTGACACACGCTGATTTTTTCTATTTCTATTTTCAGTTGATGCCACACTGGTGCTTTCTGACTGTGCAGCTTTACTTTAAACTGCAGGAGAAGTTTAGCAATTACAGCTCCCCCAACTGCCTCCCCTCCAACCAAAAACTGGAGGTTACAGAGTTAAACATGCTAAGATTTTTATTGGGAGTGAACAAGAGGGACTCAGAAATGTGTATCAGAGGGACAGCTAAGTTCAAATACTTTGGACACAGTGAAAAAGAGAGGCTGACATCTACACTTGATGAAAATCATGTCTGTGTACAATTTGTACAGAGACATGATTTTCCATATAATTGTATTATATAGAAATACACTAGTACTTTTTTATATCAACGGTAATATTAAAAAAAGATTTTTAAAACATTAAGTTCATCGATAATTT
The DNA here is from genome assembly GCF_041146795.1 of Maylandia zebra. NCBI lineage: Eukaryota > Metazoa > Chordata > Actinopteri > Cichliformes > Cichlidae > Maylandia > Maylandia zebra. The sequence goes on along the minus strand of NW_027490031.1, from coordinate 2,091,401 downwards.
TATTCATTTGTAACACATTACATCTGTTGACATGCCTGAAACTGATATCTAATTATCTTTACATGTTCTCAGTTATTAACAGAAGGCTGCAAATTTAATATAATGATTTTGGTTTGATTGATTGACTGTGATTAACAAATGCAACAACTACAACTACAACTTTTATTCACTCAGATATGCTGTGACGTTAAAATGTTAAAAAATAATCTGTTGTGCTGAGTTTTATTCTTGGACTACAGGACTAACTTTACCTTTCTGTTCTCTCCTTTAACCCTGTTCATCCTCTGTTTGAAAGTCTTTTGAATTCTCGTCTAAGACCAGCCTCTCTGCTGACTTTCATTCTACAAACAGAATGTGGTGCTGTGGAGATTTAGAGAAATAAATCTACCATGAACAAAAGAAACAAAAAAGAGCAAAGAGACTGGTTTTCTTTTAGAACACAGATATATAGAAATGTTTCAAAAATCTTTAAGGCAGTGAAATAATGATCCCTATATTTATTATATGGAGAAGAAAAGAGGTGGATCCTGAGCTGTTCATTAAAGTCAGCATTAGTTTTTGTCACATTCAGGTTTGTGAAAAATGGAGAGAGGATCCAAATGCAGGACTTGCAGACTGGTTTAAAGTGTACAGGGAGTTATTATGGAAGCTAAAGTGTATTAAACAGGAAGCACACAGAAGGTGTTGACGACGAGACGAGGAACTGGGGCAAAAAAATCAACCATCAGATGTCAGCAGAGCAATGTTTAACTGAACACTTCCTCGTGTTTCAGTGTCACACTATGTGTTTCTTGCATATTAGCCAAGTTATTAACATTATATTCCACTCAGTTCCTCCCATTTCCATTCTTCTCTTTTTCATGAATAAATCTGTGTTCTTGTTAAAAGAGTGCATGGACAGTCAGCATCAGGCTACTTCCTGCTCCGCAGGTCCTCATGTCTGCTGACCATGACAGACTCAGACCAGATATTCTGGACACGACCATCTGATCGGTTCCATAGCCGTTCTGATCTTCACAGCTGAACATTTCCATTTGTCAGACTTATTTTTCTTTTGAACAGTTAATTTGTGTTTAATTTGAAACTGATTAAACGCAAGTATCGGGGCTATGTTCAGCACTTTACACCTCACACATTCGTTATGGAGGCAGAGCTATAAGTGTGTTTGAGGCTGCGACACGTTACTCTGACCTTAACTCCGTGAATCAATAAGTATACTTCATTACAACAAACAGAATTTTACCATTTATCGGTTCAGCCACTTAACACATCTACATGTGTAACTGAGACACTATATAAATGTATTTGACACAAGATTAGAACCACTAACTTAAAAAAAGCATCAAGTGGAAATTCATTCAGACTGAAAACAGTTCAAAAATGAGAAAATTCAAAGTGTTTAATACTCTGGGACTAATAATGATCAAAAGCTTCTAACACTAGATGAAAACTCAGACTCAAATCCAGTAATTAAGAAACAAAAAGCACAATAGGCAAGTGACATCAACACAAACACATGGGAATGCTGAAGAGTCCAAATAATGTCATGCCTCCATATGCAGATATACTTAACAAGCACAGGATTTCAAACAGGCTGAAAATGAGGTTTGTGAAAACCTTTATTTTTTCTAAACAGCTTTTTTTGCAGTAACTCTGAACTGAGCTGGTGCTGCCTCACCTCTTGCTGTTTTTCACATCACTAAAACCTGAATGTCGACTTCCTCAAAACAGGTTTTATTTTCTTTTTTACAGTTTAAAGGGAAGAGCAATGTTCCACCAGTGATGATCAGTATCTGATGGCTCTAAAGGTTTATACAGATTGATTTAAGCCGTTTATCTCGGGAACACGTTTCAGTGCAGAGTTACTAACTGTTAACCAGTGTGGAATCAGTCCATCAATAGGTTCAAGATATATAGTTATACAAGTAAAAACACAGGGAAATGTAACCTGACACGCTCCTCGACTTGTGCAAAAAAGGCGGGGGGGCATTATACTTTAGATGAATGTGCAGTAGTAGCATTGTATGCAGCAAGCAGCTGAATTCTGTAATCATGCGATTTGTCTTCAAACACAACAGTGGTCCAATGTTTGTCTCGAAATATGAGCTGAACATTTGGTCCAAACATCATAGAGCAGAAACGAACAGTACAGTTGTTTTTCCTCTTTTTATTCTTTTTATTTTTAAAGGCACATTGCATCCAACAATGTTGCACTACTGCCATCTCCTGGGTTTTACTGCTACATCACTTCCATTTCCTCAGATCATCTTGATAAGTTTGGTATTCTTCAAAAAATGAAAAATCTTTCCTTTCCCTTTATCATGACTTTACTGATTAATCACCTTTTCATACTGGAATTGACTAGTACTACCCATTTCTACCCTCATCATTCTCGTTTGATCAACATACTTCCTGCAGCTAATAAGCACATGTTTAGTCGTTTCCATAGCATTGCACCTACATAAACCAGTCAGATGTTTCCCCATCCTAAAAAAAAACAGGCCATTCACAAAACAGTGGCTTGTTTTAGTTTTTTGTATTCTATAAAAATATCTCCCTTTTACTTATTATCCCATGCCATTTTCCATAACTTCTTACTTTCTATCCAAACTATACTTTTGCCTTCAGAACAGTAAAGTTCCTAAAGACACACTGTCAAAGGAAGAAACAAAGCAAACTTACGGTTTCTTCAAACACACACATGAACAACAAGCTCCACTCCACCTGGACACTAAACATGGACACACAGGTGAGCTGCTTCCTGAGAGAAGAAAGAACTCCATGTGAAGACGGTGAGAGGGCCACACCTTCATGTGCTGGTTTACAAAAATGTCGTCTAACTGCTCAGACTGGCTCAGAGTGAACAAGCTGATCACAGTGTGTCTCGTCAAACCATAAAAGAGTTTTAGCATACAGGTCAAAAAGTTATTGTCCCACAGATGATTCTGCTTGTTGTGGTTGTGACAGGTGCTATTTAGGAGAGTTTGTTTTTTAGGAGGTGGAGATGTTCTCAGAATGAGTGCATAATCAGACGCATGAAACAGAGCAGAAATGAGCTGAGCTTCTTTTTCTCAGCAGTGTGCACACAGTGAAAATGAGTACAAAGTAAAAAATGAGTGTGAGTGAAATCAGCCCAAAGTAACAGAATGAAGCTCACATGTAAAGAAGCACTAGAAGAAAGCCTCCAGAGCTAACTGGTACTGGTAGGACTTCTCTGGCTGGGCTCCAGAGAGGCTAGCTCCCAGGCCAGGCCAAGCTCCACCACCAGCCAAAGAGGCCAGCTGCCAGGCTGGTCACAATCAGCCAGGGTTTCAGGTGAGTTTAAACAGTAACAGCTTTACTCCAATATAAGCTAACGTTTACACTGTAACTTTAAGCTAGCACCATAAAGACGGTAAAACACGTAATAATATCTACAAATGCATCTTAAAGCTGTTATATTAGCACTCGGTGTATTACTAACATAACCACATTAACATTACTGACACTCGCTGACTTTTAATAGTCATTCTATAAATGCTGTCCGTTTAAATGGTCTTACCTGTACACACTGCATATCCACCGGATTCCAGCCAGAGTGGATTCTGGAGTCTTCCACGCTCCTGTTAGTGATCCTCCATCTGGATGGATGAGAACAACCTTCTGAACAATCTAGCAGGAGATGGCCCATATCTATGGGACTGATTTGTGCTGATAACGCCCATTGTATGGACTGATAACAGCCGAAGCGGGTGAATAAAGTCACCCAGTAGCTAGCTGTGCCATTACCCAGCATACACCACTCCCTCCATAAATGCAATAAACCATACAAAAGTAACAGCCTATAATTAATTTATCTGCTGTATCTGCTGGTTCTCAGGTAGTTGTTTACATTATGTAATTTATTGTGTTCAGTATACGTCACTACAATGTGATTTTGGAAATATATAAATATACGGACAACAGGCTCTTCCGCGGCAATCTCTTGTCGTCAATAAACAACGTTTAGGGAGCTCTATAGTATTCAATGAGAGGACCCTGCACATCAGTTCTCGACGCGAGAGGGGTACCCTGCGTGTCGATAAGTGAAGCAGAGGGAGCCTGACCATGCGTCACACGTTTGACGAGTTGGGAGTGAGAACGTGTTGCCGGATCGAGCTCTAACTATAAGCTTTATGAAAAAGGAAAGTTTGAAGCTGATCGTCAAAGTAGAGAGGGTGTCTGTCTCCTGAACTCAAATTGGGAGCTGTTTCCACAGCAAGTTCAACAAACACGACAAAACCTCAAATCCCAGTAGGGGATGATGAGTATCATCACAGTGATGATCATTTCTCTGTTAACCTAGGCTTTCTGGTTCAGGATATGTGCACACTCACATAACAAGGAGCACTTTAACTCTTTAAGACCTACCATAGAACCAAGTCTGCCAGAGCTTACTTTATATTTAAACTTTACATGATGTAGTGCCATTTTTGGGAGCATTTCAAGTTGCCATATGTCAATACAACTGTTATAGCCCAAATTTTAATCATTTGTATGCATTAAGTCCATAGTAACTACATAAGTTGCAAAAAAGTGCAAAAAACTACAAAAAAAAATAGAAAATTGTTTTTGTTTTTTTGGGGTTTTTTTGTTTTTTTTACATGTATTTCTGCTTAGAGAAATTTAAGAGATTTATCTCTCAAAACTTTAAATACAAAAAAGTTGCAAAAAATAGTTTACAACAACAGGAAATTTATGTTGAGTGTCTTCATAGTTTTATTTTTGAGATACACCAGTTTTTATATATTGTAGAAAAAACGAAAAGCCATCCCATAATACAAATTTGGAAAGAAAACAGCATGTGCATCAAAATATTTAAAGCGGTGCAATTTGAGTTCTAAGCATCCCAGAAACTATTCAGAAAAGCATGAAGTCAAACATGACTTTTAAAAACACCATTATAGGCTTATGAGGCCTACAGGTAAAAATCTACATTTTCTGCGAAAGTGACGTCACTTCCGGTTTCGGGCAGGTAATGGCGGAAATGCGACAGCTCACCCTGACATCTATTTCGATGTAGGAAGTGTTATGAACAGCTGATCGGATCGGCAAAGCGTGTTTATGGAATATTATGTTTTTGTTCCTGCAAGCGCTTTTCATGCAATTTATGCAAAGCTATATGTGGAAGGAAACCGTAACCTAGAACAAGCTGATGGGTTAACATGTAAGTACAACCACTCCGGTTTCATATGCAAAAAAAAAATTATTGGGCTAGCTTATGCGGTTCCGGTTCTACAGGGATTTAAAAATAGTTAACCAAAACGGAGCGTGCCCATTTCACTCATTTCACTAAATGGATGGAGCACGGCCTACAGATGAACTGGTGCTAGAAATCATAAAGAACATCAAATAAAACAGTCAAATCCAACCCTTTAGATGGAAATATCAGATTAATGCTCCAGACAATCATTAACCTGCTGAATTCATGAATATCAAGAATGCAGCGAGTAGTAAAATAAAGATTTGAGCTCAGTCTGCTCAGTGTTACTGTCTATTCCTAACATATTCCTAACATGATAGCTTTAGAGCTCTAAAACTGGAATTGACACATATTGAAACACTACATGTTACTCAGTACATTCAGTTCTGTCACTCACCCACAGTCCAGCAAAGGAAACATGGAGCTCACATCAGTTTGTCACCAAAGTCTAATTATTAGGGCTGGGCAAGTTAACCTGTTATTATCTCACTAACTCATTAATTGATTGACACCAAGAATTATTTTATCGCACATTAACACAGTTTTTAAAATCATGATTATTGTAAAAGTGTGTGCCCACTGGCTCTGTATATGAATTTGGCACAGGAGGGATGGGATTTTGATCAGTGCTGGCTTATGTTAACCTTACACACATAGATCTGACAGTACAGGATCTGAGGAGGTTCTGAAGTAACTGTTTACACGATGTTGTATCCTATCCAAAAGTTCTTTGCAATTTTACATTGAGAAACATTATCCTTAACACATTTGACCCACATAAAGTACTGTGGTCATCACACTGTCATTTATAATTATTTAAATAACTAAATAAATTAATCACACTAAAGCCGCCTCTACGTCATTTTGGAAAGGTTCAGAGCCTTTATACATATGCCAAGCAGACTCAGTGCGAGATAAATAATATTGTAGCCTTAGAATTTAACATTTACAGTTTAAAGAGACACACAGGTCAGTACCTTCGCTATTGTCTCTAAACATTAAGATCCATAAAAAATCAGTTTTATCAACAGAGGACCCATGAAACGAGCAAAGCTGACAGTTCTGAAGATCACGGTGCACGCTCTCATTTCACAAGTTGGCCTACATTTTCCAGTTTCACACTATGTTTCACAAAGTTAAAAACAAATCCAGCTAAGCTGCTTCTACCACAAACATTTATCTTTCAGGTCGCCTGTCTAAGAACAAAGTCTTTCTATAGTGTTAGGATAAAAAGACAAAGTAATTCCTGTTTGTGTAAATTCTCACTGAAAGCCAAAATACACACAGCAGTTGATAAACAAAATTAAATAATGTATTGCACCTCTATGGTTTAAAGATGGCATCGAAACTCAATGCGTATTTTGTCTAAACAATTTGAAATTTAACTTTGAATTCACGCGAGCTAACAAAAATGTGCGTAGGTGTCGGGTTTAACCCCAAGGAAAGAGTTTGCTGGCTTTTATCAACCTTTATGCCTCTTCCCCACCCCAAAGCGCAGTTGTTAAAACACACACAATTTCCTGTTTCAGGTCGAGTGTCTAAAAAAGCACCATTAAAGAAATTTCATGCTGCATTTACAAAAGTAAATCCTGTTTGTATATATTCACACTGAAAACCAAAACACACACAGCTTTTGATAAACAACATTAAAATAATGTATTGCACATGTATTGCACATCTATGTTTTAAAGATGGCATCAGAAGTCAACGCGTATTTTCTCTAAAAAAAATTAAATTTAGATGGTCAAATACACAAACTAACGTGTGGGTGTCAGGCTCAAGGAAAGAGTTCGCTGGCCTTTATCCCTCTTCCCCCACCATTAACAGCAGACAAAAAAGCTGTTCATCTCCCCATTTCTTGAGATACATGGCGTGTTAAAGTCTGAAACAGTCAACAATGCGCAGTTGTTAAAAACAATGTGACAATGCAACACGGTTGGGCAGTCACTTAACTAACCGTAGAAAATCTGCTTGTAAAAGACACACACACACACACACACACACACACACACACACACACACACACACACAATTTGCCGTTTCAGCTTGACTGTCTAACAACAAAAGTCTTTCTATAGTGTCAGGATAAAGAGACAAAGTAATTCCTGTTTGTATAAATTTACCATGAAAAGCCAAACTGCACACAGTGGATGAGGAACCTAATTAAAACGCACCCCCGCTAGGAGAAGACAGAGCGTGCACAGTGGGACCACAGTGGGACTCTGATGGATCTGATTGGCTGTTTCATTCACAGGAGGTCAGGGTGTCACACAAACAGCTTTAATTGCACAACAACAGACTTTAAATCATCTACAGACAAGCCTGTGTGTTTGATTAATGAAAAAATCATAAAGAAGTGTCTACAGCTGTCCATAAAGCAGCCTCTCACACAGACTTTAATTCCTGAAAAGCTGTGTAATAAAGAGCTGTGACTGCTATGAACTGCTTGTGATCACTGCATTAAGCTCTCAGCTGAAGTTTCATTCATTTCTTTTAATGTTAATGTCGCCTTTTTAAGTGTGAGGATTTTAATGACATATCCCTTTTAATTAGTATCTACCCAGATGGACTGCAGGTACAAGCAGGTTAATTATTGATCAGATTTATGTTGACCTTTGACCTGTGAGCTCAAGGAAAACACCCTTTTATAATTTGTTAGAGATGAGCTCTTCACCTGAACCTCTCCCACCTGTCCTGCTTCAGGTGGAGTCCCGCCTCCTTCCAGGAATCAGCTCACCTGTGTGTCTGTGTTTAGTGTCCAGGTGTGGAGCTTGTTGTTGGTGTGTCTGTTTAAAGAAACTGTAAGTTTGCTTTGTTTCCTCCTTTAACAGTTTTTCCTTTAAGAACTTTATTGTTTGTTTAGCTCGTGCTTTTACAGCCTGCTGTTGTGTTTGATCAGAGTCGAGTGTTCCAGGTTTACTGGCTTTTATCGTAACTGGTTAGATTAATTTAAATATTCTTGTTTCACATGAGATGGTTTTTTTCTGCAGATTTATGAATTTCTGTGATTATGTCACATCATTGACAAGATTAAAGAACTTGCAGAAAAACAGTTAGTGTTGTAGGTTAACTATCAGCAAGTTACTTGGTGATGGTCACAGTTTAACACGGGCAGCTGCTGCTCAGAATAATGATATGCCATTCCATTATTATGTAGAAAAAAAGCAAACGTGCTTCATCTTTATTCAGCTCAGACAGCTGCTCCTGCATGCTCACCTACATAATTCACAACAACCATCGAGTCTCTGAAACTGTCACGTGTTTCAGTATTTAACATCGATGTCTTTCCTGAATTTTCACGTCTTCAGAGGGTGACCTCCAGTTATTTGAACAGATCAGTGACAGAAATATATTATTGAAGTGCACACACGAACATGATCAATGGCTTTTATTTATTAAAACAATTCCATTTATAAAACAGTTATCTGTAATCAGCTGGCTTAGCTGATTACAGATGAGGTTCATTTGGTTGTTATATATAAACTAATGTGATGATTTGTCCGTGATGTTTAAGGATGTTTGGTGTTTTAGTCTTGGATTCATGTGTTTTGTGCTGTGAATCTTTTACCACCATCAACAAAATTTATAAATAATAAAAAATAGTTTTCAGTTTCACTACCTGCCTTGTTTTGTGCATTTGGAGCCTTTAGTTGTATTTAATGACAGTCACAGTTTTCCTCTGTGAAGGATTTGTACAGCAAACCCAGTGTGGACACAAACTCTAAAACAAACATAATTATTTTAAAAAGCAGCCTAAGAGGCTTTGGTTGGGAACTGAGGACATGCCATATGTTTAAAAACTGCACTAAAAGTGCTGCGAAAAACATCAAACTTCACACTAATAATTATCTGTGTTGCTGTAGCTCTGCGTGGAACATCGTTACAGGCAAACAGACACACACTGGGAGTGAATCCACACACTTGTCACTTGAACATTAACCACAGTGAACCAGACCAGTTCAAATTTGTGAGTCACTCAAATTTTAATAACTGTCAGTTTCTGTTGAGCTGCTCAGACAAGTATAACATGCACACTCACGTGCACACTGTTGCTACCTGCATGTTTCCTCAGGGCAAAATTATTCTTCTGAAGCTGCAGTTCATAAATCCTAATTTTGTACTTATTTTGTACAAAAAAACATAATAATGTAATCTGTCTATGCCTGCAAAGTTGTAGCTGTAATGACTATATTATTTCTCCATATGCAGAATGTGGAGTCTATATAATCGATACCATAAATCACTGTTAAAATCAATCATTATATATATTATTATTTAAAAGTTGAATGTTCAAAATACTATTATAAACAAAACTCCACTCCATTACAGTGATTTCCCACTTCAAACCTTTAGTAAACAAAGTGAAGCCCTATTTTATCTTGCTCTTACCTGGAGACTACTTTACATGCATTTATTTCCTTACCCTTGGACTATAGTAGCTCACTGTTTATGTGTCTAAGCAAAGATGGATCGTCTGCAGGTTGTGCAAAATGCTGCAACTCGGTTTTTGAACAAGTCCTCAAAGTATTCGCACATGACACCGTGGCTATATCAGTTACACTGGCTTCCTGTTAAATTTATAGTTCATTTTAAGATCCTGGTGTTGACTTTTAGAGCTTTGCACGGACTGGCAACAGCTTACATCTCTGCTCTTTTACAGCCCTATGTCCCTGGCAGCTGCCCGTGCTATGAAACGCACTAAGATGAGAACTAAGGGTGACAGAGCTTTTGCCACTGTGGCCCCTAAACTATGGAAACCTCTCCATCAAAGCTTAAGAATTGTGGACTCAGTAGCTGTTTTTAAAAAAACAAAACAAAACTCAAGACTTACCTTTTTAAAATTGCTGGTGGTTAAATCTTGCCTGTTTGGTGACTTTTATCCCATGTGCAGCACTTTGTGTTTCTGATTAGAAAGGTGCTATATAAATTTTAAAAAATGTATTATTATTTATTTATATTGTCCTACACAGTGCAGGGCCCTATTTCAGGAAGCCGGTTTAGAAAACTCAGAGTGAAAAACGATACTCAGGGTTGAGTAACCCCGAACTGTCCAACTCGGAATATTCGGTTTCAGAAAGGCTGATAACAATTAGTTCAATCAACGCGGAGTTGCTTTAACCCCAAGTTAAGCGCGTGCACGAGGATACATAAAGCCCTGATTAGTGGAGCACAGATTAAGCGAGTCACCATGGAGACGGAGGGAAAGAAGGTGCGGTCAATGTATTTTACAGCGCTTGAGGCCGAAATTCCGATGGCAGCATATGCCGATAACATGCAAATTTCGCAGAAAAAAAGTAACACAGCCTCAGCTGCAAAAAAAAGGGAGCATGCATGGCAAAACATAGCCGACAGAGTCAATGCGTGAGTGTTAATTTAAACGTTGATCTAGGGATTTCCACCCATTTAACACGTTATTTTATTATATTTTATTTTTTATTTTATGTACCTGTACATTAATGCTGTGGAAAGACTTCCTGTTCACATAGTCTCCTTCATTTACTGAAGGAGCAATGATTGGAATACGAGTGCCATCTATACAGCCAATCACGCCTGGGAACCGTGAGGATAAATGTAAAATTTAAGTAGTAGTTCAAGTATCACCACATCATGAATTAAGTTTCGTTCATCCTGATACCTGCAATTTTGTGGCATCCCTCTTTGATAAATCTTGTGGCATCCCTCTTTGATAAATCTTGCGGGTCTATGACCGGGGAACACCACAGACGAGTACAGGAGACGTTTCAGTACAACTGTAACATTCCTGACTGCCCGACAGACGGTAGCCTTGGAAACGTGCTCAGCTTCACCAATATTATACAGAAAGCTCCCGTTTGCAAAAAACCGAAGTGCAATACAAATAATATGTACAGAACTGAGAGAATGTCCGCGATGTGTCACATGAGCAATATTAGGCCTGAGGATGTTATTCAAATAAATTATAGATTGTGCTGAACAACGGTAACGTTCACACAGGAAATCATCAGGAAATGATAAAATGTCCAAACGCGCTCTAATCACTCTCTCCCGGCGGAGAGCTCTGCGGAGGATTTGGGCTTCAACATCTACTGGCTCTTCAAGGAAGGGGCACGCCATGTCTGACACTTCCTACAGTCAGGTTTCTGACAAAGGGGCGGAGAAAGTCAGGGTTATTTGAAGTAAACCTGCTAGGGGGCAGGTTAGCTTCACGGAGTGTGTCGTCATAGTAACTCACTCAGAATTAATCTAAACTCGCTTTGTGAAACCGAAAACCCAGAGTTTTTGTTAACTCAGGGTATACTTACTCAGAGTTTGCACTAAACCGGCTTCCTGAAATAGGGCCCAGCTCACAGGGATCACACTTACTCTCACAAACACAAACACTCACATCTGCAGATGAAATTTATAGTAAAATGATTAATTCTCAGGAAATATTAAAGCAGTTTTTGGAGAGAAGGAAGTTCAACTGCCTGTTTTTTTTTTTTTGTTTGTTTTTTTGTTTTTTTGTTTTTGTTTTTGTTTTGTTTTTTCATAAGTCCCAACATGATGTGATCACAGCAGCTTCTGTAGGTCTGTGGACAGTTAGATGTGCTACCATTAGCACAAGCAGACAGCTGTGCTGAGCTTTTGGACTTTAACAGCAGCTGTTGGCTCCATTTGCAGCTGACTCAGAGCAGATGCTGATCTTCCATCAGTCCTTCTGTTTCTCCCACAGAGCATCTTCCATGATTAGAGCCAGTGTGGATAACCACGTTTTAAGAGCTTTCTTATTGTGCTCTCCTTTTTCTTCCCTTCTGTCTCAGAGGGAAAGTCCTGTTCTCACTGTCCTGTGTCCTGCTGTTGCTTAAAACTTGAGCTTCCTCAGATCCATCATGGTTTAGTAAGAGGACAGAAAGCCTCCAATAAACATTTCTACATGTTTATAAAGCCCAGACTCAATTTCTGCTTTTGTTTCATCCAACCTTCCTCACACGATTTCACTTCTCCTTCCTGATCTCAGTATCACATGATTGCATTATCACATGATCATCTCCAGCACAAACAGCGCAAATCTGCTGCTCCATAGTTCACAGCAATGGACTCACAGCTGGATCAATGAGGCTGACCAGAACCTGAGAATCAGAGCAGCAGGTTTGAATTCATTTTTGTTCTCAGACATTAGAGGCAGTTTGTTCTTGAAATGTTTAACCTGCTTCGGTTACGTAAAGCCCTAAAAGTTCCCCAGGACTTTGTTCCTCTCTTTAAGTCCCTCTGTTTTATTTGAATGTTTCACCTTTTTGCACCTTCACATCCAGGTAGAAAATCAAAGTACAGCTTCTACAGTCCCTATTGTTTTCCTTTTAGTTTAAATACTTCTGAATTATACTCCAATAATTTTATTTTAGAGTTTTCTATCACTGCTGACTTTGAGTTTATTTTCAACACAAGAGGAAGTACAGAAAAAAACAGCCTAACAAACTATTTTCAGTCATTCAGCCACTTTGTAGTATGATTTGAAGCTTTACTTCAAGGACATGATAGCTCTCATGCAGGAGGCTCATGACATTTGAATGTCATGTATTTTAAAGCATTTTAGGCGAAAAGAAGAGAAAACATAAGAGAAAAAAAGTACTATTAATAAAAAAATTGGACAAATAGCAGTAATCACAGCTGGTCTGATGTGATTTATTAATTTTTTTGTGTCCCGTTTGGATCTTTAGCCATCAGAATTTTTGTCTGAAGGCCAAGAAAGATGCCAAGCGGATTTACTTTACCAAGTGGATCATCATGGCCTTGCCATATTGGTCCATTTGATTGACCTTTATTATAATTATGTATTTATTTGATTTAATTTTCGGTTGTTGCAGACAGGACAGACAAGACTGGGGGATAGGACAGGGAGAAAGAATGAAAGAAAGAGAGGGAGAGACAGAAAAATAGAGGGGAGAAGAGACGGTGAGAAAGGGGGGAAGAAAACAAAAAAACATTTAGTATCTACTGTTATCAACTGTTATCTAGTTTATTGTGATGGTGCTGTATCTATTATGTTGCTCTTTTTTTGTTTGTTTTCTTTCTAGGGTTTTTTCTCCATACAGGTGATCCAGGTATTACATGCTATTGTGCAGTACAGAAGCCAGCTGTGCCAGAGAGGACCGAGCTTCAGGCCCAGAGGCCAGAGGCCTGAGGGCATCCCACCTGCCGGAAGGAACCCAGCCGGGCCACAGGCGCCCGGCCCCGCCAATCAGCTACCAGGAGTGAGCCGGTACATACATGAGCGCCCAGCCCCAGACGACAAGGACCACCAACACACCAACGTCTGAGGGAATCAACCACCGGCAGGGAGTGTGGTGAGGGGAGATAGGCCTCCATACCTCAGAGGGCCTGAGATGTACCCAGAGAGGTGGAGTCAAAGACCCAACCTGACATATAGACACAGACGAACAGGTGCACGCGGACACAGACGTGCATTCCCACCCCGTATGCACCACCAAATACTCAACACTCACCCAACATGTAGACAGACACAAATAGACACTGCACAGACAGTCGCACTCCCCAAACATACTCTATATCCCAGGTCCAGGTACCCCCGCCCTCAGAGGGGCAAGCCACACCTAGACCCAGCAGATGTAACCCTTCTCTCTGGGGTGGAGGCAAGCGGACCACCTCCTTATCTGCAGTAGCAGGGAGGCCCCGCATCCCTGACCCCAATCTGATGGCCAGCACCTCCTCCCAGCCCCCCAGCCCTGACTGTTAACAGAATGGGGGGTGAGTAAGGACCCCAAACCTCCCTCTGCCCGCTCATATGTAGTGTTGCTGTGTGCTGTTCTAAAGTGCATTTAAAACACAGGAGGGCATGGTGGTTCCTGCCACAGAGCAGCACGGCTCCTACCGAAAACCCTCAGTGTCTATATGCATTTAAAATTGACGGTAGGGCACCAGCGCCAGAGGGGGGTTGGAGTACACCGACCATCCTCTGGATGCTGTATAACGTGCCCACCCCCAAGGCCCTATATGTATGTGTTATGAGAGTATGAGTAATGTGGATGTCTAGGTTGCAGAATAAACTGATGTGACTGATGTGATTTTTAATTTACATCTGAGAAGTTTATAAAGAGCTATACTGAAATAAATATTTTATGATCCACAGACTGTAACATACATGTGCTCTAAATCTAGAGGTTCTGTCTGTTATTTTTGAATAAATTAAGCAGATACTTGAAGTTTTCACATCTACACGTTCACCTAAAAGCATCTTAAAACTTTAGTGACACAGAAACAGAGTTATTTAAAATCTTTACTCAAAGTTTTATCCGCTCTCCTTCACTTAGAGTTTCATTTGAAATGCATTCAGGGAGACTTGGCTGCCACACAAGTCCCCGCCTGATGGTCTTCGACAGCAGTAGTAAAGTATATCCCAGTATATTTAGTTAAACTCACAGACACAGAGCATTACTGGATGGACGCTTCCAATCACAGTGAATCAGTGTGTGTCAGTGAATGGATCATGTGTACTTCAGGTCTCCATTTAGTGGACTGACAGTAGAAGTAGAGCAGCTGATGGCAGCTTCCTCTGCCTCACACTGCTGTCTGACTGCATTCAGCTGACACTGAGATGAAGCAGGAAAGAAGCAGCTGATATTTGGACAGCACACATGATGGAAAGGAGGGTTTCATTTGATGTGCACATGAATGATTTGTGTTTCCTCTGCAGGTGAAGGTAGAAAGTGTGTGTGAGCTGAGCAGCATGGATCAGTGTGAGGACAGAGAGGAGGGAGCCCCTCCCTCTAAAAGCACTCTGTGTGGGGAACATGAGAGCCAGACCAAAGCTCAGAGGTGAGATGACCATCTGTAACTGTCCATGACTCTTCTCCATGTCACAGCTCAGCACTCACATCACTGCTCCATCATTATTCACAGGAAGAATCGTAGAAGGAGAAGGAAACGTAAACCTAAATCTGAACCAGGTACTAGACCTTCACCCAGCTGTGTGTCCTTAAAGAGTGACGCGTCTAAAGATCGCACCATTGATTTTAAAGTCCAGCAGTCATCTGCTGCAGAGAGGTGAGCTGTTAGTAACATCAACTCTTTGATTTAACTTTTTGATGTTGTTGGATTGTTACTGCAGTGCAAAAACGTCATTCCCTCAATCCCATTTAAACTTTCTCTTAAAAAAACAAGCCTTTGGTTTCTAGACAACTGAAAATCCGCTTAACCCTGTAAGACCCAACCCTTCAAAAAATAGCCAGAAAATTCAGATTTTGTCATGGTCCCAGGACTTCTGACCCAGTGTTTTAAGTTTTGTGTGGTTTTGGGGCATTCTGTATTCTGTCCCTTTGTTATTCTAAAGGTTTTTGTAAGTTTCCTAGGTTATTCTGTTCAGTATTGTTCATTATTTCCCCCCTCTCTTTGCCCTCTGAAATGTCCCTCTGTGTTTATCTAGTTGTGTGAGTTCTTGTGTCTTGTTTTCCCTGGTGATTCATTCCATCATGTTTACCCATGTTCCCCCCTGCCGGTCATGTCTGTGCTCTCCCTTGTGTTCCTTCACTCCCTCTTGTCTGCCTCTCCTCTACTCCTGCATCATGTTTCCCGTTTTATTGTGAAGATCCCGCGTTTCCATGTTTTTTCTTGTCAGTTTTGCTTCTCCTGTCTTGCTATGATCATTCGTCTCAGCTGTGTTCCCCATGTGCTCGCATGTCCATTATCTTATATGTATTTAGGTCAGCGTCTCCCTCAGTTCCATGTTGCGTCCTCCCTCATAGCTGTGTGACTCTCCCTGTGTTTTCCCATATGATTTATTATTAGTTTACCCAGTTTAGTTTTGTATATTTCTGCCTTTTTTCCCATTCAGCAAATGAGAATTGTATTTTGAGTTAAGTCCTGATCCGGTGAGTTTGTGTTTGGGTCCTTCTCCTGCACACAGCCGGGTTTAAGACAGATTTTTTGGAACTGAGATGTTTAATAACCCTTATAACAAAATCCACAAATGTTTTTGCTATATCATGTTATTTGATATATTTTTATGATATATTTGTTATATATTTTTTTGTATGACATTTCATAGATTGGGCGTTTTTTAGCAACTGTTTTTTTTTTTTTTTAACAACAATGTTAATTCGAAAACAAAAAAGCTTTGTCCATAACATTTTGAAATTATGGATCGTATTAATCATGTTGATGAGATACAGCACTCAGAAACTCATGTAGCAAATATGATACAAATATATGTATTATTATTATAGGGTTAAGTTACTAAAATTAAATTTAAAACAAAAGCCATTCAGAAAGCCATCTGATGGTCCATGTTTAACACGTAGTATGGTTGTCATCTTTTAGATGGTCCTGAGAGTTGACCAATCATGTAAGTTGTTAGAGTCACATTGGTGAAGTTCTGAATGGGGACAGTGTTACCAGTGGTTGATAGTTGGTGTTGTAGGTCTCCAGCTCTGTCAATTAATGTTTTTTGTTAGTGGCCCTTACTTTGAGTTCATAATATGGATTTTTGTAATTTTGCCTCTGTATACAAGCACTGTGGATTTAAAATCAGAGTGGGGGTGGGGTGGCTGACAGACAGATCAGTGTTGAGGCTGTGGATGAGGGATGAGTGTAAAAGCGCATCTCTCACTTTACCATTCAATCTACGTCACTACCCTTGAAGGGTTTGTCTGGCACAGACCCACCGCTGGAACGAGACAATTCTACTTGTTACGGATTCAAATATTGGGGATGGATACAAGAGGAAAAACCACAATAACAACACTGGTCCGGCCGGGTTGAGTCAAACGATGATTTTAATGATCACACGCGTGGGAGATGGACACCGTACGCAGGCAGCATCAGATCTCAAAATGGTGGAGCATTGATCAAACTCTTATAGCCTCTAGTGGCCCCACCTTATCATAAAAGCCTAAACATTCACATGCTTTCTCTCACACGGCGCCTAAGCTACGACCTTGGCTCCCTGTTTATCTGCTCCTGCTGAGATGGGGCAGAAAACTCCAGCATATTCTGTTCTCTTCTAATCAGACAAATAAGGCGATGACTTTCTGCGAGCAGTATTTCTTATAACTCAGCAGTATAATGCATCATAAAACAATATCATTCATCCACAATCAATCAGCAGTCTAATGTAATGCAAATCAGTTTAACTAATGCAATAGTTGTCAGCTTCTTCTAATTCAGGAGAATAATGCAAACTAAAACTACATAATAATTCACAATCTTTAATTAGGGGTCTAACATGGCATAAAATAATATTATAATCCCACATACTACAACAGCAAAAGCAAGACGCAAGTCACCAAAGTTCTTTGTGTTGCTCGTGCACGAGTGAAAGAACTGTGACGAGCGCCATTACTTCTCGAACCCCATTCACTCTCAGTTAGCTCCCCTGTAGCACTGCTCTTTATTGTGGTTACATGAATATGCATAGTCTCGTTAACATATGACGTCTTACACAGGCATACATATGAACAATGAGTACCGTCTCTCTGTGTGTGTGTGTGTGTGTGTGTGTGTGGGTGTGTGTGTGTGGGTGTGTGTCAAGATGTGACCCTGTGAATGACTCCCAAAAGCTGGTGCTAGGAGCCAAGCGGTCCACCTAAACAAAAGGCTCTTATACTTAGTATAAATCAGTAAGAGAAGGTACAACCTCTCTCATGACCTTTGGATTTGTGAGCATGCCAGAACACTGCATCTTGTAGCTGTGTTATCTTAAATTGGTCATGTGATTTTGACGTGCAGACGTGTCTGTCGACCCCAGAGGGTTAAGAATCAGACCTCTATCATTATGCAATCGATTATAAAACTCTAAGCATATATGAATACATATTTCTAAGCATAAATGACAATCAACAATATAGACCTAACAACCCTCACCTCACAGGCTGTGGGTGGTGACCAAAAGAACGAGATTGCAGATAAAAGCGGTAGAAATGAGATTCCTCCCAAAGGTGGCTGGCCTCTCCCTTAGAGATTGGGTGAAGCGTTCAGCCATGCATGAATGGCTCATTGCAGAGCCACTGCTACTCGACATTGAAAGGAGCCAGCTGAGGTGGTTCAGGTCTGACAGGGATGTCTCCTCAGCGCCTCCTAGGTGAATTGTTCCGGCGCATGTCCCACCAGGAGGAGGTCCCAGGGCAGACTTAGGACATGGTGGAAAGATAAATGGCGTGTCCAAATTCAGGGTCTGCATCCTTGGAGGACGCGGCCTTCGTGGTCTATGTGGGCCTTGTCCTCGAAGGTCGAGAAAGCCGGAAGTGCGAGGCTTGTAAAATTGGAAGGTCTAGCCTGCGTCGCGCTGCTCAGGTTGCCTAGCAACCACGATACTCATACCATGTCATAACTGCTTTAAGTCATACAGAATAGATATCAGAGCCTTAAACAGGCTGACTTCTGCTAAATGGGTCAAACTGGGCAGAAAGTCTACAAACACATAACATCCTTATAGAATATGATGTAACACTATAGATCAACTTAGCTCAGAATATATAAAGCATTTAAACAATTACAGCAATATGATGCAACAAACACAGCAGTGCTACTGATCCAAAATACTCAAAGCTTCATATAAATGAAAAACAAACATGGAAAAAAAATTTTGGTTCCATTCTGCTGCTGATAAATACTTTAGATTTCTGAATATTGAAATTGTTTCTGTCTTTCATAGTGTGTAACTTGAAGGCCCTGAGTACTTTCACCCACACTGAAAACACTGGAATGATAAAATTATTTGAACATTACCTAACAAGACTGATTCAGGACAGACAATTAGTTATTTTAGGTTTCTTCTGCTTCAGGTTTCTTCCTCTTAAAAGGGAGTTTTTCCTTCCCACTGTCGCCAAAGTGCTTGCTCATAGGGGTTCATACAATTGTTGGGTCTTCTCTTATGTATTATTGTAGGCTCTACCTTACAATATAAAGCACCTTGAGGTGACTGTTGTTGTGATTTGGCGCTGTATAAATAAAATTGAATTGAACTATTATGAGGTTTCTACAATTTTCAGATCTGTTTTGGGTCTACATGGCCGATAGACTAAAACTTTAACATAAATGAATTTACAAAAGACACACAGACGTTGTGCGTTGGTTTTTTCTAATAAGATTGTCTTATTGTGCTTTTATAGAAAGACGATGAACGATCCTTCATCAGCAGGTAGGAGTGTTTTTATTGTGATAAGTGTATCTCATTCAAATGTGTTGCAACATGTCTTTGAGACATTGTCTTTGATTAACTCTCCACACTCTGGAGTCACTGTTCAGTTTAGATATGTTTCCCCTGGTGTTCTTTACAGGCAGCAGATTGCCCATTTCTCTGTGTGTTTGGTCACACACCCCCTGCTCTGCTCCAACCCAACATGCCAGCGTCAATGCGGCACAAATTATTACTCTTTTATAAGATAAGATAAGATAACCTTTATTAGTCCCACACGTGGGAAATTTGTTTTGTCACAGCAGGAGTGGACAGTGCAAAAGTTATGAGGCAAAAATTAGAATACAATAAGAATAAATACAGTACACAACTGTACAGAATAGAATAAAATAAAATACTATATACAGTAGAATAAAATAAAATAAATATACAATAAGATAAAAATAGAATACAAATACAAATACTATATACAACTGAGTAAAAATACAACGATGACAGAAAGGATTATTGCACTTAGTATTATCTACAGGGCTCTAGAGTGCGACCAATTTGACAGCATATGCAACCTAATTTCTCAGTGATGTGACTAAAGCACCAGTGCAACCAGCCGTTCAAGTACGTGTCCACAACTCTGAAAGTCTCGGTGTGGTCAACAACAGACACACATTATGCCAATATCGTGGTCTAAACCAATCAGTGATATTCAAGGGCTGGACCTCTCTAACTGGCTGTGGTCTACATATTCCTGTAGGCCTATTCGGTATGACAATATTGTGGGTATTTTGCAAGCTCATTTTGCTCTCAAGCCCCTAGTCATAGCTGAAAGGTTCTGGTTCCACAAGAGGAACTGGGGGAAGAGGAAACAGTATGTGGCGGTATTGAAAAGACTGTCAGAACATTGTGAGTTTGGCGAGTATCTGGAAGATGCTCTATGGAACAGATTTGTTTGTGGATTGAAGTGTGAAACTGTGCAAAAGCATCTTTTGACTGAGAAGGATGTCATGTTTCTCAAAGCATTTGATTATGCTGTGTTGGCAGAGGTTCAGCAGTTAAGTGGTTCTCTGAAAGGTTTTTTACCGTTTGCTGTCGCAAAAAGGTAATAAATGCCACCACTGCATGAAAATGAATCATACTGATGATGACTTCTGGTACAAAGACCATGTATAAAACTAGAGCCAGAAGCAGCCAAGATTGGAACTGGAAAGAGAAAGAGGGAAACTCTGAACAGAAAGGTAATTCAATTAACACAGAGTGAAGGACAAAAAGAGAAAAAATCATCATGTTGCAGCAAGTTAATGTTAATAAGTGTAAAGATAATGTGAAGGAATCAGACCTGACATTGATAGTGATTTGAATCTGCATTCTTTGTCTTGAAAAGAGATATATTCACAAATCTCAGTGATGCCTGTAGTAAACGGGAAGAAAATGGAGATGGTTTTGGATACAGGGGCTACTGTGTCTTTGATTGCATGAGAACAGTACAAAAGTGTGCTGAGTCCGTTGGCGCTGCAACCCACTGGTATCATGCTGAAGACATACACTGTGGAGCCACTGGCACCAGAAGGGGCCATCAAGGTGCAAGTCAAATTGAACAAGCAATTTGCAAAGCTCCCCTTGCATGTGGTGAAGGTGGATGCCCCACCGCTGTTTGGTAAGGAGTGGTTGGGAGTTAATTATCTGAACTGGAAAGATTTAAAGATTATTCATGCCGAAGAACAAAGAGAAAATGATAACTGTGGCTGAGGCTATGTTAAAGAGACACTCAGTTGTTTTCTCTAAGACATTAGGCACAATGAAAGGGATTAAAGCCAGATTGACAATTAAGCCTAAAATTGTACCCAAATTCTGCCAACCACGTAACATACCTTATGCTCTTTGACCTTGAGTGGAGTCTGAACTGAAATGCCTGACTGAGCTTGGGGTGATCACACATAGAGCATAGTGACTGGGCCACGCCCCTGGTGCCTGGCAACAAGAAGGATGGCCTAATGACACTGTGGGGATTTCAAGGTCACTCTCAGTCCACAGTTCTGCGTGGATAAGTACTTCCACACACCGAGGACCTGTTTGCTTCTCTAAAAGGAGGTCAACACTTCAGTAAGCTGGACTTAGTAAATGCCTATCTACAGATGGAAGTAGAAGAAGAATCTAAGAAGCTGCGGACTATTTTGATTTAAAAAGGGCTATTCTGCTTCAATCATTTACCTTTTCGAGTATCATCAACACCAGCCATATTTCAGAAGGTTATGGGTCAAGAGCTTCTCGGACTACCATCTACCCATTGTTATCTGGATGACATCCTTGTCAGTGGCCCTTGTTTGGTCCAAACATGTGACCCTGCTGGAATTAGACCACGCAGAGAGACTGCAAACAGAACACAAGAGCCACTCAGTTTCACAACCCCCACCATAAAACCCCTGTGGCGTGCCATAAAAACTAAGGCTGTGTGTGTGTGTGTGTGTGTGTGTGTGTGTGTACATGACTTCCTGCCACACAATATATGCTTACAACTGTTTAGCCACATTTCCTGATTATCCAAAGGTCATCTCCCCACACCCGTATATGGCTTAACTTTAATGGTTCACCATATGCAAGCATAGGGGAGCCACTAAATGGCTGTGGGTGAACATCCTTCACAAGATAAGGAAACCAGGATCTCAAATAGAATGTGCCTAGAATGTGTTAAATATTACGGCCTCCTCACCGTTCAACAGGCTGGGGAGGAGAACAAAAGAATATCTAAACATGCTGTTTAAGATAGGTTTACAAACTGAAGCACAACAATGACAACATTTAACAAAATCACTCCAACAGCCCTGACAAGCTCACACACCCCAAAACCCTTCAGGCAGTCTTGTGCAGGCTAGAGGACTATTGTCTACATCTCAAAGGGGAGAGGTGCCAGTTTTTCCAGGAATCAGTGGAATACCTGGATCACATAATTGACACGATGGGGTCACACAAGTCACCAGAAAAGGTGACATTATGGAAGCTCCAGCACCAGGTTATGTAAGCCAGCTACGTTCTTTTCTGGAAATGCTACACTATTATTGACGTTTCATACCTGATTTAGCTACAGTATTGAAACTGCTGAATGAGCTCCTCAGTAATGAGAAGAAATGGCTGTGGACAAATCGCCTGTGAGTCAGTGCTGAGTGCTTTTGTTAGCGCATAATTACACCTTGCAGTACCGCAAAGGTATGTGTCATGTCACTGCTGATGGACTGTCACAGCTACCTGTGCCTCTTGCGCAGAAGGAGAAACAAGGACCAGTAGAGGTATTCTACGCATCTCAACTGAACACGTTACCGGTCAGTGTCACCAAGATCAGATGTCACACTATGTCTGATGTTACTTTTTCTCATATCCCGGGAATGGTAACAATTGGATGTTTCCCAGCTGCGAAAGACGTAGATCATGTGCTGTCACCCTATCTGCTGTGCAGACAGCATCTCACGATACAGCAGGGATCCTTCATATGGGACGTGAGAGTGGTTCTGCCACCTAAGCTGCACCCTTTTATCCTGAAAGGGCTCCACGGTCATACAAAAGGAGTTCATATATAAAAGGAGTCATATAAAAGGAGCCATATAAAATGAGTTTTTTATGTAGGAGCACAAGGAGTATGAATATGCCATGTCGATCAGATGCTGACACGCCCTGAGACAATTTCTCAGCAGTTTGCAGTGGAGCCTCCAACAAGCTCTCAAACTTCACTAACCCAGAGTGAGTTACACCATGCTTCACCCTTGTATATCTAATCAGGAAAAGACTGCTGAACAAGTTCTGAGGACCACAATACCTCTAGAAACACACCAGTCCATTGAACCACCATCATCTAAGTGTACACAGGTTACAGAAACTCTAAGACATTACCCGGTGAGGGTCACTAAGCCACCTGTTCGTTACCATGATGGATGAGCGTACTGAGAATGCATAGCTTCTCAGAGCATAGCTTAGTGGGGAGCATTATACCTCAGTGACCTCTAGTGGCCATAGGATTTATGACAACAGTATATGAGTAGATGCCGATGCAAGATAGAGTTGCCTGTGTCAAGGAAATGGCATTTTTGTGTGGCTTTTTTCTTGTCTTACTGGTAATGACAACCCAACACTGGTGATGACCTTAATATAAACTGAATATTAGTGCATTTTGGTGCCATGTACCAGTTCATACATTCAACTACAGGAAAGAGTTCATAAATAAAACAAAATCCACAGCAGCAGCTGAAGTAAAGAGAAGATTACTTTTATTTCTTCCACAGAAGAGACCCTGTCATCACCAGATAAACTCAGTAGAAGGCATTGGTTGAGTTGCCCCACTCACACAATGTTTAATGTTATGTATGAGTCGAAACATATTGTGTGAGAGAGTGATATTATACCCCTTTCGTCAAACTGACAGGTCATTAATTATTCATGAGCTCCGGAAGTAATTAAATTATTCATGAGCTCTGGAAGTAGGAAGTAATTAAGTAATAAAAATATGATATTCATAAAAATATGATATTCCTAAAAAATATGATATTCATAAAAATATAATTGATTATTTAGAAAGTTTCTTATATATCAAAAAATAGCATTCTTTTATTTCTTTAAGCAATAAAAATTTTATTTTTTTTTTTTATGCTCAAAAAACGCCATCTGGTGGCGGGTCAGTGTGTGTGTGTGCGCGCGCGCGCACCCGAGGCTGTATTTCTGGGCGCGCGGGGGCGCGCCCGTGTCTCCGGACCGTGCTCTCTCGGGCTCCGTGCTCATGTGTTTAAAAATGTATTAAACCATATTAAAATTGTTTAGTTAAACTTGTGCTTTTGTAACGTTCAGTATGGCCACAAACACATGCTGCATGCCTTGGGGGAAAACTTTATTTCGATTTATATGCATTTGTAGATTTAGAATAAAACTCATACTCAGAAAAAACTCGCGATCCCCTAACCCTAACCCTCCTTAGAAACATAAGCAGGGAAAACTCCTTAAAAAACCCTCTGCGTTTTCTCCAAAACCCTACAATAACTTGTTAGGGTACCCCCTCTATTCCCAAAACCTTATATTCGATAACAGGGGAAATCCTGAAAAAATCCTTAGTCTTTTTTCTCAAATTCAGTGCCCCGCGGCTCCCTTCATGCTCAGCCAAACAAAGCCAAAACTCCTTTAAAAATTTCTCCGCGATTTCTCCAAAACCCTAGAATAACTTGTTAGCTACCCCTCTATTCCCAAAAACCTTATATTCGATAACAGGGAAAATCCTTAGTCTTTTTTCTTCAAAAACTTCCCTCTTACTAGCAAGCTCTAAAATTCAACCCACACTCTAAGTTCTACCTCGCTCTTAATCTCCGATCCACAACTTCTTGCAGAGCACAATTTTTTCCTGCTTGTTCGCTCCCTGCTCTGCTCCCGAATGCGCTGCTTACCTCGTTTGAAAATTCCCCCCTTAGACCAACTCCGCCTCACTGCGCCCCCGCTGCCAATCACATAACCCTTGCACCGCTCCCTTTGCACCCCGGTTAGCCAATCCGCTCCAGGCTTGATTTTATGATCTCCCGCTGAGGTTAAGACTGCCATCAGCTCCCACAAGACCTCTGACTTCAGACATATCAACAACTGGCGCCGCTCAGACTGCTTGCGAGCTCAACAGCCATGAAACCAGGGATCAACAACTACCTTCGCGTGCCCTATGTGCATATCACTCGGTAAGTGTTAATCTTCCTCTCTAACTACATTTTCGCATTTTCCTTTTTTACCATTCTGTCAAAAAGCTTTTTCATCTTCAAAAGCCATGCAAAATAGGCTCTGTAACACTTGGAATACACTTTTTAAAACATATATAAGCTCGCCTCTAACACTCAGAGCTAAAAAGTGCGTTTGTAAGTTAAACTATAGCAGCGATCATGGCCTCATCAGGTACCTCTTTTTTTTTTCTCACTCTTGTTCATATAATGTTTATATTTTTTACTGTTTTTCCCGTTTGTAAATACTCAATGTTATTTCTTTTCAGACTCTGAGATAAACCTGCTCAACTCCTCTTTTTTTGAGTCTCTCGATCGAATTGGTAGGTTTGGTTCATTCTTGTTCCCCTTCTTAACAGCTAATTGTACAAGAAAAACAAAACATTTACCCTCTTTTTTCATTTTTATCAAACTTTCTAGATATCTCTGACTTGGACACCTTTATTGGTACGAGTTCCCCGAATTCTTCACCACCAGTGCTTGTGCGATCCACAGGAAAGAATATTCGTCTCTCCACACGGGACAGACAGCATTTGCTCTCTACGCTAGATCGCCCTGCTTCATCTGGCCCCAGTTCCATTCCCGCCGGAGCTTGTTCTCTCCCGCAACCCTCTGGGAAAAACTTGCGCCTGTCCGCCGGGGACAGGCAAGATTTGCTCTCCGAGCTCACTCCCGATGCTCCGGCCAATCGGAGCCCCAGAAACGCTTCTTATTCTCCGCCATCAGACACACGAAATGCACCGCGCCTGCCTTTGAGACCCAATCACGGTCAGTCTCTCTAGGTTCTCGCTATTTTCTCATTTTTTAAAAAAATAAAAACTAACCCTTTTCTATTTAACTTTACTAACTGTTTGTATCTTACCCTCAAATTCTCAGGGCGTCTCAGAAGGAGGAGTAGCAGGACCCGCAGGTTCGCAAGGACAAGGAGGACAAAGCGAACATGCACCCGAAGGCAGCTGGCTTCAATCGCTCTTCGCGCGGTATCTCTGTTTGCTGAATTAGTTCAGCTCATCTTATAAAAACTTTGTTTTTGTTTTTTTTTTTCATTTTGCTTTTCAAACATACTCTCTTTTGTGGTTTTTTGTTCTTTTAATATATTCCTGTTAAACAATAATAATAAAATAAATGGATAACCAGGAACAAGATATTACAGACCCGTTTCTTGCTTTAGAAACAGCGTTAGCTAGGTTAAATGAAAATATACACCATTCTCAGATTACATATTCACAAAACAGTGAGCAACCTGAGGTGATCAATAATAATGATCCTTTAGAATTGCTTAATTTAGCTCTTGCCCGATTATTCTTTGAGTTTGGGATTGGATCATGATGAGATCCAAACAGAGTCAGACGCGGTTCATTCACAAATGAGTCTGACACAAAACATCTCCTCTTCTGATCCGTTTTTAGCAATTAATAGAGCTTTAAAAGCTTTAGCCCAAATACAAAATGAGGTTCAAATACCGCCAGAGTTATTGAGTCAAATAAACAGGCTAAATCAAAATCGTTTCATTGATTCTCA
Organism: Maylandia zebra; assembly: GCF_041146795.1. Classification (NCBI taxonomy): domain Eukaryota; kingdom Metazoa; phylum Chordata; class Actinopteri; order Cichliformes; family Cichlidae; genus Maylandia; species Maylandia zebra. The sequence goes on along the minus strand of NW_027490031.1, from coordinate 2,064,826 downwards.
AAGCCAGCATTCGCTAGTCTTTTCCCCAGACAATGCGTGTCCCAACGAACCGCTCAGCCGCAGCCCCCTGATACAGCTGTCAACCACTTTCAATGACTCTAATCCTCATCAATCACTCAGCTCTCCCGCAGACATTGTCTCTGCGAACGAGCCACTTAACCCAGTAAACCATGATCACTCCTTTCAACAAGGGGGTAATCCAGACCAGAGTTGCGCCAGTAATTCAGCACAACCCTCTATAGTTGTTAGAAATAAATTTAATAACGTTGAAATTAGAGAAATTTTGAATTTTCCTCCTCCAAACGATATACCCGACTATGCGCATTATTATCAAGGCGTAATGTCTAGTGCACGTGAAATATCAAACAGGGTTTTCTCTCACGCACGTCCAGGTGATTATATCCAGTTAGAATTGATAGGCCAGCAGTTACAAAATAATGTTTCAGTGATTTTACGTGATAATCATGATTTATCTGAATTTGAAAATTTATTCTTGAGAGCGGTACAGTCAAACTGGTCAGTAATGTGTGATGGCTCGTTGGAGGTTGTAGCTCAGATTGTTACACCCCCAAATGGCAGTGGGAAAAGATTGCTTAAACACATACTCGACAGCGAAATTGTGAAAAAGAAAAGACGTTTTTTATACGTGGTCCATAACCCCTCGAATAAGTTGTGTTTTGCTATAAGTGTTGCCCACCTTCTGCAACCCGATTTTAATGACTATCAAGCACAAACATTAGCTAGAGAAATTCAACAAAAAGCTGGTCTAAATGATCAAACGCCTGTTGGGTTTAATCAAATAATTACATTTGAAAGGTTACTAGGATGTAAAATTATAGTATTTTACCGTAACGAGGATGATCGCACCCTTTGTAAATTTCAGACTAGTACAGTGAATAGCGCAAAAGCCTTGTGTTTATTTTTATTTGACAATCATTACTACGCTATCAAAAATCTTAAAGGATTTTTGGGCACAGCGTATTTGTGTACTCATTGTTACATAGGCTTTAACCATGTGTTATCCCATTTCTGCCCTGCTCGTTGCTCAGTCTGTATGCAGCCTGACTGCAACGATCATTTCCTCTCCCCTATTGTATGTACCGATTGTAATCGCACCTGTAGATCTCGTTATTGTTTTGAGAGCCATAAAAAACTCGTTGAGAGGCGTGAAAGGTCTGCCAGCAACTGTGACCTCTACAGGAAATGTATCAAGTGCTCAAGGCTATATTACTTAGCAGCACATGAAAAACCTCACAAATGCCAAAAGAGAAAATGCCAAATCTGTCGTCAGGAAATCTCTAGTGATCATCAAACACATCAGTGCTATATGCAGGTTTTACAACGCGAAACAAAACATAATAATGATTTTGAAACTTTTGTTAACGAACACGGTGAGCACAGCCCTTTTCTGGTGTGTACAAAAACATCAGATGGTAAATCTTGGAGCTCTCAGGGCGAGCATTGCGTTGAAAACTTTCTTGCTCATTTTAGACGCCCCCACTTCAAGGGCTCAATCTTTATCGCTCATAATGCAAAGGGTTTCGATGCGTACATTATCCTTCGCGGGTTAGTTAGGCGAGGATTAAAACCAAACTTGATAATGCAAGGTTCCAAAGTGATCAGCTTTACAGACCCAGACTTTAATCAACGTTATATAGACTCGTCATGCTTCCTACCTATGCCATTGTCAGCTATCCCGAAAGCGATGGGATTTTCAGATAGTGTTAAAGGTTTTTTTCCTCATTCTTTCAGCTCCAAACAAAACCTAACTTATGTTGGACCGTACCCTCCCCCTTCCGCATTTAGTCTCGAGCGCATGACATCAAAAATTAGACAGGAATTTTACAAATGGTATGATTCAGTCAGCTCTGGCCCCTTCAATTTCATGAAACAGGCACTGTTATACTGTAAAAATGATGTTGAAATTCTAGCTCGGGGTTGCACATTGTTTAGAAACGGGTTTATTGAAGAGACAGGAGTAGATCCTTTCAGTCGCAACACGCTTGCAAGCGCTTGTCTTAAAACGTATTTGACAAACTTCATGCCTGCCAATTCTCTGGCCCTGCCCTGTCCTTTAAATTACCATAATCAGGTAAAATCATTTTCCTCATCCTCAATTCAATGGCTCGAATATCTCTCGTGTACGCAAGGTGTTTTTATCAGACATGCGCTCAATCAAGGAGAAAAACAACTCGGTAGTTATTATGTAGATGGATATTCCGAAAATAATGGTAAAACATACGCGTGGGAATTTTTGGGCTGCTACTTCCATGGGTGTGTTAAGTGTTTTTCCAATCAGTCCGATGTTAACCCCCTGCTAGGTTCCTCTTTTGCAGAGTTAAACAGCGCCACTCAAGACAGGCTCGCTAGATTGAGAGCTGAGCATAATGTCTCTCTTGTTATAATCTGGGAGCATGAGTGGACCGAGTTAAAACGTAGTGATGAGAGTGTAATCAGCTTTCTCAAACGTTATGATCCACCAGAGCCTTTGAACCCCCGCCATGCTCTCTGTGGAGGCCGTACAAGCCCAGCACAACTTCTCTGTAGTGCCGGGCCCCGTGAGAAAATCAACTATGTCGATGTCACATCCCTGTATCCATATGTAAATAGTACATGTAGTTACCCCTTAGGTCATCCTCAAATAATCTTTCAAAATTTTCAGCACCCTAAAAACTACTTTGGGTTTATCAAAGCCACTGTTCATCCCCCGAGAGGGGTCTATTTCCCCGTTTTACCATATAAAACAAAATCAGGAAAACTTCTCTTTACTCTCTGTCGCACTTGTGCTGAAATGAACAACCAACATGGAGCCTGTAACCATAGTAACGAGGATAGAGCACTGAGAGGGGTTTGGACCACTCCCGAGTTTAACCTCGCATTAGAAAAGGGTTATGAAATAGGTCGAATCACAGAGGTATGGCACTTTGAGAGACAGAGTAACACAATATTCACAGACTATGTACATCATTTCCTGCGTAAAAAACAAGAAGCCTCAGGCTACCCATCAGATGCTGTAACTGAGGAGGCTAAACAGCTTTACATTAAAGACTACCAGGCTAAGCAAGGAATAACTTTAGACCCTGAAAACATAAAACTAAACCCTGCTAAAAGACAAATGGCCAAACTGTGTTTAAACTCTTTTTGGGGAAAATTTGGTCAGAGAAATAATCTCACACAGAGCAAACTGGTGAGTGACCCCGAGGAATTCTTTAACCTCATGTTCTCTCCAAAATACAAAGTGAGCTATTTCTCTTTTGTCAGTGATGATGTGGCTCTTATTCAATGGTGTTATGGTGACCTCTGCACTCCGCTCCCAAACTCGACAGATAACATCTTCATTGCGGCCTTCACTACTTCATATGGGCGTATGAAACTCTACAGTTACTTGGATCAGCTGCAGGAAAGAGCTATTTACTATGACACTGATAGCGTAGTGTATCTCACTAAAGAAAATCAATCTGAACTAGAAACAGGCAGGTATTTAGGCGAGCTAACAAATGAGTTAGACCAGGATGATTTCATTACAGAGTTTGTTGCAGCAGGACCTAAGAGTTATGGTTACATGACCAGAAAAGGTAAAGTTGTTTTGAAAGCAAAAGGAATAACACAAACACATGATGTCTGCGAGAAGGTCAACTTTGAATCTGTAAAGATTCTTGTTGACAATTACATTGATAACTGTGAAGGAGGGTCTACACTTGAGGCCCCTCAGCACAGTATCGTTCGTAATAAATCAGCCTTTTCACTACAAAATTCATCATTTCCCAAAAAATTCCAGGTTGTTTATGACAAGTGTAGATTGCTGCCAGGAGGTCTGACTTTACCCTTTGGTTATTGATTTTTTGTTATTCGTTTTTGTTTGTTTTTAAAAAATGTTTCAGCCTGCTTTAATCGAGTTTGACCCCAGACTTCATGTGCCATTTTCCTGTATGGTTATCGGGCCAAGTGGCTCTGGAAAGACCTTTTTTGTGAAATCTGTATTGGAAAACTGTGTACATGTTTTGAACAAGCTTATTGAGAATATTGTGTGGGTTTATACATCCTTTCAACCTTTGTATTCTGAGCTTCAAGAGAAAAATAAAAACATTAAATTCATCGAGGGCATTCCTGAATCATTTCAAGATGAGACCTTGTTTCCCTCACACCAAAGTCATCTCATTGTACTGGACGATGTTATTTTTCAAGCAGCTAATCATCCGGAAGTGGTCCGGATTTTCACTCAATACAGACACCATAAAAATATGAGTGTGATGATTTTGAGCCAGAACGTGTTTTTACAAGGTAAACACAGCAGGACGATCAGTCTGAACAGTACTTACATGGTGTTGTTTAAAAACCCTCGTGATAAATTACAAGTTAATACACTAGCTAGACAAATATACCCAGGACGTGTGCAATACTTTTTGGAAAGTTTTGAAGAAGCTACAAGAGAGCCACACGGATATTTATTGATAGATTTAACCCCCACCTGTCCAGAGCAACTAAGACTGAGAACAGGGATACTACCCTCAGAAAAGCTGTGTGTTTTCTTGCCCAGGAAAAAATAATAGAAACAATGTCTGTAAGAATGAGAAGAAACTTTGCTTTACTGAAAACACTAACCACAAGCTCCCCTAAAATCCGTAAGGTTATTTTACAACAGTGCTCGCCCGATTTTATTCAGTCTGTTTGTGAGATTTGTATGAATCTTTTAAAAGGAAATATTCCAGTCACACAGTGTCAGCATAAGAAGTTGAGACGGTATAGAGAGAAGATCAGAGAGATGGCCAGCAGACGGGACAGTGTTAGGAAGAAAAGGAAGCTAATGAGTCAAAAGGGGGGTTTCCTGTTACCTCTTCTCACAACAGTTTTACCCATTGTGGCAGACTTAGCTATTGGGGCAATTCGCAAATAAAAATGCAGAAAATGTATCTGATCTCACCTGAGCAGATCAAACGCTTAAATGAAACACATGCAAATGCTTCTTGAGTGAATATCAGAGAGAAGGCGGAGGATGATCTGGATAGTCAAATGAGACAAGTACTGGAGACTCAAGGTCTAGCACCAGATGAGAAAATTAAAAAGTATAATATGCTTTTACAAAAGTATCTGGTGCTTGAGAGACAGAAAGCAGATGAAACCAGAGAGATAACACTAAGAATCCCCAGAGAGCGTAAAGGGAGTGAGAGTGAGAGATCCGATGAATATCATCAGGAAGAAAGCGCAGAGGGGGGAAAGAGGGGAAGTGTGAATAAGGTTTTACACGATGTTTTAACCCACATAAATCCACGTTCAAAGAGAAACACTGAATATCTAATGCGTAGAATATTAGCATCAAAAGGTCACATCGGATGGAGTGAGGAGGGCGAATTGATGCATAGAGAAAAGCCCATTGTAGGTAGTCAAATGTTGGACCTGATGAAATTTTTAGCAAGTCCCCGTGCAAGTGTAAAACCCATAGGCTGGAGCTCGCTCGCGCGAATGTTGGCGGATGTAAAAATACCCCTATCAACTATTGGAAACTTATCAGCTAGAAGAGAAATAGCAGCGTTAAAAGGAGAAACAGGAGAATACCACACATCATCTGAGGATGATGTTATTGTTAAGAAAAAAAAGAAGAAGAAGAAAAGCAAGAGCATCACACCGTCTTGGGTGTATTTCTGATGTAATCAAAAACCAAAAAATAAAACCTTATTGTTTTTAAAAGTTAATTGTTTCTCATGTTTTTATATAACAAATAAGCACAATACACCACTTTTTTTTCCGAAAGAAAACGTTTGATAGTTTTATTGAAATATTTTTAACACAAATGACAATCATTAAAAGCTTTCAGAGAACACGAAGTTTGATTAAAATTGCTAGCATTACATATTAATACACATCTGATAAATCGTTTTACAAAACACGAGACCATGCTATCATTTTTGATTTGGTCAGAGCTATATAAAGCAAGTACATCCTCATAACTCTTTCCACGCGATTTGTTAGCCAGAAAAAATATGCAGTGCTGGCCACATACAGTCGAGAGTGTGGCTTGTAGCTGTCTTTGATGAAAAGATACTCGTTTAGCATGCTTTTTCAGAAATGTTACAATACTTTTCGGGTAAAAAAGATAATCTGGTGGGAATCCAAACGAATCGTAAAAACTAGCATCTCCATCTTCATCTAAAGAAATAGCCAGCCAGTGAGTTCCAGGTTTGTTCCTCGGATCTGTATTTATGATCATATATGTAGGTCGTTTAAACGAGCGTTTGAGTAATGTTAATAATTCATCTTCTGCATAAACTCCAAAAAAACTATCGCCCACTAACAGTCTCATAATACTTTCCAATTGGTGATTGTTCATGATTCAATTAAAAAAAAAAAAAAAAAAAAGTGAAACCTTAGTAATAATCAACCAAAACTTGTCTTTTGGAATTGATCTCGAGAATGGAATCATAACAAGCATAAACGATCAGTGTCGTTGTGTGAGGTAGTGGCACTCTGAAGCGCATTTCAAGTCTCAAGTTGCCATTTATCACAGGTGACAAGGCCTGATTGTCATCTGAAGGATTCATATTGAAAACAAACAATGTATATCCTTGTTCAAACTCTTGTCTGTCAATGCACAAGGACAAATCTTTCAGGTTTCTCCCGGTAGCAGTGTACAGGCTGTAAAACTCTCTTACGGATTGATTTTCAGCAAAATTGGGTTGAAACGCTTTGGCTGGTATTTGCTTACTTTCATGACACAGAGCCAAAAACTCTAGATTGTTGTGCTGGAAATTGAAAGGGCATAAATCATATCGACCTGTAAAAGCCTCATGGTTAACCATGCCTATGACCAGGTAACGGGGAAGTGAGCCCAGAAACAGATTCTCATGATGTGATATCCGTGAGTTCTCGGGTATTGAAAATGTTTTTACATTAATCCGGGAGATGGGATACAATGCATTCGCATGCATGAGAGCGGAGGCGTGGCCAACACGGACAGCGGGGGACACCGTGACTTTCCTTACGAACAATGATGCCCCAACAATATTGAGATGGTAATTGGAATTTTCAGGCGCCATGAGGGTGAAAGCATCGTTTGCTCTTGTGAGTTTAATCCGTAGATCCACATTATTTAGTAAGAGTTTTTCGCAGAAAAATATGTCCGAATGTAGCGGACCGATCACATGGAACTCTCGCGAGCGTTCACTGTAAACTGCCCTCCGGACTAAGCCCCTATTCGGCCCGTTATTGATAACATGGGAGTCGTGTGAGCCAGCAGTATCTTTGTAAAACAGACCTGCAGTAAGAGTTTTCAGAGTTTCTTCTGAGTAATTTAAATATGTTTCAATTATGGCTCTATATGCATGTGTCGAACTCGCTTGTGAAATCAGTCTGTCGCCCAATGTGACGTCACACTGACTGAAGATGGTGTTTAAAGGGTAATTTATAATTCCAACATTAGCGTCTGCTGCAATATCGCTACCATCATGGTTTGTTATTTTCATTCTTAAACTGAGCAGTGTATCATTCAGATCTAAGTAATGCAAGCCATTTCCGGGGACATAAAATTCCAGAGGTCCCCGATCTGTGAGCGCTGTTACTGGTAGAATTTCTGAATAACATTTGTCCTCGATAGACATCTGAGTGAGTGGGGCTGTAAAAATATCTAACTCACTCAAGGTGCATTCGTTTGATCTCTCGTGAAGTAAAGACATTGCTGTTTTGCTTCTTAGTTGATGTTGTTTTTAGAATATATCAGTCTTGCGTCCTGTCCGTCTGACGGTTTTCCCACTCTGTCTCTTTTTCACCGTTTTCCTGCGCTTTTTAAACTCTCTCAACCTCTGACCTGGGGGCCGCTTCAAGGGTCTGCGCGAAATTAGGGTCAGCCCCGAACCCTCTTGCTGTTCTGGTGTGTTCGACCGAGTTAAATTTGAGAGTGATGAGGTGACAATATCAGAAGCAAAACCTTTGACAGCAGATTTGAGGTGAGGCTTTGCGATGCTCACACCCCTCTTTATGAACGGGGTTACAAATCTAAACAATTTAGAGAAAATAGACGCTATTCCGCGCCCGTAAATTACAGGCGCACCTGAAAATCCGGGCAGACCGTTACCAGCCTGCGTTTGATAATACCCTATAAATCTATTATTATCCTTTTTTTTTTTTTTTTGTTATGAGTTATGCAAGATCCTTGACAGGCCGGAAATGTAGCTTTACTATCGTTTTACCGTAGGTAAAGTTTACAGGCTCGTTCTGATCGGTTTTGATTTCAATATGGATATTTTCAATTTGTCTTCGTGCAACTGGAATATAGTCTGGTTTGTTAAAAGATAGGGTCACGATATCTCCGTAATTGCCCTCTATTTTCACAGTACGCAGTAGCGGGGAGTAGCTATCACCCAGGAGCTGTAAGGCAGCTATATCAGAATAACAGAATAGATGATAACAGCCAGCCTTTATATCTGAAGGATATGGGGCAAATTTGCGCTCAAATCGTTGCCATACACCTGCTGGTACACCAAGCATATATGCGAGAGGCGGAAAAAACCTTAGTTGATATATTCCCCCAGCTGTGAATTCAAACTTTTTAACAATGGGATGATATTTTAGATAAATATCAGAGCCGATACGCCTCAGGCAGGCCTCAATCTCAGCTCTCAAAGTTTCAGCATGCTCATAAAACCCGGCGCGTATTTTGGTTTTAACCACGTTATCAGGCTCAGCATCACCCTTTCTCCTACATTCAAAATAAGCCTTATCATTAGGGAGATTAAGCCATGTATAGGGATATGAAATTTCAGTGAGAGCAACCTCCCATGCCCCATCGAGATTGAGATGCTGGGCGAGATCCACACGGAAACAGCTGCTGGTGTTAGTTTTAAATACATTCAAACTTGCATTTGATGGAAGCGTGACATAAAAACCCTGCGACCTGACAGTCATTGCTGACCCGTTACCAAGGTTACCAAGGTGCGTGTGTGGTCCGAAGTTTGTTATGCGATGGTTTTAAGCTCACTGGCTTTAACCCAGCTATTAAATTTCTCAGGCCAGCTCCTCCATTTGACCAGGAAATAAACCTGTCCCCTCTGTTTACGTTTTGAGAGAATTTTCTCTATGTGATAGAGCTTATCCTTGACAAGAGTGATTTTCTGCAGCTCATGCTCATAAAAACTACCAATAATTTCTTCCCCGTCATAATCTTTGATTTTATAAACGGGAGGATCTCTAGGTATGCATTGGTCAATAGTAAACACCTCGCTTGTGAATGTTTGCTCATACCGCTTATCAAACACACCTCTGACTTTAGAGAGCCTAACGTGATCACCTTTTTTAAATTTCATGGGGTTTTTTCTACAGCGAGAAGAGGTGCCATACAGGTTTTGAAATACTAAGGCTGTGTTGTCTGAATTTACTTGATTCGGGGTCATTTTTATGGAACGATGGTAACTACTGTTATAGCTGTCTAATAAATCTTGTAACACATCGATATATCTACGTGTATTTGCAGCAGTGAAATATCTATACATTTTACTTTTAAGAGTTCTATTAAACCTTTCACAAACTGATGCTTTTAGATCGCTCCCTGTAGCAAAATGATTTATACCATACTTTTTCATTAAAGATTGAAAACTGGAATTAAAAAATTCCTTACCGCTATCTGTTTGGAGTTTTTGTGGGATTTGGCCATGTTTCAAGACAGATTCAAATGCCTTAGTGACTTGAACGCCTGTTTTGTTTTTCAAGATTCTTGCATAAGCTTTTTTAGAGAAAACATCTATAACTGTAAGTAAATATTGATAGCCATCATTATGCTCGGCTAACGCTCTCATATCACAAAGGTCTGCTTGGTATTGATTAAGAGGTCTGGGGACAAACACACGGTTTCTCGGAAAGCGCAGGCGTGCAGCTCGGTGTAAGGTGTAAGCGTCTTGTCCAGAGAGGAATTTCAGTGCTGTTTGCGCGTTAATCTTTGTACCAGTTTCATCCTGTATGCTTTTAATCAATTTTTCCACACCGCAAAAGCTACCAGGGTGAGCTGGGTCATAATATGCACGTTTCAATAGATTCTGCTCTGCCATGTGTGATCTTTCAAGTTATGTTTAACTATGGTTTTATTTCATTATGAGCGGCTAGTTTTATGTCATGTAACGAGTTTGCAAATATATTTTTTATTTGATATAATTAATAACATTATAGTTTGTTTCTTTTCTAGTGAAAAAAAATAATTAGTTTGATTTACTGCAACGCTTTTCCAAAAAAGTTTTATTTGATGTAATGGTTTTCCACAAACTATTTAATCTGATGTCATGGAAGCAAGAGATTTGAATGGGTGCGAAACAAATAACAAGATTGATTGTTGCAATGCTTTTCCAAAAAAGTTTTATTTCAGGTAATGGTTTTCAACAAACTATTTAATCTGATGTAATGAACAAAACAATAAACATGAACAAGAAAAGTTATAAAAACTAACAGAGAAAAACATTTAAAAGTAAAAAATAAGAAAAATAAAAAACATGTTAAGAAAAATAAATGGTAAAAGAGGGAGAGAAGAAAAAACGATTACTAGGGGAGCCAAAGGGAGTATTTGTCATATAGTACTTTATCAATTGTGGTCCGGGTAACTTCTGTAATGCTTGAGTCAATTTCTAACAGTGCGGTCTCTATATCACGGGCATCTCGGAGTTCAAAGAGATATGCTTGGGCCACACCTCTGACTTGAGCCGCTGGTGGTGAAAAACCCTCTAACCGCAAAATTTGTAATAATGTGTTGGTGAAATGTCCATTCCATAATCTTCTGCTGAGTTCATCATAGTACTTGAAAAAGTAATATTTTTCCAGTGGGAAAAGACATGAATGTCGTCTTTGTGAGGGATGTGACACCTCACATCCTTGACAGACATCTTGTCTGTGTTTCTGGAGCAAGGAGTTAACGAGGTATTTTACAGTCAATTTTATAAGTTCAAAAACAGCAGTAGGGAGTAGAGTCGCGGCCTCATCGATGTCCGCGGGCGAAGGCTCGTTGTCTTCAGACTCTCGGAAAAGAGCCCGGTGTAGCGAGATCCATTGGCGGAGTGGGTGGCGGTGTAGCGAGATCCATTGGCGGAGTGGGTGGTGGTGTAGAAGCAGCTGATGGTCGGAGGGATGATGGAGATAGAGAGCTGAGGGGTCCAAAGCTGTGGTTAGTCATGGTTGTTTTAAGTAGTGGATGAGAGAGCGATTGCGGTTTTTAAGGGTTAGGGTTAGGAGAAGGCGGGGTAAGGGGGGACCGGAAGTGGGGGTGGGGGTATGTTGACCGTGGCGGGTTATTTCCAACCATCACCAGCTCAGTTGTACTTTTACTCATTTTGAACAGGTTTAATATTGTCGCATTGTTCTCGGCCATCATGTTGAGCCAGTGCTGAGTCGGAATCCGAAGCAATGTGCTGAAAACCCCGGACTGGGAGTTTGTAAGGTCGATCACAAAATCATCTGTGCAAGCTTGCTCGCATGTTTGTCGACTAACTCTACATACCCATCTGCAAAATGGAGTGCTCTTGGTCTCCCACTGGGTGTATGTGACGGTTTTGGTCACCGTGTTTTCAGTCCGGAGTCGTTTGTGTTCTTGGGTGAATGGAGGGAACGAGTATTCCTCTTTGAAAACCCGATGCGTCTGTGTTTGCTGGTCTCTGGTTCGCGGTTGCTGAGAGCTGGTTTCCCGCACGCTTCTCTCTATTTCAGGGGTGGTAATGAGTGTAATAACCGCCCAGTCAGAGCTAGTAAAAGCGATCCGCGGTGTTAGCGGACCAAAACTTTCACCGGCTTTGAGCTGATAGAAAAAGATTTCACTCTGTGGTAGGCTGAAGGCATAACCCCAAAACCTGCCATTGTTGAGGCTGAATCTTTGCTCCAAACGGTTGGCCGCTGCTGTTGGCTGCACTCTGCAGAGATGTAGTCTTCTGAGTTCAGACGCCGTGGCGGAAGCTCTGTAGCAGTTTACAGGAGTTTGAGAAAGCACCGTTAGGTTGGTAGGTCTCACGGCCATGCTTCTTTGTGAAAAAAGAGAAAACTTGCTTGTTTTTTCTGAGAGAGAAAAAAACAGTTAAATTTAAGCTGAAATGTTAGATTATTTATCCTGAATGCCAGTAAGTGAATTAACCTATGGCTGAGAAGGTAAATCGAGCCTGGAGCGGATTGGCTAACCGGGGTGCAAAGGGAGCGGTGCAAGGGTTATGTGATTGGCAGCGGGGCGCAGTGAGGCGGAGTTGGTCTAAGGGGGGAATTTTCAAACGAGGTAAGCAGCGCATTCGGGGTCTGAGCGCGGAGCGAACAAGCAGGAAAAAATTGTGCTCTGCAAGAAGTTGTGGATCGGAGATTAAGAGCGAGGTAGAACTTAGAGTGTGGGTTGAATTTTAGAGCTTGCTAGTAAGAGGGAAGTTTTTGAAGAAAAAAGACTAAGGAGCTTTCCCAATGTTTTTGGATTATAGCGCTTTTTTTTTTGGGGAATAGAGGGGTAGCTAACAAGTTATTCTAGGGTTTTGGAGAAATCGCGGAGAATTTTTTTTTAAAGGAGTTTTGGCTTTGTTTGGCTGAGCATGAAGGGAGCCGCGGGGCGCTGAATTTGAGAAAAAAGACTAAGGATTTTTTCAGGATTTCCCCTGTTATCGAATATAAGGTTTTGGGAATAGAGGGGGCACCCTAACAAGTTATTGTAGGGTTTTGGAGAAAACGCGGAGGGTTTTTTAAGGAGTTTTCCCTGCTTATGTTTCTAAGGAGGGTTAGGGGATCGCAAGTTTTTTCTGAGTATGAGTTTTATTCTAAATCTACAAATGGATATAAATCGAAATAAAGTTTTCCCCCAAGGCATGCAGCATGTGTTTGTGGCCATACTGAACGTTACAAAAGCACAAGTTTAACTAAACAATTTTAATATGGTTTAATACATTTTTAAACACATGAGCACGGAGCCCGAGAGAGCACGGTCCGGAGACACGGGCGCGCCCCCGCGCGCCCAGACACACAGCCTCGGGCGCGCGCGGGTGCGCGCACACACACACACTGTCCCGCCACCAGATGGCGTTTTTTGAGCATAAAAAAATAAAAAATAAAAATTTAATTGCTTAAAGAAATAAAAGAATGCTATTTTGATATATAAGAAACTTTCTAAATAATCAATTATATTTTTATGAATATCATATTTTTATTACTTAATTACTTCCTACTTCCGGAGCTCATGAATAATTAATGACCTGTCAGTTTGACGAAAGGGGTATAATATCACTCTCTTGTGTGGTATACAAGCTAACACCAGTAGAGGGCACCACCCCATGTTGTTTGTGTGTGTGTGTAACTCTTGGAAATAAAGGAGGAAAATATAACAGTTTGAAAGTGCAGGCTGATAGAAAGAGGCGAGTAGCCTGGGCAGGGTAGAAGTGGATACAGCTGTGGGTAATGAGAAAAGATGAAAAGAATGATTAACAACTTTTTCATTAAGTCCTAATCCATCTGAAATTCATAGCCAGTGCTCTGACACGGAGCCATCACCTTTTCAGGTTATGTCTAACACTGGTCCGGAAGAAGCATCAAATAATGAGCCAGATGCGACCGACTCCGAGCCAGAGCCCACTGACAGAAAAGTGAGTAAGTGTATACGAGACAAGGGGAAGCAAAGCCAGACCAACTAAACACAGGACAGAGACTATCAAAGTAAAACAGGAAAAACAACAACAGGTATGCGGAGACACGAGCTTGACACAAGACCTCAGACATTGCAAGAGGGAGGGAACACACGGGCAGACAGAGGAAGCACAGAACCAAAACCCAAAGAACTTAAAAAGTCTAAACCCAAATACATCATCAGAATAAACCAGAACATAAAATCATAATAATGATGAACACAAAATGCTGGGTCAAATGTCCCAGGACACTTGCTGTGCCTTCTTTCTGCCTCACCACCATGGGAAGCAGAGCTTTCAGTTGCTTTGCCTCAGCTGTGTGTAAACCAGCTGTGGAACTCTGTGGAACTCTCTACTCCCAGATATAACAAACATTCCCCCCATTCCCCCCACATTCTCCCCCAGTTTACATCTCAACTACTAACCCATCTGTTCAAATCTACATATTAACTGTGAAATTTGTTTATTTTATTGTGTAATTAATTTGATTTTTGTTGTTCTTCATTGTCATTGTTGTATTACGCATTTTATTCCATTATTAATAGTCCATGGGTGTCTTGATAGGTGCTTTTAAATAAAATGTATTATTATTATTATTATTATTATTATTATTGTTATTATTATTATTCCTCCATATAGTTTTTTAAAGGGCACAAAGAAAAATAACATAAACATAAACAGCATAAAGTGCCCATTGGAAGATGTATTGGGGATCTTGGCTCAAGAGTTGGGAGTTCGCCTTGTAATTGGAAGGTTGCTGGTTCGAGCCCCGGCTTGGACAGTCTCGGTCGTTGTGTCCTTGGGCAAGACACTTCACCCGTTGCCTACTGGTGGTGGTCAGAGGGCCCGGTGGCACCAGTGTCCGGCAGCCTCGCCTCTGTCAGTGGGTGGATGACTGGATGTGTAAAGCGCTTTGGGGTCCTTAGTCAAATGACCCAGGACCCTGACAATCCTTTTTGCAGAGCTCTGCTCCAAATAAAGAACTTTGTCCTGACAAGATTGTTAGTAAATCATTAACAAACCAATATTGTCTGTTTGGACAGCAATTTTCAAAAACAAGTGAACATGTAAAATTGCGGTTTTAAGCGATGCAGTTGAAAAAATTGGGTGCACCTCACTTTTGGGCTGGTGTACCTAAGAAAAAAAGGTTAGGTGCACCAGTGCAACCATAGCAAAAACTTAGTCTTGAGCTGTGATCTAGCTACAGTCCCCTGTATGTTTATTTATTAATCAGATATAGCTAGCTCTGGATTCAGCTGTTCTAATGTTAAAAGAGAAAATTTCTAGTTTTAAAAGGGCAATGTTTTAATGGGATTTGTGTTTACATCTCTTTCTATTTCCTATAGAGGAGAAGCTTTCCAAGGTGCGGTCAGCCTTTGTTTGGAGGGTATCAACAGAACTCCTTAAACAGCTCCTTGAGGCCCTTGTAAGTGATGGTGTTTTAAATGAATTGGAGAAAGAATCGATACTGGAGAAGAACCCTGTCAGAGCAGATAAGGCACGCTGCTTCATTGACACAGTGAAGAAGAAAGGGGACAAAGCCTGCAGGATAATGATCAGACATCTTCAGACTGTAGATCTCTCTCTTTTCTATCAGCTACGTTTATACTCTGATCCATCTGTTCAGCAAGGTGAGTTCACTTTTTGTGTAAAAATGTTTTCTTTGCATGATTTGTTGAGATGTGAGAGTGTATAACCTCAGAATTCAATTTAAGAAAAAGCAGACAACAGGAGCTCAATTCTACAGCATACATAATAGACTATTGTCTATACCTAGTAACTTCAGGTGTACCCCGTATGTCAGTCTTAGGCCCTCTTCTCTTCCTAATTTACATCCTCCTTCTTGGTATAATTTTCCATAAATTTGATCTTAATTTTCTCTGTTTTGCTGATGACACCCAGTTATATCTCTCCTGCAGGCCTGATTCCTCTCTCCCACCTTCTTCCCTTAAAGAATGTTTATCCAAATTAAATTTCTGGTTCAGCTCTAATTTCCTTAAGCTTAATGAAGATCAAACTAAAATACTCCTTATTGGCACTTAATTTAACCTATTGAAGGCAAATCATTTCTCACTCACTATTGATAACTCCAGTTTTCCCCTCACCTCAGGTTAAGAGCCTTGGTGTCATCCTAGACAGTTCACTATCCTTTAAATCTCACATCAATAATCTCACATTCTGCCTATTTCCATCTACGCAACTTTAAAAGAATACCTCCTACTCTTTTCACCCAGTCTACGTCCATTCTTGTTCATAGTCTTGTTACCTCCTATAAAAATTCCTTCATAACCTTCAACTGGTTCAAAACTCCACTGCCCGCATTATTACCAGAACCCCCTCTTACTAGCACATCACGTCCATTCTTCAGGAACTTCATTGGCTGCCTGAGAAATTCTGGATTGTGTACAAGCTTCTTCTCCTCACCTAAAAGGCCCTTCATAACCTTGCTCCTCCTTACCTTTCTGACCTGTTAAGCACTACCTCTTCTGCCCACTCACTTCAATCCTCTTCCTCCATCCAGCTTGCTGTGCCTTCTTTCTGCCTCACCACCATGGGAAGCAGAGCTTTCAGTTGCTTTGCCGTTTATTTTTTCTTGATCACAAGGTTTAAAACTACTTTAAAAAAGAACAGAAACACACAAAACTAAATCTGCCAGAGTGCCTGTTTTGGGTCAGTTTGGTGGTCACAAGTCCGGATAAAGAAGGAGGGTTGAAATTGTGACATTAAAAAAAGCAATACTTGCTAAAATAAATGTGATTTTTAGTTCTAAGTACATTCCAAAGGCATTTAGGGTGTTTTTTAATCAGTTTTTCTCTTTCACAATGTCATTTCTCTCTCTAACAGTGTCTGTTACAATGATACAGGCATGACCAATGATGCAAATTAGGCAATGATTTCATTTAGCGACTTCTAGCGACTTTTAGGACAGCCAATAGCAATTTTCCTTACTGAGTTGGCAACACTGGACTTTAACAGCAGGGTGGTACAGTTAAAATTTGTAAGATTTCTTCATTATTATAATTTCAGATCTGGACAGAATTTTTACAAAAAATATAATATATGTAAAATGGTAAATTAAAAACAGAAGAAAAAGAAATAAACATTTTTTTCCGCTATTTTAAATGATTTGTTCAGAGACTCTTCAAAGTTGTCAGCATCATCTTAAATCCAAGCTGAAGAAGAAGTTCCAGTGTGTGTTTGAGGGGATCGCTAAAGCAGGAAACCCAACCCTCCTGAATAAGATCTACACAGAGCTCTACATCACAGAGGGAGGGACTGCAGAGGTCAATGATGAACATGAGGTCAGACAGATTGAAACAGCATCCAGGAAAACCGACAGATCAGAAACAACAATCAGACAAGAAGACATCTTTAAAGACATACCTGGAAGGGATGAACCAATCAGAACAGTGCTGACAAAGGGAGTGGCTGGCATTGGGAAAACAGTCTTAACACAGAAATACACCCTGGACTGGGCTGAAGACAAAGCCAACCAGCACATCCAGTTCATATTTCCATTCAGCTTCAGAGAGCTGAATGTGCTGAAAGAGGAAAAGTTCAGCTTGGTGGAACTTGTTCATCACTTCTTTACTGAAACCAAAGAAGCATGAATCTGCAGCTTTGAAGACTTCCAGGTTGTGTTCATCTTTGATGGTCTGGATGAGTGTCGACTTCCTCTGGACTTCCACAAAACTACAATCCTAACTGACCCTAGAAAGTCCACCTCAGTGGATGTGCTGCTGATAAACCTCATCAGGGGGGGACTCCTTCCTTTTGCTCGCCTCTGGATAACCACACGACCTGCAGCAGCTGATCAGATCCCTCCAAAGTGTGTTTCTATGGTGACAGAGATCAGAGGGTTCATTGACCCACAGAAGGAGGAGTACTTCAGGAAGAGATTCAGGGATGAGGAGCAGGCCAGCAGGATCATCTCACACATCAAGACATCACGAAGCCTCCACATCATGTGCCACATCCCAGTCTTCTGCTGGATCACTGCTACAGTTCTGGAGGATGTGCTGGAAACAAGAGAGGGAGGAGAGCTGCCCAAGACCCTGACTGAGATGTACATCCACTTCCTGGTGGTTCAGGCCAAGGTGAAGAAGGTCAAGTATGATGGAGGAGCTGAGACAGATCCACACTGGAGTCCAGAGAGCAGGAAGATGATTGAGTCTCTGGGAAAACTGGCTTTTGATCAGCTGCAGAAAGGAAACCTGATCTTCTATGAATCAGACCTGACAGAGTGTGGCATCGATATCAGAGCAGCCTCGGTGTACTCAGGAGTGTTCACACAGATCTTTAAAGAGGAAAGAGGACTGTACCAGGACAAGGTGTTCTGCTTCATCCATCTGAGTGTTCAGGAGTTTCTGGCTGCTCTCCATGTCCATCTGACCTTCATCAACTCTGGACTCAATCTGCTGGAAGGACAACAAACAACCTCTATGTGGTCCAAATTATCTGAAAAACAAAAATCAGTAGAATCTGCAGAGTACCATTTCTACCAGAGTGCTGTGGACAAGGCCTTACAGAGTCCAAATGGACACCTCGACTTGTTCCTCCGCTTCCTCCTGGGTCTTTCACTGCAGGCCAATCAGACTCTCCTACGAGGTCTGATGACACAGACAGGAAGTAGATCACAGACCAATCAGGAAACAGTTCAGTACATCAAGAAGAAGCTCAGTCAAAATATGTCTGCAGAGAAAAGCATCAATCTGTTCCACTGTTTGAATGAACTGAATGATCGTTCTCTAGTGGAGGAGATCCAACAGTCCCTAAGATCAGGAAGTCTCTCCACAGATGAACTGTCTCCTGCTCAGTGGTCAGCTCTGGTCTTCATCTTACTGTCATCAGAAAAAGATCTGGATGAGTTTGACCTGAAGAAATACTCTGCTTCAGAGGAGGCTCTTCTGAGGCTGCTGCCAGTGGTCAAAGCCTCCAACAAAGCTCTGTAAGTAAATATGTCTTTGTACCTTCATTCTTAAAATCATGTTCCTACAAAAAAAAACCCCAAAAAACAAACAAACAGTGTCCTCATTTCCAGGAACCTAGTTTTGTTTCAAAACATAAAAAAAAATGTTGTTAGCCCTATGACAGACTGGCGACCTGTCCAGGGTGTACCCTGGCTCTCGCCCTAAGACAGTTGGAGGGCAGCACAGTTTTACGGTGGTTAGAACTGTTGCCTCCCAGGAAGAAGGTCCTGAATTCAATTTCACTATCAGGTTCAGTTCTTTCTGTGTTGAGTTTGCTTGGTCTCCCCGTGTTTTCGTGGGTTCTCTCCGGGTACTCCAGCTTCCTCCCACAGACCAAAGACATGAACTAAGTGGGGGTTAATTGGAATCTACAGGCTTTACAGGCTTCTTTTAGAATTCAAAACCAAATGGTGGAGGAGCCTATGATGACTGGCTGCTGCCCTTCAGGATGTTTTATGAAATCAAAAAGAAAATGACAGAAAATGAAATGAGTCTCAACCAAATCCAGCATGTGATAAATTATTTATAACTAGATTTATACTAATCACAGATATTAGAATTAATAAAGTGACCAACAGTACTTTAGTAACTGTAGTACCCACAGGCCCATGTCAGCAGACTCTGAACTAATGTCACTAAAACTACCTGCTCTTCACTCCATTTAGATATGTTGGTATAATTGTGTTTCTACAAATTTAAAGTGTTTTTCTTCTCCGGCATTTAAATTGTATGTATTTTTTAGTTAATTATACATTGTACTGTACACAGACTTATTATATTGATTATTATTGTCACAAATATTGTTTGGTTTTGTGCTTGTTTGTTTTTTTCAGGTTGAGCAGTTGTAACCTGTCAGAGAGAAGCTGTGAACGTTTGTTATCACTCATCAGCTCCCAGTCCTGCAGTCTGAGAGAGCTGGACCTAAGTACCAACAGCCTGAAGCATTCAGCAGTAAAGCTTCTGTCGAATGCAGTGGAGAGTCCGCACGCCAAACTGAATATTCTGAGGTCAGATCAATTTTTTTTGGTTTGTTTATTTCTTTGTTTGTTTGCTTTTTTGTTTTTATCAACTGACAAAATTAACCTATCCAACAATTTAGCCAGTAAAAGTTAACTTTATCCATTTATTGTTGTTTCTTAGCATTTTCAATCATTTCTAAGTTAAAGAGTTTTACTAACCTGTTCAGTTCAAGATAAGAGGATTCTTTAAAATACAGGATTAGTTATTGAACCCTGATCCCACTTTAACAACAGTCTCATGTTTTTATTTTCAGACTCAACGTCTGTGAACTCTCATTGGAAAACTGTGAAGCTCTGTCCTCAGTTCTCAGCTCTCGATCCTCTTGTCTGAGGGAGCTGGACCTGAGTATCAAAAACCTGCAGGATTCAGAAGTGAAGCTTCTGTCTGCTGGACTTCAAAGTTTAAACTGTAAACTGAATGCACTGAGGTTAAAGCAAATGACTTTTTTTAAAAACAATTAAGTAATTTATCCAAGTTCATGCATATGACGATGTATGTTAAGTTTAAAAAAAAAAGATGAGATATACAATTCTGAAATATATTAACAATCTTTACATGAGTATTTGTCTTGTTTTGTTTTTTTCAGACTGAGTGGCTGTAACCTCTCAGAGACAAGCTGTGAAGCTCTGTCCTCAGTTCACACTTCTCAGTCCTCTAATCTGAGAAAGCTCGACCTGAGTAATTCTGACCTGCAGGATTCAGCAGTGAAGCTTCTTTCTGCTGGAATAAAGAGGTCACATTGTACAGTGGAAACTCTCAGGTCAGGATTCAAGCTTTTCCACAGATGCTCATTTAAAATGTGATTCATATTATTGCATAAGCAGGTAACCTTTAAAGAGCTGTCAAGTGAACATGTATTTACATTTGAGTGGATTATTAGACACTGAAATACAGTGTAAAACTTTTCATAATCATGTGTTTGTTTGTTTAAAAAAAGGAATTCACTGGCTAATTTAGAGATTTAGGCCTCGTTTGTGCCCAAAATATATAAATGTGATTTCTTTGGGAATAAAATGTCCAAATTACATGTTTTAGTGTCTATTGGGCATTAATGAAATTATTATGTCTTTAATGACATCACATTTCGATATTTAGGGGGTTACTGGTGTTATTGCTTCACTGTTTGTGTCTTCCTTGCAAAGAAAAATCTTGAATTTTACAATCATATTTTAAAAGCTATTTTCTCAAAAAAAGATTTGTATCTGACTCTCTGAGTCAAACGTCGTCACTTCAGCAGGACTAAAATTCAAATCTTCCAGCATGATTCCTATGATTCTATGTTATGCAGGTTTTTCACAGAGCTGTTGGATATATTATAATTAGATTTTTTGAAGATTTCCATCCTGAAAATATAATCAAATTTACTATGACTGTCTGGAAAACAAGACTGTCACTTCAATCTTCACCACAGGGCACTGTTGCCTGCATCGTCCACATCTTATTGAATCCTCTCTTAGCTCAAAACATGTGTCAGTGATTTGTCCGCCAGATAAAACCCAATTTTGGGGTTAAAAATATGAATACAAGTGTTAACCCAACTGACTAAAAAACAAACCAAGGCAATGTTTATACAACAAAAGTATGATTTTGAATTTTGTTTTACTTATATATTTATTTTAAATTGTACAATATATTACCAGTACCTTAAAAATCCATTGTCCAGAAGCAGGTGTGATAATATTAAAATACAGAAAATAAAATTAAAAGTAGTGTAAAATTAAACATCATGGTTCTCGTCACTAAGTTTTTAAGTCAACATCTTATATAATATCAAAATATGCAATTGAAAATTTATTTTTACATATTAAGTGATTAAAATCGTGTTCAGAGTTTTTGTCAACACCATCAAGTAAAAAAAAAAAATCAGGAATTATTGTGGGTAGCTTACACTCTGGGGACCCTTTTACCAGTTCCTGTTTGATACATATGCCATGAGGTCACTGCTGTCATAATTTTTTTGTTTTTATTTCATTTATGGTATACCTTTCTGATAAAACTGTGTCACAACCATAGTGCATCAACACCAAAGTTGATGTAATGCAATATTTAATTATTTTTATGTAAAAGGAGTTTCATTTAGGTAGATTGCAGAGGCCATAAGCATCTGATGAAAAACAAGATGGCTTCTGTCAGAAAAACATGTGTTATGAGAGAAAGTAGGGTATTTTGTCAGCACCATCAGATGTCAACACCATCAGGATTTTTGTCTGACGGTGTTGACCCTTTTTCTAATGGTGTTGACAAATGCCACAAAAGTTTGCTAGTCATCAATTATATTAAGTTCTTTTTTATTAATAATTCAGTCATATTACTTACTGTGTATTTTACTGATATTTCTACTTTACAGGTGTGTCGAATATTATCGAATTTGACCCATCTTGAATCTCATTGTTTATGTATACATTATTAACCCTTTAAGACCTACCATAGAACCAAGTCCGCCAGAGCTTATATTATATTTTTACATGCTGTGGAGCCATTTTTGGGAGCATTTCAAGTTGCTATACATCAATACAATCAGTATAGCCCAAATTTTAATAATATGTATGCATTAAGTGCATAGAAATTACATAAATTGCAAGAAAGTGCAATAAACTACAAATATTTTTTAAATCGTTTTTCTTTTTTTTTAACATATATTTCTAGTTAGAGAAATTTAAGAGGCTTATCCCTCAAAACTGTAAATACAAAAAAGTTGCACAAAATAGTTTCCCACCACAGGAAATTTATTTTGAGTGTCTTCATAGTTTTATTTTTGAAATACACCAATTTCTATACACTGCAGGAAAAACGGAAAATAAATATTATAGTGCAAATTTGCAAAAAAGCAGCATATGCATGAAAATAAACTATTTCCAGCAGTGCAATATGAGTCCTAAGCATCCCAGAAACGACACAGAAAGTCCAACATAACTATTAAAAACACAAGTATAGGCTCATAAGGCCCCGATGGTAAAAAACTACATTTCCGCAAAATGACATCACTTCCGATTTCAGGCAGTGCTGGTCTGATGGTTGGCTCTCTCTCTAATATTGTGGAGTGTTAACTTACACTGTTAAACAATTTGAGATGACTGTTGTTGTCTGTTGGGAATTTTCACTTATAAACAAGTTAAATTAAATTTAATGGCTGGAAATGGATAGATGTTATTGTATCTGACCAACAGAAAATCACTGTTCACATATGGATTGTTGTTGTGTGTGTCTGCAGTCTTTCAGGCTGTCTGATCACAAAAGAAAGCTGTACTTCTCTGGCCTCAGCTCTGAGCTCCAACCCCTCCCATCTGAGAGAGCTGGACCTGAGATACAATCATCCAGGACACTCAGGCATAAAGCTGCTGTCGGCTGGATTGAAGGATCCAGGCTGGACACTGGACACTCTCAGGTATGGAGAGAATGTCTGATAGAGGAGGAAGAACTGGAAACATTTCCTGTATCCTTCACTCACTTCCTTTTTGTTTCCAGCAGGTGAGACATGAACAGTCACACATGCAAGACAGACACACTAGTCTAGCCCGGATAGTACATGGATATTTATCTCCAAGGAGTGTGTTTGCAGGAACATTTATGATAACTCATAAATCATGTTGAGAATTTAATTAAAATTAAAACTACAGTTAGGTCCATAAATATTTTGACAGAGACAACATTTTTAAATTTTGGTTACTACAGGGAATTTTAAATAAAAAAAACTGAGATGTAGTTGAAGTTCAGACTTTCAGCTTGTGCTCAGTAGGTTGAACAAAAAGATAAAAATGTGAGGAACTAAAGCATTTTCTTAACAAAATCACTTAATTTCTGGGGCGCTTAAGTAATTGCACGAATTAACCCTCTGGGGTCGCCGGACGCGCCGGCGCATCAAAATCACATGACCAATTTAAGATGACACAGCTACAAAATGCATCGAGTCAAAGTCTCCATTTCAACTTGGGGTTAAAAGTGGGGACTTCAAACTACATACCACTTTTAGAATTGTGTCGATGGGCCACGTAAAACCAGAGTTATGATAAGAAATACACATGATATTTTTTTCTGAAAAAAACAGTGGTGTTTACAGCGGGAAGAATGGTAAAAACGGTGTTTTCTACAGACAGCACTAGCAAACACTCTCCGTTTGTGAGTGAAAAAAGAAAAAACACCCCTTCCCTATTGGTGTTAGAGTTTACCATGTTAGCCAATCGCAAAAATGATATAGCAACATGTGACATTTGGTTGTTTAGGGAGAAGGGGGAGTTTTTAGGAGCAACACCCGCGACGGAAAGCGGGCGAGCGAAAGAAAGAGAGAGAGAGAGTTTTCATATGTGAGACATTAGTGACGTTTAGCGTGTTTGGAGGCTGTAGTTAGTGTGTTGTGTAGTTATTGTTTTGTTTTGTTTGTCAGTTATACTGCTGAGTGTCACATTTGCTCAAAAAAAAATCCATCAAAGGCAGATTCCAGTGTAAACGCTGTTCCCACATGGAAAACTTTCAGGTGTTCTTCGATGCAGAACACCTGACTGTCTAGCATACTCCCTACAGTTGAAAATTACTTTCCGCTTTCTTTCTTTTCCTCTTATTTATTTCTTTTTGTCTACTTAGTTAGTTTATTTAGTTTATACTTCTTGTGTTGTCGAGAAATTTTTATCCATGTTTGGACTAGAAACTCTTTGTAAAACTACTGAAATGACCACGACGCCACACTGCCCCTTTGTCTATAGCCGGGACCTGCTGCTGGGACTAAGACAGCATAGCCATGCCGGTGTTCAGCATGAGACCTCCGCGTTGATCAAGATCAACTGCGGCTGCAGAGCTGGGAAAACACGAAGACTGAGGAGGAAAAGATTCCGTCCTGCTCTCCCATCAGTAGTGACCTGCAATGTCAGATCGCTGATTAATAAAATGGAAGAGATCGCAACGCTAACAAGGACAGAGAAAGTTTTCTGAGAATGCAGTGTTATATGTTTCACGCAGACATGGCTGCACAAAAACATCCCGGACCAGGTGGTGGATATAAACAGATTTACATGTGTGAGAGCAGTCAGGGACCCAGGCAGCAGCGAGAAGAATAGGGGAGGAGGATTCAGTCTTTATGTTAACAACTGCTGGTGTTCCCCCAGTCACGTTATCATGAGGATGGCTGTGTGTAACAAACAAGTCGAACTGTTAGCAGTCGGTCTTCAACCATATTATTTACCGGGGGAGTTTTCCCTCATTATCGTCATTGTTTACATCATCCCTGACGCCAATGTGGCGCAGGCATATGATGTCATCAGCTCTGTGACAGCGGACCTACTAAATCGTAGTCCCTCTGCGTTTATGGCTATAACGGGTGATTTTAACCACACAAACCTCTCCACTGTTCTACCTACATTCAAGCAGTATGTGAACTGCAATACAAGAGACAATAAAACACTAGACGTGTTTAATGCCAATGCTACTGAGGCATACACCTCCAGCCCTCTCCCTCCTCTGGGCAGGGCTGATCACAACCCAGTCTACCTCCAGCCCCTTTACAGACCTGCCATTCAGAGACAACCTGCAGCCATAAAAACCATTACAACATGGACAAGGGAGTAGGAAGAGACTCTGCAGGGATGCTTTGAGTCAACGGACTGGGATGTTCTTTGTGATTCTCATCAAGACAATATTGACAAGGCCCTCAGGTGCTGTGCTTCCCAGCTGTCTGGAGTTCTACAACGCATCTTCAACATGAGTCTGGAAATGCAGAGAGTCCCATCACTCTGGAAGACTTCCTACCTGGTTCCTGTCCCTAAAAAGATCAACCCGTCGACCCTCGGTGACTACAGGCCTGTGGCTCTGACCTCACATGTCATGAAGACGCTAGAGAGACTCATCCTGAAACATGTGCGTCTGCTCGTGGAGCCCTGGCTGGACCCCCTGCAGTTTGATTATCAACCTCGTATCGGTGTGGAGGATGCCATCATCTACCTGCTGGACCAGGCTTATTCTCATCCAGACATTGTTGGGAGCACTGTGAGGGTCATGTTATTTGACTTCTCTAGTGCTTTTAACACGATCAGACCATCACTGCTGGGGAATAAGCTCACAAGTGGACGCCCCACTGGTAGGTTGGATTACAGACTATTTAACAAGTCGACCACAGTATGTACGACTGAAGAGCTGCCGCTCAGATAACATCCTGAGCAGCACAGGGGCGCCGCAGGGGATGGTGCTATCACCCTTCCTCTTCACCCTCTACACATCTGACTTCAGTGGAGAACAGCTTTGTCAAGTGGTGTGAGCTTAACCACCTACAACTTAACATCACAAAGACAAAAGAACTGATTATGGACTTTAGGAAGCAGGCTCCTCCTTCTAACCCTGTCACCATCAGAGGGGCTGATGTGGAGATTGTTGAGGACTACCGGTACCTGGGGGTACACTTGGACTGTAAACTGGACTGGACCAAGAACACCAATGCTATCTTCAAAAAAGGGCAGAGCCGGCTTTTTCTACTGAGTCAACTCAGGTCCTTCAATGTTGATAGGAAAATGCTGACCAAGTTCTATCACTCGGTGTTGGAGAGTGTTGTGTTTTTTGCAGCTGTGTGCTGGGGAAGTGGGGTGAAGACAGCTGATGTCAACAGGCTGAACAAACTGATTAAAAATGCTGTTTCTGTCCTGGGTGTCAGATTTAACAACCTGGAGGAGGTGTCTGAGAGGAGAATGCTAAAAAAGCTTCTTTCTATCATGGACAATGCACCCAATGCACGCCCCCATGATGGACCATTGGAGCAAACACAGCAAAAGACTCATTGCCCCAAAATGCAGAATTGACCGCAACAGTAAATCCTTTGTGCCGGTGGCAATAAGACTGTATAACTCTTCCTCACTCTCTAGGTGATTTTCCTGAGACGATTACCAATGTTATTCTTTTCCTTTTCAGAGCATGCAATATTACCCAACAGTAGCTTATTGAATATTGAATATTTGTTTCATCCCCCCATCAAACGCTGCTACTTCCTTTATTCTATTGCACAATACTATGTCACTTTCTAGAATCACCTGCACTGAGAGTTAAGTCATTTATTCTCCAGGATACAGTCATTTATATTACTTCGTTAGAGATATTTTTTTAATACTTTATCTTTATTGATTTTCATCTTATTTTACATACAGAACTAAAGAGGGCAAGGGAAACCAACACATTCACATATGTTCACATATTCCAAAATACACAACGCCTTGTTTTACTTACAGATATTACACAGGTGCATGTCCCATTCAAACAAATTTGCAGCTGTCCCTCTGCATCACAGAGGTATCAGTTTCTAGTCTCTTGACGTATAACGATCCCATCGGTCCCAAAGTCTCTCTCCTTTCTCCTTCTGTAGCCGCAGTGAAAGGGTAATCAGTTCCATATGATGAATTGTGTTAATAATGTCTATGACCAGCTTCCGTGTGGGGGGGCTTGTCTGTAACCAACACTTAGTAATTGCCTTTTTGCACGCAATCATAATTATTTTCAGTAAGTATGAGTCTCTGTTTTTTATATCCTCAGGGATATTCTCAAGGTACATGGTACTAAAGGAGAAGTCCAGTGTTACTTCCAGCACATCCATCACCATTTGTTTAATCTCCTCCCAAAAGGTCTTCAGTTTAGGGCATGACCAGAAGACATGGAAGCAACCTGCAGCGACCTCCCCGCACTCCCATGAAGCGCCTGAACCACTTATTTTGGATTTCTGCTTTGGTGTGATGAAGAATCGAATTAAATTCTTCCATCCAAAATCTCGCCATGTTAAAGAATTTGTGGTAGATAACACATTCTTCCACATCCGCAACCAATCTTCCTCTGAGATAGTTATACCTGCTTCTTTTTCCCATCGATGACTGACATATCTTGTTGAGGTCGTTTTTATGGCTGTAAAACTTCTATATATTTTGCCTATAGTACCTCTTATAATGTTCTCACCCTAAGCATCCATAAATATTTGGATCACCCCACTAGCATCTGCGTCAAGCATTCTAATTTCCTTCCGGAAGAAGCTCTGAACCTGTAGGTAACGATAAAAATCTTCCCTGCCGATCTCGTAAATCTGACACGTCCTCAAAATTGATCAGCTCCCCATGCTTAACTATCTTACAGATTGCAGTGATTCCATGCCTGGACCACTCCCTGAATTTATGGTCTAACAATGCTGGAAGGAAGCGTGGGAGATACGCTGGCCATCCCAGCAACCCTATTTCCCTATTAAGACCAAAAATTTTAATCACATCTGCCCATTTTTTCAGGGAAAAACTTACACATAAATTTTGCACCTGATATGCCTGTGGCAAACTCTCAAGAGACCCCAGAACAGACTGTATTGGGAAATCCATCAAAGAAAGCTCAATGTCCTTCCATTTTGCCTCAAACTTAGAGTTACACCAGCACACTAGAGGTCTGATCTGGGCTGCCAGATAGTAATCCTCAAAGCACGGTAGAGCCATGCCTCCCCGCTCACCAGGCAGCTGCATTGTTGCATATTTCACTCTCGGCCTTTTATTACCCCATATGAATCTTGAGCAATGCATATCCCATCCCTAAATTGTTTTTCTGGAACCTCAACTGGAAGTGTTCTCCTGTTGTTGCCTCCTGAGTCTCCATGATAATAGCCTAGCAGCTTCGGTCCTGCCTCATACCACCGTTGTCTATTATATATTTTTTTTTTTTCAATTTCCTCACTTAAAATTTTGTGGATCTCCTGTTTAACCAGCCTCAACTGCTCCAATACCTGGGGGCACCTTGTAACGGTGTGCAGTTGTTCCAATTTTTCCAAATTTTCCTGGAAATCTGACAGCTTTTTTGCTCTCACCTTCTTTAGGACTGCACATTTTGCAATAATTTTACCCCTAAGGTATGCCTTAGCCGCATCCCATAAAATTGTAGGATTAACTGTTCGATTGTCATTGAGTTATAAATATGTTTGTAACTCCTGTCCCATTTCTCTTTTAAACGAGTCATTATTTAACAGACCTGTGTTAAGCCTCCATAAGGTGTTTTTGGGGCTAGCTTTAAACCCAATCTTCATAGTTAATCCCGAATGATCAGATAAATCTCTCTGTCCTATTATACAATCCTTCACTCTGTGGAGATCTTTACTAAAAGTAAAGAAATAATCAATCCTCGAGTACATATCATGTCTCGCTGAATAAAATGTAAATTTGCGTTCATGTTTGTGTAAATATCTCCATATATCTATAAGCCCCAACTCAGATAACATTGTTTTTACTTGTTTCTCTAATTTAGTTCCCCTCCGGTCTCGGCTAGTTGTATCCCATTTTGGATGGAGAAGTTAATTGAAATCTCCTGCACATATACATGTACCAACACTTTCTGCGGCAATAAGACTGAATATCTCCTTAAAGAACCCTGTACTACTACCAGGGGGTGCATATATATTACACAGCGTGACGTCTTCCTGTTCCATTTTCCCTTTCACCAACACAAATCTTCCCTCTTTATGTTCTCCAGAAAACTCAAAACCAACCTTGTTCGGTATCAGAATGGCCACTCCTCTTTTTTTGCCAGATCTATGTGAGGCATAATAAATATTTTTGAATCCCATTCTCTTCCATTTCTCATGTTTCCAACTTATTTTCCTGCACCAACATAACAATACTCAGAACACATAATAAACACACATGAACAAAGACAGAACTTGTCTTAACCAAATAAACCAGGTCTTCCATAAGAGAGGTTTTTTTCTCTCTCCTCTCAGTCTGGGGGAAATGCCACAGTGTGGGGCCCCTCTTGTTTCATATTTTAAAGGAAAAAGGGAAACTAAAAAACAAAAACAACAAACATATGAGTCCACCTGCATTGGACCCTCACCACTCTATGATCAAAGGGAGATCGACGTGCCATATTCCATCACGGCCAGGGGAGGAGGCCATCCAACCATATACCCCCCTGTATTGATCAGCAGCCCGGTGCACCTGTTGTTCCGTTGGTCTTATGTTCATCTTAACAGCGAAACGGGGCGGGTGGGGCACAGGTGTTACTCCTCCGTACCGACATCCTCCGTGCGCTGGAAAACCTTCAGCTTTTCCCGTGCGCTCCCGCATAGATCAGCTGTATTCCTGGCGCGCCGCGGCCCAACCACGCTCGTCGGTAGGATAGTGCTGATCATCTCCGCCGTAATGCCTTTGGGCTTTCTTGTGGCCACCGGTCCCACCGTGTATCCGCGTCTTCTTAGATCCGCCGCAGCTTCCTCCGCGTTATTGTATAGGACCATTCCCGAGTCAAAATGAACCCGCATTTTAGCAAGCGGGGTCTGGAACCGGATGGCGTTTTCTTTAAGTACTTTTTTAACCGGGCCATACTCTTTTCTCTGCATTTGTATTTTTTCGGCATAGTCGTGATCAAACAAAATCCGTTTCTCCTTTATATATACAGGCTTCTTCCATGCAGCGCGTAGGATGTGTTCTTTAATATTGAACTTTAAGAAGCGCACCACCGTTGATCAAGGGGGCGCCCCCGGCGGCGGCTGCACTCCCAGCGCCCGGTGAGCACTCTCTATCCCTAGGTTCTTCTCGCTGCCCAAGTCCACACCGTCCCCCAACTCCGATATCATCATGCTTTCCACATACCTTAGCATGGAGGTGCCTTCTATGTTCTCAGGGATGCCATATATCCGTATGTTATTACGGCGTGAGCGCCCCTCCAAATTCGTAACCTTCTCTTGGAGCTGCCTCTGGTTATCCAGCAGCTGAACAATGGCATCCCTCAGTCCAATGTCCCATTTCTCCTTCCCTACCATGTTTCTTACCATTTCTTCCAGACGTTTCCTCACCTCCTCGATCCTGCTTGTGGCAGTGGTAACCTGTTGATTTATCTTGTGTGTTAACTCGCTCAGTTGGGCTTTCATGTCCTCTTTCAAACTTGTTCTCACAAGCGATAGCTCCTTCTTCATCTCTGCCTTAAGGTCTTGCATGCCCTCCACCAGTACTTCACTCACCACCTGTCTGAGGGGGCCTAGCGCTGATGTTGTGGCCTCCGCCGCCATCTTCTCGCCCTCTTGCTCAGAGCGTGTTTCATATGTCTTACTCTCAAGTCGCGTTTCTAAGCTTCGGCCTGGGGCTCGTCCCTTCTTATTTTTATCTTCCACTCATTATTCTTGAGGGGAAAGTCGCTTTTAATGAATTATATTCTTGAATTGCAGATTATTTTAGCTATCGATGCAGGAGCTCCTGTTTATGCTGCTACTCTCGCCACCATGACACTGGAAGTCCCCTCGTTAGAATTATTTGATAGTATGTCTTGCACTATCCTACCACTGTATATTACTGTAAGCAATAAGCAACCAGCAGAACTCCCATCCAAACGCAGTGCACATTATAGCTGGGGACTTCAACCATGCTGATTTAAGGTCAGTATTCCCCAGATTTGAACAGCATATTAAATGTGCAACGAGGGGGAAAAACACATTGGATAAAGCCTACAGCAACATCCAAAAAGGCTACAGAGCAACCCCTCTACCACATCTAGGTTTGTCAGACCACATGTCCATGCTGCTGATCCCTGCATACACTCCCATTAGGAGAAGAGCCCCCCCAGTCACAAAAACTGTGAAAACCTGGCCAGAAGGTGCATCACATCAGCTGCAGGACTGTTTTGAAAACACGGACTGGAGCGTGTTCGAACATCAGGACCTTGAAGAGCACACAACATCAGTGCTCTCATATATTAACTTCTGTGTCAACAGTGTCACTGTGGACAAACGTCTCCGGGTGTATTCCAACCAGAAACCCTGGATGACTAAAGAGGTCCAGGTCCTGCTGAAGCAACGTGACGCCGCTTTTAGATCCGGTGATGGTATGCAGTACAGTGCAGCCAGATCTCAGTTGAAAAGAGGCATCAGAGAGGCCAAGGCAGCGTACAAGAGAAGGATCGAAGACCACTTCACCACCAACAACTCACGACAGGTATGGCAGGGAGTTCAGCACTTAACCAACTACAAAGCTGGCAATACCACGTTGACTGAGGGTAACGCGGAGCTTGCAGAGGAGCTGAACCACTTCTTCGCACGCTTTGAGGTGAAGGGACCAGAGGCAGCAGCAGCAAAAACATCGGACAGCAGCAGCCCAAGCCTCATAGTGCAGGAATATGAGGTGAGGCGCACACTGAGGGGAGTGAACCCCAGGAAGGCCACCGGACCAGATGGGGTAACCGCAAAGGTCCTAAAAGAGTGTGCAGACCAGCTGGCTGGGGTCTTCACTAAGATCTTCAACACTTCACTGTCCCAGTCCTGCATCCCGCCGTGCCTAAAGTCAGCCACAATTGTCCCACTGCCAAAGCGTACTAACATTAGCAGCCTCAACGACTACCGACCAGTTGCTCTAACACCTGTTATAATGAAGTGCTTTGAGAAACTGGTCCGACGTCACATCATGTCCTGCCTGCCACCCACACTCGACCCGCTCCAGTTTGCATACAGAGCTAACAGATCAACTGAAGATGCCATCGCTACAACGCTCCACACCACCATCTCTCACCTGGAAGTGCAGGGCCGTTACGCCAGGCTGCTCTTTGTTGACTTTAGCTCTGCTTTCAATACAATACTCCCGGACAGACTAATAGATAAACTGCTGGAAATTGGACTTCCTTCCACCACCTGCCGCTGGATCAGAGACTTCCTCTCAGACCGTGTACAGAGAGTTAGAGTGGGGCCTCATCTTTCCTCAGCCCTCAGCCTCAACACCGGCTCTCCACAAGGCTGTGTACTGAGTCCCCTACTGTACACTCTGTACACACATGACTGTGTTAGTTCCCACCCAGACAACACAGTCATCAAGTTTGCAGATGATACCACTGTGGTGGGGCTCATCTCAGGGGGAGATGAGACTGCATACAGAGCTGAAGTTCAGAGGCTGTCAGATTGGTGTGCAGACAACAACCTGGACCTCAATACCACCAAAACAAAAGAACTGGTAGTTGACTTCAGAAGGAGGAAGTCCGAGCTGCAGCCTGTCAGCATCAACGGGGAGTGCGTGGAAAGGGTCTCCAGTTTCAAGTTTCTGGGTGTGCACATAGACACAGACCTCCAATGGAGCTCTAACACCTCTGCGGTCTTAAAGAAGGCCCAACAGTGTCTCCACTTTCTGAGAATCCTCAGAAAAATGGACCTGAAGAAGGAGCTGCTGACCGTCTTCTACCGCTGCTCCATTGAAAGTGTGCTGACATATTGTGTGTGGTTCTCCAGCTGCACCACAGCACACAGAAAGGCACTCCAGAGGGTCATCAACATGGCCCAAAAAATCATTGGACATCCTCTTCCCTCCCTGAAGGACCTGTACAGCACTCGCTGTCTCAAGAGGGCACGCAGCATCCTACGGGACTGCACACACCCAGGACACCGGGTGTTTAAGCTGCTGCCGTCTGGCAGGAGGTTCAGGCTGCTGAGGTCCCGAACAAATAGACTCAAGGACAGCTTTTACAACAGGGCAATAGCCCTGATCAATGCAAATAGCTGACCTGACTGGATATCTCCCTGGACTTTTTAGGGGGAGGTAACAATGTTTAAAACGATAACAATAATATTTATATTTATAACAAGGTGCAATAATAATTAATGTGCAATAATAACAGTGTGCAATACACATACACTTATTCTTCTTTTTTTATACTAAGTTAATATACTGTGTTGTGTTGTTTGTTACGTTGTGATGTGTCATATCGTGTCGTGTTGTGTTATATGTAGTGCCGACGTAGGACAGTTTTTCCAATTTCATTGTACTACTGTACTATGTATGACTGTGCAATGACAATAAAGAGTTATCTTATCTTATCTTATCTTATAGTACTATTCTTATTGTATATATTGTATATCTTATTTATCTGTTTCTCTGTCTCTCCTGCTGCTTTGAGCATGTACATGACAAAAGAATTTCCCTCAGGATAAATAAAGTTATTCTTATTCTTAAATAGATTTAAATGGTTTTATAAAAAACGCCTGAGGCCTTGGCTGCATTTTTAGGTCAATAGTACCATATACCTTTGTTGTTTGCAAAACTCGTGCATAATTTTTTGAAATATACCATTTCTATTTGTATTTCAAGTTATGAAAATGATTTAAACATGTTTGTGCGTTTTACAGTAAAAATAAATTTACGTTTAAAAAAAATAAATAAATATAAGTCTACTCGGATTTTGAATTTTTTTGTCTGAATTTACGTAAACTGTGCTAATATAGTATACTAAAATGAAAAAAAATAACTCAAATTTCAGATATTTGAGGTTGTGATGAAAAAAAATTGATACCAAACAAGGCAAGAAAAACATATTTTAAATGTGAAATATAGAGGTAAAATCAAAAGTAGTCAAAAACGGCCAATTATACCCTGGACCCCAGAGGGTTAAATAAGTGAAAATAAAATGTTCATTTCTAATAGAGCTTGGAAAGAAAAGCATCTGGACTTCTTTAAGTTGCTTGAAGACGTTTCACCGCTCATCCGAGAAGCTTCTTCAGTTCTAAGGTTTAATGGTGGTGAGTCCCAGATTTAAGCCCTAATGAAGTGCCCCTAAAGAGGGACATGTAAGTGAGTAAGTAAACTTTATTTATATAGCACCTTTCACAGACATATGTCACAAAGTGCTGTACAAGGTAAAAACATAATACAGTCATAAAATACACCATGAAAACCCTGGTCTAATTAAAAGCTTTTTGAAATAAAAATGTCTTTAGCTGCTAAAGGACCCCCTACTAGTTGTTTAGAGTGGCCAGTAGAGGTCAACCCACCCAGTGTTGCCAACTTAGCAACTTTGTCGCTATATTTAGCGAGTTTTCAGACCCTCTTAGCGACTTTTTTTCTAAAAAGCGACTAGCGACAAATCTGGCGACTTTTCATGGTGTTATTGGAGACTTATTTATGACGACTTTTTGACGTGAAAGCGGGTATCGCTTTTACTCTCAACAAGCAGCGGGTGCTGCCGTGGGCACCTCGCCCGTTCCAAAGCACGGGCGGAGGATAGTCCTCCCCCAGCTTCTATCAGGGCATAAGATGTTCACACCTATGCGTCCAAAGTGCCAAAGAATCGCGCATGAGCGAAGTCGCTGCTCCCGCACTGACTGTAACGCAGTCAGTTCTTCTTTAACTGTTATGCTGTTTTGTGGATCACAAGGTTTAAAACTACTTATAAACACACACACACACACACACACACACAAAGTAACTCCACCAGAGTGCCTATTTTGGGTCACTTTTGCCGGTCCAAGCCCAGATAAAGGAGCAGGGTTGGAATTGTGACATTAAAAAAACCAATAATTGCTAAAATAAATTTAATTTGTAGTTCTAAATAAATTCTAAATGCATGTAGGACGTTTTTTACTCCACGTTCCTCTGACAATCCCTGTTACCTTCAACCTTGTGAAGTCAATACAAGAGTCTGCACTATCCTCGGTGTCTTTATTGTCTCCCTTCTGAACATTCATCCAGCCGACACTCCGGGGGGTGGTAGCTGCAAATCTGAACTAGCACCTTACAGTCCTCCCAGTCCAAGCTATCTACCCAACACTTATACTGACTGCTAAGTACAATTTTACATTGACACAGAGATCATACAAATCCACTATTCTTAAAATCAAAAATTCTTAAATTCACAGATCTGGTTCATTTTCTCACTGCACAAATTATGTATAAAGCAATAAATAACCTGCTTCCTGACAATATTCTAAAACTGTTTTCTAAAAGGGAACGGGGATACAATTTGAGGTGGGAATTAAATTTAAAACATCCTCGTATCCGTACAACATTAAAAAGTTTTTGCATTTCTGTGTGTGGAGTGAAGCTGTGGAACAGACTAAGTAAAGATATGAAGCAATGTCCAAGCATGGCGCAGTTTAAAAAGTGGTTTAAGGATATGGTTTTTACAGGGTGCAGGGAGGAGGTAGAGATTTTATAGGGTGTTTTTGTCCAATTGTTTCATGTGTGCGGGTGCACGGGTATGTTGGTATGGGTATATATATATCTGTAGGTTGTGTATCCTTTGAGGTGTTACTGGGGTTATTGAAACACTAACACTAATGCGGTTATGGTGTTAATGTCCTTTTAACGCGATTAACGCTGCCAGTACTACTTTAAATCCATCACAGTATGGCAAACTAACCTGTCTATCCTGCACTAACCTGCAGAGGATTTTCATGCAGCCTGTTTTATTTTGTGTTGTAAACTAGTGCTGGTACAAAGGGTCCAGGCGTACCAAGTTTAATTTTTATTACCAACTAGTCATGACAGCAAGCTCTTCAGCAGTGTCTATCTTCCTGTGAGACATAACCCATTATGTACTGGGATGACGTCACCAGCAAACATAAAGGAGCAATCCGACTCCAAAACTGACTTATAGCAATGAGCTGTGTTCAGGATCAGCATGTTAAACATATTGCAGAATATTACACAACCTTTAAATGATGCAGTTAGTCTAGTTTAGTTTGTTTTCAGCACGTTTCACAATATTTCTAGCCTCAAATCAGTTTGATGTGTAAAGGCACGCAGTGACGCGAAATAACTCCCCACAAATGTGTTAAACCAAAAGTAATGAGCCTTTTCTGAACATGTAAGAAGTAGAAATTAAGGATACTTGTTTAAAAATGAACAGAGTAAAAATAAATATTAAAGTGAAGATGCCTGAAAATTCTTAAGTACTTCCCACCTCTGGCCACTGTGTACCTAATAAAGTGTCAGCCATGTTAAATATGTGTTTCCCATGTTTATGTCCACAGTCACAACGACAATCAGTGGCACTGACAGAAAGATGAACAGGTTTACATAGGTTGAAAACGTGTTGTCTGAGAAAGAAACAAGGCTGTGAATTATTTCTGTCTGTGTGTGACAAAGAGGCAGACAGGAGCAGCTAACATTTGGAAATGGCAGCTTAAATACTTAAAACTCCCATTCTGTTGTTTGATAACATTAACAGAAAAATATGGTGAAACGTCTTCAAGAAACTCAAAGAAGTCCAGACGCTTTTCTTTCCAAGCTCCTCAGTGTGACATGGAAACTTTCAGGTTCCTGTTGTCATGGCTGCATGTCAACATTTCCTCAGCTGCAGTTAAAAGTTTACGGTTTACATCACCTGGCCTGGAGGGCGACAGGTCAAGTGTCCAGTAGTAATGCAAATCTCCACTGCCCTGATAAACCATTGTCTCAGCAGTTTCTCCTTTTCCTGCAGCTATCATCCCAGTGGATGTCGGAATTATTGAAATTCCAAGTTTTATCATCATATCTCTTCCCAATAGATTTACAGGACATGTGGAGCGCATCACAACTGAGCCCTGAGCTGTCTCATCTGTATTTGGATCACTGATCCACACTGGCTTAGAAATTCTATGTTGATTTAATTGACCGTTGGTAGATTTTACATAAATTGTGCCACTTGAGGGGTGTACTTTGGGCACGTGATCTTTCAAGACTGTTTTATCTGCTCCTGAGTCACAGAGAAAGTGGACAGCTTTGCCCTGTACTATCAAAGTGTGGACTGGTTTTGTTTCCTTTCCTGATAAGTTTAACAATACTTCAGTTGAATCTATAGTTTGAGGGATGGGCTGTTGTTGGCTTTGGCAATCTAAAAGATTATCTAAACATGTCTGGGTGTTGGCAGTGTCAGCAAGTGCTAGTCATTTGTTGTATGAGGGGTTCAGGGCGATCATATTCACCATGCTCTTCTTTAATCCTATTGTCCTCCTCTCTCTTTCTCTCTGCTTCCCGCTCCTTTGCCTCTGTCTCTCCGTCCTCTCTCTCTCTAACCTCTCTCTCCCGTTTCACTCTCTCTCTCTGCCTGCACTCAGTGAGCTACAAGTTTCATAATCTTGCTTCAATGCTGCCACCTGCAATGCTGCTCTCTTCACTCTCCCTGCTTCTTTGCGTTTTTGAGCTTGTTCTAGCCATAACTTTGCAGCTGCCACCTGTAACTCTTTTCGTTCTCTGTCTTTTCCCTTTGCACATGCTGCACTTACTGTCAACTTATCCACTAACATTTTGCATTTCCCCTCAACAAGTTTCCCTTCAAATTCATATTTTTTACGCCAACATTCTAAATACTTTGTGTTGCCGGGGGTGAAGTTCTGCATAAACTTAACGTCCCCTTCTGAGGCAGTCTTACTTGCTTGATTACCCATTGCAATGACAACAATTAGTGCTACAGACTACGTGTCTGTTTCTGCACTCACTCACATGAACACACACACACACATATATATACACAGCAGTGCACTTCTACTTCACTTTTTGTCGTTGTCAGCCACACGGCGCCTCCAACACCGGGCTACGAAGGCCACACGATCCTTGATCGTGGCGTTCCTTGAAAGACTTCTAGTTGTCCTTGACGGCGGCTTTCCTAGAAAGACTCAGTAGTACCCAACTACTTTTCGTATACGGAACACGGTTTACAGGGCCATCCCCTTTGTACTTGCATGAAGTCATTCCCGTGTGAGTCCTGCCTCGAATTCGTGAATCTGTGCCCGTCGAGGGGAAGGCAGACGCTATGCAGCCGGTCCAGCAACAAATCTCGCGTCCCGGGTCTCTTAACAGGTACCTAAGGTCCTGGCTGAAGTCAGACTTCGGCCCGTCGTTTTCCTCCTCGACGAACTAAGATCCCGAATCCGGCTCGAAGGACCAGTTAATGTCAGAGTTTTACCCCTGATACTGCTGGATAAACAGAAGGTCACTCAGGGATGAGGCCACACAGAGCTCAAGTTTTCACTTGCGAGAGGGAAGCAGTTGTCTCCAACCCACTTCAACTTGCTTTCCCCCCTGCAGGTTGTTTTTATTGGTTACACACATGAATATTCATAAAGCTTGTTGCTGTATTACCTATAAGAAATTACTATAACTGGTTACAAAGTGTGATTGTGCTGTGCAAGCGTGATTGTGCTGTGCAAGGATGATTATACATTGTGTGTGGTTATATGATGGGAGTACAGCTCTCCCAGATTGTTGTTGGTAGAATCTGTTCTTCTCAAGGCTGCTTGTTCCCCTTATCAATGTCATGCACATATTCATATGCATAGGTTACCTAGATAGCAAACAGAAGCATTCTAGCTTTATAATTGGCAACACATACATTAAACCTAACAGTTGGTCTGTTCCTTTATCAGTGTCTAACAGTATGTGTATGAGAGCCTTGTAATGTCCATGTGTGCATGCTGACTGTGCTGGTCTGACCCCCCTCCTCCTTTC
This sequence comes from Maylandia zebra, assembly GCF_041146795.1. NCBI lineage: Eukaryota > Metazoa > Chordata > Actinopteri > Cichliformes > Cichlidae > Maylandia > Maylandia zebra. The sequence goes on along the minus strand of NW_027490031.1, from coordinate 2,026,075 downwards.
AGGGTGGAGCCTGCTGGAGTCCGATGGTTGAGACCAGGTCTGAGGAAGTGTAAGTGTGTTTTTAATGTGATTCATGAAAACAAAGCAGCACACATTCACATCTCTGATGTCAGGAGTCATCATCAAAGTGTCAATCAATGAACAGATGATGGATCAATAACTGCAGCTGGATTGTGTTTGTTCTCTCCATCAGATTCCTGCCAACTCACAATCGACACAAACACAGTACACACGAACCTCAAACTGTCTGACAACAACAGGAAGGTGACACGTGTGGAGGAGGTTCAGTCATATCCTGATCATCCAGATAGATTTGATGTTCGTCAGCTGCTGTGTAGAAATGGTCTGACTGGTCGCTGTTACTGGGAGGTCGAGTGGAGCGGATATGTTTATATATCAGTGAGTTACAGAAGAATCAGAAGGAAAGGACGCAACGATGGCTGTTGGTTTGGACACAATAATCAGTCCTGGAGTCTGAACTGCTCTTATGATGATCCTCATTCAATCTGGCATAATAACAGACAAACACGGATCTCCTCCTCCTCCTCTGTCTCTAACAGAGCAGCAGTGTATGTGGACTTTCCTGCTGGCACTCTGTCCTTCTACAGAGTCTCCTCTGACACTCTGATCCACCTCCACACCTTCAACACCACATTCACTGAACCTCTTTATCCTGGGTTTTGGGTGGGTACTAAGTCCTCAGTGAGTCTGTGCTGTGTAAAGAGTGTCCTACTGTTAGAGAAACACTGACTGTTGAACAGATAGTTCAGTCTGTACATGTCTGTCTCTTTCACTCAGAAACATGTTTTCAGATTCATGGATTCAGTCAGTTAATGTTTTAAACTGTTCTAAATGATTCCTTATAAATCTCCAAAAGTTGATTCTGTTCATCTGGACGTAGCGTTTTGTGGGAGAAACGTTTCATCACTCATCCAAGTGACTTCTTCAGTCTTCAGTCTCGACTGAAGACTCCTCCTTTCCTCTCACCGCTGTCTCTCGTCCTGTCCGCCCGCAGCAGACACTCATGTCCGGAGTTTGCGGTGTTAGCCAGGACTCCATTAGCATCATAATGCTACACTGTGGTAGCGCAGCGCTAATAGCTGATCCCTCAAGTAAACAAGCGACCCATGCCCCACACAGTTAATGTCTTGTTTCAGAAAAAACATTTCGCCGTTTGCTTGTTTGATCATGCTTTAAACACATCAAAACGCATAGTGGGTAACAAACACTGGTACCGAATAGGCTATCACTTAGCAGCAAGGTGAATCGGTGATGCATTAGCGTGGTCTGCACTTCCTCTTCTTTGATTGGGTGAAATGAGTTGAAAGTAATTGGATGAGGGAACCATGTGGAGTGCCCTGCATAATTTCAATAAAACACGAGGGGGGGCGGGCAAGATGGCGGACTGAGCAGTCGCATCTGTCTGAACTCCTCACTAAAGTCCCGATGTTTTAATCTTGAAGTTATAAAATCCACTCCTTTGAGCTATATTGACGACGTTTCAGCCCGAACATGAAGAAAACCAACAACACGAAACCTCCGGCAGTGAAAAACCTCCCTTTTACAACCCAGAGAAACAGCGAGCATGACTACCAAGCTCCGATGGAAACGGCTAATTCTAGCAGCAACAAGAGGGACAGACTGTTAACAACCCCTGATAATACTCCTGAGAAACCACATATGGAGAAAAAAGCAAAAGGTACGGCTAGTGATAATGACTCCAACACATCCACTGACACTATACTGAAAGCTATTGAGAGTCTTGGAAAACGTGTTGATGACCGCATGGACGAAGTTAGCAAACAAATTCAACAAAATAGCGCCATGCTGGCATCCATCGCTAAATCGGTGCAGTCTAATTCAGAGGAGCTGCAAGAATGCAAAAAGAAAATAAAACACCTGGAAAAAGAGATGGAATCAATCAAAAAAGATAATGACGATATTAAGGATCATGTATTGAGCCAGGAAAGATACAAAAGAAGATGGTGTCTTCGTATCAAAGGGAAAAAGGAGAAAACAAATGAAAATATCAGAGAAGAAGTGGTGGAACTTCTAGGAAGGATTGCTCCGGAAGTAAAAGATGAAGATGGAAGAAGCAGTTGATGTTGTCCACAGAGTGGGAAGAGCGGTGGAGAATAAGCATCGACAAATCATTATTCTGTTTGTGAGACGTGCCGTGAGAGATGACATCTGGAGGCGAACAAAGGCTTCTCCCGTATGCAAAGAAGAAGGCATCCGCTTTGCTGAAGACCTGACCCCAGAGGACTGGAGATCCAGACAAGCGTTGTGGCCAAAAATCAACCAAGCTCAGAAGGAAGGCAAGGCTGCAGGCTTCAGGGGCCCTTTTGGTTTCATAGAAGGCAAACGTATCAGGGTAGAGACTCCAGGTACGGGCTGACATCTGACTACGAAAGGAATATACAGTGGAACATTTCGGATGATGGGACTTTTATCTCAAGATTTTCCTACTCCATCTCCTAAACTTCCTCTTTAAAGCTGTTCATGTGTTCTGTGTTCCAATTAAAAACTAATATTTCTTTTTTTTCCTTTAACACAAGGGGACTTAAAGACACAATTAAGCGCAAAGCTGTTTTTCCGTTTTGCAAGGGGCAACAGGCAAATTGTTTTTTTCTCCAGGAAACTCATTCTGAGGATTCTGATGTGAAATTTTGGTCACAATGGGGAGATAAAACATTTTTTAGTAATGGTACAAACAGGTCGGCTGGGGTTGCTATTTGTTTCAACAGATGTCCTGGTAGGTTTTTGTGCAACATGGCAGACAAAAATGGACATTGGGTTGCCTGTGTGTAAAATACTGATAATACTCTGATTATTTTGGTTAATGTTTATGGATACAACAATGATCAAGAGAATAAGAACCTGCTGCATCAAATTTCTACAGTTATAAAGGAACTTTATACCAAATTCCCTACTGATTATATAGTAGTTGGAGGTGATTTCAATGTGACTCCTGATGAATGGTTGGATAGATGGCCTTCAAAATTTTCAAGAGAACATAAAAACCCAATATTTGAAAAATTCGCTAATGATACTAAATTAATAGATGTATGGAGAGTGTTAAACGAAGATGTAAAACAATTCACTGGCACCAACCTAATGGTCAAAGCAGGTCACGTATTGATTATTGGTTGGTATCCAACTCAATTTTACAAAATGTTAAGGAAACAGTCATCTCTAACAGTCCCTTAAGTGACCATTGCGCCATTATTCTGAGACTACAAAGCAAAGACCAAAACAACACATTTAAGGATTATTGGAAATTTAATTGTCAGATGCTGAGAAATGAGGAGTATTGTAATTCTATTAAAAAATTAATTTTAGATATCCAGAATGATGAAGCCATCAATACACCGATATTCAAATGGGAATATCTTAAATTTAGAATCAGAAAAACCTCAATTGCATTCGGTAAAAAGTTAAACAGACAAAGAAAAGAAGAGGAATCAAATGTAGTAAAAGAACTTATGAATCTGTATGGCAAATTGAATCGGACTGAGGAGGAAAAAGGAAAAATTAATAATTTATAATCTAAATTGGACGAAATGTACCTTTATAGAGCCAAGGCTGCTTATTTGCGATCCAAAGCCAAGTGGATAGAAGAGGGTGAAAAGAACACTGTCTATTTTTGCAATCTAGAAAAACGTAGACAAGAATATAACTCAATATGTAACCTAATAATCGACGGAGAGGAATGTACAGACCCTAAACGCATTTCAAATGAAGTATTTACTTTTTACAGTAACCTTTATAAGTCTTCATACTCAGAACAAAATGTCACCTCCTTCTTTGACAAAATCAGTAATTGGATTCCAGTAATTGATGATAATTTTAGAGAAATTTGTGATGAAGACCTGACTATAGAAGAATTTGATTTTGCTATTAAGAGCATGGCATCTGATCGTTCACCGGGACCAGATGTTATAACAACTAATTTCTATAAGCACTTTTGGGAAGACCTAAAATTACTATTATTCAGTGCGTTAAATGAAAGTATAAATCAAAAGGAGCTTATGACAACAATGAAACAGGGAGTTATAAAATTAATTCCAAAACCGGGGAAAGATAAGAAAAAACTAAGTAATCTAAGACCTTTAACACTTTTAAATACAGAATACAAAGTTTTTACAAAAGTTTTAGCAACAAGACTAAAAACAGGTATTTCTGAAATAATTAGCCCAACACAATCAGGATTTCTCAAAGGACGGTTGATCCAAAATAATATCCGCTTGGTTTTGGACCTCATCGATTACAATTACCTAATTAAGGATGATGGTTTTATGTTGTTCTTGGACTTCCATAAAGCATTTGATTCTATTGAACACACTTTTATTATTAAGACATTTAAACATTTTGGGTTTGGTGATGCATTTCTGGATATAATCACTATGTGATATACTGATATTAATAGTTGTGTTTCTCTTTTAGAAGGCACATGTCCCAGGTTCAGGGGTATCAGGCAGGGCTGCAGCATCTCACCTCTTTTATTCATTGTAGCCACTGAATTACTTGCTATTACTGTCATAAACTCAAACATCAAAGGATTATACATAAATAATCACAAATTAATAATAAGTCAGCTTGCCGACGATACAACAACCTTTCTAAAAAATAAAGAACAAATTCCATTGGCCTTAGATACAATAAAGATCTTTTCTGATGCTTCTGGACTACGCCTGAACCTGGACAAATGTGAACTCATGAGCATCCACAATTGTTCTCACTCTTCTTTGTATGATATACCTGTCAAAAATGAAATCAAATATCTTGGAATCTGGATAACTAAATGCATGGCTGACAGTGAAGAAAAGAATATTCAGAATACAATTGACAAATGCAAAAAAACTCTGAACCATTGGCTACAGAGAGATTTAACGTTGTTCGGCAGGATAATGTTGACCAAGGTTGAATCTTTGTCCAGATTAATCTATCCAGCTTATTCCCTAGCCATCCCACCAAGAATTATAAAAGACATCAATAAGGTGAATTTTAATTTCATATGGAAAAATAAACATCATTATGTTAGTAACAGGGACTTGATAGAAGATTATGAAGAGGGGGGTTTAAAAGCAATCGATTTTGAAATAATGAATGGCATTTTAAAGATTAATTGGCTACGATCTTTCTTGAAAAATGATAATGAGATCTGGTTCTTGATACCATCTCTTATTTTCAACAAAGTTGGGGGGATCCAATTCCTTTTAGTGTGTGATTTTGAAATTTCTAAACTACCCATAAAACTTTCCAAATTTCATCAACAAGTTTTGTTAAATTGGAAATTAATGTTTAAACATAACTTTAGTCCCCACAGTGTTCCATTGTGGAATAATAGGGTGATATTGAATCGGGGGAAATCTATGTTTGTGGAAGAATGGATGACAAAACAAATTTGGTCTGTGACACATATAATGGATGAAAATGGAGATATACTTGAATTAAACAGGCTTAATGAGAAATATGACATGAGTTGCTCGTTCGAGCTCTATAAAAAGGTTTCACAGAATATCCCAACAGTCCTTGTAAATACGGTAAAGAACAATTATAAATAATTTGGAGTCTAAATAAATAAATAAAGTTAAACTAGATGGTCTTGACTTGGTTAATGGAAAATGCAATAATCAGTTTTTGATGAGGTATTTGGTTAACACCTTATATCCAGGTAGGACAAAACATTCACTCATCTTTAAAGATTATAACAAATCTGTGATCTCGTTGATCAGAACCAAATATTTGACATTTCCAATTCCCCCCAAATTTAAAGAAGTCCATTTTAGAACTACAAAAAATATTTACCCCTCCAATTAATTTATGAGAGACAGATTTAAATTTGTGTTAGGCAACTGTTATATTTGTAAAACAACTTCGGAAACAACAGAGCACATGTTCTATGGATGTGTGACAATCCAGAATTTATGGAAATCTCTCCATGTCCTAATATTGTCCCAGTATGGATATATTGATTTTTGGTCTTTTCAAAATATTCAAATTGGAGTAATCCTTAAGGACAAAAATAGTGAGTTTTTAGTTAACAATCTCATTATTATAACAAAGTATTACATACATAAATGCCGATATGCTAAATCCCCCCCTTCATGGCCTGCTCTTAAAAACGACCTCTCCCTGTTCCGTAAATCTCTTAAGCTAATAAATAAGCCCCAAGCAATCAAATTGCATAGATTTTTAGAAGAGTTTGATTTTTCTTAGCCCCTTATTTAAGTTATGTGTCTTGTTTATGAAACCTCACTTTTAGAGATTTTTTGATCCCCTTTGTCTTCTTTATTTCTGTTACTTCTTTTTTCATTCTATTTTTTATTGTTATTTCGTTTTGTATTTGTTATTCATCTTTTTATATTATTATTATTATGTAGATGTGTGAATATGGATGTGTATGTATGCATGTGTATATGCACATATATGTATGTATGTATGTTTACTTTCAGTTATTGTCGATTTCATTGTGGTGTACAGGAGATGTGATTCTGTACTGATTGATTTAATATGTCGCTTGTCTCTTTGAGATTGTCATTGTTATTGTTCTAAATAAAGTTCATAAAAAAAAGTTTCAATAAAACACAGTTTTAAACGCTGTTACAGCTATCACAGAACGCCGTAAAACACGGTGTTTTTATGCATCTTTGAATGGCGTTTTCTGCTGAGTGACGTAAAAAGCAGCATTCAAAGACAGACGGAAACGCCGTTTTTTCTGTCACTCGGATGGTGTGTTCAGTGCGCCATGTGAGTGTCAGAAAAAACTGCGTTTGTTGCAACAGAACGCCATTTTTTTCGGCATTTTAAATAATTAAACTGCGTTTTTTACGCCATTTCTTAACCAAACAGGTTAGAAAAGTGGCGATATTTGGCACTAATGGCTTGCCATACACGGGCAGTCCATACCATGTGACTGATTCAGGAACTGGCTCGCTGGTTCGCACCAGATTCGAAATAAAATGGGCAGCAAAACACAGCTGATTTCCCCATCACACTGTGTTGTGGAACTGGATTACATACGTGTTACATAGTTACTTGAGCATTTCTTCTTCGATGGAACCAGCAAGGAAGAGATTTTTTTTTATTTCATCTCTCCTAATAAAGTGGGCAACTCCAGGCCTCAAGGGCCGGTGTCCCTGCAGGTTTTAGACGTGTCCTTGAACCAATACAGCTGATTTAAATGGCTAAATTAGCTCCTCAACATGAAGTTCTCCAGAGGCCTGGTAACGAACTAATCATGTTATTCAGGTGTGTTGACCCAAGGTGAAATCTAAAACCTGCAGGACACCGGCCCTCGGGGCCTGCAATTGCCCACCGCTGGTTTAGAGGTTTACACATCAAATCATTATAATCACAGAGCCCGCTTCACTTGAATCATCCACTTGATGGCACAGTAGAGCCAATGAATCATCACAATGCTTCGAACCATGAGTCAACCAGTTGGATGAAAGCTTCAGTTCATCACGAGGCTTCATCTCACCATCACTAATGAAAACTATCACAAAGGGTCCTGGTGAAGAGTCTGATGGACTTTGGTAACAGACATTGAATTTGCTTTGATGTCAAACGAAGCTGTTTCATTGATTTTTATGCAGCTCTAATTTCATAAAGCACTGCATCACAAACCAAGAGGAAGTTATGTCACATGTGTTTATGTGCACAATGCAGAATGAGCTCTATTGCTGACAATAAGTGATTTTAAAACAGAGTGAGCATTTCTGATTATATTATATTAAACCCCGATTCTTTTGTCCCCATGATAGAACAGAGAAAACCCGACTCATAGCGGTCAAAACATTTTATATTTCTTTTTATTCAATCATCTTCCGGAAGAGAGAGACCCAGCCCCAAAAGCCAGTTGCAGGATCTCTAACATTTTTAGCTCAACATGTGTCTTATATGTAGGGATAGGTATTGTTTAGGTTTTATCCGATACCGGTGCCAAACCGGTACTTTTGAAATAGTGCCGGTGCTTAAACGGTGCTCAAACCGGTGCTTAAAGAATGGACAACACAAAATTGGTCCAAAAACATCTCATGTTCAGCTGTTTTTTTTGTAAAAAGATAACAATGTTAGCCTTTTCTGCAGCTATGGGGCATATATGGTATCACTCTTGGCTGGAAGCAGTGCTTAAACAATGGAAAAAACACAAACTTTGTCCAAAAACCTCTCATGTTTAACTGTTTTTCACTTTTTCTTTGGTCATTTTAGCCTTTTTGGCCAGGGTGAAGGGAGTATCTGCCATCAAACAAGAAGACAGCCGCATGTAGCTATGATGATGTTTGCTAGTTCACCTTACGTGCATTAATGTAATAATGTGGTTAGCCTACTCAACGTAAATTACACACGAACAACATTAAGCTACGCAGAGAAGAACGGCTGCTGCTGCCATCATCATTCTCATCATTTCTGCTACACTGGCAGGGCTAGGGGTCAGGACTCTACTCTTTGGGTTTTTGGGGATGTTGCTAACTCCGGTTCCGATAACAGGCACCACACCTGCAGTAGATGTGCACGGTGTGAGGTCTCGCAGCAAGCTATCAAATACGGCGCATTTCTCGGCTTTTAAAAAAAAACGCTATGCGTCGCCAGGTGTTTCATCGGATTTGAGGTGTTACCTTCTTTGACAGTATCACAGTATCAGCTTAAAGCACTTGTTGCTGCTGAGTTTGCATCTTTTGCTGTGAAGTACAGCCAGACTTTTGACCGCTTCGCCTTGGACATTTTTAATCTGTAGCTCTGCTCTAAAAGAACGTACGTACCTGGACCCGCCTACTATCCTCGGAAACGTAAAATGATTGGCCAGAATCTAAAGTGTATCACAGCTCAGGGAAAAAAAGCACCGAAATGTGCGCTGCTTTTCGGTCTGGTTACTACCGTTTATGTCAGAACCGGTACCCATCCCTACCGGTACCCATTCCTACTCGTGAATCATGATTCACAAGTACAACTGACTCACTGACTAATCACTGTTGCTGTTAGCAAACTAATTCCATTAGTAGAAATATATCTAGCTTATAATTAAAATTGTGGGGGAAAAAACAACAGCCAGTTTCTTAACAAAAACATTTCTGCTCTGAACTGGAAGAAAAAACCCTGAGTAGAAGCTGACATCAAGACAATAGCTCCTCCGATCACAGTAGCATCGCTCAGCTAACATGCTAACTGCACATTTGAGTTACTCACCCCCCCTTGCTGTGCTGAATCAATGGCTGTGTCCCAATTCAGGGTCTGTACGCTTGAAGTACGCGCACTACGCGCACTACGCGTACTACGTACGGTGCGTACTATAAATACGAGAAGTGCGGAAGTGAGAGGCTTGTGAAATGGGACGGTCTAGCCTACGTCACCCTGTTCAGGCTGCCTAGCAACCATGATACTAACCGCGAGAAACATTACATACAGCTTTGTGTGACAGAAATGAAGGAGAAAAATGTTTTGTTGGTCATTCATTTTTGTTCTGACATCACTTTGATTAGTTGAGTGTCTGAGGCTGAGACCACGGGACTGTAAAACATGATTGTTGGGCGTCATTTTTGTATTGAGCAGTCATTTCATTTCATTGTTAGTACATAACAATTAGCTAATGTTGCTCATGAGACTAAAATCATCTCACTGTGGTAATGTAAATATAATATGGCCAGTATTATATGTATTGTCAGATTATTATGATATATATATATATATATATATATATATATATATATATATATATATATATATATAAACACCCAGCACGCCCCTGCGGGCGGTTTATCCTTCAAGCTCGGGTCCTCTACCAGAGGCCTGGGAGCTTGAGGGTCCTGCGCAGTATCTTTGCTGTTCCCAGGACTGCGCTCTTCTGGACAGAGATCTCCGATGTTATTCCCGGGATCTGCTGGAGCCACTCGCCTAGCTTGGGAGTCACCGCACCTAGTGCTCCGATTACCACGGGGACCACCGTCACCTTCACCCTCCACATCCTCTCGAGCTCTTCTCTGAGCCCTTGGTATTTCTCCAGCTTCTCGTGTTCCTTCTTCCTGATATTGCTGTCATTCGGAACCGCTACATCGATCACTACGGCCGTCTTCTTCTGTTTGTCTACCACCACTATGTCCGGTTGGTTAGCCACCACCATTTTGTCCGTCTGTATCTGGAAGTCCCACAGGATCTTAGCTCGGTCATTCTCCACCACCCTTGGGGGCGTCTCCCATTTTGACCTCGGGACTTCCAGGTTATACTCGGCACAGATGTTCCTGTACACTATGCCAGCCACTTGGTTATGGCGTTCCATGTATGCCTTGTCTGCTAGCATCTTGCACCCTGCTGTTATGTGCTGGATTGTCTCTGGGGCATCTTTACACAGCCTGCACCTGGGGTCTTGCCTGGTGTGATAGACCCCAGCCTCTATGGATCTTGTGCTCAGAGCTTGTTCTTGTGCTGCCATGATTAGTGCCTCTGTGCTGTCTTTCAGTCCAGCTTTGTCCAGCCACTGGTAGGATTTCTGGATATCAGCCACCTCCTCTATCTGCCGGTGGTACATACCATGCAGGGGCCTGTCCTTCCATGATGGTTCCTCGACATATGACCAGCTCCCCCGCTGACCCCAGTAGGCACTCCCATACTCCGCGACCCGCCAGGGAAAGGGGGCCCAGGCCCATCAAGACCGGGGCCCAGCGCAGCAGCGCCCCCCGGCCCCACAGAGCCCGGGACAGTCCACCCAACCCCACCACAGAGAAAACTGCACCCACCCCATCATCCACTCATCTTCCAGACTACATGAGACAATAGACGCCCAGGCTGAGATCTTCCTCCACCTCTCCTGTATCTCCCCCTCCTGCAGAGAGTTCCTGAGGAGAGGAAAGCTCCTCAGCTTCTTCTTCTTCTTGGTTGGCAACCAATGTTAAGGCACATTACCGCCCCCTGGCTCAGAGCTCAGTGGACATTTAGATGAGAAAATATATATATTTGACACATTTAAGGAAAATACTAATAAAATAAAAATAAACTAAATGTTCCCTTTAGAACATTTAGTTCTAAAGGGAACATTTTTTTGCTCTATAAAATAGTTGAGAGTTGCACTCTCTGGTCAACTGACTCAGTGACTCAAACAAACCTGATTCACTTTGGTAAGTGACTCATTAAAACTCGATTCAGTAAAAAAGAATCAAATTTACCATCACTAATTGAGGGAGACATGGACATAAATACACAGAGGGTTAACGAGGGAAGAAGGAGCACATGGGAACACAGGTGACACTGATAACCATAATGAGACACGGCAGGAGTAAACAACACTGACGGGAGACTATCAAAGTAAAACAGGAAGCACACACAGAGGCAGACCACGGGGAGAGAGAGAGAGCACGGGGAGAGCACAGACATAACGGGCTGGGGAAACATGGAATAAAAAACAAGGAGGGGAAAAGAGGACTCATAGATACACAGAGGGGCACACAGGGGGTAAAGTCACAAGGAGAAATCAATAGACCCTGTGCCCGAGAAAATGCTAACTTCCTGGTTTGAGACCGGATGTAGGGTTGTACATTTCCGGTAGCTTTACTTTGCGGTCAATCGCTACTGCGAAGATATCCTCCAAAATCATGTCCAAAACTCGAAAACGGAAAGATCACGTTAAGTTACAAAGAGCAGAAGGTGGGAACACTCACCACTGTTGTGTCATAAAAAATCTAATGATCAATTTTGACGTTAAAAAATATTTTAGATCGATCAGTTGTTTATGTCACTCAACACAACCAGAACTGCATCACTGCAGCAGAAGACACTTCGTCCACATTCAGAAGCACATCTCTGTATAGTGACTGGTCTCATGATTTAAACAGGCAAATGTGTGCAAATGTGTGAAAATTGTGTCCTGCGTCCTGATCGCTGCAGACGATCTCCTCCGTGACGTCTCTCCTGTAAAGTACAGAATCGCTGCATCAATCGCTAGCAATGTGACTCTGAAGTGCAGTGCTGTATGTCCACGATGTCCACGAAATGTTTTGCACCGTCAAAAAATAAAATTAGCTACTTGATTTCACCTATCACTGGTTATTTTTAGAACATAACACCCGCGATAAATGAGGGACAGCAGAGAAATATAACATTTGAATCCTTTTCTCTTTTGCTCTGAGGCGCGGGGAATAATATCAACAAGTCGATGAACATCATTTACAGATATATTGGGTAAATGCCCGAGACATCTATAGAAATGTAAATCGCCGCTTGATTCATTCATTTGCTTAACTTGTTTTGGACCGTAAACAAGGCATGAATAGGACACCGGAAACAAAGCTCCCCACAGGAGTTTCCACACCAGAAGTAGCATATGCTAACGTGCACATAGTCTATAAGCAACATCTTAACATAACAACTGTTAAGGTTCAAATATTGAGGAAGGACAGTACAAACCACCAGGTCCAGAAGAGCTTGGTCAAACAATTGATTTTAATGAATACACGCGTGGGAAGACCAGTGCCTGTTCGCAGACAGGAACTGATCTCCAACTTAATCAAAGCATAAGCAGATATTTATACCATCAGGGTTTGAATTAATGACGCCCCTTCATACGTCACAGATCCATTTCATACATAGGTCACATCAAAACCACAATGACTTTTAACACAGTTTAGAAGAACATTGTCTTCATCTTCATAGCAGATGTTTCCTGTCAGGCTTTCTGATTAGCGCTTCTTCAAAACCGCAGACAATGATTTTGCAGTGAGCGAGCGCTTCTGCAAGCCCACAATTACAAGCAAACATGATATCTCACGACCTTACGTGGCACTCTGTGTCACCTCTCGCCTACTAACGCTGACTGTGTGTGTCTTTTTTGCAGAGACAAACATGACTAACCTCTCACCTATAAATGAGTCTAACTAATGTGTGTGTGTGTGTTTTATTTCAGTGAACGGAGGACGTGCCAGTGGCCCTGGGACCTCAGGTGGTGGGTCGTTTTCACACTTTCTTTTGTACAGCACCGGGTGGGCTGCAGTGATTTTCTTTTTGTGTGATTTTCTTTTGGGTCCACGGCTGCTGGTAAGTCCAAGTTCCAACATTGTTTTATTGTACTTTTAGGACACTGTCACCAAAGACGCTACATTTTGTTCTCCTAATATTTTATTCTTTATTTCTTTTACTATAAATAAAATTGTTTTAATATTGGAGCCAACCTGCCTTAGTGTGCATCCTTGAATCTGTGCGGCCACTTTTTATTCTTTTTATCTTTTTTTCTTAAACATATGTTTCCTGGGGGTGGAATTCCCCTAGGTGGCGTTGTCATTTTATTATTTCTTTTAGAACCCCGCCGACCACTTGGTCACATACTTGACAAGTGCAAGTGTTGCAAGATATGTTAATAAAACAAACTATTTCCTATGTGTTAAGCAAAACTGACCCTTTTTTTTATATACATCGAGGTATGTAATCGATTTAAGATAATAGATTAGACTATTGATCCCGCAGCTGAGAAATTCAGTTCTACATTATGATTGCTAGTCTTTGTTAATATGTTTAATAGATGAACAATTTGCTTTACCTCAAATGTTGTCAGCCATTTCTTAATCTTAATTTCTGCTTTAAAATGCTGTTGAAACATACAGCTTGCTAAACAACAGCAACATGACATTATGAGTTTTGTTGTCAGAGTGTTAGTTTAGAAATAAGTCATTTACCAGCTTAAAGACATACCTGGTTGTGCATTGATGTCCCCGTTCTGAAACACCTCCATGCCTGATTCCCAAGATCTGAGTGTGAGTGCAGGTCTGTGTCAGGGTACATGTGTATGTGTGCGTGTTCCATGTTCAACCGGTTAAGCAAAAGTCAACAATCTTCGATCAACGCAGATGGCCTTGAAGGAGGGACAAAGAGTTCTGACAACAATCCTGTTATTATTGAGAATTTTGTTGTTCAAGTCAGCTTCGACCTTGGCAGGCCTTCAGCTGGTGCTAGTGGGATAGGCGCATGAGTGAAGATGGTGAATGTTTGGGTTTAGTGTGAACAACTACATCTAATTTTACAGTTGGTCTAATGTCCATCACTGGTCACCAATTCTCTCAGTTCCCATTGTTCTTCTCCAAGATGTAATCCATATTGCAGAGCCATGAGCTTCTCCAAGATCTTATCCATATTGCATTCAAAACACAGTCTGAGTACTCACAGCCCTGCCAATCGTCTATCGTGTCGGCAAGCCTGATGGGATTTTGAACAGCTGTAGCTGCTCCTTGTACTTCGATAAGCCAGGTCCGAGCCAGCTCCAATCAGCCAGAATAGTAGTTACTAAATAAGTTGCACTTTTTTCATTTATTTTTAATGCTCCTTTAAATATAGGTATTTTTGGAAGAGCCATAGAAACCAGCCAAAATTGGATACTCCTTTCATCATCGTCAGATGACATATTGCACCAAAGTCTAAAAACAACCAGTGATGGGAATAACAGTGTTACAAGTAACGGCGTTACTTTTTTCAGTAATGAGTAATCTGACTAATTACTATTTCTATCGTTACAACGCCGTTACAGTTACTAACAAGAAAATGCGGTCCGTTACTATTTTTCAACAAACAGTAATTTGAAGCTGTGTTCAACTTAGTGCATCTTCTATTAGTTGCACGGAAGTAGCTGACTGCATAAGTAATCTGGACGCTACAGCTTGAAGCAGCTGCGCGCAGCTGATTGTTCTGTAAATAGTTTGAAATGGTTATTTAAAAAAATCAGGGTAAAAGGTAAATGGATGCAAATGACTTTGTTGTTTGCAAAACTAGTGCATAGGATTTTAAAATTGACCATTTATATTTGCATTTAAAGTTATGAAATATGATTCATTAAACATGTTTGTGGTTGTTACAGTAAAAAATATATAACTTTTTCTACTCTGATTTTGTTTTTTGTCTGATCTTAGATCAATTGTGTTAAGACAGTATGTCAAAATGAAAACATAACGATAAATTCAGACACATGAGGTTGTGCTGAAAAGAATGATACCAAACAAGGCAAAATCGTTTTGTTTTTTTTTGTTTTTTGTCCCGTTTGGATCTATAGGCATCAGAATTGTTGTCTTAAGGCCAAGAAAGATGCCAAGCGGATTTATTTTACCAAGTGGATCATCATGGCCTTGCCATATTGGTCCATTTGATTGACCTTTATTGTAATTATGAATTTATTTTATTTTCAGTTGCTACAAACGGGACAGACATGACTGGGGGATAGGACAGGGAGAAAGAATGAAAGAAAGAGGGAGAGAAAGAAAACCAAAGGGGAGAAGAGACGGTGAGAAGGGGGGGGGGGGGGGGGGGGGAAGAGAGAAAAAAAAAAACAAACAAACAAAAAAAACAAAACACCTGGATCACCTGTATGGAGAAAAAAAAAAACAGAAGAGAAAGCAAACAACAAAGAGCAACATAATAAGTAAAATGTTGCATATAATTACATAAGAAAAAAAAAAGCACCATCACAATAAACTAGCTAGCAGTAGATATCAATAGTTACTAAATAATAAACGATATTGTGCAGCACGCAAGATAGACAGCGCACAATGTGCTTTGAGGCAGCAGCCAAGAAAGCTGTAGTCCGCGTCTGTGAATACCCATGTGTACACCTGTGTGCATACCTGTGTGGATCAGCATGCTTGCATTCCAAAGGTTTCTCCATGTAATGATCTGCTAGGGAGTGTGGGGAGCCACAGCCCTGTCCTCTATGGTATCAAGCAGGTATGGAGGAGATCAAAACTCCAGACATCCAGAGGCCCCCAGAACACAAGAGACCAAGGAAGACCCACAGAGGGGCAGCCGCGCCACTGTCCCAGTAAGAGCTTAGGAGAGTCCCAGATGAGGGCTCATTCAGCAGCCGCGGAGCAGAAGCCAGGGGGGGTTGCAGTGACGCACCCGTGAGCTCCGGCAAAATCGTTTTTAAAGGTAAAATGTCGAGGGAAAATCGAAAGTAGTTAAAAATGGCCAATTATAACCTGAACCCCAGAGGGTTAAACGTAAACGTATTAAAAGTAATGCAATAGTTACTTTCCAAGTAATTAATTACTTTTAGAATATTGTAACTAAGTTACTAACTCAGTGTTACGAACGTGTATGTCCATGTGTTTGTTTTGTGCAGGTGTTGTGTCTTTTTATGTTAATTTAGCCGTGCCAGGGCCCTGCTCCGATTGGTGCGTGGATATACTGCCCCGGCGTGAGTGGATCCAGCTGGAGGACCCGCCCATTAAAAGGAGGCTGGAGTGCTACAGCGGGGAGAGGTCCTCGCGTTTCTCCTCATCACCCAGCAGTAGTCCTGTGGTAGCCGCTGGCTGCAGTACGCTTGAAAGTTGTGGAAGTGGAGTGGGTAGGGGTGAGCTGCCGTTTCTTTTGATCACCCGTTTTCTCCTGTTTTGAGTTAGTTAAGGAGGTCAGACTCTGTCTTTATTTTTGACTTTGTTTTGGTAAGGTCAGGGGTGCGGGATTTGTGTAGGTTTGTTTTGTTTATTGTTTTGGCCTTGGCTCACCCTTAAGTGTTGACACTCCCGTTTTGGTTCTCTTTATTCACATTGTAAACAAATCACCTCATATCTAACGGATTTGTTTCGTGTGACTGCTTGGGTCTTGGGGGGGAAGCGAGTGCCTCGCTCATGTTATGGCCTGGCCCTAGACGGGTCAGTTACTTTAAGTAACTGAGTTAGTAACTTTAATTTAAGTAACTACTAACTATAATTAATTACTTTGTCAAAGTAACTTGCCCAACACTGAAAACAACAACATATCGGGTTCACAAAATATCTCGACAGTAACAACAGGAAAAAGAGAAATATGGAAAAAGAGCGACAGAAAGGATTAAGGCTCCTTGTAAGCTTTCAGCTTGTCCATTTGCTGAAATATATACAAACCAATTACTAACCAGTTTAAATTAAAATCATATCACTACCACTGTCGCTAGCTAGAACAAATTAGCCAGACAAAAAAAAATGCTGATTTACTGATTTTTTGCTTTTCAGATATGCATTATGTAACCTTCACAACCTAACCACAACTTAATAACACAACTGTGGCAAAAGTATGGACAAAAGGCAGAAGTTCAACTTACCTTGTGTCGTTACGAGCCTGAAGTATAGTAGCATTCTGCTGAGGTCAATGACCTTATGTCCTTCCACTGTCATAGGATGATGACATATGGGTAAATAGGGCTGTTCGATATAACGATATATATCGGATGACGATATAAAACCATCTATCGTTTCATTTTACGCTATCGTTTGTTTCGTGGTGTCGCAAAATAAACTGTTTACGGCAATATTTTTTCATGGTTCTGATGGTCACTGTAGTGGCTGTATTCATTTCTTAAAGTTCTCTCTTTCTCTTATATTTAATATAACCACACTGCGGACGGACAAGCGCCTGTTTTTATGCGTTGTGGTTAGCAACAATGACGGTAACACTATCGCATGTCCGCTTGTTTATGTTCCACATAAACCTTTCACAATAAAGATCAAGATCCTGTTGAGACTTTTCAAAATAAACTGAATCATGTGAAAGAGCAGATTTACGGATGAAAAGCAAAAGAAGAGCTGCCAGGTGCTAAAAAATAAACCATAGACTCAGACGTTAGAACAGGCTTTTCCCCGCAGCACACCGTGTAATAAATACTCACAAAGAAAACGGCGGCCGTTACAACTTCTGCCTAAAAATGTATAGTTTCATGCATCGGTTAAAACACTCGACTCCAGCTACATGACGCGCAGCAGGAAACACTTCCCACAAGTCGAGCTGCCCGAGATTCACAGAATTTACAGAAAATGTTGTTCCTCTCACACGCTCCTGCACACCAAATCTGGAACTACTGTCCATCATGTGTCGTCCTTTTTATCTACCTCGGGAATTTACATCGGTCATTGTAAGTGCCGTTTATATTCCACCACAAGCGGACACGGTCACCGCCTTATGCGAGCTGCATGAGGCACTCACACAGCACCAGACACAACACCGGGACGCTGCGCTTATTGTGACGGGGGACTTTAATAGCGCCAACCTCAAACGCGCAGCGCCGAACTTTTATCAACACATCACCTGCCCCACCAGGGGTGAAAGGACACTGGACCACTGCTACACTACGGTCAAGGACGGCTACAAGGCACAATCCCGCCCCCCGTTTGGCAAATCTGATCACGCCGCCATCTTCCTCATGCCAAAATACAAACAAAGGCTGAAACAGGAAGTTCCGGTTCAGAGGAAGGTCGCGCGCTGGACGGATCAATCGGTGTCCGCGTTACAGGACGCACTCGATGACGCAGACTGGGGCATGTTCAGAAACAGCTCCGACGATGACGTCAACGTGTTTACAGAAGCGGTTGTGGGATTCATCGGGAAACTAGCGGATGATACCGTGGAGACAAAGACTATCACAACGTTTCCCAACCAGAAGCCGTGGGTGGATAAAACCATCCGCGACGCTCTGAGATCCCGCACCGCTGCCTACAACACGGGACTCATGACGGGGGACATGGACCCGTACAAAGCCGCGTCATATAACGTGCGGAGGGCGGTGAAAGAGGCGAAGCAGCGCTACGGGAGGAAACTAGAGTCACAACTCCAACAGAGTGACTCTAGGAGCCTGTGGCGGGGACTAAGGACAATAACGGACTATAAAGCACCAACAACCGGTATGACGAACGTGGCCGTGACTTTGGCAGACGAGCTGAACACTTTCTATGCTCGCTTCGAGGCTGCAGCTAAGGTCTCCAACAATGCTAGTGTTAGCGGCGCTAACAGCTGCAGACAGGAAGATACTGCCAGCACCGGAAACGTGCTCGTCATCTCCGAGCATGAAGTAAGGAGAGCCTTCAAGAGAGTGAACACCAGGAAAGCAGCAGGACCAGACGGCATCCCAGGTCGTATCCTAAGAGACTGCGCATACCAGCTAGCTCCTGTGTTCACTGAGATATTCAACATCTCTTTATCTCAGTCGGTGATCCCCACATGCTTCAAAGAGTCCATCATTGTTCCTGTCCCGAAGAAACCCCACCCTGCTTCTCTCAATGACTATCGCCCTGTAGCCCTCACCTCAGTAGTGATGAAGTGCTTTGAACGCCTGGTCAGAGACTTCATCATTTCTTCACTACCAGACACACTGGACCCACTACAGTTCGCTTACCGTCCAAATCGTTCCACAGACGATGCCATCTCTCATCTCCTCCACACATCACTCACTCACTTGGACACTAGAAGGGGGAATTATGTTAAAATGCTCTTCATAGACTACAGCTCTGCATTTAATACCATAATTCCCTCCACACTCACCACCAAGCTGGAGCATCTGGGACTCAGCTCATCTATGTGTCAGTGGATCTCCAACTTCCTAACTGGCAGACCACAGGCAGTAAGGATGGGCGGACATGTCTCAGCCTCCACCACTCTCAGCACTGGAGCCCCCCAGGGGTGTGTTCTGAGCCCCCT
The DNA here is from genome assembly GCF_041146795.1 of Maylandia zebra. Classification (NCBI taxonomy): domain Eukaryota; kingdom Metazoa; phylum Chordata; class Actinopteri; order Cichliformes; family Cichlidae; genus Maylandia; species Maylandia zebra. The sequence continues at coordinate 2,006,659 of NW_027490031.1, read as the reverse complement.
GCTGTACTCTCTGTACACATATGACTGCGTGGCCACTACCAGCTCCACCACCATCATCAAGTTTGCTGACGACACCGTCGTGGTGTGCCTGATCTCTGATAACAACGAGACGGCCTACCTGAAGGAGATTAGGAATCTGGAGAACTGGTGCCAGAGGAACAACCTCCTTCTAAACGTCAGTAAGACAAAGGAGCTGATAGTGGACTTCAGCACTAAGCAGGAGAGGAACTACCAGACCCCCGTCATCAACGAGTGCCCAGTGGAGAGAGTGGACAGCTTCAAATACCTCGGAGTTCACATCACGCAGGACCTGTCATGGTCCTATCACATCAACACCGTGGTGAAAAAGGCCCGACAGCGTCTCTACCACCTCAGACACTTGAGAGACTTCCAACTGCCCTCCAAGGTGCTCAGGAACTTTTACTCGTGCACCATAGAGAGCATCCTGGCGGGAAACATCTTAACCTGGTTCGGGAACAGCACCATGCAGGACAGACGAGCTCTACAGAGGGTTGTGCGGTCAGCTGAGCGCACCATCCGCTCCGAGCTCCCTGACCTGCACTCAATCTACAGCAGGCGGTGCTGGACTAAGGCCAGGAAGATCATGAAGGACCTCAGCCATCCCAACAACAGACTGTTCTCTCTGCTGAGGTCAGGAAAGCGATTCCGCTCCCTGAAGACCAACACAGAGAGACTGAGGAGGAGCTTCTTCCCGCAGGCGATACGGTCTCTCAATCACACCACCACACAGTACTGACCCACACATATGGTTCTTACACACACACTGGACTTTCTGGACATTGTTTTTGCACAACACTGGTCACTATATTCTTCATTTCCAGTTAATACTTGTACAGCTGCTGTTATTGTGTATATATTTATTTATATTTAGATTTCTTCATACATTCTTATATAGTTCTATATTGTGTATTGTGTATTTTGTTGTACAGTTATTTCATTTTTAACCTTAATTTATATTTTATTCCTTCCTAGTTAAATTTACCCTTTTTAATTTTTCATATTTATTTCCTATCTTATTCATAGCCTTTCCTTTTTTTGTTTTCTTTAGGTCACGAGCAGTTGTCCAAGCATTTCACTACATATCGTACTGTGTATGACTGTGTACGTGACAAATAAAATTTGAATTTGAATTTGAATTTGAAAATGTTACATTTTTGTGATTTATATCATTATCGGGATGATAGAATTCTTATATCGGGATATGAGATTTTGGTCATAATGCACAGCCCTATTGGAAAATCAATTTGGCTGGGACATGACAACAGCGCCACCTGCAGGAAGCGTCTCTCTCTGTCTGTGTTCTGAGACCTGGACCTGACAACTTTTTCCCTTAGACCGGATATTTTTTTGTCTGAGACCTGACAAACCTGACATTTGGTTTTTTTTGTCTGAGACCTGACTTTTTTTTTCTGAGACCTTACGGCTTTTTGTCTGAGACCTGATGACTTTTTTCCCTGAGACCTGAGGATGTCCTAAAATGTACACCCTACACAGGGCTGGACTGGTACTAAAAATCAGCTCGGGCATTTTGACTGGAGACCGGCCCACCAGATATTATAGGAAAAACCATAAAGCCTTTGAATGAAAACAAACATCGTTGTGATAGTGATGTACACTGTCTTGTTGGTACAGATGTATGAATCTAATAAACTTAAACCTACACCATCCTCCCTATTCTGGTATTCTAAACAGTACTTAGCTGAAACCCAAAGACTTGGTTGAGTTAACCTCCGGAACTATCTACAACACATGATGGAAACCGGAAATTAAGACAGAGAAGACTAGAGGTGAGACATGATCATTAATGGATATTAAAAATAATAAATGACATAAACTATTCATTTACCACATCAATAAACAGCATGGCGAGGAAAAATATTTTTTCTAACATGGCAACCTGTGAAAGGAGACAGAAAGACAGGTGAGAAAGAATAAATCTTAATTGACTTTTTGATGGCATTTTACACAGTACTGGTACAGAATCTAGAAAATGTGGGAAAATACTGGCATCACATACAGTACTTACTTGTGAAAACATTATGTTGGCACCCTCAAAAAATTACTATGAACAATAATGGATTTCTATATATTTGACATCAGATGCAAATTTTGGTTGTAAGATTTGGATAATTATTTGTTAAAAGCTGGAAATTTTAAATGAGAATAAGAAAGAAAAGTATTTCTTTGTACCCCCCTTCTTCCTGTTAATGTCCTACCTGGCCCCCTGGCAAAACTTTGCTCGATCCGCCCCTGCACAGTTACCAGCTGTCAGCTACATAAAAAAGGATCCTGGTGTTATTTGTCTCTCAGAAACAGTTCATAACTTTCCTTCAGCCCATTCATGTCACCTAAAAGGTAAACCTGTTTCTCCATCACCTGTTCAGCTCTGATGATTCAGTAAGGACATCTCCTGGTTTCATCTTCATGTTTCCTTCTCGCCACATATCCATACAGCTGTGGCTCCAGCCAAAATCAGCTGATACTAGAAATTAATATTAAATAAATTCTAACAACAGCTGATCAAGTTTAAAAGGTACTTATTCTCCTCCGCCGCCTCCCCTTTCCCTCATCCACCTGCTGGCTTCCACCACTTGCTAATTGTACTGCGTCTGTGAAAGCTACGCCATAGCCACCACCAATCAATTGAGTTATTTTTATACATCTGTCAGCATCTGTCCAATCCGCCACCTTTCACTGTCTACACCGTTACGGGAAAAACAGACAACAACAAAAAAACATCGGCCCATAACAACAAAAAATTACCATCGGCCCACCGGGCAAATACCCGGTATGCCCGATGGCCAGTCCAGCTATGGTGTCAGTAACAGTCAGAGAGGAGGGACTAATTGAACGCAGCACATAAGATTTTCTATTAAAAGTAGAAAAACACAGAGAATACGTTTAGTCTGCATTAAATCTGTTGATTTGAGAATCAATGGATCTTTGTATCAAACTGGCAAGACCCCAGATACTATAATACCCAGCTTGATGAAAGCTTCATTATAATTGTCACGGTCTGGCTGGGGCAGACCGTATGTGTTGCAGAGGAGGACTCAAACGCAGACCAAAACGTGGTGTGGATTAACAAAACAAGCCGTTTATTGAGGCTAGCAACGAGGGTACAAAATAATAGGGCATCGGTGAAAACTAAACAATAACCTAAACTGGGTGAACTAATAACAAAACATGAAAAACCTTAACCATAGTGAACTGACATGGGTACCTGGAGATGAGACATGGATGAGCAGACGACCTGACAACGAATGACTGAAAGCACACGGACTAAATAGACACAGGAGGATAATGAGGAAAGTGGCAACACATGGGGAACCAGCTGACACACATGAACATAACGACGTGACAAGGGGAGCGTAACAGTAACAACATTGAACCTAGGGACACAGGAACCCTTCAAAATAAAACAGGAAATCTAATGAAACGCAGACCTAACAACATAAGACAAATAGATAAGAAACACACAAAGCGAAGGGCAAGGGAGACTTCACAGGGTATGACAATACAAGGGGGAGCTAATAAGCAAGTGAACATAGGAAACCTAATGAGCTGAAACATACACTATAAACATCAAAAGAACTAAAACTCAAAACACTGGGTCATAAGACCCAGGACCATGACAATAATGAGTTGTGTCTTCAGTAACCTTTGATTTGACGTGAATTCTCCTGTCAGTGAGCAGCATCTCTAACAGGGCTTCTTCTTTTAAAGCTCACACAGCTTCATTCATTCGATTCAGCTCAGGCTGAAAACCCTGCAGCTGTTTCAAACACAGCAGAGTTTAGTGGATCTTTACTGGCTCACAGTCACCTTCACAGCTCATCTCATAGACTGGACTTCAGGTGTTCAGTCAGAGTCAGGAAGTCTTTGTTCATGTGCTTGATTCAGTTTCTCAGACTCTTCATGTTGATGCTTTGATTCTCTGTGTTTACTCTCACTGAAAGCTTTACGTGGATTCATGTCACCTTTAAATTAAAGCAGGCGAACTTAGAAGCAGGACAGCCTCAGTTAATGAGCACAGACTGCATTTATACTCAGATACATGTCAGGAGGAACAAACTGCAGGACCAGGTTTGATTCCCTGCAGTGACACTCCTGGAAGAAAATATTTGACCGCAGAAATCAAAGAATGATATGTTGTGTTTGTGGAGCAGAGCTGTGAATATTAGGAGTCAATATTACTATAAACAGAATAAATCCTAAACTTCAAACTGTGACAAAAATAAAAAAGTTAGTTTAGTGAATATTTAAAATATCTTCCCAGAACCTGATAAAGGTAATATTTTTTGCTATGAGACAAACTCCTGAACATCTGAAAACAGTCAGTGATGGTGAAGGATCACATTTGTGTAACAGTCACAGAAAAAGAGGAAAATCCAAAGTCCACTCTTTAATCTGGGCGGAGTCATAGAAAGAAAAGTCAACAACTCCATACATGGAATAATAACTGCTGCTTAGCAACACATTCCTTTGACTGTGACCACAGGAATGAGCTGTTCTGCTGGAACTCCTTTCTGTACTGCAGGCTGATTCACGGAAGCAGATTTCCTCTCTGTAAACAGTGAAACAAGAGCTTGTTCGTGTGCTCGTAATAAACACTCCTACACAGTGCTGTGCAGACATGTTAAAGCTAAAAACAGGCGCATAGAACCAGGCTGAATAACATCAACCCACACTCATAAAGAATCTAATATGAATCCCACTATATCTATCATGGTCCCCCATTTTGATGCAGTGTTTTGAATTTTCATGCAATTTTAATAATTCTCTATTATTTTTGAGTTCACTTGTATTCTATGGTTCCTAGGATATTCTGTCCAGTATGGTTTATTATATTTTCCCTTGTGTCTTTGCCCTCTGTATTTATTTAGTTGTGTGAGTCCTTGTGCCTGGTTTCCTCTCCTTGTGTTTTATTCCATCATGTTTCCCCAGCCTATCATGTCTGTGCTCTACCTCATGTTCCCTCACTCGCTCTTGTCTTCCTCTCCTCCACTCCTGCATCTGCAGCCAGGTGGAGTAGGTACCAAAACAGTAGCTGGTACCAGGAACTAGCACCTAATGGAAAACCATAAGAACCAAGTGGAGCTGTGATGAGCCGAGCTAAGTACTAATGGAAAAGGCGTAACAGAGACTGTGAAGATTTAAGGTGATAGGAAATATAAATAACTAAAACTTGAATCTTTACTGAAGCTCAGTATTCGACACAGAGTTCAAGTTCACTGCTGTAATAACTAATAACAATTAATGTTATAATAACTTTAATATTGGCCATATTATATTTTTAACTGGCAGAAGGAAATTTGATCACATCACTCCGATTTTGGCCTCTTTACACTGGCTTCCAATTGAATTCAGGATCCATTTTAAAGTCCTTTTATTGGCTTTTAAATCTCTAAATGGTCTGGCACCTGTTTATCTGTCTGACTTGTTTTAAGTCCCCACTCGTTCCCTTCGATCAGCTGAGCAGTTGCTGCTTTCGGTCCCAAAGTTACGGCTGAAACTTAGAGGAGACCGAGCATTCTCTGTTGCCGCGCTGATGCTTTGGAATAACCTTCCTCTCCACATTAGACAGGCTACATCAGTGCCCGTTTTTAAGTCTTTATTAAAAACCTATTTTTATTCCCTGGCTTTTAACTCTGTGGGTAACTGACATTTTTTTTTTTTAACTTTATTGCTATGTCTGGTTTTATGTGCATATTAGTATTGTACAGCACTTTGGTCTACCATGTGTGTTTTTAAAGTGCTATATAAATAAATAAATGATGATGATGATGATGATATTTACATTACCAAAGTGAGATGATTTTGGTCTCATGAACAACATAAGCTAATTGTTATTTACTAACTAATCTTAAATAACTGTTCAGTACATAAATGAAGCCCAATAATCAAGTTTTACAGTCCTGTGAAAATACATATAATTGCAATATTGACTTTGTGACAGTTTTATTTGTCATATGCTAACTTGCATAAAACTGAAACTGATTGTAGTGGAAACACTTTAAAGTATTTGTATAGATGATAGCTGAGTTTGCATTTGCTTCATTTCATGTAAAGCATGTATATAGACTTGAAGCTTTGAAGTTCTAAAAATGATTCATTAAATACATTTGCTGCTTTTAAAAGTCAAACTTTTCTACTGTCAGCTGGGATGATTTCAGTGAGCCTCCAAACATGACTGCTGCATCGTTTTCCACCTGTGTTTACGTCCAAAGTTTGACACATCTGTACACATCTGTATGTTTCAGCTTTGTCCTTCAGTCACAACATGGTTCATCTTAACTTCCTGCTTCTATCATGGTTAAAGCTGATGAATCCTCTGGACATCAAACACTGATGGTGTTATTGGAGCTGGGTGAAGTTTGATGGCTTTATTATCCAGGCTGTGACACATGGCAGCTGTCAGAGCAGAACACAGGAAGTCAGCGGCTGTGTTTGAATTCAGCCTCTGCTTCCTCTGAAGGTTGATGACATAACAGCGAGGCCACAAAGGCCGTCCAGAATCCCAGGCTCCCACAAACGCATCATCCTTCTCCCTGGATTTGAAGGACAGGTGGGCCCACCCGAAGAACCACCGTAAAACAAAAAACTGTACTTAAGCTGCGAGCTGCCTCTGTCCGCCGATCAAAAGACCCTGACCCTAACCCTTTAATAAACGGTAAGCAGAATTGATATTGTCTTTGCAACATTGGAATTTCATAATGGCTTGGCGCGCAAAAGAATAACGTCACAACAATGTGATTGGTCACTTGCAATGTTGAACCTGGAACAATATTTTCATGATGATCTGGGAACAACACCAACACGAGGATATCAGATCATCCGTCTATGATAGAAGTATAAGTGGCGATAAAAGAGTTAACGAGTTCGTTAACCGGTGTAGCTGTATTACAGTTAGCATCGTAGAAGGCAGAGTTAGTCAGGGCCATAGAGAACTGGGCAATAGTCTCCGAATTGATCATACATAATATTTATACATATTTAATGGTGATGGTAAATTTAAATCGAGTTTTAATGAGTCACTCACCAAAGTGAATCGGATTTTTGAGTCATTTGATTCACTGAGTCAGTTGACCAGAGAGTGCAAAAAATGTACATTTTCACTCAAACTTAATTTGTTTCTCTTTTCATGTAAATCCTACTGCTAAGATGAGTGATTCTAAAAGAAAAAAACTATTCTATAGAGCAAAAAAGAGCAAAAACATTTCTAAAATTAAGCAATTTCCTATCAAAATTGCTTAATAAACATTTATTTTGTTTATTTTAATTTTATTAGTATTTTCCTTAAATGTGTTAAATATATATTTTCTCATCTAAATGTCCACTGAGCTGTGAGCCAGGGGGCGGTAATGCGCCTTAACATTGGTTGCCAACCAAGAAGTTAATATACTATATTTAAATTACTATTTTAACATGATTCATTTTTTCCATCTTAACAGTTCATTTCTCAAATCAAACAAGATATTTGATCAGTCTGTGAGGTGTTATCTAATGATTTCCATCATTAATACACATTAAGCACAAGTATTTATGAAGCAGATAGCTGAGAGTTACAGACTCTCTCCCAGACCACAGACTCATAAAACAAGTCAGAGCTTTATAGAAAAAAAGAAAGTTGTGTTTTCAAAATTGGAGTTCAAGTTATTTTTACTTCCAATAGTGTTAACATACTACACAGGTCACGAACAAGTTTTTTTTGTAATTTTCATTGTAAGTGGGATAAAGCAGTTAAATTAAAAGTAGTCTAACATAAATGTAAATGTTGTAATTTGATTATTTTAATAAACCATGTAACTTGGATGGATTCAATGCTGGCGTGACCACAGTGCACACGTCTGCTGTTGTTCACAGTGGTCCAAGGGACGCTCAGGGAGTTTGTGTGTTCGCTGAGACACACAAAAATTTAGAGGGAACATTGGTGGTGACAGGAAGTTTTAAAACAGAAAGTGACACCACTCAGAATAAACTATTCAAACAAGTCAAAGACATTTCTACATCAGGGAATAAAGACGAGTTTACACATACTGACAGCTCTGCAGTGACAGGTTCAACACAAAAAACATGAGTCAGGTATGAAGCTGACCTTTGACCTCAAACGCAGAAACAAATGGTGCTGATAACATCACTGCCCTGTCACTGTACACTATGATCATAAATGTGCATTCATCACATTAATATCACCTCTCATCTGCTCTTGTAGAACTGCTTCATCCTTTTATTTCAGCTGGTGGCTCAGAAAATATAAAAACAAAATTCAAAGAGCTTGTAATAGCTATTGTTATTAACAACCTGCATCAAGGCTAAATCAGCTGGTCTGATGCTTGTGGACATTAAAAGCTTACAATAAACAACATTTTTATAGGTCACAGGAGGTCAAAAGTCAGAGCTCCTGTGGGTCTGAGGGCGGCCTCAAGCTGGAGAAGGATGAAGGAGTCTGACCTGAGCCAGTGTTGGACATGAACACATCAGCACTGCTGTCAGTGAGCCTAACGACAGCCGTTAGCATCATTTCAGTGTTTCAGTCATTTAAAAACACGTCCTGTCACTCTGGTGGTTACAGTGACATCATGCAGTTTGTGCTTTGACCTCCAGAGGGCGACAAATCAGCACAGACAGAGAGATCCATTCAAACGTTGCTGCCATCAGGAATAATTTTTCAAATATAATCATCAATTCAATTTTATTTATATAGCGCCAAATCACAACAAAAGTCACCTCAAGGCGCTTCATAGATACAGAGAAAAACCCAACAATCATATGACCCCCTATGAGCAGCACTTTGGCGACAGTGGGAAGGAAAAACTCCCTTTTAACAGGAAGAAACCTCCGGCAGAACCAGGCTCAGGGAGGGGCGGGGCCATCTGCTGCGACCGGTTGGGGTGAGAGAAGGAAGACAGGATAAAAGACATGCTGTGGAAGAGAGACAGAGGTTAATAACAGATATGATTCAATGCAGAGAGGTCTGTTAATACATAGTGAGTGAGAAAGGTGACTGGAAAGGAAAAACTGAATGCATCATGGGAATCCCCCGGCAGCCTACATCTATTGCAGCATAACTAAGGGAGGATTCAGGGTCACCTGGTCCAGCCCTAACTATATGCTTTAGCAAAAAGGAAAGTTTTAAGCCTAATCTTAAAAGTAGAGATAGTGTCTGTCTCCCGAATCCAAACTGGAAGCTGGTTCCACAGAAGAGGGGCCTGAAAACTGAAGGCTCTGCCTCCCATTCTACTTTTAAATACTCTAGGAACAACAAGTAGGCCTGCAGAGCGAGAGTGAAGTGCTCTAATAGGGTGATATGGTACTACAAGGTCATTAAGATAAGATGGGGCCTGATTATTTAAGACCTTGTATGTGAGGAGCAGGATTTTGAATTCAATTCTGGATTTAACAGGAAGCCAATGAAGGGAAGCCAAAACAGGAGAAATCTGCTCTCTCTTTCTAGTCCCTGTCAGGACTCTTGCTGCAGCATTTTGGATTAGCTGAAGGCTTTTCAGTGAGTTTTTTGGACTTCCTGATAATAATGAATTACAGTCGTCCAGCCTGGAAGTAATAAATGCATGAACTAGTTTTTCAGCATCACTCTGAGACAGGATATTTCTAATTTTAGAGATGTTGCGCAAATGGAAGAAAGCAGTCTTACATATTTGTTTAATATGTGCGTTGAAGGACATGTCCTGGTCAAAAATGACTCCAAGGTTCCTCACAGCATTATTGGAGGCCAAGGTGATGCCATCCAGAGTAAGAATCTGGTTAGATACCATATTTCTAAGATTTTCAGGGCCGAGTACAATAACCTCAGTTTTATCTGAATTAAGAAGCAGAAAGTTAGCGGCCATCCAGGTCGTTATGTCTTTAAGACATTCCTGCAGTTTAACTAATTGGTGTGTGTTATCTGGCTTCATGGACAGATAGAGCTGGGTGTCATCAGCATAGCAGTGAAAATGTATGCTATGTCTTGTAATGATACTGCCTAAGGGAAGCATGTATAATGTAAACAGAATTGGTCCTAGCACTGAACCCTGTGGAACTCCATAATTAACCTCAGTGTGTGAAGAGGACTCTCCATTTACATGCACAAATTGGAGTCTATTAGATAGATATGATACAAACCACTGCAGCGCAGTACCTGTAATACCTACAGCATGTTCTAATCGCTCTAATAGGATATTATGGTCAACAGTATCGAATTCTGCGCTAAGGTCTAGCAGGACAAGCACAGAGATGAGTCCACTGTCAGAGGCCATAAGAAGATCATTTGTAACCTTCACTAAAGCTGTTTCTGTGCTGTGCTGAGCTCTGAAACCTGACTGAAACTCTTCAAATAAACCTCTGCAGATGATCTGTTAGCTGTTTGACAACTACTCTTTCAAGGATTTTTGATATGAAAGGAAGGTTGAAGATTGGCCTATAATTAGCTAAGACTGCTGGGTCTAGAGATGGCTTTTTGAGTAAAGGTTTAACTACAGCTAGCTTGAAGGCCTGTGGTACATAGCCAATTGTTAGAGATAGGTTGATCATATTTAAGATTGAAGCATTAATTAATGGCAGGACTTCTTTGAGCAGTTTTGTAGGAATGGGGTCTAAAAGACAGGTTGATGGTTTGGAGGAAGTAATTATTGTGTCACGGACCCGGCTCTGGGGACTCGGGGTCCGTGGGCAGTGGGGACTGTGACTGTTGTTGTTATTGTTATTATTATTATTATTTGGTGTGTTGTCTGCACTGCCCCTGTGCACATCTGTGTGTGTGTATTGCCTTTCTGCTGTGGCCAAGTTACAGGCACCTTCAGCCCTGGGGGCGTGGCCTAACTTGAGGGCTGGCCACACCCGAAGTCCTGGCCGCACACCTGCTCCTCATCTGGGCTAGTCGGGGGAGCTATTTAGATGAGTGATGGAGCTTCCACCGACGCGGGATTATTGCGTTGGACTACACGTCAGTCTTCTAGCATAGTCAAGTGTGAATGTATGCCTGCTGGGACAAGTGTGTAACGGCTGCCTCTATTGTTTTCCCCTCAGGAGGAGTGTGGGACAAGAAGGAGCAGTGAGCACGGGGAGTGCAGGGACACTGGAGCAGAGAGCACTACACGGGGACTTTCAGAATCAGAAAGGGTTTTATTGCCAAATGTTGAGCAGGTTTACAACATTAGGAAATTGCTGCGGTGCTTCAGTGCAAACATACTGTCATAAATTACGCTTAAATAGACATGAAATAAAAATAAGAATAAGAATTAAAAGTGCTAGGTAGATAGATATATACATGATATATACATGAGTGCAGGTGGTGATCAGTGCCAAACATGGAATGATGCAGTGAACACAGCGTAGGGTCATGTGTTAGTGGTGGGAACAGTCATACGGTTATTGTTCATGTGTCCGACAGCAGAGGGGAAGAAACTGTTCTTATGGCGAGAGGTTCTGGTGCGAATGGACCGGAGCCTCCTGCCTGAGGGGAGCAGGTCAAACAGACTGTGTCCAGGGTGAGAAGGGTCAGCTGAGATCCGAGCTGCACGCCCCAGTGTCCTGGAGGTGTACAGGTCCTGCAGAGATGGGAGTCTGCAGCCAATCACCTTCTCAGCAGAGCGCACAACACGCTGCAGTCTCTGTTTGTCCCTGATAGTGGCTCCAGCGTACCACACGGTGATGGAGGAGGTGAGGATGGACTCGATGATTGCAGTGTAGAACTGCATCATCGTCCGTGTTGGCAGGTTAAATTTCTTCAGCTGCCTCAGGAAGTACATCCTCTGCTGGGCTTTCTTAATGACGGAAGTGATGGTGGGCTCCCACTTCAGGTCCTGGGTGATGGTGGTACCCAGGAAGCGGAATGAGTCCACAGAGGTGATGGGGGGTGTCAGACAGGATGATGGGTGTGAAATCCTCTTTTGTGTGGGGTGAGGAGGGGGGTGTTGTAGGTGAAGTGTTTGAAGGTGGTGATGGCTCTATGGAGGGGGGAGAGGTGGGGGAATGAGTGTCCAAAGTGTCTCTATTGTTGGGGCCGTTGGAGGTGTGAAGGCTGCCTGATGGCTCGTCAAAACGGCAGTAAAAGTCGTTGAGGGTGTTGGCCAAGAGCAAGTCATCAGTGGAGTGGGGGGTTTTAGGCTTGTAGTTGGTGATATTCCTAAAACCTTTCCACACAGAGGCCGAGTCATTCTCTGAGATCTGCTGCTGCATCTTCTCAGAGTGCTGATGTTTAGCAACGTCCACTTCTTTAGTGAACCTGTACTTGGCCTCTCTGTAGCGGTCCCTGTCACCGCTTCTGAACGCTTTTCTCTTTTCCAGCCACAGCTTTTTGAGTTTAGGAGTAAACCAGGGTTTGTCATTGTTATAACTCACCCTGGTGCGTGATGGCACAATGCTGTCCTCACAGAAGTGGATATAGGAGGTGACAGTGTCCGTAAACTCGTCCAAGCTGTTAGAAGCAGCCTTCATTGTGTCCCAGTCTGTAGACTCCAAACACGTGCGAAGCTCCTCCACAGCCTCGTTGCTCCACAGTTTTTTGGTCCTCACGACAGGTTTGGAGAGCTTCAGCCTCTGTCTGTACGCGGGGATCAGGTGGATCATGACGTGGTCAGAAAGTCCGAGTGAAGCGCGGGGCACCGCACGATAGGCCCCGCTGATCGTGCTGTAACAGTGGTCTAATGTCCTCTCCTCTCTGGTCGGGCATTTAATATACTGCTTGTATTTGGGAAGCTCATGGCTCAGATTGGCTTTGTTAAAGTCCCCAAGAGCAATGATGAGAGAGTCCGGGAATGCCCGCTCCATGTGCAGTATCTGCTCCGCGAGTGCGCACTGAGCTGCCTGCGCATCCGCATCTGGCGGGATGTAAACAGCGGCCAGGATGAATGAAGCAAACTCCCGCAGAGAATAAAACGGTTTGCAGTGAATAAAAAGGTATTCCAGAGAGGAAGAGCAGTGCTGAGCAATCACTGTTACATCTGTGCACCAGCCACTATTAATGTAGAAGCAGACACCTCCACCTTTGGTCTTACCAGAGAGAGAGGCCTGCCGGTCCGCGCGCAGCAGATGAAAGCCCTCCAGAGAGAGTTAATACCCTACAGCTTATGACAAAATTTGATCCGAAGTGATTGATGGCCCTAATCACGACCTTTTGACCTCCCGCCCCTCCCCCCCGGAAGCGTGTAATGAGCGTGACGAATCGCATCCGGAGAAGGGGGGTGGGAAACCCCCCGCGTGACTAATCGCATCCTGAGAAAGGGGGGTGAACCCCGGAAGCGCGCCATCTGTTGCTAACCGTGTCGAATTGCATCCTGAGAAGGGGGGGGGGGGTGAACCCCGGAAGCGCGTCATCTGTTGTTGGGAAAAAAAAAAGTTTTTAGAGGGAGGGGGGAAACCTCCGGAAGCGCGTCATCTGTTGTTGAGAAAAAAAGTTTTTAGAGGGAGGGGGAAACCTCCGGAAGCGCGCCATCTGTTGGAGGGGAATAAAAAAGCAGAGAGGTGGAGTCCGTCACAATTTCTAAGGCACAGACACAAGATGGATTTCCTTCTGCAGCCCCGCAGCGTTCCTGTGTCCGATGAGATCTGCTCTCCCAAAGAAGAAGGCTTTGAATATGACATATTCAAATACAGCATATTTACTATGGAAGGCCTCGATCCGGACCTTATGACCCTACCGGAAATACTCCGGAAGTGTCTAGTCATTTTCAGACCTGTTGCGTCATGTTCCCTAAGCACAGCGGTGATGCAGCAGATGATTCTGTGATGTATAGAGAGACAGAGCGGATGTAATTTTACTTTCTTAAGCTGCACCGGCGTTTGTAATGGAAATAAAGAGTGACTTCCTGTAGAGATTTCAATAGTATTTTATTTTCCTATAATACAGACGCTGTAAAAAAAAACCTTTAAGATACACCATAGCTTGTGATGAAAAGAAGAACTTTCTATCCGCTTGTAACCTACAGGCTGCCTATGTGTAAAAAACGAATAACTATCCCTTAGTGAATACTACTTTTCCTTTTGAGAGACTGAAAAACAAACCATAATTGCAGCGACAGGCGATCTTGTTTCACTCACACACACACACACACACACACACACACAAACACACACACACCGCGGGTCAAGGAGGAGTGAGATGGCAGAATAGTTTTTTTCTTCATTACTTTTACAATGGGATTTCTCAATAGATAGAAAATGATGACGCTGAGGAGTCAACATCCGATATTATCATTGCTTGTAACCCGGTAAATAATTTCGTACATCTCCCCATAAAACAAGTCTTAGTGGAAAAAAGCTCATATTCGAATAAGTTTATTCCCCTCTGTGGGAAAGAGTTTTTTTCTCAGAGTCAACCATGAGGCGAGTTTTGTCAACAGCAAGAACAACTGTTGCCCATAAAGTAAAACAAATATCCGCCTCTAAGTCGTATTTTACCGTTGCAGAATGTGGAAAACAGACAGCCCTCACAGGAGGCACCATAGTTAAAATATTTAAATTTCAACTAAATTTGTAGTAATGATCGGATTTCCTCACTTATCTACACCACACTCCTTGTCCTTGATTTCTTATCGTTTCTTATCGTTCCTCTGTCCCTTAATAGAAACCACATATATAGAAACTATCCTCCCTTTCAGTTGTCTTTTGCACTTCCATATCGCAAAGCAGTTACTGTAGGTTATTTTCTGCTTATGCATTAATGTAATTAATTAACTTATTTATCCTTAAGTAAGGTAATGACTTGAGTTCTAATGCTTTTTGTCTCTTGAGTTAGCTGTCAATGTGGGATTTTTTCCCCCTTTTGTCCAGTTAAAGCTGCCTTTCATTCTTCAACACAGCTTAAACTCTAATAGGTAAGCTTTCTTGTAATTTCTTAGTTCTGCAGGCTTCTTGAAAGACATCCGAGACTCTTCTTTGGATGCTGGCTGCCTTTTGTTTTGTTTTCTGTCAAGATGATCCCACACTGCTTCGATTATCTTGAGGTTCGAACCCTGGAGAGATCAATCCATGACTGATGCGTTGTTTCATCCAGGCATACTTTGACTACATTGGCAGTATGTTTGCGATCATTGTCGTACTGAAAAATGAAGTTGAAGCCAATCAGACACTACGTGGTATTACATGGTCGATCAAAATCTGGTGGAACTTTTCTACATTCATAATTTGATTAATTTGGATAAGAGCTCCAACAACACTGGCTGAAATCCAGCCTCAAAGCACGGTAGAGTATCCACGCTGTGTTAAAGACGGCTATAGACATTCACTGTTGTATCTCTCTTCGGACCTCTTCCATGCATATTTCAAATTTGGATTCATTACTCCATAAGACATATTACAGCTGATTTCTTTTTCCAGTCAATTTCTTGTGTAATTTGGCACACCTCAGCCTTATTTTTCTCTGTTCTCCTTCCTTAAGAATGGCTTATTAACAGCCACCCTTCCAACTCAGATAACTTTTGATGAGGTTTCATGAAATGTTTACAGCACTTGAGTTACTCGCCACGGCCATCCTAAATGCTAAAAACACTAAACTTTAATTCTAAATTACGTAATTAATGTTAACCAGAAAAAACAAGCCAAAGTCGAAATGTTGCTGAGCTGACCTGTGGTATGCTATGTCTTCTAAAGCACGTATAATGTAAACAGAACTGGTCTTTGCACAGAAGCCTGTGGAGCTTCATAATTAACCTCAGTGTGTGAAGAGGACTCTCCATTTAATAATAGCTGTAATAAAATGTTCTGGCCGACGGTGTTAAACGCTGCACTTGGGTCTAGCAGGGAAGATTTCAACTTTTCAATATGAATGAAGGCTGAAAACTGATTAGATTAATGTCTGATGATCTTTTCTGTGCTTCTTCAAGTTTGTAACACCAAACATATTAAAGGATGATGTAAGGCTCACAGGAAGAGTTTAATTAGACACACATTTACTATTTTTCTTTATACTCTTTCTTTCTTGACATGTTTAATATGATTACTATCAGAGGAAAAAATGAACCTTGTGTAGTCTAAAAACTTTTTTATTTAATCAAACTGTAATGTTGTTGAACTCTGACGGACGTGTCTTTTAATCTTGTCAACAAATCCTTAATCATCTAAATCTGCCATTTATCATCTTGTAAAATGTTCCCTCTGCTTCTGTTGCACATCTCCCCCGACACTCTCTGCTTCACCAGCCCTGTGCAGGTGGTCCAACCCCTGCCTGCCTCCTTAAACTGGGGTGTTTAAATCTCTTTACCTCTGTTGTGAACTTCACACAAAGTTTGTGGTAACAAAATCAAACTGACGAGGATCTCGTTTGAAAAACACACACACTCACGAGACAAAATAAAAACAGACTGCTCAAAGCAAAAGCAGAGCCCTCACAGCTGGTAGTACAAACACAGTGACAACATGCGTATTAGATACCCTCAGTGCCAAAAGCATAAATATGAAAAAATGTGATCACCAAGAATATCCTAAAAATGACATTGAGGTGGGTGTTACAGTAAAGAAAAAAAAAGTAGCCAAATTTTCATCGGAAAATGTTGAATTTTAGTAAAAACAATGCTCTGTAGTTTGATACTGTCGTTACAGACAAAGCAGATGTTTAAAGCCTTTGGACGCACATTTGAAATGCACTCATTCTCCTTATCAGCTGGAAACATTAAAGCCGTAAAATGACTTTTTCAAACGGATAAAAACTATTGAACAGCAGCAATGTTGAGCCTGTTCCAAAATTTGAATGTACATGTGTTGAAGGTGCGGGTCTTGTTGAATTATTAAACATACTTTCTTTAATTTTTCGAGCCACAAAAACAACAACTTTTAATTTTCTTCTGCTTGAGTCTCGGCCTCGGGTAGCTCTACTTATCATTGCTCAGTCAGTCGTCTGTTTGTGCTACTTTTTTTCAAGGAGCAGTGGATTATTGGTAAGGGTGACTTTATGTGTTTAGCTACTTAAGTGGAAGTACTGTGGAAAGTTTTACCTTACATACATAGATCTACCAGTACAGCTTCTGAGGTAACTGTTTACAAAATGTTATAATCTATTCAAAGGTTCTTTGCAATTTTACATTGATAAACATTATCCTTAACACATTTGGCCCACATAAAGTACTATGGCCATCACACGGTCATTTAGAATTGTTTAAATAACTCGTGTCTTAAGTCCTTCCATCAAACAGAAAATTAAAAAAAAAAAAAAACATGGTTCACTTTTACATCACAAAATGTTAGAAATATAAGCCGTTCATAACAACCTGAAAGGTTGGGAGTTTAAAATGCAAACCGATGGAAGCAGAAGTAGAAGACTATAATGTCTCAGAGCACACGGTGTCTATTAATGTGTAGACATGTATAAATAAGAGCTTAATAAAGATGCTTAATTTCTTAAGAAATAAACAGGTGGAGGGATCTTTATCAAAAGTGGATGTTGCATCTGTGGCTAAACCACCGTACCCCAAAAACTTTAAAAATCTACTGTGTGTGAGGCTGTGTAAGTAAAGCTTGCCCTTCACACCTGCGTGTAATAAACCATTTGCTGGGGGTTGTGGATTTGGCACCTCAGCATTGTGAAAGTGGGGAAACATGTTTCTGGCTGTGCATAAGATTTCTGCTTACAACTTAGAATCTCAGTTCTAAATGAAATTCAGATGTTTTTTTAAGTATGGCTAATGTATTAATTGACTTCTAAGGAGCACAGACACACACACACACACACACACACACACACACACACACACACACACACACACACAAGAACAACACAGAGAAGAAGAAGAGGGGGTCGTTTTACTACACATCATAAAAACGCAATCATTCATCTTCCAACTGTATCTTTCTGTTCTGGCTTTAGAGTCATAGGTTGTTTACTGAGCCGTACTTTGGGAGTCATACTGTTGTGATACTGAGGAGAAAAGGGTAAGGTTTGATAGACTAAACCCTTACACACATAACTTGAAAAACCTAAAGAGTGTGTGAGACTGCTAGCTGTGTTGTTCAGCATTAAACTCATCTACAAATGTGTTAGTAAAGAGCGACTTGTACTTCTGTCCCATTAAGCAACGGTTTAACAAATTTCACTGCAAACTATAAAAGGAATCTGGATTTATATAGAACATAGTAGTGATGGATTAAGTGCAGGAAACACTAGTATAAGGTGTCTATTGAACAAATCTCCTTCAGCGTTCAAAATGACCAAAGTGAGGCCTACAGGCGTTTCTCTCGGTTGGTTGTGTTCAGGGAAAAAGCAGCTAAATACACTGAGACTGCTCCACATTGTTAGCAAGTTAACTCTGGATATCTGTAGGTTTTGTCAAACTTGGAGTGAACAAAAGCAGAAAAACAGTAAAAGATGCAGACAGTGAAAGTCTGGTTTATTTCATGAACACAATGAAACATTTTACAGTCCACAGAGCAAAGTAGCATACATGATAAATAGATACACATAACATGAGAAGTAAAACTCGTCGTCTTACCACATGTTATATTCTGTAAACTTAAAATAAACCACAGAAATTAGAGTTTAGTGTTTTAAAGTCATTATTAAAAACATGAGTCAACATTACTGAAGTGACGCTTTAACGATGCGTCTTATCACCGTGTTTATGATGATAAAACATGTTCTCTCGTTAGTAGATGTCTGCGCTGTCACTTGTCATGAAAATGTCCAGAGCCAGGGTTCCTCTTTAATCACCATTGATCATTAATAGGGTCACAAAAGATTTGTCACATTATCCCCATAAACAAAATGCTTTTATAGAAATCATTGTGATACAAATATTTAGATTCTTGATTCACAATGTGCACGAACTCAAAATCTTTAGAGGTTCATATTTATAAAGTATCGCAAATAATACATTTATACCATTGTATGAGCTACACTTCTTGTAAAAACTGATTGAAAAAAGCTCCTGTCGTGACCTTCCTTCTGTGAGGACACACAAAATATAATTTTTAAATCAGTAACTTTGCAAATTTAGAGGAAATGTTTTTGGATAACAAATGTGTCACATTTTCAACAGGGTTTGAATAATCAGCGTTAACACAGAGACATTTATGCGCTGGGTATAACAGACATCCTTACCTTGGAGCAGAGAAACACGGTGTATTGTTGCTTTTCTCTAGACGGCTTACAGGGAGGAGGTCAGCGCCCTGACCCACTGGTGTCAAGACAACCATCTCACCCTCAACGTCACAAAGACAAAGGAGTTGATAGTGGACTTCCGGAGGTGCAGAGAAGTACACACCCCCATCACCATCAACGGCGCTGCTGTGGAGAGAGTGAGCAGCTTCCGGTTCCTTGGAGTACATCTGGCTGAGGATCTTACGTGGTCAGTACACACAAACAAAACAGTGAAGAAGGCGCAGCAGCGCCTCTTCTTTCTCAGGAGACTGAAAAGATTCGGCATGAGCCCCCGCATCCTCAGGACCTTCTATCACTGTGCCATTGAGAGCATCCTCACTGGATGCATCACCACCTGGTATGGCAACAGCACTGCCTACAACTGCAAAGCTCTCCAGCGTGTAGTGCGGTGCTCTGAACGGATAATTGGAGGTGAGCTTCCCTCCCTCCAAGACATCTACAGGAAGCGCTGCCTGAGGAAAGCGGGGAGGATCATCAAGGACTCCAGTCACCCCAGCCATAAACTGTTCAGACTGCTTCCATCAGGAAGGAGGTTCTGCAGCATCCGGTCCCGTACCAGCAGACTGAGAGACAGCTTCTTCCATCAGGCCATCAGACTGCTGAACACTTCATAGACACCTCAGCTTCACTACTGGAACTTCAACACTATGCACTCCACACTGTATATAAATGCCACTTGTTTTGCACATATTCAACTCTGTATATTTTTATATATTTTATTTATTATTATTTTTACTATTTAATTTGTAAAAATGTGTACACACACACACACACACACACACACGTAGGATAATATTTAGTATACACATCCAGAAATTCATACACTATTATATATTGTACATATATTTATTAGTTTCAGATTAGCCATTCTTGTATTTTGCTCGTTTGTGTTGTTGTGTTTGCATATCTCTGTTGCTTGTGGGGCTCGCACACAAGAATTTCACTCGCATGTGCTGTGCCAGTGTGCCTGCACATGTGATGTGACAATAAAAGTGATTTGATTTGATTTGATTTGATTTGAAAGGTGACGTCAAATGACGTGTAAAAACCCGCTGACTCGACTTCCCCATTGAGAATGCCAGCATCAGGTAAATAACATGTGACCACGCCCCCATGCAATCACTTGAGGTGCAGAAAAATCTAAACCTGCGCCACCATAATAAATAAATCATAAACATTCACTTTGGCTCTCACACTCAGTCTGCACTTTCATTCATGACTTCAACAGGTTGAAATGAGCTTTGAAGAAACATCAGTTTAGAGCTTGTTGTTGGTGTGTGTGAAGAAACTGTGAGTTTGCTTTGTTTCCTCCTTTAACAGTTTGTCTTTAGGAACTTTACTGTTTGTTCAGCTCATGTTTGATTTCTTCACACAACAAACTGTGTGTGTTTGTATTTCCGGTCTCTCCGTTAAAGTCAGTGTGTTTTCCGACGAGGCTGAGTGTGTCCGCCATTTTCTCTCTGTGTGTATCATCAGAGTCCGGGAATCAGACCAAACACAGTGAATGTGTCCTGAGCTTCGGGTGTTTTTATTTACAGGGACAGCAGGAGACGGAGAGCAGATTTTATAAATGAATATTTTGTATAGATGTGTGTTAGATATAGGTTCAACATGTCGGTCTTAAAAATACTGCGCCACAAACTGCTGCCTCCACCCCAACAGGAAGAAGTGTTACAAAACACACAAAAGTTATTGTTGTTCACTAAAACTAAACTCAGAAGTAAAACTAGATCTGAAAAAAATACAATACAATACAAGAAAATACAAGAAAAAACTGCACAAAAAAATTAAAACTAAATTGTTGATAATGATCAATGAAATGATTTTGGAAAATTCAAAACCTAAATAACATTTTACAGGAAATGTCCGGCTAGTGCTTTTTAGTTTGGTTAAAAAAAAAAACAATGAAAAAAACCAATAAAAATGAGAAACCTGACTTATTATTCTTTGATAGACACATTTATTTAAATGTTGGATTTCTCCAAGACTGTGAGTCACTGCTTTCAAAGAGGTCAGTGTTTTTATTATAAAATCTGCATTAATCTAAATCAGTCTAGCCTCTGACATAGACCTAAATACATAATAAATAAAAAATAAAATCTGAACTGAAAGAAGCAAACTAACCGAAATTAAACAGAATTGAAAACACAAAGTGAAAAAGAAATGCAAATAAAAGCTAATTAGAAATTACAAAAGTATAACAACTCTGTTTCGGGTGGGGGTTAGTACACACAAAGTAAACTGCTTGCTGTAGTTGTGAAGCAAAAACGCTGAAACCGGAGAAATAAAACGTGCGAAGGGAACGATAACGACGATAAGAGTCTCCCGATCGTTTACTCTTGCTGTCCTGTGAACAACATCGGCGTGGTATTAATTGTTTGCTGTTTTCGCGATCGCGTAGCGCATGAGGACATCACCAGGTAAACTTGTGACATTTTTAAACATTTTGTTGTTCAACAGCATCATGACTGACGGAGTGTGTTTGAGATAACCTCACAAGTGTCACAGATGACACATTTGGCGTTTTTTTTGCTGGTTTGTCGGTAGCAGCTCCTGAAACACAAGTCTGCCACACATCTGTTTGGCCAACGCCAGTTGATCTAAACACCAGCTGATCTGGAACACCAGTTCTGACATAAACGGTAGTAACCAGACCGAAAAGCAGCGCACATTTCAGTGCTTTATTTCGGTGCTTTTTTTTTTTCCTGAGCTGTGATACACTTTAGATTCTAGCCGATCATTTTACGTTTCCGAGGATAGTAGGTGGGCCCAGGTACGTACGTTCTTTTAGAGCAGAGCTACAGATTAAAAATGCCCAAAGCGAAGCGGTCAAAGTCTGGCTGTACTTCACAGCAAAAGATGCAAACTCAGCAGCAAGAAGTGCTTTAAGCTGATATTGTGATACTGTCAAAGGAGGTAACACCTCGAATTTGATGAAACACCTGGCGACGCATAGCGTTTTTTTAAAACCGAGAAATGCACCGAGTTAGCAACATCCCCCAAAAACCCGAAGAGGAGAGTCCTGGCCCCTAGCCCTGCCAGTGTAGCAGAAATGATGACGGATGATGGCAGCAGCCGTTCTTCTCTGCGTGAGTAGCTTAATGTTGTTCGTGTGTAATTTACGCTGAGTAGGCTAACCACGTTATTACATTAATGCATGTAAGGTGAACTAGCAAACATCATCATAGCTACATGCGGCTGTCTTCTTGTTTGATGGCAGATGCTCCCTTCACCCTGGCCAAAAAGGCTAAAATGACCAAAGAAAAAGAGGGAAACATCTAAACATCTAAGAGGTTTTTGGACAAACTTTGTGTTTTTTCCATTGTTTAAGCACTGCTTCCAGCCAAGAGTGATACCATATATGCCCCATAGCTGCAGAAAAGGCTAACATTGTTATCTTTTTACAAAAAAACATCTAAACATGAGAGGTTTTTGGACAAAGTTTGTGTTTTTTCCATTGTTTAAGCACTGCTTCCAGCCAAGAGTGATACCATATATGCCCTATAGCTGCAGAAAAGGCTAACATTGTTATCTTCAGTAGCGCTTTTTGATACGGGCAACACGGGCAGTTGCCCGGGGCGGCATCGTGGTGGGGGACGGCATCAGCATCGGCAAAAAAAAAGAAGAAAAAAAATTGCTCGTACTCATGCTGCCCCGACATCAGCCAGCGCATATTAGGAATGGCATATGCACCGATCGCTTTTCTATTGCCTTTTGCTGGGAGTAAGGGCGCCCTCTGTTAGCGAGGTGCGCCCAGGGAGGAGAGGGCGGGGCGGCGAGGATTCTCTGACTGGCTGGAGCAGCATCTAATAAGCAACTCGCAAAATAAAACAAAATAAAAACAAAACAACAAACACGAAAACACCAGACATCATGATACAGACTTATAATTTGCACCGGTGTTTTTTCGAAATTCTATAAAGTGAGCACGAGAGCCCTCGGTGCGCCTGCTCGCTGCTGAAGTCAAAGTAAAGTTTATTGACATCTCCGCTACATACAGTCCAGTATATAGAGCAGGGGTGCTCACACTTTTTCCGCATGTGAGCTACTTATAAAATGACCAAGTCAAAATGATCTACCCACTACAAAAATCCAAAACATATACTTATTTATAAATATATTGAGGATTCTTTATATCTACAATGTATATACATGCATAACCGCAATATCCAATATTTTTCAGTTCAGTTCAGTTCATTTTTATTTCAAACATTTCAAACATGTGCCTTCACAATCATTACAAAATATCATTCCATTATTTGTTTGAAAAGGAGTAGGCTGAAGTATTTACTTATTTGTCCCTACCCCCTCAAGTTTTACCTCTCATTCATTTAATTTTTTTTTGTCTTAAATTAAACAAACAACATATGAAACATATAAACATATGAAGTAAAACAAAACATAACATACATAAATCAAAAACAAGAAATTAGCAAGCCCCACCACAGTATAGTTTCAATATTTCACAACACAATTAACAATGTAAATCTTTTGTCATTACCTGAGTTTACTCTGATGACTTGCACTGAATTGAATCAGCCAGGGATGCATAGTCAGGACAGTAGCTGCTGACGGCCAGCCTCAAACACACTTCCAAATGTTCATCAGTCATGGTGGAACGGTACTTGGACTTAATGATCTTCATGTGGGAAAATGATGACCCACATAAATAAGTGGAGCCGAATAATGCAGTCAAAGAGGCAAGGCAAGGCAAGGCAAATTTATTTGTATAGCACAATTCAACAACAAGTTGATTCAAAGTGCTTTACAGAGACATTAGAAACAAGAACAAATAAAAAGCATGATTTAAAATTGATTAAAACAAGCAAAAAACAAACTAACTAAACACACACATTCACACCTGTTCGCGCGATCTGAACCCTTATCGTAAGGGGAGCTACCAGTCCTTCTGTGGACGAGCTACTTTCTATTTTAAATTCCCTGAATTTAAAATACTCTCTAGACCCAGTCTAGAGAGTCCCAGTCTGGGTAGCTCCCCAGCTGGGGAGCTACCCAGAGATCTAAACCCACTTAACAAACAAACAGGCTAGGACTGCCACTGGTTATCTTTTTACAAAAAAACAGCTAAACATGAGAGGTTTTTGGACAAAGTGTGTGTTCTCCATTCTTTAAGCACCGGTTCGAGCATCGTTTCAAAAGTACCGGTTTGGCATCGGATGGTATCAGATAAAACCTAAACAATACCCATCTCTACACTTGCGAGACTTTATCAGAGGTGTGAGCATCACAGCAGAGGCCTTTGTGTCAAAATAACTGAGGATAAAACACAGAAAATCATGAAGGTGATTTTCCTGGCCTGGGATTTATAAAAATATTCTGCAGTAGATCAAAAACGAAAGAAAACCATTAATCAACATATGAACATTACCTGATGCTGCTGAAGTGAAGCAGAGCAAAGTTACAGCGGTTTGAGAGACACGGCTAAGCGTTTTCCAATTTGCTGCTGCTCTCCTGCTCACTGCCACGCTGACTGCAGCCTGAACTCGCTGCTGTTCCACAGTAACTGCCGTCAGATTAATTGGTGATGGTCAAACAGATGTGTCATAGTGTCTGACCTCTAAAAGCTCTTGGAGGTTGGGCATCTTTATAATTACAGTGCAGGTGGATTTATAGATGTAGTAAAAAACTGAATTAAACATGTTGGCTTCTTTTGGCATCAAAATCCCTTTTTTGTTGAATCTGCTTAAACAGGAAGCAACTATGACTGCCAGTTTTGCATAATAGTAACTTAAAGGTTGTTGCACTTGTTATTCTGACTTAATTAGAACAACCAAAAATATCATATGAAATGTGAATCTGTCTGTTAATTACTCAGAACATTAACAGATAATTACTCATCAGTTAGCAGGTATGTCAACAGACGAGGTCAGATGTTGAGATAGAGGAAACATGTTGCAAATAAATAAAACACTGATGAACGTAGTTGTCAGAGACCAAGCAGTAAGACATAGAAGACTCAGGTGTTTAATTCAAAACTGGGGTTTTATGACCCAAAAATAGGAATAATAATTAACAAAGCCAAAACTTAAACAGGCAGACCAATAAAATAGGTCAACTAAATAAACTAAACTCCAAATAACAACTAACAAAACCTCAAACAAACACAAGACAAACTGACCTGCTAAAATGACACACGAGGGAAACAAAATGGCTGCCATATAACCAACTAACACAAAACAATTTAACAAACTCCAAACACCCTCCAGGCAATGAAGGATGTGGTTTAGTCCAATGAGGTTCTCGGCAGTAGTTCAGATCCCCAAGCCCTTTGCCACACCTTTTGCCAACTGGGAAGGAGAAGCCAAGCCCCAGGTAACTCAAACAAAGAAAGGTGTATAACATAAAACAGAACTTTGACTTTGCAGTGTTGATATAAACTAAACTCATAAAATCAACTAAAATAACTCCATATATGGAGTGCACACAACAAATCTCACACATCAGCATCACAGATATCAACACATGATGAAAAAAAAATGAATAAAGAAACATATTAGACAATTAGTAAAATATATTTAAAGTAGTGACTGCAAAGTAAACTAAAGTGAAGCAACTAGTGGTGAGGTGAAGAGCTTACCATGTGTGGCTTGCTATCAGAGTATAATTTTTAAAATATGTTTAAAAAGGTGTTGATATAAAAAAAAATGGCATAGTTATATATAATAATGCCAAATAACAGTTATTGATTTCTGTTAATAAACAGTCATGATTTAAGTCAAAGCCCAGATGTCTCTCTCTCTCTGTCCAAAGTGTTTGACCTTAGCTGTCCGTCTGATATACTCAATTCTAATTGTCTCTCTTGGTCACTCACAGCGAAAATCTTAGCATCTTTAATTCTGCTATTTGCTGATATTTGGACAGCACACATGATGGAAAGGAGGATTTCAGCTGATGTGCACATGAATGATTTGTGTTTCCTCTGCAGGTAGAAAGTGTGTGTGAGCTGATGTGAATTGAGCAGCATGGATCAGTGTGATGCAAATTTGCAAAAAAAAACCCAACCCAGCATGTGCATCAAAATAAACTATTTCCAGCAGTGCAATATGAGTCCTAAGCATCCCAGAAACGACACAGAAAAGCATGAAGTAAAACTTGACTTTTAAAAACACCAGTGTAGGCTCACAAGGCCCTGAAGGCAAAAAGTGAAATTTTCCACGAAATGACGTCACTTCCGGTTTCGGGCAGGTCATGGCGGACATGCAATAGTTCGCGCTGATGGACGTAGGAAGTGTTACAAACAGCTGATCGGATCGGCAAAGCGTGTTTCTGGAATATTATGTTTTAGTTGCTGCAAGTGATTTTTATGCAGTTTTTGCAAAGCTTTATGTGGAAGGAAACTGTGACCGATGACAAGCTGATGGCATAAGATGTAAGTACAACTCCTCCGGTTTCATATGCAAAAAAATTATTGCGCTAGCTCACGTGGTTGCAGTGCTACCGGGATTTAGAAATAGTTACGCAAAACGGAGCGTGCCCGCTCCGACCGGCTTTAAAGGGTTAACAGATTGCAAAACTGGGTTGGCATTTATGATTTATGTGTCTGTATATTGCCTACTTATCTTAAATGTGTGGCAAAAAACCGAAACTTAACAAATTTTTATTTTTGCTTCTCAGGACCAGGGATATGTCTTCAAAATACAAGAACACCATCCTCAAAAGTGTTCTTATCAGTTCAGGACCTCCTCCTGTTCACCAGCTAAACCCAAAGAAAAAAATGTTTGGAACGCTGACAAAAATGACTGTTGGTGAAAAAAATAAAAAAAAGATAAATAAAACCATCTTACTTGTGGGTGAAACAGGAGCAGGAAAATCTACTCTGATCAATGCTTTGGTGAACTACACGATGGGAGTGAAGTGGGAGGATGAAGTCTGGTTTAAGATCGTAGAGGAGGAGAAGAAAAGTCAATCAAAAAGTCAGACATCAGATGTGATGGTGTACGAGATCTTTGGTTTTGAAGATGAAACTCTGCCCTACTCTCTGACCATCATCGACACGCCTGGATATGGAAACACCAGAGGGACTGAACATGATGTCATTGTTAGTGAAAGATTATTGGACTTGTTTCGATCAGATGACGGAGTTCAAGAAGTTCATGCAGTGGGTCTAGTGATGAAGGCGAGTGATAATCGACTGAGTGAGCGGCTGCTGTACGTCTTTGATTCAGTGATGTCTCTGTTTGGAAAAAACCTGGAGAAAAACATTGTGGCCCTGATCACACACTCAGATGGTGTAACACCTGAAAATGTTCTTGAAGCTCTTGAAGCTGCAAAAATAAAATGTGCCAGAATAGAGGATGAGCCAGTTTGCTTCCTGTTCAATAACCAACAGGAAAAAGAGAGAAAAAAGAAAGACAAGGTGGGTTTGAATAACGCATGGAGAGTATCAGAGGGAGGAATGAGTGAATTCTCAGAATTCCTGGAAAATATTGAACCTCAGAAACTGATGACAACTGTTGAAGTGTTAGATGAACGCATCAGATTGACAGCCTGCATTCAAAACCTGCAAGAAAGAATAGATTTTATTGAATTAAAACAGACAGAAATAAAACAGACTGAAGAGGCTCTGAAGAAACACAAAGAAGAGATGAAGACAAATAAGGAGTTCACTAAAGAAATTGATGAGGTCTACAAAGTTAGAGAAGATATCAAGGTTGGGTGGTGGTGCTTGTTGGCTGGGTATGCAGGAGCTGTCAGCTGTAAAGTCTGTGAGGAGAACTGTCACTATCCTGGATGCACAATGGCCTGGTATCCTGAACACTGTGAGGTCATGAAAGGAGGCCGCTGTACTTCTTGTACCAACAAGTGTCCTGCATCAGATCATGTGAAAGAAAGGAAGATCTATGTAACCAAGACACGTCGTGTCAAAAAGACTAATGAAGAAATGAAAAAGAAATATGAAAAGAACAAGACAGAAAGTGAGGACGAGTCCAGCCTTTTGGAAAATCTAGAAAAGGAAATGAACCAGCTGACAGCAGAGAAGTCACAGTGGCTGGAGGAGTCCTACCAACATCTTGTCAGACTGGAGGAAATCGCTCTGAATGTTTTTTCTCTGTCCACTATTGTACACTTAGAGTTATTAATTGAGAAGATGAAGGGGAAAGGAGACACAGAGAAGGTCCAGAAACTGGAGGAGATGAGAAGCAGAGTGGATGAAGGTGCCAGAGGAGCTCTGCAGTACATACTTCACATACCTGCAGTTATGAAAAAATTTGGGCAAACCTTATGGAACAAGATGAAAAACCATCAGACAGCTGTGTAGAATTTAACTCAAATCACGAGACATTCTCATGGTTTTACAGAAAATACAGTAGTTCTGTAAAAATTGCATATGGAAATGTTTCACTTGCAGATTTAATCAGTTATCAATTAAACATATCAGCTTACTCTGTCATTGGTAATTGGCCTCAGGATGATGAGAGCAGCTACAACCCAGACTTTGACCATTATGCTAAATGTTCTGATGAGTCCTGTCTCAAAAGACGTCATCACTGAATTTAGAAAACATGCTCATGTAAGTAAGTAAAGTAAGTAAAATTGTATTTATAGAGCACCTTTCAAGATAAAATCACAAAGTGCTTTACAGAGGCAGAAAACAGACATTAAAATCTCAAACAAAACAAAATCAACCAAAAGCAGTTTAAACAGATTCGTTTTTACCTGCTTTTTAAAAGACACGACTGAGTCCACAGATCTCAAACTCAAAGGGAGCGAGTTCCAGAGTCTGGGAGCCGCTGATACAAATGCTCTGTCACCTTTTGTTTTTAACCTTGTGTGCGGGACAGCCAGCAACCCCTGGTCACAAGACCTCAGGGACCTGCTGGGGTGATAAGGAAGAAGAAGATCACTTAAGTAAGTTGGAGCTACACCGTGCAGGACCCTATAAGTCATGATTATGATCTTAAATTGGACCCTGAACTTGACAGGGAGCCAGTGCAGCTGAATCAGCAGGGACTGTCTATCTTGCGTGCTGCACAATATCGTTTATTATTTAGTAACTATTGATATCTACGGCTAGCTAGTTTATTGTGATGGTGCTTTTTTTTTTCTTATTATGTTGCTCTTTGTTGTTTGCTTTCTCCTGTTTTTTTTCTCCATACAGGTGACCCAGGTGTTTTGTTTTTTTTGTTTGTTTGTTTGTTTCTCTCTTCCCCCCCTTCTCACCGTCTCTTCTCCCCTTTGGTTTTCTTTCTCTCCCTCTCTTTCTTTCATTCTTTCCCCCTGTCCTATCCCACAGTCATGTCTGTCCCGTTTGTAGCAACTGAAAATAAAATAAATTCATAATTATAATAAAGGTCAATCAAATGGACCAATATGGCAAGGCCATGATGATCCACTTGGTAAAATAAATCCGCTTGGCATCTTTCTTGGCCTTAAGACAACAATTCTGATGGTAAAGATCCAAACGGGACAAAAAAAAAAAAAAAAGAATCAGCAGGGGCGTGGCATGGGAGTGTTTGTGATGCTGTGTCAGAAGCCTGGCAGCAGCAGTCTGAACACCCTGCAGTCGTTCCAGGGAGGCGTTACTTAAGCAAGTAAACAAGGAATTACAATAGTCTAAGCGAGATGAAACAAAAGCATGAAGAATCATTTCCAGTTCAGAGCGTGACACAATGGGACTCAGTGATATTTCTTCAATGGTAAAAACAAGAGCGAACCAAAGATGTAGCGTGTGTGTCAGAGCTGGATCAAAGGTAACACCAAGGTTCCTAATGGAGGATTTAATATAAGAAGCAAGAGGGCCTCGATTTTTAATCACATTCATTAGGGGTCAGACAGTGGAATGTGTTGAGTATTATAATATAATATATGTTGGAACAATGATTGACTGAAAACTGAACTGTGAGACAGACTGTGACTGTGTGTAAAAAAAAAGGGGGGGGCAAGAGCATTTGTTATGTTTGAGGTAAATTTTCTGGAGTCTGTTTTCTCATTTTCATTGGTGTCATGATTTGGATATTTATCTGTAAAAAAAGACAGAAAATCGCTCACTCAAATTGTTAAATGGGCTAACAAGCTGACGTTTCCTTCATTATGTTGTATTGTGCTTGTCTGTTGTGCTTATTTGTGCAGTTAGAATTGCTAACTTAATGCAGACTGGCTTTATACTGACAGCTTCAAATAAAGTAACCTGAATGTGTTCCTTTTTAATCTCTTGATTAGAAATAAAGTTTGTTGGAAATAAGTTTGGAAACAAAAAAGTTTTATTTTCTCACTGTGTGTAATGCATGCTTGTACTTTTAAAGCAGTTTTAGGAAAATGTGTAGATTACAAACGACTAAAAGTCTGTGAATACTTATTTTTCCCCAGTGTCTTTCATTTTTGTGTGGTTGAGTCCAGGGATACTATATAAAGCATATTATACTGAGTTAACTATTTATAGCCAATAATCCGATGCTTTCACAAAATTGACTATTAGCATGAACATAAAGATATTGCTCTACTGTGACACAGGAATTTATTGAAGTTCAGTTAAAAAAATGTAAATGTCATATTTACTCAAAATACACTTTAATTACTATTTTAAATGCTGAGAACATTTATATGCAAATTTTTCTTTTTTTTCTATTTTCTGGACAGTTATTGTTACTCCCCTTGAGTCTTAATAAAGCTCAACTTGTTCTTTGCATTTTAGCTGACATGTCTTTCGGACAGGAGGATTCTCCAACATGTCTTAACATGTAATGATGTCCAACCACAGCCGATACAATGCCGTCAGAACTAAAAAGAAATACAAACTTAAATGAATATTCTTAATAAAGTCCTTAAGCATTATATGTAACGAAACATTCCAGCAAAAGGATCAATAAAATACACATTACACTTCACACTACGGTAATTGCACTTGAATGTCACACAACACTCGCATATATACATACAACGATAAGAAACAAAATAAAACATTTACCTCATTGGCCTCGCTCAAATGGAATAAAACTTTCATTTTTACGTCATGGGGAGGTCCAAAAAAGGTACTCTTTATTTATCTTTCTGTAGACGTGCAAACCTCGTGGCTCGTCTCTTAATTAGCTTGCTGAGTGTGCCAGCCAAAAAAATGCCCTCTTAGCAAGAACAGACGGAACTAACCAATAACACAAATAACACATTTTAACATATAAATCTAAACAACTAAACAAACTAAACTAAACTAAACAACATCGGTTACAGTGACTTCATGCAGTTTGTGCTTTGACCTCCAGAGGGCGACAAATCATTACAGACAGAGAGCTCCATTCAAACTTTGCTGCCATAAGTAATAATTCTTCAAATATAATCATCAGTGTTTGAGCAGCTATGATATCAGGGACAATCTAGACATGTGTGACAATACTGAACATGTCACATGACACACCTTAGACATCATGTGATCCACTCTCAGTCTGCACTTTCATTCATGACTTCAACAGGTTGAAATGAGCTTTGAACAAACATCAGTTTAGTGCTGAAATATTCAAACTAAGAAGAGCAACAAAGTGATGACACATGTTTGTGTTTCAAACAGGAAAACCAGCAGAAATAAAATCTCCTTTGGAAAACCTGCCTGAGATTTGTGAGTTTCCGAGGTGCACCTGAATGTAGCATAGACAGTTTCTAACGATTCAGATTGTGGAGAGGGCCTCACACAACTTTATGGGTGTTTTCTTCCTGCTCAAACTTGACTTTTTCTGTCCTGAACTTCCCGTTTCTCCTAACTGATGCTGATAACTCTGTGTGAAGCGCCACGTGAAGGTAAGTGAAGCAAGCTGTAATGTTTTCCTGGCATCAGCTGTGTGCAGCTTAGTTCCAGCACTTAGTTCACGGTAACGGACTCGCACCTGGACCAACGAGGCCCAGTGTTAAACGCTCTTCCCCCTTTTATTGTTTGTGCAAATGAGTGTGATAATGTAACCGGTGTATCCCTGCGTTGTGTTTGACAATGAAAGGTAAAAAGAAAGAAAGACCTACAAGTAATTAACTCATCTGCTCCAGCTCCTCTCCCACAGGGGAATTTGTAGAAAAGGGGTGCACGTTTATTTTTACATTAAACATCAAGTACAAACTTACATGGAACATATTTGAGACAAGATAAGAGAAAAACAACACAAAATTCGACATTCCTACCAAAGAAAGGTAAAAAGAAAGGAAAGACTCCAAGTCATTAACTTGCTTGCTCCAGCTCCTACAACCAAATGCAAACAATAGGGAAGAGCGTTAGCTCAACCCATCACAACTTCTAAACTAGCAAGAATTATTTATTCATGCTAGCAATGAGAGTGCCTATAACACATATGCAGCACATGTGTACTACACATTTACAGCATCTAGCAAAATCTGGCATAATAATTGTACTGAAAAGACAACCAGTAACATCGGGGTGTTGTACAGTGTTGGAAAAGAAATGATACCAACCTCTCCCATGGGGGAATTGTAGAAAAGCGGAGAGGCCAAAGGGGTTTTATTGATGCTGCTCACAGACAAACATGAGCCTTTGGTCAGTTTTGCTACCATTGTTTTCCTGATGTGATGAATGTGCAGCTGGAAACATTTGGAGTTGTTGAGGATGGGTTGACACCAGAGATGGTGAAATCTGATTAATCGGATTATAGTAACACGTTACAAGTAATGTGTTACTGTAATCTGATTACTTTTTTCAAGTAACGAGTAAAGTAAGGGATTAATATTGCAAAAACGGTAATTAGATTACTGTTACTTTCCCGTAGTAACGCTGCGTTACTGCGTTACTAAAACTGTGATTTTTTTTGCAAGAATGTCTCATGACAGTGACGTAAGCGAGTGCGCCGTTCGTGACAACAGCTGTGTGCAGATCAACAATGGATCATATATCGAGTGCGGGAGAGAGTATGAGCGTGCAGCGTTTAAAGCGTGGAAGTACTGACCTTACTTTGAGTTTGATTCCATAAAAAGTGACAAAAACATTAGCGTCCGTTGTGCGTGGGAAGAAAACTTCTTTTTACAGCGAAAAAACCCCTAAGCTTCCAAACAAGTACCGAGTTAACCTCCGCCTACCCCACTCCTGCTTTACAGGTGAAAATAGAGCAACAGGACCGCTAGTCTTTGATTTTATGTATTTTCTGCTGTGTTTTACTTGCATCTATTTGAAAGACTGAGTGTAAACAGAAAAAATATTTTATTTTATGTGCTGGAATGTGCAGAAAACAGGTTTAAATGTTAAACTAATTTCTTCTAGTCAGAGAATGTTGCATATAATTAAATTTTTGGTTGATGCATAAAGTTAGAAGATTAAAACTAATAAAACAAGTTTTAAAAAGAGACTTTTCCATTTGATTACATTTTGTGTGATGGATTATGCAGAAAAAGTAGAATTGGGCTTTACATCAAATCAAAATATATTTATTTTTAGCACATAAAAAATGGGCAGGAAGATGACCGTTGACCAGAACAGGAAGAAGAGAACAGCCTGAGGTTTCTCTGTTTTATACTTCCCCCACAACCTAGCCTGTATGACGTCAGCACACATAGCAACAGCTTAGCAAACACACTTCCTGTTTTTTTTCTTGATTTTTTCTCTGTGAGTCCTGATTTTGGGAGAAACACTAAAGAGTTAATGACTTTGACCACAGGAAGTTAAAGAGTCTACTTCCTCTGTCACCGAGCAGAAAACAGTAATGACCATACTCAATAAAACATAACGGTGACTAAGAAGTTCTTGAAATGATTTTCAGTAAAAAAAACAAAAAAAACAAAAACCTTAAAACCCCCAAAACCTGTTAAAAATGTAACTGTGTTTAACAGGAACATGGTCACTGAAGGCATCAAGCGATGCTGCTGTCTCCTGTGTCTATACAGTTTAAATAACTCTTCTTGAGTCACGTGATGTTCCTCTGTCTCTACATCTTTTTCTCTGACTGCAGCTGTGTTTGAATAAACTGGAATGTCCAATTCTCCAACACATTAACTCTGCTGATACTCTTTGAATCCTGGATCGGGAAGTAAAGAAAACAGAGTAACATAGTGTATGCTGGTAAGTGCCAGGAGGATTGTCAGGATTTATACATCAGAGAAACCAAACCTCTGGAGAAGTGGTTGGCACAACACAGAAACGCTACCTTAGGCCAGGACTCTGCAGTCTATTCACACCTACACGCCAGTGGACAGTCTTTCAATGATGAGGATGTAACATCCTGGACAGGGAGGAACGCTGGTTAGAGCGTGGAGTCAAAATGGAAAAAGGAAAGGCCATCTCTGAATCGAGGAGGGGGCCTAAGTGTACATCTGTCCCCATCTTACAATGCTGTGATTGCAGCCATTCCCCAACTCTTTGTGAATGGTACTCATGGCCATTGATCAGTGGTCATGAGAACTTGCATATTAATGATCAAGGAAATGACCTGAGACTGAAGAAGTGATGAGTGACGAAACATTTGTCCCACTGAAAACGCTACGTCCAGATGAACAGAATCAACTTTTGGATGTCTAAGGAGCTTGGAAGGAAAAAAGGCATCTGGACATTTTAAGTTGCTTGAAGATGTTTCACCTCTCATCCGAGAAGCTTCTTCAGTTCTAGGGTAAAATGGTGGAGTCCTACATTTTGCCTTGTGGGGGTGTCCCCCCCAAAAGTGAGAATGGACCTCCTAATGAAACTCTACCTAATCACACAACCCGAGGTGTGAAAATGGGTGTATTTCACAATCAGCCAAGGTTCTGGGTGAGCTCATTGTGAAAACTAGCCCCACTCTATCATGTGATTTCCTGAGGTCAGATGGCCCAGGATTTAAGTGGGCATTAAGGCGTCTGGGAAGGGATCTCAAAACTGTCTTGATGCATTCTCAATCATTCAGGAAAGTAAATCTCCAAATGTTGATTCTGTTCATCTGCATTTTGTGGGAGAAACGTTTCATCACTCATCCAAGTGACTTCTTCAGTCTCAGCCTGGCTGGGGGGCTTCCTCCTGCTGTGTGCCCGGCCTGGAGGCTGCGGTCTGTGACCAGCTCCCGGTGCAGACAGCTCCCTGTGATCATGTGTACCCAGCCCAATTTTACTCTTTAAGTGTGTGTGTGTGTGTGTGGGGGGGGGGGGGATGTGTGTGTATGCATCCATGATCATTTATGTTAATGAGAGTGTGGGGAGTGAGTTGGATAAAGCACTTTGTGCTACATTTTTGTATGAAAAGTGCTTTATAAATATAGATTGATTGATTTTGGAGACCGAAGAAGTCACTTGGATGAGTGACAAAACGTTTTTCCCACAAAACGCTACGTCCAGATGAACAGAATCAACATTTGGAGATCTCAAAACTGGATTACTGGATTCTCTGACAGTTGGTGCCGTAACTTCCACTAAATCAAATATGTGTGACTAAGTGGTCAGAGAGGTTAGATTAAAAAATAATAAAAAGACAATGCCACCAAGGGGGATTTCACCCCCAGGAAATATATTTATTTTTTTAAAAAGGGGGATAAAAGCAAATAAAAAGTTCAAGGATGCACCCTGAGGCAGGTTAGCTCAAATAATAACACAGTTTTATAACACAGAGGGATTAATACATTTTTATCTAATCTAATGTAATCTGAATAAAATAATGAATAAAACAATAAGAAAACTGAATGCAGCGTTGTTGTTGACAGTGTCCTAAATTACAATAAAACAATCACTGAACTAGGACTTAGCAGCAGCTGTGGATCCAAAAGAAAATCACACGGAAAGGGAACAAACACTATAGCCTGCACCTAGTGCTGTACAAAGGAAAGTGTGAAGACGACCAACCACCTATGGTCCCAGGGCAACTGGAGCGTCTTCCGTTCACAAAAAAATATAAAAGCATGGGACAACAGGCTAAAAGAATAAAATGACACCGAGCCACAAGCTCGCTACAGATCATAAAAAAAAGAAATAAAAAAACTTTAATCTATAATAAAACAAACCGCGCACATGCACATGCATACGAAACTTGCACCCCACGAGTCCAACCAAGCTTTTACTGGCTATAATTGTTCAAGCCTCGATCATAGTCCGGTGCAGCTCCCCGCAAACTGGGAGAAGCAAGCGGAGGCAATATTTGATGATATGCGGCGGAAGATCACTCTAGCCAGCCACAGAAACAGGAGTGCAGACAATAGTTCAGAATTGGCTAAATAAAACCAAAACAAATCCAAAGCCCCAACAAGGTGAGGCAGAACAACAGGAGCAAAACAGCAACACAGTTCACAATAAATGAAACTGGAAACACGACAGCAGCTCCACTGAGGAGGAGCCCTGAAACAGTGACTAGGCAGGTGTCTCCCATAATTCAGATTAAACATGTAATCTGCTGTGAACTATAGTAAATAAGTTAAAAAAAAATAGATGAGATGAAACCGTGATTCACATATTCTCATGTTTTAATGTTTTGTATTTTCTTCTATTTGATCTCAAAAAGCTCCTAAAACAGTCAGTGATCACTGTTGACCTCCCTCGGCTTTTATTACTGCTAATCATTTATTTAAGCTCAGTTTTTAAAACCTTAGGATGTAACTACAGCCCAGCCCATGCAGCAGTATATGAATGACTAACCTCGTATTGTGGATGGATTATCTCAGTTGTTCTCCTGGCTGAAGTTTGGTCCTTTTACAGCATCCCGCCATGCGATTACATTTGTTCCTGACCACCGAAAACACTCACGGTAACTTTTATCGAGTGGAAAAAAAGTTAGCTTGTTTATATTATGCTAACATAGCTGTGTCGCTAGCGGTCACGTAGCACATCATTATATACCAGCTAGCCCAACTTCAGTAACCCTACAAACGTCACTGCTGTTTAGTTTTCTGTCTTCATTTATGCTGGAAGTGATAACAGAGCTGTACGTTTTAATTTGTTTCCAAAACCCCGCAGTCAGGACATGCTATATTGTAGTTAGATAGAAGCTAGCGAGCTAACTCCCTGCTAACTTCTAACTCCGTTAAATGTCATAAATTCCGTTTTCATTGATGCCTGGATGTTAAACTCAATTGTTACACCTGGTAGAGCAGAACGCTGATCATTTTATTAAAGATGAAAGACTTTAGACAGTTTTTCAACTCTCAGTAATGCCATAGTGATCGTTTGATATATGGACCTGCAGCGGAGTTTAGACCCAGACACGGCTAGTGACGTCAGACTGAACAACCGGATAGGGCTTTGGAGCGTGATGTCACGTGGAAAGGATTTTGGCCCGATCCGCCATTTTGGGGGTCTAGCGCAAGTGAAAAGGGAGCGAAGGCACACACAACAGCCATGGTTCGTATTTGCTGTGTGGTCGGCTGCAATGTTCGATCGCACGACCAGCAAGAAAATAAGCTTGAAAATGGTTTATCTTTTCATTCTTTCCCAACCTGGAAGCAACATGAGGCAGCTCGTGTATCGATGTTAGCAAACCATGATACTAACCGCGAGACACGTTACATACAGCTTTGTGTGAGAGAAATGAAGGAGAAAATGTTTTGTTAGTCATTCATTTTTGTTCTGACATCACTTTGATTAGTTGAGTATCTGAGGCTGAGACCACAGGACTGTAAAACATGATTGTTGGGCTTCATTTCTGTGCTGAACAGTCATTTAAGATTAGTTAGTAAATAACAATTAGTTAATTAATGTTGTTCATGAGACTATATATATATATATATATACATCACGCTGCCTTATCTGGGGTTAGCTGTTTTCTGGGGATGCGGGTTGAGTGGGTGAGCTCTTCAAGGAGGGGGAGTGTGCTCCCCCTGATGAGGTCTTCTAGGTAAGCTAGGTTAACCTTCTTGTGTGAGCTTTTCAAGTGCACTTTAAGGTTAGTGGGACTTTTAGTTTTATAAATGTCCCTCATGTCCCCCTGATGACCCAGTATTTCATTTTTGCACACTGTAGTACACATTTTAGTTTTTGCTTGTAGCTCGCATACTCTACTTGCCACTCCTCTCAGTCCTGATGTTTCTTAGAGAGGGCAACAGTACCTTTAAAATTATATCACACGTGTGGGGGTGTGGCCTTGCCAATTGTTTTGCCCACCTTTTCAAAATGGCTGGCGTGCCCACAAGCACATTTCATGGAAAAAGAAAGGTAAGCTTGATATTTACATTTAAAATGTTTTGTTAAACTCAGATTTTTATTTTATTCTTTTTGCAAGTACCCCTCCTCGGTGGCGAGAAACTGTTGGTGTGGTCAAGTGGGTGCTCTAGAAACAAACGCTCAGGACAGAACAGTTATCAGTCATGTACTTCCTACAAATTTTGCATATGTTTTATTCCATATTGATCCTCTGAGTGTAATGGTACATTTTAATTTGAATTTATCCAAACTAAACACAATATTTTCTTTATTTACTTTGCTCTTGTTCTTTTTCAGTACCACATCCTATCAAATGTCCCTGTCGATTATATTCTACATTTAATAACTTACTATTTCAAGTGAGAACCTAAATCACGTGGACCAATGTTTATTATTGCATATCTCTATTCTGAATGTGGCCAGTCATTCATAGGTATTGTTCAATTTTGGCGATTTTCCTCTATAAAATTTAATTGACTTTTTACAGTGGCCTGCTGTGGTTAATAGTAACATATTCCAGTCATGAGTGATATCAATAGTTATCTCCACTGTAGCATTTGGCATTCCCAATAATATAACATGATACCTTAATCAAAACACAGCTACTATAGCACAGTTTTCTTAATGCAAACATCAGTAACTCAAAATCAGCAACCACAGTGTTAAGTCTGCAGTTCATACTTATGTGAAGCTAGAGTCTCCTCCTCCAGTCTCTCTTATCCTCCTGCTCCTGAAAAAACAAAACAAAACAAAGCGAAGCATCCACCCTTCTCTTGTCGGCTGGGTGAATTGTTTATGAATTGTTTATTGGCATTTACTAATCCTAAAGTGGGTGCAGTCATTGTCTCAGTATCAAGTCAGTCAAAGCTTTGAGTCGTCAGTCCATCACAGTCCAGTCACATGCATACCTCCATACACATTCATACCAGATGTTGCTGATAATGCAGTCTCACGCGCAACCTATTCGAGCATCCATCACCAGCAAGATGACGTCATCATTTTAAAGGAAAACAATTCTTTGTTCTTTTATTCTGGATTGACTCGGTGCAATCCTTTTAGACTCAGAACTTCTCAGTGTTCCCTATAAGTGAATTTCTCCCAAGCCAATTACAATCATGGAGAAGCACACTTTGCAACTGTTTACAGTAATAATATTTTATAGCGCTTTAAATTTCAATCTTTCAGGCCTGGTTTAAAGAGCTGATTGTTAAATCATGAACTCACAAAATATCAACATATCACCACCGGTGGATCACACCTCTCAGATGTTTTTTCTCCAGTGCACTGTAACAAAAATGAAAACAGACATAACCAACAAAATACTACTAAAATAACACAAACTAGGGCCCGTTGCAGACATGTCCAAGCATAAAACTATCCCTCTCTCGCTTACGAGAAAGAACACAAGCCAAAGCTCACTGATAACATCAAGCTAGCGCTAAACAAAACCAAACAATCAACCAGAAATTCACAGGAACATTTTGCTTCCTGCCGGGACAATATTGTGTGGGAATGAGAACCTCAGGTGCCGTAACACCTTTCGTTCCTCCTTGAATTAAAACTCAATCACAGAAAATGCCGTACTCCAACCTAAACTTACACTATTAATTCATCATTTTCACTCTGTGCCACTGTTCCTCATCAGGGCTGTGTGAAGCACAGCAAAGAATTCAGTCAAGGCCTTGAGCCATAAACAGACATCACGCACAGACATTGTTTTCATAACCAAACCGTTTTAGAGCTTATTCCTAAAATCTACATAAATGCCCTCTGGGTGACATATAACACATTCTAAGTAATCAATGGCTCCTCATAAAAATTATGCATTGGGATGTTTGTGTGCAGCATTTTGCATATCAGCATAAGCAAAGCATTCTTCATTGCATCAGCGTGTATGTGTGTGTGCGTGTGGATCACTCTTCATTGCACAAGCGTGTGCTTGTGTATGTGTGTGCATCACTTCTCAGTGAATCAACATTCCCGTGTGTGTGTGTGTGTGTGTGTGTGTGTGTGTGTGTGTCATTTCTCACTCACTCAACGAGTGCACGTGTTCATGTGTGTATTTCACTTCATTCTGAATCTGTGTGTTTGGAGACGTGTGTGTGTGTGTGTGTGTGTGTTTCTCTTCATTGTGAGTCAGTGCATGTAGATGTGGGTGTTTGTGTGGGTGTTTGTGTTCATCACTTTCCTGTTCTGGTGTTCTGGGTAAACCACGGCCTGAAGCGTGCCCTGGGGTCCTGCCCCCGTCCTTTTTCAGTTTGTTTGCGACCATTGCTGCTGCTGCTGCTGCTCAAAATTCAGTCCGTCCTGGTTCTGACCCCAATTGGGGCAGTCCTTTCTCCAGTGTCGATGTTCACCGCAGGTGAAACCTGCATCTTCTTCTGTGTTTCTGTCCATTCTGAGGTGCCTTCTGACCTCAGTTACTCCTCTTGTCTCGGTCACGCCCTTTTTCGCCACCCGATCATCCGTGTTGGTCCATCACTGTCCTGCACAGTGTAAATGCAAAGTTATCAAGGTCAGCATTCTTTCGCTCGGCCTTACTTTTCATTCGGGCTTGGCGGGCGTCTTGTCACAGCTCTGTCAGCTGACGCAGTCTGGGAATTTTCCCCCGTGTAGTGAAACGGGCCTTAAGTTTAGTGCTCTCCGTCTCTGCTGCATGAGATCACATTC
Source organism: Maylandia zebra (assembly GCF_041146795.1). Taxonomy (NCBI): domain Eukaryota; kingdom Metazoa; phylum Chordata; class Actinopteri; order Cichliformes; family Cichlidae; genus Maylandia; species Maylandia zebra. The sequence goes on along the minus strand of NW_027490031.1, from coordinate 1,965,849 downwards.
CTGCAGGTCTGTTGACATTCTCAGGTCGTTGTTGTGGGTCCAGCTGTTGCAGCATTTGGTCAGTGTCACGTATGGGGGAGAGCAGGAGTCCAGTCAGCCTCGGCTTTCAGGGCCGGCAAAGCAGCCTGTAATTAAATATGTATAGAAAAAAACAAAAACAAAACAAAACAAAAACAAACAAAAAACAAAAACAAACGAACAGGAAAATGATGTTGTGTTGGCTGTGTTATTCAGAGGGGAGACACACCGGGACCAGGCCCTGTGTCAGCCTTCTCTCCCCCTTTTTTTTGTTTTTTGTCTCCCGATATAATCAACTCCTAACCCACCAAGTTGACAGGACAACACCGGTATATGTTAAAATTCTTAAGATCATGTTTAAAAGCCCAAAAATGGAACTTTCTTTCATTCAGTAATCACTTTTATTAATCAATCAACAGAAAACATGTCACAATTTGAATCTTTTAACCACTAAATTTGTTGTGTCTTGCCTGGTTGGTTAGACCAGTGTTCCTTTTTTTTTTTGTTAAATTGTTGTCCTGCAACCCAGAGGGTTTCTTTGTCAGTAATGTATAGACTTCATCATTTAAGTATGTTAATTTTTCTTTAACCTAGCTGAAAAATCTTCACGTGTTCATGAGTGTAAGCTGTTTCTTCATTGCGTGTATGTGCATTTGTATAAAAGCAGGTTAATTTTATCTTTTCTCAAACTAGGCGTTACCTTAAAAGGAGCCTTTCTCTCAGATTTCTCCGCTTGTGTGTGTTTTTGTTTCACCTTTTTGTTGTGATGCTCCGGACGCCTTCCCAACCTCCACAAGTCCGTTGGCCCCAATTTTATGTGTTAAAACTTCTCTTAATTTCTCCTCTAATTCTCTCCTCGCTGCTGTCTTTTTCACAGCTGCTGATTCGTGCTGGGTGTGGTTCCCATTACCTATAATTTTGCTTCGGCCGCTGTGCTTGTGGGGGCAGTTGGTCCAGGTCCGCAGCTTCCTGTATTAACACACTAAGAGATTTATTTAATTTCATTTTCATCACTTTTAAACCGATAAGCAGGCAACACGCCTACCTTGACAGCGTAAACTGTACGCCAGTCTCCCAACACATTCCTCTCTGTACTCCTCCATAATTCTCCACTGCACACCTCTTACTATCTCTCCTTTTTATTTTTATTACACCACAGAGTAATACACCCAATTATGCCCGTCTATCTCTATGTGGCTCCGAATTCCCTCTTTATTTTAATTTCACACTCGTCAGGGGACAGGCACACAACAATTTCAACCACTGAAACGAGGAATTCAACCTTTTCATATTTCTTTACTAATCTAGACTCAACGTTTGTTCGCAAAATGTGTCTTGTTCTAGTCCGGAAATAAATGTGAACCCGTGATTACACGGTCGTTCCAGTGTTATTTCCGTGGCTATGCGGGGGCCCTCACCTCCCCAAGTCACCACCTCAGCACCCGGACAACGCTGGTCCTGGCCACGCGTCCACGGACAGGAGGGTCGCTACTCCATAGGCAAAGTTCCACAGGTACACTAGGCATCAACCTTTGATCCTAAAATGTGTATTTGCTCTAATGTCCTCCTAATCAAACACATTAACCGTCACTGTCACTGTGTTCACGCTTCACACTCCACACAAAACACACTCAGAGCGCGCCTCACTCACACTCTCACTCAGTGCGCGCTTCACCCACAAGACAGCACCCAGAGCGCGCCTCGCAGCTTCACACACACTCTCTCACCCAGAGCGCGCTTTGACACTCACACACAACACTTTTCCTCAGCGGGAATTTTACACAGAAACCTCTGAGCTCAACTATTAGATCTTCTTAAAGCACACTGCACCATAGACCAAAATACCCTTTTCTCTGCGATTATGACCGCCACCACGGGGCAAAGTCGCATCATAAAAGTGATGCTTGCATCCCCGAAGTTATACCTGACATCATAAACCAGGTTTTGCTCTATGTACTTCTTGGCAAGTAAAATTTTACTTTGTTTTATGACCGCAGCCCTTAAAAAAAAAAAACTCGACTGACGCCACAAACCACCGTCAAACCTCTGTTCAATGTACTAAATTTAGCACCCACCACTACTGCACTTCACGGCCGCATATCACCGGAACACGGCCGTATCATAAACCAAACCTACGGACGTGTTTCGCTCTCGCGTTGCCAGTGTTTAACCGCACCGTGAAGCCAGCATCTGCTTTTCCTTAAATCAACTTCTATTTCATAGCCGGCAAGAGCCAGGACGTAACCGACATCATAAACAAACTTCAAACCTCGACTTCAATGTACTGAACTAATGGCCGCGTCTTCAGAAGAAATTCTAATGTATTATTGCTACAGAAGCCAGTATTAGACAAAATTAAATGTGGAAGGTAAAGTGGCTGCAACTAGTCCAACGTAGTATCTTATTAGTATCTCGGTAGAAGCAGATTACTGCAATCTAGACCAACGTAGTATGTTATTAGTATCTCGGTAGAAGCAGTTTATTTAACACACTGGAATTCAGCCTCAACTTATGTTGTTAGTATCTTGCGCCAAAAACCAGACACCGACAAATTTACTGTGAAAATACATGTGACTCAGCGAACAGATTAATTTGGAAAGCCCAATATGCACATTTGGTATTTATAATACAACAGGCTGTGCTTACCTTTTTATTTTTGGACCGGTCCTCTGTTCACCTCGCCTCACGATCTCACCAAAGGTCAAATCTACACCTCCTCAGCACACCAAAGATCCGGGTCACACGGCACCAAGTTGTTGAAAACACGCAGTTCTTTGAATCTTTGGGCTGAAGGAGGGACAATACTCGGTGTATATATGCTCAATCAACAAACATTTATTTCGGTACAATTCACAACAAGAGCATTACAACGTCCGGACGGGAGAGATGCTACCAGAGGGTCAGGCACATGTCTCAAAATGGTGACGGGTTGCTCAGCTTTTTATAGTCTCTAGTGGCCCCCAGCTAGTCGTAAAAGCCAAAACATCACATTTTTTCTCTGTTACAGCGCCTAAGTTATGACCTCGGCAGTTGTTTCTCTGCTTTCTGTAAGGTGGGGGTGTGGAATGTGGTCTGTCTATCTCCCCTGTCTTTAGACACAGAGTCTCCTGCTTACAACCTTCTTTTCATGATTCAACAATTAAGCATGTCAAGAAAACAGTGTAACACATTCCCAGCAGATCAAGGATACAGAGTGATGCACCTTTATCTAATAAACTAATATGTGAATATGTTCTGTTAACTCAAAAGTATAATGAGAACTAAACTACATACAGATCACACACTCTATTTTAAAGGGTATAATATGATCTACAACAATATCATAATTCAACTATTTTGATTACATCTATAAGGTAACATATAATAACAGAATAATATCACAATATATATATATATATATATATATATATATATATATATATATATATATATATATATATATATATATATATATATATGAGAGATTACTAAATGGTTCTCATTTCCAGTAAATCCATGTGTGTCAGTGAATGCATCGTTTGTGCTTCAGGCTCCATCTAGTGGACTGATAGCAGAGCAGCTGATGGCAGCTTCCTCTGCCTCACACTGCTGTCTGACTGCATCCAGCTGACACTGAGATGAAGCAGGAAAGCAGCAGCTGATATTTGGACAGCACAGTGATGGAAAGCAGGATTACAGTTGATGTGCATGTGAATGATTTGTATTTCCTCTGCAGGTAGAAAGTGTGTGTGAGCTGATATGAATTGAGCAGCATGGATCAGTGTGAGGACAGAGAGGAGGGAGCCCCTCCCTCTAAAAGCACTCTGTGTGGGGAACATGAGAGCCAGACCAAAGCTCAGAGGTGAGACGACCATCTCTAACTGTCCATGACTCTTCTCCATGTCACAGCTCAGCACTCACATCACTGCTCCATCATTATTCACAGGAAGAAACGAGGAACTAAACATAAACATGAACCTGGACCTTATTGAACCCAGATTCTTTTGTCCCCATGATAGAACAGAGAAAACCGACTCATAGTGGTCAAACATTTATAATTGTTTATTTAATTATCTTCCGGAAGAGAGAGCCCTGCACACCCCAAAGGCAGCCGCAGGATCTCTAACATTTGAATCATAAACTGTGTCTCATATAGGTATTATCTCCTGCAAAGAGGTAATGTGTGTGTAAATGTTGTTGTGAATAAATCCTCTATCATGTTTAATGTCAGCTCAGCTGTGTTTCACACACATTTCTATGTTCATATGTGTGTGTTGGAGTGTTTCCACGAACACAGCAGTCAGAGTGTAAAGGGTGGATGTTGTAGGAGGTGTTTCTGTAGTGAAGAGGCTGAGTAGGACACCTGCAGATGCTCCAGCAGGTGTCTCCTTTGTGCTTTGCTTCAAACACAGTGTAGGGAGGAACTTCCACTCAGATGTCTCAGGTGGTGCTGGATAGACGAGGATGAATAGTTTGAGCGTCAGACATTTCCAACTGAAACCAGAAAAAAGATGTTCTGAGTTATTGGGATTTGTGTGAAACTTGTGTGTTTTAGAGCGAGTGGTCAGCTCCAGCCTGTGAGTGGCCTAAGTTTAAGCTCAGCTAATACTTGTGTTTGTCTGCTCTGACAGAGGAGAACTAGCTCATTAGATTCAACGGGAACCTGAGAATATCTCCAAGGAACAGAGTTAACCCATCATCAGATGATTATATTGTAAATGTTGTTATAATGATTTCCTTGGTACCAGATTCCTGATTTAGAAACCTCACGTTAAACATCCTCGGGTATAACTCTTTAACAGCAGTGTTAGGATTAAAGTTACATGTCACACTTATTTCTGCACAATTCTCTTTTAATGATTCTTTGGTTTTTTGGGGTTAGTTCTTATTGTATCAGGTCTTATTGTTGATTCTTTATTATTCAGTTTGTGATGTTATTCCCATCACAGAACAATCCATCCAGGAAAAAAAAAAGTAAAACCTAAATAATCCAGATCAAACAGTTAATCAGCTGTGCAATATACAGTGGAACCCCGACTTAAGAATACCCGTTTCACAAAAAATTCAAGTTACGAAGGCACTGAACCCTCGGGAACTAATTAATTTCGTAAGTCGGGGTTCCACTGTACTACATTTCTTTAGTAAAATTCTTGCAGAAACTTGTAAATGCCAACTAGTCGTAAATTCTCTAATATTTAATAATTTTTTCCCCTCCTTTTGTCTTTTATTATTACCACTGGTAATTTCTGTTATTCTCTCCTTAATATAACTGCACACTCTCTCTCTGCTCATGTAGAGCTGAGGGGCACGAGCCAAAGAATTTCATTATGGATCTGTACATGACAATAAAACTTGAAACTAAATTAGTAAAATGTAGATGTGATAGAGACTGTGACTGTTCACATGATTTCATGTTTAACAGATCAAAGATGGAGAAGCCCTCACCAGTGCAGCTGCTGGAAATGTTGAAGAATTTGGGAGAAGAGGAGCTGAAGATTTTCCACTTTTACCTGCAGTATGAACCTGGAGCTGACTTCCCTAAAATCTATAAGTTCCAGCTGGAGAACGCAGACAGACTGAAAACAGTAGACGTGATGGTGCAGGTGTATTCAGACCATGTGATGGAGGTGGCGAGGTCGATTTTAGGGAGGCTGAAAGGAGGTCAGTAAGAGAAAAATGAAACATTAAACACTGCTGACACAATCAGAACCAGAAAGGATTTATTACCTAAAGTTGAGCAGGTTTACAAGATTAGGAAATTGCTGCAGTACTTAGTGCAAAACATGCTGTAAGACAAACACTTAAATAAAATTTAAAAGTGCTGAGATTGATATATACAGTGGAAAGCAAAAGTTTGGGCAACCTTGTTAATAGTCATTATTTTCCTGTATAAATCGTTGGTTGTTCCAATAAAAAATGTCAGTTAAATATATCATATAGGAGACACACACAGTGGTATTTGAGAAGTGAAATTAAGTTTATTGGATTTACAAAAAGTGTGCAAGAATTGTTTAAACAAAATCAGGCAGGTGCATAAATTTGGGCACTGTTGTCATTTTATTGATTCCAAAACCTTTAGAACTGATTATTGGAACTGAAATTGGCTCGGTAAGCTCAGTGACCCCTGACCTACATGCACATGTGGATACAATAATGAGAAAGAGTATTTAAGGAGGTCAATTGTAAGTTTCCCTCCTCTTTTAGTTTTCTCTGAAGAGCAGCAACATGGGGGTCTCAAGACAACTCAAATGACCTGAAGACAAAGATTGTTCACCATCATGGTTTAGGGAAGGACACAGAAAGCTGTCTCAGAGATTTAAGCTGTCTGTTTCCACTGTTAGGAACATATTGAGAAAATAGAAGTCCACAGACTCAGTTCAAGTTAAGGCTCGAAGTGTCAGGCCAAGAAAAATCTCGGATAGACAGAAGCGACGAAGGGTGAGAACAGTCAGAGTCGACCCACAGACCAGCACCAAAGACCTACAACATCATGTTGCAGCAGATGGAGTCGCTGTGCATCGTTCAACCATTCGGCGCACTTTACACAAGGAGATGATGTATGCGAGAGTGATGCAGGGGAAGCCTTTTCTCCGTCCACAGCACAAACAGAGACACTTGAGGTTTGCTAAAGCACATTTGGACAAGCCAGCTTCATTCTGGAATAAGGTGCTGTGGAGTGATGAAACTACAATTGAGTTATTTGGGCATAACAAGGAGCGCTATGTCATGGAGGAAAAAGAACACAGCAGTCCAAGAAAAACACCTGCTACCTACAGTTTAATGTGGTGATGGTTCCATCATGCTGTGTGGCCAGTGCAGGGACTGGGAATCTTGTCAAAGTTGAAGGACACATGGATACCACTCAGTATCAGCAGATTCTAGAGACCAATGTCCAGGAATCAGTGACAAAGCTGAAGCTGCGCCAGAGATGCATCTTTCAACAAGACAATGACCCCAAAAACTGCTCAAAATCCACTAAGGCATTCATGCAGAAGAACAAGTACGTTCTGGAACGGCCATCTCAGTCCCCAGACCTGAATATTACTGAAAATCTGTGGTGTGAGTTAAAGAGAGCTGTCCATGCTCGGAAGTTATCAAACCTGAATGAACTAGAGATGTTTTGTAAAGAGGAATGGTCCAAAATATCTTCAACCACAATCCAGAATCTCATTGGAACCTACAGGAAGCGTTTAGAGGCTGTAATTTCTGCAAAAGACGGATCTACTAAATATTGATTTCATTTCTTTTTTTGTGGTGCCCAAATTTATGCACCTGCCTGATTTTGTTTAAGCAATTATTGCACACTTTCTGTAAATCCAATAACCTTCATTTCACTTCTCAAATACAGTGGAACCCCAACTTACGAATATCCCATCTAACGAAAAATTCAAGTTAAGAAGGCACTTAACGGCAATATTTCTGCCCGTGTTATGAGCAAATGCCCGCGTAACGAAATCCTCTGGCTCTGATTGGCTGAGCCCAGAATGCCTTCCGAATCATGTGACAACCCCTTTGCTTTTGTACTTGTGCTTTGCTGTTCCACTTTAACCATGTATTGTTGTTGCAGTTAGCAGTTATCCTATAGACCACCGGTGCGCGCACACACACACACTTGCACGCACTAACACATCCTCCAACCACACACACCCATATTTTGCTCAATTGCGGTTTATTTCATACCTCAAACATTTAGTAAACAATTAAGCAAATACAAGTAATCTACAGGTAGTAAGAAAATAAACTACTAACTCTTTTACGCTATGTCCGCACCTACACGGGTATTTTTGAAAACGCAGCTGTTTCGTCCACGTAAACGGTGTTTTGAATCACCAAAAACAAAGATTTTTTAAAACTCATTTTTTGCGTTTATGTGTGGAGGAGGAATACAGAGTTCCTCACACAATGTTAAAGGTACGTGCCTTTTTTCACGTCAGCTGTGCGCCACGTTATTGTTTACATGAGAGGAATTGCAGAATGGCAGATAGTCGGATTAACAGTATTTTGTCTCTATCTTCAGGTTTTACAGGCTTACATATAGACACGCAGTTACTGTCCCTCCATTTACAAAGGCAGAGGCGTCACAGTGTGATTATTTTACATGTAGTTGTTTTTTCATGTGTAATAATATTCAACATTGCTATCAATACATTTTTCAAAAAATGCATCTCTGGGTTTAAAAACATAAACAGCTGTGAGAGACTGTGAGAGACTGTTTGTGATTTGAACCGAGGGAACAAACTGTGGCAGGATCAGCCTGATGTTATTTGTATCCCGCTGTAACTTTACTGTATAAAGAGCTAACATCTCCAAAATGTCAGGAGTAGTTAGTCATTACAAGAAGTGTTTGTGAACTAAAAATCAAGAATGTGGGATTCTGTTTGTCCGTGATTTGAAGAGCCCAGCGCTGCTCCCGATGCAGGGAAAACCAATCCTGCAGGGAGACCTACCTCGGCACTTGTGCAGGTGAAGCCAAAGGGCAGACATGCTTCACCATATTTTCTAGTCTTTGGCTTAGAATGAAGTTGGTTTGGAAACATATTCAGCGATGCTTCATCTCCTGCTTTGCGTTTGTGTGGGAGCCCCATGGTTGTTGTTTATTTCTTTTTTTTTTTTTCCTTTTCATGCCGCGCACACCCTGCAATGGCTCTGCGCCCCCCACTTTGGGAAGGTCTGCTATAGACTATCGTTCATTCAAAGGCGCGATGGGTACTTAATTAGCTTGACAGACTGGTGTTTGGAGGTACAGCAGTTGGTGTACAGGGAGAAGAGCAGAGGACAAAGAGCACAGCCCTGGGGGGAGCCGGTGATGATGGTCCGGGAGTCCAAGACATTCTTCTTCAGTCAGGAAGTCAGTGAAACACCAGCAGATGGGATCAAGTATAATTATCTGGGAAAGTTTTTCTTGGAGATGGTCTGGAAGAATTGTGTTGAAGGCAGAGCTGAAGTCCACAAACAGGATTCTGGCATAGGTTGCTGGGAATTCCAGATGCTGCAGGTTAAGGCGTAGAGCCATCTTGATAGCATCGTCTACAGACCTGTTGGCACTGTATGCAAAAAGCAGGGGGACCGTGAGGGTCTTGACATAGGAGAGGATCAGGCACTCAAATTATTTTATGACCACGGATGTGAGAACCACAGGTCTGTAGTAATTTATTCAAGTAAACCTTGGCTTCTTGGGGACAGGGACTGTGGTGGAGGACTTGAAGCAGGCATATTTGCATTTGCACAGTCTCTGAGAGTGACAGGGGTCAGGAGCTTTCTGAGCATTCAGGCTCTTAAACTACTTCCTCACATCTGCTTCATGAATATGAAGGTTTGTAGTGGGAGAAGGTGGTGTGAGATCCTCATAGGTGTGGGATGAGAAGGGGGGTGTTGTGGGTGAAGTCTTTGGTTGTAGTGATGGCTCTGTGGTGGGGGAGAGGGGAAGGTGGGGTGATGAGTGTCCAAAGTGTCCCTATTGTTGGGGCTGGTGGGGGTATGAAAGGTGCTTGACGGCTCATCAAAACGACAGTAAAAGTCGTTGAGGGCGTTGTCCAAGAGCAAGTCATCAGTGGAGTGGGGGGTTTTAGGCCACGTCCACTTGTTTTCTCTCTGTTTTGGCCTCACATCCACATTGAGATGTCGTTTTCCCCGAAAGAAAACACAGCTTTTTGAAAATGCTCTCGAAAATGCATTCTTTTAAAACGGAGCTTTCGCATCGCAGTGTGGACAGCGAAAAATTGAGACTTTCTAAAATGATGACGCATGTTAGTCATATGATGCAGTCATGTGACCAATTAAACTAAGATAGCAGAGGGAATTATACAGCATTTGTTTTCTTTGCTGTCAATTTAGACAGCCCTATTAAAGATTAATATCAGTTTGTACATGCTTCAGATAGCTTTTCTTCACATTTTTTTAACTTTCACTCGTTTTTGCAACTTTGTACTTCTGTGTTTCTCGCAGCAACAACTCCACCTCATTGTTAGTCCATTTAAAAAAAAAACTCGGTGCTTTTCCTTGACATGTTGCCCCGACGTTTCAAAGAGCCAGAAAGTAAATAAGTGCCAGACAGAAATGAGGCAGGTTGAATCTTCTTGCATTTCACGCATGTGCAGTACTGGAACGTAAGCGTTTTCGGCCGTGTCAACGAGGACGCGCAATTCTGTGAAAACAACTGAAAATGACTGTGTGGATGTGGAGCGTTTTCGTATCAAAACGTAGTTTTCAAATCTATCCGGGCTAGTGTGGACGTAGCCTTAGGCTTGTAGTTAGTGATATTCCTAAATTATTCCTTTTCCACACAGAGGCTGAGTCGTTATCTGAGATCTGATGTGTCTTTTCAAAATGCTGGTGTTTAGCAGTGTCCACTTCTTTACTGAACCTCTGTAGTAGTCCCTGACTCCACATCTGAACGCCTTTCACTTTTCTAGCCACAGCTGTTTGATTTTAGGAGTAAACTAGTGTTTGTCATTATTATAACTCACCGTGGTGCATGATGGCACAATGCTATCCTCGCAGAAGTGGAGGTGACAGTGTCTCTAAACTCATCCAAGCTGTTAGAAGCAGCCCTCATTGTGTCCAAAGTCTGTAGTAAATCCATCGCAGATGTGACAAATACTGGGAAAAAAACAAAAGTGTGTTAGTCCTGTAGTTCTCTGGTGTAAGGATATCCAGAAGCATGTCCAGACACACAAATTATGCAGAAAAACAAGACGGCAGTAGCGCACTGAAGTACCAGGGCATCCATTTGTGACGCCATCTTGGATCTCATATTGTCATTCTTATTTTATAAATGTATTTTAGTCTTACTTTTTATTTTGTCTTTCCTTCTCAAATAATTGAGTACAAATATCATACTTACATTTTTTCGAAGACAAATTTATTACTCAAGCTGAACTTTCCTCCAACAGGAAGTCCTTCAGCCCAGGCAGCTTCATCACTTTCATCAGAAGGTAAGAATTCAGTAGTTGGTCTCAGGAAATACTGATAAGTCCATAACACATAAAGCCTGATGTGACTAAACAGAGCTCTGGTTTCTCTGTAGCCTCAGCTCTGCATTACGACAAAAGTCCGAGCTCTATTGAATGAACATCTGGTTGGTTTAATAGTCTCTTTAGTTCACTAGATTTCTTGATGGATACAGAGCTTCAGATGACACGTGAGGATGGTTCATATTCAATTAAATTTATGTATACAGCACCAAATCACAACATCAGTCACCTCAACTCGCTTTATATTGTGAGGTAGACCCTACAATAATACATACAGGGAAAAAGCCAACAATCATATGACCCCCTATGAGCAAGCACTTTGGCAACAGCGGGAAGAAAAAAACGTATGAATAGAAATCTCCATTTACATGAACAAACTATTAGATAGATAAGATACAAACTGCACTAAGGTCTAGCAGGACAAGCACAGAGATGAGTCCACTGTCAGAGGCCATAAGAAGATCATTTGTAACCTTCACTAAAGCTGTTTCTGTGCTGTGATGAGCTCTGAAACCTGACTGAAACTCTTCAAATAAACCATTCCTCTGCAGATGATCTGTTAGCTGTTTGACAACTACTCTTTCAAGGATATTTGAAATGACAGGAAGGTTGGAGATTGACCTATAATTAGCTAAGACAGCTGGGTCTATGGATGGCTTTTTGAGTAAAGGTTTAATTACAGCCAGCTAGAAGGCCTGTGGTACATAGCCCATTATTAGAGATAGGTAAATCATATTTAATATTGAAGAATGTTAATGTTAGAGCTAATGTTAAAGCTGAATCTTCGAGCTAATACTCATTAAAAAAAATACCTGAAATTAGCACTCTACAAAACTCATACTGACTGAGTCAGTTAACAACAGATTAAAATGCAGCAGTTTGGATATATTCAGATTGCAGCTTCTGGTCTTGATAAATTTTCATTAGCTGAGAGCAACGTGGCAGTGACTTACCTTCGGTCAAGCTGAAAGGAGCTGTGACCGGGGCACACATGCTTGCACCTACATCACCACACAGCGCACACGAACACACACAGACTCAGATCACATAGGCAGGAGATTAAAACACAAAATAAAATATTTAATAAACAAAGCATGTTTTGGTGAAATTCAAAAGAACAACATATATTTAACCAAACATCTAATGAATTGAAACAAATTTAAGATGCAAATAAATAAATATATAAATTATAGACCATAGTAGACTAATCATCTCAAATACTGTTTTTAATTCAGAGACTCTTCAGTGCTGTCAACTTAAACTCAAGTGTAACCTGAAGGATGAGTTTGAGTGTGTGTTTGAGGGGATCGCAAAAGCAGGGAACCCAACCCTTCTGAATCAGATCTACACGGAGCTCTACATCACAGAGGGAGGGACTGCAGAGGTCAGTGATGAACATGAGGTCAGACACATTGAAACAGCATCCAGGAAACCAGGCAGACTAGGAACTACAATCAGACGAGAAGACATCTTTAAAGCCTCACCTGGAAGAAATAAATCAATCAGAACAGTGCTGACAAAGGGAGTGGCTGGCATTGGGAAAACATTCTTAACACAGAAATACACCCTGGACTGGGCTGAAGACAAAGCCAACCAGGACATCCAGTTCATATTTCTATTCACTTTCAGAGAGCTGAATGTGCTGAAAGAGGAAAAGTTCAGCTTGGTGGGACTTGTTCATCGCTTCTTTACTGAAACCAAAGAAGCAGGAATCTGCAGCTTTGAAGACTTCCTGGTTGTGTTCATCTTTGATGGTCTGGATGAGTGTCGACTTCCTCTGGACTTCCAAAAAACTACAATCCTAACTGACCCTAGAGAGTCCACCTCAGTGGATGTGCTGCTGATAAACCTCATCAGGGGGAAACTGCTTCCCTCTGCTCGCCTCTGGATAACCACACGACCTGCAGCAGCCAATCAGATCCCTCCACAGTGTGTTGGCAGAGTGACAGAGATCAGAGGGTTCATTGACCCACAGAAGGAGGAGTACTTCAGGAAGAGATTCATAGATGAGGAGCAGGCCAGCAGGATCATCTCCCACATCAAGACATCACGAAGCCTCCACATCATGTGTCACATCCCAGTCTTCTGCTGGATCACTGCTACAGTTCTGGAGGATGTGCTGAAAACCAGAGAGGGAGGACAGCTGCCCAAGACCCTGACTGAGATGTACATCCACTTCCTGGTGGTTCAGGCCAAAGTGAAGAAGGCCAAATATGATGGAGGAGCTGAGACAGATCCACACTGGAGTCCAGAGAGCAGGAAGATGATGGAGTCTCTGGGGAAATTGGCTTTTGATCAGCTGCAGAAAGGAAACCTGATCTTCTATGAATCAGACCTGACAGAGTGTGGCATCGATATCAGAGCAGCCTCAGTGTACTCAGGAGTGTTCACACAGATCTTTAAAGAGGAGAGAGGACTGTACCAGGACAAGGTGTTCTGCTTCATCCATCTGAGTGTTCAGGAGTTTCTGGCTGCTCTTCATGTCCATCTGACCTTCATCAACTCTGGACTCAATCTGCTGAATCTAGAAACAACTCACTTATTTAAAACCCTCAGAACAAAATACAAACTACATTTCTTCTACCAGAGTGCTGTGAACAAAGCCTTACAGAGTCCAAATGGACACCTGGACCTGTTCCTCCGCTTCCTCCTGGGCCTTTCATTGCAGACCAATCAGACTCTCCTACGAGGTCTGCTGACACAGACAGAAAGCAGCTCACAGACCAATCAGGAAACAGTCCAGTATATCAAGGAAAAGCTCCATGAGAATCTGTCTGCAGAGAAAAGCATCAATCTGCTCCACTGTCTGAACGAACTGAATGATCATTCTCTAGTGGAGGAGATCCAGCAGGGCAGGAGCTCAGGAAGTCTCTCCACAGGTAAATTGTCTCCTGCTCAGTGCTCAGCTCTGACCTTCATCTTACTGTCATCAGGAGATCTGGATGTGTTTGACTTCAAGAAATATTCTGCTTCAGAGGAGGCTCTTCTGAGAATGCTGCCAGTGGTCAAAGCCTCTAAAAAAGCTCTGTAAGTAAACATGAACTCATCACTTAAAATCCTATAATCAGTAAAAATCTTAAAATCATGGGAAATAAATCAGAAATGCTGAAAACATAAAAAATAGTAACAATTATTATTAGCTCAGTTGGTAGTGGTTTCCCTATGATCTTCTTTTCTCTTTTTTTCCTTTCTCTCTCAGCCTGAGCAGCTGTAACCTGTCAGAAAAAGGCATTGAAATTCTGTTGCCAGTGGTCAGCTCCCAGTCCTGTCGTTTGAGAGAGCTGGACCTGAGTACCAACAGTCTGAAGGCTTCAGCAGTAAAGCTTCTGTGTGCTGCACTGGAGAGTCCACACACCAAACTGAATATTCTGAGGTCAGATCAACTTGTTTAGTTTAATTCAACAGTTTAGTTCAACTGTTTAGTTCTGTTGCTTATATGTTTGATGTCTTTTTTGTTTATATAAACCGAAAAAAATAATCAACAATTTAACCAGTAAAGGTAAACTTTATCCAGTTATCCTTGTTTCATAGCATTTTTAATCATTTTTAAGTTAAAGTTTTACTAACCTGCTCAGCACAAGACAATACGCTATTGCACCTTGATTACTGTTTAATAATAATCTTTATTCATGTTTTTATCTTCAGACTTAACATCTGTGAACTCTCAGAGGAAAACTGTGAAGCTCTGTCCTCAGTTCTCAGCTCACAGTCATTGAGACTGACAGAGCTGGACCTAAGTATCAAAAACCTGCGGAAATCAGGAGTGAAGCTTCTGTCTGCTGGACTACAAAGTTTAAACTGTAAACTGAATACTCTGAGGTCAGATCAAATTACATTTTGTTTTTAGATTTATTAATTAAATATTTAAGCTAAGTTCATCCATATGATGTTGTATCTTAGTATGTTAATGTTTCCTATGAAAATTGAAAGACAAGATTTAATGTGAAAAGTATTAACAAGCTTTACAGAGTATTTGTTTTATAGACTGTCTTTTATTTTTCAGACTGAGTGGATGTAACTTCTCAGAGAGAATCTGTGAAGATCTGTCCTCAGTTCTCAGCTCCCAGTTATCTAGTCTGAGAGAGCTTGATCTGAGTAACTGTGACCTGCAGGATTCAGGAGTAAAGCTTCTGTCTGCTAGACTAAAGAGTTCACAGTGTGCAGTGGAAACTCTCAGGTGAGGATTCCAACTTTTCCACAGATGATCATTTTTCCTTGATTTCCTGCAAGATTCTTTGTAATACAGGTGCCAGAATTGTCCAGAATTATTTGTAGAATTCTGCAGGAAAGTCATCTGGAACTCGAGGCTTATTATTAGGCATACTTATCAGGGCTTCCTGGAGTTCCCCTGGTGTCACAGGCAAATCCAGTGCTATTGCTTCACTGTCTAGTAATTTTGGAAGAATTACATTGTCAAGAAACTGATGAATTTCATTTTTAGTGGTAAACATAAAGTTTCGTAGAAATCCCTAAAATATTGTTTGTTTGATTATCTAAGAATAACAAAATTGTTATTGTGTTCGAAATTCTGCAAGGGAAGTCTTTGCTTAGGAATTTATTCATTTTTAAATTAATAATTTAATTTAATTCTAATTTTGTTTCGCGTGTTTTGTTCAGTATTTCCTGATCTTGGTCTGACATGTAGGGTTTTCTTTCTTTTTTTTAAGGATTTGATGTTTTTTTTTCTAGTTCCTGTATATTTTTGTTTTCTTTTTTCTTTTTATGTGATGAGAAAGAAATTATTTTACCTCTCATCACAGCTTTCCCTGCTTCCCATAGAACAGATGCTGATGTTCCAGGAGTGTCACTATAGTCTAAATATAAAGACCACTCTTTTTTAAAATATTTAATAAAGTCTTTATGTTTGAGTACTGATGTATTAAACCTCCAGCTTTTACTTCTTCTTAGTGTTCTTCTTATGTATTAGTGTTAAAGATACAGGAGCATGATGGCTGACAGCGATAGGGTGAAGTTTAGTGTCTGAATTTTTACTTAACAGTGAGCTGCTGACTAGAAAATAATCCAGACGAGAGTAGGAGTGATAACCATGTGAGAAGAAAGTATATTCCTTACTGTTGGGGTGATGGGAGCGCCATACATCGCAAAGACCAAAGACGCTTATATACTGTTTGATTATATTTGTGGACTGCCAATTGCGCTGAGTTCCTGCTGTGTTTAGCCTGTCCATTTCTTCATTCAGTCCAAGGTTGAGTTCGCTTCCTAGAAAAAGCAGTCTAGGTGTTCAGAGAATGCACTAAAAAATCTGTGAAAGAATGAGCGATCATCAACATTTGGGCCATATAGACTTAAAATACATAACTTTTTGTTAAGTATAGATGGTTAATATTTAAGAATCTGTACTCTGGATCTATAACTGTATCGCATACTATAAAATCAACAATTTTACTCTACTCCCCTTTGTCTAGATTTAAAACAGGCAAACACATTATGAAACTCAGGTGTTTTAAGTTCTTTTAAACTTGTGACACATCTGTGAGTCTCTTGTAATAAAACAACATCTGCCTTTAGTTTTTTGAGCTGCTTAAATATCTTTAACCTCTTTTCTCTGGTGCCATCTTCATTTACATTTACCAATTTATAAAACTTAGTGTGCCCATATTTGTGTGTATATGGCTAATGATGTACGCTGGATATTTTGTTTTACGGGTGAAGAGAATCTAGACACTTGTTTAAAGAGGAAAAAAGATATGTGGTGTAACGCTTCATAATTCTGACTATGTGTGTGCATATTAACTAATATTAGCAGGCGTGTATGAGCTTGAGTGTGTGTGACCTATATGTCTATGTGCACTGTGAGGGTGTTGTAAATGTGCTGACATTGAGTGCATATGGGTGTGTTCCACTATTCACACACTGTTAGAGGCAGCTACAGTTGTAGCCACAGCTGCCCTGGGGCAGACTGACAGACGTGAGGGTGCTGTATCACCCTTCTGGCGATACGGCAGCCGAGTAAGCTTCTCGGATGAGAGGTGAAGCTTCTTTCTGACAGAACTGAAGAAGCTTCTCGGATGAGAGGTGAAACGTCTTCAAGCAACTTAAAGAGGTCCAGACACTTTTCTTTCCATGCTCTACGACTACGATGACCTGGATGACTGAGAACCTTCACAGACATAAGATACCATTTACTTTTCTTTTCCACCTGACGTGACCTACAGCGTGACACATGTACCTTTTGCCTCACTTCCATCACTTCCCTCTCTGTATGTGTTTTCTTTCTTTCTAAAACAGTAAGCATTTGTCACATTCTCAGATGCTAATTCTGACCAATCATAAGCGTCAATTTCACGCATATCTTTAAGTCGTCCTCTGCTGAATATCTTCTGAACTAGGGATGGGCGATATGACCCAAAATTCATATCTCGATATTTTTTTAGCTGGATGGCGATATAAGATATGTCTCGATATTTTTTTTTTTTAAAGCCATAAAGTAGGAACAAAAAGAGTTCTTATTCAAAGCTGTGTCCCAGATGTCACACAGGCACTTTTATTAACATACAGCATAGATGTACATGAAAAAAACTACTCAAAAATAAACTAAGCATTTATTAAACAATAATGCTCCATAAATAAAAGAAAACATTGTTTTTGTGCATAACAAAAAGCTCACAATTCAAAATGTAAACTAAGAAACGCTGAGCATAATAACAAAGATACAGATTTCACAGCTGCTCTGTTCCTGACTTTAACTGCGTGACTGACAGCCTGGAGTTTGAAATCCGCTTCGTAACCATGTCTCTTAACAGGTGCCATTTATGGTCCTTAAACACACACAATACTGTAATATTACGTTGAAGCACAGTACGTATTACTACTCGAGGCGCCTCGGTAGCCGTAATGCTCCGACAAGCCATCAAGCGGTGCAGCTCTGTAGCTTACCAAAGTCGTATTAAATTTTTTTTGACAGATTGCTGAGCGCATTGTTCCACATAAAATCGTTTCGCAGTCATCAAGCACAACCAGAATTCATGCATAAGGCGCGCTATCAACTTTTGAGAGAATGAAAGGATTTGAGGCTGCACAGCATTGGCGTGGTTAGCTCGTTAACACGTTGACGCCGTCCAGCCACACGCACGGGGCAATGCGCGGAAACTTGTTAACAGAGATTTGCCGTGTCCATCTTGTCACTGCCTGCAGGTGAAGCGATGGGAGAAGAGGGGGAGTTGTGTTTAGTTAAGGAGAGAGGTGATTTTCTGACGTTTTTAATTTGGTTCTGCCTGCTTCTAATGATGTTGATTTATTAACAAATCTTTTTAATAATTAATGTCTTTCTATTATCGATAATATTTGCATTATTAAAACTAGACTAGCCCCTGTTACAAAACCCTCGCCCTGGATAAACGACAGCATTCGCTGTTTAAAGCGTGTCTGTCGTAAAGCTGAGCGTTTGTGAAGAAAGACTTGTTTACCGGTTCATCTCTTTCATTTAAAAGACCTTTTAGTTTCTTTTAACGCTTCAATTCGTGATGCAAGGGCTGCTTATTTTTCAAACCTAGTCTCTAGGAGAAGAGGTAACCCTAAGGTTTTATTTGACACTATTAGGGATATTGTTGCTCCAGCTTCTGCTGCTGTCCCCATTTCTTCGAATGAAGACTGTGAAAAATTTCTTTCCTTCTTTGTTGAAAAGGTTAGCAATGTAAGGAGCAAAATCTCTCCCTCCATGTACCATTTGCCTGTTCCGATTTTACTTAAGCCTGTCAGATTTGAAAGATTTTCACCAGTGTCTTTACCTGAGTTGTTGAAGCTGGTCACTTCAATGAGATCATCCTCTTGCCCCCTTGATATTTTATCCGGGTCTTTACTTAAAAATTTTTTTGAGTCTATTGGTCCTAGTGTTCTTAAAATTATTAATGCATCTCTGCTCTCTGGTCAGGTCCCTGTTTACTGTAAAAGTGCTGTCATTCACCCACTTTTGAAAAACCTAAACTAGATCCTTCTTTGCTTTCCAGTTACAGACCCATCTCAAAATTGCCTTTTATTGCCAAAATTTTAGAAAAGGTTGTGGCCAAGCAACTCACGGATTTTCTAGATGAACACAACTTTCTTGATAAACTTCAATCTGGCTTTCGTAAGGCTCACTCTACCGAAACTGCACTTCTTAGAGTGTTTAATGATATTTTGATGAATTATGATGCTGGAGAGTGCACTGTGTTGATGTTGCTGGATCTGACCTCTGCTTTTGACACTGTTGATCATCTTATTTTGTTAGATAGATTAAACCACTGGGTGGGCGTATTGGGTACCGCATTGGAATGGTTTAAATCCTATTTGTCAAATCGATCTTTCTCTGTGGCTACCTCTAAGTTCAGATCCTCCGTCAGCTCTCTTGCCTATGGGGTGCCTCAGGGCTCTGTCTTGGGACCATTATTGTTTTTGTTGTATTTACTCCCTCTTCTGCAACTTCTCAGCTGTTTCTCTGATATTTCATATCATTGTTATGCAGATGATATTCAGCTATATATCTCTTTTAGGCCACCTGATGTTTCTAAGCTCTAAATCCTGCAGTCCTGCTTAGATTCCGTTAGAGATTGGCTGGCTGGTAATTACCTTCAACTAAATGCTAATAAAACGGAAGTCATTGTCTTTGCTCCTGAGAAATTTGTTCCCCTCGTGGTTAAAAATCTAGGCCCTCTTGCTTCTTATATTAAATCATCCATTAGGAACCTTGGTGTTACATTTGATCCAGCTCTGACGCTGGACACACACGTTAAATCTTTAGTTTGCTCTTGTTTTTACCATTTAAGAAATATCGCTAAGCTGACTCCCATTGTGTCACGTTCCGAATTGAAAATGATTATTCATGCTTTTGTTTCATCTCGCTTAGATTATTGTAATTCCTTGTTTACTTGCTTAAGTAATGCCTCCCTGGAACAACTGCAGGGTGTTCAGAATGCTGCTGCCAGGCTTCTGACAAAGCATCACAAACACTCCCATGCCACTCCCCTGCTGATTCAGCTGCATTGGCTCCCTGTCAAGTTCAGAGTCCAATTTAAGATCATAATCATGACTTATAGGGCCCTGCACGGTGTAGCTCCAACTTACTTAAGTGATCTTCTTCTTCCTTATGACCCCAGCAGGTCCCTGAGGTCTTGTGACCAGGGGTTGCTGGCTGTCCCGCATACAACGTTAAAAACAAAAGGTGACAGAGCGTTTGTATCAGTGGCTCCCAGACTCTGGAACTCGCTCCCTCTAAGTTTGAGATCTGTGGACTCAGGTTTTTAACTGCTTTTTTTTCTATCTGTTTAAACTCGCTTTTGGTTGATTTTGTTTTGTTTTAGATTTTAATGTCTGTTTTCTGCCTCTGTAAAGCACTTTGTGATTTTATCTTGAAAGGTGCTATATAAATAAAATTTTACTTTACTTACTTTACTTTACTTAGTATCAATATTTTCTTTATTTCTACTCACACACTGTGTGTAGAAATAAACTGCTGACAGTGAGGATGATATCCCTGATTGCAGTAAATCATATTTTCTGTTGAAAGTAGAAAAGAAGAAAGTAGAAAGAAGTAGAGCGCAGACAGAGCTGAAAACTGGTGCCTGTTTGATTTAGTCCTTGAAGGAGAGGTGGTGTTTTTACTGAGATATTCTAATGATGTTACAGACAGTGTGTGGCTCTCTCTCTGAATGAAAAGCATTCATTCAGTCATTACAAGGCCCAAAAAGTCCAAAAGACCAGCCAATCAAAAATTGGAATTCCTGAGCCTGGCAATGCCTGAAAGCAGCAGGTATGCTACCTGTGGCAGCCGGAATCACATGATCTGACTGTTTGAACCACGGCGCAGCGTTTCCAAACATCTGCACTTTAGAAGCTCCAAACTGTGGAAACGTCAGTGTTGAGTGTCTCATCCCTATTTAAGAGATCTTCTTGGCACTGCAAAGCTAAGCTTGCAAACAGCACCATAGTTTGTGAATCCCAACTAATCAGAGCACTCCTTATGTCACGTCACATGACCCGTGTGTTTTCTCCTTTGATTAGCACCCAAAGAACTAAAGAAAGGCCAGAAGGATGTTCAGCTAATCAAATCCCTCATAGGAACAGGAAGTCTAGAGACGAAATGGAGCAGAGAAGGAGAATCACCAGTTTAAAAGTCTGAGTTTTAAACTGGTGACCCTCTAAAGAGCCTTTTATCGACTCTCTTTTTTTAATTGACTTTCTCTTTTCTTTACAGTTTTTTTCACCATTTAAACTGTTTAATATCAGATTTAGAAATAACTTTTGGATAGTTTTTCTACATTTCCACTAAAATGTGACACAAATAATGACTTTCTGACTTTACTTTGGACTAATATAACGACTCAGCCTGGCTATGTTGGACTTGGTGTGGAAGCAGCTCCCAGTTTGAGTTCAGGAGACAGACACCCTCTCTACTTTGAAGATCAGCTTCAAGCTTTCCTTTTTGATAAAGCTTATAGTTCGAGCTGGATCAGGTGACCCTGAACCATCCCTTAGTTATTCTGCTATCGGCTAAGGCTGTTGGTGGACTTCCCATGATGCTCTGCTTTCTTCTCCACTCCCCTCTTTTCACTCCTGATGCTTTTATATGTCACTACTGCATGTCCTTAACTTTTGTCTCCTCTCTCCCTAGTTTGTATTTTGTTCTTGTCTCTCTGAGCTCATCTCTTCTCTTTCCCCTCACCCTGCAACCAGTCATGGTAGATGCTCCTCCTGGAGCCTGTATTCACAGGGAGGATCTTTGTGTCAAAGGGAGTTCTTCCTTCCCACCATCACCAAGTACTGCTCAAAGTAGATAGTCTGATAGTTGGGGCTTTCTCTCTAATATTGTAGTATATTGCTGTTACCTTACACTGTTAAACAGCTTGAGATGACTGCTGTTGTCTTTTGGGAATTGTCACTTATAAATAAAGTTAAATTTAATGCATGTAAATGGACAGATGTTATTATATGTGACAAACAGAAAATGATTGACAGATGGATTGTTGTTTTGTGTGTCTGCAGTCTGTCAGGCTGTCTGATCACAGAGGAAAGCTGTACTTCTCTGGCCTCAGCTCTGAGCTCCAACCCCTCCCATCTGAGAGAGCTGGACCTGAGCTACAATCATCCAGGGGACTCAGGAATTGAGCTTCTGTCGGCTGGACTGAAGGATCCAGGCTGGAGACTGGACACTCTCAGGTATGGAGAGAATGTCTGATAGAGGAGAAAGAGCTGGAAACATTTCCTGTGTCCTTCACTCACTTCCTGTTTGTTTCCTGCAGATGAGACATGAACAATCACACATGCAGGAATATTTTCAGGGACAGACACACTAGTCTAGCTGGATAGTACATGGATATTTGTGTAGGGGGTCTCCAAGGAGCCTGTTTGCAGGAACATGATAACAGATAAGTCATGTTGTGAGTTTCATTAAAAGTAGACCTACAAATAGGTCCATAAATATTTGGACAGAGACAACAGTTTGCAATTTTGGGTTACCACGGTGAACTTTAAATAAAAAAACTCAGATGCAGTTGAAGTTCAGACTTTCAGCTTTAATTCATTGGTTTAAACAAAAAGCTTGCATAAAAATGTGACAAACTAAAGCATTTTCTTAACATAATCCCTTCATTTTAGGGTATGTAACATTAATGACTCAATGGTAGGGAAGTGGAAGGAGCGCAGTTTTTGGCTTTCCACATATTCCAAAACTTGCTTTGTCGCTTTGCCATTACTGTGGCCTGGCATAATTTGCAGATGATGCGATGCTTTGAACCAAAACAGGCGCAGCTTGATGACACCATCAACATACGCTATCGAGGCAGAGCGGTATAGTCAAAAGCTCTACCGCCAAATTTATATCGTTTCTACAGTTTACCGTTTATACCACCCACCCCTAGTTTACAGCAAACTCTTCCAAATGCAAGCACCACACCTCAAATCCACCCCTGCCTTTTTTGTACTTAATTGATAATGACATAACAAAGGAATTTTCCTTTCCTGCCCACGAAATGGACGTTGTATCAGTTGTGTGTGCTACAGTTAGTGTGTAGTGTAGTCATTCTTTGGTTTTGTGTGTCAGTTCTACTAGTTGTGACAGCCAGTGGGCTGGCCTTGTGTTTTGCTTTTCTTGTTGCCTGTCTTTTTCAGGTAAGTGGTAGGTTGAGCTGACCCAATTATAGACGCAGCACACCTGAGAAGGCCAGTCCCAGCATATAAAGCCACCTTGATTGAATCTCTCTCTGTCTGGCATCCATCGTGTTCATTCGGCGCTTTTGTTATGGCTGCTATATCATTTAAATTGTGTTAAACTTTCTTCACCTTATTTTCATTAAAAATATCTTACAGCCTTTAAAAGACTGTATGTGTTATCCCACTTGCTTGTCACGTCCTTGAGCCGGGTTGTGACATAGTGAAGTTTGAAATGCTTATATAAAACCACCTGAGGCCTTGGCTGCATTTTTAGGGAAATAGTTGCATGTTGTTTGCAAAACGTATGCATCACTTTTTAAAATGCACAAATTCTATGAGCATTTCAAGTTCTGAAAATGATTGGTTAAACATGTTTGTGGTTTTTACAGTAAAAATCTGACCTTTTTCTACTCAGATATTTTCTCCAATGACTCGAGATATGGTGTTGATGAATGTGTCAGAACTAATACAAAGATATAACCCTGTGCAGTCTGGAGAAATTGGCCATCATCCACTCCTGTCCTGTTTCCGTCACTGTCTTGTTGGCCTCAGTCATGAAGCAACAGACAATAAGGTCTTTAGAGAGGCTCATCTGTGCTGTCTTTCCTCCATCCAGGACCTGGAAAGGTCCAGAATGAGGAAATGGGACAAACACATCTCTATAGACCTTTCACATCATGGAAATAAACTGTTCGCATTTCTTTCTTCAGGCAGATGATACAGAGTGTTGTTAACAAAAACAGACACCACAGACAATTCATTCCTCCGGGCTTTCACTTTGATGAACACTGTGAATGTTCATGTGTACGAGAGCCATGTAATGTCCATGTGTGCATGCTGACTGTGCTGGTCTGACCCCCCTCCTCCTTTCAGGGTGGAGCCTGCTGGAGTCCGATGGTTGACACCAGGTCTGAAGAAGTGTAAGTGTGTTTTTATTGTGATTCATGAAAACAAAGCAGCACACATTCAACCATCTTCAAACTGTCACATCACTCATTCACATCTCTGATGTCAGGAGTCATCATCAAAGTGTCAATTAGACACGATAGAACAGAGAAAACCTGAGTCATAGTGGTCAAAACATTTATATTTCTGTTTTATTCAATCATCTTCTGGAAGAGAGACCCCTGCACAGCCCCCAAAGGCCAGTTGTCTCAAAGCTGGCCCTTTTTTTTTTATACATAAAACAATATAATCAGCAAATAAGCCTTAAAATATATATTTAAATCTCAACACAATCAATGAACAGATGATGGATCAATAACTGCAGCTTGATTGTGTTTGTTCTCTCCGTCAGATTCCTGTCAACTCACAATTGACACAAACACAGTGAACAAATGGCTCCAACTGTCTGACAACAACAGGAAGGTGACACATGTGGAGAAGGTTCAGTCATATCCTGATCATCCAGACAGATTTGATGTCAAGTGGCAGCTGCTGTGTAGAGATGGTCTGACTGGTCGCTGTTACTGGGAGGTCGAGTGGAGAGAAAACGTTGATATATCAGTGAGTTACAGAAGAATCAGAAGGGAAGGAAGCAGTAATGACTGTGTGTTTGGACTCAATGACCAGTCCTGGAGTCTGAGCTGCTCTGATGATGGTCCTCAGTCTGTCAGGCACAATAAGATAAAAACATCCATCTCCTCCTCCTCCTCCTCCTCCTCCTCCTGTGTCTCTAACAGAATAGCAGTGTATGTGGACTGTCCTGCTGGCACTCTGTCCTTCTACAGAGTCTCCTCTGACACTCTGATCCACCTCCACACCTTCAACACCACATTCACTGAACCTCTTTATCCTGGATTTTGGGTTAATCCTGATTCCTCAGTGAGTCTGTGCTGAGTTGAGTGTAAAGAGTGTCCTCCTGTTAGAGAAACACTCTGACTGTTGAAGAGATCAGTTCAATCTGTACATTTCTGACTCTTTCACTCATGGATTCAACCAGTTTTTAACTGATTTTAATGTTTTAAACTGTTCTAAAGGATTCCTTGTAAAGCTCTTCCTCTTCAGTCCTTTAAAGATGGAAGCTCACATTATTACAGGATCCACATGTTGTTTTTGTGTCTTGTTCCACTCAAAGCTTCACAGTGAATATCAGTATGTTGTGTTTCTCTGAAGCTCAGTTCACAACCAGCTCCTCTGCAGTCTGAGCTCATTAAAATGAATCAAAATGTTTTATTTCTCTTTCTTAGTGGGATGTTTCCAAACTCTCCACATGCTCTTACTCTTTCACTTATTGTTGAAAGCTTATCATTTGAAAATGTTTCAGCCTGTGACAAAGTGGCTAGGACAGAATTCATTTGCCATTTGTCACTTGCATATATTGTTATTTTCTGTTCTGTTATTTTACAGTCAGCCATAATGCTTTGATTTAGACATTGCTGGTGTAACTTCTCTTAACACACACTATCCCGGGTTTTGTTTGTGGTAGCAGTAGTTACATCCTTTACATCCATGCATGTGTTTTAAAGCAAACACTACTAACCATCAGATCATCTGAATTCTCTTCTGTTTACAGGCACATGTCTGGTAAATTATGTTTCTTTATGTTGCTTTGAGTTATACTTACCATGGTGTCCATGTTGTGCACTCAGGTCCTATATGTGAGACAGGTGTAGGGGAAGGGCCGCCCACTACTTCCTGTTTATATAGAGTCATGAGGTCAATGATTGCATCACTGGGTGTAACCAAATGGAGGGTTTTTCATTTTGTATAGTATTGTTTGTTTTCTTTAAAGTAGCCTTTTGAGTTTATTAGTGTTAAAATAGTGTGAACACACTTAATTGGAAGTGCTCTTGTGTCGATTAAGCTAACAAACAAACATGCAGTGTTTTACTTTACCATTTAGTTGAGTAAATGAGTTTGTCAGTTTCATGCATGACCTTATTCCTGTTCTTTGTTTAGAATTGTATTATTTGGTTTGACCTATTTGTTTCAATGGTAGGGACTAACGAGGTCAGGTGTGGGCAAAGTCCTGTATAAAGCCAGTGGGATTTTTGCATGTGTGATTGTTTTATGTTAAATGGAGATGCCAGCAATAAAGTATGCTTAAAAGAACTTCAATCGTCTGCTAATCCTATTTACTAGTGATGGCCAAATGAAGCTTTCTGAAGCTTGTATTGAAAAACGGTTCATTACTCGAAGCTTTTCAACACAGTCCTCTCTGGTGACATCTGGTGGCCGAAAATATGAAGAGCAGCTTGAATCCACAAAATAAACCCAACCACTTCATTATGATTGCCCACTCTACAGAGTGGAATTCTTTCTGATACTGGGCCGCTGTTGTGTTGCTTTGAACGTGTATTTTGTGGTGGTTAAAAAAATGTGGTTTATTTGTTTAATAAATAGTTTTGACCAGTAAACGCTCCTTGTTTAAACATGCACCATGGTGTGGTCTTTCTTTGCTTGTGACTTCTTGATGTTAGTAAATACAATAATTGAAAAATACCACATTACATATAGTATATAAGAGAGATAATCCCATACAGCTTATGACAAAATTTGATCCGAAGTGATTGATGGCCCTAATCACGACCTTTTGACCCCCCGCCCCTCCCCTCCGTGGGAAACCCCCGCGTGACGAATCGTATCCGGAGAAAGGGGGGTGGGAAACCCCCCGCGTGACGAATCGTATCCTGAGAAAGGGGGGCGGACCCCGGAAGCGCGCCATCTGTTGCTAACCGTAACGAATTGCACCCCGAGAAAGGAGGGGTGAACCCCCGGAAGCGCGTCATCTGTTGTTGGGGGAAAAAAAAGTTTTTAGAGGGAGGGGGAAAACCTCCGGAAGCGCGTCATCTGTTGTTGGGAAAAAAAGTTTTTAGAGAGGGGGAAACCTCCAGAAGCGCGCCATCTGTTGGAGGGGAATAAAAAAGCAGAGAGAGGAGTCCGTCACAATTTCTAAGGCACAGACACAAGATGGATTTCCTTCTGCAGCCCCGCAGCGGTCCTGTGTCCGATGAGATCTGCTCTCCCAAAGAAGAAGGTTTTGAATATGACATATTCAAATACAGCATATTTACTATGGAAGGCATCGATCCGGACCTTATGACCCTACCGGAAATACTCCGGAAGTGTCTAGTCATTTTCAGACCTGTTGCATCATGTTCCCTAACCACAGCGGTGATGCAGCAGATGATTCTGCGATGAAAAGAAGAACTTTCTATCCGCTTGTAACCTTTAAGATACACCATAGCTTGTGATGAAAAGAAGAACTTTCTATCCGCTTGTAACCTACAGGCTGCCTATGTGTAAAAAAATTGAATAAATAGCGCTTAGTGAATACTACTTTTCCTTTTGAGAGTCCTTTTTTTTACAAGAGACTGAAAAAACAAACCAGCGACAGGCGATCTTGTTTCACACACACACACACACACACACACACACACACACACACACACCCACCTCTGTGGGAACGAGTCAACCATGAGCCGAGTTTTGTCAACAGCAATTGTCCATTTGGTAAAACAAATATCCGTCTCAAAGTCGTATTTTACCGTTGCAGAAAACAGACGGCGTTCACAAGAAGGCCCACACACACACACACACACACACACACACACACACACACACACACACACACACACACACCCCGCGAGGCAAGGAGGAGTTTTTTTCTTCATTACTTTTTACAATAAGTTTTCTCAATAGATAGAAAATGATGACGCTGAGGAGTCAGCATCCGATATTATCATTGCTTGTAACCCGGTAAATAATTTCGTACATCTCCCCATAAAACTAGTCTTAGCGAGGAAAAAAAAAATCTAATTATTCGAATAAGTTTATTAAAGCACCCCCTCTGTGGGAACGAGTCAACCATGAGCCGAGTTTTGTCAACAGCAATTGTCCATTTGGCAAAACAAATATCCGTCTCAAAGTCGTATTTTACCGTTGCAGAAAACAGACGGCGTTCACAAGAAGGCACACACACACACACACACACACACACACACACACCCACCCCCACCCCGCGGACCAAGGAGGAGTGAGTCAGCAGATATCAGTTTTGTTTTTTTTTATGTTTTTTTTCTCAATGCTTATATCCTATAACACGCCCTCCAAAAAAAATATTATTATTATTAAAACATCTATATGAGGTAGGTTTTGCGCAACCTGCTCCTTGTCAGACCAAAGTAGAGAGTTTTTTCTTCAATACTTTAACAATAAGTTTTCTCAATAGATAGAAAATGATGACGCTGAGGAGTCAACATTCGATATTATCATTGCTTGTAACCCTGTTTTTTACATCTCCTCCCCTAAAATAAGCCTTAGCGAGGAAAAAAGCTCATATTCGAATAAGTTTATTAAAGCACCCCCTCTGTGGGAACGAGTCAACCATGAGCCGAGTTTTGTCAACAGCAAGAACAAGGTCAGACAGCAATTGTCCATTTGGTAAAACAAATACCCGTCTCAAAGCCATATTTTACCGTTGCGGAATGGGGGGAAAACAGACGGCGTTCGCAAGAAGGCAATCAAAAAAAACAAACCCCCTCTAACTACCGGTATTGTCAAGAGAAAGATGCGAAAAACAGATGCTTCGCTAGACTAGGATAAAATGAGAGAAGAAGCGGAAGGGGAGTCGCTATCTGTGACAGTTCTACCAATCGCGAGGAAGAATCCGAGAATATTATGTCAGCATCCCGTTCAAACAACGCCGCCGATCAGAGGGCCATCTCGCCGGATCTGTTCATACCTCACCCCGGTAAGTTTTTTTCTTTACGACTTTAAATTATATATCAACAGAGATGTCAATAATTTGATTACTTTCTTTTAGATTTCTACATCAATGATTTCACGCAAGTGGACTACGGTACGTTTAAATAAGTATATACCATTTTTTAAACAAGTTTAGATAGACTTGATTTAACCATGCTCTGATACTTACAGAAACAATCGATAATGCAGTGAGTAACAGCAGAAATCCGGCCGTTTTCCACGGCGAATTAGAAGCCATATCCCCCGCAGAATCTCCGCTGCCGCCGCGTCGAAGAGAAGATGGCACTATTTCCGTCTCCGCATACCGGGAGAACCGCGGAGAAAAAAGTTTTAAAATCGAAGGTAAACAATATGATGCATTATCAGCCATTTTGTTGAATAACAGGATGTGACGGAGTAATCCGAGTGTGCTATACCGCCCCTCCCGACCCGGAGCAGATTTTTTAAAAAAGTTTTGCTTTATTTCTCGACAGAGGTAACCGAGAATATACAGACCCCGCCGCAGCGAAAAGAAGAAGAAGACGACGACGTTATTTTCGTCAACGCATACCGGGAGAACTGCAGGAAAATACCTTTTAAACCAAAAGGTAAACAATATGATGCAATATCCGTCATTTCGATAAATATCAGGATGTGGCGGAGTAATCCGAGTGTGCTATACCGCCCCTCCCGACTTGGAGTGGTATAAAGCGAGCTAAAAAGTTTTTTTTTTTTTTTTTTTTATTAAATCTTTCTCTTTTCTGTTTTATTTCTCGACAGCCGAGATTGCGGATATACCTATTCAACCCCCCTCCGCTACAGACAATCGCGCGGAGGAGCGAGGTAAATAAAAAGTTTTTTCATTCTCGAAAAATAGGAAAGAGGAGGTTTGTTTTCTTAAATCTCTTCTGTTTTATTTCTCGGCAGCCGAGATTGCGGATTTACCTAACCAATCCCCCGCCGCTACAGACAATCGGGCGGAGGAGCGAGGTAAATAAAACGTTTTTTTCATTCTCAAAAAAATAGGAAGGATGAGATTGTTTTCTTAAATCTCTTCTGTTTTATTTTCCCCGACAGAGACCGATACAGAAAATCAGACGGAAGAAAATCAGGCTGAGGAGGAACCGTCCAGATCGCCTCCTATCAGGAGAGTGAGAGCTCCTCTCGGAAGACTGAGAGGTAATTGACGGGGGGATGAATCGAACCTATTAAACTTCTCTGCTCTATAAAAAATGTAAGGTTTAAAAAATACATTCTGTCCGTCTTTTCTTACAGCTCGACGGATGCTTCATAAGAAGAGAATCCTTGAAAAACTCGCTTTCATGTACGTCGCAACAGTTCGCACATTTGCATCGATATACAGACACAAGGACCTGTAAAGTAAAAGCATGTAAAAGTCTGTGAATTAAGAAATAAAGAAAATCATGTCGGAAGAACACAGCATTCCTGAGGCTTTGTTGGAAGCCGTGGCAGAATTAAACAGAAACCATGAACATTTAGCCCCACCGTTAGAAAACAATATAGCCCCACCACCACCAAACGACCCTCTACAACCTTTAGAAAACGCATTGCAGATCCTCCTTCAAAACATTGAAAACGAGCGGCTTGCCGGTCTACTGAACTTTGACCCTCTGCAGCCGATAGAAAATGCTCTTCAGCTCTACGACCGGCAGCAGGGGGAGCAGCAGGTGCAGCAGCAGGTGCAGGTGGAGCAGCAGCATCAGCAGCAGCCCAGGGAGGAGGAGGAGGAGGAGGAGGACCGGCCTGCGGAGCATCAACAAGGAGGAGGAGGATCTCGGGTACAGAACGATGCGGTGACTCGCCGCGAACATTTTAATAATTTCGAAATAAGGCGAGTATTTAACATTCCCTCTCCGGATGAAGCGAGCGACCTCGCTCAATTTTACCTCGACGTCAGGGATAATTTTGTAGATCTAGCGGATAGGGTCAGACCGGAAGTTAGTCGTAACGACCGGGTTCAACTGGAGATCATCAGCGAGCACGCGCGAAATCACTCTGTTTTTAACGTCGACGACGAAAGCGCTGAAAACATTGTACCGGTTTTTGAGGACCTGCTAGCCAGGCTGATACAATCAAACGGAGCGATCGTCGCAGGCTCTCCCCTAGAAATTGTTGTGCAAGTAATTAGAAATCCTAGAGGCGGTGGCAGTAATGACCCGCGTAAAAAGATTCAAAAAATGTTAGACGATGAAATTCTAGTCAAAAAGCGCCGCTGTCTGTACGTGGTAAAAAACAAAAACGATAATCTGTGTTTTGCCATCAACCTGATTCACCTCACTCAACCTCATTTCACAGATAAACAGGCCCTGGAACGCGGCAGAGAGCTGCAGCGTTTAGCGGGGTTGAGCGATCGCACTCAGGTAACTCTCACCGACATAGGTAAATTCGAACAAATACTAAAACGTAAAATCGTCGTGTTTTACCGCCCGCCCGAGGACAGAACTCTTTCATTAATCGAAACAGACTACCCGAACACGCCTCACCCGCTGTACTTATTCTTATTCCACCATCACTATTACGGGATAAAAAATCTAAAAACATTTTTAGGAATTCAGTACATTTGCGACGAATGTCACCGCGGGTATTATAAAAGAGAAGAACACTTTTGCCAAAACCGCTGCAACCTCTGTTTTGACCCCGCATGCCCCTCTCACTTTCTGGACTCTGTAATCTGTACGGATTGTAACAGATCATGTCGCACACGTGCGTGTTATTTAAAGCACAAACAAGCTAGAATTCACTCCGGTTCAGACCTCAGCGTTTGTCAACAATTGTATAAATGTCCGGACTGCAAGCACCTCTCCCGTCGCGGAATGCACAGGTGCACAGCCGCCAGATGTAAAATCTGTCGCGCGGAGCTTCCTCCCGACAACGATCAACACCTGTGTTACATCCAACCTTTGAAACATGAAAACTCTGATAACGCTTCCATAATCTTTTATGACTTTGAAACCTTCCCAGACAGGGAGGGGGCGCACGTCCCTTACCTAGTGTGCACAAAATCTCTAGAAGGAGAAGAGTGGCACGCTTACGGTGTAGACTGTGTTGAAAAGTTTCTCCAAAGATACAGAAGGAAAAGATATAGAGAAACCACGTTCGTTGCGCACAACGCGAAAGGGTTTGACAGCTATTTAATTCTAAGCCACCTGGTGGGGGGTGGGATGACGCCCTCTCTCGTCATGCAAGGCAGTAAAATTATATGTTTCACAGAATCCGATTTCCTTCTCAAATTCATAGACTCGCTTTCTTTTCTCACCATGCGTCTCAGCGCTATGCCCAAAGCTTTAGGCTTCGAGGACAAATCCAAGGGATTTTTTCCTCACAAATTCAGCTCGCGGGACCGTTTAAAATACACGGGTCCGTACCCTCCTCCTTCAGATTACGGGGTGGAACGCATGTCACCAGCCGAAAGGGCAGAGTTTTTGCGTTGGCACTGCGAGGCCTCCCGGGGAGTGTTTAACTTTGAAAAAGAGTCCCTGTATTACTGCCGAAACGACGTTAATATTCTGAGAGAGGCGTGCGTAAAGTTCAGAGATGGGTTTATAGGCGAAACTAAAGTAGACCCTTTCAGCTGCGTCACTATAGCTTCAGCCTGCATGAAAGTGTTTCTCACCAATTTCCTACCCGAAAACAGTTTGGCAATCCCCTCGCCCGACAACTACGGGCGCAGGTTCAGAGCCTATTCGCACGCGTCCATTCAGTGGCTGGAGTGGGTAGCTCACTCTCAGAAAATCCCCGTTCAACACGCTCTCACAACCGGCGGAGAGAAAAAAATAGGCCCGTACTTTGTCGACGGATACGCGTTGATTAATGGGGAAAAGTGGGTGTGGGAATTTCTGGGATGCTTTTATCACGGCTGTCCAAAATGCTACAGGCCTGAGGAAATCTGCCCTTTGACCCGCGCTCCTTACGGGGACCTGCACGCCTCTGCCGAGGCGAGGCTCCGGGAGCTGAGAAACGTTTACAGAGTCCGCACGGTCACTCTGTGGGAGCACGAATGGAACGAGATGAAAAAATCGAACGAGGAGGTTAAAAATTTTATGCGGAGCTACGAAGCCCCGGAACCTCTGTCTCCTCGCTCGGGACTTTACGGAGGCCGCACTTCGGCCTTGAGGCTGCGTTACAGCGCCTCGCCAGGAGAAAATGTGTATTACGTAGACGTCACATCCCTGTACCCTTACGTCAACGCCAAGCGCGCTTACCCTCTGCATCACCCCCAAATCATCAGAGAGAATTTTGCAGACCCTCGCAGTTATTTCGGGCTGATTAGAGCCACCGTTTACCCGCCGCGCGGGCTCTATTTCCCCGTTCTACCGTACAAAACCCCCGGAGGTAAATTAATATTCTCCCTCTGTCGCACCTGCGCCGAGACCAATCAACAAAGCGATCCGTGCCTTCACGACGACGAGGCCAGAGCTCTCACAGGGGTCTGGGTCACCGTCGAGTTTAACAAAGCCTTAGAATTAGGTTACAGAGTGGCTAAAATCACAGAGGTCTGGCACTTTGATAGTCGCAGCAGCGATATTTTTGCCGGTTATATTAACACTTTTCTCAAAGGCAAACAGGAAGCCTCCGGTTATCCTCCGGAAGCTCGCGACGAGGATGAGAGGAACAAATACGTGGAAGAGTACCACAGGCATCAGGGCATACGTTTAGACCCGTCAAAAATAGAGGTGAATCAGGCTAAAAGACAAGTTTCGAAATTGTGTCTCAACAGTTTCTGGGGAAAGTTTGCTCAGAGAACCAACCTGACTCAGACCACTCTGGTCAGAAAACCGAGTCAGTTTTTTAACTACGTCTTTTCAGGACAGTACGTCTTTAAACACGTCTCTTTTTTAAAGACCAAAAAACAGGAAGTGGCTTTAATTCAGTGGAGCTATAACGAGCGGTGCGTGATACCTCCCGGCGCTACCAATAACGTTTTTATTGCCGCATTTACTACAGCCTACGCCCGCCTAAAACTCTACGAGTATTTAGAAAAATTGCAGCGCAGCGTTCTGTACACCGACACCGACTCTCTGATCTACGTAGTGAAAGAGGGGGAGGAACCTTTAGAGCTGGGTAACTATCTAGGGGATCTCACGGACGAATTAGACGGGGACACCATCCAGGAATTTGTCTCCGCGGGTCCAAAGAGTTACGCCTACCGGACCAGAAACAAAAAGAAAATGGTGGTAAAAATGAAAGGAATAACGCAGACGAGAGAATGTTGCGAACGCGTCAATTTCGACAGTATGAGCGGGTTGGTGGAAAGTTACCTTTCTGGTATGAAAGAGGCGGAGCTCCAGACCCCTCAGAACGGAATTCAGAGGGATAAGAGAGGCTTTGTGCTCAAAAACAGAACATTTCAGAAAAAGTTTCGCGTGGTTTACGACAAGAGACGTCTCTTTCCAGACGGTACAACTCTGCCTTTCGGGTACTAGTGTTTTTGTTTTCTTCTAAAAAAAGAATGGAGGAAACTGATTTTGATCACAGACTGAAAGTGCCTTTTTCCTGTCTAGTTGTGGGTCCTAGCGGGTGTGGGAAAACTCATTTTGTAAAGTGTGTTTTGGAAAACTGTGAACGCGTCATGGATACTGTGCCCGCGAATATTGTGTGGATTTATACTTCTTTTCAACCCATGTATGAGGAGCTTTCAAAGACCAATAAAAACATTAAATTTATCGAAGGGCTGCCTGATTCTTTTGAAGATTTCCGAGACGTTCTGGTGGTGCTGGATGACGTCATCTTTCAGGCCTCGGATCACCAGGAAGTGGTTAAAATTTTCACTCAATACCGCCACCATAAAAACGTCTCGGTTATGATGCTAACCCAGAACGTTTTTCATCAGGGAAAATACAGCCGCACCATCAGCTTAAACTCCAATTATATGGTGTTGTTTAAAAACCCCAGAGACAAGCTGCAGATTGAGATTTTGGCCCGTCAGATTTTCCCTTCGCAAAAAACATTTTTCTCAGACAGTTTCAAAGACGCCACCGAGGAGCCCCACGGGTATTTAATCCTCGATCTCACTCCCTCGTGCCCAGAACGCTACAGAGTGCGCGCCGGTCTGCTTCCGGGGCAGTACCCCGTCATTTACCTGCCTAAACCCAAGTAGCCATGTCTCAGCGTATAAAAAGAAACGCAGTCTTACTGCAAGCTCTGTACCACGCGTCGCCGCAGAAACGCAAAGACATTCTCGCTCACAGCTCCCCGGATTTCCTCCAGGCGCTGTGCGAGATAGCTTTAAATCTTTTAAAGGGAAACATACCTCTTTCCGCTCCTCAATACCAAAAACTGAAACGCCAGAAAAAGATCATCAGGCTGCTGGCCGACAAGAAAACGAGTTTAAACCGTAAGCGTCAAGTTTTAAAGAAACAAACGGGAGGGTTTCTTTTCCCTCTGCTGTCCACAGCCGTACCCATTCTAGGGAACCTACTGGGAGGAATATTTCAAAAACGCTGAGATGTTTAAAAAAATGATTCTCGTTCCCTCTCACGAGTTGAAAAAACTGACCCGACCCACCGAGCCTACCGTCAGAGAAACTGCCAAAGACGATTTGGACGAAAAGATGAAAGCCATACTGGAGGATCCGCGGCTAAATTCGTATGAAAAAATCAAAAGATACGAGTCTCTGCTGCGGAGATATCTCACACTCTCTAAACAGGACCGGGACGAGGAGAGTAGGCTGACTTTCCAGCTCCCGCCAGAGGAGGCGCAGCAGCAGGTGCAACAGCAGCAGGTGCAGCAACAAGTGCAGCAACAAGTGCAGCGGCCCAGAGAGGAGGATGATGAAATGATGGAAGAAGTATTAAAATCCTTACCCCCTCGAGATCGCAAAAACGCACGCTACATTATGCAGAAATTACCTGAGGGTGGAGGAGGATGGACAAAGAGGGGTGAATTTGTTTACAAGGGGGATGCGGTGCGGGGTTCGCACATGATCGATCTATTTAAAAACCTCTCCCTCTCTTTTAAAAGTAAAAACCAAACGCGACCGAAAGGATGGAACGCGTTTTTAACTACTTTGGTCGAAACAAACATACCCTCATCCTCAATACATAACCGTATAGCTCGCGATCAGTATGCGCGTCTTAAATCTGTGGAGGAGGAGGAGGAGGGAGGACAGACACCTGCGCGAAGGGGGAGAAAACCTTCTCGGGTCAAAATAACGCTTTCCCCGACCTGGACCTCTATGTAAAATCAAATGTTTTTTTTGTTTACAAATGAAATAAAAAAAACGCTGCAACAAACTTTTTTTTGTTTACGTTTCTTTATTTGATACACACATCTTTAAACTTTTGTAAGGAGCACGCCCCGTGATGACCTCTGCGAGAGCGAGCGGGGCAGCGTCCTTTCAGAAAGTCAGACACCATGTCATCATTTTTAAACACATCGTTATAGTACAGAGAAAGTATTTTACCGACGGATAACCCCTGAGCCTTGTGACATAGATAAAAAATGCAATGTTGCCCGCAAACGACAGACATAGGGTGCTGAAGTTGATGATCGTGATAGAGTATTTTGTCAGAGCGGCCTTCCAGAAACTCTGAGATGACCGAGGGATAGTGAGCAAAGTCGGGAGGGAATCCGTAAGAGTCAAAAAAAGTGGAGGAGCCGTCCTTTTCCAGAGTCAGAGCCAGCCAGTGTTCTCCCCTCAAGTGCGAGGGGTGAGTGTTTACTATAAAGTAGGCGGGGGGTTTAAAGTCGCGCCTCAAAAAGGCCAGCTGGTCCGAGGCCCAAACCCCGCAGAAAACGTCTCCCAAGGCGCGATGTAGAATGTGCTCCAGCTGAAGGTTATCCATGTGTGTATATTTTAGTAATAATCCACCAGCACCTGTCTTTTAGAGTCAATCTCCAGAATTGAGTCGTAGCAGGCGTACACTATGAGAGTTGTGGTTTGAGGTAGAGGAACTCTGAATCTCATCTCCAGCCTCAAATTCCCGTTGGAGACGGGAGACAGGGCGTCAGCATCCTCGCTGGGTTCCAGATTAAAGGCAAAAAGGGCGTACCCTTCGTTAAATTCCCGGCGATCGATGCTCAGAGGTAAATCTTTGAGGTGTCTCCCCGTGGCGGAAAACATGTGATAAAACTCCCTGACCGAATTTCCGCGGTCAAACTGTGGCTGGAAAGCTTTGGCTGGCACCTGCCTGCCGTCCTGACACAACGCCAGATACTCTACATCGTTGTGTCTAAAGTTGAAAGGCGACAGATCCCTCCTCCCGGTGAAGGCGTCGTGATGAACCATGCCCAGGACCACGTATTTGGGCATGGCTCCCAGAAAGAGATTCTCTTGGTTGCAGATCCTGGAATTTTCAGGGATGGAGTAGGTTTTCACAGAAACGCGCGAAAGAGGATAGAGGGCGTTTCCTTTCATCAGGGCCGCGGCGTGCCCCAGCCTGACGGCCGGCGAGACAGTGACCTTTTTAACAAACAGAGAGGCCGAAGTTATTTTCAGAGCAAACTGCGAATCCCGAGTTCCCATCAGACTGAAGGCGTCGCTGTTGCGTATCAATTTAATTCTCAAATCCACAGAGTTCAGCAGGAGCCTCTCGCAGAAGAAAATATCTGCGTGGAGGGGACCCAGCAGGTCCACTTCTCGCGACTCGGCCGTGAAAACGGCTCTCTGTTTTATCCCTCTGTTCGGCCCGTTGCTTATAACTATAGAATCCATGTCTCCAGCAGTGTCTTTGTAAAACAGACCGGCGCTGAATTGACTCTTTAGAGTGTCTTCTGAAAAGTTGAGCAGCGTCTCGATCATGGCCCTGTAAGGATGGGTGGCGCTGGACTGCGAAATCAATCGATCCCCCAGAATAACGTCGCACTGACTGAAAATTGTGTTGAGAGGATAATTGATGAGGGCTACCCCCGCGTCAGGTGGGATGTTGCTCCCGTCCCTTTCCGTAATTTTCACTCTCAGATGGAGCATGGTGTCGTTCAGATCGAGATACTTTTCCCCGTCTCCGGGGATGAAAAATTCGATGGGTGAGTTGTCGTTCAAAGCAGAGAGGGGCTGACATTCTTGATATTTTTTATCCTCTATGGATAGCTGGGTCATGGGAGCCGAAAATAGATCCAGTTCGGCAAGGGTGCATTCGGCAGATTTCTTGTGTAAGAGAGACATTTTTTATTTATTTATTTTCTTCTAAAATATGTCAGAGCTCCTCTGGGGCTTCCTTCTCTTCCCGCTGCCAGCCTTAACTGATTTACTTTTTACTCCGACGCTTTTATTTTTAATCCGCTCGCCCGGAGGGCGTTTCCTCTTCCTGCGGGAGAGCACCATCATACCCCCCGCCCCCTCCTGGCGAGGCTCTGTCAGCTTACCCATCACTCTTTTCACAGCGTCTGTAGCGATATTGGTTGCGGCCGTTTTCAGGTGAGGTTTAGCTACGGCGAACCCGGATTTGAAGAGAGGAGACACGAAACGAAACAGTCTGGAGAAGATGGATCCTATCCCTCTGCCGTACATCACGGGCGCTCCGTAAAAACCCGGAAGGGAACCTCCCACCTGCCCCTCATAATACCTCACAAAACGGTGAGGGTCCTGCGGGAGACGCGCAGCCATTCTCAAGCCGGTTTAAAGTGCAGCTTGACTATCGTTTTCCCGTAAACAAAATCCACGAATCTGTCGCGGTCCGTTTTAATTTCTACGCGTATGGTTTTAATGTATTTTTTAGAAACGCGCAAGTAATGGACAGTATTATGTCTGATGCTGATCACGTCTCCGTAATCGCCTTTCACGTTAAGGACGCTGAGCAACGGTGAGTAACTGTCACCGACCGGCTGGTACTGAACGATGTCGGTGTAGAGAAACAGGTTATATACGCCCGCGTTCATATCGCACGGATACGGAGTAGAGCGCTTTGACAGAGTCCACCACTCGTTCGTTTTCAATCCCAGCATGTAAGCCAGAGGAGGGAAGACCTTTATTTTATGGCTCCCGACTCCTTTGATATCCAGACGCTTGGTGACGTTGTTGAATGAAGCCTCGAAGGACGGGTCGTACTTTTGGATCGCCGGCACCAGATGATCCAATAGATCTTTAACGCGTCCGTAATGACCTCCCCTGCCGAATTTTAAAATCACCAGGGGCTGATCTTCCTCCGTCGTCCGCATCAGCTCCAAGTAGGAGGCGTCCGGCGATAGATTGTACCATGTGCGCGGGTAAATGAATTCGCATAAGCCCACGCTCCATTCTCCGGTCAGCTCGAGGGGTTTGGCCAGATCCACCGTGTAGCAGCCGCTGGTGTTATCTTTAAATAAGCCCTTGCTGGCGTTGGAAGGCAGGGTCACGTAAAACCCTTCGGACTGCATGATGAATTTTAAAAAATGAGCCGAATGATGCGAGGGGTCTCTTTTTTTATACGCCTACCACTTCCGAGGCTTTCACCCAGCTGTTGAATTTATCCGGCCAGTTTTTCCACTTGACAAAAACCTGTTTTTCCCCTCTGACTGTGCGCCGCTTTAAAATCTTCTCCACATGAAACGCTTTGTCCTCGGTCAGTTTCACTTTCTGCAGCTCGGGCTCATAAAACGACCCATCAATGGGGTCCCCGTCATAATCTTGTAATTTATACACGGGTGGCGAACGGTGAAGGACCCTGATCACAGTAAAGATTTCGTCCGTGAAACTCTGTTCGTATTTTTTATCAAATACTCCTCTCAATTTGGATATCCTCACCAGATCCGCCTTCTTAAATTTCAACTTTATTTTAGGACGGGCGGGTGTGTTTCCATACAAGTTGCGAAACACCTGATCCGCGTTCTCGGGGCGCACCTCGGCAGGTGCCATTTTAATGCTGCTGTGATAACTGCGGTTATATCCTTCTAACAGGTCTGGCAACACCTCCAGATAGCGTCTGGTATTGCGCGCGGTGAAATATCTCCACATCCTCGTTTTCAGAGTGCGGTTAAATCTCTCCACCACCGAGGCCTTTAGATCGCTGGCGGTAGCAAAATGGGAGATACTGTGATTTTTCATCAGAGCTTGAAAACTCTTGTTGAAAAACTCTTTTCCCGCATCGGTCTGTAAATTTTCCGGTATTTCACTCTCTCTCAACACAGATTCGAAAGCTTCAGTCACTTCAGAACCCGTCTTCTTTTTCAGGGGGCGGGCGTAAGCCTTTTTTGAAAATACGTCTATGACGGTTAATAAATAATTGAATCCATCGTTGTATTCAGACAGCTGTCTCATGTCGCACAGGTCGGCCTGAAGCTGCTTCAGGGGTTTGGTCACAAACACTCTATTTCTCTTAAATCTTACTCGCGCCGGCTTGTGCAGAGTATAGGCGTCCTGCTCGGATAAAAAATTCTGCACCTTGCGGATATCAACTTTTTTACCGGTTTCATCTTCTAAAGCGCGTCGGAGTCTATTTACTCCTCCGAAACTACCTGGGTGATGCGGGTCATAATACACTTTTTTCATCTCACTTTTCTCGGCCATCTCGTCTTCTGATAAAAAGCTCGTCTGCGTTATAACGTCGCAGGAGTCGGCTTTTATTATTTTATTCAAAAAACCAGAGGGCTTAATGTGCAGAAAACAGGAATACGTTATTCAAAAACCAGAGATGAATGCTTTTTAAATATTTTTTATTCAAAACCAGAGGGTTTAACATGCAAAAAAAAAAAACAGGAATACATTTTTATTCAAAAACCCTGAGATAAAACACGTTTAAAGAATACAAGTAAGTTACAAAAAAAACAGGAATACACTTTTATTCAAAACCCTGAGATAAAACACAGTTATAGAATACAAGTAAGTTACAAAAAAACAGGAATACACTTTTATTCAAAACCCTGAGATAAAACGCAGTTATAGAATACAACAACTTTTTTTTTTTTTTTTTTTTTTTTAAAAACATGAGGTAAACATGTTAAAAAGGTTACAAACAGGATACTTTTTTTTAAAGCATACACGATTAAAAAAACGAGGTAGTTTTTCGTTTTTTAAAAAGAAACAGAATACATGATTAAAATAAAGCAGAATTAAAAAACGAGTTAGGTTTTTTTTTTAAAAGAAACAGAATACACTTTTATTCAAAACCCTGAGATAAAACACAGTTATAGAGTCAAACGGTTACAAAAACTGTTTTTTTTTTCTTTTTTTTTAAAAACATGAGGTAAACATGTTAAAAAGGTTACAAACAAACAGGATACTTTTTTTTAAAGCATACACGATTAAAAAATGAGGTAGGATTTTAAAAAAACAGAATACACGATTAAAAATGAGGTAGGATTTTGGTTTTTTTTTAAAAAAGAAACAGAATACATGGTTTAAAAAACAAGGTTAAATATAGGAAGCATGCAGGAAAAGAATCAGCAACCTTTGTAAAACTCCGTAACCAAACGGAGTTCCCCGATTTTAACCACATCTTGCCCCACCAAATTGTCATAAGCGTCTGTGATGGCGTCAAAGACTTTCCTCACCGATTTCAGCTCATGAAGCAAGGTCTCCGCAACCATCCCGACTTTAACATCCTCAGTTTTGATGTTGCGAGCAATCAACAGCCGTTGAATGGATGGGACAAAGCGAGGAGTGAGCAGTTTCTTTCTGATGTTATAATAATTGTCGGAATAAAAATCATCCTCCAGAATTTGCAGGCACTCGTGTTGTCTCTGGCTGGGGTGGTCTATCTTACATCCATTACATTCGTCGGTGCGGTGCTTGTTTATCACCAAGTTGACCAGATGATAGACAGCAGTTTTCACAGTGTCGATGAATAAAGAAGACGCCCAGCCGTCCATCTCGTCGGTATGCTGCTGCCGCCTCAGGCGCTTCAGAGGCCAGTAACCGGGAGTGTCGGGTACCACCTCGCCCTCGTCAGAAAAACAATCGGTGGAGCAGGTCTCCTCATCGCGAAGCAGGGGTGCAGAGTCCATCTCTCTCTCTCTGAGCTAAAAAAGGCTTTTTGATCGGACTTTTAAAACAGAAGGAAGGGGGGCGTGGTCCGGGAGGGGCGGGGATTTTCAGAAGCTGAGACTTTTCCTTACTCCTACGGCATCCCTCCAGCAGCGGCAAGTTTGAAAAAGAATTGTAATATCCTTCCTCACTTGCAGCATTCTTACGACCCACTCTTTGGCTGGTATAACCATCATGCTGCGAAATAATCCGCAGTCGGGGTTGAATTTTTCCATGACAAAAATGTCAGGGGCATCAGACTCGTCAGTCGAACGCAGACTAGCTCTCATTCTCCATCTCCCTGTGGCCGTGGTTCCTGAAGACCAGACGGTTGACAAGATTGTTTTAGTCTTGATCAGCTGCTCATCGTTGAAGCGTATGCCTCCGTTCCGCGGCGGGGGAGGGGGAATAGCTTCTATTTCTTCTTCCGTAGCTTTTTCTGGAGACGGGGGAATGTTTTCTTTATTCTCAGCGGCTGCTTTCTCCTCTTTTATTTCTGAAGCTGGGGGAATGTTTTCTTTTTTCTCAGGAGCTGCTTTCTCCTCTTTTATTTCTGGAGCTGGGGGCTCATCATCATCATCATCTTCTTCTGGAAGTTTTTCAGCCAGGGGCTCATCATCATCTTCTTCTTCTTCTTCTTCTTCTGTAACTGTGTCGAGAGGATGATCATCATCATCATCATCATCATCAGCTGATTCATCAGAGGAGGAAACATCCTCTACAGAGAGGGTCTTTTCTTTATCCTCATCATTCTCAGCAGCAGTATCCTCTTTTTCATCAGACGAGTCAGAAGGAGGATCTTTTTCATCATCAGCAGCATCATGCTCTTCTTCATCATCAGCAGCATCATGCTCTTCTTCATCACCGAAGACGGAAGGAGGAGGAGGGGGAGGAGAATCTACCTCTCTCCGGGGTCTTTTAGCGGCAACATCTTCCTCTTCAGGAATGGGGAAATCCTCATTTGCCTCTCCGATAGCCATCGCAACCAGCAGCTTCAGCACGGCCCAGTCATTGGGAGTCAGCTTCACAATGCTGCTCGATTCCGTCAAGCTTTCTCCTTCGTTCAACTGATAAAACCAGAGCTCCCCCGATTCATATTTGAATATGTAGCCCCACTTTCCACAACCCTCAGCAGGCAGAGTCCATTCTCCTCGCAAGTTTCTCGGTGCTGGAATTTGGCTGCGGAACATGAAGACGTTCTTACTTCTTCCTTCTTTCCGCGGAGTGTCGGTTGCTTCGGGTCTGGTACTGTAGACAGACACCGGCGTATCGCTGATAATCGACGAGGCCCACTCGCTGCTGCTGCCGCCCATGCTCGAGGGTTCTGCGGGAGAGCAGATTTCTTCACCGTCCAAGTAAACAGGACCGCTGGAGGGCTGCAGAAGGAAAGAATCCATCTTGTGTGTGTGAGAGACTTTGAAATTGTGACGGGACTCCTCTCTCTGGTTTTTATTCTCCTCCCTCGCTGCAGTCCCTCCCACTAAAAACTTTTTTTTTTCACATCAACAGATGGCGCTCTTCCGGGGGTTCACCCCTCCTTTCTCGGGCTGCAATTCGTTACGGT
The DNA here is from genome assembly GCF_041146795.1 of Maylandia zebra. Taxonomy (NCBI): domain Eukaryota; kingdom Metazoa; phylum Chordata; class Actinopteri; order Cichliformes; family Cichlidae; genus Maylandia; species Maylandia zebra. Next base: position 1,922,585 of record NW_027490031.1, on the reverse strand, counting down.
TAGCAACAGATGGCGCGCTTCCGGGGGTTCACCCCTCCTTTCTCGGGGTGCAATTCGTTACGGTTAGCAACAGATGGCGCGCTTCCGGGGTCCGCCCCCCTTTCTCAGGATACGATTCGTCACGCGGGGGGTTTCCCACCCCCCTTTCTCCGGATACGATTCGTCACGCGGGGGTTTCCCACGGAGGGGAGGGGCGGGGGGTCAAAAGGTCGTGATTAGGGCCATCAATCACTTCGGATCAAATTTTGTCATAAGCTGTATGGGATTATCTCTCTTATATACATATAATAATGTACAACACATTATGGGGTATGTTACTTCTCTGAGGTCTTGCCTCCATGCACTTATGCAATTAACCGCTAGACGGGTATATTTATAAATAATATTACATTAGGGAAATTTTCCCAGACATATTTTTGACCTGGGGGTAGAATTGATTGTGAAATGGAAACGGAAAATGCTTATGAACTTGCAAATTAAAAACATGATGCATTTAAAGTAGCCCTTTTTCATTTTTATTTAAGAAGAGAATTTGTTCCACTGTGCGATGGCCGAACCTGTTCCTTTTCGTGGAGATAATTTCTCCTGCCTTAAGGAAAATCCCTTTACATGGAACAGAAGAGGCTGGAGTGCAGAGAAACTGGTAGAGATGCAGTTATACAGTCTACCTGGGCCCCACAAACTATCAGCTAAAGAGAATAAAGAAATTCAATTGCTGCACATTTGGCAGACTAACATTTTCAGATTAATTAAACAATAAAATATATATTTTTACAACATTACATGTAAAGAATCAAGTGGAAGTTTTTCTAAAGTTATTTAATGATATTTATATTATGGAAGCAGATTTTTGACATTTTACCTTTTTCCCGTTTTCAGATAAAATAAACACGCACAAAACAAAAGCAAACGGCCAGAACACAAAGCTGGAAAACCCACCGGATTGACAAAAATCAACTCAAAATACTCCCACACAACAGAACCTCCTCTATTCCTCGCTGGCTCCAAATCTCTCAGTGGAATGATCAGTGGTTCGCTATCTGTCACCATCAAAACACTCCACAAATCCCGCGAATGATTCGCTTCCTTATAAACCATTGAATCAGATACCGAAGCAGTTAGGCTCTAAATGAAGCTTCGGACGTCACTGATCATGTGACTCTGGCCAAACGAATCAAGCTTCGACACAGTGCTTCTGAAGCAGTGTGTTGATTTTTTTGACACACGCACCGGAGCTTCAGCTTCAAGCGGACCATCACTACTATTTACTTATCACCTTCCTTGCTGCTTAAGTTATGCTACATCACACAGCCTTATAAGCTGAAAATATTGGCTCAATAATTTTTAAACCTGGTTGCTTTCTCACAGTGTTGTGTTCATATGTTACACAAATATTGCATTCCTTGTATTTTATGTTTACATGCTGTAATGTTGGCAGTGAACCTCTGAAAGTCTGTCCTGATGTCAATTATGGTGAAGTGGTGTGTTGACAGTGTAACGGCAGCATTGGTGTGGTGTGAGAGTCCAGCGTCAGCCTTTATGTTGGACACTAATCTTGTATACAGAAACACTAATAAAGAATCAATCATGAATAATTGTTGTTCAGACATTAGCTCCTGATGGAGAAACTCCTTCTTTATCACAGCTCTGATGGGGCTACAGCTCACTTTCACACTAATCAAGCTCTTTGTTTCAATTCTGTGATTCTTATTTGCAAACCTCTGCCTGCTAAACCCCCTGCTTCTTTTTCTGTTACACCAGCTCGACTGTGCAACAAGCGTTTTCATAGATTTCTTTTAACAGCTGATTTTGGGCTAAGTCCAGCTGTTAAAATGCGGTGGCTGTCCCCTTACATTTACTCTGTTTGTGTCAGAACAATAAATGGACCGTAAGTGGCGCTCCATAAGGGAGCACACTTATTCCTCCTACAGTTTATTAAAGCTTGACAAATGAAACATGAGCCACACACTGAGACAAGTCTGAGGGCGGAGCTTGTGCAGCATAATCAGAGCTGTCCCCATGGAGACAAAATCCATCCTACAGTTTGGGAAGTTAGGGGATCATCTTTCCTGTGGCTTCTGGCTTTCCTATATAATGCACCATTACATTGCTAACATGCTTGTCTTTAACTACTGCAGCTTCTACTATTGTGTTTCTGTAAAAAACTGTTCAATGTTTTGTTTTTCAGCTAAGTTTAACAGATGCATGAAGCTGTTGGAATCATTCACAAGCCTGAGTTTTGAAGCATTTTCAAATATGCTGATGTCCTCAATGACATGTCACAAACTTGATTTGTGTCTGTAATACTTGGTGTTAAATGATTTAACTTAATGCTTCAGATATTAATCAGATACCTTCTTTTCAGTTTAAGGCTTTCGTTTCTTTGTTAAGACAACAAAATTGGTTGTAACTCAATGCATATCATCATTGATTTACAACTTACTTTTTTGTCAGTAAATGTGTGTTTGTAATTAAAATGTAATGATCATCTTACTGTTTCCCACTTGTGAATATTTTTCTATACTGATTGAAATAATCCCATAAGGAGAGATGGTGTGGAAAAACGAAACCTGATTTATTGGGATACAGATATTCATGAAGCTATTTGACGGTTAGACTCCCACAGAGTCTGGATGCTGATGGTGCTGTAGTTGAAGATAGAGGCATGCTTCAAAGAAGGCAGCTGAGAAAATGATTGGACCGTGGAAGTGATTTGAAGTATTGTTGAGTATGACAGTGCAGGGAAATGGAAGTGATGGCAAGAATAAAGAGCAAGGAAGCAGCAGGAAAAAAATGGTGTCCAGCTTGTGTCACTGAATAATGCGAGTTTGATTGATGACCCTAGCCTTGACCTTTTGACCCTACCGGAAGTACTCCGGAAGTGACTAATCGAATCCAGATGTGTGTAATATGATCCATAAGCGTGATGAATTGTATCCAGTGAGGGGAGGAGGGTACTCTGGAAGTCTCTAATCGATTCCATATGTGTGACTAATCACATCCGGTGGGAGAAAAAGGAGGTGTGGTTCCTGGGGGGGATGCTTCAGGGATAATTCTGATCAGAGAGGGGGGGGTATGGTTACTGGGGAGGGAGAAAAAGTTCAGGGGGGTAACGCAGCAGATAACCATTTTCTCGGTAAAAAGCTATTTCTTTTTTCAATAGCGGCTTTATTTTGCTTTCTTACGTTAATCTTATTACAGGCGCAATAAAATAAAAACCTTTAAGATTATCTGACTAGTAACGGATTGCATTTATATATATATATATATATATATATATATATATATATATATATATATATATATAGATATATATATATATAGATATATATATATATATATATATAGTGCCGGGGGGAGGCAAGCTACACCATTGCTTGTATGTGTAAAAATAACCCAGAGTTTAAAAAAAAAAAAAAAAGCACCGCGCCCATATTCAAAACTCGGTCCTATTTAGAAATTGGCCCCAAACAATTTTACACGCTCGGATGAGGTATTGTGTGGGAAAGACTTTTCTGTTTTTAGAGTCACTTTTCCAACGGGTTTTCTCATTAGTTGGAAACTCTCGACAGACAGAAATCCTAAAAGAAAACGGTCTTGTTTTACAAACATCAAGGAGGAGTCAACTACCCCTCTAATCGAAATTAGTATTTCTCAATACTTGTAACCTAGCAAATAATTTCATACAGGTCTCAAGTCCTTGTATGTTTAAAAAACACAAAAACAAAACAAAAAAAACCCTTACTTAAAAAAAGCACCGCGCACATATTCAGAACTCAATCCTAAATAATTTTATTGAATCACCCCGATCAGGTATTTCTGGTTTTGTGCAGCCACTCCTTCTCAGACCAAAGTAAAGAGTTTTTCTTCATTTTTGAGCTACTTTTACAACAGGTTTTCTCATTAGCAGAAACGCTCAATAGACAGAAAAACAGAAACCCTAAAAGAAAACGGCCATGTTTTACGCACATCAAGGAGTCAGATGACCGTCGGTTCATCCCGGTCAATTACCTCCGAGAGCTCGGGATGCTTCCTCCATCGGGTACCATAAGCGTATAAGAAAAAAAACCAAAAAACCTCCTGACCACTCTGGGTCAGGAGGGGCGATATAGCATGGAACGGTCAGATGACTACGCCGGATGGAAGCATAACCGGAAGCGTCCCAGGGACTTTCTATTTGACCTTCATCCTGCTCCATGATCAACCGTAAAATGTTTCCTCAATATTGCTGTAATGTAACAACAAAGTTAGTTTTTTAAGATCAGACAGGGGTACAGTCCCAAAACATTCCTTACACATTCCCGCAGTCACCAAATTAGCATGTGTGGCACCCTCGGAAACTAGTTAAAAGAAAAACACGATACTGTTTAGTTATGGTGAACACTTACCTCAACTTTGATGCTTTTTTTCTCAGCTATTTAATCTGAAAAAAGTAAACGTGCTACAAGGACAGCTTCGACACAATGCACATTGCAGAGTACATGAATGGGAAGTAGGAATTCCTCCTCTCTATACTTACACTCCTCCCTAACAAAGGCCAAGTCATCATCTCCAAATTGTGTGACCTACTATTTGAGTTTCATTGGAGTGTATCCAAGTGCACGAGATGTAAAACAATGTATTAGTTTGTTTAAGCCATTCACCGAGTCCACGTCAAGATGCCATTCATTTAAGAGACTAATATTTTTTTGAATTTAAATTGTGCTTACTTCAACGCAGTAACATTAAAAATAAAACATATTAGAACTAATTTTTGCTGGACACAAGAACAACTCGAGCATCTTTTTCGGGAGCTGAACTAGTGCTTACAAGTTTGCCGTGCCCCTGGGGACCAGTGCGAGGTTGTGCGGCAGATCCCGGCGTGGAGGGTCCAGACACTCCCACAGCGCAGACTTTGCTATCCGCACAGAGCGTTTCTGGTGTGGCTTATGCAGAAGAGACAATACAGCGTGTTTCTCTGCTCCCGGTAAGCATGTCTGTTGTAGCCTGCCCTTTATAAATATCTCTTTTATTTCATGTCTATTTAAGCGTAATTTATGACAGTATGTTTGCACTGAAGCACCGCAGCAATTTCCTAATGTTGTAAACCTGCTCAACATTTGGCAATAAAACCCTTTCTGATTCTGATTCTGATTCTTTGATTATTCAAACAGTGTTTAAAATGTGACTCGTTTGTTATCCAAAAACATTTTATCTGTGCTACTGATTTAAAATATACAGATATATATTTCAAGTCTTTAGCTCAAATAGACTCTTGAGCATATTCATATAGCAAAATCCACATAACCAGTGTGCACCCTAATGTACATCTTTGAACTGTATGTTAATCAGTACATGAAGCGTACCTCTGAAAAGAGTCCATCATTTGTGAATCTATTGATTTGTTTTTCTAGCTGCAGTTTTCACAAACTGCGGATGATGAAATCTTCTTTATTTTAGAAAATGTCTTTAAACTATCACTGCTCCTACACAGTAAAGAATGGAGTGTCAATATTTCAGAGTAAACCTATTTTAACCTAGATAGAGTATTTACAACTCTATGAGGAGTAAACCAGCTCTATCAGAGTTAAAAGTCAGTGTAAAGTTTGTTAGTCACGCAGTGAAGACTTAACTCCACACAGTGTTGATTATTACCAGTCCGCAGGCGTGTGCGGCCTCAGAGCTCTAATGCACATGGAATTTTCTCCAAAGAGCTGCCACAATCAGGTAAGTGAAGTTAACATTCCCATACTGGTAACATTGTTTAAAAGGTATTTTTAAACTAAATAGCTCTTTATAGTTTCACTGATGTCGAGTGAGGACATGTTAGCAGCATTTACCCATAGGTTTAATGACATTCCAGTAGCTACATGCTAGCAGTTGCTAAAAGTTCAGATGTTCGTTATCTTCTCACTGCGTTAATATGAACCTAAAACATTTTAACTATGTATTTCTTCTAAATGCTGTCTAAATAATATCATTGTCACATGTCAAATCGCACAGTTTGAACAACTAAATTACCGTTTATCAGTAAGCTAATAATTGCTAATTAGCTTACGTAAGCGAACATACTTTCAGAAAAAGTGGGTAACATTACTATAAAGTTAACTTTACTGGTTTATATTATTTTAAGCAAATGCCAAAGGCATACACTACTTTAGAGTTTTGGTCATTATTTAGTAAGAAATATGTATTTTGTGTAAATTAACTGATAGCAATGTTAATGACATGTTAAGTAATATTAAGTAATGTTTCTATTTTATAGAAAAGTTTAAGAGTAGGCAAAAACCAAATCTCTGAGAGATGCAACCAGAAGACGGATGAGAAACATACTTGAGGCTGAGATGACAGAATAACGTGGGTAAGAATCAAAAATGTAAGATATAAAGAAACATTTTTAACATTGTATTATTTTTAATTGTGATGTTTAATGCCAATTATTGAATTTATACATTAGGACATCTCCCCCTAAAAGCGTAAGAGTGATGTATGCGCAGGGCATTGTTGCACTGTCTCCATATCTGGAAGACCCATATTCACAACATGGATATGTAAGTAAAGGGAACTTTTCAACATTAAATACATAATTGCCCTCAGAAATGTTGATAACATAGTCCTTCTTCGTTTATTTAATTACATAGAAACATTACTACGATCCAGAGAGCAGTTCAGGATACATTGCATGGCGGTTGAAGACCATTCAAAGAAAAGCTGTGGAGGAAAGAAGCGTCTGAGTTTGCAAATCTCCCAAAAGTAAGTTCACTTATCACTTAAATGATACTGATGTAATTTGTAGGCAGGATTCAATCAAACACCTCTCTATGTTCTGTATTTTTGAATTACAGATAGAACAAGATTTCCGACTCCTTTTTTGTGAGGTCACTGGGAGCAAATTCTTGGAGAGGTGGCCCACCAATCTCAAAGCAAAGGTTGTAAAGGAAAGTCATGGACTTGTCCCCACCTCAGAGCTCTTGGAGTTAATGTGCAATGCTGAGTCAGGTACTGAAGTTGAGAATGGTATGATTGTGACTGTTTTTATTTGCCATTGTTGGTTATATAGGTAATTCTGTCAATGTATTTTTGGAATAATTCTTTGTTTATTCGTCTGTAGGCTGGGACAGTGACTTGTCTACTATCTTGCTGCTGCTACATCTGCTACCACCATCTGCACAAGGGCGAAAGGGACCAGGAAAGATGTCTGCATCTCAAGCTGTCAATAACCTCATCAAATTCCCAAAGGTATGTTGTTTAAAATATACTTTCCATCACCTCTATTTTCATGGACAGTGAGCTAATCTACTGTCAGAGGATAGTCACTTAATACTGTTGTTTAATGTGTTGTTGTAGGCTGGAACCAGTGTACAGCAGCATCTAGACTGTGGCTAAGGGGGTTGGGAAGCGCATCTGTAAATGGAAGGTCGCCGGTTCGATCCCCGGCCTCATTATTATTATTATTATTATTATTATTATTAACATCACTCGAAGCAGTCAGCCCTACCTTCTCACTCAGGGATCCACAAGAAGCAGCATTCACACCTTCATTGTGATTGAGAAGCTTGCACTTCCATGTAAAGCGACAGGTTCAGTAGGAGCCTCAATTCCGATTCACAAGGTCCCGAATCGATTCGATCCACGATTCGATTTAATTCGATTCGATTTAATTCCATTTAATTCGATTCGATTCTATTTAAATCTGGGAAATTTTGACAGTCAGAAATATAATTCAGATCAGTACATTTACATATTTTTGTATCAATAAAAAGGAAGCTGACACACGCAAGACTTTATCACAGGTGTGAGCATCACAGCAGATGCCTTTGTGTCAAAGTAGCTGAGGATAAAACACAGAAAAACATGAAGGTGATTTTCCTGGCCTGGGATTTTATAAAAATATTCTGCAGTAGATCAAAAACGAAAGAAAACCATTAATCAACATATGAACATTACCTCTGACGTTACAGCGGTTTTATTAGAGACACGGCTAAGCATTTTGCATTTTGAATAATTTTAAAAAGTTTAAATTTGTTCAGTATTGAACAGCAGAAATGAGGTTTTCTTTTTGGAAGAATGTAAAAGGGAAAAAAACAGCGGCCGACAGCGCTGTAAACAACTTGTGCGTAACAAGCAAGCGAATAATGAAGAAAGGGAAACTGTTCTTGAAAAGAGAGAGAGAGAGGGAGAGAGAGAGAGGGAGGGAGAGAGAGAGAGGGGGAGAGAGGGAGAGAGAGAGGGAGAGAGGGAGAGAGAGAGAGAGGGAGAGAGGGGGAGAGAGAGAGAGAGAGAGAGAGGGAGAGAGAGAGGGAGAGAGAGAGAGAGAGAGAGAGAGAGAGACAGAGAGAGAGAGCTGTGCATCGCGATGGAAGCAAAACAGTAAAAGTCAGAGTGAATCCATGACGATGTTTATGTGAAGCGTTTGGATCTTCTTTTGCTGCTGGTTCGGTCAATATTGTTGGAGAGACATCAAACTAACAGCTTTAGAATCAGCGCATAAAGGGCGTGAACACAAAGCGCGGACCCGCCGACAGATCAGAATCAGCGAGCTGTCGGCTTTCAGCCCCGACCGTGAGAAAGGCGACATCTAACTGATTCTGATCCGCGGGTCGCACTGTGTGTTTAAGTCTATGTGCAGAATCCGTGTTCCTGCTCCATTTACTGTCTTAACTGTTTGGTGGTTCTTGAAATTTTGTGAGATGTCACCAGAGATTCTGGCATTTCGGGCAAAATAAATTTATATTAAAAAATCGATTCAGGATTTTAATGAATCGATTTTACGTTATCCAAGCCAGAATCGATTTTAATCGATGAATCGATTATAAAAACCCAGCCCTAGTATGAACCATAAAGTCAGTTTGGACTGAGGAGCAGTTGGTAAACACAGAAGTACATTGAGTGTTGACAAAATTACTTTTTTATCCAAAGCATGCACAAGAATCCAAATCTCTGTATCACAATGATTTCATTAAAGCCTTATTATTTTATGGGGGCAATATTGCAAATTACCGTAGATCATTAATAGGGAACAAAAAAAGGAGGATCACATCAGCAATGTTGCTGGGAGACAGAAGTCTTGACACGTGCTTATAACTTAAACTTAAAACACAAAACTCAGTTACAGCTGGTATGATTTATGGTATAAACCAGACTTTCACAGTCTGCGTCTTTACAGGGGTTTTTTTCTGCTTTTGTTCACTCCTAGTGTGATCAACAAACAACAACCCACAGACATCCACAAACACAGAGCCCACTAACTATTAGCCGCTTTCCCCCCCTAAACAGTCAGTTGACTGAGAGAAATGCAATCCATCATCGTGAAAGCTCCATAGTCAAACTTATATTTCCTTAACTTACATCCTGTTCTGTTTAAATCCGGCATCCCTGTATGGTTTGATAGAAAATTGGTTAAACCATTGCTCAACTTATGTTTGAATGACGGCAGATAATTCTATCTAGCCCGCCTACTATCCTTGGAAACGTAAAATCACTGGCTAGAATCTAAAGTGTATGACATCTTAGGGAAAAAAAGCACCGAAATAAAGCACAGAAATGTGCGCTGCTTTTCAGTCTGGTTACTACCGTTTATGTCAGAACCGGTGCCATAATGGCAGCAGATACCGGTACCCATCCCTAATTTTGAGGCGATGTTATACCTGCTGCTTGGGGCTGTGACTGACTCATCAGTCTGTTTCTGTGGAGCCATTTCCATTTCCTTCAGTGGTCACTGTCAGTAACTATAACTGTCCACATACAATAATACTGACATTAGGACACATTCACTGCAGCGTTTCAGCACTAATATTCATCAGTGTGATAATGACACTCTATATGTGAACACAGATATTATTAAACTGATAAAAACACTGTCAACAGAGATATACTGACTGATGAGAGCTTACTGGCCTCAGGTGGCCACAGTGAGGAACTGCATCATATTAAACCAGTGACAGGTGTCGTCCTTAATGAAGAGCATTTCCAACCAATACATATACATTCCAACAAGGAGCAATAAGAATCATTAATAACACTGGCTTCAATCAATCTGAGATAGCAAAAACCAAAAACAGGAGGGTTTGGAGAGGTGTGCTAACATGTGGCTGTCATACTCTATGCCCTACTGGCAGCGCTAAATAAATGCCGATTAGTGCATCCAATAGCAAAGCAACTATCTGGCATTTTGGTTCAGTTCAACTGAAAGACATTCAAAGGATGGCTAAAGACATTACACATACACAAACACATGGAAACACTGGAAACCTGTTTTTGGTGCAACAGCGGTCCCAGCTGCTCGCCTTTATCTAGACTGGGTTGGCTGCTTATCTCAGTATAATCAATGTTTAAAGTTCTCAGTGTTTCTGTATTGCTTTGTATAGGATCTCCCAGCATCATCACTGTGCTGTCCAATCATTGTGTGCGAGGTTACCCTTATAGTGCGATGTGTGTTTGCACAAAGAGAAGCATGTGTGTCAAATATAAATAAGCACAGAACAGAAAAAGCTGCTAGTTTCTTCTATTTAGAGTCAAGTTAGTGTTTTGTGTCTTTGTTTGAGGCCTAATGTCAAGCAGAGGTGTGTGTAACTGCACTGGTCTGTTATATGTGTGAAGTGTGTGCTTCTCTTCAGCATCATCTTTGTCACTGCTGATTCCTTTGTGTCATCATGTGTTGAGAAGAGAGAACAGTTATAACTGAGGAGCAAAAGGAAGCCCTGAAATCTGCATCCAACAAGGAAGTGTTGGCTCACCAGTGATCCCAGCAGAGCCACTGGTTTTCCTCCAGTTGTTACAGATTCAATGATGTTGTTCCTACAGAAACACGTTAGCATCTTTATTGTAGTAAAGTCTTGTAATGTGAAGATAGAAACAAGGCAGCAAACAGCTCCATGATCTGATCTTAATGATGTTGTTTTTATTCCTGTCTGTCAGAACTGGATTGGAAACTATCAAAGGTCTAAAAACAGCCTCGACCCTCCCACAGAGCAAACTTTACACACGTCATCTTTCAGCTACAATCTTTGTTGCAGGGATCTTCTGCCAAACAAGGCTGAGAGAAGATTTCTTACAGCTGTCATGTTGATGCTGTTTCAGTCTTTGGGCAAACACACTCATATATTAGGGCTGATATCAGGGCTGCACAAGTTCTTTGTGTTTGTGATCATGAATAACAGAAGTGTGCCTGTTGAAGATCATGTTTGCTGCATTATTATATGTCCTGTTATTGTTCTGTGTTATATTCAGCTTTCAGCATCCTTTCCCAGCCCCCTGTTACACCATCCATACAAAGCCAGTCTGACTGTGAGCCAATGTGTTTGTTTGTGTTGGATCAATAGATTTGACAGACTTGGTTCATCCAGAGGGAAACAGTCCAAATTCAGATCTAATGAAATGATGGAGGCTGTTTCCTACCACGGTGCTGATGTGTGACTAACAAGGCTCATGGTCTCCAGCAGACAAGCGCCTGGAATGAGGTGAGCTGAGTGTTGCTGTGGTGGGTCTGTGCCCACGTCATGCATCAGGATTCATGTTGGCAATAGTTCATATCTCTGTTCTTCAGCCTTCATCACAAAGCTGTGAAGGAAAAACAAACATCTAACAGGATTTGATGGATGCAAAGTCCACTGAGCTCTTTGTCATTTACAAACTTGTCCAACCAACAAGAGCACAGATGAAAAACACAGTGACAGTCAAAGGATTTTGCCATATATGAGCATAGATTACTTTCATATAGATTTTCAATGCAGGCTTTTGGTGAGCCGCTGGGTTCTGTCTAATAATCATCTCAGCATTTTACAATAGAACAGCTCTTTATTAGCTCTTCATTTATTGTTATTGGACATGAAACAAGGAAGCTGTGTTTCTCATTGGATGTTAGTTTCATGTTCATCAGGATCATTTTCTAAAGAGCTGATATTGAGACCATTTACTGCACTGGCTGCACATCCTGTCTACATTTCTCTGTGTGTGCTGTGTTTGTCTTTTCATATTTCTCCATATTAATACAAACAGTGAACAGCAGCAGATCTACTCTTCATCTGTTTTAGGCCCAGTGAAAGATATGAAGCAGAAATGGTGTCATTAGGAGAAGAAGAGGAGAACAAGTCCGGCGAGGAGGCAGCAGCTCTTAAAGATGAAACACAGCAACTTAGCCCTGAGCTCAGAGAGCTGCACATGAAAAAGCTCCTCAAGCAGATCCTGTCAGAGGTTTGTCATCAACAGGAGGAGCTGTTAATATCATAGGATGAAGGATGCTGTCAGCTGGATGAAGAAGGTTATTTAATGGCAAATGTTCACATTGAAGTCAAATTGTTGTCGTGTTGAACTACGGAAGCATAGAGCTGCCACTCAGGCAAAAGAAAAATACAAGTGTATCACGTTATAACGTGAAAGGTTTATTGTTCTAACAAGATACTTTTCCTGTTTGTACAACATAATATCACGTTATTACAATATACATAATCATCACGTTCGTACAATATAGGATCACGTTCATACAATATAAATATTATATTGTACGAACATGATAATTATATTGTACAATTATATTGTATTAGTTTGAACCAATCCTGTGTCAGCTGCAGCCACATCATTGCAAACGCATACAAATGGGTGCGTTCCTGTTTAGACCTGCTCGCTGTCAATGGGCTTCATTCCATTTCAGACTGCCGGTGGTCGGCTGTGATCTAAACTCAACATGGCTCCTGTGTTAGAAGAGACGATGATTTTAAACTTTGCACATTTAATCGTTTCTTTCCAACACTATGGAGCTACCAGCCCAGTATATGTAGCCCACAGTAGATGGAGTTATCAAGCTGACTGACAGACATTTCTCATGGCTCATGTCCACAAATGTCTGGCTGCATATTTGTATCATCTATATTTTCCAGTCTTCATACAGCCTATATTTCATATGAACTCCAATCTGCCACCTGCCATCACGTTTTCAGGGTTCATTCAGTGTTGGAAATGTAGGACAAACAGCAGCACATGTTCGCTAAATGTTTGCAGTCATTTTAAATGAAGCTGATACTACATGAGACATTTTCCACATTTATTGTCTTTGAACAGAGAATAATAAAGCCATCAAACATATACAGACTTGTGCAAATACAAACTTCTGTGGTGCATTTGATGACCTGCAAAGGAGAACAAGTCGGGGTTTTCAGCCCTAACACAACCTCTTTGTTCTCAATACAACAAAACCTTAAAAGGCTGATATGCAAGTTTGCATGAATCACCAACACAGTTGTATTTTTTTCTAGTATAGTTATAAATAAGGTGATAAAATATCTGCTCACTGATTAGATCCAGTATCTATTAAAGATGAACTGCGCATGTTGTTAATCTGTGAAGAGGCAGAAAAGCATAGGTGTGGTGTCACAGTTTGAAAAGGTAAGAATAATGTCTTTTGATTCATCTACGTGGAAATATAGAACCAAAAACCAAACAAATAATACAACCAAATCACTCCCAGTTTATTTACAACATTTGAAACATACAGTGTAGCTCAGTCAAAACACCCCAAGGCCAAGTGAATGTGCCGAGAGGGAAAAGATCATGATTGATGATTTATTTAAACTCATAACTGGGTGCAGCAGCTGAGCTTTAACCTGTGAGCTGCAGCTTAAGACTCTTTTATAGCTCCGTGTTTAATGTTTAAACTGTTTATGGCTGCAGAGATGCCCACAGTCAGGCTGTATACTGTTGAAATGTTATATACAGTGTGGCAGCTGACCTTTGACCTTTAACCTGCGAGCTTCAGACTCATTGCTGGTGTGAGGTGTTTAATACTATTGAAGCTTGCAGACACACCCACATCATCTGATTTGTTCTCAGGGTTGTTCAGAGTGTTGGAGCAGAAACCTGCTGCAGGTTAATTATTGATCAAATTAATATCACAGAAGGTGCAGCAGCTGACCTTTGACCTGTGAGCTTCAGACTCTTTGCTGGTGTGAAGTGTTTAATGTGACACAGCCTGCAGACACAGAGGACTGATGACGGAGGAGAAGCAGAGGATTTTCTCTGTTTCTACACAGACCTGGTCCAGACAGCAGAGAGCTGCAGAGTGAAGACATTCATGGGAAGAAGCTGAGTAAGTGCAACGTCCTCTTTTATTCCTGGATCAAGAAGTGACGCCGGTGAATATTTGGTGTTTAAATAAGGTTTCTGTCTTTGACTCAGTCTGCTGACGTTTGTTTTAGAGAGAGAAAGAGATTTCAGATTAACTGAACAGATTCCTCCTGCTGCAGCACTAAAGGACAGTATAGGTGACCGCGCTGATGCCTGTTCATAATTTACCAAAGTTAATAAACTGTTGGCTAAATGTTCTTGTTGTCAGAGGTAAACAGAGGTGACAGGAGCAGGTTTGACACTTCGTTTAGAACCTAACTGCTTCGGTATCTGATTCCATGGTTTAAAAGGAAGCGAATCATTTGCGGGATTTGTGGAGTGTTTTGATGGTGACAGATAGTGAACCACTGATGTTTCTACTGAGAGATTTGGAGCCAGCGAAGAATAGAGGAGTTTCTGTTGTGTGGGAGTATTCTGAGTTGATTTTGGTCAATCGGGTGGGTTTTCCAGCTTTGTGTTCTTGTTGTTTGCTTTTGTTTTGTCCATCCATCCATCCATCCATCTTCATCCGCTTTATCCGGAGCCGGGTCGCGGGGGCAGCAGCCTAAGCAAAGAGGCCCAGACCTCCCTCTCCCCAGCCACCTCCTCCAGCTTATCCGGGGGAACACCAAGGCGTTCCCAGGCCAGCCGAGAGATATAATCTCTCCAGCATGTCCTGGGTCTGCCCCGGGGCCTCCTCCCGGTGGGACATGCCTGGAACACCTCACCCAGGAGGCGCCCAGGGGGCATCCTTGTCAGATGCCCGAACCACCTCAGCTGGCTCCTTTCGATGTGGAGGAGCAGCTGCTCTACTCTGAGCCCCTCCCGGATGGCCGAACTTCTCACCCTATCTCTAAGGGAGAGGCCAGCCACCCTTCGGAGGAAGCTCATTTGCTGTCGCTTGTATCCGCGATCTCGTTCTTTCGGT
Organism: Maylandia zebra; assembly: GCF_041146795.1. Classification (NCBI taxonomy): domain Eukaryota; kingdom Metazoa; phylum Chordata; class Actinopteri; order Cichliformes; family Cichlidae; genus Maylandia; species Maylandia zebra. The sequence continues at coordinate 1,907,581 of NW_027490031.1, read as the reverse complement.
CACTACCCACAGCTCGTGGCCATAGGTGAGGGTAGGGACGTAGATCGACCGGTAAATTGAGAGCTTCGCTTTTACACTCAGCTCCCTCTTCACCACGACGGACCGGTGCAGCGTCCGCATTACTGCAGCCACAGCCCCAATCCGTCTGTCGATCTCCGGCTCCCTTCTCCCATCACTCGCGAACAAGACCCCGAGATACTTGAATTCCTCCACTTGGTGCAGGAACTCATCCCCGACCCGGAGTGGGCACTCCACCCTTTTCCGGCTGAGAACCATGGCCTCAGATTTGGAGGTGCTGATCCTCATTCCCGCTGCTTCACACTCGGCTGCGAACCGCTCCAGTGCGAGCTGGAGGCCCTCACCCGATGAAGCCAACAGAACCACATCATCTGCAAAAATCAGAGATGAGATTCTGAGGCCACCAAAGCGAAAGCCCTCCGCTACTTGGCTGCACCTAGAAATCCTGTCCATAAAAATTATGAACAGAACCGGAGACAAAGGGCAGCCCTTGCGGGGCCCATCACCCACCGGGAACGAGTCCGACTTATTGCCGGCAATGCGAACCAAGCTCTTGCAACGGTTGTATAGGGATCGAATGGCCCGTAGCAATGGGCCAGACACCCCATACTCCCGCAACACCTCCCACAGGACACCCCTTTTGTTTTGTGCATGTTTATTTTATCTGAAAACCGGAAAAACTTAAAATGTCAAAAATCTGCTTTTCATAATATAAATATCATTAAATAACTTTAGAAAGACTTCTATTTGACTCTTTACATTTAATGTTATAAAAAGATATATTTTATGTTTTAAATAATCTTAAAATGTTAGTCTGCCAAATGTGCAGCAATTTAATTTCTTTATTCTCTTTAGCTGATAGTTTGTGGGGCCCAGTTAGAATGTATAACTGCATCTCTACCAGTTTCTCTGCACTCCAGCCTCTTCTGGGCCATGTGAGGGATGTTCCTTAAGGCAGGAGAAATTATCTCCACGAAAAGGAACAGGTTCGGCCATCGCACAGTGGAACAAATTCTCTTCTTAAATAAAAATGAAAAAGGGTTACCTTAAATGCATCATGTTTTTAATTTGCAAGTTCATAAGCATTTTCCGTTTCCATTTCACAATCAATTCTACCCCCAGGTCAAAAATATGTATAGGAAAATTACCCTAATGTAATATTATTTATAAAAATACCCGTCTAGCAATTAACTGCATAAGTACATGGAGGCGGGACCTCACAGCAGAAGCCTACTCCATAATGTGTTGTACATTATTATATGTATATATATGTAACGTGGTATTTTTCAATTATTGTATTTACCAACATCAAGAAGTCACAAGCAAAGAAAGACCACACCATGGTGCATGTTTAAACAAGGAGAGTTTACTGGTCAAAATTATTTATTAAAGAAATAAACAACATTTTTGTCACCCCAAAAAAATACACGTTCAAAGCAACACAACGGCGGCCCAATATCAGCAGAATTGCTTTATTTTATAATAAAGTTATTTGCTGTGCAGCAGTTGAAATACTGACAAGTATAGCTGGACTATTTCTTTTAACTATTTTAAACCAGAGGCTTCAGAGGCAGGTTCAGCAGCCTCTGCACTGCTGTGCCATCAGTCTGTTGGACAGTATTTGATAGATTTCATCAGGGAAAAATGAAGGAACATCAGCAACTGGTCAGAAACACTTATGCTTTATACATCATGCTTTTCTTATGCAACATCCTCACATGAATCATGAAACTTGGACAACATTTAAAGTATCGTAGCTCTGTTGCTACATTTACTTACTGTTGTTTTAATGGTAATAGTCAAAGTGTGATTGGTGATTTGTGAACAGCAGAAAGGAGGAAAGCACTAATGCTGGCACAAGGGGCCACATGCCAGTGTACTCCAAGTGCCAGCCTGGGTAAATCAGACTGAAGATGGACTCATGGGATACTTACTGAATATGATTTTGAAATATCATAGAATCACTACAGAACAATTACCAAACTCAACTTTGATATTTGTATGTATGTAGCAGCAGCAGCAATGACAGAGAAATCATTTCTTGAAGAAACTATGATGTTCATTTCTTCACATTTGACTTCAAATGTCACAAATCGAGTATTTCAAGTCCATTTTGGGGGTTTTGATGAGTTAAATCAATGAACTGGATCACTGATTAGAGATCATACAGTTAAATGCACATTAGAAATGGTCCAGCAGTACAACAGCTAACACATGGATGTGAGTGATTCCACTGTGAAAGTTTCACATGAATTGTGGGTAACATACAATAATGTTTGCGCTAACATAAGATCTAAACACAGACTGAACAGCTGACTGAGGACATTTATAATCTGACCTCACATAAACACATGTTCATCAATGAATTATTGTCAACGTTTATCATCTGCAGTCTCTCATGTAGAGTCCACTCTGCTCTTCCTTAGTCTGCAGCTCCGCCTCCTCAGCCCTGAACCCGTCTGATTGGCTGCTCTGCTCTCACTTCTCTCTGTATTTGCTCTCATTGGTTCCCCACACTCTGGACTCTGTTCAGCTTTTTATTGCAATGATAAAGCCGTTAAAAAAGGAGCTTCAAGATCTTCAGCGCAGAGGGATCATTACACCAGTAGAATGCAGCACAGACTGGATCAGTGGGATGGTTGTGGTCCAAAAGCAGAGTGGGGATTTAAGGGTGTGTATAGATCCAAAACCCTTAAACAAAGCCCATACTACGGAGCCACTTCCCATTGCCCACCATTGAGGACATTTTGCCAGATCTGTCAAAGGCTAAAGTGTTCTCTGTCTGCGACGTGAAGAGTGGATTCTGGCACGTGAAACTGGAGGAGGAGTCGAGCTACCTGACAACATTTTAGACTCCGTTTGGACGCTACAGATGGCTGAGGATGCCAATGGGGATAAGTCCAGCTCCGGAAGTGTTCCAGAGGAAGCTCACACAAGCTTTGGATGGTCTGGCAGGGATCTACATCATTGCAGATGGTGTGCTGATCACGGGTCAGGGGGACACAGATGCTGGAGCAGTACGTGACCATGACGAGAAGCTGAGACAGTTTTTGACTCGTTGCAGGCAGAAAAAACATTAAGTTAAACGCAGACAAATTTAAACTTAAATAGAAGCAGACTACGTACATTGGACATCAGCTGACATGCAACAGTCTGAAAGTAGACCCAGAGAAGGTTAGCTCTATAGAACAAATGCCCAGACCTACAGACGTGAAGGCAGTACAGAGACTGTTAGGTATGGTGAACTACTTAGCAAAGTTTTGCCCACATCTGTCTGACAACTGTGACATACTGAGACAGCTGGCACAGAAAGACAGTGAGTGGAACTGGACAACTCGACATGAAGACGCATTCCAGAGACTGAAAGAGACTATAGCAGAGGCTCCAGTCCTGAAATACTACTGCCCAGAGGAAGAGCTGACAGTACAATGTGACGCTTCTGACAAAGGGTTAGGTGCAGCACTCATGCAGAAGGGTAAGCCTGTGGCTTTTGTGAGTAGAGCACTTACACGTACAGAGCAAGGTTATGCCCAGATCGAAAAGGAGCTTTTGGCTGTAGTTTTCAGTATGGAGAAGTTTCATCAGTACACATATGGTCGTAAAGTGGTGGTACACAGTGATCACAAACTCTTAGAGACCATTGTAAGAAAACCGCTGTTGAGTGCACCCAAACGGTTGCAAAGGATGCTTATGCGCATTCAAAAATATGACATAGATGTGGTGTATGTGCCAGGCAAAGACATGTTATTAGCAGACACGTTGAGCAGGGCATATCTTCCAGAGTGCTCACCACAGGGCTCCATAGAGGAGGAGACCCATCTCACCTGACAGACTAAACAGCATAAGGACTGCTACACAAGAGGACAAAGCACTACAGATCCTCATAGATACAATTCACAGAGGTTGGCCGACAGACAAAAGAGCCACTGACGGTGACATCAGACCATACTTCTCATTCCAGGATGAACTGAGTAGTCAGGATGGACTTGTGTTTAGAGGTGAACGTCTTGTTGTCCCGACTACCATGAGACAGGAGATCATAACTAGACTACACTCGACACACCTAGGTGTAGAAGGTTGTCTAAGGAGAGCCAGAGAGTGTGTGTATTGGTTAGGCATGAACGAACAAATTAAGACTTATATGACTAAGTGTGACATCTGCAGGTCAGTTGACTACAGACAGCAGAAAGAGACCTTGGTCTCACCTGAGATCCCGACTAGACCATGGGCTAAGGTGGGCTCAGACCTGTTTATTCTTGACAACAAGGACTACCTTATCACAGTGGACTACTATTCAAACTTCTGGGAAATTGACTATCTCCCGGAAACTAAGTCCAGCACAGTGAATAGAAAGCTGAAGGCTCACTTTGCCAGACAGGGCATCCCGGACATTGTTGTTTCAGATAATGGACCACAGTATACGTCCGGTGAGTTTCTGAGATTTAGTCGACTGTGGGATTTCCAGCACAAAACGTCTTCACCAGGTTACCCCCAGAGTAACGGGAAGGCTGAATCAGCAGTGAAGACAGCAAAGAGGCTGCTGATTTTCAGCTTTTCAGACCTTTGTCTGGGTGCTAATCCAGCTGTGTGTGTTTGTGATGACAGTAAATAAATGTCAGACTTACAGCTCCTTTTTACTGCATTAAAGTGATGACTTCAGCGCTTTGACATGGATGGCAGTGAAAGCAGGAAATGACAAATGTAGCACAGCAGCAGCGTTTAACACGTATGAGCTGGAAACAGAAACTCTGGTATGAACATCAGTCATAGAACAGCTTACAGCGTCTTTTGCTCTGCTACAGTTTAGATGGATTTGCATTAAAGAGGCAAAGAGACTAAAATCGTTAGGGTTAGGAGGTCAAAAGTCAGAACTGCTGTGGGTCTGAGGGCAGCTTCACGCTGGAGAAGGATGGAGTCTGACCTGAGCCAGTGTTTGACATGAACGCATCAGCATTGCTATCAGTGAGCCCAACGACAGCCGTTAGCATCATTTCAGTGTTTCAGTCATTTAAAAACACTTCCTGTCTCTGTGGTGGTTACAGTGACATGATGCAGTTTGCATTTTCACCTCCAGAGGGCGACAAATCAGCACAGACAGAGAGCTCCATTCAAACTTTGCTGCCATCAGTAATAATGCTTCAAATATAATCATCAGTGTTTGAGCAGTTATGATATCAGGGACAATCTAGACATGTGTGACAATACTGAACATGTCACATGACCCTCCTTAAACTGCACTTTCATTCATGACTTCAACATGTTGAAATGAGCTTGAAGAAACGTCAGTTTACTGCTGAAATATTCAACCGCTGCAGGAAAAAGAACAACAAAGTGATGACAGATGTTTGTGTTTCAAACAGGAAAACCAACAGAAAAAAATCACAACCTGTCAGAGATTTGGGAGTTTCCGAGGTTCACCTGAACGCAGCATATAGGGTTTCGATGGACCTGAGTGTCCTCAAACGCCTCTTTGGGTGTTTCTCCTTCTTTCCAAGATTCGTCTTTCCTGAAATTCGTGGAGCTTGTTGTTGGTGTGTGTGTTTGAAGAAACTGTAAGTTTGCTTTGTTTCCTCCTTTAACAGTTTGTCTTTAGGAACTTTACTGTTTGTTCAGCTCACGTTTGGTTTCTTCACACAACAAACTGTGTTTTTATTTCTGTTCTCTCCATTAAAGTCAGCGTGTAACGTTTTCCTGGCTAACAGGGACACACCAAACGAGCAACAGCTAATGGAGAGAGTCTGAGCTCCGCTTTTTATATTCACAGAGACAGCGGGAGATAGTCAACTTATTATTATTATTATTTTATATCGTTATAGCTTATATTTAGATCACTGACCTTACTCACTCACTGGCTTAAAACTACTGCGTCATAAACTGTTGGCTCTGTTCCAGCAGCCTATTCCCTCCAAAGCAGAGACAGGACCGTGGAGCAGGGTTTGCATTTCAAGTGTGACTGACTGGATTATGCTGGGCAGACACTGGGCGATTTTTGACTCATTTTGAGCCGATTTTTCAGTCGTGCGACCGTTTTGGTGATCGGCCCGAGTTTCGCCTTCATCGTGCGTCGTGCATCGTGTAGTATACGTGGGGTAGCGAGAAGCGATTAACACCTCACGACCACCTCCCGATCATCAATCGCTTGGTCATAAAAAATTAAACCTGTTTGAAATCCTGTCGGCTGTCATGAGCGTGTCACCGCAGCATCTCACACTGCGCACGCGCAAAAACAGAAATGAAAGTGAAAAGACGGAGCAGCACGGCAGTGCGGCGTGTGATCTGGACACAAGAGATGGAGGCACAACTTGTAGGACTATGGCTCATCCGAGCCTTTTCGATGTGTCCTCACAAAATCATCACGACCACAACAACCGTGAAAATAATTGGATGGACATCGCTGCTCAATCACAGCTGATCAATGTTTTTCATTAGTAATTTAGCAAAGTTGATGGTGGTGGCGTGTCTGTGTGAGTGAAAGACAGAGAGAGCGAGCGACAGAATTTCTGTTATAACCTTCATGTTATGGACGCACAGTGTGAGCACTCGGGTCGATCAGAGCATCGGGCCGTATAGTGTGAGACCTGCATCGGGACCTATGAACTTCTAACCCCTGCGAGTCAATCTTACAGTTCGAGCAGAAGCTGAGACTGAAAAAATCGCACAGTGTCTGCCCAGCTTTAGACGAAACAAAAGTTGCTATATTTGACTTAATGTGTTTGGTTAATCACTCAAACTATTTAGAAATGATATGCACATCAGTAATCAATTTTAATTTTAATAGACGTCACAATAAAGTTTTGCATTTTTTCTTAAGGGGAATTATATTTAGAAAATATTTTTACTTTTAAAAATGACATTGTAGGGATGTAAAAGCATTGACTTGTAGAATAATGTTATGGCATCTATTTGAATAGTAAGACTCACCAATAAAAGACACTTATATCTGTACAAATTAGACATAATTTGGGCCAAATTACAGATGTTATTCAGTCTGTGTATTTCAGTGTAAAATAACATTTGTTAACATGTAGATTTTTTGTAAGTTTTTCTTTATTAAAATTTGGGGAATTAAACTGAATTGAGTTCTGTCCTTTTTTCATAGGACAGATATATTTTTGTTGAAACAGAACAACAGTTACTGTAAAAATGAAAGAAATGCAGCAAACAATTAATTTGGGGATTATATTTTGTTTTTTCACCTCTTATGATCTTGCAATTACTTAATTCAGAATAGATCCATTGTTTCTAATGAATGTTAAAAAATACGAATGCAAGCTCTGTTTGAATGGCGGAGTGACTCAGATGGTTGGATCCAGTTGTGCTGAACGTTCTTTATCCACTGCGTGATAATGCTGACAGTATGGACAAACATGTATATCTCTGTATTTTTACAATTCTGGAGGTTTCATTGTATGTAACAGTGCTGCTATGATCTAATATTTCTGCACAACTGGGCTGTTTGAATTTAAAAAAAGCTGAGAAAATGCACTTTAAGCTCATGGTCACTGTAAAACTGTAACATAAATATAGTTTGGCTAAATAGCTGAACTATTAAAAACTGTGTGGTATTGGTCAAATGTTCTAAGCTCTAAGCTGCATTTCAATGTTAATATCACCCAGTAGTTTCCCGTGTGAGTACATGTAGTTAATAGCAGTTTAAAATAAGGAGTTTGACTTAAAAAGACTTTGATCAGTGTTTCTACAGCAGCTCTGAGAACCTTTTTTTCTAAATCCTCTAAATTCCAGATCTCAATCATCTTTATGTAGCCTGTTGTACTGTTCATGGTCTCAGTAAAGTTTATTTGAAAATAAAAGAGACTGAAGTCATGCAGAAAACTGAAGAGGCGAAAGTCCCTCTGTGTGCTGTATTCAGGATCAACACTCCTAGATTAATTCAGAAATTAATCTAATCTAAAATCTCCTCCTCCCACCTGTCCTGCTTCAGGTGGAGTCCCGCCTCCTTCCAGGAAGCCGCCCACCTGTGTGTCCGTGTTTAGTGTCCAGGTGTGGAGCTTGTTGTTGGTGTGCGTGTTTGAAGAAACTGTAAGTTTGCGTTGTTTCCTCCTTTAACAGTTTGACTGTTTGTCTCTGTGATGTTTGGACCAAATGTTCAGCTCTTATTTCAGGACAAACTTTGATCACTCTTGTGTTTGAAGACAAATCCACATGATTATAGATTATTGATTGAATCAGACAATTTGATGAACAGCTGATGTTTCATTGATTTCTTTACTTTTTTTATTCGGAAGAAAACTGTCGTCTCTCCATTAAAGTCAAACACACAGCAGTGTATTTCTGTTTCCTGCTAGTCTTTTCAAAATAAAATATCAGTATTGTACCAGCACAGGCATCCTTTCACTCCCACTACCTCTGCCTGGCTGAATCAGCTCCTTGTTGGCGTTGGTGTTTAGTCCCATTCATACACTCATTCAGACTCTGCACAGTGATTTGCTGACAGACACACACTACTTTGTGGTTTCTTGGCTTCATTAAAACTGTGAGCATCATCTACAGACTGTGTGCTCTACCTCCTTTGTCACAGACTTTGGAGCTGGGCTGTGACAGAAATAGACAAAGGTTTTATGTCTTTACAAGTCAGCATGTAAACTTTCCTTCGCCTTAAACTCCGTCTGAGCAGTCAGACAGCATATTTTGAGTGAAGACATGAAGGTGTGGCCTGCGCGCGCACAGATATGCAAAGACAAGAAGCTGCAGTTAATTCCAGTTTGAAGTAAGACTCTAAGATCAGTTTGTACACAGACAGTAAAAAGCTGCATTAAGATGAAGGAAAAGCTGTGAGTGAAGCTCCTCGTTCATGTGATTTGTTTTCATTAAAGGGACATTTTTTCTGCTTCCGTTGGAGACACTTTTACTCTGTGTTTGATGGAGTGTTTGTTGTTTCTGAATCATGAGCTGCAGTAAAGATGACTTCTGTTTATCACGTTCATTGTTCACATGTTGTTCAATGAACTTGACTCTTGCTTTAAAAAGGAATGCTTCTATTTTCCTTTTTGTCTTTTTACTTCCTCTTACTGTGAAAATCTGCCTCCTCTCCTCCCTGTCTCTTTTGTCATTAAGCTTGAGCTCTGACTCCTGATAGTAGCTCTGTTTTTCAGTAAGAGGTACAGTAAGCTTGGAGTTTCATACTTGTTTGTAGATACGTGAATTTCAGTCAGCAGTACACACTACTGAGGATGGGAAGATGTTGAATTGTGAAAATGTGACAAAGCTCAGCTCCATCTTATTACATACAGGACTAATTACAGTATTTTCATCCATCTATCCATGCTACAATAGGGCGAGAGGCAAAGTATTTGCTAGATACACAGAAGTCAGAGCTCATCAAACACAGAGAAACAGAAACCTTCTCAGTATCAGCAAGCAGCTGAACAAACAGGTCAATCAGAAAAAAGAATAATAGGAAAACAATAGGGAGGACAAGAGTCCACAAATGAAGAGACAGTTCTGGGGGAGTGTCCAACAATGGTGCAAGACCAGGAGAGAGAGGCCAGCAACAGAGTGAAGCAATTCAGGGGACTTGGTATGGGAACAGCACTGGCTGAGGAGATGGGACTCCCTGGGAGAAAGAGGAGGGAGCCAGCGGCAGACCTGTTCAGGGGACCAGAGGCCAGTAATGGAGTGCCCCGTTTACTGAGGAGGTGGCCAGTCAAGACAGCAGTGGTGGAACACTTCTGGTGATGCAGGCAACTGAAACCATCTGGAGGGTGATGGAAGTGAGTCTGAGAGGGCAGAAAGCTTGTGTGTGGGGCTGTTCAGCAATATACACAATCTCACCGTAAGAGCAGGGTCCTCAGTCTCGGTGGAGACACCCAGTGGCTGATAGTCTCTTAGGGGACCCTGGGCAGAGCAACAGTATCTTGGAAAGCAAGCACAGGTCTACAACTGGCAGTCTGTGAGTCAGCTGGCTCAGGAACACAAGAAGAGGTTTCTGGGACCCAACCAAAAGACAAAACGTTATGCAGGCCCAGACACAGGCTCTAGCTGCAGTGTGTAAAACCGACAACACGAGCCCCACTTTCACCTGGAAGAGATAGCTTGGGGCCCAGTGGTGGCAGGCTCTATATTCTCAGTCCACATCTCCACCAAAAACTAAGCTGTTGAGGAGCACACTGGGGAGCTGGAGAGTTGGACCTCTAAGGCTGGTGAAGAGCCAGCAGGCTAAGGGAGTGGCCAGTGAAAAGCTGAGCAATCATGGAGGGCTCAGATGAAGACAATCAGGCTCACAGGAGGAAGAAAGGTTCCTAGTAAACTTCAAATCAAATCTGCTGAAAATAAGTCAACATTTATTCAATACGTGGGAAGTTACAAATTTTTATTTAACATGTCTGTGCTTGTGTTATTTTATAAACAATTTTCCAAATGCTTTGTGGGACAAAACAAAACAAAAAACACAAACACCCCCAAAGGGTGTTTGGAGGTAGAAAAACACACGCCAAGGCAGAAACCCTCTGTCGTGGATTGTGGATGTGTGGCAGGCAGAGAGTGGACCCAGGATGCAGGACTCACAGATGAAAGTAAACCCAAAATCAAAGGGGGGGGACTTGGCACACTTGGGGAATACAGCAGAACAAGGAATTGTCAAATGAGGAAGTGAGTAACACACAGAGGCCAGGAATAAGATATATGAACTTGACATTGATAGAAAGGTAAACAAACATAGAGACATGACTGACTGAGGAAACAAGATGAACTATAGAGGCAGACAAACCATGTAGGTAGGTAAGAACACATGGAGGAAAGGCTGACGTCCACAGGAGACTGACAACAAGACACAAAGATAAGATGAGGACAAACAAGACACAAAAGGGAACCAAGACCATAAGAGCATGGAGAACAAAACTCAGAAGTAGCAGGGAACAATATAATACTCAAATAACAGCAATATATTGAACTAAAACACGAGTCATCTCAAATCCAATTTCCTGTTAGTGTGTGATCAGAGTCCGGGACTGAGAGCAGCAGCAGAGTTAGTTGACGGTGAGCAGTTGAATTCTGTGGATTACTGTGGATCCACTTCCTGATGACTAAAGGCAGCTTTTCCTGCCTCCATCAGTCTGTGGAGGAGGCGGAGTGGAGCTGCTGCTCTCCCCTCACTGACACAACAACAGCCGCTCGAGAGACTCAGAGATCCACTTGTGTTAAGGAGAAAGCAGGAGATATTATTATTATTGTTATTATTGATGTTATTATAGATGTAGCTTAGATATAGATTAAACATGTAGGCCTGATTTAAAATACTGCGTCACAAACTAACTTCATCTAAATAGAAACTCGTGTCAGAAAACACGGTTGTTGCTGCACTTGTTGCATGTTGGTAATAAAACTGACTGGATAACGCTGGTTTTAAAACAGTTTGTTTTGTGAAATGTTATATGATAAACCACATTGCTTGGCTGAATGTTTCGGTGTGGAGCAGACGGGATGATTTGGGTTTACGTGGGACTTTATGAAGTAATATTTAAATCAGATGTAGCACTGATTGAGCTTGCATCACAAAGTCTGTGCTCCAACAAAGGGTTTTCACAAGGAAAGGTGGCTGGTGCATTAGGTGTTGCATTTCTTATGTAATATTCACGGCATGAGACTGAAGAAAACTTATGTTCAGCCTCTAATCCTTAAACCATTTACAAATGGCTACATATCACAAACAACTGAATTAAAATAAGTCAGATGTTAAACTGCAACATGCAAAAACGAATTTTTCAGCTTGTTTTGATGACCAAGTACTTTGAAAATACTATTTGTATTAAAATAATAGCGATGATGTTGATGCACAATAAAGTATTTATACAATAATATGCAGCATCAATTTCTATCTGTTAAAAAAAGAAAGAAATTCACTTCAGTCAAACTGTAGATTTTATAGATGTTATTTAACTCTCAGTATTTCGGTTTGAAACAGGAAAAATTGGGGAAAATGCTCCGAAATACAAATTACAAATTAAGCTGACAAAGAAATAAAGTTGCTGATATTTGAAGAAAATGAGGATTTCAGTTGATGTGCACATGAATGATTTGTGTTTCCTCTGCAGGTAGAAAGTGTGTGTGAGCTGATGTGAATTGAGCAGCATGGATCAGTGTGAGGACAGAGAGGAGGGAGCCTCTCCCTCTAAAAGCACTCTGTGTGGGGAACATGAGAGCCAGACCAAAGCTCAGAGGTGAGATGACCATCTCTAACTGTCCATGACTCTTCTCCATGTCACAGCTCAGCACTCACATCACTGCTGCATCATTATTCACAGGAAGAAACGAGGAACTAAACGCAAACATGAACCTGGACCCAGCTCTGTGTCTGTAAAGAGTGACCAGTCTATGAAGGCAGTAGTTGGTTTTAAAGTCCAGCCTCTGTCTGCTGCAGAGAGGTGAGATGTTAATAACATGAACTCTTTGGGAGCTGATTTAACTGCTTGATGGTGTTTGGTTGTTAAACAAAAAGAAAAAAAAGTGGGAGTGGTTTTAAGCAGGAATAAGATTTCATTATTCATCCAAGAATTAGTTACTTGTTAGAAGGACAAAATGTTTTTCCCACTCAAAATGTAACATTTAGATTAACAGAATGTTAAGAAAACGACTACGACTTTAATTGTGAGATGAGTTATTTCTTACATGGAATAAAGCCATTACTGTTTTTAAGAAATCCCTGAAATAGCTGCTACTCATCAAACTGTTTAATTTCAGTTAACCCTTTAGAGCCGATCGGAGCGGGCACGCTCTGTTTTGCGTAACTATTTTTAAATCCCAGTAGCTCTGCAACCACGTAAGCTAGCGCAAAAATTTTTTTTGCATATGAAACTGGAGGAGTTGTACTTACATCTTATGCCATCAGCTTGTCCTCGGTCACAGTTTCCTTCCACATAAAGCTTTGCAAAAACTGCATAAAAAGCGCTTGCAGCAACAAAAACATGATATTCCAGAAACACGCTTTGCCGATCCGATCAGCTGTTCATAACACTTCCTACGTTGGAATAGCCATCAGCGCGAACTTTTGCATGTCCGCCATTACCTGCCCAAAACCGGAAGTGACGTCATTTTCGCGGAAATGTAGTCTTTTTTACTATCAGGGCCTCATGAGCTTATACTTGTGTTTTTAAAAGTTATCTTTGACTTTATGACTTTCTGTGTCGTTTCTGAGATGCTTAGGACTCATATTGCACTGCTGGAAATAGTTTATTTTGATGCACATGCTGCTTTTTTGCAAATTTGCAGTATAATATTTATTTTCGTTTTTCCTGCAGTGTATAAAAATTGGTGTATTTCAAAAATAAAATTATGAAGACACTCAAAATAAATTTCCTGTGGTGGGAAACTATTTTGTGCAACTTTTTTGTATTTACAGTTTTGAGGGATAAGCCTCTTAAATTTCTCTAACTACAAATATATGTTAAAAAAGCAAAAACGATTTTCAATTTTTTTGTAGTTTATTGCACTTTTTTGCAATTTATGTAATTACTATGCACTTAATGAATACATATTATTAAAATCTGGGCTATAATGGTTGTATTGATGTATAGCAACTTGAAATGCTCCCAAAAATGGCTCCACAGCAGGTAAAAATATAATATAAGCTCTGGCGGACTTGGTTCTATGGTAGGTCTTAAAGGGTTAAACCGTTAGTGATAGGTTTTAAATAGTTTAAATAGTTTCTTGGGAAAGGCTGATGAGCTCTACTGTCAAAGGCCAGTCCCACCAAATCGTAGAGCCAGATTGAGGCAGGATTTGTATATATAGACTGAGGACCAGAGGGGGAGTCTATGAGATGTGTCCCACTCCTGAAATGCAGATCAATTATCTCCACTCAAAGGAAGTCACTGAGCGAGGAATTTTTTTATTCTATAAAACGTATCCAACATGTACATTCATCAATAGTCCTGCACAGTGTAAATGACTGTGTTTACCTCTGGGTGGCGCTCTGTTCTTACACTGCCAACACTAGCTTGGAGTTTCCTTCTGCTCATGCTCATCCTGAAAACCTGTTTCTCTTTGGGATGATGAAGATATTCTAATTCTTCATCAGCTTCTCTGGCTGCAAATGAAAAACACAACTTTTCCTCTCCAGCAGGATCAAGGAGAGACCTGCTGGACGTGAACCTGGACCCAGCTGTGTGTCCGTAAAGAGTGACCAGTCTAAATATGACCTTATTGATTTTAAAGGACTGCAGTCGTCTGCTGCAGAGAGGTGAGCTGTTAGTAACATAAACTCTTTGAGAGGTGATTAACTGCTTGATGTAGTTAGAAATGTTGGATGTTGTCTTTGCTGGAGAGACTTTCCTATTTCTGATGTAAGTATAAGATGCCAAGTTTTCAGCTAATAACCCTTTGGGATCACCTTGTTGGCACGAAAATGCCATTTTATATGTTTTTGTGTTTTATGTGTATTTAAATCAGGGTGCTAGTAACAACATTCTCAGAGATACAAGTTAAAATTGGTTCTTTGTGTAGGCACAACACTTGTTCATCCATTGAGTTTGGCGCTTTTTTTAATAGGTCAGTGTTAAGTAGACTAACCACCCCCGATGGTTCAAGGACTGAACTGAAACTTAAAAAGAAAAGTCAGAAAGGCCTTCTAAAAGCCAAAGTTATAATAAAGAAGCAAAATAAAAGCATCCATATCAAGCATCTTGTTACACACATGTACCTACACTGAGCTAAAACACAGGTGACCTACACTAAATGGTGCACTTGAATGCATTCTTTGTGAACCACAGTTCTGCACTGCCCAGTACACGGCTACTAATGTAGAGCTTTGTGTTAATTGATAGTTTTACAAATATTTCCAGATTCTGCAAAGGAAAACAAACTAAACAAAAACAACAATTGACATGGCTCTTTCTCACTCACAGTGCCTTGTAAAAGTAGTCATACCCTTGAACCTTTCCATATTGTACAAACACAAACTTAAGTATATTTCACTGGGATTTTATGTTGTACATCAACAGAAATGAATGCGTAAATTAAAATCCATTTTTATACAAATACAAATGTAAAAAGTGTCGAATGCATACAGGATGTATGCAGCCCCCCATCCCTGAATCAGTACTTTTATTGAACCACCCTTGATTTGCAGTTAAAGCAAATCAAAGCTACAAAAGTTGTTGCGATAAATCTCTACAAGCTTTGCACACCTGGAGACCATCCATTCTCTCCCGCTTAACCTTATCAGAGCCTTATCCTCTTTAATGTGTTTTTGTTGTCTGTCAATAACACTAAAAAGTTTGAGCATACTCTTTAGTGTTATTGACAGAAACTGATACTAGGTTTTAATTTCACATTTAGGATGTTAAGTTTTACTTGCATCCTTAGTGTAGTTTATGAGGTAACTTATTTAATTAAAGGTAAAATCCCATAAGGAGGAGAACCACCTGGCTCATACCTGAGGAGAAAGGATTTACTTCAATAAACTTTAAATACCCAAGCAAACCATTACAACAGTGCAAACTGACAAAACAAGAGCTGAAAACTATGAGAGCATAAAAATTCTTCAGCAAGCACTGACAGTTCTTAGTTGTCAGTCCAATTTCGCTGCAGGTAACTGCAAGTGACAAAATAAAAGGGCTTCATCAATTAGTGAGTTAAAATTACAAACTTATTTTGATGCAAAAAATCATGGGTACAAGATGAGCCTGACATCAACATGTATGTAAAAATGACACTTGAGATATCTTCTAACCTGTTTTGAGCATCAACTTGTCCCACGTAGTGGTATGGCCAGTTTTAAAGTTTACCCAGAATGCATTTCATGAAGTTTTTTTCCAGTTAATTATCAGAAAAACAGGTCAAACATCCAGGATACCAGTGCATGTTTCTGCTCCTCTTCATCTTAGACATTAAATTGGTGGAGTTTATTGGAACTGTAGTATACTACTGAATACTAATACTGGATAAAAATAAGTGTTCAGTCCAGGCTTAAATAATTCTTTGACAATGTTTTATCAGATGTATGGCTAGTACGTTGAATGTTTTAGTGACTATTGTATACAATGCAGGTTGGAAAGTGACTTTAATTGTGAGATGAGTTATTTCCTACATGGAATAAAGCCATTACTGTTTTTAAGAAATCCCTCAAATAGCTGCTACTCATCAAACTGTTTAATTTCAGTTAAACCGTTAGTGATAGGGTTTAAATAGTTTCTTGGGAAAGGCTGATGAGCTCTACTGTCAAAGGCCAGTCCCACCAAATCGTAGAGCCAGATTGAGGCTGGATTTGTATATATAGACTGAGGACCAGAGGGGGAGTCTATGAGATGTGTCCCACTCCTGAAATGCAGATCAATTATCTCCACTCAAAGGAAGTCACTGAGCGAGGAATTTATTTATTCTATAAAACGTATCCAACATGTACATTCATCAATAGTCCTGCACAGTGTAAATGACTGTGTTTACCTCTGGGTGGCGCTCTGTTCTTACACTGCCAACACTAGCTTGGAGTTTCCTTCTGCTCATGCTCATCCTGAAAACCTGTTTCTCTTTGGGATGATGAAGATATTCTAATTCTTCATCAGCTTCTCTGGCTGCAAATGAAAAACACAACTTTTCCTCTCCAGCAGGATCAAGGAGAGACCTGCTGGACGTGAACCTGGACCCAGCTGTGTGTCCGTAAAGAGTGACCAGTCTAAATATGACCTTATTGATTTTAAAGGACTGCAGTCGTCTGCTGCAGAGAGGTGAGCTGTTAGTAACATAAACTCTTTGAGAGGTGATTAACTGCTTGATGTAGTTAGAAATGTTGGATGTTGTCTTTGCTGGAGAGACTTTCCTATTTCTGATGTAAGTATAAGATGCCAAGTTTTCAGCTAATAACCCTTTGGGATCACCTTGTTGGCACGAAAATGCCATTTTATATGTTTTTGTGTTTTATGTGTATTTAAATCAGGGTGCTAGTAACAACATTCTCAGAGATACAAGTTAAAATTGGTTCTTTGTGTAGGCACAACACTTGTTCATCCATTGAGTTTGGCGCTTTTTTTAATAGGTCAGTGTTAAGTAGCCTAACCACCCCCGATGGTTCAAGGACTGAACTGAAACTTAAAAAGAAAAGTCAGAAAGGCCTTCTAAAAGCCAAAGTTATAATAAAGAAGCAAAATAAAAGCATCCATATCAAGCATCTTGTTACTAGAGATGGCACGATACCACTTTTTGATGTCCGATACCGATATCATAAATTTGGATATCTGCCGATACCGATATGAATCCGATATAGTGTTTTTTAATCAACAAAACTGTTTTTTTAAATATCTTGCTGCATTTTGCAAGTCTGCAAGTTCATACTCAAGTTTAAAACAACAACTACACTAAAGCTATTCTGTTATACCTGTATACAAAAAAAATATTTCATAGTTCAGCAATACTGATCAATCTAATAAACTTAAACCTACACCATCCTCCCTATTCTGGTATTTTAAAGAGTACTTAGCGTAAATATTAAGCAACCTAACTAATAGGGTTCCAACTCCCAGCAACAACAAAAATAAATAAATAAAAAATAGGGAACCACCCCTCACGCGCCACCTCATGATGCTTAATCGACGTAATCAACCTTAAATTGATGCAGTGTGAAAAAAAATGCACAGAAATCAATTATTTTTCAAGAAATATTAAATAGATTCAACATCTTTCTTCAACAAAATTGCAGACTGCACAATTATTTATTAAAAGCTCGACATTTTAAATGAGAATAAGAAAGAAAAGTATGTCTTTGTGCCCCCTTTTCCCCTGTTAATGCCCTATCGGCCCCCCTGGCTAAACTTTGCTAGATCCGCCCCTGCACAGTTACCAGCCGTCAGCTACGTAGAAAAAGATCCTGGTGTAGAAAGTAATAATTAATAAATTCTAACAACAGCTTATCAAGCTTAAACGTGCTGCTGTTGTTCAGCCGCTGGTTTCCTCTTTCTGGTGCAAAGTGGGCCAAAAACAAACAAGAGAGACGGACTCGCGACAGAAAAGCCGATCAGCTGATCATTAAGCAGTTTCATGATTGAAGTAGCAGCAAGAAGAGGCAGTCGCTTGTTAAGCTTAACGTGGGAATGCTTTACAAACATTCAGAGATGGACTTACACACTTGCTTTACTTCTCTCGGGGATAACTTTGTCGGAGATGAAATGCCAGGTTGCTAGCGAAGCTCCACATGCTATCCAGACCACCGACAGGTCCCGCATGCCACAGCCGCTCTATCACGTGATGCATACTGCTCCGACGTGCTAACGTTCTGAGGCGAGTTACGGCGTGTTGCAAGTTTTGTGAGGTGCTTTCGTGATATTTAATGGATCGGATTACATTTTTTATTTTTCTCCAATATCCGATCCAGTAATTTAGGTCAGTATCGGACCGATACCGATACGTAATATCGGATCGGTCCATCTCTACTTGTTACACACTTGTACCTACACTGACTGTGAGCTGAGCTAAAACACAGGTGACCTACACTAAATGGTGCACTTGAATGCATTCTTTGTGAACCACAGTTCTGCACTGCCCAGTACACGGCTACTAATGTAGAGCTTTGTGTTAATTGATAGTTTTATGAATATTTCCAGATTCTGCAAAGGAAAACAAACTAAACAAAAACAACAATTGACATGGCTCTTTCTCACTCACAGTGCCTTGTAAAAGTAGTCATACCCTTGAACCTTTCCATATTGTACAAACACAAACTTAAGTATATTTCACTGGGATTTTATGTTGTACATCAACAGAAATGAATGCGTAAATTAAAATCCATTTTTATACAAATACAAATGTAAAAAGTGTCGAATGCATACAGGATGTATGCAGCCCCCCATCCCTGAATCAGTACTTTTATTGAACCACCCTTGATTTGCAGTTAAAGCAAATCAAAGCTACAAAAGTTGTTGCGATAAATCTCTACAAGCTTTGCACACCTGGAGACCATCCATTCTCTCCCGCTTAACCTTATCAGAGCCTTATCCTCTTTAATGTGTTTTTGTTGTCTGTCAATAACACTAAAAAGTTTGAGCATACTCTTTAGTGTTATTGACAGAAACTGATACTAGGTTTTAATTTCACATTTAGGATGTTAAGTTTTACTTGCATCCTTAGTGTAGTTTATGAGGTAACTTATTTAATTAAAGGTAAAATCCCATAAGGAGGAGAACCACCTGGCTCATACCTGAGGAGAAAGGATTTACTTCAATAAACTTTAAATACCCAAGCAAACCATTACAACAGTGCAAACTGACAAAACAAGAGCTGAAAACTATGAGAGCATAAAAATTCTTCAGCAAGCACTGACAGTTCTTAGTTGTCAGTCCAATTTCGCTGCAGGTAACTGCAAGTGACAAAATAAAAGGGCTTCATCAATTAGTGAGTTAAAATTACAAACTTATTTTGATGCAAAAAATCATGGGTACAAGATGAGCCTGACATCAACATGTATGTAAAAATGACACTTGAGATATCTTCTAACCTGTTTTGAGCATCAACTTGTCCCACGTAGTGGTATGGCCAGTTTTAAAGTTTACCCAGAATGCATTTCATGAAGTTTTTTTCCAGTTAATTATCAGAAAAAAAGGTCAAACATCCAGGATACCAGTGCATGTTTCTGCTCCTCTTCATCTTAGACATTAAATTGGTGGAGTTTATTGGAACTGTAGTATACTACTGAATACTAATACTGGATAAAAATAAGTGTTCAGTCCAGGCTTAAATAATTCTTTGACAATGTTTTATCAGATATATGGCTAGTACGTTGAATGTTTTAGTGACTATTGAATACAATGCAGGTTGGAAAGTGACTTTAATTGTGAGATGAGTTGTTTCTTACATGGAATAAAGCCATTACTGTTTTTAAGAAATCCCTCAAATAGCTGCTACTCATCAAACTGTTTAATTTCAGTTAAACCGTTAGTGATAGGGTTTAAATAGTTTAAATAGTTTCTTGGGAAAGGCTGATGAGCTCTACTGTCAAAGGCCAGTCCCACCAAATCGTAGAGCCAGATTGAGGCAGGATTTGTATATATAGACTGAGGACCAGAGGGGGAGTCTATGAGATGTGTCCCACTCCTGAAATGCAGATCAATTATCTCCACTCAAAGGAAGTCACTGAGCGAGGAATCTATTTATTCTATAAAACGTATCCAACATGTACATTCATCAATAGTCCTGCACAGTGTAAATGACTGTGTTTACCTCTGGGTGGCGCTCTGTTCTTACACTGCCAACACTAGCTTGGAGTTTCCTTCTGCTCATGCTCATCCTGAAAACCTGTTTCTCTTTGGGATGATGAAGATATTCTAATTCTTCATCAGCTTCTCTGGCTGCAAATGAAAAACACAACTTTTCCTCTCCAGCAGGATCAAGGAGAGACCTGCTGGACGTGAACCTGGACCCAGCTGTGTGTCCGTAAAGAGTGACCAGTCTAAATATGACCTTATTGATTTTAAAGGACTGCAGTCGTCTGCTGCAGAGAGGTGAGCTGTTAGTAACATAAACTCTTTGAGAGGTGATTAACTGCTTGATGTAGTTAGAAATGTTGGATGTTGTCTTTGCTGGAGAGACTTTCCTATTTCTGATGTAAGTATAAGATGCCAAGTTTTCAGCTAATAACCCTTTGGGATCACCTTGTTGGCACGAAAATGCCATTTTATATGTTTTTGTGTTTTATGTGTATTTAAATCAGGGTGCTAGTAACAACATTCTCAGAGATACAAGTTAAAATTGGTTCTTTGTGTAGGCACAACACTTGTTCATCCATTGAGTTTGGCGCTTTTTTTAATAGGTCAGTGTTAAGTAGCCTAACCACCCCCGATGGTTCAAGGACTGAACTGAAACTTAAAAAGAAAAGTCAGAAAGGCCTTCTAAAAGCCAAAGTTATAATAAAGAAGCAAAATAAAAGCATCCATATCAAGCATCTTGTTACTAGAGATGGCACGATACCACTTTTTGATGTCCGATACCGATATCATAAATTTGGATATCTGCCGATACCGATATGAATCCGATATAGTGTTTTTTAATCAACAAAACTGTTTTTTAAAATATCTTGCTGCATTTTGCAAGTCTGCAAGTTCATACTCAAGTTTAAAACAACAACTACACTAAAGCTATTCTGTTATACCTGTATACAAAAAAAATATTTCATAGTTCAGCAATACTGATCAATCTAATAAACTTAAACCTACACCATCCTCCCTATTCTGGTATTTTAAAGAGTACTTAGCGTAAATATTAAGCAACCTAACTAATAGGGTTCCAACTCCCAGCAACAACAAAAATAAATAAATAAAAAATAGGGAACCACCCCTCACGCGCCACCTCATGATGCTTAATCGACGTAATCAACCTTAATTTGATGCAGTGTGAAAAAAAATGCACAGAAATCAATTATTTTTCAAGAAATATTAAATAGATTCAACATCTTTCTTCAACAAAATTGCAGACTGCACAATTATTTATTAAAAGCTCGACATTTTAAATGAGAATAAGAAAGAAAAGTATGTCTTTGTGCCCCCTTTTCCCTGTTAATGCCCTATCGGCCCCCCTGGCTAAACTTTGCTAGATCCGCCCCTGCACAGTTACCAGCCGTCAGCTACGTAGAAAAAGATCCTGGAGTAGAAAGAAATATTAAATAAATTCTAACAACAGCTGATCAAGCTTAAACGTGCTGCTGTTGTTCAGCCGCTGGTTTCCTCTTTCTGGTGCAAAGTGGGCCAAAAACAAACAAGAGAGACGGACTCGCGACAGAAAAGCCGATCAGCTGATCATTAAGCAGTTTCATGATTGAAGTAGCAGCAAGAAGAGGCAGTCGCTTGTTAAGCTTAACGTGGGAATGCTTTACAAACATTCAGAGATGGACTTACACACTTGCTTTACTTCTCTCGGGGATAACTTTGTCGGAGATGAAATGCCAGGTTGCTAGCGAAGCTCCACATGCTATCCAGACCACCGACAGGTCCCGCATGCCACAGCCGCTCTATCACGTGATGCATACTGCTCCGACGTGCTAACGTTCTGAGGTGAGTTACGGCGTGTTGCAAGTTTTGTGAGGTGCTTTCGTGATATTTAATGGATCGGATATCTAACCAAGATGGCGCCGCGTATGGATGCCCTGGTGCTTCAGTGCGTTACTTTTGTCTTGTTTTTGTGCATTTCTTCTGTGTCTGGGCACTCCTCTGGATATTCTTACACCAGAGAAGAGCTCCTTAACTGCTGGACTACAACGCCTGTGGATTTATTTCCAATATTTGTCGCATCTGCGGCAGATTTACTGCTGACTCTGATCAGGAAAGTGAGACGTCGAAAGAGAGGTAAGCGGGCCGGCGTACTCGTGCGTCTGAGGAGACGCGGACTGAGAACGGCCCTTCCTGGGATCTTCCTTTCTAATGTACGCTCACTCTGGAATAAGATAGACGAACTGGCCCTGATGAGAAGCATGAACAGAGACTTTGCCTCCTCCTGTGTCTTATGTTTTACGGAGTCGTGGCTCAGTGAGGACATCCCGGACTGCGCGCTCAAGCTGGAGGGCTTTCATCTGCTGCGCGCGGACCGGCAGGCCGCTCTCTCCGGTAAAACCAAAGGTGGAGGTGTCTGCTTCTACATCAATAGTGGCTGGTGCACAGATGTAACAGTGATTGCTCAGCACTGCTCTCCCTCTCTGGAATATCTTTTTATTCACTGCAAACCGTTTTATTCTCCGCGGGAGTTTGCTTCATTCATCCTGGCCGCTGTTTACATCCCGCCAGATGCGGATGCGCAGGCAGCTCAGTGCGCACTCGCGGAGCAGATACTGCACATGGAGCGGACATTCCCGGACTCTCTCATCATTGCTCTTGGGGACTTTAACAAAGCCAATCTGAGCCATGAGCTTCCGAAATATAAGCAGTATATTAAATGCCCGACCAGAGAGGAGAGGACATTGGACCACTGCTACAGCACGATCAGCGGGGCCTATCGCGCGGTGCCCCGCGCTTCACTCGGACTTTCTGACCACGTCATGATCCACCTAATCCCCGCGTACAGACAGAGGCTGAAGCTCTCCAAACCTGTCGTGAGGACTAAAAAACTGTGGAGCAACGAGGCTGTGGAGGAGCTTCGCACGTGTTTGGAGTCTACAGACTGGGACACAATGAAGGCTGCTTCTAACAGCTTGGACGAGTTTACGGACACTGTCACCTCCTATATCCACTTCTGTGAGGACAGCATCGTGCCATCACGCACCAGGGTGAGTTATAACAATGACAAACCCTGGTTTACTCCTAAACTCAAAAAGCTGTGGCTGGAAAAGAGTAAGGCGTTCAGAAGCGGAGACAGGGACTGCTACAGAGAGGCCAAGTACAGGTTCACTAAAGAAGTGGACATTGCTAAACATCAGCACTCTGAGAAGATGCAGCAGCAGATCTCAGAGAATGACTCGGCCTCTGTGTGGAAAGGTTTTAGGAATATAACAAACTACAAGCCTAAAACCCCCCACTCCACTGATGACTTGCTCTTAGCCAACACCCTTAACGACTTCTACTGCCGTTTTGACGAGCCATCAGGCAGCCTTCACACCTCCAACGGCCCCAACAATAGAGGCACTTTGGACACTCATTCCCCCACCTCTCCCCCCTCCATAGAGCCATCACCACCTTCAAACTGTTCACCTGCAACACCCGCCCCCTCACCCCACACAAAAGAGGATTTCACACCACCTCCTCCGACCACAACTCTTCATATTCATGAAGCAGATGTGAGGAAGCAGTTTAGGAGTCTGAATGCTCGGAAAGCTCCCAGCCCAGACGGTGTGTCTCCTGCCACCCTCAGACACTGTGCAAACGAGCTGGCCCCAGTGTTTTCTGGCATCTTCAACTCCTCACTGCAGGCATGTCATGTGCCTGCCTGCTTCAAGTCCTCTACCATAATCCCTGTCCCCAAGAAACCTAGGATCACTGGACTAAATGACTACAGACCCGTGGCTCTGACATCTGTGGTCATGAAGTCATTTGAGCGCCTAGTTCTCTCCCATCTCAAGACCCTCACGGCCCCCCTCCTGGACCCCCTGCAGTTTGCATACAGAGCCAACAGGTCTGTAGACGACGCCATCAACATGGCCCTACACTTCATCCTGCAGCATCTGGACTCCCCAGGAACCTACGCCAGGATCCTGTTTGTGGACTTCAGCTCTGCCTTCAACACCATCCTTCCAGACCATCTCCGAGGCAAGCTTTCCCAGATGAATGTGCCTGATCCCATCTGCCGGTGGATCACTGACTTCCTGACGGACAGGAAGCAGCACGTGAGGCTGGGAAAGAATGTCTCGGACTCCCGGACCATCAGCACCGGCTCCCCTCAGGGCTGTGTTCTTTCTCCTCTGCTCTTCTCCCTGTACACCAACTGCTGCACCTCCACCCACCAGTCTGTCAAGCTAATCAAGTTCGCAGATGACACCACCGTCATTGGGCTCATCTCGGACGGGGACGAGTCTGCCTACAGGAGGGAGGTTGAACGTCTGGTGTCTTGGTGCAGCCACAACAACCTGGTGCTGAATGCCCAGAAGACAGTGGAGATTATTGTGGACTTCAGGAAGCACACAGCCCCACTCCCCCCCATCATCCTGACTGACACCCCCATCACCTCTGTGGACTCATTCCGCTTCCTGGGTACCACCATCACCCAGGACCTGAAGTGGGAGCCCACCATCACCTCCGTCATCAAGAAAGCCCAGCAGAGGATGTACTTCCTGAGGCAGCTGAAGAAATTCAACCTGCCAACACGGACGATGATGCAATTCTACACTGCAATCATCGAGTCCATCCTCACCTCCTCCATCACCGTGTGGTACGCTGGAGCCACTATCAGGGACAAACAGAGACTGCAGCGTGTTGTGCGCTCTGCTGAGAAGGTGATTGGCTGCAGACTCCCATCTCTGCAGGACCTGTACACCTCCAGGACACTGCGGTGTGCAGCCCGGATCTCAGCTGACCCTTCTCACCCTGGACACAGTCTGTTTGACCTGCTCCCCTCAGGCAGGAGGCTCCGGTCCATTCGCACCAGAACCTCTCGCCACAAGAACAGTTTCTTCCCCTCTGCTGTTGGACACATGAACAATAACCACATGACTGTCCCCGCCACTAACACATGACCCTACGCTGTGTTCACTGCATCATTCCATGTTTGGCACTGATCACCACCTGCACTCATGTATATATCTTTCTACGTAGCACTCATAATTCTTATTCTCATGTATATATCTCATGTATATCTCATGCACATATCTTTCTTTCTACATAGCACTTTAATTCTTATTGTCTGCACTGAAGCACCGCAGCAATTTCCTAATGTTGTAAACCTCAACATCTGGCAATAAACCCATTCTGATTCTGATTCTGATCGGATTACATTTTTTATTTTTCTCCAATATCCGATCCAGTAATTTAGGTCAGTATCGGACCGATACCGATACGTAATATCGGATCGGTCCATCTCTACTTGTTACACACTTGTACCTACACTGACTGTGAGCTGAGCTAAAACACAGGTGACCTACACTAAATGGTGCACTTGAATGCATTCTTTGTGAACCACAGTTCTGCACTGCCCAGTACACGGCTACTAATGTAGAGCTTTGTGTTAATTGATAGTTTTACAAATATTTCCAGATTCTGCAAAGGAAAACAAACTAAACAAAAACAACAATTGACATGGCTCTTTCTCACTCACAGTGCCTTGTAAAAGTAGTCATACCCTTGAACCTTTCCATATTGTACAAACACAAACTTAAGTATATTTCACTGGGATTTTATGTTGTACATCAACAGAAATGAATGCGTAAATTAAAATCCATTTTTATACAAATACAAATGTAAAAAGTGTCGAATGCATACAGGATGTATGCAGCCCCCCATCCCTGAATCAGTACTTTTATTGAACCACCCTTGATTTGCAGTTAAAGCAAATCAAAGCTACAAAAGTTGTTGCGATAAATCTCTACAAGCTTTGCACACCTGGAGACCATCCATTCTCTCCCGCTTAACCTTATCAGAGCCTTATCCTCTTTAATGTGTTTTTGTTGTCTGTCAATAACACTAAAAAGTTTGAGCATACTCTTTAGTGTTATTGACAGAAACTGATACTAGGTTTTAATTTCACATTTAGGATGTTAAGTTTTACTTGCATCCTTAGTGTAGTTTATGAGGTAACTTATTTAATTAAAGGTAAAATCCCATAAGGAGGAGAACCACCTGGCTCATACCTGAGGAGAAAGGATTTACTTCAATAAACTTTAAATACCCAAGCAAACCATTACAACAGTGCAAACTGACAAAACAAGAGCTGAAAACTATGAGAGCATAAAAATTCTTCAGCAAGCACTGACAGTTCTTAGTTGTCAGTCCAATTTCGCTGCAGGTAACTGCAAGTGACAAAATAAAAGGGCTTCATCAATTAGTGAGTTAAAATTACAAACTTATTTTGATGCAAAAAATCATGGGTACAAGATGAGCCTGACATCAACATGTATGTAAAAATGACACTTGAGATATCTTCTAACCTGTTTTGAGCATCAACTTGTCCCACGTAGTGGTATGGCCAGTTTTAAAGTTTACCCAGAATGCATTTCATGAAGTTTTTTTCCAGTTAATTATCAGAAAAACAGGTCAAACATCCAGGATACCAGTGCATGTTTCTGCTCCTCTTCATCTTAGACATTAAATTGGTGGAGTTTATTGGAACTGTAGTATACTACTGAATACTAATACTGGATAAAAATAAGTGTTCAGTCCAGGCTTAAATAATTCTTTGACAATGTTTTATCAGATATATGGCTAGTACGTTGAATGTTTTAGTGACTATTGTATACAATGCAGGTTGGAAAGTGACTTTAATTGTGAGATGAGTTGTTTCTTACATGGAATAAAGCCATTACTGTTTTTAAGAAATCCCTCAAATAGCTGCTACTCATCAAACTGTTTAATTTCAGTTAAACCGTTAGTGATAGGTTTTAAATAGTTTAAATAGTTTCTTGGGAAAGGCTGATGAGCTCTACTGTCAAAGGCCAGTCCCACCAAATCGTAGAGCCAGATTGAGGCAGGATTTGTATATATAGACTGAGGACCAGAGGGGGAGTCTATGAGATGTGTCCCACTCCTGAAATGCAGATCAATTATCTCCACTCAAAGGAAGTCACTGAGCGAGGAATCTATTTATTCTATAAAACGTATCCAACATGTACATTCATCAATAGTCCTGCACAGTGTAAATGACTGTGTTTACCTCTGGGTGGCGCTCTGTTCTTACACTGCCAACACTAGCTTGGAGTTTCCTTCTGCTCATGCTCATCCTGAAAACCTGTTTCTCTTTGGAATGATGAAGATATTCTAATTCTTCATCAGCTTCTCTGGCTGCAAATGAAAAACACAACTTTTCCTCTCCAGCAGGATCAAGGAGAGACCTGCTGGACGTGAACCTGGACCCAGCTGTGTGTCCGTAAAGAGTGACCAGTCTAAATATGACCTTATTGATTTTAAAGGACTGCAGTCGTCTGCTGCAGAGAGGTGAGCTGTTAGTAACATAAACTCTTTGAGAGGTGATTAACTGCTTGATGTAGTTAGAAATGTTGGATGTTGTCTTTGCTGGAGAGACTTTCCTATTTCTGATGTAAGTATAAGATGCCAAGTTTTCAGCTAATAACCCTTTGGGATCACCTTGTTGGCACGAAAATGCCATTTTATATGTTTTTGTGTTTTATGTGTATTTAAATCAGGGTGCTAGTAACAACATTCTCAGAGATACAAGTTAAAATTGGTTCTTTGTGTAGGCACAACACTTGTTCATCCATTGAGTTTGGCGCTTTTTTTAATAGGTCAGTGTTAAGTAGCCTAACCACCCCCGATGGTTCAAGGACTGAACTGAAACTTAAAAAGAAAAGTCAGAAAGGCCTTCTAAAAGCCAAAGTTATAATAAAGAAGCAAAATAAAAGCATCCATATCAACTTCCATATCAAGCATCTTGTTACACACATGTGAATGTGTGTACAAGTTATATAAAAATAGATTAGTAAATATTATAAGAACAAGTAAGAAAGAATATTACCACAAATTATTGGAGCAAAGTAGAAGTAACACACAAGAAACATGGAGGATATTAAACAGTATAATCAAAAAGGGCTCAAAAAATAAGAATTATCCAGATTATTTTAAAAAAGATAAAGATATTGTGCTTGATAAAACTAAAGACATTGCAAATGAATTTAATGATTTCTTTGTAAATGTTGGCTTTAATTTAGCAAAAGAAATTCCAGAGTCAAGAAATAATAACGACCTAAATAAACATATTACTC
Organism: Maylandia zebra; assembly: GCF_041146795.1. NCBI lineage: Eukaryota > Metazoa > Chordata > Actinopteri > Cichliformes > Cichlidae > Maylandia > Maylandia zebra. Next base: position 1,879,278 of record NW_027490031.1, on the reverse strand, counting down.
AGAATGTGTCCTCCATGTTTATTGGTGCTGTAACTCATAGAGAAATAATTAACATTGTGAAGACATTTAAAAATAAAAAGTCCACTGACTGTTTTGGTATTGACATGATATTAGTTAAAAGTATTATAGAATATATAGTGCAACCTTTCGCATACATTTGTAATCTGTCCTTTCAAACTGGTGTGTTTCCCTCACAAATGAAAATAGCAAAAGTTATTCCAATCCATAAAAACGGAGAGAGATGTCAGTTTACCAATTATAGGCCAATATCACTACTCCCACAGTTCTCAAAAATTTTAGAAAAGTTATTTGTTAATAGACTTGATAAATATATTGAGAAGCATAATCTCCTAAGTGATAACCAATATGGCTTTAGAGTGAAAAGGTCCACTTCAATGGCAGTGATGGAACTTGTTGAAGGGATATCTAATGCAATAGATAATAAGGAATATACTGTTGGTGTTTTTATAGACTTAAAAAAGGCGTTTGATACAATTGATCATTCTATATTAATGAATAAACTAGAGAGATATGGCATAAGAGGGATAGCATACAAGTGGATGAAAAGTTACCTGGATGAAAGATATCAATATGTCGAATTCAATAATGTAAAATCTAAGCAGTTGAAGGTAACTTGTGGTGTTCCTCAGGGCTCTGTGCTGGGCCCTAAATTATTTATATTATATATAAATGACATATGTAGTGTTTCCAAACTGTTAAAATGTGTATTGTTTGCTGATGATACCACTCTGTACTGCTCAGGTAAAAACTTAGAACAGCTTCTGACTACAGCGGAAAAGGAGTTAAATATATTAAAAAACTGGTTTGATGTAAATAAGTTATCATTAAATATAAAGAAAACAAAATTGATTATTTTTGGCACTAGACCAATGAAAAATGTATCTAAAATAAGGGTTAATGGAATTGAAATTGAAAGAGTGTACGAAAATAAATTTCTTGGAGTGATAATTGATGATAAGCTGAGTTGGAAGTCTCATATAAACCACGTGAAAACAAAAATGTCAAAAACCATTGCTATTCTCTATAAAACAAAGCATGTCCTGAACAAAAAAACATTATACACACTTTGTTGTACTCTGTTGCTTCCATATATGACTTACTGTCTGGAGATATGGGGTAATGCATATAAAACGAACACTCTTCCTATTTTCAAGTTACAAAAAAGAGCTATAAGAATTATAAACCAATCAAACTATATAGAACCAACTAACATTTTGTTTATTAATCTGAATACCCTGAAATTTTATGATTTAGTTGAATATAAAATGGCACAGATAATGTATAAAGCACAAAATAACTTGCTTTGCCCCAGTACTCAGAAGCTGTTCAAAGTCAGAGAGAGTCAATATGACTTAAGGGGAACAGATTTCTTTAAAAAAAACAAGATAAGGACAAATATAAAGCAGAGATGTGTTTCTGTTAGAGGAGTTAACCTGTGGAATAGTTATGACAGTGATTTAAAAAGGTGTAGTTCATTTTCCTTGTTTAAAAACATGTTTAAAAATAGAGTAATAGAAAAATATATAAATCAAGAATGAAAAGAGCAAAAAGGAGAAAGAAAAAAAAAAAAAAAAAAAAAAAACAACCTCTTGATTCTTTTGCTTTGATGTAGTTACTTATCTAAGGTGGAAAGTTTTTTTTTTCTTTGTTTTTTTTTTGTTTGTTTGTTTGTTTGTTTGTTTGTTTGGTTTTTGCTTTGTTTTATTATTTTCTTCAAGCCCTGTGTACAGGAGCTGCATACAAAAAGATATTTTGTGAAAAGGGTTGGCGTAATAAGCAAATGCTTCAGCCAATACCTTTTGATTAGCCTTGTCTCATGCTTTCTTTCTTTATGGTAGATTTTTGTTCTGTTTTCACTGTTTGTTTGTTTGTTTTTTCACTGTTTTCACTGAGATTTGAATTTGAATGCTAATCAATAAAATCAAATCAAATCAAAATCAAATCGAATGTTTTAGTGACTACTGTATACAATGCAGGTTGGTTAGTGAAAGCTGGAAACGTAAAACACTCATGGAATCCATCTTTGTCCGTGAACAGTGACCAGATAGGAAAATATACTTTCCGTTCAAGGAAGTGTCAGCCTATTGGACATAAGTAAGGAACTCAAACACCCTGAATAAAGCTATCTGATTTTTTAAAAGTGAGATTCAGTTTAAACCCTGAAATACTTCCACTGACTGAGATTAATTTCTCCGAGTGCTGACCCTAAAACTCAAAACTGCCATTCAGTCTCACAGAAAAACACTAAGCTGAGCTCTTAATTCGGTCAATTTGCAAGACCGTTAAATTTTACCATCTCCAGGGAAATTCAGGCTTGACCTAATTCTTCATGATTCCTCCACAGAGTGGACCAGCAGAGCTCAGAGGTTCACAGTGGTCAGTCTGTCCAGCAGCATCAAACACACCTGGACTTCATATTTAAGGTCTGTACATGTACAACAACTACTTTTTACATCTATTCTGTTCACAGTCATCTCCATGCGGCTCTTTGTAGACCAGTGGATTGTCAGTGTGTCCAACATGGATCTGATGTTTGGCTCCATGATTTCAGTCTGTTTGGGTCATTCATAAAGTATTCTGTTCCAGCTGCTGGAGGACAACATCATCACTTTTGTGAAGAACGAGCTGAAGAAGATCCAGAAGGTTCTGAGTCCAGATTACCCAGAATGGTTACAGAGTCAGACAGAGGATGATGAGCAGAGGAAGAGCAACAGAGAGGCATTTGAGAAGATCACACTTAACTTCCTGAGGAGAATGAACCAGGAGGAGCTGGCTAATCGTCTGCAGAGCAGTAAGAAGATTTCTCTAAAGATTTGGTGCCAGATTTGCTAAATGGGGCAAAATAGTACATGAGTGCAGTCCCCAAACAGTGATAGTGTAGTTAGTTTTGCAGTATAGTGTCTAGTGACATTCTGATGGCAGCAGACACTGGAGAGTACACCATTCTGGTTATGTTGGATCTCAGCTCTGCTTTTGATACTGTTGATCACAGCATCATGATAAATAGGCTGAAGGACTTGTTTGCTGTTGTTTTAAAATGGTTTATGTCGTATCTATCTGAGAGATCCTTTACTGTCTGTATGAATCATGTGTTGTCGGAAACATCAGTTCTGCCTTCTGGGGTACCTCAAGGATCTGTTTTAGGTCCTATTCTCTCTTTGCTGTATATACTCCCTCTAGGCCAGATTATCAGATGTTACAATAATATTTCTTATCATCTCTATGCTGATGACATTCAGTTATACTGTTCTTTCAAAACTTCTGAGTTTTATAAATTGTCTTGTTTAAATAATTGTCTGTCAGAAATCAAACAATGGTTAAATGACAATTTCCTTCAGTTAAATGCAGATAAAACAGAAACTTTGATTATTGCACCTGATCACATGCTCTCAGAAATTAGGCAGCATATCAGTTTTTTAGACCCTTCATTTCAGTCGAGTCTCAGAAACTTAGGTGTTATAATTGACAGTTCAATGTCTCTTGAGGTACACTCTAAACAACTTGTCCGGAACTGTTTTTATCATCTAAGAAACATTTCTAAACTCAGACTACTGGTGTCAAAGGCAGAACTTGAGATAATTCTTCATGCTTTTATCTCTTCTCGTTTGGATTATTGTAACGGTCTTTTTACGTGTCTCAACAAATCAGCTCTGGATCGCCTTCAGTCTGTACAGAATGCTGGGGCAAGACTTTTAACTGGTACAAACAAGAGGTTACACATTACTCCAGTTTTGGCTTCTCTTCATTGGTTGCCAGTAAATTTTAGGGTTCATTTTAAAATTTTAGTTGTAACTTTTAGAGCTCTGCGTGGTGAAGCTCCCCAGTATATCTCTGACCTGTTGAAACCTCATGCTTCATCCCGAGCACTTAGGTCTTCAGGTCAGAGGCTACTGGTGGTCCCATGTACTAGGTTTAAAACACGTGGGGATCAGGCTTTTCAGGCACTGGCACCCAGGCTGTGGAAATCTCTGCCGTTGTCTTTACGCTGTCTAGACTCTACTGACTCCTTTAAAAAGCAGCTGAAGACATTTTTATACAAACGGGCTTTTAATTAATTTTAACTTGTATGTCTGATCTTATTGTGAAGCACTTTGTGATTTTTATCTGTGAAAATGTGCTATATAAATAAATTTTACTTACTTACTTAGATGACCAAGATGTATTCAGTCCTTCTTGACAGAAATCAAATTATCATGTGCACTTCATTGATATTTTTATTTCTTTATTCTTTTAGGAACTTTGAGTGGAATTTGTCAATCTACACTTAAATCTAATCTGAAGAAGAAGTTCCAGTGTGTGTTTGAGGGGATCGCTAAAGCAGGGAACCCAACCCTTCTGAATCAGATCTACACAGAGCTCTACATCACAGAGGGAGGGACTGCAGAGGTCAATGATGAACATGAGGTCAGACAGATTGAAAAAGCATTCAGGAAACCTGCCAGACCAGAAACAACAATCAGACAAGAAGACATCTTTAAAGCCTCACCTGGAAGAGATGAACCAATCAGAACAGTGCTGACAAAGGGAGTGGCTGGCATTGGGAAAACAGTCCTAACACAGAAATACACCCTGGACTGGGCTGAAGACAAAGCCAACCAGGACATCCAGTTCATATTTCCATTCACTTTCAGAGAGCTGAATGTGCTGAAAGAGGAAAAGTTCAGCTTGGTGGGACTTGTTCATCGCTTCTTTACTGAAACCAAAGAAGCAGGAATCTGCAGCTTTGAAGACTTCCAGGTTGTGTTCATCTTTGATGGTCTGGATGAGTGTCGACTTCCTCTGGACTTCCACAAAACTACAATCCTAAGTGACCCTAGAAAGTCCACCTCAGTGGATGTGCTGCTGATAAACATCATCAGGGGGAACCTGCTTCCCTCTGCTCGCCTCTGGATAACCACACGACCTGCAGCAGCCAATCAGATCCCTCTTGCATGTATTGACATGGTAACAGAGGTCAGAGGGTTCACTGACCCACAGATGGAGGAGTACTTCCTGAAGAGATTCAGCAATGAGATGAAGGCCAGCAGGGTCATCGCCCACATAAAGACATCACGAAGCCTCCACATCATGTGTTGCATCCCAGTCTTCTGCTGGATCACTGCTACAGTTCTGGAGGATGTGCTGAAAACCAGAGAGGGTGGAAAGTTTACCCTGACCTTGACTGACATGTACAGCCACTTCCTGGCGGTTCAGGCCAAAGTGAAGAAGGTCAAGTATGATGGAGGCGCTGAGACAGATCAACACTGGAGTCCTGAGAGCAGGAAGATGATGGAGTCTCTGGGAAAACTGGCTTTTGATCAGCTGCAGAAAGGAAACCTGAACTTCTATGAATCAGACCTGACAGAGTGTGGCATCGATATCAGAGCAGCCTCAGTTTACTCAGGAGTGTTCACACAGATCTTTAAAGAGGAGAGAGGACTGTGCCAGGACAAGGTGTTCTGCTTCATCCATCTGAGTGTTCAGGAGTTTCTGGCTGCTCTTCATGTCCATCTGACCTTCATCAACTTTGGACTCAATCTGCTGCAAGAGGAACAACAAACAACTTTTCAGATACCTGAAACAAGAGACTCTGCAGTGAAACATTTCTACCAGAGTGCTGTGGACAAGGCCTTACGGAGTCCAAATGGACACCTAGACTTGTTCCTCCGCTTCCTCCTGGGTCTTTCACTGCAGACCAATCAGACTCTCCTACAAGGCCTGCTGACACAGAAAGGAAGTAGCTCACAGACCAATCAGGAAACAGTCCAGTACATCAAGAATAAGCTCAGTGAGAATCTGACCGCAGAGAAAAGCATCAATCTGTTCCACTGCCTGAATGAACTGGATGATCGTTCTCTAGTAGAGGAGATCCAACAGTCCCTGAGTTCAGGAAGTCTCTCCACAGACAAACTGTCTCCTGCTCAGTGGTCAGCTCTGGTCTTTAACTTACTGTCATCAGAAAAAGATCTGGATGTGTTTGACCTGAAGAAATACTCTGCTTCAGAGGAGGCTCTTCTGAGGCTGCTGCCCGTGGTCCAAGCCTCCAACAAAGCTCTGTAATTAAATGTGTACTTATACCTTTCTATAAATACAAATAATGATTTAACTGGCAATCGAACTTGGAGAGATCCATCGATTAATTGAATCAGCGATTTTATTCAGCCACAGGGCTATATCTTCACACATTAATCCATTTTGATTTGTCAGGTGATATAAAATGTAACCAGTATGCACAATTTTGGTATGATTTTATCTCGGTCATTGTCAACCAACCGTGGGTGCAATTTGGATTTCAGCCTTGGAAATTCTAGGCTCTATTCCCGACAGGTGTTCCTGTATACTATGCTGGCCACTTGGTTATGGCTTCCCATGTATGGTAAAATCCTCCATGCATGTTACGAAGCTTTCTTGTTTTGATTCCAGTGACTTACTCTCTGCAGGTATTTGGTGATTGCAGGTTTCCTAGTGACCCCTCACTTCTCCCGCCCCTGAGATTACACCGTAGATGGTTAAGTGGAGAATATTTGATCAAATTTGATTTATTCTCCTGGCTTCAATATCTCTGGTATACTTCTTCAAGCGGTTAACCAAAGTTTTTGGTCTTTGCTTGGCATGGTCTGAGATATAGACAGCTTGTTGTGCTTATTAGCTGCTTCCTTGTCTTTGTCACACTTTTCTACAGTTCTAAGGCAGTTTCTCTGTGAAGTTCACATTCCAGTTGCAGCGTATTCAGTAGTGATGTGTCTGTTGCGAACGAAACGGCTCTTAGAGCTGGATCTTTGACGTGAACGACGGGAGCCGGCTCCTTATCGCGAGCCGTGGGTTTTTTTCTTTTTCTTTCTCTCACCCTCTCTGTCGCACTTTTTTCCGCTTCACTCCGCATGCGAGCCTTGTGCTTTACGCTGGGAAGAGGGGGGAGGGGCGGTAGTTACACTCGCAGTAGCACAGGAACAGAGCGGGAGGGAAAGAGAGAGAAAGAGAGCCAGGGACAACAACGTCACATTAGAAGTTTATTCGTGCAGGCCCATATGACAGAGAATGTGCATCTTCTTTTTGTTTTCATATTTAAATTTATATTTAATTGTGTTGTGGTTTGCAGTGTTTTGCGTTGCTTCACTTTAAATTTGTTTTAAAGGAAAAAGCTGAAAATTTAAATAGCTAAAAGTTGAAATGTGAATAGTTGGTTTTTGTATTATATCATTTATTTATTACATTTTATGTGGAGTGAATAAATAAAAGTATATTTACGGTGGCCCCTAGAGACAAAGCCCATACAAACTTCAAAACACGTACGAACTCTGGAGCACGTACAAACCCTGAAGCACGTACAAACTCCAAAACATGTAAAAACTCCAAAACACGTAAAAAGTCCATAGCACGTACAAACGCCGAAGCACGTACAAACTCCAAAACACGTACAAAAGACAAAAGAAGTGCTCCAGAATGCTAGGCCCAGTGTTGAGCTGTTGTTACTTAGTGGCTACACAAGCCAGCAAGTACCAACGACCGGATTTGGTGTGTGGTAGTAACAGGTAAATGAACATTTTTTAAAATTATTTTAATATATATGTATGCTTGTGTATAAGTACACAAACAATACACATATGCTTTCAACTGTGTAATTTAATTCTAGGTAGCTCTGTTTTGGAAGTTCAGTTAATGCTAGAAATGTTTTTTGGAGTTTGTACGTGCTTTGGAATTTGTACGTGCTTCTTGGAGTTTGTACGTGTTTTGTCTCTAGGAGCTACCGCATATATTTATATATAAACATATATAAATAAAACTACTTTTTTTAACATTAGTAATTCCTTTTGTGCATAATTTTATATTATTGTTAATAATAAATTAATTAAAGCAACAAAACAACCTGAAGAGCCGGTTCGGAGCCAAAAGAACCGGCTCTTTTTAGTGAGCCAAGCTGAAAGAGCCGGTTCTCTAAAAAGAGCCAGAAGTCCCATCACTAATATTCAGTGCTTGCTCTGAAGTTTAGGGGGGTTTTTTTTCGCTTTAAAAATAGTTTTACTTCCCATGCAGTGAACAGCGGACACTAATGTTTTTGTCACTTTATACGGAATCAAACTCAAAGTAAAGTCAGTACTTCCACGCTTTAAACACTGCACAGTCATATGCTCTCCTGCACTCGATATATTATCCATTGTTGATCTGCACACAGCTTTTGCCACGAACGTTGCACTCGCTTACGTCATTGTCATGAGACACTCTCGCAAAAAAATCACGGTTTTAGTAATGCAGTAACGCAGCGTGCTTTCGGGAAAGTAACAGTAATCCCCTTTATTGCAATAGTAATCCCTTACTTTACTCCTTACTTGAAAAAAGTAATCGGGTTACAGTAACACGTTACATGTAACACGTTACATGTAACATTGCTTGTAACACGTTACTTGTAATGTTACTTGTAATGCGTTACCCATCTCTGGTCAGTAGGGATGGGTATCATTTAGGTTTTATCCGATACCAGTACCAAACCAGTACTTTTGAAATGTGTCGGTGCTTAAACAGTGCTTGAACCGGTGCTTAAAGAATGAAGAACACAAACTTTGTCCAAAAAACTCTCATGTTTAGCTGTTTTTTTGTAAAAAGATAACAATGTTAGCCTTTTCTGCAGCTATAGGGGATTTCTGGTATCACTCTTGGCTGGAAGCAGTGCTTAATCAATGAAAAAAACACGAACTTTATCCAAAAACCTCTCATGTTTAGCTGTTTCCCACTTTTTCTTTTGTCATTTTAGCCTTTTAGCCAGGGTGAAAGGAGTATCTGCCATCAAACAAGAAGACAGTCGCATGTAATTACGACGGTGTTTGCTAGTTCACCTTACATGCATTAATTTAATAACGTAGTTAGCCCACTCAGCGTAAATTACACACGAACAACATTAAGCTACTCACGCAGAGAAGAACGGCTGCTGCTGCCATCATCATCATCCGTCATCATTTCTGCTACACTGGCAGGGCTAGGGGCCAGGACTCTGCTCTTCAGGTTTTTGGGGGATGTTGCTAACTCCGGGACCGATAACAGGCACCACCCGCAGTATATGTGCTCAATGTGAGGTCTCGCAGCAAGCTATCAAGTACGGTGCATTTCTCGGCTTTTAAAAAAACGCTATGCGTCGCCAGGTGTTTCATCAGATTCGAGGAGTTACCTCCTTTGCACAGTATCACCTTAAAGCACTTGTTGCTGGCTGCTGAGTTTGCATCTTTTGCTGTGAAGTACAGCCAGACTTTGACTGCTTTGCCTTGGGCGTGTTTAATCTGTATTTCTGCTCTAAAAGAATGTACGTACCTGGGCTCGCCTACTACGCTTGCAAAGGTAAAATGATTGGCTAGAATCCAAAGTGTATGACATCTCAGTAAAAAAAAAGCACCGAAGCACAGAACTGGTGCCATAATGGCACCGGATACCGGTACCCATCCCTACTGGTCAGGATGATCAGTTTTGTTGTAGTGTACATCAGCTGGTTGGTTTCAGTGATGGTCACTGTAGGGATTGTCCCTGATGCTGCATTCACATCTTCTAGTAGACTTTAAGAGGATATTTCACACATTGTCCTTTTTCATTAGTACATACTCGGCTCGACTCAATGCAACTTGACTTGACACAGTTTTAGTTGTTTTCCATTACAAATAAGTATTACTTCATGTGGTTGGGTTGATATAGCAACGCGGCTGAAAGTCCTGTACCATTATTGGTATCAGACACAAATAATACAACAAAGGAGGATGTTGAGGGCATGGTGTGCCTGCTGCTCGATGTTTGCCATTTTGTCAGACTCTAGGATCACGATGTTAGTTTTTTTGCAAACATTTCGTTGTTATCAGGTTTCAAAACTCCTACCCGACCCGGAGTGGGCACTCCACTCTTTTCCGGCTGAGAACCATGGCCTCAGATTTGGAGGTGCTGATCCTCATTCCCGCCGCTTTACACTCGGCTGTGAATCATTCCAGTGCGAGCTGGAGGCCATCACCCGATGAAGCCAACAGAACCACATCATCCACAAAAAGCAGAGATGAGATTCTGAGACCACCCAAGTTAAAGCCCTCCGCCACTTGGCTGTGCCTAGAAATCCTGTCCATAAAAGTAATGAACAGAATCAGTGACAAAGGGCAGTCCTGGCGGAGCCCATTACCCACCGAGAACGAGTTCGACTTATGTGTACCAAGCTCTTGCAATGGTTGTATAGGGATCGAATGGCCCGTAGCAATAGGCCAGACACCCTATACTCCCATAGCACTTCCCACAGGACACTCCGAGGGACACGGTCGAATGCTTTCTCCAAGTCCACAAAACACATGTAGACTGGATGGGAAAACTCCCATGTGCCCTCCAGTATCCTCGAGAGGATAAAGAGCTGGTCCAGTGTTCCACAACAGGACGAAAACCGCATTTTTCCTCCTGTATCTAAGGTTTGACTAGCGGATGGACTCTCCTCTCCAGCACCCTGGCATAGACTTTCCCAGGGAGGCTGAGGAGTGTGAGCCCCCTGTAGTTGGAACACACCCTCCAGTCCCCCTTCTTAAAAATAGGGACCACCACCCCGGTCTGCCAGTCCAGGGGTACTGCCCCTGATCTCCACATTGCAGAGGCGTGTCAGCCAGGACAGCCCTACAACATCCAGAGCCTTCAGGAACTCAGGGCGGACCTCATGCACACCTGGGAATATGTTCTAGTCTATATTTATATTTAACCTATGATTACTGTTGACTAGTAACAGAATAAGTTAGTGACCAGTAGTAATATCATTGTTTGTTTTGGGGTTTTGTTTTTTTTTTCAGATTGAGTGGCTGTAACCTTTCCGAGAGAAGCTGTGAAGCTCTGTCCTCAGTTCTCAGATCCCAGTCCTCTAATGTGAGAGAGCTGAACCTGAACAATAATAACCTGCAAGATTCAGGAGTGAAGTTTCTGTCTCTTGGAGTGGAGATTCCACATTGTAAACTGGAATCTCTCAGGTCAGATCAAGTCATATTTTGTTTTTTAACAAGCAACAACAATAAACAGTAATAATTGTTGCTAATTAAATGTGCTAAATAAATTGACTTCTTCCAAAAAATGCTACCTTTGAATTTTTAGTAATGGAGTAGAAGTCACTGTTTAATATTATATCTGTAAGAATTCCAGCCAGTCCTGCTATTAGAAATACTGGATAATCTCAGATCTTGTCTCATGAATACACTTTATCACCAGGTTTTTTTTGTCTTCTTGTTTGTTTGTTTTTCCTTAGACTTAGAGGTTGTAACCTTTCAGAAAGAAGTTGTGAAGCTTTGTCCCCAGTTCTCAAAACCGACTGCTATAGTCTCAAAGAACTGGACCTGAGTGACAACAATCTGCAGGACACAGGTGTGAAGCTTCTGTCGCTTGCAGCAAAGAGTCCACACTGTAAACTACGGACTCTAAGGTCAGATCAAGTGTTTGTTCTCTCTTAAAAAATAAAAGATATAACCAATAAGAACTGCCAATAGTTAAGTGAACTTCACACTCATGTTGTTTTGCCTTTGAATTCTTATATTTTAGTATAAATTACAGTAAACTACTACATTTGTCATGTTGTTAGGTCTAGGTATGAGTCACCAATGTACACTAAGAAGGTGATTTCCACAAAGAAATATTAGTTTTTTTAGGTTGGATAAACAATCTAAGAAAATCTAAGAGCAGTCAAAATCTACAACATTAAACTCTGGCTACTTTTGTGAAAATACTCTGTGGACTGATGAGACAAAAGTTGAACTTTTTGGACAGTGTGTATTCCATTACATCTGGTGTAAAAGTAACACAGCATTTCATAAAAGTAACATCACACCAGCAGTTAAATATGGTGGTGGTAGTGTGATGATCTGAGGCTGCTTTGCTGCCACAGGACCTGGAAGACTTGCTGTGGTAAATGGAACCATGAATTCTGCTGTGTACCAAAGCATCTTGAAGGAGAAGGTCTGAGTTCTGTAACAGGACAATAATTCAAAACGCAGCAATTCCGCCTTTAAATGGCTTAAGAAAAACAAAATGAAAACTTTGGAGTGACCTAGTCCAAGTCCTGACCTGAATCTGTTTGAGATGCTGTGGCATGACCTTAAAAAGGTAGTTCATGCTTGGAAGCCTACCAATATTGTTTAATTAAATGAGTGGGCCACAGTTCCTCCACAGTGCTGTTAAAGACTCATTGCCAGTTTTTGCAAATGTTTGATTGCATTTGTTGCTGCTAAGGGTGGTACAACCTGCATTTAGAAACTGCTTTTTGTGTTTACTTGTGTCATCTTTTTCTAATATTTAAATTTGTTTGATGATCTGAAACATTTAAGTGTGACAAATGTACAAAGAATCTCTAATCTTTGGATTTCTTTAGGTCCTGTTTTATTTTAGTGCTCTTTTGTCTCCTGTGTCTTGCATTTAGTCATTACCCTCCAGCTTTACATTAAAGGAAACGACAAGGACTGCAAAAGCATTCATGACACCACTTTATATCTTTATTTTTATGATGTAAACCATAGTACAAGACAGAGTGGCAGGTTCTGTACAATCTTGCAATGTGTGTGCTTTGCACAGGTTATCACTTCAGATGATGCAAAACGATTGGTATTACCTGGAACATGCTTTTTACACAGTTGAAGTTTGTTATTATGCTTCTTTGTTGGGTTTTAATTCCTCAGATAACGCCTGCCCACTGCTCCTCCTGCTTGTTTGTCAACCCTAATATGATATTGCTCTAGCACTATTCAAACCACATGATTCATTTGCTGCTGGGCTCTTCTAAATGACAGTTTTTGTTTTAGTCTGTCAAAACATTGATGGAATGAGTTCTATGAATGGTAAAGCTTTAAGGACTCCAGTCGGTCGTAAAATAGAATAAAATATTGCCAATTCAAGTAACTCTTCAATGAAGCATAAAAAACTTTTTTTGTCGTCTTAAAAATTTCGAGTGCAGCTGTTGTGGTATTAATGAGATGGAATTTAACTGAATTATTGTTTATAATTTTTTAGAGTGAGTCATGGTAATCTCACAGAGAGAAGTTGTGAAGCTCTGTCCTCGGTTCTCAACTGCCAGTCCTCTAGTCTGATGGTGTTGGACCTGAGTAACAACAACCTGCAGGATTCAGGCATAAAGCTTCTGTCTGCTGGACTGAAGAGTCCACACTGTAAACTAGAAGTTCTTGTGTGAGTTGAAGTGGTAATGTGTTTATCTGTTTACATAAATATTTATGTCCCATATTTAATATTTTAATGTTTTACACATTAAAATTTTTTTTTTGATGAGTTTAAGACAATAGTGAGCTCTATTTCTAAACTAGCATTAAATATTGCAAAATCTAGTAGCTCCCTTAGTAAGCATGATTCAGCTTTAACACCTGTGTTATTTGTCTTCCTAATTTTTCAGACTGAGTGACTGTGACCTCTCAGAAAGAAGTTGTGAAGATCTGTCCACACTTTTCAGTTCGAACTCATCTAGTCTGACTGAGCTGGACATGAGTAGCAATAACTTTCAGGATACAGGAGTGAAGCATCTCTGTAGTGCACTGCACAGTCCACACTGTACACTCAAAAGTCTCAGGTCAGACGAACTGATACTGCTTATTCGTTTATTTTTGTTTTTGTGTTTCTATCAATTGAAAAAAAAAATACATTACAAAATGTTGGTAAGTCGATTTCATTCACACTTTGTTTTATATTTGTATTTTAAGCATTTTAATTTAATTCTTGATTTGTTTAACATAAAATGGAGGATTCAGTCAGTAATTAAACAAGAATACTTATTTACAAATCTAGATTAAGGAGCTGTAATCTCTCAGAGAGAAGCTGTGAAGATTTGTCCTCAGTTTTTAGCTCCCGGTCCTCTAGTCTGAGAGAGGTAGACCTGAGTAACAACAACCTACAGGATTCAGGAGTGAAGCTTCTTTCTGTTGGCGTGAAGAGTTCAACTGAGATGAAAACTCTCAGGTAAGATAAAGTGATATACCTTTGATAAAATTACAAAAATACATTTTAACTATTTTAGGTAATTATATGAACTATATGAATGCTATTATTGTTTCTTTGTATTTTTTTCTAAGTCAAAGTAATCGGCACCATTTCTGACTTGTTTAACACAAGGGACTGCTTTTGTTATTTCCAAATCTAGTAACCTCTCACTAAGGTAGGAATACTCATTAACACCAGTATTTCTTTTTCCTGTCTTCTTCCTAATAAAATTTAGACTGAGTGGCTGTAAACTCTCTGAGAAAAGCTGTGAAGCTCTGTCCTCAGTTCTCACCTCCCAGCCCTCTAGTCTGAGAGAGCTGGACCTAAGTAACAATGACCTGGGGGATTCAGGAGTTAAGCTGCTGTCTTCCGGAGTGGAGAGTACACTCTGTAAACTGGAAATTCTCACGTAAGGATTTTGACTTTTCAATAGAGATCATTTATTGCATGAATAAATGATCATTTAGATGATAACTCATTTAGAATCGTATCTGTAAATATGTATTGGCACATTACCATTTCTCTAAATCTTCCAAATTCTACCCATTTAAAACATATTAATGCTAGTGGCTAGTATCATACGTTAATAATAACTGGTCCACAAAGTCTAGTGTGCACCAAATCTACTGCTGCACACTGAACTTGGTGGTGAAACTTTGCCGTAATGACTTGGAATTTGTCTGTGAGTTCAGTTATAGGGGGAAATGCTTATGCAGTTCTAGGATATCCAAAACTTTGCACTGAAGCTGTGACAACTGTCAAGAGAGGTGGGACTGAAAGAGATTAACTCTGTCACTTCACATTACAGCTGAACTATGGTGCAAGGTGTCAAAATCCAGCCTTTTGTTTTTAAAATGTTAGAGTGCTATAAAAGTTTATCTGTCTATTCCTTTGCTAATGGTAAATAATTTTAATTATTACATAATTATTATTATACAAATACAATTAAAGTATTAATATGATGAATGGGAAATACAGCTTGATTAGTGAACTTGTTCCAATATCTGACCTGTGACTGATTCAGTTTGTATGTGTGTGCCTCTATACTGGGATCCTTAAATAAGCAGAAATATAAGCATGATACACAGCCAAGAGCTTGTCTGGGATCTATAGTGCTTGGACAGAGTGACTAAACATACATTTATAGAACATTTCATCTAACCATGACGTACTTAATAAAAGAAACTATCCTGAAGTATATTGTGATTGGTGAGCTAAGAGTTTCTAGAGGAAGAAGTGAGAGAAAATATTCCTATGTTTTTGAATTAAACATGGATGTATGATGATGATAGCTGGATAACAGGTGATTACGCCAGAGTACCCAAAATCTTTGGACCCAAAAATTATTTGTTTTTTTCTGTTCATTTTTGCCATGCTAGATTATAAATTCAGGAAAAATTTGTCACAAGTGAGTCCACTCAGAAATTCTGAAAGTAGTCTCTGGAGACTTGTTTTTCCAGCGACTGCGAGGCCCCTCCACACAAGTCACATTACCTCTACCAAATGCGATTACTCTATCAGAGCACCAATCAGGATAGTGTTCCCCATATCTTCTTCACAGTTTATCCTACGATCAAATTGGCTTAGAAAAAATCTGAACTTCTTACTCAGTAGCACTAATCTGGTGCCAATCAGGCATCTGAATGTCAGCACCTGGAGTACCAGAAGCTCAAAACAAGAGTCAAAATTTTAAATTATGGGCAGCACTGTGGCACGGTGGTTAGCACTGTTGCCGCACAGCAAGAAGGTCCTGAGTTCAATTCCACCATCAGGCCGGGGTCTTTCTGTGTGGAGTTTGCATGTTCTCCCCGTGTTAAGGTTAATTGGTTAATCCAAATTGCCCATAGGCGTGAATGTGAGAGTGAATGTGAGTGCGAATGGTTGTCTGTCCCTGTGTGTTAGCCCTGCGACAGACTGGCGACCTGTCCTGGGTGTACACCGCCTCTCGCCCTATGGCAGCTGGGCTCCAGCGTCCCTCGCGACCCTGAAAAGGATAAGCAGAAGCGAATGGCTGGATGGATTATGGGCACAACCGACTCTGATGCTCAACCCACAGAAGTATTCTCCTTAGCACTATTTAGTGATTCAAAACTCCCTAGATCCACCAGGAGAAACCATTTCGACCCTGTCCTGAAAAGTAGAACAGTCAAAGTTTATCTCATTCACATCTGCCTCTGATCATCCAACACCCACCTTGTCTGCAGCTTCACCTCCTCAGCTCTCCTGGTCAGGCCTGAAACCTGTCCAATTAAACTCTGGATTCTCTTTATTTGCTCTGCTTAATTCTCCACACTCTGGAATCTCCGCTCAATTCAGTTACTATTCCCATGCTGCTCTAAAGCAGTTGTATTGCTATTTTGTGTGTCTGCAGACTGTCAGGATGTCTGATCACAGATCAGGGCTGTGATTCTCTGGCTTCAGCTCTGGAGTCCAACCCCTCCTATCTTAGAGAGCTGGACGTGAGCTACAATCATCCAGGAGACTCAGGAATGAAGCTGCTCTTGGCTGGACTGAAGGATCCAGGCTGGAAACTGGACACTCTCAGGTATGGAGAGAATGTCTGATAGAGGAAGAAGAGCTGAGCCCTCTACTACAAAGCAAGGGCAACATAGAGGAATTTTCTTTTACTGACCTGGTTTCACTCACATTAACATCAGAAATGGGGACAAGCAGTCTCACAAAGCTAGTTATCAAACTGATAAGTAAACCTATGGTTTATATGAAAGGAGTGGCACTACCAGCATCTGACAAAACATGAATAAGTGTACTAGTAGCAGAGCAAAGATTTTACGATACTGACGGACTAGATGCGCCTGCTCCTTGTCATTTCAAAATTTTTCTCTCTGACTTTGTATCCTCTACGAGAGTTTGTGTTGTATTATGTTCACAGCTTATGTTTTTCATTTTCTATTATAGAAGTCTTTTTTTTAAAATTACTAGTTAAAGAAACAAACAAACAACCATGACAACAACAACAACAAACAAAAAGACAGTCTGGGCCATATGCTACCAGAACTACCAGAACTACACATTTATTTCTTACAATTTAATTCCAAAGAATCATGCTGACAGATCTTTCTTTGTCACAGCAGCTTTATCTTTAACATGCAGAAAAAGAGTTAAATGTTTGACTTCTCTACACTGACAGAAAGGGGAGTTTCAGTGGTTTAGCCTGCTTAAGATCAAAGTGGGCTGTATGTGGCCCACAGTGTAAAATGAGTTTGATAACCCTGGTCTAGATTAACGGATGAATAGAATACATTTTCTGGGATTTCCTTTCCTGCATGAGTGATGATGCATTAAGACATATTTATATGGAACTGAGACTGGTATGAAATAAGATTTTACCTCTTTATATATACACCTATACTGTACCTATGTTATTGATTTAACTTCATAATGTTTTTCAGTGCTTTTTAAATTCAACATCTATCTTACCATCTCACTCAGCAAAAAAAAAAGGAACCATTTAAATATGACAGAAATACTGATTTTATTTATATAAAATTGTATTTAAAATATACAAATATGTTCCCATATTGCCCAGCTCGAAGTGTATTTGTGAAAATGTTGGACTGTTCCTTTATCAGTGTCTAACAGTATGTGTACGAGAGCCATGTAATGTCCATGTGTGCATGCTGAAAGAGACTGTGCTGGTCTGACCCCCCTCCTCCTTTCAGGGTGGAGCCTGCTGGAGAACAATGGTTGACACCAGGTCTGAGGAAGTGTAAGTGTGTTTTTAATGTGATTCATGAAAACAAAGCAGCACACATTCAACCATCTTCAAACTGTCACATCACTCATTCACATCTCTGATGTCAGGAGTCATCATCAAAGTGTCAATCAATGAACAGATGATGGATCAATAACTGCAGCTGGATTGTGTTTGTTCTCTCATCAGATTCCTGTCAACTCACAGTCGACACAAACACAGTGAACAGAGAACTCAAACTGTCTGACGACAACAGGAAGGTGACACGTGCGGAGGAGTATCAGTCATATCCTGATCATCCAGACAGATTTGATTGGTATCAGCTGCTGTGCAGAGATGGTCTGACTGATCGCTGTTACTGGGAGGTCGAGTGGAGAGGAAATGTTGATATATCAGTGAGTTACAGAAGAATCAGAAGGAAAGGAGAGCTACTAGATATTAATTACTGTTTGTTTGGGTGTAATGATCAGTCCTGGAGTCTGGAATGCTCTGCTGGTGGTCCTCATTGTGTCTGGCACAATAACAAGCAAATTCTTATTCCCATCTCCTCCTCCTCCTCCTCCTCTGTCTCTAACAGAGTAGCAGTGTATGTGGACTGTCCTGCTGGCACTCTGTCCTTCTACAGAGTCTCCTCTGACACTCTGATCCACCTCCACACCTTCAACACCACATTCACTGAACCTCTTTATCCTGGGTTTCGATTAGGGTACAGCTACACTGGTTACCTCTTTTCTGGTTCCTCAGTGTCCCTGTGCTGAGTTGAGTGTAAAGAGTGTCCTCCTGTTAGAGAAACACTCTGACTGTTGAACAGATAGTTCAGTCTGTTCATGTCTGTCTCTTACGCTCAGAAACACGTTTTCAGATTCATGAATTCAATCAGTTGATGTTTTAAACTGTTCTGAATGATTCCTTGTAAACTTCTTGCTCTTCAGTCTTTTAAAGATGGAAGCTCCCATTATTCCAGGATCCACATGTTGTTTTTCTGTCTTTTTCCACTCAAAGCTGAATATCAGTATGTTGTGTTTCACTAAAGCTCAGTTCACAACCCTGCATTTTCAACAAGTCTAAGCTCACTATCATGTAATGATTTTTCTTGATTATACTAGGTATGGGTTAATTTGCTTTAAGACATGCTGCTTTACTCAATTTATACACATGTCAACGTTTTAACTGAAAGTAGGTCTGAGAGGGTTGATTTTCTGCATGTCAAAGTTGCCCATCAGTGTTGGTCAAGTTACTTGAAAAATGTAATTAGTTACTAATTACTTGTCCAAGAAAGAGAAACAGTCTGACTGTTGACTGTTGAACTGACTGTTGACTGTTAATCACCAAAGAAATTTTCTTAACATTTAAATCTATTTTCTGCATATTCCAGCATATAAAATAAAATACTGTTTTGTTTTTACACTCACTGTTTCAAATAGATGTAAGTAAAACACAGCAAAAAATAAATAAAATCAAAGATTCGGCGGCACTAAGTCCTGTTGCTCTTAAATCTATTTTCACATGGTGGAGGTTTGCCCGGTGCTGCAGCGGTCATTTCAGTGGGGGGATCCAGGGGTTTCTCTGAATATTCCTGTAGCAGCGTGCTTGCTCAGATTTGAAGTTTAATTTTTTGCTGTAGAAAGAACAGTGTACAGCAGATGCTAATGTGGAAGCCACCTGTAGGTAGGTAATTGTGTTATGAGACTTTGAGATATGTGTAGGCATGTGAAAGTCGAAGGTGTGGTTGAGAAATAAAAATAAAAGACCAACAACATCTGGAGGACGTCTGTCAGGTGTGCACCTGTAAAGAGTCGATTCACTCTAATCAGCCGAAGGTGGACTCTTGGTTGTTTGTTAGTCCCGAACGCTGCTGCAAGGCTCTTAACTAAGACACGAAAAAGAGAGCACATTACACCAGTGTTACATTCATTACACTGGCTTCCAGTACATTTTAGAATTCATTTTAAAATCTTGGTACTGACTTTTAAAGCTTTGAATTGTGATGCCACTGCCTACATTTCTGATCTTTTAGAACCCCACGCTCCCTCTTGCAGCCTGAGATCATCTAATCAAAGGCTGTTGGTAATCCCATGAACTCGTTTTAAGACCAGAGGACATAGATCTTTTAGAGCGGTGGCCCCCAGGTTGTGGAATGCTCTCCCTCCATCATTACGTTGCCTGGATTGTAGTTATTCTTTTAAAAAGCAGCTTAAGACTCATTTATTTAGATTGGCTTTTAATTAGATTTGTGCTGTATGCTTGATTATTAATGTATTTTATGCATTTCTGTTTTTATATTACTGTGAAGCACTTTGTGGTTTTTATCCTGGGAAAAGTGCTATAAGTGCCAACAGACTTAATAAACTAATCCGTAAGGCCAGCAATGTTGTGGGGATGGAGCTGGACTCACTCAAGGTGGTGTCGGAGAGGCGGATGCTGTCCAAGATAAAGACAATGTTGGATAACACCTCCCACCCACTCCATGACATGCTGGTCAGTCACAGGAGCTCGTTCAGTGAGAGACTGAGATTACCGAAAAGCACCACTGAACGACACAGGACATCATTCCTGCCTGTGGCCATCTCCCTGTACAACGCATCCACTTAACACACTGTTTACTGCTACAACTACACATGTTTCTTTTCCAGCTATTTATTTATGAGTGACTTATGTATGTATGTATGTATATATATGTATATATTGTACTATTCTTAGTTAGTGTATTGTCTGTCTTGTCTTAATGTTGGTTTATAATGGAGCACTGTAACAAAAAATTATTTCCCCCAGGGATCAATAAAGTATTCTGATTCTGATATAAATAAATTGATTTGATTTGATCTTTAGAAAGCGACTGCTGTTTGAATGGTCATGTCGCATTAAATCTGTCTTCTACGTCACTGACACAAGACAGACGTCAATTATCAGCGCCGGAGAAGCGCCCGATAAGACATCGTGAACGCTTCCTGGCCATCGAGTGAAACTGTTGGGAAGACGACGTTGGAGAAACGTGAACATTTTATTTGTACTGTATAATCTGCAGATTCTGACAGAAATCTGCAACTATCCTTTGAAGCAGCGCTCCTCTCTAAATCAGCAATAAGGATAATTATTAGGCCATATGTAAATAACAAAATAACTTTATAACTTAAAGCAAAAATTGGGAAACGTAAAGTCTGAAACAAGTCTTTATATTAATGGCCATCAGTCAAACAATACTGTTTGGTCTGGGTCTAAACAGAGCGCGTTGTGTGTCACGTCTTCTTTTGCGCATGCGGGCCGCTTTGAGGGTTCACACTAGAGCGTGTTTGCTGTCACATTTTATTTGTAGTGTGAACAAGCAGACAAAAAAATCAGATTTGACTGAAAAATCTGTATTGAGCATTAAGACCTGCAGTGTAAATGTAGCCTTAGTGGCTTGATTCTACTCGTGACACGCAAAATTTCTGATTAAATGACTGATATAAATACAAAAAATAACAGGGAAAACTTGGAATCAGGGTTTGAAATGCCTTTGTGTAACCTGCTCTAACTCTTATATTTGTACATAATACATTATCATGGGGTCACAAGACAGCAAATTACTGGGAGGGTGAAAGTGGGTCATTAAATATTAAAACAGAACATAACTTGCCAAGAAAAGTAAGGAAAGCAATGTAATTATCACAGAAACAAATCCTCATTAAAAATAATTACACCAAATAAATGCCTGTTTGCACCCTTACCTTCATACAAAGTCCCAGTGGATATGAATCAGAAATGGCATACAGATATGGGATGGCTTTAGGCTGAGATAGAAGGCAGCATTTTAAAGTGATACCGAAAATTATTCTAACCATCATTTTTGCAGAAATAAATACTGGAGAGACACAAAAGTTAAATTGCAGAGAGGGGAAAACAGTTATATTTTGACAAGAAACTGAATGCATCAAAGCCATAATAGCTAAAAGAGACCTGATGGAAAAAATTAAATGAGGTAAAGCATTTTAAAGAAATTCATACATTTTCAAGAAATATACAGCTCTAGAGAGACAGGGGGTGTTGTAATCTGGTTTTGATTAGTTAGTTAAATTAGTTTTGATTACTTCCTTAATTCGGGTAGTCTTTGGTTTGTTTATATTTACTCATTTAAGATATCTGTACCCTTTTTATTGGTGTATTCTAAGTTAAGGGCCAGAAGGAAAGAGAAAATAAGGGTAAAAACACAAAAGAAAGAACTCTAAAGAGTTCTCTTTCACACAATCGCAATCACTCAGACAGATGCACATAGAAGTGGCCACATGCCTATGTACTCATGCAGACTGCTGTTTATGTACATGTATTATTGTCTTGTTTCTATTTCTAATGATAGTTCATTTTTGACAAGGGATGCCAGGAGTGAACAAATGTTAAGTAAAGCACGAAAAAAAATGTATGCAAATGAATACAATTTTATATGTTGAAATCCTCTTTGTGGATAAAGTCATGGAATCATTTTGTCAGAGATCAAACTTGTAAACAGGTCAAAATTTGACCAGAACACAACATGAGGGTGAAAAAGAATCAAAATGTTTGACACAATACAAACACATTTGACAGAGTGAATACTTCATGCGTAAAGAAGTGGATATCCAAGAGTAGTCACGGTATAAAATATTAAAAACATTGAGCATCATGAAGTGTTTTTTTTTCTCTTAATTATTCAAGGTCATGCTCCAAGAAACAGTTTTAACAAACTGAGTTTCTAAATGAAATAATGTTATCTCAATTGGAGTTTTTGAAAAAGCTCTTATTTTGGAGGGAGCTGACATTTAATAATCACATATGAGTGTGGACACAGTATCTGAGCAGTGATAGGAATACATTTACAGAGCTATAAATTCCTCAAATGATTCAGCAGCAGCAGAAATGTTCCGCTTGAACAAGCCTGCTTGTTATACACATGTTTTGGAGAAATTCCCGTAAAAACCAGGGAAGAAAAACATTGAGTCTGTTAAAGACAGTGAGCTGTGTTTTCGTAGTAAAGGGTCCAGTGCGTTCTCAGTGCTGCTGTTTATTTCTAAGGTGACGGCTGTTACGTCCCCTGGCTAGCCTAGGGGATAGGAGGGACTAACATAAAGTTAAAATAGTGAATGAGGAGTCAAGATGTCAGTTTTTAAAGGTGTATTTTTTGCTAGTTTTAAAGCTCAGAATTAAGCATTCTGGCACTCTGGTAGCTGGCATCAGAGTTTGGGCCCATCTTCATCTAAACCCAGCCTCAGTCCTGAAGAAGAGCTTAACAGGAGAGATTCTGGAGACGAAATTTGTTCTGATGAAGATGCAGCAGACTTATCTGCAGGACCACAGAGAGAATTAGTTCTAGAATTAAAAGATTTGAGCATATTGAGATGGCACAAGCGTAATCTATGCTTCCTGTCTGGTGTTTTAATCACATAGTCAGTGTCATTTTCCCTATTATCCACTAGGTATGGTCCACAGAAACGGGCAAACAATGCTAGCAGTTGGCAGAAGAATCAAATCTTTGTCACCTGGATTGAAAGATCGAGGAACAGCTTTCTTATTTCTTAACTCTTCATTTTCTCCTGAGCAGAGGAGAGGGCTTCTGCTGCTGCTAACCAGGCCTTATGGAGGCGCTCGCTTAAATGTGAAACATAATCCAGAACATTAGTTTCACTACATTGTCTGTTAACAGGAACTGGTCTTTAAGCAACTTCAAAGGTCCCCAAACACAATGACCAAACACTAGTTCATTTGAGCTGAACCCAAATGATTCTTGCTTAGCTTCACGAATAGCAAACACCACCAGTGGTACTCCGTCACCCCACTCTTTTCCAGTATCTAAGTAGTATTTCTGCAACATTGCCTTGAATGTCTGGTGCCAGTGCTCTAATGTTCCTTGAGATTCAGGATTGTATGCACTTGACACAACATGCTTAATCCCAAGAGTCTGCATGACCTGTTTGAAAAGTTTAGACAGAAAGTTGGTACCTTGGTCTGTCTGAACTACTTTTGGCAAACCAAAAGTGGTGAAAAACTTTTTAACACTTTAATCACCAGAAGTGCAGATATTCTTCTGAGTGGAACAGCTTCTAGAAAACAAATCGAAGTGCACATTGCAGTCAGCAAAATCCGATTACCATTCTTTGTCTTGAGCAATGGACCAACACAGTCCACAACGACATGCTCAAAAGGCTCACCAAGTGCTGCTATAGGATGGAGAGTGGCTTTAGGAACAATCTGGTTTGGCTTCCATGCAATCTGACATGCTTTACAAGTATGACAAAACTTCACCACATCAGCCTTTAATGGCCAAAAGAAATGGTTGAGTATCTTATGGTACATTTTTGTAACTCCCAAATGACCGGACAGGGGGTGCTCATGTGCAAGGGACACTACAAGTCCAACAGAGAGATGGAGATCCTTCCACTTCTCAGTAGCATCCTTTGAGTTGCCTTTAAGTTCAGTCAGGGTTTGCAAGTCATCTGCAGCCAAAGTCTCAGCCAACAAGAAATCTGCCAGATCAATCTCTGCAGCTCTACGCTGTGTTTGAGCCCTGGTGAGAACACAAGTAGGAAAAATAGATGGAAAACATGTTGCTAGGTCATTGCTTTTCCAAGTTTGATTTTGGATCATCCGTTACTTCAGGAACAGGTCGCACCTTTCCACCGGCAATATCATTTGCCATAATAAACTGCACCCCGTTTATTGGAAGGGAGGGACGTACTGCCACAGAGAAGATGCCACTAATCAAATTTGACTTGATGTGTACATAATGCAAAGGAGCTTCAACATAACCCATTTCAACTCCCTGGATCAAAATACTACCATGAAAGGAGGAACAGTCACCCACTGATAATACATTAGATAAGATCACACATTGGGACCCTCCCGTATCTCTCAGTATTTTAATGGGTTTTTCATCCTCAGGCTTTCCAGTCAATGACACAGTGCCATCGAAGTGGAAGGGTTTAAAGCAGGGATGAAACTCCTCACTTTGATCCCCTTTATCAGCATGAGTAGTTTTAATTAAAGACAAAACACAAGAAATGATTTCACAAGGGAAAAAATAGTATCCTACTGGGGGATATAACACGGCTGCACATTAGAGCTGTGAAACTTTAAACTGGATCCATTGAATGGGTAAAGCTTACCGTCCCGCAGCCTGAAAAGGACACGTGGAAATCGCTGCAGTTCGTGGCAGATCAAAGTGAAATGAATGTGATTGGTTGAACAGATATTCTTGGTGTGTGTTCTGTGTTTCCAGCAGTGTGAAAGAAACTCAGCAGCAGATTAGAACAAGGTAGAACAACATTTCTACATTTCTATTGAAAGTAGAAACTAGAGAGTACTGTGGCGCCCTCTCTCTGCTGATATGTGTCAGACAGCCTGCAGTCTGTTTCTGTCTCATCTATATGACAGTAATCCTGCCTATAAGATCACATTAATTTCACCACACTTTAGATCTGGCTGTTTTAAGTGAATGGAGAGCCTTTATTAGTCTTCACAGTCCACAGCTGAAATAATAATGACATGTAGGCTGTTTTCTTTTATACATGCACTTGCTTGGAATAAATAGAAGCCACATTATTATGGCTCCAACTCCGCCCCTTTTAAATCACATGTCATGTCATGATCACGTGTGCTCTTCTCAGGCATGTATTGCTGAATTTATTTACTGATTTTGGAAGGCACATGCGAATATCAGTACTCACGGCTCCTGAGAGTTCAAAGGGACAGGTGGGAGGAAAAGGGTCAAGGCCGCCAGTAGAGTGCGGCAAACACAGTCCTCCGGGTCACAGAAAATTCACAGCTCACACTCGCAGAAAGGACCACACAAGCTTTGCCTCTACCACACCAGCAAGACGTCCATCTGCTCCTCCTGAATTAAATAAACCAGCTGAATACTAACTAATTTGTCCTTTCATGCCATCTCAGCAATAGCTAGCATTAGCTGAATACATCCATACAGAGCAGAGCAGAGTGTGAGCTAAGCAGAAACAACGCTAGGCTAAATATGGGATCAACAAGAAAAGCTTTTTAGAATATCAACAAATTAAATCCATAGTAAAAAAGAAATTTAATCCGGGTCAAGTTGAACTACAAACACCACCAAGTGTGGTTCAATTTCTAACTCTTAAAACCCCCAAATTACTATCCAAAATATACAGAATGCTTTCTAAAACAGATGAATCAATATCACTTCCTGTTGCAAAATGGGAAGCGGATTTATCAGTTAACTTAGACCTAAACTTCTGGTCTCAGATAAAACCTTTCATCTAATTAGAAATCCCAGTCTTCAATTAATTCAATACAAAATATTACATAGAGTGCACTATACAGGTCATCGGATGTTCAAGATGGGCTTTACGTCTACCAACAACTGCTCACACTGCCAAACCAATTCACCGGACAATTACATCCACGCTCTTTGGTTCTGTCCACCAGTTCAGAAGTTTTGGCGCGAGATATGTGAAGACTTATCGAAGTGTCTGAAATGTAACATTCCAACTTCCTCAGTCTGCTGCTGTTTCTTTTGTGGCAGAAAATCCATTCTGTGTTTCCTTCAAAGCATCATTTCCACTTCAAAGATGTGAAAATGTGTCAGATGAAGTTCCCTCTTTACAAAGTGATGATGAAACTGTGGCCACAGCAAGAATTTATCAGAGTAGTGACTGAACTGTGATTCAAACTGGGCAATGCTTTAATTTGAGAAGCATTCAAATCCATATGTGCATCATCCAGGAGCACAGCAGCAGCAGCACAGGAAGCAAAGCTGCCTTTGAATCATAGACATAAATGTTTTGTTTTCATTTAGCAGCAGGTTAAAGTGACATGTCACTAACACTGGGGGAAACTCTTTGACTCCAGCCTGAAAGACTCTGCTGCCATTCAGAAGGCAAATGAGGAGCTAGGAGCGTGGTTCACTAAGGTGCACAAGTCCGGCCTGCCTGGAAGATTTAAAGCCTGGATCTACCAGCATTCCATCATGCCCCGAAACCTGTGGCCTCTGCTTGTCTATACAGTTCCAATAACTACCTTGGAATCCCTTGAAAGGAAGATTAGTGGCTTTCTTCGTAAGTAGCTGGGACTTCCCCGCAGCCTCACCAGCGCTGCCTTGTATGGTGCAAGCAACAGCTTGCAATTACCCTTCAGTTTTTTCATCAGACACCACCTCCATTGTCAAGTTTGCTGACGACACTGCTGTTGTGGGCCTGATCTCCAACAACATCGAGACGGCCTACCTGGAGGAGATTAGGAACCTGGAGACCTGGTGCCAGGAGAATAACCTCCTCCTAAACATCAGCAAGACTAAGGAGCTGATCATGGACTTCACTACAAAGCAGGCGAGGAATTACAAACCCCTCATCATCAGTGGCACGCCAATGGAGAGAGTGGACAGTTTCCGATACCTGGGTGTCCACATCACTCAGGACCTGTCATGGTCCTGCCACATCAACACCCTGGTTAAGAAAGCCCGTCAGCGTCTCTTCTTCCTCAGAAGACTTAGAGACTTCCATCTGCCACTGAAGGTGCTCAAGAACTTCTACTCCTGCACCATCGAGAGCGTCCTGACGGCAAACATCTGATGAGAGATGAGATAGCCTTTATTTGTCAGTTGCAGGTCTTTTGCCCACAACCGAGATGACAGACCTTGCCGACCGTACATACAATACAAACATCACATTGGGGAGACAGGTCAGGCCAGGTAGCGAGGAAAAAAACATTGAAATGTGTAACACAAAAGGATAATACAGGAATGCACAGGTATCAACACACCATAACACAATAAACACAGACAAGCAACATGGGAAAGAGTTCCAGTGTGTACATCTGATCTGGGACCGCTGCAATCTTCGACTGCGCCTCCAGCTGACCCGATGTCCACATCATGGGGGAGGTAAGCGTTGGAGGTGGCGTTGGATCCGGGGTAGGGAGGGTGATGCGTCAGTGAGTGCTTATCAGTATCAGTATATGTATGTGTGTGCGTGTCCATAGTTCAGCTGAGACAGTGTCCTTCGCCCTGCCAGGCTAAGTAAACAGTCTTCCAGCCAACCCAGGTGGCCTTGTAGGGAATGGGAAGGAACAGACTCAACACAGTCGTTATCAGGGAGTTCTTGTTCAGCTCCAGCCTTGAGCTGGCGCCGAAGGGGTAGCAGGGTTATGATGGTAATTGAGAATTTCAAGCTGTTTTTAACACTCCGACACTGGTCTCTCAGTCTCCCGTTAATAGCTGCGAGCTTCTCCGTGATGTTATTAGCCGTCGATTCTGTGGTCTTGTCACTCTTTTTGCTCACATAGCAGATTCTGAGACCTCACGACCGCAGCCAACTGATCCGAGGTGTAATCCAGCTCCACCCAGAGATGTTATTCTGAGTTGATTCTTTCCTGATGTAATCCAACATACATACGCTCAAAGGTGTTATTCTGAGCATTCACTGCAGTCGTAAGCGCCTCCAAGCTCTTAACCATGCTGCCTTCAGTGAGCCCTTTCTGAGAAGTCGCACCTGTCGTTCCAATCCCAGCGGGCAGCCTTGTGGGGGTTTGAACAGCCGGTTCCGCTCTCTTAATTCTCCGATAAGTCAGGGCCAAGCCAGCTCCGATCAGCAAGAACCCTGTTATCATGGTTCCGAATAGGTAGATATCTTCAGCGTCCTCAATCGACAGTCCCGCCAGGCACACGATCCTCTGCCACCCGTCCGTCGTGTATCCGGCAGGGAAAGTCACTCCAGGGCACTCGGGTTCTCCCGAGCCCAGACTTCTCGTTAAAGGGTGTCAATAGCATTCAGAGACCAGTTGATCAAATCCATAATACTCTTTTAGGTTTTAGACACAGACTGTGAGAGAGTGTTCCAGGGAAAGTAATACAAAAAAGACACGAGACTAGACAAGGACATAAGAACTAGCAGGAAAGATAAGGGAGAGGAGAAAAGTGCGTCCGCCTCCTCTGAGAGCCAAAAGAAGCACCTGGTTTGGGAACAGCACCAAGCAGGACATACGAGATCTGCAAAGAGTGGTGCGCTCAGCCGAACGCATCATTCAATCAGAGCTCCTTGACCTGCTGTCCATCTACACCAAGCGGTGCAAGTCCAAAGCTAGGAAGATTATGATGGACCTCTCCCATCCCAACAATGGACTCTTCTCACTGTTGAGGTCTGGGAAGCGCTTCCGCTCCCTTAAGGCCAAATCAGAGAGAATGAGGAGGAGCTTCTTCCCACAGGATATTCGGGCCCTGAACCAGGTGTAGGACTGGACTCTCCCAAACACGTCACTATAAGACTGGACTCTCACACACATCACCACACGCACCACCACACATTTTCTATAATCCTATAATTCCTATAATTTATCATCTTTATAATCTCTTCTGCTATTTTCACATTCTTTACTGTAAATTCCTGAGTTAATTTGTAAATTCTGCAGTAAACTGTAAATTGTAAATATTGTAAAACTTTTCTTCTGTCATTTAATGGTCGGGCATTGTACAGCTACAAGCATTTCACCCCCATGTCATACTGTGTATGGTTATGTGTGTGTGACAAATAAAATTTGAATTTGAATTTGAATTTGGTCTCACAGATGAGTTCAAGGTGGCTCGCACACGAGAAGCCCGACAGAATCAGAATCAAAATCAGAATACTTTATTAATCCCGAAGGAAATTAGGGTTACAGCAGGCAGCACGCTAATGGCGCATGCACACTTACAAAGGAACCTTCTGACCAAACTTACACAAACAACACATTAGGAAGACATATCAGAGAGGTAGGCTGATAGGAAAAAAAAACAACAAAAATACATGACATGAGGTGAGAGGAGGAGAAAAAAAAACTCCACTCACACTGAGCTCCTAATGGGAGAACAATTTAATAACAGAAAAAAAAAACAGTACAGAGATTCTAAAGACTGCAAGGTGGCATCAGCAGGTATTGAGGTAAGGACAGGAAGAAAGTGGAAGGCCGAGAAGGCAGTTGAGGTGGCGGAGTCACGCCTAAGGCAGAAAACATTGGTGGGGGTCTTAGCAACAGGGGGAGCAGGTTTCCTCCCCAACTTCTTTGCAATAAAACACTGCAGCATTCATTTGATGCTGCTGATGTCTGCTGCTTTGTATTGATGAGGATTTTACATTGAAATCAAAATAAAGCCCCCGTACCTACTACCAGTGAATCCAGATAAAATGATGGCAAAGAGGTCACCGAGAGCTGAGGAAGTCGAGGACATTAAAAAGTCTCTTGACTTCTTAATGGAGGAAATTTCCACTATCGGTTGCAGCAGAAAAGTATCCTTGAAATTGTGGAGGAGGTAAAGCCCCTCCGTATCCAAACTGCAGAAAAAGATAAAAAGATTGCATACCTGGAAAGTAGGGTTGCTAACCTGGAACAATACTCCAGGATAAATGACGTTATCATCAATGGGCTCCATATTGAACTCTGGTCATACGCTCAGGCGGTGACCGCTGACAGCAATGAGGAACCTGGGGAGCATGACGTTAAAGTTCTGACTATTAAAGACATGGTGGATCTTGAAAAATATCAGTGAGCAACATGATCTGGACTACAAACAAGGTAACAAACAACCACACACTCACTTATGACACACACAGGAAGGAAGAACTGAAACATCTGGAAGAAATAGCTGCATCAGTCATTCAGCTCATTGGGCCGGTTCCTTTTGGGGACCGGGACGATGCAGGATGTCTTCCATAGGGCGGGCACTGTCCCCAGTCGCAGACTGAGTGTGTGCAGTGATGTGTGTGAAACCTTTGAGGACTCACATGTGTGTGCTTCAGCCCACACACACGTATGACCTCACACAGAACTATTGTACACATGTGTACATCCAACCTGAATACATCCTGATCATTTATACACAGTTTATTAAGTTCAGTTTCACCTGAACATCAGCGATGAAGCTGCTCTGACTCCATCACA
The DNA here is from genome assembly GCF_041146795.1 of Maylandia zebra. Taxonomy (NCBI): domain Eukaryota; kingdom Metazoa; phylum Chordata; class Actinopteri; order Cichliformes; family Cichlidae; genus Maylandia; species Maylandia zebra. The sequence goes on along the minus strand of NW_027490031.1, from coordinate 1,848,716 downwards.
GCTGTTGGAATGAGTGAAACAAAAAAGAAGGTTCAGAGGTTCACAGTTCAAGTCCACTGAGGACGACTGATTGACGACCCCTCAGGTGACCTTTGTGTGCTAGTTTCACTCAAATCTGACTAATACTGTGGGCGGGGTCACTGCTGTGGGCGGGCTGAACCTTCCTGTAGTTATTAGTGATGTGTCGGTTGCGAACGAAACGGCTCTTAGAGCCGGATCTTTGACGTGAATGATGCGAGCCGGCTCCTTATCGCGAGCTGTGGGTTTTTTTTCTTTCTCTCACCGTCTCGCACTTTTTTTCCGCTTCACTCAGCATACGAGCCTTGTGCTTTGCGCTGGGAAGAGGGGGGAGGGGCGGTAGTTACAGGCAGTAGCACAGGAACAGAGCGGGAGGGAGAGAGAGAGCCAGGGACAACAACGTCACATTAGAAAGGTATAGTAATCATCCACAACTATTTTCAGTTGCGGATGATAAAGGATTGACAAAGTTTATTAATGCAGGCCTATATGACAGAGATTATGCATGCTGTTTTTGTTTTCGTATTTTAATTTATATTTAATTGTGTTGTTTTGTGTTTGTTTAAAAGGAAAAAGCTGAAAATTTAAATAGTTAAAAGTTGAAACGTGAATAGTTGGTTTTTGTATTATATGATTTATTTATTACATTTTATGTGGAGGGAATAAATAAAAGTATATTTACGGTGGCCCCACAGACAAAGCAAGTTCAAACTCCGAAGCACATATAAAAGACAACAGAAGTGCTCCAGAATGCTAGGGGGCAGTGTTGAGCTTTTGTTACCTAGTGGCTACACAAGCCAGGAAGTACCAACAACCGGATTTGGTGTGTGGTAGTAACAGGTAAATGAACATTTGTTTTTTAAATTATTTGAATATATATGAGTGCTTGTGTATAAATCCACAAACAATACACATACGCTTTCAATTGTGTAATTTAAGTGATCTAGGTAGCTCTGTTTTGGAAGTTCAGTTAATGCTAGAAATGTGTTTTGGAGTTTGTACGTGCTTTTTGGAGTTTGTACGTGCCACCGCATATATTTATATATAAACATATATAAATAAAACCACTTTTTTTTTACATTAGTAATTCCTTTTGGGCATAATTTTATATTATTGTTAATAATAAATTAATTAAAGCAACAAAACAACCTGAAGAGCCGGTTGGGAGCTGAGAGAGCCGGCTCTTTTTTGTGAGCCAAGCCGAAAGAGCCAGTTCTCTAAAAAGAGCCGGGTCTCTAAAAAGAGCCGGAAATCCCATCACTAGTAGAGACGAGCTGCGTTTACATGTGCATGGAACTCTAGCGTCATTAACCAGGCTAGCTGTTAGCTTATAGCTCACGCTAGCTAACCAGCGAGCAGTTAAAAGGACAGCCAAAGCTGCACAAAACACCCACAAACTTATCTCACTACAACGTAGCACCGAAAATATGACTCGCAGCTCGAGCGCGACACAGGTGCTGTAACATAAGACTGACATCCAGCTAACCACAGCTAAAAAGATATTTGGAAAAAACGTACTGTTTCCTCAGGTTTTCACGCTGAAAAGTTGGTTTGTTTTGGCTCACACTGAAGATACCGACACTGAAGACATAGCTGTTTTTTTGTACTGCTTTTAAGTGAAACATCTTTCGGTCCTCGTCGGTGTGTCGCCGAGGTTGTGGGCGGGTGGGTGCACGGGGGCTCAGCCCTGGCGCAGGGGGCCTCTTGTGCATCGGCCTAACTGGGGGGTTCTTCAACTGGCGGGGAAGTTGTTCCATCCTTGCAGGAGTCCACTCTGCAGGTGGGGAAGAGACATAGGAGAGGTGGAGACTAAACTTAACCTGGGTGTCTGTTGTCTTTTGTGGTCTGGGAGATGATTGAATGTTGGGGTGGGTACAGTTTCCTCTGCGGTGGGATAGGGTGGGCTGCCCCGGGTCCTGTGGGGCTTGGCAGTGCTGCTGCCGTAGGCCCCGGTCTGGATGGGCCTGGGCTCCCTTGCCTTGGTCTGTACCAGAGGACGGGGGTGCCTACTGGGGTCAGCGGGGGAGCTGGCCCTAGGGAGGGGCATCCTCCCCTCCCTTCTTTTCCTCCCCAACCCCGGCTACCTCCCTCTTCCCGCTGCACCACACCCACCCACACAGGTAGGGCCTTGGGGTGCGGGTGTGTCACCAGGGTGCAGGGAAGACATCCCCCCCCCCCCCCCCCCCCCCCCGTCCCCTTCTGGCCACCTGTGCCTCAATTTTATCTCACAACTTAGACATCCACATTACTTACACTCTCATAACACACACATATATATAGGGTCTTGAGGGTGGGCACGTTAACGGCGTCCAGTGGATGGTCTGTGTATTCAAACCTACCTCTGGCGGCGGTGCCCACCTCTCAATTTTAAATCCATGTAGACATTGAGGGTTCTCGGGAGGGGCCATGCTAACACCTGCTGCTCTCTGGCAGCAGCACCATGCTCTCCCTTGTTTTAAATGCACTTTAGAACAACACGCAGCAACACTACACATGAGCGGGAGGAGGGAGGTATGGGGTCTTCACACACCCCCGTTCTCTACTAGCCATCGGGGCGGGGGGGCTGGGAGGAGATGTTGGCTGTCCGATTGGCCTCCCTGCTGCTGCGGAGCCTGGGACGGTCTGCTTGCCTCCACCCCGGGGGGAAGGGTAACATCTCTTGGGTCTGGGTTCTGTTTCCCCCTCTGGGGGCGAGGGTACCTGGACCCGGAGTATAGAGTATGTTTGGGGAGTGTGATTGTGTGTACATGTCCATTTATGTCAGTCCTTACGTTGGGTGAGTGCTGAGTGTTTGTATATGTGTGCATGAGGGTGGGAATGCATGTTTGTAAATGGTAAAATGGTAAATGGCCTGTATTTATATAGCGCTTTACTAGTCCCTAAGGACCCCAAAGCGCTTTACATATCCAGTCATCCCCCCATTCACACACACATTCACACACTGGTGATGGCAAGCTACATTGTAGCCACAGCCACCCTGGGGCGCACTGACAGAGGCGAGGCTGCCGGACACTGGCGCCACCGGGCCCTCTGACCACCACCAGTAGGCAACGGGTGAAGTGTCTTGCCCAAGGACACAACGACCGAGACTGTCCGAACTCGAACCGGCAACCTTCCGATTACAAGGCGAACTCCCAACTCTTGAGCTACGATCGGCCCGATCTGTGTGTGCCTGTTTGTCTGTGTCTATATGTCAGGTCGGGTCTTAGACTCCACCTCTCTGGGAACTCCCAGGCCCTCCAAGGCCTATCTCCCCTCACCACACTCGCTGCCGGTGACTGATGCCCTCAGGGGTCGGTGCATTGGTGGTCCTTGGTGTCTGTGACTGGGCGCTCAGGTATGTACCAGCTCACTCCCGGTGGCTACTTGGCAGGGCCTGGCGCCTGTTGCTCGGTCAGGCCTCTTCCGGGGCACGGGGGGCCCTCGGGCCTCCGGCCTCTGGGCCTCCTGCTCAGTTCACTCTGGCACAGCTGGCTGCCGGCAGAGCCGGCGGGCACTCCGGTGCAGCCCCCTCTAGCTTCTGCTCGGTGACTACTGGGTGACGCCTCGTCTGGGGATCCTCAGCCCTTCCCATGAGGGTGGCACGGATGCCCCTCCGGTGGTCCTCCTTGGGTTCTCGCACTCTGAGGCCTCTGGATGTCTGGGGCCTGGATCTCCTCCATGCCTGCTTCATGCCCTGGGGGACGGGGCTGTGGCTCGCTACATCCTCTTGCAGACCATTACATGTGGAAACCATTAATGCGATGGTGTTGTGTTTAGTATGTTGCTTTGTTGTTTTTTTTTTGCTTGTTTTCTATTCTTTCTCTCTCAAGAGGTGATACAGGAGATTCTTTCCCCCTTTCTCACTGTCCCTCTCCCCTTCTGTTTTTCTTCTCCTTCCTCTTTCTTTCTCCCTTTCCTATCTTTCACTCATGTCTGTCCCGTCTGTAACAACTGAAAATAAAATAAATTAAATAATAAAAACAAAGGTTGATCAAATGGACCAATACGGCAATGCCATGATGATCCATTTGGCAAAATAAATCCATTGGGTATCCTTGTTGGTCTTCAGACAACAATTCTGACGGCTAAAGAACCAAACCGTGTTTGGAGCGTAATTAGGCAAGATGGCGGCGCACACAGTTGCAGCAGCTCGATGTACCACTGGTCGGTGCGGTGTTTTGTTATATTTGTACTTTTTATGTTTTGTTTTGTGCGCGATCAGTCAAGAGAATAACATCTTCAGCAGACATGATCTTCTTAAGATCGGAGTGAGTTACCGTGTGAGTGTGACCATGGAATTTATCCACTCACACAAAATACCAGAGGAAGTAGCGAGGAGACCGGGCGCTCCTTGGATTACTATTCCGGCGGGACGGAGACGCAGACGGCGACGAGAGAAAAGGAGGAAGTGAGGCTGCCGGGCTGGCGTGCTAACCAGGCTAAGGAGGAAGCCTTTTAGACCACCGCTCCCGAGTTTATATCTCTCGAATGTCAGATCCTTGGCGAACAAGATGGACGAACTAAGGCTACAAATAATAACGGACAATCACATCAAAAACTCATGTATTCTTCTGATCACTGAGTCCTGGCTGCATCAGTCCATCCCGGACTCTGCCATTGAGCTAGCAGGCTACACCGCACAGCGCCAGGATAGAACAAACAATTCCGGTAAGAGAAAAGGAGGGGGAATCTGCATATACGTGAATAACAGCTGGTGTACTAATACAGTGATCATAGACCGTCACTGTTCTCCGGACATAGAATATCTGACTGTCAAATGCAGGCCCATCTATCTTCCACGGGAGTTCACTGTTGTGGTAGTAACAACTGTTTACATATCGCCAGATGCAAATACTAACATTCTTTCAGTCTTTCAGCCAGCCAGCCACTCCATCGTTCCTGCTTTGTTCATTCACCCTCCAATAAATCTTCTTCATTTCTGCACTGTGAGTCCAGCGTTTGGGTCATCTCTTCCACGCCTCCACACACAACCTCTGACAGAATGACACGACCCGTGCCAAGAAGACACGCTTTTGACCCAGCGGACTCGGACCTTTACGAGCGGCAGAACGCAGCGCTCTCCGTTTGGGCGGAGAAGCTCAGGTGGAAACAGCGGCTCTTCTCAGAGAGGGAGCACGTCTTTGAGGGGACTCGCCTGGCTCTGGGCGGGCCTCGGAGACGCCGCGGTCCTCCACCTGCTGCCTCACCTGCATCGGAGCATTCGCCGCGGAGAGTGGGCGTCACAGGCCAAGCTTCGGCCGCTCGCTCTCCCGCTGCTCCGCTCCTCGCTCGCCCGCCAGCCGTTTTACTCACCGGACCTTCAACCTCGCCATGGCACAGCGGCTCCGCCTACCACCTCGGCTCAATGGAGGCTCCCGTGCCAGAGGCTCGGCTGTGTACCCCACCTGCTGCCTCTTCCCGGAGAAAGCGGCGCACACGCCGCCATAAAACGGACTATTTTCAGCCACTCCCGATGGTGAGCTCCAGTGACTGTTTTCCACACCCTTCATCCGACTACTCCCTTAAAACGCATAGTACACTCACCTCTGATTCATGGGGAGTCTCCCTCCTAGACGAGGACGTGGACTGGGAAGAGTTTTTCTGCTCTGCTCCTCCAAAGACTGTAAATAGTGGTGGCAGGAAAACCCGAACAGTCTCCAATAAACCTGCCAGTAACACACACACCGTCACTATTTCCACACCCATTATTCAGCCATTTTCCACCAGCACGGGGGCCCAGTCTACGCCCACACCAGTGCCAGCTCCCAGGAGGAGGGCAGCTGCAACCCGGTCTACCTCCACACCCACTTCTGTTTCTCAGGTGGGGGTGACTGGTGTCCAGCCACCTTCCGTGCCCGTCCCAGCGCCCAGGCTGAGGGCATTCAGAACCCAGCCTGACCTCCCTAGAGGCTTGGAAGAGCTAACCGGTTCACCTGCTACGTCACCACTTCATCCACCTCCTGACCCAGCCTTTCACGCCCTCGCACTATCCCTAGTTAGATTAGCTGAACTGTCCCCTGCCCAGGCACCAGCCTTACTAGCCCAAGCCGTAATTTTATCTCCGTCACTAGCTCAATCTGTAGCTCAGCCAGTAGCCACACCAACCTCAGCTCCGTCGTCAGCCTCACCTACCCCTGTTCATCCCTTAGCATCTCCACTCCAGTCAGTTCCCTCACCTGCTGTTCAGCTTCCACTCCAGTCAGTTCCCTCACCTGCTGTTCAGCCTTCACTCCAGTCTCCTCCTGCCCTCCAGTCCCCTGTAGTTCAGTCTCCTCCTGCCCTCCAGTCCCCTGTAGTTCAGTCTCCTCCTGCCTTCCAGTCTGTAGCTCAGTCTGCTCCTGTCCAGTCAGTCCAGTCTGCTCCTGTCCAGTCAGTCCAGTCTGCTCCTGTCCTCCAGCCTGTCCAGTCTGTCGTTCACTCTTCTGTAGTCCAGTCTGCCGCCCAGTGCCCTGTAGTCCAGTCGCCTCCTGTTTCCCAGTCGCCTGTCCACCATCCCGTTCAGTTCCCGGACCTGCAGCCACAGCACCCAGAGCCAGCTGTGAGCTCTCCTGCTCCTCAGCCAGGGGTTTCCGCACCCGCTGGCCCGGCCGCTCCTCAGCCAGGGGTTTCCACACCCGCTGGCCCGGCCGCTCCTCAGCCAGAGGCTTCCGCGCCCGCTGGCCCTGCCTGTCTCCAGCCAGAGGCTTCCGCGCCTGCTGGCCCTGCCTGTCTCCAGCCAGAGGCTTCCGTGCCTACTGGCCCTGCCTGTCTCCAGCCAGAGGCCTCAGCTTCGCCTGGTCCGGCCTCGGCTTCGCCTGGTCCGGCCTCGGCTTCGCCTGGTCCGGCCGGCTCCCGTGCCGCCTTCTGCAGCTGCTCCTCGGCCGCCTTCTCCTCGTCGCCGGCGTGGTCGTCCACCGGACCGGCTCAGTGGCCGCCGTTGCCTTCCACACGGCCGGCCCCCGGACCGCCGTCGCCTGAGTGGCCGCCGTTGCCTTCCGCACGGTCGGCCCCCGGACCAGCGTCCACGTCGCCGCCGTTGCCTTCCGCACGGTCGGCCCCCCGAACTGTGTCCACGTCGCCGCCGTTGCCGTCCGCACGGTCGGCCCCCCGAACTGTCTCGTCGCGGCCGCGGACCACGCGGCCGCCCACCGGAACAGTCTGATCTCGACCGCCGCAGCCGCCCACCGGACCGGCTCAGTGGTCGCTGCTGCCTTCCACGTGTCCACCCACCTAAACTGTCTCGCCTCGGCCTCGGGCCACGTGGCCGCCCACCTGAACTGTCTCTGTGTGGGCTCCGTCCCTCCGTCCTGGGCCCCCTCCGCCCGCCCTGTTCTGGTTTTTTTTCTTTTGGCCGTCGGGTGCCGGCCTTTGACGGGGGGGGGGGGGGGGTACTGTCAGGGTTCCTGGGTCGGTGACCCAGTATTTTCAGTTCACGTTCACTGTTTATCTACTGCCTGTTCCACTTCCTGTTTTATTGTGTTAGCCTTGGTCTGTGTGCATTATGTTCAGTCCTCTTCCCATTGGTTCATTATGTTCAGCTGTGTACTCACCGGTCTCTCATTATCATCATTATCACCTGTCTGTGTATTTAAGCCCTCTGTTTCATTCACCCATTCACTGTCGTGTCATTGATGTTGATGTTATGTCGTCGTCTCCGTCTGTATGTTCAGTTAGTCAGCCAGCCATTCTTTCAGTCTTTCAGCCAGCCAGCCACTCCATCGTTCCTGCTTTGTTCATTCACCCTCCAATAAATCTTCTTCATTTCTGCACCGTGAGTCCAGCGTTTGGGTCATCTCTTCCACGCCTCCACACACAACCTCTGACACATGTCTTAATGCTACAAAAAGTAGATGACTCTCATTGCCCCGGTTGTCATTTGTGCCCTTGATGTTGGAATGCTTTTAGACATGTTTTGTTGGATGCGCTAACAAACTGATTGAGTGATTGATAGTTTGAGTGATATATCAACTAGGTTATATGTTGAGTGTCTGTATGGGGCCTTAGGCCTGGATTGCGTGGGTGTATTTACCGTATGAGAATACTGTATTTTATATGTATTTTTATCCTTTATATCCTATCTATTATAGTTTTTAAGTATTTATCTTTCGTGATGTTGCACTGACCGGAGACATTTTTCAATTTCATTGTACTTGTGACAATGACAATAAAGAATATTCTATTCTAAATGGGACAGGCAAAACCCCCCCCCAAAAAAAACAATAAAATGTTTCTGATTCATTTAAAATAGGGATGCACCGATACCACTTTTTTGGAAACAAGTACGAGTACTTGCATTTCAGTACTCACCGATACCAATACCGAGTACTTAATAAAAACATGATTTACATTTGCAGGTAACAGCTTTAGTCCTATAATTTAACAAAAAACAAACAAGGGAGTAGTTTGGAATTAAGAACATTTATTTAAAATGAAAAGCATGTTGTATGCAACATATTACAGAATAAATAATTATAAAAAAACAAAATTAAATTTTAAATTTGTTCGTCTGTTTCTCTGTTTAGAAGTCTCACTAGCCCAGTCACAGCTGGGATGACATCAGAGGCTAGTGCGTCGTAGCTGCTCACTTTTTTAGTTAGTTCCTCAAAGGGGGCGAGGATGGCAACAGGCGTCTCCATAAGAGCCCATTGGTGAGCGGTGAGATAGTCAGGGAGTTCATGCTCGGACACCTCCAGCACTCGCTTTTGCTCAATGAGGGACTGGAGCTTGTAATACGTGCTGTACCAGCGCGTCTGTACGTCCTGCTGCAGTCTCTTTATTGGCTGGTTGAGCTGTCCCTGAATGTCCTCGAGGCGGGAGTAGGCTAAGGCGGAATGTTTAAAATGCCCAACTATTTTCCGTCCCACTGCTATAGCATTATCTATGCTCCTCTGTGCTAATAAACGTGGGTAAACTCTTTGTACTCGTTGTCGTGTTGGGATTTTAGGTGCTTGATTAAATTGCTTGTGTTAAATGCGCTACCTTTAGAGCCTCCTCTGGACAGTTTTGCTGAGTACAATTTGCAGTCCGCCTTTGTTTTCTCGTCTTCGTTCACTTTAGTTCCACACAGCTGATATGTCTCGCCTCGCTTTCTCCCCGCTCTGAGCTGCAGCCGGGGCCTGGGGGCGGGTACTCGGGGCCTGGGGGCGGGCACTCGGCGCCTGTGATTAACCCCTTACATGCCGCTCAAACATAGACAGGTATCAGACAGTGGTATCGGTCCTCGGTATCGGGGGACTTTTAACGAGTACGAGTACTTTAGAAAATGTGGTATCGGTGCATCCCTAATTTAAAAAAAAAAAAGTGAAACATCCTTTGTATGTGAGGCCAAGGATGTTCATCCTCTTCAGTTCTAGTGTAGACAATTGGCTCTGCCATGTTTTCATGTGTTTTTTCTCTCCTGTGTCCGCTACTTTGAAACGCTTGGGCCGCTCTGCCTGCCACAGTTTCAAACTGGTCATGTGACTGCATGGCCACATCTGATTGGTAAAAAAAAAGTTGCCAGAAACTCCACTGGTGGCATGTTATCTAGTGTGTTAAACTAATTATTTTTTTAAATGTAACTAGTCGAATTTTGCAAATGTAGTGGAGTAAAAGTACCATTTCTTCTTCACAAATGTACTCAAGTAAAAGTAAAAAGTATCGTGCAAAAAAGGTACTTTATAAGTACATTTTTTTTCAAAAACTTACTCAAGTAAATGTAACGGAGTAAATGTAACTCGTTACTACCCACCTCTGTCAGTGAGTTACTGCAACCATACATAATATCTGGCTCTCTGAGGTCAGCTGATCAGTGCTTGTTGGCTGTCAAAGCTGTGGATCTCACTTCAATTAGACCCACAATCTGTGGTTCGAATGAATAATATACTGATGATGGGATTTCTATTTGTTATAAAGGGATAAAGCTTTATTACATTTAGTAAACGCATGTGAAGAGTGAAAGGATGGTATCAATATGTATCAATATGGATATATTAATAGGGTCATTTTATCCTCTTAACCCTTTAAAACCGGTCGGAGCGGGCACGCTTTGTTTTGCGTAACTATTTTTAAATCTCTGTAGAACTGGAACCACATAAGCTAGCGCAATAACTTCAAACTGTGATCCACTTACAAAACTGTCTCGTTTTATTGGAACGATCCACATTTGCATCCATTCACGGTACATTTGACATCTGAACACGTTTGTACACATGATGAAAGGACAGATGGTGTTTGTGTGTCCTTCTTAAACTTAGTGTGGATGTTTCATCATGTAGAACTACTTAGAACAAAGTCTTTGGGAACATTTGGAGAACACGTTTAGGAAAGTAACATCCTGGTAGAACATTTTCTTAAAGCAAAGCAGAGCTGCAACATGACTGTGAGGATTCAGAAGAATAAAGTCAGAATACTTTATTATTATGAAGACTAACGTGCACCTTAATGCTGCCGATGAACACACATGTTCTTTGTGAAAGCATGTGTGAGCACAGCTGACATGCACCACACTGACCCCACTTGCCCCATTTCTTCATCCACTTCTTGCTCTTGTGCTTGAAATGAGACGCAGACGCAGCAAAAGTCAGAGGCTCTAAAATCCACAAAAAGGGGGCTCGTTAGATCAGGATACTGGATGTGATCCATAGAAAACATGGATAATACACCACTTTATTTGAAGACATCTGTAGCACTGCCTCAGTTCTGGATGTTTCCACAGACTCCTCTGTGCACCTAAAGAAAAGGTCAGCAGCACATGTAGTTGGGACAATTCTTCATTTACAAGCAACAGTCGCACAAACTATACTATTATTTTCCTCCAATTACAAGTTTTCACTTGCAGAAATGGTCCTGTGTGATTTCCAGGCTGTGATATAAAAACTAGTTCCTAATGGCAGCGATTCACTCAGTAAACATGTGTTTCCTTCACCAACCTCACACACAGATCCAATAAGATCAGGAAGTGGGCAGTATAGTACAATATGTGTTATTTTGTGCTGCACTGCCCAAACTAAAGATCTGCTGAAGTGTTGGAAATGATCCAGATGTTTATTTTGGACGATACAGCAGAAGATCAGACATGAAAGTGGAGATAACACAGAAGACCTGCAGCAAAGGGTCAGAGGTCAGACTGGGCCACTGGATTCAACAATGAGCCAATGATCATTGAAGGAAACGGTTTCCAAGGCCTAATCCGTGGATCGACTTCCTTCGAGGCGCGGACGTCTATCAGCAGAGAATGTACCTTCACCTATCAGCAGAGAATGTCCCTTAGTCTGTAACACAGTCAAATATATTCTCAAGTAATATTCAAGCATGCCATTCAGCGTGTTAGTACGAGCTCGGGAGCAGCTTGGGAGAACAAGAAAACAGAGACTGCTTCAGGTTGTCTTCCCAAATTGACTCAACTTTATTCACAAGTACAACAGTTTATATAGAGGGTAAAATTCATGAGACAGCAGATTATCAGTTTAAACCAGTACAGACCAAGATAAGGGAGCGTCTTCCTGCCCTTGGGTGAAGAAGCATCCTTTGCGTAGTTTATCAGTTCAGCTACAATTGTGATTATCTCAGCGACATATTTTCAAGGCACAAAACAAAGAGTTCTTACATTAGTGAAATCTGAAACAAACCATTTGGCCTTCAACAGGCGTCTAAAAGATTAAGAAACTAATGTAGCTGAGGGAGTGATCTCTGTGGTATTTCAACCTTGTACCAGCCTGTGATTCTCACACATCAATTCTTGGGTCAAAGAGAAAAATAACTAAAACAAAGGGGCCTTATTGAATGACAGAGTTTTCCTGCATAATGTCACTATAAAACAATATCCAGTAAATGCTCCCATGGTACTAAAATACCTAACAATCATAAAGCAGTGACTAAAGCAGAGCCCTGACGTTCTGACATTTATCACACAGTCAGAACAAATGTCTGCTGATGATTTCATCTCATGAAATGACTGATAGATGTCAATTCATTGATCAGCTGAGCTGCTGATCTTCATCGTCACAGAAACATTCAGCTTGTTTCAATCAGTAAACAACTCCCACTACTCCCAGTTTGAACTGTTCCCACTCAAAATGCTGTGAGAACAATGATCATTGTAGAACTTCACAAACATCACGTGTTGTTTTCCACATGTAAGATCAGCAAACATACAGAAACTTCCTGTTGCCACACACAGCCTCTAAAATCTCTTCCACGGTTTCTGTCTGAAGTCCACTCTCTGTGTCGGATCCACAGGAAACAACAAGATCTTATTAACATGTTTTTCAATGTGTCTCCTTCCAAAAAGTCCAACCAATGAACAAATGTGTATATTTGTGGAGGCCGAACAAAAGCATGACACATTTCTCTGTTTCTATAAACTGGTGTCAAACACAAATATGAAGAGTTTCATTGACAGACTCAAAATGCCCCCACAGTGAATCAAAGGGAAATCCTACAGTGTGGCCAGAGAATCTTAACCCTTTAGAGCCGGTCGGAGCGGGCACGCTCTCTTTTGCGTAACTATTTTTAAATCTCTGTAGAACTGGAACCACATAAGCTAGCGCAATAATTTTTTTGGCATATGAAACCAGAGGAGTTGTACTTACATCTTATTCATTCAGCTTGTCTTAGGCCACGGTTTCCTTCCACATATATTTCCTTTGCAAAAATTGCATAAAAAGCACTTGCAGCAACAAAAACATAATATTCCAGAAACATGCTTTGCCGATCTGATCAGCTGTTCATAACACTTCCTACATTGGAATAGACGTGAGCACGAACTATTGCATGTCCGAAATTGGAAGTGATTTCATTTCGCAGAAAATGTAGTCTTTTTTACATATGGGCCTTGCTTTATAAGCCTACACTGGTGTTTTTAAAACTCATGTTTGACTTCATGCTTTTCTGAATAGTTTCTGGGATGCTTAGAACTCAAATTGCATGAGAAGCTCATCTCTAACCAAAAGGTTGCCGGTTTGATCCCCAGCTCTTACTGTCCTGGTGGTTGTGTCCTTGGGCAAGACACTTTACCCTACCGCAGGTGTTGGCCAGAGGGGCCGATGGCGCGTTATTGCAGCCTCGCTTCTGTCAGTCTGCCCCAGGGCAGCTGTGGCTACAACTGTGGTTTGCCTGCACCAGTGTGTGAATGTGAGAGTGAATGAATAGTGAAATTGTAATTGCAATCCATTATTATTTTGATGCACATGCAGTTTTTTTCTTTTTTGTTTCAAATTTGCATTGTACTATTTATTTTCTTTTTTCCTGCTGTATATAAAAATTGGTGTATCTCAAAAATAAAACTATGAAGACGCTCAAAAGAAATTTCCTGTTGTTGGAAACTATTTTGTGCAATTTTTTCGTATTTACAGTTTTGAGGGATAAACCTCTTACATTTCTCTAACTATAAATATATGTAAAAAAACAAAAAAACAACAACGTTTTTTTATTTTTTTATAGTTTATTGCACTTTTTTTGCAATTTATGTAGTTACTAGAGCAGGGCGATATAACCAAAAGTATTTATCACGATATACATTTGAAAATTTGCGATAACGATATAACTGATGATATAATTGACACTAGACAAAATAATTTACAACTTTATTAGTGTAAAACAAAAAAAAACCAATGTATTTTCACTTAAACAAGCAGCTGTTTTTTTTAATGTGCATTAAAAGTTATATAATATATAATAATATAATAAAAATTTTACAGTGCAAATGCAAATTCCTTGCTGACAGTTTAACCAAAAGGCATTTCCAGTGGAAAATGGCCGACAGATCCTGAGCATAATCATGTATACTATGTACAAAACTTAAAAAGAGGTTACACACACACAATACGGTAATATTATGTTGAAGCACAGTACATATCACTCCGCGAGGCTCCGCCTACGATAGCCGTAATGCTCCGACAATCCATCAAGCGGTGCGGGTTCGTAGCTTAGCAAAGTCGTACTAAAACATTTGACAGATTTTCAAGCGCCGTGTACATAAAATCGATTCGATGTCAGTAAACACAACCAGAGTTCATACATAAGGCACACGGGATTATAAGAGGCTCTGTCGATTTTCAGAAAAATCAAAGGATTGATTTGATGTGCTGTATTTTCCAAAAAATACAGTAATAACGACGGCCCGCTAGCATGCTCTACCAAAAATAGTGCTTTAATGTGTACGAAAGCTAAACCAGTTCCACACCACTGAAGTTGCAGCATTTTTACAAACTAATTCTGGTTCATCCGTTTCATTTAACGATCCACTTTCGCCCTTCTCATTCTCCGTCGCCGCCATGCTTTTTCCGCCATTTTCGTATGAAAACAAGGGCACTGCACATGCGTTTTATCCATATTCTATTGCGATATTTCATTTTCTTATCGTTGCCCAACATTATACTGGTATTACCGTGAACGGTATGATATGGCCCAGCCCTAGTAGTTACTATGGACTGAATGCATGCATATTATTAAAATTTGGGCTATAACGGTTGTATTGATATATAGGAACTTGAAATGCTCCCAAAAATGTCACGACAGCATGCAAAAATATAAAGATAAGTCACCGCCCTGACCCACTGGTGTCAAGACAACCATCTTACCCTCAACATCGCAGAGGGTAAGATGTCAAAGGAGTTGGAACATTTCCAACTGCCAACCTCTGTATATTTTATTGTTTATTCTGTTTGTGTGTGTGTGTGTGTGTGTGTGTGTGTGTGTGTGTGTGTGTGTGTGTGTGTGTGTGTGTGTGTGTGTGTGTCATAGAATGACTAAACAGCTGATACATGAACAAAATGACTCACAAACTTTTTGATTTGGACTTGAAATCAGTTCAATCAGTGTTTTCTTCAAACAGGACACCTGACAAACAACAAATGTGATATTGAACAATATTGTCACTTTTAACAATGTCCAGAGTAACTAAAGTTAGAATCAGTGCTGTGCTTGTTTTGGCTCAGCCAAACAGTTAAATGTGCTTCACATCCACGATACAGTACACACATGTAGTCAGTTAGAGCCAAAAAGCCACCTCTGATTACTGAATGACATTCACTTCATCAATGAATGCCAATGAGAACTCTTTGGGCTCTTTACCTTACAATATAACGAGCTTTGAGACTAAACATGTTTGTTTACTGGTGCTGTATGAATAAAGCTGAACACATCTAAAGAAGGTGTTCCTGAAATGTATCTTTATTAGAACAGGACGGATGAATTAGCACAGCCCTCTCAGCACAGGGCTGACAGGATGTTTTTACACCAAACCTCAAGATCAAAGTACATTTACTGGATTTGTTGCTTTTCAAAGACTGTTAAGAGCAAAGTCAGAGTTCCACTAATGTAACCTTATTGTTTTATTGACATATTGGATTTGTATATGGTGTGTTTGGATAAATGATGTATCACACTGTGAGATGTCCTGCAAAACAAACTAACACACTAACTTTGTGTTCTTCAAATACTGAGGAGTTTTTGTTAGGTTACCAGGTTAGCTTGTGTTGGCTTTTTTATATGAGAGAGAAGACAAATATGCTCCAATGATACGTTTTCACACTTTATGATCAAACAGAATTTCAGATGAGTTTTCCACAGCTCCATGGACCTCTCTGGCTCAGAGACAAAGGCTGCCTCACCCAGGCAGGAAATACTTTTATTTTATTTATTACTTTTATTTTATTATTGGTAAAAACTGATAGTTAATGTGATCGCTCAACAGCTGGAGGAAAGCCTTTAGACCCATGTACGGCTCACGTTTCATCTCCTGCACCTTTCCCACATCTCCCTACATGGAGATGTCGCTTCTCACATCACCATGGCAACCGTCTCTGGTCCTCTGGTCAGGCCTGTAGAGTTAGAGAGGGGGCCGTGTCCTAACAGCAGAATTTATAGGCCTGTTTTTCTCTGGGAGAGTCAGTCTCAAAGGTTTGGACCTTGAGGTGTCATCACGAATCCAGGCAGACCATCTTCAGAGAAGACAGCTTCTCTTTGTTTCTGTCTGTTAGTAAACTTGTAGTCAAGACCGCCTAAACCAAGACCAGAGGGTATCGATACCAAGACAAGACCAAGACAAAGTCGAAACAAGACCGAGACAAAAAAGCCTTTAAACTGCAGCCAGACGCTGCTTTGTTTACGGATGTCAGGCATATTTATGTGTTTTTGCGATGCACTCACACAGCCCTCCTCACTGCTGTCTACTGTCTCACTCACTTACTGAGAGGACAGACACACGCTCCACTTGACTGTCGCGTCTCTCACCCTCTGTTTTTCACATAATTATATCATCCTATATCCTCGCATGAGATTGGCCACCATATTAAGGGATAGGAGCATAGCTGAGCCACTGTGTGAGAGCTGAGCAGCGAAAGGAAATTAAGTGAGGAGCCAGCTCTCACTCAATGGGAGTCAACTCTTCTGATTCACTACAAAGCACTCTCTAAGCACGGCTCTTAAAGCTGATGCTTTCGCGCATGACATATTATCGAACGTTACATAGTGTGTCATGGATACTGTTGACTCCAAATCTCCCGACCACTACGTCGATCTGAGACAGCAAGACCAAGGGATCTGAGACTAAGACAAGACCAAGACCACATAAAAGTGAGACCAAGACTGGTCTCGACACATCCAACTCTATCTGTTAGTATCTGAGTGTAGCAGTCGAAATCCGAAACTATACTACGATGCACATCTGTGCATCAAAACACAAATATGTGACACAAACCACAAGGCAGCTGTGCAATATAAAATAATGGGGCTACATGAGCCTTAAAGTGTTTAGTAAAGCTCTGTGTTGGACTGGTGCTCATGGCCAGAGTTAAGTTACATCAAGTGTGGCAGAGATTTGTTGCATTTCAGCTGATAATGCTTAGATTGATTCACTCAGTTCAATCTATATACCAACGTTCTCCTGTCTAGTATAAAGATTGGATAGCGTGCTGTCAGCGTAGGGGATGGAAATCAGCTAAGGTAGCTGTGAAACATCTGTTTCCATCTTGTTGAATTCAGCTATTTAAATGAACAAAGAGCAGCAGGTCAGCTGATCACAGCCTGTACTGAAGCTCACATTAGAAATCATTGTGAGCTGTGATTCTGTTCTCCGTGCTGAGCCACTACAAAAGCTCTGAGGGTTTTCCCCCAACTTCCAAACCCTTTACCATGTAAACAACAGGAAAGAGTTCTGTTTAAATTTTCTTTCACTGCTTGTGTCCTAGTTGTTCAAGGGAACAACTAGGATTTACATTAGAACAACATTTGGATTTTCATCTAATTATTTTATATTATATTATATTATATTATATTATATTATATTATATTATATTATATTATATTATATATACATACAGTTACAATAGGTTACAATTGTCCTACAATGAGCTCCTTACTTTCAGTACATTTCAGAGTCGTTACTTTATATTAGAGTATTTTTCAACACTAATATCTGTACTTCTACTTAAATAAATACTGTGTGTACTTTCACCACCTGTGCTGACAGCTTTGCATTGTTAAGAGGTGTATTTTCTTGTACAAAAGGCACTCTCCAACATGGATATATGAAGAATGTGAAGGAGGGATGGAGAGCTGAACATCCGAGGGTGTGCGTGTGGACAGCCCGACCACCCGACTGTAAATGATTGCTGTAATAGGTGTAGGCTGCTGGGGGATTCCCATGATACACTGGGAGTTTCTTCTTCATCACTATGTGTTAATAGACCTCTCTACACTGAATCATACTTGTTATTAATCTCAGTCTCTCTTCCACAACATGTCTTTATCCCGTCTTCCTTTTCTCACCCGAACTGGTCGCAGCAGATGGCCTCGCCCCTCCGTGGTTCTGCCAAACGTTTCTTCCTGTTAAATGGGAGTTTTTCCTTCCCACTGTCACCAAAGTGTTTGTTCATAGGGGTCATATGATTGTTGGGTTTTTCTCTGTATGTATTATTGTAGGGTCTACCTTAAAATAAAGCGCCTTGAAGCGACTATTGTGATTTGGTGCTATATAAATAAAACTGAATTGAATTGTTGAAAGTAATGTGCTAACAATGGTAGCATTACTGCGTTGAGCCCAACCAGCACTCATTAAAGATCATGTTAGTGTATGAAAATATTACGTCCCATGACAATATTTAGTCTCTATAATTGTGGAGACAAAATTTGAGGAAGAAAAATGAGAAGGCAAAAGATCCTTTCTTATTTTGATATCTGATAGTTTGAGATTCACTAACATAGACATCTACCTGGGTGTAGGCAGCCATTAACATTCAGTTTTATTGAGCTGACATGTTACAGAACAATATGCACAAACAAACACAGAAATTGTGTTCGAATGAAAACACGAAGCGGAGGACACAACACCGTGAAATACATGTATTAAGGTGAATCTAGTTCTTGTTTTTGCTGCCATGCACACACTGGTAACAACAAGAGCTGTCTCACAAATACTGCACTTAACATGACCTGTAATAACTCTGCCTGTTTGGCTGTTTTTGACCCTCAGGGGGATTTGTGTAGACATGAAGCCTCCACATATGAACCTCTGTGAGGCTAAGTTAGCTGGAAGGCTTCAAAGCCTGATGAAACTTTATCTCACCATCACAGGTGGAAACACAAACTCACACACAATGAACACAGTGTTTCCAGACCCATGTAATCTGATTACTTTTCTGTGAGTATTATTATTATTATTTTTCCCCTTTTTATTTATGCAAGTTTCAATTTTTTTTTTACACAGTCACAAACAGCAGGACAGAGGAACACAGACAATAAAGACAGTGAGTATTATTATTTTTGAGTCTGCTAAATGTCTTTAATAAAAATCTCCTGCAGTTAAATTGTGGACGTTCCCTTTTGAACCCTCTTACAGGTGACTCCAGCCTTTCAAAGTAAGAGTCCATCGGGACTGTCCAGGCCTCTAAAACCATCCCAGGTAACAAGTTGGTAAGTCCATTTAAAGCTTTGAATGACAGCCATTAAAAGGAGATTCTTTGATCAGCACCAGATTCCTGTTGATTTTCAGAATAAAATGATACATCCTTTAATACGATGGCTGATAATTACCAGTTTGATTATTTCAGCCAAAGCTGAATCTGCTCAGAGAAACAGGACAGAAGAAGTCACCCCAAGTTACTTTAATTCTGTCAACACAAAGTTAAACAGTCACAAACCGTCAGCGTTACATTAGTGACAGAGTGCTCTTATTGTGAAAATCTGCCTCCGCTCAGGTGAAGCCCTGGCTTTCCAGGAAGCAGATGAACTATAATGAAGTAAGTGGAGCTTGTTGTTGGTGTGTGTGAAGAAACTGTAAGTTTGCTTAGTCCACAGAGGACGCAGCATCCGTGATAACGTTATAGGCCTTTACCTCCTTTACCGTCACAGTAATTAACGATTAATTAATCACCTGCCAGAGCTCTAACGCTAAGCTAGCCACACGGCATGCTAACGCTAACGCTAATTCACAAGTTAAAAATGTGTTTGAGCACTTCGTGAATGAGAGCAGCAGCAGCACAGAGCTAGTTGATGGTCATATGGTTACAGAGAGAGCAGCAGACTTTGTAAATGATTATTTACTCACATTTACATTCATTTTACTGTCAAATACACGCAGTAACTTTAAACAGCTGTTGTTATCAAGTGAAAATAGCAAAGATGTCAGGACTGGGCTGAGTCCCAGTGTTTCATCATCCTAGTGACACTTCAGACAGTCAAAACTCACCAGAGCTTCTCATTATCATCAGGACAGATTTAGGTCAATAACATTTCACATTTCTGTGTCATCATCCATCAAATGTTGACACATAGTGGGTTTGTCATTCTCTCGGCTGACACTGAGATGAAGCAGGAAAGAAGCAGCTGATATTTGGACAGCACACGGTTGATGTGCACATGAATGATTTGTGTTTCCTCTGCAGGTGAAGGTAGAAAGTGTGTGTGAGCTGATGTGAATTGAGCAGCATGGATCAGTGTGAGGACAGAGAGGAGGGAGCCTCTCCCTCTAAAAGCACTCTGTGTGGGGAACATGAGAGCCAGACCAAAGCTCAGAGGTGAGATGACCATCTCTAACTGTCCATGACTCTTCTCCATGTCACAGCTCAGCACTCACATCACTGCTCCATCATTATTCACAGGAATAAACGAGGAACAAAACGTAAATATGAACCTAAATCCGGCTGTGTGTCCTTGAAGAGTGATTTGTCTGCAGATCGTCCCATTAATTTTAAAGTCCAGCCTGTGTCTGCTGCAGAGAGGTGAGCTGTTAGTAACATGAACTCTTTGATTTAACTGCTTGATGTTTTTGGATACAATTTGCAGTGCAAATATGTCATTCCCTCAATCCCATTTAAACTCTCTTAAAAACAATCTTTTGGTTTCTAAACAACTGAAAATCCACTTCAGCAAACAGGAAGTGATGCTTGTGCTCATGTTTTCTTCCATCAGTTATGTTGTGCTGTATGTTGTAGGAAGGTAGAGGAGGTAACACTAAGTTTGCTGCACAGATTTCACTTTCACTCATAAAACTCATCCATCTATCCATCTTCTTCTGCTTATCTGGGGCTGGGTCTCGGGGGCAGCAGCCTATGCAGAGAAGCCCAGACCTCCCTCTCCCCAGTCCCCCGGACAAAGTACTTACTACTATCTTTACTATCATCACAGTAGTAAGTTTGTAGTAAGTAGTAAGTTTCACAGAAGGAAATTTATGTTTTTCTTAATGAAAACTAACATCTCTACCTTGTCAGGTTTGAGCCTGTTTCTGTTCTCATCAAGGACGCTTGCAACGACACTAAAATATCTCTCACTGTCCACAGAGCTACAGGGGGCACTGAGATACTGGGTTTCAGCATCAGCCATAGAGGGAAACTGATTAAAATGTTCTTTCCAGTACTGAAGTGGGTCGCTTTTCTTAGAGGTGTTTTTTTCTGAGAGGTAGGTCTGCACTTGAGGTTCTGCTGATGTGGTACTCATGGACCATCTCTGTGACTGCCTCTCTTGCAAGATTTCCTCAAAGGCAACGTCCAGGCTGCTACGTGCTTCACGATGTGGTGCCTTGCTCACTGGCTCATTTTCCTCTGGCACTGCACTGACAGCCCTCTTCCCCTCTGTCTTTGCCACCTCCTGGATAAGTTGTTCCTTTGCAAGCAACAGGTTGGCTGACTTTGTGAAAAAGCTAGAAACGGATAAAAGTAACACACAATTCAAAACTATAAGACAAGAGGCGCCACATAGTGCAGCTCTTCAGTTAGGCAACTGCCTACGCACATACTTTTAATAAACAATTTAAAAAAAAATCCAACTTTAGAACTAAATTACCCAAAACTAAATTAAAAAGGAAGTAAAAAATAAATTGGCTTAATACTGGTGTCTGTTGATGACTTTACTTTATATAAACATGCTGTACAAAAGGTACATTTTAATTTCACTATACTTGCCCATCGTTGTATCTGGTATCTAGAAAAGTGGCTCAGTTCAACATCAGCATAGGGCTTCTCCACAGCCTCCAGCAGAGTCCTCTTAATTGTTTTTATTCCCTGGTCATCACCATCCTCCCGAGACAGAACACATCTGAGGACTCATGAGTGAATGGATGACTTAATGAATGCACTTAATGAGGTATTATGGTTTGTTTCAAACAATATAAGTAAGAAATAAAAATACCAATTACCTGTTATGGCGGGGATCACATCAGCTGCAGTTACAGTCTCCCTGCTCACGTCCCTGGTCAGTTCTTCAAAGGGGGAGAGCACATCAGCAGTCTTATCCATCAGCTCCCACTGGTGAGCTGTCACTGTTGCTGGTAGAGTGTGCTCAGCTGCAAAGACATTAAGAGCACGTTTTTGTTGCAGTACGCTCCGCAGCATGTAGAGGCTGCTGTTCCATCGTGTCTGCACATAAGAGAACATGATTCGCTTTATTTTTGTGCAAAGCAGGTAATGTATTAGTGGCTTACTAAATCAAGTGTATGGGAAATAATAATAAAATAGAAATACATTAAAGAATGTTTCGAGAGGACTGTCACCTGTACATCTTGCTGTAGGCACTTGATATCCATATTTAGGTCCATCTGTATGTCTTCTAGTCGAGAGTAGGCCTACAATCTTCCTTGCATTGGCCAGGGTCTCTGTCACGCTGCGCTAAGACAACAGGCCCTCATGCACACAGAGTTGACAGGAATGGGCGACACAGCCCACACTCGGAATCCCTCATAGCTTTCTTCATATTTTCCGCATTGTCACGCAAAATTACATGGACCCGTTGCTTGTCAATTCCCCAGTTGTTCATCTTTTCAATCGATTGCTGGATGCGCTCTGCGGTGTGCGATCTGCGAAATTCCTGGACATGTAGGGTCGCACGGCGAAAAAAAAACTTGAGTCAATCCATTGCGCGGTAAGGCTTAGTAGAGACATGTGAGATGTCTATGGTGAACGAAACACGGGGCACATCTGATAACAGGACAAGTAGTTTGTCAGAAATTAGTCAGAAAGTTTGTCAGAGCTTTCTCTGTGAAGTAATGGTGAGACGGCATTTCAAATAGAGGTTCTACATACTCCATAACTATAAGAATTCCAGGGTTTTCTACAAAGGCAGATGGCAGGTTACTCATTGCGGTCATTTGTGCTATCTTGGCTGTGATGTCCTGTGCCTTCACGCTGTCACCGGGCATTTTTTTTTCTCCTCTTCAACCTCTCCTGCAGTTTGAGCGGACTCGTCTTCAGCTGGGTTGCCTGGGTAAATTGGCTGTATTGTGTCGGGTGTTTGTTTTTGATGTGCCGTATCAGGTTTGTTGTGTTACATACATACATAGATACATATAGCTGAGTCCTGATCGGAAGGTAACGTCAGATTCCGATCGAGTCTGAAACCACGTGATCAGGCCCGATTTCCGATCACGTGATCGGATCTATACATCTCTAATTACAGTGGGATGCAAAAGTTTGGGCAACCTTGTTAATAGTCATTATTTTCCTGTATAAATCGTTGGTTGTTACAATAAAAAATGTCAGTTAAATATATCATATGGGAGACACACACAGTGATATCTGAGAAGTGAAATGAAGTTTATTGGATTTACAGAAAGTGTGCAATAATTGTTTAAACAAAATCAGGCAGGTGCATAAATTTGGGCACCACAAAAAAGAAATGAAATCAATATTTAGTAGATCCGCCTTTTGCAGAAATTACAGCCTCTAAACGCTTCCTGTAGGTTCCAATGAGAGTCTGGATTGTGGTTGAAGGTATTTTGGATCATTCCTCTTTAAAAAAAAAAAAGTTCATTCAGGTTTGATGGCTTCTGAGCATGGACAGCTCTCTTTAACTCACACCACAGATTTTCAATAATATTCAGGTCTGGGGACTGAGATGGCCGTTCCAGAACGTTGTACTTGTTAAGGCATTCACACAGCCCCACAGCATGATAGAACCACCACCATATTTTACTGTAGGTAGCAGGTGTTTTTCTTGGACTGCTGTGTTCTTTTTCCTCCATGACATAGCGCTCCTTGTTATGCCCAAATAACTCAATTGTAGTTTCATCACTCCACAGCACTTTATTCCAGAATGAAGCTGGCTTATCCAAATGTGCTTTAGCAAACCTCAAGTGTCTCTGTTTGTGCTGTGGGCGGAGCAAAGGCTTCCTCTGCATCACTCTCGCATACATCATCTCCTTGTGTAAAGTGCGCCGAATGGTTGAACGATGCACAGTGACTCCATCTGCTGCAAGATGATGTTGTAGGTCTTTGGTGCTGGTCTGTGGGTCGACTCTGACTGTTCTCACTATTCGTCTGTCTATCCGAGATTTTTCTTGGTCTGCCACTTCGAGCCTTAACTTGAACTGAGCCTGTGGACTTCCATTTTCTCAATATGTTCCTAACTGGAAACAGACAGCTTAAATCTCTGAGACAGCTTTCTGTGTCCTTCCCCTAAACCATGATGGTGAACAATCTTTGTCTTCAGGTCATTTGAGAGTTGTTTTGAGGCCCCGATGTTGCTACTCTTCAGAGAAAACTAAAAGAGGAGGGAAACTTACAATGAACCCCCTTAAATACTCTTTCTCATTATTGTATTCACCTGTGTATGTAGGTCAGGGGTCACTGAGCTTACCGAGCCAATTTAAGTTCCAATAATCAGTTCTAAAGGTTTTGGAATCAATAAAATGACAACAGTGCCCAAATTTATGCACCTGCCTGATTTTGTTTAAACAATTATTGCACACTTTCTGTAAATCCAATAAACTTCATTTCACTTCGCAGATATCACTGTGTGTGTCTCCTATATGATATATTTAACTGACATTTTTTATTGTAACAACCAACGATTTATACAGGAAAATAATGACTATTAACAAGGTTGCCCAAACTTTTGCATCCCACTGTAATATAGTTTCATACTGAAGTTGGACTTTGCAGTGAGCTGACATGATATGACATGATCATACTCACAGCTGTTCCTATTATTATATCCTGTTTCAAACATGAGAGTATTTCTTGCTTTTTTTGTTTTTATTATTGAAAGGTCTTAAATTTCAGAGTCAGCAACTAAGATCAGGTTTTCCTTGAATCCCCGATGTGGATCACTCACTGAGTGTTTGTGGTTTACCTCTCAGAATGACTGAAGTCCACAACAAGATGATGATCGAGGAAGAGGAAGTCAGGTCAAGATTCCCATCTGTGAGGAGTGACTGGTCCAAAGATAGCAATCCAAACTTCAGTAATGAACCAGTGAGGTAAGAGAACCGTTATGAGCTGTTTTAATTCAATTCAATTCAATTTTATTTATATAGCACCAAATCACAACAACAGTTGCCTCAAGGCGCTTTATACTGTACAGTAGATACAGAAAAAAGCCCAACAATCATATGACCCCCTATGAGCAAGCACTTTGGTGACAGTGGGAAGGAAAAACTCCCTTGTAACAGGAAGAAACCTCCAGAACCAGGCTCAGGGAGGGGCGGGGCCATCTGCTGCGACCATTTGGGGTGAGAGAAGGAAGACAGGATAAAGACATGCTGTGGAATTCAATTCAATTCAATTTTATTTATTATAAATTGTAATTTGTAATTTACAATTACATTGTAAATTACATTACAGTTACATTGTGTATCACAATTGTAATGTAAAGCTCTGTCAGTAGCGTTTGCCCGGGGCGGCATTGTGGTGGGGGGCGGCATCACGGGCATCGGCAAAAAAAAAAAAAAAAATTGCTCGTACTCATGCTGCCCCAACATCAGCCAGCCATATTGGGAATGGCATAGGCACCGATCGGTTTTCTATCGCCCATTTGCTGGGAGTAAGGGCGCCCTGCATTTGCGAGGTGCGTCTGCTGCTTGCGGCACAGGGAGGAGAGGGCGGGGCGGCGGGGGATTCTCTGGCTGGCTGGAGCAGCGTCTAATAACCAACTTGCAAGATAAAACAAAATAAAACAAACCAACAAACATGAAAACACAAGACATTATAGTACAGACTTATAATTTGCACTGATGTTTTTTGGAAATTCTGTACGCTAAAAGTGAGCGCGAGAGCCCTCGGTGCGCCTGCTCACTGCTGAAGTCAAAGTAAACTTTGTTGTCATCTCCGCTACTTACAGTCCAGCATATAGAGAGACGAGACGACGAGGCTCCTGTTACAGCAGTGCAAGTAAACAAACAATAAATATAAGAAGAGTAATGTAGAATATCGTTAGCTTCATAGCATAATTGCCTAAGTCATTTGACTAAGTCAATGACTTAGGCACTTATGCTATGAAGCTAACGATATATATACTGGAAGTGCTGGGTATACAAGTCTGGCCTAAGTCAATTCAATTCAATTTTATTTATATAGCGCCAAATCACAACAAAAGTCGCCTCAAGGCGCTTCATAGATGCAGAGAAAAACCCAACAATCATATGACCCCCTATGAGCAAGCACTTAGGCGACAGTGGGAAGGAAAAACTCCCTTTTAACAGGAAGAAACCTCCAGCAGAACCAGGCTCAGGGAGGGGCGGGGCCATGTGCTGTGACCGGTTGGGGTGAGAGAAGGAAGACAGGATAAAGACATGCTGTGGATAAGAGACAGAGGTTAATAACAGATATGATTCAATGCAGAGAGGTCTATTAATACATAGTGAGTGAGAAAGGTGACTGGAAAGGAAAAACTCAATGCATCATGGGAATCCCCGGCAGCCTACGTCTATTGCAGCATAACTAAGGGAGGATTCAGGGTCACCTGGTCCAGCCCTAACTATATGCTTTAGCAAAAAGGAAAGTTTGAAGCCTAATCTTAAAAGTAGAGATAGTGTCTGTCTCCCGAATCCAAACTGGAAGCTGGTTCCACAGAAGAGGGGCCTGAAAACTGAAGGCTCTCCCTCCCATTCTACTTTTAAATACTCTAGGAACAACAAGTAGGCCTGCAGAGCGAGAGCGAAGTGCTCTAATAGGGTGATATGGTACTACAAGGTCATTAAGATAAGATGAGCCTGATTATTTAAGACCTTGTATGTGAGGAGCAGGATTTTGAATTCAATTCTGGATTTAACAGGAAGCCAATGAAGGGAAGCCAAAACAGGAGAAATATGCTCTCTCTTTCTAGTCCCT
Source organism: Maylandia zebra (assembly GCF_041146795.1). Lineage (NCBI taxonomy): Eukaryota > Metazoa > Chordata > Actinopteri > Cichliformes > Cichlidae > Maylandia > Maylandia zebra. The sequence continues at coordinate 1,822,218 of NW_027490031.1, read as the reverse complement.
GTCAGGACTCTTGCTGCAGCATTTTGGATTAGCTGAAGGCTTTTCAGTGAGTTTTTTGGACATCCTGATAATAATGAATTACAGTCGTCCAGCCTGGAAGTAATAAATGCATGAACTAGTTTTTCAGCGTCACTCTGAGACAGGATATTTCTAATGTTAGAGATGTTGCGCAAATGGAAGAACGCAGTCTTACATATTTGTTTAATATGTGCGTTGAAGGACATGTCCTGGTCAAAAATGACTCCAAGGTTCCTCACAGCGTTACTGGAGGCCAAGGTAATGCCATCCAGAGTAAGAATCTGGTTAGATACCATATTTCTAGGCTTTTCAGGGCCGAGTACAATAACCTCAGTTTTATCTGAATTAAGAAGCAGAAAGTTAGCGGCCATCCAGGTCTTTATGTCTTTAAGACATTCCTGCAGTTTAACTAATTGGTGTGTGTTATCTGGCTTCATGGACAGATAGAGCTGGGTGTCATCAGCATAGCAGTGAAAATGTATGCTATGTCTTCTAATGATACTGCCTAAGGGAAGCATGTATAATGTAAACAGAATTGGTCCTAGCACTGAACCCTGTGGAACTCCATAATTAACCTCAGTGTGTGAAGAGGACTCTCCATTTACATGCACAAACTGGAGTCTATTAGATAGATATGATACAAACCACTGCAGCACAGTACCTGTAATACCTACAGCATGTTCTAATCACTCTAATAGGATATTATGGTCGACAGTATCGAACGCTGCACTGAGGTCTAGCAGGACAAGCACAGAGATGAGTCCACTGTCAGAGGCCATAAGAAGATCATTTGTAACCTTCACTAAAGCTGTTTCTGTGCTGGTTTGGAGGAAGTAATTATTGAAGTTAACTCCGATAGATCGATTGGAGAAAAAGAGTCTAACTTAACATCAATGGTACTAAAAGTAGCTGTAGATAATATTACATCTGTGGGATGATTATTGGTAATTTTTTCTGTAATGATTAAAATTTTATTTGTGAAGAAGTTCATGAAGTTATTACTAGTTAACGTTAAAGGGATGGTTGGCTCAATAGAGCTCTGACTGTTTGTCAGCCTGGCTACAGTGCTGAAGAGAAACCTGGGGTTGTTCTTATTTTCTTCAATCAGTGATGAATAGTAAGATGTTCTGGCTTTGCGGTGGGCTTTCTTATAAAGCAGCAAACTATTTCTCCAGGCTAAATGATGATCTTCTAAATTTGTGTCACGCCATTTCCTCTCCAGCTTACGAGTCATCTGCTTTAGGCTACGTGTTTGAGAATTATACCACGGAGTCAGGTACTTCTGATTAGAGGCCTTAGTTTTCACAGGAGCTACAGTATCCAGTGACATGAGGAGGTGAAATTCTTAACAAGATAATCGACCTCTGTTGGGGTAGCGTTCAGATAGCTGCTCTGCTCTATGTTAGTACAGGTCATTGAAGATGATAACAGTGGGTGGATTATATTCTTAAACTTAGTTACATCACTTTCAGACAGACATCTACTGTGATAAAGTCTACTCTCCACTGCTGCGTAATCAATTATTGTAAATTAAATGTTATCAGGAAATGATCAGACAGGAGAGGGTTTTCAGGAAACACTGTTAAATGTTCAGTTTCTATGCCATATGTTAAAACAAGATCTAGAGTTTCCTGCCTGTGGCCATCTCCCTGTACAACGCATCCACTTAACACACTGGTTACTGCTACAACTACACGTTTCTTTTCCAGCTATTTATTAATAAGTGACTTATGTGTGTGTATGTGTGTGTGTGTGTGTGTATATATATATATATATATATATATATATATATATATTAGGGGTGCAACGATACACAAAATTCACGGTTCGGTTCGATACTTTGGTGTCACGGTTCGATATTTTTTCGATACAAAAAAAAAATGTTCATGCCTTTTTAATTTGTCATTTATTAAAATTATAAATATATATTTTAACACAAAAGTACAGTTTTTAAATTTAACCCTAACCCTTGTGCGTGTTGTTTTTTAGCTCGTCATATTGCAGCCACAGAAATTCTTTTGTCCATGAAACCATAAAGCTGCACTTTCTTTTTGCCTTATAGTCTGATTTGTCATAACTTCTCCGTTTTGTGGTAAGCTTTTCTTTGGCTGTCACTTCTTCACCCTGACCTGTCTTATTTGGCTCAGCAGAACTAAAATATATATCTGTCTGTGAAGGTTCTCAATCATCCAGGTCATCGTAGTGAAATATATATCCTGCCGCACTCAAATAAGCTCAGCGATTCTCTGCGCGATCAACCTCTCACATGTTTAAGCTGCGGGAGATTTCACTTGTCATGTTTGCATAGTAAGCTAACGATTAATAAGACGATGTCAGAGGAATTGGTGCACAAATTATCACCACTCACAGATCAGTGCTGTCGCTCTCTATACACAGTTCGCGCGATTGCAAAGTGAAAGCAAAAAAACAAGCGCAAATTCAAACACGATTTCAATATGTCACATATTGACAGTGGCTCACCCAATGACATAATTACCCAGCTACATTTCTGAAAGAATGCAAAAGCATTGACATATATTTTTCCTTCCTACAATAGCCCGACAGGCAGGGGAGAGATAGCCCCGGGACGTCGGGCTAGCGATATTGCGAGCCCTGTATCTGATGGAGGAATCACTCATCTTTGGAAAAGAGAGTTTATTACAGAGAAATGTCTCTTTCCAAAATAAAAGCTATACTATCCGTTTCTTCTGGGCTATATTCTCAGCAGCATATTAAACATATCAGGTCTCCATAAGGAGAATCCTGTGCTAACAGCTGTCTAAATGACTCGGCTAAAGTTTGTAGCATGCTTGTTTTTGTCTTTGCACTAGGATGATGTCGGTGTAAATGTGCAGTCATATTCGTTGTGTTCCCACTAGTGCTTTCAGGTTAATCTCGTTGAAATAACCTTAACGCCACAACACGGCAAATCTCCGTTAACGAGCTACCGCCGATCGCCCCGTGCATGGGGCTAGATGGCCAACACGTTAACGAGCTAACTGCGCTAACACACTAGTTCCCACCCATGTAATTGAGCATTGCGTGGCACATCCAACATACTGTTTTACTTTAGTCCATGACTCGCTTACCTTCAGGGTCATACGTCACATGAAAACCAAAATAATTCCAAACGCCAGATCTGAATGAGGGTGGGGAGGTCCACTTCTGTCTCGCTAGCTTGCCCTGCGCTCTTCCTTCTGACCATCCTGTCTGTGTTGAGTGCTCAGTGAATCTGCATTTGACTACTCCGCCTAGGCTCGAGAGTGCAGCCTAGGCGGAGTAGTCGAACGCAGATTACAGATATAGATAGATAGATAGATAGATAGATATATGGAGAGCCGGAGGTGTGGCGCCTGATCTGGCATCCCACACCTCCCCGCCGGATCAGATTGGAAGGAAGCTCTACCTGGCTGCTGCATCCCAGAAAAGGGAAAAAAGAGCAGAGGGGAGAAGAGCGGAGCATTTTTACAGTCCTCTGTTAGGTTTCTCTACCAAGAGGTTAACTGCACAGCCCTCAAGAGGACCTGAGACAGCTGTATCAGTTAAACTGGGTAAAAGTACTGCTAGGTCGTTATCCTGTGAACTAATTCTTCGTGATTCCTCCACAGAGCAGACCAGGAGAGCTCAGATGTTCCCAGTGGTCAGTCTGCTGAGCAGCATCAAACACCGCTGGTCTCCATATTCATGGTCTGTACATGTAAAACAACTACTTTTACATCTATTGTGTTCACAATCATCTCCATGCTGCTCTTTGTAGAGATCTGATGTTTGGCTCCATGATTTCAGTCTGATTGGCTCATTCATAAAGTATTCTGTTCCAGCTGCTGGAGGACAACATCATCACTTTTGTGAAGGACGAGCTGAAGAAGATCCAGAAGGTTCTGAGTCCAGATTACCTAGAATGCTTTGAGAGTCAGAGGGAGGATGAGCGGAAGCAGAGCAGCAGAGAAGCATTTGTGAAGATAACACTGGACTTTCTGAGAAGAATGAAGCAGGAGGAGCTAGCTGAATGTCTGCAGAGCAGTGAGAGGATTTTTTAAAATTTAAGCTGCTGGATGAATCAAACATTTAGTAATGTTTTAAGAGATGGACCAACATGTATTCAGTCAGTTATTGGGGACATTTTCTAAAACATGAACTGATTGTTGACAATGTCTTTTTACTATTATTATTCAGAGCTTCAAGCTGCAGTTTGTCATCGTAACCTTAAATCTGCACTGAGGAAGAAGTTCCAGTGTGTGTTTGAGGGGATCGCTAAAGCAGGAAACCCAACCCTTCTGAATCAGATCTACACAGAGCTCTACATCACAGAGGGAGGGACTGCAGAGGTCAATGATGAACATGAGGTCAGACAGATTGAAACAGCATCCAGGAAAACCGACAGATCAGAAACAAGAATCAGACAAGAAGACATCTTTAAATCCTCACCTGGAAGAGATGAACCAATCAGAACAGTGCTGACAAGGGGAGTGGCTGGCATTGGGAAAACAGTCTTAACACAGAAATACACCCTGGACTGGGCTGAAGACAAAGCCAACCAGGACATCCAGTTCATATTTCCATTCACTTTCAGAGAGCTGAATGTGCTGAAAGAGGAAAAGTTCAGCTTGGTGGGACTTGTTCATCACTTCTTTACTGAAACCAAAGAAGCAGGAATCTGCAGCTTTGAAGACTTCCAGGTTGTGTTCATCTTTGATGGTCTGGATGAGTGTCGACTTCCTTTGGACTTCCACAAAACTACAATCCTAACTGACCCTAGAAAGTCCACCTCAGTGGATGTGCTGCTGGTAAACCTCATCAGGGGGAAACTGCTTCCCTCTGCTCGCCTCTGGATAACCACACGACCTGCAGCAGCCAATCAGATCCCTCCTGACTGTGTTGACATGGTGACAGAGGTCAGAGGGTTCACTGACCCACAGAAGGAGGAGTACTTCAGGAAGAGATTCAGAGATGAGGAGCAGGCCAGCAGGATCATCTCCCACATCAAGACATCACGAAGCCTCCACATCATGTGCCACATCCCAGTCTTCTGCTGGATCACTGCTACAGTTCTGGAGGATGTGCTGGAAACCAGAGAGGGAGGACAGCTGCCTAAGACCCTGACTGAGATGTACATCCACTTCCTCGTGGTTCAGGCCAAAGTGAAGAAGGTCAAGTATGATGGAGGATCTGAGACAGATCCACACTGGAGTCCAGAGAGCAGGAAGATGATTGAGTCTCTGGGAAAACTGGCTTTTGATCAGCTGCAGGAAGGAAACCTGATCTTCTATGAATCAGACCTGACAGAGTGTGGCATCGATATCAGAGCAGCCTCGGTGTACTCAGGAGTGTTCACACAGATCTTTAAAGAGGAGAGAGGACTGTACCAGGACAAGGTGTTCTGCTTCATCCATCTGAGTGTTCAGGAGTTTCTGGCTGCTCTTCATGTCCATCTGACCTTCATCAACTCTGGACTCAATCTCCTGGAAGAACAACAGACAGCCTCCCAGAAGTCTGAAACAGGAGAATCTGCAGAGAAGTTCTACCAGAGTGCTGTGAACAAGGCCTTACAGAGTCCAAATGGACACCTGGACTTGTTCCTCCGCTTCCTCCTGGGTCTTTCACTGCAGACCAGTCAGACTCTCCTACCAGGTCTGCTGACACGGATAGGAAGTAGCTCACAGACCAATCAGGAAACAGTTCAGTACATCAAGAATAAGCTCAGTGAGAATCTATATGCAGAGAAAAGCATCAATCTGTTCCACTGTCTGAATGAACTGAATGATCGTTCTCTAGTGGAGGAGATCCAACAGTCCCTGAGATCAGGAAGTCTCTCCACAGATAAACTGTCTCCTGCTCAGTGGTCAGCTCTGGTCTTCATCTTACTGTCATCAGAAAAAGATCTAGATGTGTTTGACCTGAAGAAATACTCTGCTTCAGAGGAGGCTCTTCTGAGGCTGCTGCCAGTGGTCAAAGCCTCCAACAAAGCCATGTAAGCAAATATATACTTATTCCTTTACTTTTAAAATGTTTATTATTGGTGGGTGGAACCAAAGATCTCCAATGTGGACTCATCAGACTAAAGCACAGATTTCCACTGGTCTAATGTCCATTCGTTGTGTTTCTTGGTCCAAACAAATATCCGTTTTTTAGACCATTCATTTCAGTCGAGGCTCCCCAGTATATCTCTGACCTGTTGAAACCTCATGCTTCATCCCGAGCACTTAGGTCGTCAGGTCAGAGGTTACTTGGTGGTCCCACGTACTAGGTTTAAAACACGTGGGGATCGAGTTTTTCAGGCACTGATACTTGCACAGTTTAACATGAGGTTTCTAAAACTGAACTAGAGTCAGAAATTTGGCACCAAGAAGAAATAGTAATCAAAGTTACAGTATAATTATCTGATGATGGGGAAGCATCTTGTGATTTTTATTTGTGAAATGTGCTATATAAATAAATTTTACTTACTTACTAATAGGGGTGGGCGATATAAACAATATACGATAGAAACTATATAAATTTGGCCAGCTGTACTATTCCCATGTTGTTGCAGTGTATTAATAACTAACCTCGTATTGTGGATGAATAATCTCAGTTGTTCTCCTGACGTTTGCCCCGTGTATAGCATCCTACTATACGATTGCATTTGTCCCTAACCACCAGAATCCCTCACGTTAACTTTTATTGATTGGAAAAAAAGTTGGTGTTCATCCTCCAGCTTCACTGTGCTAATGTTATGCTAACACAGCTGTGTCGCTAGCACGACACACACGTAGCACAACATTATATACCAGGTAGTCCAACTTCAGTAACCCTACAAATGCCACTGCTGTTTAATTTTCTGTCTTCATTTATGTTGGAAGTGGTAGCAGAGCTGTACGTTTTAATTAGTTTCAAAAATCTCTCAGTCAGAACATGGTATGTCATGTTTAGGTGGAAACTAGCGGGCTAACTTCCTGTTAACGTCTAACTCCGTTAAATTTAATAAATTTTGTTTTCATGGATGCATGGATGTTAAACTTAATTGTTACACCTGATAAAGCAGCAACGCTGATGATTTTATTAAAGATGAAATAATTTAGACCGTTTTTAACTCTTAGTGTTCGTTTGACTTTGGGACCTGAAACGGACGGAGTTTTGGACCCAGATTGCTCCGCAAAGCTCCTCACTACGGCAGCCGTAATGCTCTGACAATCCATCAAGCAGTGCGGCTTACCAACGTTGTACTAAAACATTTTTAACAGATTTCTGCACGCCAAAATCGGTTCGAGGTCAGTAAGAACAACCAGACTTCATACATAAGGCACACTTGATTTTTGAGAAAATTAAAGGATTTTAAGTGTGCCTTATAGTGTGGAAAATATGTTATACAGAAGAAAAGAATATATCGCGATATATATGTTACCGCACATGCTTCAAATTATATCGCGACATGAATTTTAAGCCATATTGCCCAGCCCTACTTACTAATTAATTGTACTAGTTGCTCAGTTGCTTTTCCGTTTAGAGGTATAATGGTGATTTAATGAGCAATTTTTTCCTGACATTTAGGTTTTTTGTTAACAAGGACATCTCTTGTACTGATTTTTGTTTCTTTTCTCTTTAGACTGAGTGGCTGTTTCCTCTCTAAGAGAAGCTGTGAAGCTTTGTCCTCAATTCTCAGCTCCCAGTCCTGTAGTCTGACAGAGTTAGACCTGAGTAACAACAATCTGCAGGATTCAGGAGTGAAGCTTCTTAATGCTGCTCTGCAGAGTCCACATTGTACACTAGAAAGTCTGAGGTCAGATTAGTGAATATTTTATTTATTTATGTTGAATTATTTTAGCTGAAAAGTAAAGATCTTTTTTTTGTAGCTTAGCATTTTTAATATTCCTTAGTAACAGTAACCTGCCACATTTCTGTTTAAAATAAGGCAAAATTTTCAACCATTTCTGAAATATTAAATGTTGCCAGTAGTAACTGCTGATTGCATCATCAATTGTTATAAAGTCAGTGTTTGTTTTTGTTGTTTTTTTTTTTTTTGTCAGACTGAATTGCTGTAACCTCTCAGGGAAAAGCTGTGAAGCTCTTTCCTTAGTTCTAAGCTGCCCGTCCTCCTGTCTAAGAGAGCTGGACCTGAGTGACAATGACCTCCAGGATTCAGGAGCCAAATATATTTCTGCAGAACTGCAGAGTTTGCATTGTACTCTGAAAACTCTGAGGTCAGTGTTTAGTCCTTTTCACTCCATATAATTTGTAATTTGTATCATATTCTTACTTAAAAAGCTAAGTCTTATACAATTTTAGACTCTGAATTGCTGTTTATAAATATTTTTGTAAAAGTTTGTAAAAATTAGTCTTGGAGGTTTTTTTTTCCAGATTATGTCCTTTAATGAGCATACTAAAGATTAATATAGTACTAACTTCCTGTGATTAGTATTATTACAATTTAAAACATCTTAGCCTATAATAGCCTTGGAAAAACCTGAATCACACACTTACTATTTTTAATAATAATAATGATTACTTTATTTATGCCCGTGGGGAAATTCCTCCGATCATGGAGCCGCCACTCTACCTACTGAGCTATCCCTACCCCTGACTGATATATTGCATTATTTGCAGGTTGTCCTAAAAGTTCCATGAAAAGCTTTAAGCTGATCCAAATTGCTGCAGTGAGAGTACTAAACTGGTGATGGCCAGAGGGGCCGATGGCGCGATATGGCAGCCTCGCTTCTGTCAGTCTGCCCCAGGGCAGCTGTGGCTACAACTGTAGCTTGCCTCCACCAGTGTGTGAATGTGAGAGTGAATGAATAGTGGTATTGTAAAGCGCTTTGGGTGCCTAGAAAAGCGCTATATAAATCCAATTCATTATTATTATTATTATTAAAAGGGGCTAAATGGAGAGAACATATTTCTCCCATATTAGCTTGTCTCCATATATCCATATGTCCTCATATCTGATACTCCTACATTACCCTATTGCGGCACTTCACTGTCAGACAGCTGGTTGACCTCTGGTTCCTTGAGTTTCTGAAAGTAAAATGGGAGGTGCTCCCTTCAGCTATCAACCTCCTCCCTGGTGAAACCATCTCACAGTTTTGAATGAAAAGATAGACATTCTCTCTACTTATAAGATTAGACAGAAGACATTGGTTTATGATAAAGCAAGTGAGGGAAAAGTCAACCCTCCCTAACCCTGGAGGTCTTTTCCTGGGAAAAATGAGTTCCTCCTTCCAGCTGTAGCCAAGTACTGCTCAGTAGGATGAGTGTGATTGTTCATATATGTTCTGTGATATTGTAGGGTTTCCTGCTGTACAACTTGAGACAACTGTTGTTGCTTTATAATGCTTACTCAGTTGGAATGAATAAGGGTCATTTTATCTGGAAAAAATGAAACCCAAGACCAACCTTCACTGAAGTGTTCATTGATTGATGTTTGTTTTGTGTGTCTGCAGTCTGTCAGGCTGTCTGATCACAGAGGAAGGTTGTACTTCTCTGGCCTCAGCTCTGAGCTCCAACCCCTCCCACCTGAGAGAGCTGGACCTCAGCTACAATTATCCAGGAGACTCAATAGTGAAACTTCTGGCAGCTGGTCTGAAGGATCCACAGTGGAAACTGGACACTCTCAGGTATGGAGAGAATGTCTGATAGAGGAAGAAGAGGTGGAAACATTTCCCATGTCCTTCTCTTATTTCCTGTTTGTTTCGTGCAGATGTGAAATGAACAATCATTTATAATACATTTTATAAATGTAATATATAATACATATATAATAAGTTTTTCCTTTGCACACAACAAAAACACTCTTGTAACTGATCAAGTAGGGATAGTAATGTTGGAGGCCTCCAGCGAGAGCTTCTCCATTAACAAGCTGTATATATCTTAGTATATTTAACAGTGCAGTACTATGGTTCTTTCCAGTTACCCCGATTCAGGTTAGACTAATTTCTGTATAGATAGGCGGAGGACATATTTATCCTAGCTCAGTACAAACACTGGAAACAGGATAAATTGTTACACTTTGTTAGATTCTAATATTATTTCATGTCATGTTATACCCCGAATTAAAGATTGTGAATTATTATGTAGTTTTAGTTTGCATTATTCTCCTGAATTAGAAGAAGCTGATAACTATTACATTAGTTAAACTGATTTGCATTACATTAAATTGCTGACTTGTTGTGAATGAATGATATTGTTTTATGATGCATTATACTGCTGAGTTATAAGAAATACTGTTCGCAGAAAGTTATTGTCTAATTTGTCTGAGTAGAAGAGAATAGAGTGTGCTGGAGTTTTCTGCCCCATCTCAGCAGGAGCAGATAAACGGGGAGCCAAGGTCGTAGCTTAGGCGCTGTGTGAGAGAAAGCATGTGAATGTTTAGGTTTTATGATAAGGTGGAGACACCAGAGGCTATAAAAGTTTGAGCAATGCTCCACCATTTTGAGATTTTGAGGCTGTCTGCATCAGTGTCCATCTCCCACGCGTGTGATCATTAAAATCATCGTTTGACTCAACCCGACCGGACCAGTGTTGTTATTGTGGGTTTTTCCTCTGGTGTCCATCCCCAATATTTTTGAACCTTAACAGCTTGGGGGCTCGTCCTGTGGTATTGGGGTGGAATTTAAAAGTTTGGACGGTCCGAGGTTGTCGAACGGACAGGCACGAGCCAGTGGTCTGATGTGAGTGGACAAAAGCCGGCTTATCTAAAGGTAAGGCACTACCTGTTGAATTATTTCCAGGTAGTGCCTTACTATTTGAATTATTTCCAAAGTGTGCCAAATTGGATATGACTAAATTAAAGTTTTTTTGGGTTGTATGGAAGCCCCAAACGCAATTTCATTGTTCTTGACAATGACAATAAATAAATAAATACTAAATACTAATACTCACTGAAATTACTGGTAGAGTGTCTGTTTTGATTTTGATGAGAATCACCGTGTGTTATGCAGTTAAAGTTGCTTAAGAGTATTTAATGAAGTTGAAGAAATATGAACGTAATAATGTTGGGTTTGAGTCCCTGGATATTGAGTTAAAGGCTCAGGTAGTTTGGTAGGGAATTGGCTATGTGTTGTTATAGAAATTAGGTCAGAAACTGTTCCCAGAAGTAACAGATACTGTTTAATTGATTACAAAAAAGTTAACTTTCTTCAGTCGGACCCGTTATGATAAATTTGTCAAAATCGGTTAGGTGAAAATTATTATAGGACGGCACTGGAAGTTGCTAAGAAGCGCATAGCCCGGAGGTTACGCTCCCTCCTGGCCGTGGACGCGCGGCTTTGACCTGTCGTCGAACAGGGATAGTTCAGTTTGGCTTAGCTGTGGGGTACAGGGCATCTCGAGATTAAGCTAGGAGTTACCGAGTCTCCTCATCGTTGAAAACGGTGTCATGTGCTTGTTTGGACAAAGTTAAATTGAGTTAGGGACTTTAGAATTTAGGCCAGAGACTGTGGAAACAGATACTGGGATAAAAGAGATAAAAACCACTGAACAAAAAAATTCGGTATAAACTGACAACTACAGGGAGATGTCAACTAAAACTAATTCCACAAATTAAGGATTACAGACTTCAGACTTGTGAAGGGACGGTAGTAGAGGTACTGAGCAACAGCCTGTATAGTTCCTCTTGCCTGTTTCTGGAAGCTTCTGACAAAGAAACCAGCCAGTGCTTGTGACCAGTTGGAACTGGATGTGAGGGTGCAGAAAGTGTTGCTGCCTTCTGGAAAGTGTGTCTAACGACCTGATGAAGAAAGTGAAGAAAACATCAAAGACTGAGCAGAAGAAACTGGCAGAGGAAGTTTTTCACAAGTTATCTGTGTACAGGAAACATGATTTAAGCAAAGGTTAGATTTAGTTGTACATAGGCTTGATGTTGCTGTTGAAGCATCTGGCAATAGGAATATGGTTAGGTAGGGAAGCTCTCACTGTAATAAACCTTTAGAATCCTCGCAAAAAAAACTACAAGTTCACTGTTTTAAAAACATCAAAATGCCTCAAGAGTAAGAAGATAATGCTGTGTGGACACTTAAGTGCTCACATTGTACTCTGGGGAGGACAAAGAACAGATGGAAATGGTGAGGTGATTGGGCAGCTTATAGATAAGAAGGAATTAGTCAGTCTGAATAAACAGGGACTCTGGTCACTGTCAGCTTAGGGAAAGAGTCTTTACTGGATTTAAAATCAGGCTCAAGAAACACAGCAGGTTTAATATTTAGTATTTACTGTTATATTCCCATAGATCATCGTGATGTTGTTTATTGTGTTGCTCTTTTTTTTCTGCTTGTTTTCTCTTTTTTCTTTCTCAACAGGTGATCCAGGTGATTGATATATGCATTTTTTGTCTGCTTATTTTGTTGGTTTTTGTTTTTTACCCTTTATCCCCGTCCCTCTTCCCCACTGTTTTTCTTTCCCTCTTTCTTTCTCCCCTTTCTTTTCCCCAGTAATTCTGATGGCAAAAGAGCCAAACGGGACGGGCCAAAAAACCCCCAAAAAGACAGAGCACAGCAGGAATTTAGAGCTGGGAAGTTTACCAGGAAGCAATAGTGGCAATTGATCACAATCCCATTACTTGTAAAATAGGACTTACAGCTGATTAAGAAAGAGTGAGGGGAAAAGAAAGGTGGAAGTTTGATGAGGCTTAGCGGTGAATATTTAAGTCTAACATTAAGCATGGGTTAGATAATGTTAGGATGGAGGAGGACAGAGATGATATCCATGAAAGCTGACTAAGCACAGAATAAATGCAGTTCAGGAACCTGCTCCAATGAGTAGCTAAAGAGTACAGAGGATGATGGTGCCATAGTGAGATCAAGAACGTAACACAGCAGTACTGGACAGAAACAGCTTTCAGGCAGCTTAAAAGAAGCACAATATAAAAAGCTCAGTAGTAGAGAGGAAACCGTTAGGAAAACTAAAAGTACATACTTGCAAGTACTTGCTACAGTACTTTAGGAAGAACTACACCAATTCAGAATGCATGGAGTACAGTTAAGAACATATATGGAGTCGGGAAACAACAACACTATCCAGTATTAGTAGATCAAGGAGCTACAGGAAGTAAGCAGCTACAGGAAAAAGCAGAGATCCTGGTTAAAGAATTTTATCAGTAATTGAAGTGATGAAGAGACATGTGAGGAAAAAAATGAAGGAATAAGATTGAAATGTTGAACCAGGAAAATCCTGGAGAAGAGGATTGTTCTAATAATCAGTTTTCAGTGTGTAAATTAAATGCATGAAAATGACTTCCCCTGAGAAGGATCAGGTGTGTTAGAGGATGGATTGAATGCTCTGCTGCTCTTTTACAATAAAATATGGCAGGAAGCTGGAAAGAAGCTCTAATAATTCCAATTGTGAAACCAAGGAAAGACCTCACTAAGGCTACATTTACACTGCAGGTCTTAATGCTCAATTCCGATTTTTTGATCAAATCCGATTTTTTTGTCTGCTTGTTCACACTACAAATAAAATGCGACAGCAAACGTGCTCTAGTGTGAACGCTCAAAGCGGCCCGCATTCCCAAAAGAAGACGTGACACACAACGCGCTCTGTTTAGACCCAGAGCAAACAATATTGTTTGACTGATGGCCCTTAATATAAAGACTTCGGACTTCACGTCTCCCAATTTTTGCTTTAAGTTATTTTGTTATTTATATAATAATGTAGATAACCTAATAATGATCCTTATTGCTGTTTTAGAGGAGCGGTGCTTCAAAGGATAGTTACAGATTTCTGTCAGAATCTGCAGATTATGCAGTACAAATTAACGTTTCTCCAACGTTGTCTTCCCAGCAGTTTCACCGGATGGCCAGAAAGCGTTCGCGATGTCTTATCGGGCGCTTCTCCGGCGCTGATAATTGGTGTCTGTCTTGTGTCAGTGACGTAAAAGACGGATTTAATGCGACTTGACCATTCAAACAGCAGTCGCTTTCTGAAACATCGGATATGTATCGGATTCAGTACCACATACGAAAGTGACCCAGATCGGATTTGAAAATATCGGATTTGTCCCGTTCACACGGTCATACCATGATCGGATATGGGTCGCATAGGGTCAAAAAAATCGGATTTGATGCGCTTTCGCCTGCAGTGTGAACGTAGCCTAAGACCACAGGTTATAGGCCTGTAACTCTAATTTCTTATCTAGGGAAAGTCATGGAAAGAATGGCAGTGGACAGACTGATGTATGTGACTGAAAGAAGGCACCTGAAAGAAGTGTTTTCACCTTTTCAGGAGGGGGAGGAACACCATGGACCGAGCAGTCTGCTTAGAATCAGAGATAAGGAAAGCTCAGGGGAATAATGGATTAGTGGGGGCAGTTTTTGGATATAGGATGTAGACTACAGACCTTAAGAGTGGAGAAGTCTGTTTTTTAGAGGAGACATGTCAGATACACCTGTGTAGACTTGGACAGGTAAATGCATTAGGAGATAAGGTGTTGCTTTTATTAGCCAGCTTAAATGATGGAAAATGAATGAGTTGTTCCTGGTTAATATTTTGTGTTTGCAAACAGTATCACATACCCAGGCCTAATCTGTACATACATCCAAAATATACTGATTTTATTGGAGGATAATCCACTAACATGTTTTAATGCACAAGTTCATGTGATTTCTGTGCCCGACTACTGCCGGACTTTGTCTGTGGCTTGCTGCTGATAATAAAAAGTTAAATTTAATGCAATTCAATTTTATTTATACAATGCTAAATCACAAGAACAGTCACCTCAAGGTACTTTATACTGTAAGGTAGACCATAAAATGATCAGAATCAGGATACTTTATTAATCCCTAACGTAATTATGTGGCTCCAATTGCTCCAAGACAACAATAGTAACAGACTGAGCTAATTAAATAAAAGAATTTATTACAAAACACTTACAAAATATAAGAAATGGCTCTAATATGTAAACATTTTTGACATTTGATAAATAAAGTGGAAACATAAAGTATAACCTGATAACATCTGTGGACAGGTACTGAGAACTTGTGCTGATCAGCTGAGTGGGATTTTTCACTATATCTTCTCACTTTCTTTAGAGCTACAGACAGTACCTAAGATTTGGAAACATGCGATCATTGTTCCTGTTGCTAAGGGCAGTTCTCCTAAGGCACTGAATGATTTTAGGCCTGTGGCTCTGACTTCTTTAGTGATGAAGACATTTGAGAAGATAATTAAGAAGGAGATTTTAATGCAGGTTGAACACCATCTTGACCCCTTCCAGTTTGCTTATAGAGCAGGGAGAGGTGTGGAGGACGCTGCTGTCACACTCCTGCATCTCTTGTATAAGCATCTTGAGGCCCCCCACACCCATGCAAGATTATTATTTGCTGACTTTTCATCTGCATTTAATACAATTCAACCCCTCTTACTTGCTGACAGGCTTTACAATCATTTCAAGCTTGACACTAGTCTGGTCGGCTGGGTGACAGATTTTCTGACTAATAGGTCACAATGTGTGAGGGTGAATCATGTATTTTCTGATGTGCTCTCCTCCTCTACTGGATCACCCCAGGGTTGCTGCCTCTCCCCCCTTCTGTTCATTCTGTACACAAATGAGTGTCGCAGCAATCTCACAAACAGACACATCCTGAAGTTTGCTGACGACACAGTAATCGTCAGTCTTCTAGTGGGGGACGAGTCAGGCCATGGACAGGTTGTAGATGATTTTGTGAATTGGTGTGATGAGTCCTTCCTCTCACTTAACGTGTCAAAAACTAAAGACATGATTATTGATTTTACGAAGTCCTCTTATAGCTCATCACCCACTATCATTAAAACTGCCGATATTGGGATCGTTGAGAGTTATAAATATCTAGGTGTGGTACTTGACCATAAACTGTGTTTTGAATCTCATGCTGATGCCACTACTAAAAAAGTTCAACAAAGACTGTTCTTTTTAAGGAAAATGAGATCTTTTAATGTCTCATCTGAGATGTTGTCTTTGTTTTATAGAAGTTTTATCGAATCTGTGATGTCTTTTTGTATCGCTGCCTGGTTTGGTAACCTGACGGTGAAGAATAAGAATCGGTTGGGACTTCTGGTAAAAACCGCTAGCAAAATTTCAGGCCGCTGGCAAGATGGACTTTTGGCCATTTACAATAGAAACGTGCTTAGAAAGGCTCATTCTATTATTAATTGTGTGAACCATCCACTTCACAGTGAGTTTGAGTTGTTGCCTTCCGGCCGCCGTTTTAGAGTACCTCCGAGGAGGACTAAAAGACTCCAGGTCTCTTTTATCCCTACTGCGTCTTGTCTCCTTAATGGCAAATAACTGTCCTTGAATTTTCTATCATTATTATTGTTATTATTGTTTTATAGTATTGTTCTGTTGTTCTTATCCTCCTGCTGCTAAACTAATTTCCCCTTGTGGGACAATAAAGAAAAATTGAATTGAATTGAATTGAATAATCTTATGTAAAACATTAGGAGCTATATATAGGCGGTGCAAAATTTTGTTCTGGGTTTCTAGCAGGGGGTTGCAAGTGAAAGTAGACCTAAGTATATTAATGGCTGCTTTCCAATCCTCCTCTGTGTATTGATTATTAAGATCTTCCCATTTTTGAATAACACGACTGTACAGCTACTATGAGCATACAGTAATGAGTAAAAAGTAGAAATAAAATGAGTTTGGTCCTTTATCATTTCTTTTTGTTGCAGACAACTAAACTCCACAGTGGAGATGGTTGTTTTGTTTTTGTTTTTACCTGTCCTGTCTGGCACTGGAACTTGAAGGGACAACAGTATTAGCATTAGCGGTTAATGCTAATTCACATCAAAGTACCATTAGCTGCTAATGGCAGCTTACTTAGCATTAGCTAGTTACACTTTTCTAACACAAGGGAAAAGGGTATTAGTGTTAGCTATTCACATTGTTAAAAAGGAAGGAAAAACAATATTAGCATCAGTGGATAATGTTAATTCATTTCAAATTTGCATTAGCTGCTAACGGCGGCCTACTTAGCATTAGCTGCTGACATTGTTAATAAGCAAGGGAAAACGGTATTAGACGACTAATACTAATTCACCTCAAATTGACATTAGCCGCTAACAGCAGCCTACTTAGCATTAGCTGCTAAGATTGTTAGAAAGCAAGGGGAAAAGGTGTCTGAAGGTTCTCAGTCATCCAGGTCATCGTAGTCTAAGGAGTTTGGAAAGAAAAGCGTCTGGACTTCTTTAGGTTGCTTGAAAGGGAAGGTATTATCATTAGCTGTTTTTTCACCTTAAATTAGCATTAGCTGCTAATGGCAGCCTACTTAGCATTAGCTGCTCACATTGTTATAAAGAGAGGAAAAAAGGGGGTATAAAGGTCGTGTCCAAATTCATGGGCTGCATCCTCCTGAGGCCGCATTTGTAGACCGATTACGTCACAGCGACGCGCCGAAGGCTGTCCAAATTCGTAGACTCCTCCGAATGCAGCCGACAAATGCGTCCTCCTTTTCCCCGAATATGAAGGATGGGTCGGGTGTATCCTTCATGGCCTACCATATCCCAGAATTCATAGCGCGGCCCAGCCAAACTCCAGTTTCCAACAATGGCGGCCGCTACTAAGTTTTAAAATTACTCATACTAATCTTTCTGGGTCACAACATAAACTTTTAACATATTTTCAGGCAAGAAAGTAGCTATGTAAACATCAAATATCTGCTCGTTTTATCAAGATATCGCATATTTGCAAAAGTGCTTCGACGTTTTCGGAGACGTCTACCCACCAGCTCGATAGCTAGCCGGGAGCTCGAGGGTTACTGATGCGGCCGAGAACGGCACAACTCCCGGCACATCATTTTTAGATCACCGCGGACTTTCGCTGCTCGGGTTAAACGTAATATATAAGTCACTTAGACAACCTAAAAATGTTATTGTTGGGCTTTTTTCAGTGTTTTGTTTGTTCGTGAGTAAATCGGTTTGGCTGAGATTAAAGTTATTAGATTAGATTAGATAAAATAAAACTTTATTAATCCCCTGGGTGGGTTCCTCCTTGGTTTTTACACAGCTGACTAAACGTGAAACAGAAAACTGATTAAACAGAAGTATGAGACAGTTGAGAATTTACGCCAGTGTCCTGTTATACTTTAGATAGCAAGGATTAGACGGCTGAGTTTATTAAACTCCACCGAGACAGCGGTGACGCTAATCAGAAGGCTAGACCGTCCAATTTCACGGCCGTTTACTTCCGGCCTACCCGATCTTCTGAGGACCCGGCCCACGTAGACCGCGAAGGCCGGGTCCTCAGGAGAATGCAGCCCATGAATTTGGACACGACCAAACATTAGCTGCTAATGCTTATTCACCTCAAATTAGCTTTAGCCACTAATGACAGACTACTTATCGTTAGCTACTCACATTCATATAAAGCAAGGAAAACTGTCTTGTCATTAGTTACTAATGCTAATTCACCTCAAATTAGCAATAGAAGCTAACAACGCTAATCAGAGCTGTTAACCCTGCTAATCAGATGATAATATTCACATGACTCAACTCCTTAACTGTTATTGGTTGTGTCAGACGAGCTGTTCAGTTACCATGGTTGCGTGAGCTCTGCTTTATGTTGTCGGTGTGTACAGTACTGTATAGATGCACAGTAACAACAATGACACCAAAAGGAAAAAAAAAACAGCTGGCAGCAAAGGCAGGGAGGTGTCCTTTCCAGCTTAACAGAAGAGGAATATAAAGATAGTGAAGGTGACAGTGTGAATCAGTCATATTTCATTTAATACAGGGTGTACTGACAGATCCAGGATCAGTCCAGTCATCAGCAGTTTGATCCACATATGGATTGAAGTGTATTTGTGAAAATGTTGGACTGTTCCTTTATCAGTGTCTAACAGTATGTGTATGAGAGCCATGTAATGTCCATGTGTGCATGCTGAAAGAGACTGTGCTGGTCTGACCCCCCTTCTCATTTCAGGGTGGAGCCTGCTGGAGTCCGATGGTTGAGACCAGGTCTGAGGAAGTGTAAGTGTGTTTTTATTGGGATTCATTCACATCTCTGATGTGAGGAGTCATCATCAAAGTGTCAATCAATAAACAGATGATGGATCAATAACTGCAGCTGGATTGTGTTTGTTCTCTCCATCAGATTCCTGTCAACTCACAATCGACACAAACACAGTTCACACAAAGCTCAGACTGTTTGACAACAACAGGAAGGTGGCACGTGTGGAGGAGATTCAGTCATATCCTGATCATCCAGACAGATTTGATGTTTATCCTCAGTTTCTGTGTAGAAATGGTCTGACTGGTCGCTGTTACTGGGAAGTCGAGTGGAGAGGAAACATTTATATATCAGTGAGTTACAGACAAATCGGAAGAAAAGGAAACAGTGAAGACTGTTTGTTTGGACACAATGATCAGTCCTGGAGTTTGCACTGCGCTGGTGATGGTCCTCGTTGTGTCTGGCAAAATAAAAGATACACATCCATCTCCTCCTTCTCCTCCTCCTCTGTCTCTAACAGAGTAGCAGTGTATGTGGACTGTCCTGCTGGCACTCTGTCCTTCTACAGAGTCTCCTCTGACACTCTGATCCACCTCCACACCTTCAACACCACATTCACTCAAACTCTTTATCCTGGATTTAGGTTCAATCCTGGTTCCTCAGTGACACTGTGCTGAGTTGAGTGTAAAGAGTGTTGTTCTGTTAGAGAAACACTCTGACTGTTGAACAGGTAGTTCAGTCTGTACATGTCTGTCTCTTTCAGTCAGAAACGCATTTTCAGATTCATGGATATAATCAGTTGATGTTTTAAACTGTTCTAAATGATATTATGATGTCAGTAGACTCCGGAGAATACACAGTCCTAGTCTTGTTAGACCTTACCTCAGCCTTTGATACAGTCAACCATCCTGATAAACAGACTGAGAGACCTGGTTGGGATGTCTGGCTCTGTTCTAGACTGGTTTTCATCTTATATATCTGAAAGGAGTTTTAGTGTGTCTGCAAACCAGATCATGTCGGAACCTACAGAGTTGTTGTGTGGAGTTCCTCAGGGCTCTGTGCTGGGACCTATTCTGTTTTTAATATACATTCTTCCTTTAAGTCAGATAATACAGCAGTTTCCTGAAGTATCATCATCTTTTTGCTGACAATATTCAGCTATATTATTCGTTTAAGCCTGCTGAAGCTCATAAGCTCTCCAATCTGATTGACTGTTTAACCAACATTAAACAAAAACATGAAAGGGCTAGCCCGCCTACAGGTTGTTCAAAACTCTGCAGCGAGGCTACTGACCCGCTCGAACAAGGGTGCTCATATGACCCCTGTTTTAAAGTCGCTGCACTGGCTACCAATCAGATTCAGGTTCCATTTTAAAATTCTACTTTTAACTTTTAGAGCATTACAGAGACAGGCACCCCCCTACATTGCTGATCTGATTCATACACACACCTCCACTCGTAACCCGAGGTCAGCAAACCAAAACCTTTTCGTGGTCCCCCACACTCGTTTTAAAACCCGAGGGGACCGATCTTTCCAAGCTGTTGCACCCAGATTGTGGAATGCACTTCCCCTATTTCTACGGGGTTTGGACTCAGTGGAGACCTTCAAAAAGCAGCTAAAGACATTTTTATTTCAAAAAGCTTTTAATTAGACCAGGGTTTTCATGGTGTATTTTATGACTGTATTATGTTTTTACCTTGTAAAGCACTTTGTGACATATGTCTGTGAAAGGTGCTAAATAAATAAAGTTTACTTACTTACTTACTAAATGATTCCTTGTAAACTTCTTCCTCTTCAGTCCTTTAAAGATGTAAACTCCCATTATTCCAGGATCCACATGTTGTTTTTCTGTCTTTTTCCACTCAGCGCTTCACAGTGAATACCAGTATGTTGTGTTTCTCTGAAGTTCAGTTCTCAACCAGCTCCTCTGCATTTTCATCCCATTAAGAAAGAGAAATCAAACATTTGGATTCATTTTAATGAGCTCAGACTTGTTTCCATCATGGCTGAATAAGTGGACATCCAATAGTAGAATAGAATAGAATAGAATTCAACTTTATTGTCATTGCACATGCACAGGTACAGGGCAACGAAATGCAGTTTGCATCCATCCAGAAGTGCTTTAGTGATATAGATATATTACAATATATATTAGCAATAATATAGATATGTGAGTATATTACAGAAATGGGTCTATTATGGTATGTTATAATGTACACGGTATGAAGTATGTTGTGAATATTCTATAACTATAAGTATGTACAGGCTGTAGTGAGTACAAGCTATGTACAGGATATGAACAGGATATAAATATGAAAAACTATACAGAATATGAAATAAATAACTTTACAGAATCTGAGATATACAGCTATACAGAAATGGGAACTATGCAAGTTGTAAACAGTTGTAGGATTAAAGATTATCGAATGTACAGAATGATTATTTACACAGAGCTATACAGTAGTGCAGTTAAGATAAGTGAGGGTGTAGATAGTTTCTACAGAGGCTATATAAAGTGCTAGTGGTTGTGAGTGGTGGTTCAGTCCATGTTATTATTGTGTTTGAGGGTACAGTTGTCCATTGTGGGTGTGTGTATGTTCAGTCCATGAGTTTAACGTGGGTCAGATGTCAGGAGGCAGAGTTCAGGAGTCTGACAGCTGTGGGGAAGAAGCTGTTCCAGTACCTGGTGGTCTTAGTCCGGAGGCTCCTGTGGCGCCTCCCAGAGGGCAGGAGGGTGAAGAGTCCATGTGATGGGTGACTGGGGTCTTTGATGATTTTCCCAGCCCTTTTCAGACACCGCTTCCTGTAGATGTCTTTTATGGCAGGAAGTGGTGCTCCGGCGATGCGCTGGGCAGTTTTCACGACCCTCTGCAACGCCTTCCGGTCCGAGGCAGAGCAGTTCCCGTACCAGACTGTTATACAGTTGGTCAGGATGCTCTCGATGGTGCAGCGATAGAAGTTCACCAGGATGTCTGAGGACAGGTGGTTCTTCCTCAGAGTCCTCAAGAAGAAGAGGCGCTGGTGAGCCTTCTTGACCAGCTTGGAGCAGTTGGTCGTCCAGGTGAGATCCTCGGAGATGTGAACTCCCAGGAACTTGAAGCTGCTCACACGCTCCACAGCCGTCCCCTTAATGTGGATGGGTGGATGTGGGTCAGCATTCCTCCTGTAGTCCACGATGAGCTCCTTGGTCTTCTCGGTGTTAAGCAGCAGGTTGTTTCTGTCGCACCACTCAGCCAGACGATCCACCTCCTCCCTGTAGGCGGCCTCATCGTTGTCACTGATGAGGCCAGTGTATCAAATATTAAAGATATTTAGCATCTCTCATGTTTCTGTTATTCTATAAAAACAGCTGCTTTAAAAACCGATCCAATCAAAGAAACATGAACTTCCATATTGATCAGATCAATACGTACAGCTCTGATGTCACTAACCTCTCCTTGAACTCTTCATTGATGGTGATTTGTGGTCCTCTGCTGGTGAGAAGATGAACTGCATGATGTCAGTTTAATGAGCACAGATGAGATGAAGTGTTTTTAAGTCTGCTTTTTCTAATTGCTCAGGGTCCTGCTCCAGGAAACAGCTTCAACAAACACTGGCTTTCAAAATAAGACCTCAGTCTGAGTTTTTAAAAAAGCTCTTACCTTGGAAGGAATTGACATTTAATATTCATGTTATCAGCCCATCAATGGGTGTTATTAGCAGTTATCAGCTTCATAGCTGTGGCTGAGATTGGCCCTCCTGCACCTGCTAGCAGGCTCAGTTGGTCATTATCACCAATTGGTGAGCTGGATCGCTGTTGGAGGGACGATGATGAATCCAGATCCAGTACAGACAGACTCCACTTCACACTGAGATGGGCGCATGGCAGCTAATGTTACACCCCTGAAAACGGGGAAAGAATCACGAGAGTGATTTTGACTTGCGTCTCTCATGCAGTTCTTTATTGCAATCAAAATGAACATAAATGTTTCACATTCTGTATTGCTTAATGTCACATGGTGGAAGGAAAAGCTAAATAATAAACCAAAATGATAAAGTGCTTACTATACATATACCTGAACATGTTTCCTGACAAAATGGTTGACAATAGAAACGTTTCTAGCTCCTGCCGTTAGCTTAATGGACATTATACAGTACCAAACAGAGGCTCAAAACCACCTTGTCTCTGTGCACAAAACGACTGTGATATAATGCTTCTAAAGCTTACAAAACAATGAAGGGTTACCTATTAAATATCTTAACAATGTACAGATTGCCTATATATGAACTTTGAAACACTTTTACCTGAAAACAGTTGTGTCTGAGATTGTATGTGCAGTTTTTGTGTCTGAGCAGAGAGTGAGCTGGATGGTGTGAGTCCCTGATAATTCTCTCTGCTCTTTTTTGGCCGTGTTGTGTGCACAGAAGGGCCATGGAGGCAAGTTTTGTTCCCATAATCCTCTCTGCAGACTTTATGACTCTTTGCAAAGCCTTCCTCTCTGTCTGTGTAGTGTTTCCATACCAGACAGTGATACCTGCGGTGAGGATGCTCTCTATCAGTCCTCTGTATGCCTGGGTGAGAGGGCGCTGATTTCTGGCTTTCCTGAGCAGCCGAATGAAATAAAGCCTTTGCTGGCCTTTTTTCACTGTTGTTGTGGTGTTGAGAGTCCAGCGCAGGTCTGATGAAACCTGCAGTCCCAGGAATCTGTGGCTGTTTGCCTTCTCCACCTCTGTCATTTTCACGATAAGAGGTTGCAGGGGAGGGAGTTCCTCCTAGAGTCCAGTATTAATTCCTTGGTCTTGCCATGTTGAGGATGAGGTCGCTTTTCACACCATAGACAAGAACATTGTCTACTCCCCCCTTGATGAGCCCCAGGATGGTGGTGTCCTCAGTGTATTGGAGTTTTCCTGGGTGGAGACACAGTCATGGGTGTACAGGGTGAAGAGTTTGGGGCTGAGGCAGCAGCCCTGTGGAGATCCAGTGCTGACGGTGAGCTCAGCAGACACGTGTCCTCCCATTCTCACCACCTGTTGTCTGTCTGTCAAAAAGTCTGGAATCCAGTTATGGGTGGGTGTTGGGATGGTGAGGTATATCAGCTTGCCTGGGCGGATGGTGTTGAAAGCAGAGCTGTAGTCCAGGAAGAGCATCCTGACATATGTTCTGCTGCTTTCCAGGTGTTGCAGAGTGTGGTGCAGGGCTAATGCTGTTGCACCATCCACTGATCAATTGGGGCTGAATGCAAACTGGAAGGGGTCTATAGTTTCAGGGACAATGTGATTTGAGTCCCTCAAAGGAAGAATTCTGTATCTATAAATGGATCATGGACTTTCTGACCAACAGACCCCTATTTGTTAGGTCAGGGCATAACAGCTCTACCACCATCACACTCACACTGGCGCTCCACAGGGCTGTGTGCTGAGTTCGTTCCTCTATGAATGCAGACCTAGGTATTGATTCAACTCCATCATCAAGTCTGCAGATGACACCACGGTGACTGTCTCATCAGGGACAATGATGAGTCTGCTACAGGGAAGAGGTAAAGCACCTAGCTATGTGGTGCTGACAGTAACCTGCTCCTGAGTACCAGCAAACCAAAGAGCTCATTGTGAACTTCAGGAGGGAGAAAACAAACACCCATGTCCCCATCTACATAAATGGCACAGCTGTTGAACGGGTCTCCAGCTTCAAGGTCTTGGGGACCCACATCTCTGAGAATCTGACCTGGTCAACTAAGACCTCCAGCCTGACCATCAGCGCTTCTTTTTCTTCAGGACACTGAAGAAGAACCACCTGTCTACTGACATACTGGTTAACTTCTACCACTGTGAGATACAGAGCATCCTGACCAATTGTGCCGCAGTTTGGTATGGAAATTGCTATGTTGCTGACCACAAGGCACTGCAGCGGGTGGTGAAAAGACGTCACAGGGACTCTACTTTCTGCCATTGAGGATGTCCACAAGAAGAGATGTCTATGCCGAGCACACATCATTCTCAGGGACTCCTCTCATTCTGCCAATAAACCCCTCCAGCTCCTCCCCTCCAGGAGGCGCTACAGGAGCCTTCAGACTAAAACCAGCAGGTTTAGGAACAGCTTCTTCCCCACAGCTGTCACTCTACTGAACTCAGTCCCCTGCTGAACCTTTCCATCCACACTCACTGTCCATCCACACCCCCCTATCCCTCCCAGTGACAATGATCATGACTGTCATTCATTCTCAACATTCACCATGTGCACACACTGGTTACTGCTATAGTTTAGGACACTGACATAGTATGGTCTCTGTTATAGTGCGTACACTGTTATCTATTATAGTCTGCTCAGAGAGCTACGCTTACACTGCGTTAGATGTATTCATAGCACTCTGTAGATCTGTTTACCTCACACCTCTACATCTGTATATATTTAGCAAATCTGTATATTTGTTCATAGTACATCTGTTTATCTGCCGATCTGTATAGCAGTATAGAACATCTGTATGCTATACAGATTATCTGTATATCTCTACATGTGTATACACAGTACATCTGTACATTTGTCTGCAGTTCATCTGTATATTTGGTCTCTCTGTACATAAACTGTTTATAACTATTCCACCTTTTACACTACCCTTATCTGTATATATCAGTATATTGTGGACTAGAATATGTTTGAGATGCCTCTGAGGATGTTTAGTAAGAAAAAACATTACATCATAAATATTAAGGTGCTCTACTGGAGTGAAGCAACTGGAAAGCTGCACAAGCAGAAATGAACGTTCACTTTTCAGCAACTATTATAGTGGAGCCTGAAGCCTGAACCTACAGCGAGTGCAGCTCTGCAGCCAGATCTGTGAGCTGAACTAAGTGGCAGCAACATAAGCATTTTTTTCCCACAATTTTAAGCTGTTTTTTAGGAATCATATCATGAGATTGGTGTGACTGAGGAGGTGCGAGAATGTATCTGGAAAAAGAAATAAAATTGCCTAATACAGGGGTGGGGAACTCCAGGTCTCAAGCTCCAGTCTCCTGCAGGATTTAGATGTGTCCTTGATCCATTACAGCTGATTTAAATTGCTAAAATACCTTCTAATGGTGGGTGTGCATCCTGACACTACCCCTCAACAGGTCTTGAAGTTCACTAGAGGCCTATAAATAAACTAATCATTTGATTCAGGTCTGTTCACCAGGGTGAGATCTAAAACCTGCAGGACATCGGCCCATGAGGCCTGGAGTTCCCCACCCCTAGCCTAATACATCTAGGACACAATTTAAAGCTTTACACACTTAATTACGATTACCCAGAATGGGAGGATGATGAGCAGAGGAGCAGCAGCAGAGAGGCATTTGAAGATCACAGTGGACTTCCTGAGGAGAATGAAGCAGGAGGAGCTGCCTGACCGACTCTAGAGCAGTAAGAGGATTTTTGTAAAAAGATTTAACCTTCTGTGTCATGGCACTTGGTCTTCGACCCAGTCTTTCTATCTTTCTGGACTTTACTGGGTTATTGAAATATCGTATGAGGCTAGTTTCATGGTTATGTTTACATCATGTATAACGTATGATTTGGTGTAACAGCTGAATCTTTTACAAATATTGAACAAGTTCTCACAATCACCTCTTTACAATGGACTATAATGTTTAAATGATTTGCCTGTGTGTAATAAACCATAACAGGACATTTCACATATCTGTAGTAAGAAAAATCTCTTTCTGAAAACACTGCACGTCTTTAATGTGCTGCTTGCTTGTGACTTCTTGATGTTGGTAAATACAATAAATGAAAAATACATGTACAACTGTTACGGATTCAAATATTGGGGATGGAGACAAGAGGAAAAACCACGATAACAACACTGGTCCGGCCGGGTTGAGTCAAACGATGATTTTAATGATCACACACGTGGGAGATGGACACCGTACGCAGACAGCATCAGATCTCAAAATGGTGGAGCATTGCTCAAACTCTTATAGCCTCTGGTGCCTCCACCTTATCATAAAAGCCTAAACATTCACATGCTTTCTCTCACACAGCGCCTAAGCTACGACCTTGGCTCCCTGTTTATCTGCTCCTGCTGAGATGGGGCAGAAAACTCCAGCATGTTCTGTTCTCTTCTAATCAGACAAATAAGGCGATGACTTTCTGCAACCAGTATTTCTTATAACATCATAAAACAATATCATTCATCCACAATAAATCAGCAGTCTAATGTAATGCAAATCAGTTTAACAAATGCAATAGTTATCAGCTTCTTCTAATTCAGGACAATAATGCAAACTAAGACTACATAATAATTCACAATCTTTAATTAGGGGTATAACATGGCATAAAATAATACTATAATCCCACACATTATGCTTCTGCTGTGAAGTCCTTTTTTTTGTTATTACTGATATATGATATTCCATCGGGAAGACATGATTATTGAACAAATAATGAACAAGTTCTCACAAACAATTCAGCTGTTACACGTTTCAGTATCTGTTTGTATTTCGTGGAATCAACATTTGTGTGTGAGTACACAAAAATCAGTACAGTTATTGCAAAAGTACCAAAAATAAACTAAGCCGACGCACAACTGTACAATAAAACAGTTACAGCCTCATTTTGTTTTTTCACTAATTGAAAACATTTTAATCACAATAATACAACCTGATGTGTAAATATTGGGATGACCACTAGATGGCTTCAGATCTCCATAAAATAAAAATCCGCAGAAACATGAGACGTGCTCGTTTCTACACAAATAAATAAAACAAAGCATTTTAATAACGACATGAAAAAGAAAATACAGCAGTTGTTAACACTTACTACGCTGACCTATTATTGCTCTTGTATATTACAGATTAGTATGAAGCAATTGTGAGAGTTTTTACGGAGACCATAAAACTACATCTCCCTGATGATGACGACCATGACGACGATGTTAAAGATGATGGCGAGTGCTTCACCAGATCTCAAACTGCGTGTGCTCCTTGAAGGCTGCTCTGATGATGATGATGATGACGACCAGGAGGATGATGATAATGACGATGGTGATGATGGCGAGCGCTTCACCAGATCTCAAACTGCGTGTGCTCCTTGAAGGCTGCTCTGATGATGATGATGACGACCATGATGATGATGACGATGGTGATGATGGCGAGTGCTTCACCAGATCTCAAACTGCGTGTGCTCCTTGAAGGCTGCTCTGTGCACGATGTTGTTGCTGAAGAGTCTAGAAAGAGACCAAAGCAGAGAGCAGACGTCACTCACACAGAACAACATGAATCCACGTGAGCTCAGGCTGTGAATGATTCCTCTCAGAGTCTGAGAAGAAACTCCTTCATGTTGGCTCACCGCACACAGTGGATGGAGGGGTTGATGGAGAGCAGCTGCAGTAACACATCGGTCGAAGCATCAGTGATCTGATTGTGACTCAGACTGTAACACAAACACAACATGTGGCTCTAACTGATCGCTGCACATTATATTACTGTAGTGTGTGTGAACAGGCTGATGGTTGTTGGTGCCTCCCACAGGAGGATCAGTGTGTGACACTCACTCTAGGACTTGGACTTTGTGCAGATGTGTGATGAGAGGGAGCAGCAGCTGGTCAGTGAGCTGACAGTGACTGAGGTCCAGCTCTGTCAGCCCTTCACACGAGTCCAGCATCTGGACCAATGCCCCGCAGACCCTCTGATCCAGCGTGCTGTGACTGAGATCCAGCTCTCCACCCAGGGCTGTACACAGGGACACCGCCCGCCTCACTGCGTCCCTCTCACTGTTCACAGGAACCAGAGACAGCAGCTGGAGGAGGACAGTGTTACTGACTCTAAACAGGACAAACAGAGGAACTGTCAGGATGCATCAACACCAGCGTGAACAAGGTTCTCTCTGGTTCAGACTCTTCGGTGGTCTTTCCCACCTGAGGCGGACCCTGTGGAGGACAGGAAACAGCAGGTCCAGCACGCTGTCCTCCACCTCACAGTCTCGCAGGTCCAGCTGTGTGTCCCGGCTGCCCTGTGTCAGGATGGTGGAGACGGCCCTGCAGTCATCAGCAGTCAGACTCAGAGGCTCAGTCTGATCCTCCTCCGGTAGCTCCACACAGGAGGAGCAGGACAGATCCAAGCTGTGCTGCAGAGTCCTCAGCAGGCCTGACGCTGCCTCCTGCTGGACGTCACAGGCAGCACAGCAGTGGATGAACCTCAGCAGCTGGTTCCTGTCAACACTGGAAAGAAACGCATGGAGACAGAAAATCTAAAATGATAGATGCTGCAAACAAACTGCTGGCTTCAATAAAATGTGTTGATCTTTAAAACTAAAGGATTTTAAGAACAGCATCTATGAACTAGCAGCAGACACATTATTGTAATTAGATGTTGGATTTATGCACAGCACTCATGTTATTAAGACAAAGTCACACTGAGCCCAGTTTCCCTGCTTGGGCTGATTGTGCAGGTGGATGTTAACAGATAACAGCTTTAAATGAATAAGGACTCAGTTCATCTGGTAACTCGTTGTTCATGATTTACTGCATTTATCAGATTAAAAGCATCATTTGTCAGCAGTGATGAAGAGTAAATGTCTCCTTTGTGTCCAGGAAGCCACAGAAACACAGCATGTAGCAGATTATTTTAATGGGTCCAGTTCAAATGTGTCTGCAGACAAACTTGTGATTTGCAGCCTTCAGCTTGTTGTTCGAGCAGCTGATAAAAGTAGCCCAGGAGGTGTAATGACAACACTTGATAATAACTATAATTAATACAATTAAATTGTTAATTCGACCAATTTTAATTCACTAAGATTAAAATGACAATAACGCTGATGATACCATTTGGTAAAACCACAAATGAGACACACAAATCAGAAGCAACAAGTCAGAGGCTGCAGTTTGGGAAACACTGAAGACCACCAGAAATGTTTGGGCCTCATTTGTAAACGAAATGATTTCCAATAATATATTTTAAACAATTATCTGTATAATTAATGAGAAATTGCAAAGCTGACATTTGTAAACTTTGTAAATAATTCATGAATATTGTGTGACATCTAAAAACAGGACGGCTAATGCTAAGCTGCAGTGTGTTCAGCGATAAGTCGGCCCTTGGGTGTAAATAAAAAAAATCAAACTTTTGATTAGTCTGAATTTCTTTGTTATATGACAGAGTCTGAATACATTTATAACATGATCCATGTAGATGAGGTCAAACATATGATGCTGATGACAAACAGGCAGCACAAGACAAAATCATCACTTTACAATTCATGGAGCTCCAAATATTTCCATCAGTTATTTTCACAGCACATCTTCTCTTACAGATATTTGACTCATGTGAAGAGCATGTTATTTACCTGAGCTGTGAGATAAAAGGCAGACACTGCAGCAAACTCCTCACTTCACTCTCTTCATGTGAGCAGCCTGTCAGCTCCACTTGTTTCTTCTCTGGTTGGAGTTTCAGCAGCTCCAGGAGGATGGAGGTCTTTCTCTCTGAGAGGTCTATGGACCAGACTGCAGGAGCTGACTGGAAAACTGGCTGTAATGATGGAAGGACACTCAGACCTGTTTCAGTCTCACAGTCCTTCACATGGGAGCACAGATCCAACAGGAAGTTAATCTGATAATGATTGTCCATGCGTCTCTCATGAAGAGGGAATGTCTGATATGTGCACACTGATGCTAACAGCTCCAGGATCTTCTCTCCTGTCTGCTGCTCTCTCTCTGCTGCTGCACAGAACAGACTCACAAAGATCCTGACTGCTTCATCAGGATCTGAGCACCCATCAACACTGGAACAATAAGAAGGAAACATTCAGAGATGATTTGATGTGAGCTGCATAAAAACAGCCACACACTGCTGATGGACTCCATCTGGTCCATGTTTCCTGTACATAATGACGCTCCATGTTAAATATAACATAAACGAGGGAAACATATCATCTCAGTTGCAGCACATAACTAATTTATTAATCCTCATAAAAACAAGAAAACACAAATATTTTAGAAATTTGTCAAAATTCCACTTTTAGAAGCTTCTTTAAATCAAGAAGAGACGGTAAAAACTTTACTTTAAGATTAAATGAATAGAAAAGTTGTTTTCTGCTTTCTTTGTAAAGTAACTATATACTATGTGTATACTGCATGTGGTGAACGCATGTTCTCCATCAAAACTCTTCACTAAGCTTCTGAATACAATCTGACTTACCTGAGCTGTGAGATAAAAGGCAGACACTGCAGCAAACTCCTCACTTCACTCTCTTCATGTGAGCAGCCTCTCAGCTCCACTTGTTTCTTCTCTGGTTGGAGTTTCAGCAGCTCCAGGAGGATGGAGGTCTTTCTCTCTGAGAGGTCTATGGACCAGACTGCAGGAGCTGACTGGAAAACTGGCTGTAATGATGGAAGGACACTCAGACCTGTTTTAGTCTCATAAGAGTACAGGTCCAGGAGGAAGTCACACCATTTCACTTTAAGAGGACTGTTTTTGTATCTGCACACTGATGCTAACAGCTCCAGGATCTTCTCTCCTGTCTGCTGCTCTCTCTCTGCTGCTGCACAGAACAGACTCACAAAGATCCTCGTTCGGTCTTCATCTGATGTCTCAGCATCAACTCTGCAACAATAAGAAGGAAACATTCAGTGATGATTTGATGTGAGCTGCATTGAAACAACCACACACTGCTGACACACTTTGCAATGTTTGTGAGTTTAATCTGGATCTTTGCTGATTTTCTGTCTTCAGTAAAATGAAACTTTGATAAAAATCAGAGTCTGTTTATTTCTTTGGAAGTCAGCAAACTCATAAATTGAGCAGAGGATCAAATAATTATGTCACTGCTGTAAAAAGGTAGAACACTGTGAGAACAGCTGTAATACAGTGTTGTATTATTCATGTACGTCGGAGTATTTGGAGAGTTTAGATTTTATATTTGCTATGGTCACTGAATCCTGGTGTTTCTTGGTTTAATGCAGTAACGTCTGTTTTCTACAATGTTTATATGACAGGAAATGCTGTTTGCGTTGGATTCTCTATGATGAAGGAGATGGCGAGCCACCTCTGAACCTCATCACCTCCTTAGCCTGAGCAGCTGCTCTGAGCTTTCACTGTGCCAGACGAGGAGGCCACGCCCCCTTTCAGCCTTCACCTGAGTTCACCTGTGTGAAAGCACAGCACCAAACAGCTTAGCTGCTGTGTTTCACTCAGGAGCACTTTGGAAGTGAACCTGACTGGACGTCTTTACTAAAAGTGACTGACTACAAACCAGAGGAGCCAACGACAGAACTTCCAAACTCTTCAACATCCCAGAGACACTTTGCTGCATCATCAGGTGACTCCTTGTGATGAGGGAGCAGCTAAAGTAGCCTTGATCACTTCAATATCAACATTGTGTTCGTGCTGTTTACACTCGTCTGTGACGCTGTGTGAAATATTCACTAGTGTTTTGTGATCATTCACATTTGATTTGATAGAAGAAGTTTCAGGACATTGAAGTTACAGCTCTGAGTGGCTCCAGCTGCTCAGTGAGTCTCTTCCTCTCTTAAAGCCTCAAACTCACACTCTGGCCCTGCTCATTTAATATTCTGCAAACCTTCAGTGAGTTATGTTTGCACTGTGTGATCAATATTTGTATGTTCTGTATCACTTTGTGCGTTTTCCTTTTCCTGTCATGAAGACAGCTCAGACCTGCTGGCGTCTCCAGGTCCTGCTGAGCTTTCAGGTTATGTGATAAATGCTTTGGAAGTCATGGATGGGCCTCACTTTAGACTAGCTCACACAACATACTTCACTAACAACCAGTAACTGTCTGAATTAACTCAGGAATATCTGTAACACATGTACAACTTTATAAAGTGTTCATCCATCATTGGAAAAGTATCAGACTGCTGTCATTGAACATGTTATATTTGAGCCTCTTCAGCAAAACTTCATCATGTGTATCCATGATTATGAACGACATACTGAGGAGGAGCAATGCTTCATAAATGATGAAACAAGTATTAACTAACACTAATGCTGAAGAGTGTGCAGCTGTTATAAAGTGTTAGCAGCAAAACACTAAACATCAACAATACAGAAACACACAGAGGGGAACAACAACATCTACAACAGCAGCTTCACCTGCTGCTCACATCACACACGTGGAAATCACATATTTACCAACATTTTACAGTTAATTCATTTAGATTAAGATTTGTTTACACTGAAAATTAGACTCAATTAATATTTTCTGGTTCAGAAAAGTCTTAAACACAAAGATTCACATGTTAGTGGCCACGTTGAGCCTCCTGTCAGTGTTTAGTTTCACCAGACTAGCTCTCTGTACCTGGCTATATCACCATGGTAACAGATGCTGAACACAGCCTGGTGTAGATCAGGTTATGTTCAGTGTCAGATTAAAATCAGCTGTAAGTGACACATTTTCTCTGAGTCTTTTATGTCCAGTCTGCTCTGAGCTGGAGCTCATGATAACATGAACGTCACTTTGATGTGGTGACAAACTCCTTCACCAGATTGTGTGTCAGAGCTGAATGCAGCGAGTAACCTTTCATGTTTAAGTGGATCGAGGTCAAAGTGTCACAGCTGTCAGCTTACAAATAAACTGCAGCACAGAGCGCTCACACACATTCATTCATTGACATGTTAATGATTGCTACCAGCATCGCTTAGTCTCCTTTGATGCAGCAACAGTGTTGCCTGTGTTGTTATAGTTACATATTGTTTATAGCTCTGTGTCACCTGTTAATGTAACAATATTTCTTATTAATGGAGGTGAAATCAGTGGGTCTACTTTGTGTGGAAGAAGACAGAAATAACGTATGAATGGTCGTTGTGTGGATGTGGAGAAGAGAGGCCCCAAATGCAGGCTGAAGCTGAACATCCTGGATGACTCAAACTGTTTCCCTCTGCAGTGACAGCTGCTTGATGCTGTTTTGTTTTAAAGCCCATCAGAAACACACAAATACCTTAACAGTACAACTTTTATTAATATTTGTAATGAAGCTTTTTTCCCAGGAGGTCTTAGTGATGCTGTAAATGTCACTAAGTGCAGTTTTATTCTCACAGACAAACTGTCACATGTTAAAAAACTGTTGAAGGTAAACGTTACAAATTTGTGGACTCATTTCTATAAACTGGCTTCAATCAAGCAGCAACTAAATTGTCAAATAGAGCTAAAATATTTTCATGAATTATTTTCAGCACTCATTTATTGATAGACAGACTTTATTGTGTGAAGAACGTGTCGTGTACCTGAGCTGTGAGATAAAAGGCAGACACTGCAGCAAACTCCTCACTTCACTCTCTTCATGTGAGCAGCCTCTCAGCTCCACTTGTTTCTTCTCTGGTTGGAGTTTCAGCAGCTCCAGGAGGATGGAGGTCTTTCTCTCTGAGAGGTCTATGGACCAGACTGCAGGAGCTGACTGGAAAACTGACTGTAATGATGGAAGGACACTCAGACCTGTTTTAGTCTCATAAGAGTACAGGTCCAGGAGGAAGTCACACCATTTCTCTTTAAGAGGACTGTTTTTGTATGTGCACACTGATGCTAACGGCTCCAGGATCTTCTCTCCTGTCTGCTGCTCTCTCTCTGCTGCTGCACAGAACAGACTCACAAAGATCCTCGTTCGGTCTTCATCTGATGTCTCAGCATCAACACTGGAACAATAAGAAGGAAACATTTAGAGATGATTTGATGTGAGCTGCATAAAAACAGCCACACACTGCTGATGGACTCCATCTGGTCCATGTTTCCTGTACATAATGACGCTCCACGTTAAATATAACATAAACGAGGGAAACATATCATCTCAGTTGCAGCACATAACTAATTTATTAATCCTCATAAAAACAAGAAAACACAAATATTTTAGAAATTTGTCAAAATTCCACTTTTAGAAGCTTCTTTAAATCAAGAAGAGACGGTAAAAACTTTACTTTAAGATTAAATGAATAGAAAAGTTGTTTTCTGCTTTCTTTGTAAAGTAACTATATACTATGTGTATACTGCATGTGGTGAACGCATGTTCTCCATCAAAACTCTTCACTAAGCTTCTGAATACAATCTGACTTACCTGAGCTGTGAGATAAAAGGCAGACACTGCAGCAAACTCCTCACTTCACTCTCTTCATGTGAGCAGCCTGTCAGCTCCACTTGTTTCTTCTCTGGTTGGAGTTTCAGCAGCTCCAGGAGGATGGAGGTCTTTCTCTCTGAGAGGTCTATGGACCAGACTGCAGGAGCTGACTGGAAAACTGGCTGTAATGATGGAAGGACACTCAGACCTGTTTTAGTCTCACAGTCCTTCACATGGGAGTACAGATCCAACAGGAAGTCACTCTGATATTTGTCATTGTAATGAGAATGAAGAGGGAATGTCTGATAAGAGCAGACTGATGATAGCATGTTGAGGATCTTCTCTCCTGTCCTCTGTTCTCTCTCTGCTGCTACAATGAAGAGATTCACCAACAACTCAGTTTGATCTGAGAGATTTCCTGATGACTGACAGAAACTGGAAGAAAGAAAAGGAAACACGATGTGATGATTTGATCTGAGAACAACAAACAGAAACAAGCAGCACTGATACCGTCCTAGATTTGTCTCAGATAAATATCTCCAGCATTAAAAGTACATTAAAGACATAAGGTCAGTACTACAGTTGGTTCAATTATTTCTATAAAGTAACTCGACTGGATTTTAAACCACAATTGAAGATCACATGAAAACATTGAGTGTTTAATAAGTAAAACCAAAGAGCATACCTGAGTGAGTGGATGTGGGGTAAATGGTGTAAGAGGAACGAGCTCGCACTTTGACAGACTCTGTGATCACAGTGAAGGCAGACTTTCACCTTCCTCTTCCTCTTCTGCAGGACTCTCACAGCTCGGTCATACAGTTGTGTTTCACTGTTGACTGGGAGGTGCAGCTGATTCTCAGTGAAGTCAAGTAAACTCACGTAATCCACTTCCCCATCAGTCAGAAGAGAAATGGTCCACAGCTGGCGTGACATGGAGTCACTCCTACAGTTGGAAGGTTGGTAGAGAACTTCATTAGTTCACATGTAATCAGCTGCTGAGAACAAAGTCTATTTGTGTAGATTCATGCTGAAACTGAAGAACCATGTTCGCCTTTTTCATGCAAAACTCCTAATTTGTGCAAAGCTGCAAGAGGCTTAAGAGGATTGACTCTGCATACGATATAAACCAGAGACGGGTGAGCTGATGTGAGTTTGCAGCCTTCAAGGTTTAGAAAGTAAATCTTAAACAAGTGTAAAATCTACATTCAAAATACGAACAGATATAGTCAGCAGAGTCACCGCAGTTTGAACAGGATGTAAGAATCATTCTGTCTACAGAAATAACACCATATAAGACACATGTGGAGCTTCAAATGTTAGAGATCCTGCAGCTGGCTTTTGGGGCTGTGCAGGGCTCTCTCTTCTGGAAGATGATTGAATAAAAAGAAATATAAAATGTTTTGACCACTATGAGTCAGATTTTCTCTGTTCTATCATGGGGACAAAAGAATCTGGGTTTAATACTAATTTACCTCTTGTAGCAGTTTTTATCTCTGGTTATAAGGACAACTTTAACCTCCTAGGATGTGGCGTCCACATATGGGGACATCACATTTTGGTTGCCTACTAGACAACAATACTAAGTTTTGCTCTTTCAAATGAACCATGTGGCTCAAAGGGGCACAATTGTTGTTTCTCCTTTTGTTTTTGTACTCAGGAAAAATGCTGCTGTGTTCAGACACCAAATAAAGAGTTTTGTACATCATTACTCAATTGTGACTGTATAGTGTTCTACTATAAAGTCACAAGAGCAAAAAGAAATGTAAAATGCATGAAAGAGTTCGGGTGTTAGGAGGTTAATGGACTGATCATTGCTGACGTGTTTGGGTCTTGCTGTTTGGTTAGAAACTAAAAAACAAAGATACTTCTCTTAAATCTTAAAGGTTTTGACTCACTGTCAGCTTGTTTGTTGTGTTCAGGAGATGAGCTAATATTTATAATTCATTGTACATTAATGAGAAAACTGTATTGAACTAACAGACTAACAACATCAAAATTTATCTAAACACATTTTTGTAAAGGAAATCCTTATATTTATGTTTATATGTGAACTAGAGGGTGAGACATTTTGACTTAGTGGATTTTAACTGAACACAAGGTAACAAAGGCAGTATGTTTCTCATTGGAGAATAAAAGCTATACGTGTCTGCCTGGTAACTCAGGAGTAACAGCTACAAATGAACACAGCATTAATCTGGCAGATAGGTCTGTTACTCTAACCTTACTTTGGGTTGTCTTTAGCACTGCTCATGGCCTCTGATCGTGAAATTAACTTCACAATAATTATGAGACCATGGGTCAGTGTGATGCAGTGGTGCTAGTTTACAAGTTAAATGTGCTTCAGCTGAGACTGAAAATGTCTTAAATAAGTAATAAAATCTCTCATTCAAATGACAAACGTCCAGGTAAAAGTTAGTTAGCTTTCTGGGATCCCCTCACCTGGATTATTATGTATGCATCAAGACTAAAGAATAATGTTACCAAATACCTAAAGACTACGTACAAACTTTCTGCTGTCTACAACTCACTGGAAACATGATGAAACAAAGCTGAAACAAATCCTTCTCACTACTATGTTTTCATTTTTCACTTTAAGAAAAACACATACTGCTCTAAATCACTGAATGCTTTACATTTAAAACATTAAAAACAGATGTACAGAACCCTTTAACTTCAGATCTAAATGTTCTCACTTACCTTTGAAGTTTGCTGAGGCATCCCAGCAAAGGCCTCATTCCCTGTTTTGATGCTGTTGTATCCTCCAGGTTCAGCTCTATTTTCCTCTCCTTACTCTGGCTGATAACATAGGCCAGAACACAACACTGCTGAGGATCAAGAGTCTCTCCACTCGCATCAATACAGTAGTCGAGTTTATCCAGGAGACAGAGGCAGGCATCAGGTGACTGAGACTCATAGAGGCATTGACATAAGAACATTAAGTCCACTTCACAGTCTTCACTGTCACTACAACCTACAAAGGTGGTCACCAAGTGTTTGAAGAACCAGTCAGACGTGTCTCTGAGCTGCTGAGGAGGAAGGAGACCTTCTAACAAATCAGTGTTCTTCTCATTCAACAGTCCACACAGGAAAGGGACCAAGTGTTTCATGTGTTTGCTGCCCTGAACCAGACACTGCTGTAGAACACATCTGGTCTTCTCTGGATCCTTTAAGACCCACAGAGCTGCAAAAAACTCCTGAACCGTGTAGTGGAGAAAGGCACACAAGGGTTTCTTTACAGTTGGGCTGATTTGAATTACATTCCTGCTCAAAATGGCCAAATTAGCACAGCTGTCTAGTTTGGGCAGTGATGTTAGGCTCACATTTTTCCCTTCTGTTGCACAAAAAGCTGCCTGAGATAAAGACAGTATTGCATCCCATTTAGTGCTTTCATTTTCAGGTATCTTGGAAACATTCCTCTGATTGCAGAAATGGAGGATATTGAGGTATATTTCAGTAACTGTGCAGGGATGTGGAGAGAAATCTGAGCCCTCAAAGCTAAAGCAGGCGACCACCATCAGGGCGTACATGGGGACGTGGCAAAGAGAGAATAACTCCAAGTTACACAAGACTTTGTTGAGGTGGTTCTCACTCAGATTCTTGGATAAGTACTCTCTGATGCCCTGCTCACTGAAGCCTTTCACTTCCACTCTGAGACAGTCCCAATCCAACAGGAAGTCTGCTGACTCCACCTCTGGTCTGCAGGTGATGATGATCTTTGCTTCAGGTAGAAGGGTCTTCTGTATGAGCTTAAACACCACAGATGTAGAGCCAACATCTGTAACTCCATCAAAAATGATGGTAACACTGTCAGCATTATCCTTTATGTCCACTAAGACCTCATCTTTGCCTTTATCTGGTTCACAGAACACACTGAAGAGAAGATCCTCCAGTTTATGGACCTCTGTGATGTTGGGTGTTTCTCTCATATCAAAGTAGAACATGTAATCTAGATCCTTGTTATCTTTCTCTGACCACAGTTTCAACATCTGATGGACCACAGCTGTTTTCCCAGTTCCAGGTTTTCCTACCAAAAGGATTTTTCTTTCATATGTTTTCAGCAGTTCACTGGGAGAGGTTCCATGTTTGTCCTCGGGTATGTAGGCCTTGAGTTTTTTAGTGCGAACCTTCCTGCTTTTCTTGATCTTTGACTTTTTTATTTTGGATGCTGAAGCCTGTCCTGGTGTGTCTAACACAAGCGAGGTGTAGGACAGGGAGTTCTCCTTGTTGAACAGGACTGCTTTACTTCGGGCCCATGATCTTTCTGAAATCTTTCGAGCTTCTGATTTCAGCTTTTCTTGGTATCTGTGACACGGGCTGGGGCCTGAAAGAAAAGAGGTGTGGGAGAAATTAATTAAAAATTTATTTAGGGATTTAACTCATGTGTCACTGAACAGCACAGCATTATAAAAGAGTGTGATCACGAGAAATCTTGCCACAGACTTCAGTTTGTTTAAAAATACCTTGTAAATCTGTTACATCCATGTTGGTGTCATCCGTGAAGGAAAAGCAGCTGATCCAATAGTTCAGGTCAAATTTGTCTCGTGAAGAGGAATCTGATGCTGTAATTTCCAGAAAAGATGGCGGCCTTTCTGTTCTTCTCTTTCTTGTTATGTCAATAATCCTGAGAAACTCATAGCAGGCTGCTTCCCCCTTTTTTATGACACGGTTCACAATCTCTCTGGTTTTGTCAAAGTCGTCACCCGCTGTCTTTATTTTACTGACTTCTTCCTCTGAGAAAACTTCTTTCTGGTAGAGATGCTCTACAATCACAGTGAGCCCCTTTAATGTTCCCACCAGTTTGGGCTTGGCCCTCCTGACGTACTGCACAGCGGACTGAGATGTACAAGCCATGTTTCCTTTATTTCATGTACAAGCCATGTTTCCTTTATTTCATGTACAAGCCATGTTTCCTTTATTTCCTGGATTTCTGTTGAAAAAAATGTGGATTTAAACAAAATGTAATTCATTTCAAAGATTCAGACTAATATATAATTTTGATGTTGCTCCTGTTCCTAGCATTGCTAGGCTTTGTTTTAAATTGATGTGTCAAGTGTGTTTATAATTTATCCTCAGTCTTTGACTTTTAGTTTTTTCAGCATTCTGGTTTTTGATTTTATTTTCTTGTCTTCTTTAAATGTTTTTTTCTTTATTATTTTGCAATTGACAGCGCCACCACTCTCTTGGTGGCGCTGTCACTTGGTGTTCGCTCGTTCTGCGTGAGAGTATCACTTCCTGTTCCTGCTGAACCACAGTGGTGTTTCTGAGTAGCTTATCTGCTTAGCAATTTAATTAAAAACTTTTAGATACATTTTTTTCATAGTATAATCTTCGCGTGCTTCATCCGAAGCACACTCTCTGTGTACTCACTACCTGATTTATAGCCAAAGTATTCACTCACTGTGTATTTACTGTTTCGCTAGCTTAGCTTAGCTCTCTGTCTCTCTTCCACAGCATGTCTTTATCCTGTCTTCCTTCTCTTACCCCAACCAATCACAGCAGATGGCCCCGCCCCGCCCCTCCCTGAGCCTGGTTCTGCTTTCTTCCTGTTAAAAGGGAGTTTTTCCTTCCCACTGTCGCCAAAGTGCTTGCTCATAGGGGGTCATATGATTGTTGGGCTTTTCTCTGTATCTACTGTACAATATAAAGCGCCTGGAGGCGACTTTTGTTGCGATTTATTGCTATATAAATGAAATTGAATTGAAATGAATTGAAATTGAATTCAAAGCAACGTGTAACTCTGGTTTTGATAATTACTGTGTGTTTTCTCATTTTGCATCTTCACTACTTACTCAACACACAGCATCTCTTAGTTGCTTGCATAATAATCTAAATCTAAACTGCAGGTGGGGGATATATCAGATATATCAGAGGTGGAGAATGAACTCAGCCTGGATCTCTATTGTCTTATGTACTGTAGATGACTGAATGATGTGGTGGGTGTAATTCCCTCTGCAGTGGGGTCGGGTGGACCACCCCGGGCTCTGTGGGGCTTGGTTGTGCTGCTGCTGTGGGACCTGGTCTGCATGGGCCTGTGCACCCTGGCCTTGATGGATTCCAGGGAACAGGGGTGTCTACTGGGGTCAGCAGGGAAGCTGGCCCCAGGGAGGGGCTACTTGCTTCTTCCCGCTCCACCACACCCACCCAAACATGCAAGGCCTTGGGGTGCAGGTGTGTCTATAGGGTGCAGGGGAGGCATTGTCCCTGTCCCCTTCTGTCCGCTTGTGCCTCAATTTTTTTGTGAGGCACAGGCGGCTTCAATTTTATTCCAATTTTATTGTTTTGTGCCTCAATTTTATTCCACAAACTAGACATCCACATTACTCCCACTCTCATAACACACACACATGTAGGGCCTTGGGGGTGGGCAGGCTATGCAGCGTCCAGAGGTGAGGTGTATTCAACCTCACCTCTGGTGCCGGTGCCCACCTTTTTAATTTTAAATGCACCCCACGTGTGGGGCTCTCCGCAGCTCTTCCCAGGAGGGTGGCGTGGCTGCCCCTCTTTGGGCTCTCACACTCTGAGGGGCCTCTGGATGTCTGCCTGGATCTCCTCCATGCCTGCTTCATGCCCTCATTGGAGGGGCTATCACTCCCCACACCCTCTAGCATGTGGTTAAATGGAGAAATGTCTTAAAGCATTCTCAATCATCCAGGAAAGTAAATCTCCAAAAGTTGATTCTGTTCATCTGGACGTAGCGTTTTGTGGGAGAAACGTTTCATCATCATCCAGGTGACTTCTTCAGTCTCAGCTGACTGCAGGTTTCATCATTTCCTCTTATTGTTTTTTACTAAATGTTTATTGCTTAGTGTTCAGTCCATCGTGTCAGTGAGGGGCACAGACCAGAGGGAGGAGAGCAGGTAATCATCATATCTGTGAGCTTTAGAGCAGACTGAAAATTACTACTTTAAATATTCATAAATTATTTTGAATAGGAAGAAGAAATCATCTGTGGTTCTCATGTCATGTTAAGAAAAAATAATATTACAATTGTGTATTAAACAAGTAGATTTTAATGTTTATTACAGTCACTAACTCATCATGTAAAATAAGCCACAGAAATTAGCATTGGTTACACCGCACAGTGCAAAAGTCTTGAGCCACCCATGACATCATTATATTTCCCTTCTAAGGATCCAGATGTTCTTCTAATTTCTTAATGCAACAAGTTTCCAGGTTTCTTTGAATATGGTGTAAATGTTTGTTTGTTTCTCTGCCTGCTACAAATCTATTGTAGGATTTGCCCAGCTCGCCTCTCCCGGACAACCTTCCGCTCTAAGCTTCACCTCCACCCACGTCAAGTAAGGCTGCTGCAATCTGCTGCATTGATGACCCCCCCCCTCCCCTTTGTGACTCTTAGCCCTCACCCTAGCACATGTGGGGACTCCTGGCACTATGGTGGCTCACTGAAATGTTTACTCATAGTACTGTTTCATAGTTTATAGCGTTTTTCTCACAGTACTGTTCATACCGGTTCCTTTAGTGCTTCGACAGCATCTCATAGCTTGTAGATCATTTCTAGTGATTCATTTTGTTTCATGCAAAGTGATGTGACTCCTTGTAAAAGAACATCCCTCAGAACTGGTTTTTAGGCTCTCGTCTTTAGTTTGTCTTTCACTAAAAGTCTTGTTTTCATTACTCTCTTTTGTCACACCTGACTTCCTGTAATAAACTTTGAGATCTGAGAGTTATTTATTTCACACTTGGTTCAACAGTTTCCCTTCATACACACACAAACTGTGATTTCCCTTAATATCACACTGCACCCCTGAGTGAACAGGAGCAGGAAGAAGAAAATATTCTTATTAAACCGTGTCCCCTATCTGCACTCCAAATGATATTACAAGTGGGCACCATCAACCAAGGAACACATTAACGTTTGTCTACAGTTCGTAGCACAAAGCACACAACAAGAATATAAGCAGCAATATACCCCACCGCATAATAGCAAGGAGAAGAGAATGACCCCCAGTTAACTCACATTTCTTTCAAATTCATCATATTGATTTATCATTTTAAACATAGCACATTTTAAAACAGCGCATGTTTGTACAACTCTTACAATTATAATGAGCAGTTCCACAATCTTATAACCGTTGGACTCATTTGTGTAGTCCTGCCAACTGATGCTAAAAATGATATTTCCTTCTGTCCTCACCTCCTAAACAAATTGAAAATGATATTTGTAACTTGAGGGCTAATATATTATTTTTTGCCTTATTTTGTCTGTAATTTCACTAAATCTTTCAATAGTTTCAATTTTATGAACAAATGATTCGTT
Organism: Maylandia zebra; assembly: GCF_041146795.1. Classification (NCBI taxonomy): domain Eukaryota; kingdom Metazoa; phylum Chordata; class Actinopteri; order Cichliformes; family Cichlidae; genus Maylandia; species Maylandia zebra. The sequence goes on along the minus strand of NW_027490031.1, from coordinate 1,779,023 downwards.
TGTCCTCTGTATTTAACGTGAATATGAATCCTTTGTGTCACTTTCTTCTGTAATAAATATGGAGGTTTTATGGTATTTACATATGTATCCCCCCAAATTTCTACACAGTAACTAAGATACAGGAAAAAGTATAAAGTATGCATCGCCTTGTAGTCTAATAAATCTCTAACCTTACCCAAAATATAAATGTTTTTAGCCATCTTATTTTAAGTGCTTTTGAGTTGTGTCCACTCCCTCGTTTCGGGCGTGACAATCTGTTTTATTTCTCCACTATTAAAAACACTCTGGGATAACAGCTGAATGATTACTGGTTGATCTCCGGGATTTCACAAAAAACATTAAACAACATAAACTTTCTTTACTGTTTTGTAATGTCTGTAGTTTCTAATTATTGCTTTTAAATCGTATTATTTCACTACTTAAACTCTTCTGCACAAAGTTTGAAGTCAAAAACATCCCTGGCCTTTGATTTGGTCACTTCCTGTAACCGTGACGGGAAAAACACGAACAGCTGTGTCTGTCAGAGACCCTGCAGTACTGTTAGAATGGTTTATGGATGTATTTGTTGATTGTTGTTATTAACATTATACATTTCTGTGTTACACTGTCTGCTGTAATGTACAATAATCCTTCCCCTGAGTAGCCCGGTATGGCCGACGCATCGCCGTAATAAAGGCAGCCATATAGATATGACCTATATATTTTACAAAAAAACCAAAAAAGGTTTGCCGTACATACAAGTTAGAGTCGTAACACTTGTGTCTCTCTTTAAACGTTTACAGCTCAGTTTATGGTTCCCGTGTCTGCACGAACACCTTATTTAACCTCAGCGTATCCTATCATATCCTGAACACATGCGGAGAGTTTACCGCGTGGATCAAGTTTAAAGCGAAAATAACTGAATGTGACGATGTTATGAAACACACACTCGAAGTAACGGCGGGAGTCTGACCGCAAAACATCTTTAAAACTAAAGAGAAAACATACCTGAGCAGCGAAGCAGAGCCTCCGAGCTGAAGCTCCTTTCATTCATAAAGAAACACTTCCTGTAGTTCCTCCTCAGCTGTGTAGGTCCTGCTGGTGTCCACACGATGGCGCCATTGTAGTAGCAGACAGATGACACAAACCACTTCTGTGGACTTTGAAAATGTTTTCAGTGAGAAACGGAAAACATTAAATGACTGAAATAGAAAGATCATTCTATAAATACACTAACAACAATAAATAGCGTGATATACACAAGGGCACAAATATAAAGAGTGAAAATGTGTAGTCAAAAGCTTCACACTGTCAGCTTTCACCAATACAAAGATCGAGCAGACGCAAAACGAGTACCAGCAAAATATCATTGCTCACTCACATCACTCAGTCGTTACACTGCACCGACAGTTTGCAGCTGCATGCCTGAATGTCTTCACATCACGAAGGATTTAATGTATAGATTTATTTTGACATGTTATTAATATACTGTACTACTTGTTGTAGTTAAAACAAGTCAAACTTGCATCAACACAACTAAATTTCTCTCCACCAGTCTAAACCAGTCCTACAAATATCTCCCAGTGTGGCAGCACAGATAACCACTGGTGTATAAGGTGCTTCTGAATTCACAATACTTTGATGAAGAACCTGCTGAGTAAACAATCAGCCTGTTATTATTGCTTCCTACATCTGCTTTTTGAAAACCTCCCAAAGGCCCGTTTAAGAGCCACGTCAGTGTATTTGTATCTGTTCTTGCTGCATCTTCATTGGTCTGTCTCTCTGTTGCTATCTGTCGTTTTGTCTCTTTAGCTCTTCATCTTTTTGTTTTTGTCAGTTTTTGTCAGTGAGCTGGTTAACTTTTGTGTGTCTGCTGCCTTTGTTTGTGTGTTCTCAACATGATGCGCCCCAAATTCAAGCCCTGCACATCTTGCCAGACTCCCAATCAGGAAGCAGAAAAACCTGCTGTCTCCGCTCTGGAAGTCTGTCCACCAAGAAAAGCTCTGACTTCTGCTAAATGGGCCAAACTGGGCAGAAAGTATACAAACACATCCTTATAGAATATGATGTAACACTATAATTCTGAAATATAGTGGGCCATGAAAGATACACCCGACTCATCCTGCAGCCTTCAATTGGAGCCTCCAAAGGATGCAGACCCTGGCTGCGTCCCAATTCAGGGTCTGCGGCCTTAAAGGCCACATTTTGAGGCCAATTGCATCACAGTGACGAAATGAAGGCTGTCCCAACTCAAAGGCTGCTCGAGATGCGGCCTTCATTTCCCTGACAACAACAGCAGACACGTGGTGTGTGTGCGGGTGTCTGCCTCTTATAACCACAGTGATTCTCCTGTGGTTTGAAATCTCACGTGATCTTGTGACGTGATCACGAGTCCAAACACTAACAGGTCACCTCAACAAGAACAGATTCGATCCTAATGATTTAGTTACCATAGAAACATGAAATGGTTTGGTTGACAGCACATGTTAGACTGTTGTAAACGTCGCAGCCACACAGTCACACTTCCTGAGTGTTTCTAACATGATGGATGTGAAACACTGAGTGATGCTTCATCACATTCACACTCACAGCTCCTCTGTCAGTGTCTCAGCTATGCTGGCAGCCTGGAGTCACCTGTAACATGACTGTGGGCTGATGCTGAACTCTGACTCTTATATGTGTCTTATTAACCTCAGAGCTGCTCAAACTGAGGGAGGCGGGACTTACAGCACAGGAAGTGATGTCAGAATATAAAGGCTTTTAGTCCTGAGTGAGTGACAGGTTTGACGGTGACGTGGATCTCCTTCAGACCTGGATCACAGTCTTCACACTAAACCCTTTAAAAAGTGTGTCGTTGTGCAGTTAAAGCTGTTTGTGTGACACTCTGCTGCTGCCTCAAACCACATTGTGCGCTGTCTATCTTGCGTGCTGCACAATAGCGTTTAATATTTAGTATCTACTGTTATCTACTGCTAGCTAGTTTATTGTGATGGTGCTGTATTTATTATGTTGCTCTTTTTTTGTTTGCTTTCTCTTCTGTTTTTTTCTCCATACAGGTGATCCAGGTGTTTTTTCTCTCTTCCCCCCTTCTCACCGTCTCTTCTCCCCTCTGGTTTTCTTTCTCTCCCTCTCTTTCTTTCATTCTTTCTCCCTGTCCTATCCCTCAGTCATGTCTGTCCTGTTTGTAACAACCGAAAATAAAATAAACTCATAATTATAATAAAGGTCAATCAAATGGACCAATATGGCAAGGCCATGATGATCCACTGGGTAAAATAAATCCGCTTGGCATCTTTCTTGGCCTTAAGACAACAATTCTGATGGTAAAGATCCAAACGGGACACAAAAAAAAAAAAAAGTAGAATGGGAGGCAGAGCCTTCAGTTTTCAGGCCCCTCTTCTGTGGAACCAGCTTCCAGTTTGGATTCAGGAGACAGACACTATCTCTACTTTCAAGATTAGGCTTCAAACTTTCCTTTTTGCTAAAGCATATAGTTAGGGCTGGACCAGGTGACCCTGGATCCTCCCTTAGTTACACTCCAAAAACTCTGTTGTTGGATGAACACAATTTAATCATGGCACCTTTTTCTACGTGATTTAACCAAGTACAATAACCGATTTTTGACCATGTCAAACCAACACATTTGGCATTTGGTTGTTTGATGTAATCAGATTACCTTGGATCATTGTAGTATACTCACATTAACTTGAAGAGATTTATTTAAGCATGTAGATTGAAAGTTTTAATTCATTCAACACAAGTTAAAAACTTCAGGAGAACACAATGAAATCTTGTTGTTTGAACAACTACTTTGTTAATCAAGGGAATTGCTGCTAGTCTTGCTTAACGAACCAATATGTGGGTTGATGGTTTAATAGAGACAAACAACCATTTACACTTACATTCACGGGTAACTTAGAATCACCAATAACTCTAATTACACCCTGCAAACCAGCCAGATTGTGGATTTGAACCCAGGCCCTTCTTGCTGTGAGGCTTAACAAAACTAGGAAAGTTGTGATTGATGCAGAGTTTTCTGTATGTTTTTGTCTTTGACAGGTTAAACCACAATAAACAGCAAACACGTAGTGTGGGTGTAGTTGTCTGTCTCTTAAAACTCCAGTGATTTTCCTGCAGTTTGACATCTCATGTGTCATGGTCCCCGCACCTCGCCAGCTGACAGCAGTCAGGCTTTGTTTTGTTTATTCTCCTCTCTCGCCTCTGCTCTCCCTTTCTCTCTCGTCCTCTTCCACTCTCTCTTTCTCCTGCCGGGGCGGAGCTCAGTATGGGCTCCTGCTCCTGGCCCACGCACCTGGAGATGATCAGCACACCTGCCGTTGATTATGAGAATTGGAGTCCTACTTAAGATGGCGAGTCTGCTCTACTCGTCGCTGGATCGTTGAGCCGTCAGCGTCAGTCGTCCTGCACTCTGCAAAGTTTGTTCGTGAGTACGTCTGAACCAGGAGACTAACTGTTTCTCTGTCTGTGTATAGATTTCCCCTGGACCTGTTTTCCCTGTGCACGGTGACTGAGCGTGAGCAAGAGTGATGGAGGAAAGAAGAGGAGCTGTGTGTGGTTGCGAGGGCTGTATGGAAATCTCCCGTCCCTGGACTCCTGCCCCTTTCACTCCCGGACCCTGGAACCCCGGCCCCTTTTCCCCAGACACCGTTGTGTGTGTATATATATTTCACCGTGGAGAACACTGTAAATAAATTCACTTTTGATTTGAAGAAACTTGTGGTCTGCGCCTGAGTCCGCTCCACTAATCGTGACATCATGGTATCTTGTGAATTTCGTGAGTCCAGGCAACAAACCACTCTTACTAGATTGTATCCTGTCATCTCAACATGAACAAGAATTAAGTTGCTGAGTTTCATGCAGATGCTACATGATTTAATTATGTTCACCATAGAAAAATGAAATTATTTAGTTCAAATTACAAGTTTGAATCTTGTACATGTAACAACCACCCAATAGGTGTAGGCTGCTGGGGGGCTCCCATGATGCACTGGGTGTTTCTTCTTCACTCACTATGTGTTAATACACCTGTACGTCTTTAATCATTAGTTATTATTCATATCTGGCTCTTCCACAGCACATCTTTGATGTCTTCTTTCTCTCACCCGAACTGGTCACATGGCTGCCCCTCCCTGCAGAATAAGCAGCAGCTCAGGAAACAACACCTACAAAGTGTTTTCAGTTTGACCCACAGAGCTGCAGAGCATGATGGGACCCGGTGATAAACTGGAGCAAAGCTCATGCTAACATCACACACAGCAAACATGTTAAACAGGGAGGACGGTAACAGAGGGAATGATCAGGACAGTGAGCTGCGGTCACCACAGAAACACTGTTTACACAGACTCCACAACATTGTGTCGGTGTTGTGTAATCTGTGCCGAACACAGAACAGAGACGTGATAAGAAAACCTCTGATCAAACATGATGAATCCTCAAGTGTCAGTGAGAATAACAGAAAGGGAAAAGTGAGTCATTTGTCATGAGAAGTGGGGCTCAGGAGGTGGAGCAGGTCACCTGACAACAGAAAGGTCGGTGGTTTGATCCCTGGCTGCTCCAGTCTGCATGTCAAAGCATCTTTGCTGGTCATGTTACTATGGTAACCCAGAGGAGTTTAATATGATAAGTATCAATTTATTCATTAAATGAGACAATCAGTCAAAAGTCAATCAGTCATTTTTAATCAGCAGTGTTTTTGGAATCATCACATAAATTTAAAACAAAACCAAAAACGCTGAACAAGTTTGTAAAGTTTCTACAGTGTTTCCACTTTTCTTCTCTCACTTCTTCTTCTTCTTGGTCTCCTCTCTGGGCAGACATGCTTTCACTTCCAGCAGCTGAAACATGAAACATGAGCTACACTTTGCATGTTCACAGTGATGCACGCGTTTGTAATTGTACAAGATTATAACTGATGATGCTGTGACAACATGTTCTGTTGAAATAACTTCACCACAGCTGACACAGAACGATACAAACACATATTTTAAAGCTATCATTTTATAATTGAATGTTATGAACAGTAACAGAGTTACAGTGTAAATGAAACATATTCACAGCGCTGTTTGCTACGATGAGTCACCGTCCTGCACTTTATGAGTGTTTAAGTTCTTTGAGTCGTCAAGTTTACGTCTCACGGATTATTCTGGAACTCCTGTTTGTCTCGGTGTCTGTTTCCCTTCCTCTCTGTGTCGAGTCTGCGTCTCTGTCTTCTGTACTTCCATCTTATTTTGCCCGTCTTTTCTTGCATTTAGTTTCCGTCTCCGTGCGTCTGTTCTCTTCTATAGAGTCTCCAAAAGTTGATTCTGTTCATCTGGACGTAGCATTTTGTGTGAGAAACGTTTGGTCACTCATCCAGGTGACTTCTTCAGTCTCAGCTGACTGCAGGTTTCCATTTCTTTCCATTTCTCTCTGATTTGGTTCCGATCACCATCTCCGTGTCCCAGATCTTCTTCCTCTTTCTCTCTCTGTCCCCCATCTTGCCACCATGGGGAGCAGGGCATTCAGCTGCTCTGCTCCTCGACTCTGTAATTCCTCCTGATATAAGGAATATCACTTCCTTCTCTCTTTTTAAAGTGTAGACTCAAAACTCACATGTTCAAAATAGATTATCCCACATAACCTCTCAACTCTGCTAATTTAAATCTGTTTTACAATTTTATGTGTAAACTTCTTGCTTTGATGTTGCTTTTATTATTCTGCTTTGTACAGTGTCACTGAATGCACTGAAAGGTGCTTTCAAATAAAATGTAAAATAATAATAATAATAATAATAATAATATATCATCAACAACACAAAAAACATCACCCCTGCAGGGATGACACCTGACAGGTTTGTTTAAGTGCACTGTTCCAAAATTAAAAATACATATTAGTTCTAGTTTCGGACATGTCCAAGCACAAAGGCTGTCTTTCTCTTAGAAAGAAAAAAAACCCTAAACTAACTGGCAGGATCAACCTAAGAACACAAACAACCATCAGACAGATAAATGACGCTGAGGTTTCGCTTCCTGGTGGAACAATATCAGAACTTCGGGTGTCATGACGGTGCTGCACTCACTGTTTCTGGCTTTAACTGGTTACTGATGTTTACTTGGTCTGAACTCAGACCTTAGAGTAACTACCCCCGTTCATTTCCCCCACATAATATTTACTGGTTGCCCACAAGAAATGTTCTTGTTGGCAGCTGCACAGTTCACACAACACTAATGTTTACTGTCAGATGCTTCTGAAACATCACAGTGTTTTATTCCTGGAATGTGAGTTTCTTCCCTGGGTCTGTCTGTTTGTGTGTGTGTGTGTGTGTGTGTGTGTGTGTGTGTGTGTGTGTGTGTGTGTGTGTGTGTGTGTGTGTGTGTGTGTGTTTGTCACTTTTACTGCTACCTTCCAGATGTTAGCTGCCAAAAGATTTTGTAAAATTTTTATTATCAACTTGTTTTTTATTTTCCAACCTAAATATCACCTGCTTTAAAGCAGCCTGGTTGTCTAGCAGTACTTTTTTCTTTTTTTCTTCTTTTATTTCTGTCCCGTTTGGCTCTTTTGCATCAGAATTAATGTCTAAAGGCAAAGAAAGATGCCCAACGGATTTACTTTACCAAACTGACCATCCCAGCCTTGCCATAATGGTCCATTTGATTCACCTTTTATTGTTTATTTTATTTTCACTTGCTGAATACGGGACAGACTTGACTGGAGGAAAGAAGGGGAGAAAGAAAGAGGGAAAGAGAAACAGCTGAGAAGAGGGACGGGGGAGAAGGGCAAAAGACAAAAACCAACAGAATGGGCAGAAAAAAAAATGCATATATCAATCACCTGGATCACCTGCTGAGAAAGAAAAAAGAAAGCAAGCAGAAGAGAACAAGAGTAATAGAATAAACAACATCACGATGATATATGGGAATATGACAGTAAATACTAAATGTTAAACATTATTGTGCAGCACATAAGATCAACAGAACACAGTGTGCTTTGAGGTAGGAGCCAAAAAGGGTGTAGTTTGTGAGTGTGATCACCCGTGTGTACACCTGTGAGCATGGACGCGCTTGTTTTTTGTTTTTTAAAAGGTTCCTTCATGTAATGATCTGCTAGAGGGTGTGGGGGGGCCACAGCCCCGTCCTCCAGGGCATGAAGCAGGTATGGAGGAGATCAAAACTCCAGACATCCAGAGGCCCCCAGAACACAAGAGACCAAGGAAGACCAACAGAGGGGCAGCCGCGCCACTGTCCCAGTAAGAGCTGAGGAGAGTCCCAGATGAGGGCTCACTCAGCAGCCGCGGAGCAGAAGCCAGGGGGAGTTGCAGTGACGCGCCCGTGAGCTCCGCCGGCAGCCAGCTGCGCCTGAGTGACCGAGCCCCAGGCCGAGAGGCCGGGGGCACCCCACCTCCGAAGTGGCCCGAGCGAGCCCCAGGCTCCAGGCCCTGATAAGCGGCCACCAAGGAGTGAGCCGGTGTGTACCTGGACGCCCACCCCCAGATACAAAGAACCACCAACGCACCGATGTCTGAGGGAGTCCGCCACTGGCAGGGGAAGTGGTGGTAGGGGGAGATAGGCCTCCAAACCTTGGAGGGCCTGAGATGTCCCCAGAGAGGTGGCGTCTGATACCCAACCTGACATATAGACACAGACATACAGGCACACACAGACACAAACATCCATTCCCACCCTCATGCTCTCATATGCACTCACTCCACACTCAACCAACGTGGAGACAGACATAAAGAGACGCTGTACACACGATCACACTCCCCAAGCGTACTCTACAAACCGGGTCTAGGTACCCTTGCCCCTGGAGGGGGGAACTGCACCCAGACCCAGGTGGTGTTACCCTTTTCCCTGCGGTGGGGAGAGGCAGACCGCCCCGACTCCGCAGCAGCAGGAAGGCTCCACACTCCAGACCGCAGTCGGAAGCCAAACTTCTTTCTGCAGAACTGCAGAGTCTGCATTGTACTCTGAAAACTCTGAAGTCGGTGTTTAGTCATTTTCACTCCATATAATTTGTAATTTGTATTATATTCTTACTTAAAAGCTAAGGCTTATACAATTTTAGACTCTGAATTGCTGTTTATAAATATTTTTGTAAAAGTTTGTAAAAATGAATCTTGGAGGTTTTTTTTTTTCAGATTATGTCCTTTAATGAACTAAAGATTAATATAGTACCAACTTCCTGTGATTAGTATTATTACAATGTAAAACATCTTAGCCCATAATAGCCTTGGAAAAACCTGAATCACACACTTACTATTTTTAATAATAATAATGATTACTTTATTCATCCCCGTGGGGAAATTCCTCCGATCATGGAGCCGCCACTCTACCTACTGAGCTATCCCTACCCCTGACAACTTCAGCCAAACCAGTGGCCTCTGCTGGGATCACTGGTGAGCCAACACTTGTCCTTCCTTTAGATTTCAGGGCTTCCCTTTGCTCCTCCGTTATAACTGTTCTCTCTTCTCAACAAATGATGACACAAAGGAATCAGCAGTGACAAAGATGATGCTGAAGAGAAGCACACACTTCACACATATAACAGACCAGTGCAGTTACACACACCTCTGCTTGACATCAGGCCTCAAACAAAGACACAAAACACTAACTTGACTCTAAACAGAAGAAACGAGCAGCTGTTTCTGTTCTGTGCTTATTTATACGAAGCAACACAGAAACACTGAGAACAAAAGACATCACACACACACACACACACACATGGAAACACTGGAAACCTGTTTTTGGTGCAGCAGCGGTCCCAGCTGCTCGCCTTTATCTAGACTGGGTTGGCTGCTTATCTCAATATAATCAATGTTTAAACTTTTGTTCTCAGTGTTCCTGTGTTGCTGCGTATAGGATCTCCCAGCATCATCAGCTGTGCTGTCCAGTCATTGTGTGCGAGGTTACCCTTATAGTGCAACGTCTGTTTGCAAAGAGAGAAGCATGTGTGTCAAATATAAATAAGCACAGAACAGAAAAAGCTGCTCGTTTCTTCTGTTTAGAGTCAAGTTAGTGTTTTGTGTCTTTGTTTGCCTGGAGTTCCCCACCCCTAGCCTAATACATCTAGGACACAATTTAAAGCTTTACACACTTAATTACGATTATGTTGTCTGAGAACTAACACAGAGCAGAAAACGTACCTTGTGATTGAGCTAATTTTTTATTATTCCTCCACAGTGTGGACCAGCAGAGCTCAGAGGTTCCCAGTGGTCAGTCTGTCCAGCAGCATCAAACACAGCTGGACTCCATATTTATGGTCTGCACATGTACAACAACTACTTTTACATCTATTCTGTTCACAATCATCTCCATGCTGCTCTTTGTAGACCGGTGGATTGTCAGTGTGTCCAACATGGATCTGATGTTTGGCTCCATGATTTCAGTCTGTTTGGGTCATTCATAAAGTGTTCTGTGAAGGACGAACTGAAGAAGATCCAGAAGGTTCAGAGTCCAGATTACCCAGAATGGGAGGATGATGAGCAGAGGAGCAGCAGCAGAGAGGCATTTGAAGATCACAGTGAACTTCCTGAGGAGAATGAAGCAGGAGGAGCTGCCTGACCGACTCTAGAGCAGTAAGAGGATTTTTGTAGAAAGATTTAACCTTCTGTGTCATGGCACTTGGTCTTCGACCCAGTCTTTCTATCTTTCTGGACTTTACTGGGTTATTGAAATATCGTATGAGGCTAGTTTCATGGTTATGTTTACATCAAGCATCAAGTATGCTTTGGTGTAACAAATATTCAACAAGTTCGCACAATCACCTCTTTACAATGGACTATAAGGTTTAAATGATTTGCCTGTGTGTAATAAACCATAACAGCACATTTCACATATCTGTAGTAAGAAAAATCTCTTTCTGAAAACACTGCACGTCTTTAATGTGCTGCTTGCTTGTGACTTCTTGATGTTGGTAAATACAATAAATGAAAAATACATGTACAACACATTATGCTTCTGCTGTGAGGTCCTTTTTTGTTATTACTGATATATGACATTCCATTGGAAAGAGATGATTGTGAGAACTTGTTCATTATTTGTTCAATGAACAATTCAGCTGTTACACGTTTCAGTATCTGTTTGTATTTCGTGGAATCAACATTTGTGTGCGAGTACACAAAAATCAGTACAGTTATTGCAAAAGTACCAAAAATAAACTAAGCCGACTCACAACTGTACAATAAAACAGTTACAGCCTCATTTTGTTTTTACACTAATTGAAAACATTTTAATCACAATAATACAACCTGATGTGTAAATATTGGGATGACCACTAGATGGCTTCAGATCTCCATAAAATAAAAATCCGCAGAAACATGAGACGTGCTCGTTTCTACACAAATAAATAAAACAAAGCATTTTAATAACGACATGAAAAAGAAAATACAGCAGTTGTTAACACTTACTACGCTGACCTATTATTGCTCTTGTATATTACAGATTAGTATGAAGCAATTGTGAGAGTTTTTACTGAGACCATAAAACTACATCTCCCTGATGATGACGACCATGACGACGATGTTAAAGATGATGGCGAGCGCTTCACCAGATCTCAAACTGCGTGTGCTCCTTGAAGGCTGCTCTGTGCACGATGTTGTTGCTGAAGAGTGACTGTCAGTGAGTTACTGCAACCATACATAATATCTGGCTCTCTGAGGTCAGCTGATCAGTGCTTGTTGGCTGTCAAAGCTGTGGATCTCACTTCAATTAGACCCACAATCTGTGGTTCGAATGAATAATATAGTGATGATGGGATTTCTATTTGTTATAAAGGGATAAAGCTTTATTACATTTAGTAAACGCATGTGAAGAGTGAAAGGATGGTATCAATATGTATCAATATGGATATATTAATAGGGTCATTTTATCCTCTTAACCCTTTAAAACCGGTCGGAGCGGGCACGCTCTCTTTTGCATAACTATTTTTAAATCTCTGTAGAACTGGAACCACATAAGCTAGCGCAATAACTTTTTGGGCATATGAAACCAGAGGAGTTGTACTTACATCTTATTCATTCAGCTTGTCTTAGGCCACGGTTTCCTTCCACATATAGCTTTGCAAAAATTGCATAAAAAGCACTTGCAGCAACAAAAACATAGTATTCCAGAAACACGCTTTGCCGATCTGATCAGCTGTTTGTAACACTTCCTACATTGGAATAGACGTCAGCACGAACTATTGCATGTCCGAAATTGGAAGTGACGTCATTTTGCAGAAAATGTAGGGTTTTTTTTACATATGGGCCTTGCTTTATAAGCCTACACTGGTGTTTTTAAAACTCATGTTTGACTTCATGCTTTTCTGAATCGTTTCTGGGATGCTTAGAACTCAAATTGCATGAGAAGCTCATCTGTAACCGAAAGGTTGCCGGTTCGATCCCCAGCTCTCACTGTCCTGGTGGTTGTGTCCTTGGGCAAGACACTTTACCCTACCGCATACTGGTGTGGGCCAGATGGCGCGTTATTGCAGCCTCGCTTCTGTCAGTCTGCCCCAGGGCAGCTGTGGCTATGTCATCCAGGGAAGGACGGATGTTGTTTTGCTGTGCTGTATTTTAATGTGAAGTGTACTTATTTATTTTTTATATTGCATGTATTGGTTATATTTTGTGCATTGTTTTATTTAGTTTGCATGTTTTAGTTACCGTCAAATTGTCCTGGAGAGACTCCGCCCTTTCCCCCGTTTTTACTAATTGGACACACCTGAGAGGAAAGGCAGTGTAATTTACAGAGTGCTCAATGACACATAAGAGGGTTGGAGTTGGGTTCGAGGGAGCACAGAACACCAGCGCGCAGAGGACCAGCGCACAGGGCACCAGTGCAGAGAGTGACAGTACCAGCGGGGAGAGCGGAGACAGCACCAGCGGAAGGCACGGGACGGCTGTGTGGCTTTGCAGTTTTAAAGAAGCGGCGGGCGGAGTTGAGAGCTCTGCCCACCCGGGGTAAGTCTTCGACTTATCCCCTTTTATTGAATAAAAACTGCCGGAAGAATAGTGACTGCCGCTCCTCCCTTTCTCTAGCATATCAAGACGCGAATGCGGAAAGGAAGGAGAGGACTTCGCTGGGTTTCCCTTTTACTTCGCTGGATTTCTTAACTCCCTGGGACTTTTATGCCGTGGTGGATCCCACTGGACTTTTAATGTTGTGTTTGATTGATTTTTATTGTGTTATCCCTTGGCCAAGGTTGTTTTAATTCATTTTACATTTTTAACTATTTAAATATAATAAATTATATTTTTAATTCTACAGTTTTTTTATCGTGTGCTTTCCCTTGGCGGCTCCACTGCTCTGCCCGTTTTGAGGAAGGTTTCCTTCCTTTTAAAAAACACAAACCACCTTGGAAATAAAATCAGCCTTTCCGCTCCGTTACAGCTACAACTGTGGTTTGCCTGCACCAGTGTGTGAATGTGAGTGAATGAATAGTGAAATTGTAATTGCAATCCATTATTATTTTGATGCACATGCAGTTTTTTTCTTTGTTTCAAATTTGCATTGTACTATTTATTTTCTTTTTTCCTGCTGTATATAAAAATTGGTGTATCTCAAAAATAAAACTATGAAGACGCTCAAAAGAAATTTCCTGTTGTTGGAAACTATTTTGTGCAATTTTTTTGTATTTACAGTTTTGAGGGATAAACCTCTTACATTTCTCTAACTATAAATATATGTAAAAAAAAAAAAAAACAAAAACAAAGATTTTTTATATTTTTGTAGTTTATTGCACTTTTTTGCAATTTATGTAGTTACTAGAGCAGGGCGACCAAAAGTATTTATCACGATATACATTTAAAAATTTGCGATAACGATATAACTGATGATATAATTGACACTAGACAAAATAATTTACAACTTTATTAGTGTAAAACAAAAAACCCCCAATGTATTTTCACTTAAACAAGCAGCTGTTTTTTTTTAATGTGCATTAAAAGTTATATAATATATAATAATATAATAAAAATTTAACAGTGCAAATGCAAATTCCTCGCTGACAGTTTAACCAAAAGGCATTTCCAGTGGAAAATGGCCGACAGATCCTGAGCATAATCATGTATACTATGTACAAAACTTAAAAAGAGGTTACACACACACAATACGGTAATATTATGTTGAAGCACAGCACGTATCGCTCCGCCTACGATAGCCGTAACGCTCCGACAATCCATCAAGCGGTGCGGCTTCGTAGCTTAGCAAAGTCATACTAAAACATTTGACAGATTTTCGAGGGCCGTGTACATAAAATCGATTCGATGTCAGTAAACACAACCAGAATTCATACATAAGGCACACGGAAGTATAAGAACCTATAACCTATCTGGTTATAGGTTCCATTGGAAAGAGATGATTGTGAGAACTTGTTCATTATTTGTTCAATGAACAATTCAGCTGTTACACGTTTCAGTATCTGTTTGTATTTCGTGGAATCAACATTTGTGTGCGAGTACACAAAAATCAGTACAGTTATTGCAAAAGTACCAAAAATAAACTAAGCCGACTCACAACTGTACAATAAAACAGTTACAGCCTCATTTTGTTTTTTCACTAATTGAAAACATTTTAATCACAATAATACAACCTGATGTGTAAATATTGGGATGACCACTAGATGGCTTCAGATCTCCATAAAATAAAAATCCGCAGAAACATGAGACGTGCTCATTTCTATTTCTATTATTGCTCTTGTATATTACAGATTAGTATGATGCAATTGTGAGAGTTTTTACTGAGACCATAAAACTACATCTCCCTGATGATGACGACCATGACGACGATGTTAAAGATGATGGCGAGCGCTTCACCAGATCTCAAACTGCGTGTGCTCCTTGAAGGCTGCTCTGTGCACGATGTTGTTGCTGAAGAGTCTAGAAAGAGACCAAAGCAGAGAGCAGACGTCACTCACACAGAACAACATGAATCCACGTGAGCTCAGGCTGTGAATGATTCCTCTCAGAGTCTGAGAAGAAACTCCTTCATGTTGGCTCACCGCACACAGTGGATGGAGGGGTTGATGGAGAGCAGCTGCAGTAACACATTGGTCGAAGCATCAGTGATCTGATTGTGACTCAGACTGTAACACAAACACAACATGTGGCTCTAACTGATCGCTGCATATTATATTACTGTAGTGTGTGTGAACAGGCTGATGGTTGTTGGTGCCTCCCACAGGAGGATCAGTGTGTGACACTCACTCTAGGACTTGGACTTTGTGCAGATGTGTGATGAGAGGGAGCAGCAGCTGGTCAGTGAGCTGACAGTGACTGAGGTCCAGCTCTGTCAGCCCTTCACACGAGTCCAGCATCTGGACCAAAGCCCCGCAGACCCTCTGATCCAGCGTGCTGTGACTGAGATCCAGCTCTCCACCCAGGGCTGTACACAGGGACACCGCCCGCCTCACTGCGTCCCTCTCACTGTTCACAGGAACCAGAGACAGCAGCTGGAGGAGGACAGTGTTACTGACTCTAAACAGGACAAACAGAGAAACTGTCAGGATGCATCAACACCAGCGTGAACAAGGTTCTCTCTGGTTCAGACTCTTCGGTGGTCTTTCCCACCTGAGGCGGACCCTGTGGAGGACAGGAAACAGCAGGTCCAGCACGCTGTCCTCCACCTCACAGTCTCGCAGGTCCAGCTGTGTGTCCCGGCTGCCCTGTGTCAGGATGGTGGAGACGGCCCTGCAGTCATCAGCAGTCAGACTCAGAGGCTCAGTCTGATCCTCCTCCGGTAGCTCCACACAGGAGGAGCAGGACAGATCCAAGCTGTGCTGCAGAGTCCTCAGCAGGCCTGACGCTGCCTCCTGCTGGACGTCACAGGCAGCACAGCAGTGGATGAACCTCAGCAGCTGGTTCCTGTCAACACTGGAAAGAAACGCATGGAGACAGAAAATCTCAAATGATAGATGCTGCAAACAAACTGCTGGCTCCAATAAAATGTGTTGATCTTTAAAACTAAAGGATTTTAAGAACAGCATCTATGAACTAGCAGCAGACACATTATTGTAATTAGATGTTGGATTTATGCACAGCACTCATGTTATTAAGACAAAGTCACACTGAGCCCAGTTTCCCTGCTTGGGCTGATTGTGCAGGTGGATGTTAACAGATAACAGCTTTAAATGAATAAGGACTCTGTTCATCTGGTAACTCGTTGTTCATGATTTACTGCATTTATCAGATTAAAAGCATCATTTGTCAGCAGTGATGAAGAGTAAATGTCTCCTTTGTGTCCAGGAAGCCACAGAAACACAGCATGTAGCAGATTATTTTAATGGGTCCAGTTCAAATGTGTCTGCAGACAAACTTGTGATTTGCAGCCTTCAGCTTGTTGTTCGAGCAGCTGATAAAAGTAGCCCAGGAGGTGTAATGACAACACTTGATAATAACTATAATTAATACAATTAAATTGTTAATTCGACCAATTTTAATTCACTAAGATTAAAATGACAATAACGCTGATGATACCATTTGGTAAAACCACAAATGAGACACACAAATCAGAAGCAACAAGTCAGAGGCTGCAGTTTGGGAAACACTGAAGACCACCAGAAATGTTTGGGCCTCATTTGTAAACTTCACCAAATGATTTCCAATAATATATTTTTAAACAATTATCTGCATAATTAATGAGAAATTGCAAAGCTGACATTTGTAAACTTTGTAAATAATTCATGAATATTGTGTGACATCTAAAAACAGGACGGCTAATGCTAAGCTGCAGTGTGTTCAGCGATAAGTCGGCCCTTGGGTGTAAATAAAAAAAAATCAAACTTTTGATTAGTCTGAATTTCTTTGTTGTTTAGTAAAGTTTGTGTTGGATTAAAATACAACAAACGGCTTTCACTGTTGCCATGACAGCGGGCTAATGCTAAAGAAAAGCGTGTGTGAATCTCTGAGACTAAACAACAGTCGGGGGCGGGGCATCTGTGATGAAACCCTCGATGATAAGTAGTGAAATAAACATCTGGTCATCATTAAAGAACACATACCATAGTGAGAACATGTTGTTTGTGTCATCAGAGTGTAATTATCGTCTCTTTCCAACTATGATATATAAGATAGGAAGCTTCACCACATTGTTGTTCGTACATGTCGCCACTATGAGCACCACTATCAGCGGCTCTGGGATTCTTTTCCAGGAAAACTGAACTCAAAGCCGTCTTCAAACCAGCTTACTGTCTGTAAACATCAACATGAACCAGTTACTGTTTGATCCTGTTTCCTGTTCTGTGTTTGCTACGGTGACCCTGGGTTGTTAGACAGGCGCCCACTAATAAAATGTGTTATTGTTGCTGTTGTTGTTATTATTACTGCTCTACCTTTAAATGATGTTCACTCTGCCTGCTGTTTGAAACTTTCCTTGTAGTTTCTTGTTCAACTGTTCATGTAATCTGTTCCACACTAACAGTAAAATGTTAGCTTGTTTTTGAAGCATTATGTTACAATAAAGTGTGTTGTTCAGCAATCACACAGTGCAGCACAGAGAAACGAGCTCTAATATCTGACCTGAGACGAGAAACGCTGTCCAGCATGAGCAGGATGGACTCTACTCCCCCTGCTGGTATGGAGGTCCACAGCAGGTTCAGTCTGACTCCGTCTCCGTGTCTGAGGATGAAGATCAGAGCAGCACAGTCCACTGAGTCCAGCTGTCTGCAGCTCAGGCTGATCACATGACCGAGTGACCTCAGCAAACTGGGAACAGCGTGACTGTCGTGAGCTCTGTAGAGCTCTCTGATGGAGCTCATCACAAAGCTGGGACTGGGCCTGAAAACAAAGAGTTTATTTCCAACTTTGTTTAAAGGATCCATGAAGTGCTGATTAAAGATGAGACAGCATTTCAAATCCTCCTGATTAATCAGCAGAAACTGTGTAAAAGATCAAACCACATTCAGCACCTTTTAAACACAATCCTGTCCAGAAAGGGAAGCAGACGTGTGGTCTCCTCCTGTAAGAACAGGTTCTTCCTCAGGTCCACAGTGATGGTCTGAGCCGACGGCTGCTGCAGCAGATAGTGAAGCAGCTCCCAGCTCAGGCAGCAGGAGGTCAGGTCTCCACCAACCTTACTCAAGAAGGACAACGTCAAGTCCTTGTCCTGGGTTTCATGGAGGAGAGACAGGAGCTGCTGGAAGCTCTCTTCACTCAGTCTGCAGAGATCATCAATATAAAATAAGCTTTGAAGTAAAAATCGACATTTTATTTGTCCTGTGATGTTCAGAAAGACATTTACTTGACTGTCAGAGGACCATGATGGAGCAGCAGTGCAATGAGACCCTGAGCAGGGATGCAGGTCTCAGTCAGGTCTAACCGTCCGACTGTCCAGTATCTCAGCAGGGAAGCCAAACTACTGACGGCCCTCAACAATACTCTGTGTGATGGTCGGGCTTTCTTAGGCACAAGAGAAAGCTCTTCAACAGCCAGCCGACGGGCCGCTCTGCCTCTTCTTACCCACTGAGACAGCAGCAAGGACATGTCGATGGAAAGCCTGAAGAACGAAGAGACGAAAGAGCAGAAATGATGAACACCAAGAACTAAAGATTCACATAGAAATGATGTTAGAAGAGCAGGAGAGAGTCATGGTTTCACTTCCTGCCTCAGACTGTGTAGTTGTGTTGTGTGTCTGAAGAGCAGAGCGCCTCCTCTGGCAGACATCTTGCTGGGTGTGAGGATGAGATCCACTTTAGAGCCGCACAGTTTGAGAACTCTCCCCACAGACCAGCAGCTTTTCCTGTGTAACGCTCCTGTTAGCAGCAGCTGGAAGCCCAGCAGCTGCAGCAGAGACTCCAGCTGCTGGGCCTCCTCTCTGGATCTTACAGACATGGATGTGCACACACTCTGGAAGAACTCTGGATCACAGCTGGAACACAGTGAAGATGGGATCAGAGAACATGCTGGAAACGTTCTGCAAATGAAACCATCATCACTTATTTACCTGAGCTGTGAGATAAAAGGCAGACACTGCAGCAAACTCCTCACTTCACTCTCTTCATGTGAGCAGCCTCTCAGCTCCACTTGTTTCTTCTCTGGTTGGAGTTTCAGCAGCTCCAGGAGGATGGAGGTCTTTCTCTCTGAGAGGTCTATGGACCAGACTGCAGGAGCTGACTGGAAAACTGGCTGTAATGATGGAAGGACACTCAGACCTGTTTTAGTCTCACAGTCCTTCACATGGGAGCACAGATCCAACAGGAAGTTAATCTGATCTCGCTTCAGATCATAATAATCATCATCATCTTCATCCAAGCGTCTCTCATGAAGAGGGAATGTTTGATATGTGCACACTGATGCTAACAGCTCCAGGATCTTCTCTCCTGTCTGCTGCTCTCTCTCTGCTGCTGCACAGAACAGACTCACAAAGATCCTCGTTCGGTCTTCATCTGATGTCTCAGCATCAACTCTGCAACAATAAGAAGGAAACATTCAGTGATGATTTGATGTGAGCTGCATTGAAACAACCACACACTGCTGACACACTTTGCAATGTTTGTGAGTTTAATCTGGATCTTTGCTGATTTTCTGTCTTCAGTAAAATAAAACTTTGATAAAAATCAGAGTCTGTTTATTTCTTTGGAAGTCAGCAAACTCATAAATTGAGCAGAGGATCAAATAATTATGTCACTGCTGTAAAAAGGTAGAACACTGTGAGAACAGCTGTAATACAGTGTTGTATTATTCATGTACGTCGGAGTATTTGGAGAGTTTAGATTTTATATTTGCTATGGTCACTGAATCCTGGTATTTCTTGGTTTAATGCAGTAACGTCTGTTTTCTACAATGTTTATATGACAGGAAATGCTGTTTGTGTTGGATTCTCTATGATGAAGGAGATGGCGAGCCACCTCTGAACCTGATCACCTCCTTAGCCTGAGCAGCTGCTCTGAGCTTTCACTGTGCCAGCCGAGGAGGCCACGCCCCCTTTTTCAGCCTTCACCTGAGTTCACCTGTGTGAAAGCACAGCACCAAACAGCTTAGCTGCTGTGTTTCACTCAGGAGCACTTTGGAAGTGAACCTGACTGGACGTCTTTACTAAAACTGACTGACTACAAACCAGAGGAGCCAACGACAGAACTTCCAAACTCTTCAACATCCCCGAGACACTTTCCTGCATCATCAGGTGACTCCTTGTGATGAGGGTGTCAGGGGTTGTGTGTGGAGGCGTGGAAGAGATGACCCAAACGCTGGACTCACAGTGCAGAAATGAAGAGGATTTATTGGAGGGCGAATGAACAAAGCAGGAACGATGGAGTGGCTGGCTGGCTGACTGACTGACTGAACATACAGACGGAGGGATGACATGAACATCAACATCAATGACACGACAGAGAACTGGTGAAACCGAGGAACTTAAATACACAGGTTGAATGATGACAATGATTGGAAACAGGTGAGTACAGGGCTGAACATAATCTGACTAATGACACGGGAGACAAGCTGACACGGGGAAAAAACAGGAAGTGAGAACATTAATGTGGCGAACCAAACTGAACATGAACAAACTGAAATCACTGGGTCAACGACCCAGGAACCCTGACAGTACCCCCCCCCCTTCAAAGGCCGGCACCCGACGGCCAAAAGAAAAAAAACTAGAACAGGGCGGGCGGAGGGGGCCCAGGACGGAGGGACGGAGTCCACACAGAGACAGTTCAGGTGGGCGGCCACGTGGCCCGAGGCCGAGACGAGACAGTTCAGGTGGGCGGCCACGTGGAAGGCAGCAGCGACCACTGAGCCGGTCCGGTGGGCGGCTGCGGTGGTCGAGATGAGACTGTTCCGGTGGGCGGCCGCGTGGTCCGCGGCCAAGACGAGACAGTTCAGGGGGCCGACCGTGCGGACGGCAACGGCGGCGGCGACGTGGATGCAGTTCGGGAGGCCGACCGTGCGGAAGGCAACGGCGGCGACGTGGACACAGTTCGGGAGGCCGACCGTGCGGAAGGCAACGGCGGCGACGTGGACACAGTTCGGGAGGCCGACCGTGCGGAAGGCAACGGCGGCGACGTGGACACAGTTCGGGAGGCCGACCGTGCGGAAGGCAACGGCGGCGACGTGGACACAGTTCGGGAGGCCGACCGTGCGGAAGGCAACGGCGGCGACGTGGACGCAGTTCGGGAGGCCGACCGTGCGGAAGGCAACGGCGGCGACGTGGACGCAGTTCGGGAGGCCGACCGTGCGGAAGGCAACGGCGGCGACGTGGATGCAGTTCGGGAGGCCGACCGTGCGGAAGGCAACGGCGGCCACTCAGGCGAACTGTGAAAACTGGAGTGTGCAGCGTTTCCGTGAGCAGTTTTCCTGCATCTTGACTCATGTGTGTAGAGTGTTCATAACATCAGCATCATGTTTTTGTTATTTGTTTTGTTGGGTTAAAAATAATTAAGTAAACTTGTGATCATACATATGGATCACCATGGCACATATCATCAGCCATATGATTTATTTATGCAGATGAAAAAGTGAGTGTGAATGTGTCTGACGTCACAGTGTTTTTGTGCGCTGTGTAAAAGTAATTGCCTCTGATTGAGAGAGCGGTGATTCTGCAGGTCACCAGCTATTGTAAAGAAAAAAACCAAACAAAAAAGAGTGAAAAAGAGAGAGAATTTATATTGTAGATGAAAAAAAAAAATCATAGGAAAAAGGTTTTGTGTTGATCAGCCAAAAACAACTACAATCTAATTTTCTGCTTTTAAGAAAGGATTGTTCACAAAAACACACACAGAGAGAGAGAGAGAGATGTGTGTCGATTAAGCAGTGATGATAATAATGAAAATGTCTTAGTTTGTCACTTTCAGGTGAAAAGCAGACCTGAATCAATTTTCCACATGCAACAGTCGGAAGAAAGTCATAGTTTAACATCATTGGAAACATTCAGGCCAAGTTTCTGGCTGACTTATTTACAGCACCATGTGTCTCTCAAACTCACAAGCGAGCTCTCACTCCTCCCTGAAGACAAGGAATGCAGCTCCAAAGAGCAATAACATGGCAGATAAAGAGACAGCAGCAAAGTCCTGAGCAAAGAGTCCCAGCAAGCAGCAGCAGTGTGGACGAACAGCATCAGAGAAGAAGAGCAAACCCATCATCCTGACTGATCGGATGAATGGCACTGTGTTTACAACAAGCTGCAACTTCACTGTGCATATGAAGAAAACGTTTGAGGAGAACTGAACAGTTGGAGTTTGACATTTGCCACCTTTGGAGTAAAATGGCAAGAAGAGACAGTGGAACACAGGACAAAGCTGAAGGAGAACTGCCGGCTGTTGGACTGTTGAAGTGGGAGAGGACAACAGAGTGAGAGTAAGTGGAAACACAGAGGAATGCTGTTATTTAATGTGGGAAATCAAAATTTGGGTTAGCAAACCTGGGAAAAAGAAAACTGACTGCTTAAGTTGGAAAATTGTGAAGGAGTCTGAAACACTGCGAAAATAGAAACATATACAAAATCACACACACAAGCAGAACATGCATTAACCCTACTAACACAAACATAAGAGAGTTTATGAAGATTAGACAACATCTTAAGCATGTGAGTCTGTTTATCATCTTGTCCAAGTCACTTAGTGTGATGCAAAGACCAGTGGACTCATAGCACATTAGTTAAGAAATGATCAAATAATAGCAGAGAAGTGTGTAGGAAAGGCAGCTTTAAGAACATGCCCTGCTGGAGATGCAGCTCCACAGACATGCATTAGACCTGCCTAATAGCACAAACACACATGCAATGAAAATTAGCTTGTTATCTTTCATCAGTGTTAAAATAGTGTTGATTTAACAGACACTTGTTATTAAATACTGAATTTATCCAATGCTGACAATTAACTCTCTAGGTTGCAGGACAACAGTTTAACTTTTGTGGAAAAAAAAGATCCTGGTTTGACCAACCAGTGATCAGACAATAAATTTAGTTGTTAATATAGTAAACTGGGAGAAGCTTCCTGCTTGATTGATGCAGCACAAGTAATTTACTGTATGAGGGAAATTGTCTTTTGTGATACTATTTTGAACATGCTTTTCTGTTGTCCTGTCACCTTAGTGGGTTAATAGCTGATATGCAAATTAGTTGATCGTTCTTAGATTAATGAAAGGTGACTGAATTCTAGCACGAGTGAATGAGATGTGTTGGAGTTTGTTGTGTGTTGAGTGGAGACTCTAAAACACTGAGTTTCCTGTTTTGATGTGGGAGTGAATCCTGTATTTAGATACACAACTCTGAATACGTCAGAACAAACGTCTTTTGTGAAGTGCATGACAACATCTCACATGTTTTATGATGAAGGGAAAAAGGAAAACTGAATAAAATCTGTGGCCTAAATGAGTGAAGAACACAGACCTGGGGATTAAACTCATAGCTTATAAGACATTAGGATTATGTTGTGTGTTGTGCAGCTGATGGTTGATTTGGAGTGAATCTAGCTGATGATTTTTCTTTTGTTGTGAAGTTGAGCCTGCCAATTAGTATGATGGTATGATAAACCATGCTAATGGTATGATTTACCTGAGATGAGGAGCTTGTGTCATGACTTAATGAGGCCTTTTTATTTTGATACTTTCACAGTGCACTGAAAGTTTTGTTCGATAATCTCTGTCGTTTGAGCAGATCTGCACGATTAGAACAGAAAGCGCTGTACGACACGTCGTCGAGGAAATTGTTACAAGTGAGTTTCTCCACATTAAAATGGGCTCTGGAGAAAGCCACTTATTTGGGACAATTAGAAAATGAGAGTCCCAGCCCAAAAAGGATTCAGCGAGGTAATCCGATCTAAACTTCTTCTTTTTCTTTTTGAAATGACGTCATTTTGCTGAGAGTGGAAACTAAATGCGACGATGGGTTCCACTATCAGCAAAGAAAGAAAGAAAGAATGTATGAATGAATGAGTGAAAGAGAAAAAAACTGACTGGTAAAAGCTGACAAGACTTTACTGATGTAACACGACTGTGCGGAGTTAACCCCCACCTGACAAAGGTGCAGATGAATCTATGTGTGTTTCCTTTTACAGGAGCAGAAAGATGACAGCAACATCCGAGGTTGCATGACGATTTAACCTTTTAAATGCCACTTTCTGTGTCTGTGCATCTACCAGGGGTGTTATTCACTACCTTGTGTTGCTCACAGAGGAAAC
Organism: Maylandia zebra; assembly: GCF_041146795.1. Taxonomy (NCBI): domain Eukaryota; kingdom Metazoa; phylum Chordata; class Actinopteri; order Cichliformes; family Cichlidae; genus Maylandia; species Maylandia zebra. The sequence goes on along the minus strand of NW_027490031.1, from coordinate 1,754,960 downwards.
TGTGAGAAAGTGTGTATACGTCTGCGCAGCGCTAACATTTGCATTTCTTTTCTACAGCATTACAGTTCTTCATGTGAATTGATGGTGCGATTTATACCAGGACAACTGGTTGATGTTTTTTTTCCTACTACAGGATTTCTGGGTTTATGTGTGAAGAAACTGTGTTTATAGGTTAGGAGTGGTGATGCTGTTACACTGTGTTTTTGGGAAAATGTGAAGGTTACTTTGATGATGTGAATAACGTGAGAAATTTCCTGTGTTGAAAACTAGTGTCGCTTCTGTCCACAGCTATGGATGGCTAACTTTATGGTCTTTTTATGGCACCTCTGGAACCTGTTGACCTGCGTCTGACTACAGTCAATGTGTGTTGCTAATGTTTGTTTTTTCTATGACTGCATGTAGAGGATTCAGCAGAACCAGACAAGTGACATGAGAAAAACAAATAAGAGATGCAGTATTTATGGAATAGTTTAATATGGAGCTCATTTGCTGGCCACTTTTGAGCCCATAGTAATATATGAGTGGAGTGACTTTGCTTAAGAGGAGTCACCGATTACATTAATGTTAACTGAGCACATGGGATGATCCATGTCTGAGGCAAATTAGGGTAATAGTTGTAGTTTACTGATTTGAGAAAACCTGCACATGACACTTGTCTTGCTGATGTTGAATGCTTATTGCTCTTATGATACAATTGTTTACAAGAGTGAAGTTTGATTTCACTTCCAGATCTTGTTTTCCAGGCCATGATGGTGTGTATGCAGGCTCCTGGGAGAGCCAGGTGTTAAGCAAACTTAATATGCAAAACACACTAACATCTTTTATTGCAGGGTTACGGAGTTGCTCCGGCAGAGATGCCCTAATGTTGCCTGGGACATGATCTAGCTAAACTTTTTCTTTAAGACAGGGATCCAGGTTTGATGAGTTGACGCATGGTACTGCGTGCTAGCTAGCATGACGGAGTTTCTATACAGCTGGGTGGGTGCTATGAAGTTAATGATGTTGAACTTTATTTTGTTCATAAGTTATTAGAGTTGCCAACCGTCCCGTCTGGTATTCAGAGAAAATATTACGCGTTTCTTATTGAGGTGAAAAGGAACAGTTTGTCCCGTAATTCAGCTACAATGAAAAAGGCACAAAGCTGGAGTTATTCTGTGTCTTTGCTGCACAGCTGCGTCGTCTTCTTTCATTCTCTCACCCTCTCTCTCCCGTTTCTACTTCAATCATGAAACTGATCAGTGATCAGCTGATCGGCTCTCTTGTTTGTTTATCGCCCACTTTGCGCCAAAAGAGGAAACCAGCGGATGTCGCGCTAAACAACAGCAGCACGTTTAAGCTTGATCAGCTGTTGTTAGAATTTATTTAATATTAATTTCTAGTATCAGCTGATGTTTGTTGGAGCCACAGCTGCAAAAAAGCTGCTGGTCATGATATGGTTTGGTTATCTGGTGAGAGGGAAACATGAAGATGAAACCAGGAGATGTCCTTACTGAATCATCAGAGCTGTGATGGAGAAACAGGTTTACCTTTTATGTGACATGAATGAGTTGAAGGGAAGTTATGAACTGTTTCTGAGAGACAAATAACACCAGGATCCTTTTTTAGGTAGCTGACAGCTGGTAACTGTGCAGGTGCGGATCTAGCAAAGTGTTGCCAGGGGGGCAGGTAGAGCATTAACAGGGAAAGGGGGGCACAAAGAAATACTTTTCTTTCTTATTCTCATTTAAAATGTCTAGCTGTTAATAAATAATTATCTGAATCTTACAACAAACGATTGATAGATTGATGCATATATACCATCAGAACAGTGTACATCACTGTCACAACAGTGTTTATTTTCATTCAAAGGCTTTATGATTTTTCCTATAATGGTGGGCCGGTCTATAGTCAAAATGTCCGGGCCAATTTTCTGTCTCAGTCCAGCCCTGTATGGAGCTCATCTGCAGTCTGGTGTTACCTACAACTTCCTATTCAGAAGGCAGAATTTCTGAGTTCTGAGTACAATCAAAGCACCACGACTGCAGTTTTTGTGTTGGATGTAAAAGGCGCACATGACGCTGTGACGTAGGCTAGAATCATGGCAGCAGTCAATGACGGTCCAGGCGTGGGATTTCTCTCGTGGAAATATGCACATTATCTTTTCCTTTCTATTGGTAGGTGGCACAGTGCACTTGTGGCAAGTAAACAAGCTAGAAGACTGGCAAAGTTATGGAAGCAACACATTAACAAGAGAATTCTGAGTAAAACCAAAGTTACTTTCCCTAGTAACTAGTTACTTTGAAAGTAACGAGTAACTTGAAGTAACTGAGTTACTTTTGAGAGAAGTAACTAGTAATGTAACTAAGTTACTATTTTAAAGTAACTTACCCAACACTGTTTATAGCTCTGTGTCACCTGTTAATGTAACAATATTTCTTATTAATGGAGGTGAAATCAGTGGGTCTGCTTTGTGTGGAAGAAGACAGAAATAACGTATGAATGGTCGTTGTGTGGATGTGGAGAAGAGAGGCCCCAAATGCAGGCTGAAGCTGAACATCCTGGATGACTCACACGGTTTCCCTCTGCAGTGAAAGCTGCTTGATGCTGTTTTGTTTTAAAGCCCATCAGAAACACATAAATACCTTAACAGTATAATTTTTATTAATATTTTTAATGAAGCTTTTTTTCCCAGGAGGTCTTAGTGATGCTGTAAATGTCAATAAGTGCAGTTTTATTCTCACAGACAAACTGTCACATGTTAAAAAACTGTTGAAGGTAAACGTTACAAATTTGTGGACTCATTTCTATAAACTGACTTCAATCAAGCAGCAACTAAATTGTCAAATAGAGCTAAAATATTTTCATGAATTATTTTCAGCACTCATTTATTGATAGACAGACTTTATTGTGTGAAGAACATGTCGTGTACCTGAGCTGTGAGATAAAAGGCAGACACTGCAGCAAACTCCTCACTTCACTCTCTTCATGTGAGCAGCCTGTCAGCTTCACTTGTTTCTTCTCTGGTTGGAGTTTCAGCAGCTCCAGGAGGATGGAGGTCTTTCTCTCTGAGAGGTCTATGGACCAGACTGCAGGAGCTGACTGGAAAACTGGCTGTAATGATGGAAGGACACTCAGACCTGTTTTAGTCTCACAGTCCTTCACATGGGAGCACAGATCCAACAGGAAGTTAATCTGATATTGCTTCAGATCATCATCATCATCCTCCATGTGTCTCTCATGAAGAGGGAATGTCTGATATGTGCACACTGATGCTAACAGCTCCAGGATCTTCTCTCCTGTCTGCTGCTCTCTCTCTGCTGCTGCACAGAACAGACTCACAAAGATCCTGACTGCTCCATGACGATTCCAAACATGAACACTGGAACAATAAGAAGGAAACATTCAGTGATGATTTGATGTGAGCTGCATAAAAACAGCCACACACTGCTGATTGACTCCATCTGGTCCATGGTTCCTGTACATAATGACGCTTCATGTCAAATATATCATAAAAGAGGGAAACATATCATCTCAGTTGCAGCACATAACTAATTTATTAATCCTCATATAAACAAGAAAACACAAATATTTTAGAAATTTGTCAAAATTCCACTTTTAGAAGCTTCTTTAAATCAAGAAGAGACTGTAAAAACTTTACTTTAAGATTAAATGAATAGAAAAGTTGTTTTCTGCTTTCTTTGTAAAGTAACTATATACTATGTGTATACTGCATGTGGTGAATGCATGTTCTCCATCAAAACTCTTCACTAAGCTTCTGAATACAATCTGACTTACCTGAGCTGTGAGATAAAAGGCAGACACTGCAGCAAACTCCTCACTTCACTCTCTTCATGTGAGCGGCCTCTCAGCTCCACTTGTTTCTTCTCTGGTTGGAGTTTCAGCAGCTCCAGGAGGATGGAGGTCTTTCTCTCTGAGAGGTCTATGGACCAGACTGCAGGAGCTGACTGGAAAACTGGCTGTAATGATGGAAGGACACTCAGACCTGTTTTAGTCTCATAAGAGTACAGATCCAGGAGGAAGTCACACCATTTCTCTTTAAGAGGACTGTATTTGTATGTGCACACTGATGCTAACGGCTCCAGGATCTTCTCTCCTGTCTGCTGCTCTCTCTCTGCTGCTGCACAGAACAGACTCACAAAGATCCTGACTTCATCATTCAAAACATTAAATCTGTAACAATAAGAAGGAAACATTCAGTGATGATTTGATGTGAGCTGCATTGAAACAACCACACACTGCTGACACACTTTGCAATGTTTGTGAGTTTAATCTGGATCTTTGCTGATTTTCTGTCTTCAGTAAAATGAAACTTTGATAAAAATCAGAGTCTGTTTATTTCTTTGGAAGTCAGCAAACTCATAAATTGAGCAGAGGATCAAATAATTATGTCACTGCTGTAAAAAGGTAGAACACTGTGAGAACAGCTGTAATACAGTGTTGTATTATTCATGTACGTCGGAGTATTTGGAGAGTTTAGATTTTATATTTGCTATGGTCACTGAATCCTGGTATTTCTTGGTTTAATGCAGTAACGTCTGTTTTCTACAATGTTTCTATGACAGGAAATGCTGTTTGCGTTGGATTCTCTATGATGAAGGAGATGGCGAGCCACCTCTGAACCTCATCACCTCCTTAGCCTGAGCAGCTGCTCTGAGTTTTCACTGTGCCAGACGAGGAGGCCACGCCCCCTTTTTCAGCCTTCACCTGAGTTCACCTGTGTGAAAGCACAGCACCAAACAGCTTAGCTGCTGTGTTTCACTCAGGAGCACTTTGGAAGTGAACCTGACTGGACGTCTTTACTAAAAGTGACTGACTACAAACCAGAGGAGCCAACGACAGAACTTCCAAACTCTTCAACATCCCAGAGACACTTTCCTGCATCATTCAAATTCAAATTCTATTTGTCAAACACACACACAACCATACACAGTATGACATGGGGGGGGGGGGGGGGGGGGGGGGGGGGGGATGCTTGTAGCTGTACAATGCCCGACCATTAAATGACAGAAAAAAAGTTTTACAATATTTACAATTTACAGGTTACTACAAAATTTACAAATTAACTTAGGAATTTACAGTAAAGAATGTGCAAATAGCAGAAGAGATTATAAAGATTATAAAGATTATAAATTACAGGAATTATAGGATTATAGGAAATGTGTGGTGGTGCGTGTGGTGATTTGATGTGTGGGAGAGTCCAGTCTTATAGTGACGTGTGTGGGAGAGTCCAGTCCTACACCTGGTTCAGGGCCCGAATAGCCTGGGGAAAGAAGCTCCTCCTCATTCTCTCTGTTTTGGCCTTAAGGGAGTGGAAGTGCTTCCCGACCTCAACAGTGAGAAGAGTCCATTGTTGGGATGGGAGAGGTCCATCATAATCTTCCTAGCTTTGGACTTGCACCGCTTGGTGTAGATGGACAGCAGGTCAGGGAGCTCTGATTGAATGATGCGTTCGGCTGAGCGCACCACTCTTTGCAGATCTCGTATGTCCTGCTTGGTGCTGTTTCCAAACCAGGTGCAGATGTTTGCCGTCAGGATGCTCTCGATGGTGCAGGAGTAAAAGTTCTTGAGCACCTTCAGTGGCAGATGGAAGTCTCTAAGTCTTCTGAGGAAGAAGAGACGCTGACGGGCTTTCTTAACCAGGGAGTTGATGTGGCAGGACCATGACAGGTCCTGAGTGATGTGGACACTCAGGTATCGGAAACTGTCCACTCTCTCCACTGGCGTGCCACTGATGATGAGGGGCTTGTAATTCCTCGCCTGCTTTGTAGTGAAGTCAACGATCAACTCCTTAGTCTTGCTGACGTTTAGGAGGAGGTTATTCTCCTGGCACCAGGTCTCCAGGTTGCTAATCTCCTCCAGGTAGGCCGTCTCGATGTTGTCGGAGATCAGGCCCACAACAGCAGTGTCGTCAGCAAACTTGACAATGGAGGTGGTGTCTGATGTGGCTACACAGTCATAAGTGTACAGTGAGTACAGCAGGGGGCTTAAAACACAGCCCTGAGGCACTCCAGTGCTGAGTGAGATGGAGGGGGAGACTTGTTTTCCCACCCTCACTGATTGGGGTCTGTCTGTGAGGAAGTTGAGGATCCACTGAAACAGTGATGAGCTGAGTCCTAGATCTGTCAACTTGGTGAAAAGCTTAGAGGGAATTATTGTGTTGAATGCTGAACTGTAGTCCACGAACAGCATCCTACATAATTCCCTCTGTCAGTGTCCAGGTGACTCAGGGATGTGTGGAGCAGGTGAGATATGGCATCGTCTGTGGAACGATTAGTCAGGTAAGCAAACTGAAGTGAGTCGATGGTGGCAGGAAGTGAAGAAGTGATGTGATCTCTCATCAGTCTTTCAAAACACTTCATCACAATTAAAGTCAGTGCTACTGGACGGTAGTCATTGTGGCAAGTGGGCTGTTGTTTCTTTGGAACAGGAACAATAATGGACTGTTTGAAGCACGTGGGAACCACTGCTTGGGCCAGGGACAGGTTGAAGATCTCCGTGAACACCGGTGCTAGCTGGTCAGCGCAGGCTCTCAGGACCCGGCCAGGGATTGCATCAGGTCCTGCTGCCTTCCTGGTGTTCACCCTCCTGAAGGTGTTCCTCACGGCATGCTCTGTGATGATGAATGCATTTTCTTCACTGGAGCACTCCGAGCACGTGCAGCTGTTTGTAGTTTTAATTGCTGTGGCGTCGAAGCGAGCATAAAACGTGTTCAGCTCATCAGCCAGTGAAGCGTCGGCATTCATCATTGAAGAAGCTGGTCGTTTATAGTCCGTTATTGTCCGCAGTCCTTTCCAGAGGCTCCTAGAGTCGCACTGTCATAGCTGTGACTCTAGTTTTTCCCTGTAGCTCCGCTTTGCCTTTCGGACCGCGCTGCGCACGTTGTAGGATGCAGCCTTGTATAGGTCCATATTACCGGAGACAAGCCCTTCATTGTAGGCAGCGGTGCGTGATCTCAGAGCGTCGCGGATGTTTTTATCCACCCACGGCTTCTGGTTGGCAAACGTTCGGATGATAGATCTTCCTGCTGTGTCGTCCGCTAGTTTCCCGATAAATCCCACAACCACTTTCATAAACATGTTGATGTCATCAGAGCTGCGCCGAAACATGTCCCAGTCTGCATCATCCAGTGCATCCTGCAGCGCGGCCACTGATTGGTCCGTCCAGCGAGCGACCTCCCTCCTGATTGGTGGTTGCTGCTTTAGCCTTTGTTTGTAAGCAGGCATGAGGAAGATGGCGGCATGATCCGATTTTCCAAATGCCGGCAGGGGCTGAGCCTTGTAACAGTTCTTGAACGGGGTGTAGCAGTGGGCTAATGTCCTAGTGCCCTGGGTGGGGCAGTTGATGTGCTGGTGAAGGTTGTGAAATGTCCATTTGAGATTCACTCTGTTAAAATCTCCCATAACAATGAGCGCGGCATCTTGGTGAAGTGTTTGTCGATGTATGAGAGCCTCATGTAGCTCACATAAGGCAGTGTCCGAGTCCGCGTGAGGCGGAATGTAAACAGTGCAGGCAATGACCGCAGTGAATTCCCGAGGGAGATAGAAAGGGCGACATTTAACGATCAAAAGTTCCAGATTGGACGAGCAAGAGCGTGAGAGTGGGGAGATGTTTGTGCTGTCGCACCATCTGTTGTTCACCATCAAACACACTCCACCACCTCTTTTTTTCATTTTCCTTTTCTTCATTTTCCTCCATTGTCCTGTCCATGCGGTAAACCAAAAAGAACCCCGTCGGCTGCACGGCGTGGTCTGGTATCGCTGGGTTCAGCCAAGTCTCGGTGAAGCAGAGGAGGTTGCAGTCCCGAATGTCTCTCTGGAACTTGATTTTGGCTCTGAGGTCATCAAGCTTGTTATCGATGGATTGAACATTGGCTAGCAGGATACTGGGCATGGGTGCGCAGTGTGCGCGAGCCCGTAGCCTGTTCCTGATGCAGGCTCGTTTCCCTCGAGGCCTATCCTATCATCAGGTGACTCCTTGTGATGAGCTGTGTTTCATTCAGGAGCACTTTGGAAGTGAACCTGACTGGACGTCTTTACTAAAACTGACTGACTACAAACCAGAGGAGCCAACGACAGAACTTCCAAACTTAAACATCCCAGAGACACTTTCCTGCATCATCAGGTGACTCCTTGTGATGAGGGAGCAGCTAAAGTAGCCTTGATCACTTCAATATCAACATTGTGTTCGTGACGTTTACACTCGTCTGTCAGGCTGTGTGAAATATTCACTAGTGTTTTGTGATCATTCACATTTGACTTGAAAGAAGAAGTTTCAGTACATTGAAGTTACAGCTCTGAGTGGCTCCAGCTGCTCAGTGAGTCTCTTTCTCTCTTAAAGCCTCAAACTCAGACTCTGGCCCTGCTCATTTAATATTCTGCAAACCTTCAGTGAGTTATGTTTGCATTGTGTGATCAATATTTGTATGTTCTGTATCACTTGTGATGATTTGACGTGAGCTGCATAAAAACAGCCACACACTGCTGATGGACTCCATCTTGTATATAATGAAAGTCCATTTAAAGCCATCTTCCATCAGAGCAGCTGAACAGTGTTCTTAGACAGTTACTGACTCACAACACAAACACTCAGCCTGTGTGTGAAATCACTGCGTTCTGAACTGTAACTGTTATTTTGTTCGCTGTCTGACTTTAGAGAGTCAAACACTAAACATCAACAATGCAGAAACACACAGAGTGGAACAACAACATCTACAACAGCAGCTTCACCTGCTGCTCACATCACACACCTCTCTGCTGTCTGACATCTTCATCTGCTCACTATAGAGCTGCTACCACCACCATCATCATCATGCTCAGTAAAACAAAGTCAGAGATAAAGTCCAGCTGCATGTAACTCATTCATTTACTGAGTTACGTCACTGAAGGACTCGTTGAGTTTGCTTTCATGCTGTTTCCATGGCGATGATGGATTCAGGTGTAAAGGATGTTTCTGGCATGTGTGCACTCCAACACTCTGCAGCAGGAGCTCAGTCACATGATCCTATCAAATATAAATCTAACCTTTCTGATGAGAACGTCTTTATTCTAGATCCTGATAAGCATTAAAAGTCGTCTGATATTTATAGAAAATATGAAACTTCATAGCAACAAACAGCTGAACACGTCAGTGAAACACAGGGATGGACTGAGAACGTTTCCCTCTGAAATATGACAGAGTCTGAATACATTTATAACATGATCCATGTAGATGAGGTCAAACATATGATGCTGATGACAAACAGGCAGCACAAGACAAAATCATCACTTTACAATTCATGGAGCTCCAAATATTTCCATCACTTATTTTCACACCAAATCTTCTCTTACAGATATTTGACTCATGTGAAGAGCGTGTTATTTACCTGAGCTGTGAGATAAAAGGCAGACACTGCAACAAAATCCTCAATTCACTCTCTTCTTCTTCTTCTTCTTCTCCCCACAACAACAGCTCCACTTGTTTCTTCTCTGGTTGGAGTTTCAGCAGCTCCAGGAGGATGGAGGTCTTTGTGTCTGAGTAAGGTATGATCCAGACTGCAGGAGCTGACTGGAAAACTGGCTGTAATGATGGAAGGACACTCAGACCTGTTTTAGTCTCAAAGTCCTGCATATGGGAGCACAGATCCAACAGGAAGTCAATCTGATATTGCTTGAGACCATCATCATCATCATCATCATCATCATCATCATCATCCTCCATGCGTCTCTCATGAACAGGGAATGTTTGATAAGTGAACACTGATGCTAACAGCTCCAGGATCTTCTCTCCTGTCTGCTGCTCTCTCTCTGCTGCTGCACAGAACAGACTCACAAAGAACCTGACTGCTTCATGACGAAGTGACCACAGAGGAAAAACACTGTAACAATAAGAAGGAAACATTCAGTGATGATTTGATGTGAGCTGCATAAAAACAGCCACACACTGCTGATGGACTCCATCTTGTATATAATGAAAGTCCATTTAAAGCCATCTTCCATCAGAGCAGCTGAACAGTGTTCTTAGACAGTTACTGACTCACAACACAAACACTCAGCCTGTGTGTGAAATCACTGCGTTCTGAACTGTAACTGTTATTTTGTTCGCTGTCTGACTTTAGAGAGTCAAACACTAAACATCAACAATGCAGAAACACACAGAGTGGAACAACAACATCTACAACAGCAGCTTCACCTGCTGCTCACATCACACACCTCTCTGCTGTCTGACATCTTCATCTGCTCACTATAGAGCTGCTACCACCATCATCATCATCATGCTCAGTAAAACAAAGTCAGAGATAAAGTCCAGCTGCATGTAACTCATTCATTTACTGAGTTACGTCACTGAAGGACTCGTTGAGTTTGCTTTCATGCTGTTTCCATGGCGATGATGGATTCAGGTGTAAAGGATGTTTCTGGCATGTGTGCACTCCAACACTCTGCAGCAGGAGCTCAGTCACATGATCCTATCAAATATAAATCTAACCTTTCTGATGAGAACGTCTTTATTCTAGATCCTGATAAGCATTAAAAGTCGTCTGATATTTATAGAAAATATGAAACTTCATAGCAACAAACAGCTGAACACGTCAGTGAAACACAGGGATGGACTGAGAACGTTTCCCTCTGAAATATGACAGAGTCTGAATACATTTATAACATGATCCATGTAGATGAGGTCAAACATATGATGCTGATGACAAACAGGCAGCACAAGACAAAATCATCACTTTACAATTCATGGAGCTCCAAATATTTCCATCACTTATTTTCACAGCACATCTTCTCTTACAGATATTTGACTCATGTGAAGAGCATGTTATTTACCTGAGCTGTGAGATAAAAGGCAGACACTGCAGCAAACTCCTCACTTCACTCTCTTCATGTGAGCAGCCTGTCAGCTCCACTTGTTTCTTCTCTGGTTGGAGTTTCAGCAGCTCCAGGAGGATGGAGGTCTTTCTCTCTGAGAGGTCTATGGACCAGACTGCAGGAGCTGACTGGAAAACTGGCTGTAATGATGGAAGGACACTCAGACCTGTTTTAGTCTCACAGTCCTTCACATGGGAGCACAGATCCAACAGGAAGTTAATCTGATATTGCTTCAGATCATCATCATCATCCTCCATGTGTCTCTCATGAAGAGGGAATGTCTGATATGTGCACACTGATGCTAACAGCTCCAGGATCTTCTCTCCTGTCTGCTGCTCTCTCTCTGCTGCTGCACAGAACAGACTCACAAAGATCCTGACTGCTCCATGACGATTCCAAACATGAACACTGGAACAATAAGAAGGAAACATTCAGTGATGATTTGATGTGAGCTGCATAAAAACAGCCACACACTGCTGATTGACTCCATCTGGTCCATGGTTCCTGTACATAATGACGCTTCATGTCAAATATATCATAAAAGAGGGAAACATATCATCTCAGTTGCAGCACATAACTAATTTATTAATCCTCATATAAACAAGAAAACACAAATATTTTAGAAATTTGTCAAAATTCCACTTTTAGAAGCTTCTTTAAATCAAGAAGAGACTGTAAAAACTTTACTTTAAGATTAAATGAATAGAAAAGTTGTTTTCTGCTTTCTTTGTAAAGTAACTATATACTATGTGTATACTGCATGTGGTGAACGCATGTTCTCCATCAAAACTCTTCACTAAGCTTCTGAATACAATCTGACTTACCTGAGCTGTGAGATAAAAGGCAGACACTGCAGCAAACTCCTCACTTCACTCTCTTCATGTGAGCGGCCTCTCAGCTCCACTTGTTTCTTCTCTGGTTGGAGTTTCAGCAGCTCCAGGAGGATGGAGGTCTTTCTCTCTGAGAGGTCTATGGACCAGACTGCAGGAGCTGACTGGAAAACTGGCTGTAATGATGGAAGGACACTCAGACCTGTTTTAGTCTCATAAGAGTACAGATCCAGGAGGAAGTCACACCATTTCTCTTTAAGAGGACTGTATTTGTATGTGCACACTGATGCTAACGGCTCCAGGATCTTCTCTCCTGTCTGCTGCTCTCTCTCTGCTGCTGCACAGAACAGACTCACAAAGATCCTGACTTCATCATTCAAAACATTAAATCTGTAACAATAAGAAGGAAACATTCAGTGATGATTTGATGTGAGCTGCATTGAAACAACCACACACTGCTGACACACTTTGCAATGTTTGTGAGTTTAATCTGGATCTTTGCTGATTTTCTGTCTTCAGTAAAATGAAACTTTGATAAAAATCAGAGTCTGTTTATTTCTTTGGAAGTCAGCAAACTCATAAATTGAGCAGAGGATCAAATAATTATGTCACTGCTGTAAAAAGGTAGAACACTGTGAGAACAGCTGTAATACAGTGTTGTATTATTCATGTACGTCGGAGTATTTGGAGAGTTTAGATTTTATATTTGCTATGGTCACTGAATCCTGGTATTTCTTGGTTTAATGCAGTAACGTCTGTTTTCTACAATGTTTATATGACAGGAAATGCTGTTTGCGTTGGATTCTCTATGATGAAGGAGATGGCGAGCCACCTCTGAACCTCATCACCTCCTTAGCCTGAGCAGCTGCTCTGAGTTTTCACTGTGCCAGACGAGGAGGCCACGCCCCCTTTTTCAGCCTTCACCTGAGTTCACCTGTGTGAAAGCACAGCACCAAACAGCTTAGCTGCTGTGTTTCACTCAGGAGCACTTTGGAAGTGAACCTGACTGGACGTCTTTACTAAAAGTGACTGACTACAAACCAGAGGAGCCAACGACAGAACTTCCAAACTCTTCAACATCCCAGAGACACTTTCCTGCATCATTCAAATTCAAATTCTATTTGTCAAACACACACACAACCATACACAGTATGAGATTGGGGGGGGGGGGGGGGGGGGGGGGGGGGGGGGGGGGATGCTTGTAGCTGTACAATGCCCGACCATTAAATGACAGAAAAAAAGTTTTACAATATTTACAATTTACAGGTTACTACAAAATTTACAAATTAACTTAGGAATTTACAGTAAAGAATGTGCAAATAGCAGAAGAGATTATAAAGATTATAAAGATTATAAATTACAGGAATTATAGGATTATAGGAAATGTGTGGTGGTGCGTGTGGTGATTTGATGTGTGGGAGAGTCCAGTCCTACACCTGGTTCAGGGCCCGAATAGCCTGGGGAAAGAAGCTCCTCCTCATTCTCTCTGTTTTGGCCTTAAGGGAGTGGAAGTGCTTCCCGACCTCAACAGTGAGAAGAGTCCATTGTTGGGATGGGAGAGGTCCATCATAATCTTCCTAGCTTTGGACTTGCACCGCTTGGTGTAGATGGACAGCAGGTCAGGGAGCTCTGATTGAATGATGCGTTCGGCTGAGCGCACCACTCTTTGCAGATCTCGTATGTCCTGCTTGGTGCTGTTTCCAAACCAGGTGCAGATGTTTGCCGTCAGGATGCTCTCGATGGTGCAGGAGTAAAAGTTCTTGAGCACCTTCAGTGGCAGATGGAAGTCTCTAAGTCTTCTGAGGAAGAAGAGACGCTGACGGGCTTTCTTAACCAGGGAGTTGATGTGGCAGGACCATGACAGGTCCTGAGTGATGTGGACACTCAGGTATCGGAAACTGTCCACTCTCTCCACTGGCGTGCCACTGATGATGAGGGGCTTGTAATTCCTCGCCTGCTTTGTAGTGAAGTCAACGATCAACTCCTTAGTCTTGCTGACGTTTAGGAGGAGGTTATTCTCCTGGCACCAGGTCTCCAGGTTGCTAATCTCCTCCAGGTAGGCCGTCTCGATGTTGTCGGAGATCAGGCCCACAACAGCAGTGTCGTCAGCAAACTTGACAATGGAGGTGGTGTCTGATGTGGCTACACAGTCATAAGTGTACAGTGAGTACAGCAGGGGGCTTAAAACACAGCCCTGAGGCACTCCAGTGCTGAGTGAGATGGAGGGGGAGACTTGTTTTCCCACCCTCACTGATTGGGGTCTGTCTGTGAGGAAGTTGAGGATCCACTGAAACAGTGATGAGCTGAGTCCTAGATCTGTCAACTTGGTGAAAAGCTTAGAGGGAATTATTGTGTTGAATGCTGAACTGTAGTCCACGAACAGCATCCTACATAATTCCCTCTGTCAGTGTCCAGGTGACTCAGGGATGTGTGGAGCAGGTGAGATATGGCATCGTCTGTGGAACGATTAGTCCGGTAAGCAAACTGAAGTGAGTCGATGGTGGCAGGAAGTGAAGAAGTGACGTGATCTCTCATCAGTCTTTCAAAACACTTCATCACAATTAAAGTCAGTGCTACTGGACGGTAGTCATTGTGGCAAGTGGGCTGTTGTTTCTTTGGAACAGGAACAATAATGGACTGTTTGAAGCACGTGGGAACCACTGCTTGGGCCAGGGACAGGTTGAAGATCTCCGTGAACACCGGTGCTAGCTGGTCAGCGCAGGCTCTCAGGACCCGGCCAGGGATTGCATCAGGTCCTGCTGCCTTCCTGGTGTTCACCCTCCTGAAGGTGTTCCTCACGGCATGCTCTGTGATGATGAATGCATTTTCTTCACTGGAGCACTCCGAGCACGTGCAGCTGTTTGTAGTTTTAATTGCTGTGGCGTCGAAGCGAGCATAAAACGTGTTCAGCTCATCAGCCAGTGAAGCGTCGGCATTCATCATTGAAGAAGCTGGTCGTTTATAGTCCGTTATTGTCCGCAGTCCTTTCCAGAGGCTCCTAGAGTCGCACTGTCATAGCTGTGACTCTAGTTTTTCCCTGTAGCTCCGCTTTGCCTTTCGGACCGCGCTGCGCACGTTGTAGGATGCAGCCTTGTATAGGTCCATATTACCGGAGACAAGCCCTTCATTGTAGGCAGCGGTGCGTGATCTCAGAGCGTCGCGGATGTTTTTATCCACCCACGGCTTCTGGTTGGCAAACGTTCGGATGATAGATCTTCCTGCTGTGTCGTCCGCTAGTTTCCCGATAAATCCCACAACCACTTTCATAAACATGTTGATGTCATCAGAGCTGCGCCGAAACATGTCCCAGTCTGCATCATCCAGTGCATCCTGCAGCGCGGCCACTGATTGGTCCGTCCAGCGAGCGACCTCCCTCCTGATTGGTGGTTGCTGCTTTAGCCTTTGTTTGTAAGCAGGCATGAGGAAGATGGCGGCATGATCCGATTTTCCAAATGCCGGCAGGGGCTGAGCCTTGTAACAGTTCTTGAACGGGGTGTAGCAGTGGGCTAATGTCCTAGTGCCCTGGGTGGGGCAGTTGATGTGCTGGTGAAGGTTGTGAAATGTCCATTTGAGATTCACTCTGTTAAAATCTCCCATAACAATGAGCGCGGCATCTTGGTGAAGTGTTTGTCGATGTATGAGAGCCTCATGTAGCTCACATAAGGCAGTGTCCGAGTCCGCGTGAGGCGGAATGTAAACAGTGCAGGCAATGACCGCAGTGAATTCCCGAGGGAGATAGAAAGGGCGACATTTAACGATCAAAAGTTCCAGATTGGACGAGCAAGAGCGTGAGAGTGGGGAGATGTTTGTGCTGTCGCACCATCTGTTGTTCACCATCAAACACACTCCACCACCTCTTTTTTTCATTTTCCTTTTCTTCATTTTCCTCCATTGTCCTGTCCATGCGGTAAACCAAAAAGAACCCCGTCGGCTGCACGGCGTGGTCTGGTATCGCTGGGTTCAGCCAAGTCTCGGTGAAGCAGAGGAGGTTGCAGTCCCGAATGTCTCTCTGGAACTTGATTTTGGCTCTGAGGTCATCAAGCTTGTTATCGATGGATTGAACATTGGCTAGCAGGATACTGGGCATGGGTGCGCAGTGTGCGCGAGCCCGTAGCCTGTTCCTGATGCAGGCTCGTTTCCCTCGAGGCCTATCCTATCATCAGGTGACTCCTTGTGATGAGCTGTGTTTCATTCAGGAGCACTTTGGAAGTGAACCTGACTGGACGTCTTTACTAAAACTGACTGACTACAAACCAGAGGAGCCAACGACAGAACTTCCAAACTTAAACATCCCAGAGACACTTTCCTGCATCATCAGGTGACTCCTTGTGATGAGGGAGCAGCTAAAGTAGCCTTGATCACTTCAATATCAACATTGTGTTCGTGACGTTTACACTCGTCTGTCAGGCTGTGTGAAATATTCACTAGTGTTTTGTGATCATTCACATTTGACTTGAAAGAAGAAGTTTCAGTACATTGAAGTTACAGCTCTGAGTGGCTCCAGCTGCTCAGTGAGTCTCTTTCTCTCTTAAAGCCTCAAACTCAGACTCTGGCCCTGCTCATTTAATATTCTGCAAACCTTCAGTGAGTTATGTTTGCATTGTGTGATCAATATTTGTATGTTCTGTATCACTTGTGATGATTTGACGTGAGCTGCATAAAAACAGCCACACACTGCTGATGGACTCCATCTTGTATATAATGAAAGTCCATTTAAAGCCATCTT
Source organism: Maylandia zebra (assembly GCF_041146795.1). Classification (NCBI taxonomy): domain Eukaryota; kingdom Metazoa; phylum Chordata; class Actinopteri; order Cichliformes; family Cichlidae; genus Maylandia; species Maylandia zebra. The sequence continues at coordinate 1,738,560 of NW_027490031.1, read as the reverse complement.
CCATCAGAGCAGCTGAACAGTGTTCTTAGACAGTTACTGACTCACAACACAAACACTCAGCCTGTGTGTGAAATCACTGCGTTCTGAACTGTAACTGTTATTTTGTTCGCTGTCTGACTTTAGAGAGTCAAACACTAAACATCAACAATGCAGAAACACACAGAGTGGAACAACAACATCTACAACAGCAGCTTCACCTGCTGCTCACATCACACACCTCTCTGCTGTCTGACATCTTCATCTGCTCACTATAGAGCTGCTACCACCACCATCATCATCATGCTCAGTAAAACAAAGTCAGAGATAAAGTCCAGCTGCATGTAACTCATTCATTTACTGAGTTACGTCACTGAAGGACTCGTTGAGTTTGCTTTCATGCTGTTTCCATGGCGATGATGGATTCAGGTGTAAAGGATGTTTCTGGCATGTGTGCACTCCAACACTCTGCAGCAGGAGCTCAGTCACATGATCCTATCAAATATAAATCTAACCTTTCTGATGAGAACGTCTTTATTCTAGATCCTGATAAGCATTAAAAGTCGTCTGATATTTATAGAAAATATGAAACTTCATAGCAACAAACAGCTGAACACGTCAGTGAAACACAGGGATGGACTGAGAACGTTTCCCTCTGAAATATGACAGAGTCTGAATACATTTATAACATGATCCATGTAGATGAGGTCAAACATATGATGCTGATGACAAACAGGCAGCACAAGACAAAATCATCACTTTACAATTCATGGAGCTCCAAATATTTCCATCACTTATTTTCACACCAAATCTTCTCTTACAGATATTTGACTCATGTGAAGAGCGTGTTATTTACCTGAGCTGTGAGATAAAAGGCAGACACTGCAACAAAATCCTCAATTCACTCTCTTCTTCTTCTTCTTCTTCTCCCCACAACAACAGCTCCACTTGTTTCTTCTCTGGTTGGAGTTTCAGCAGCTCCAGGAGGATGGAGGTCTTTGTGTCTGAGTAAGGTATGATCCAGACTGCAGGAGCTGACTGGAAAACTGGCTGTAATGATGGAAGGACACTCAGACCTGTTTTAGTCTCAAAGTCCTGCATATGGGAGCACAGATCCAACAGGAAGTCAATCTGATATTGCTTGAGACCATCATCATCATCATCATCATCATCATCATCATCATCCTCCATGCGTCTCTCATGAACAGGGAATGTTTGATAAGTGAACACTGATGCTAACAGCTCCAGGATCTTCTCTCCTGTCTGCTGCTCTCTCTCTGCTGCTGCACAGAACAGACTCACAAAGAACCTGACTGCTTCATGACGAAGTGACCACAGAGGAAAAACACTGTAACAATAAGAAGGAAACATTCAGTGATGATTTGACGTGAGCTGCATAAAAACAGCCACACACTGCTGATGGACTCCATCTTGTATATAATGAAAGTCCATTTAAAGCCATCTTCCATCAGAGCAGCTGAACAGTGTTCTTAGACAGTTACTGACTCACAACACAAACACTCAGCCTGTGTGTGAAATCACTGCGTTCTGAACTGTAACTGTTATTTTGTTCGCTGTCTGACTTTAGAGAGTCAAACACTAAACATCAACAATGCAGAAACACACAGAGTGGAACAACAACATCTACAACAGCAGCTTCACCTGCTGCTCACATCACACACCTCTCTGCTGTCTGACATCTTCATCTGCTCACTATAGAGCTGCTACCACCATCATCATCATCATGCTCAGTAAAACAAAGTCAGAGATAAAGTCCAGCTGCATGTAACTCATTCATTTACTGAGTTACGTCACTGAAGGACTCGTTGAGTTTGCTTTCATGCTGTTTCCATGGCGATGATGGATTCAGGTGTAAAGGATGTTTCTGGCATGTGTGCACTCCAACACTCTGCAGCAGGAGCTCAGTCACATGATCCTATCAAATATAAATCTAACCTTTCTGATGAGAACGTCTTTATTCTAGATGCTGATAAGCATTAAAAGTCGTCTGATATTTATAGAAAATATGAAACTTCATAGCAACAAACAGCTGAACACGTCAGTGAAACACAGGGATGGACTGAGAACGTTTCCCTCTGAAATATGACAGAGTCTGAATACATTTATAACATGATCCATGTAGATGAGGTCAAACATATGATGCTGATGACAAACAGGCAGCACAAGACAAAATCATCACTTTACAATTCATGGAGCTCCAAATATTTCCATCACTTATTTTCACAGCACATCTTCTCTTACAGATATTTGACTCGTGTGAAGAGCATGTTATTTACCTGAGCTGTGAGATAAAAGGCAGACACTGCAGCAAACTCCTCACTTCACTCTCTTCATGTGAGCAGCCTGTCAGCTCCACTTGTTTCTTCTCTGGTTGGAGTTTCAGCAGCTCCAGGAGGATGGAGGTCTTTCTCTCTGAGAGGTCTATGGACCAGACTGCAGGAGCTGACTGGAAAACTGGCTGTAATGATGGAAGGACACTCAGACCTGTTTTAGTCTCATAAGAGTACAGGTCCAGGAGGAAGTCACACCATTTCACTTTAAGAGGACTGTTTTTGTATGTGCACACTGATGCTAACAGCTCCAGGATCTTCTCTCCTGTCTGCTGCTCTCTCTCTGCTGCTGCACAGAACAGACTCACAAAGATCCTCGTTCGGTCTTCATCTGATGTCTCAGCATCAACTCTGGAACAATAAGAAGGAAACATTCAGTGATGATTTGATGTGAGCTGCATTGAAACAACCACACACTGCTGACACACTTTGCAATGTTTGTGAGTTTAATCTGGATCTTTGCTGATTTTCTGTCTTCAGTAAAATAAAACTTTGATAAAAATCAGAGTCTGTTTATTTCTTTGGAAGTCAGCAAACTCATAAATTGAGCAGAGGATCAAATAATTATGTCACTGCTGTAAAAAGGTAGAACACTGTGAGAACAGCTGTAATACAGTGTTGTATTATTCATGTACGTCGGAGTATTTGGAGAGTTTAGATTTTATATTTGCTATGGTCACTGAATCCTGGTGTTTCTTGGTTTAATGCAGTAACGTCTGTTTTCTACAATGTTTATATGACAGGAAATGCTGTTTGCGCTGGATTCTCTATGATGAAGGAGATGGCGAGCCACCTCTGAACCTCATCACCTCCTTAGCCTGATCAGCTGCTCTGAGCTTTCACTGTGCCAGACGAGGAGGCCACGCCCCCTTTTTCAGCCTTCACCTGAGTTCACCTGTGTGAAAGCACAGCACCAAACAGCTTAGCTGCTGTGTTTCACTCAGGAGCACTTTGGAAGTGAACCTGACTGGACGTCTTTACTAAAAGTGACTGACTACAAACCAGAGGAGCCAACGACAGAACTTCCAAACTCTTCAACATCCCAGAGACACTTTCCTGCATCATCAGGTGACTCCTTGTGATGAGGGAGCAGCTAAAGTAGCCTTGATCGCTTCAATATCAACACTGTGTTCGTGCTGTTTACACTCGTCTGTGACGCTGTGTGAAATATTCACTAGTGTTTTGTGATCATTCACATTTGATTTGATAGAAGAAGTTTCAGCACATTGAAGTTACAGCTCTGAGTGGCTCCAGCTGCTCAGTGAGTCTCTTCCTCTCTTAAAGCCTCAAACTCACACTCTGGCCCTGCTCATTTAATATTCTGCAAACCTTCAGTGAGTTATGTTTGCACTGTGTGATCAATATTTGTATGTTCTGTATCACTTTGTGCGTTTTCCTTTTCCTGTCATGAAGACAGCTCAGACCTGCTGGCGTCTCCAGGTCCTGCTGAGCTTTCAGGTTATGTGATAAATGCTTTGGAAGCCATGGATGGGCCTCACTTTAGACCAGCTCACACAACATACTTCACTAACAACCAGTAACTGTCTGAATTAACTCAGGAATATCTGTAACACATGTACAACTTTATAAAGTGTTCATCCATCATTGGAAAAGTATCAGACTGCTGTCATTGAACATGTTATATTTGAGCCTCTTCAGCAAAACTTCATCATGTGTATCCATGATTATGAACGACATACTGAGGAGGAGCAATGCTTCATAAATGATGAAACAAGTATTAACTAACACTAATGCTGAAGAGTGTGCAGCTGTTATAAAGTGTTAGCAGCAAAACACTAAACATCAACAATACAGAAACACACAGAGGGGAACAACAACATCTACAACAGCAGCTTCACCTGCTGCTCACATCACACACGTGGAAATCACATATTTACTAACATTTTACAGTTAATTCATTTAGATTTAGATTTGTTTACTTTGAAAATTAGACAAAATTAATATTTTCTGGTTCAGAAAAGTCTTAAACACAAAGATTTACATGTTAGTGGCCACGTTGAGCCTCCTGTCAGTGTTTAGTTTCACCAGACTAGCTCTCTGTACCTGGCTATATCACCATGGTAACAGATGCTGAACACAGCCTGGTGTAGATCAGGTTATGTTCAGTGTCAGATTAAAATCAGCTGTAAGTGACACATTTTCTCTGAGTCTTTTATGTCCAGTCTGCTCTGAGCAGCACAGTCTGTGAGCCACATGGTCACACAAGTTTCCATGTATGCAGCTGCTGATGCAGTGTGAAAGAGATGTGGAGCCTAATCTGCTGCACATCTGTTTCACACATCAGAACATCCATCAGTCTGTGTTTAGTCCATTTATCACAGAGAAGATCCACCAACAACATGAATGTCACTTTGATGTGGTGACAAACTCCTTCACCAGATTGTGTGTCAGAGCTGAATGCAGCGAGTAACCTTTCATGTTTAAGTGGATCGAGGTCAAAGTGTCACAGCTTTAATGTGCAGCTGTCAGCTTACAAATAAACTGCAGCACAGAGCGCTCACACACATTCATTCATTCACATGTTAATGATTGCAACCAGCATCGCTTAGTCTCCTTTGATGCAGCAACAGTGTTGCCTGTGTTGTTATAGTTACATATTGTTTATAGCCAGTGTTGGGACTAACGCGTTATTAAGTAACACGTTACAGTAACTACGTTATTATTGTGGTAACGAGCACGGTAACTAGTTATTATGCCAAAATCAGGAACGCGTTAGTCGTTACTGGGATTTAGATAGGGTCATTACTCGTTACTTCGTGTGGTGGCTATCGCGGAGCTTCCACAGATTCAGTAACATTAGCAAGTGGTGGAGGCAGCAGGTGGATGAAGGAAAAGAGACCCGAGGCGGCCGCCGGTCCAAGTGTGAACTGAACTTCAGGTAAGAAGTTATGACCTGCAGTCTCTCTGGGTCAGATATGAACCAAGTTTAGGTGGAGTTTATTTTCGTTATTCTGACTTTTTCCGTACTGCGTACTAGCTAGCATGACGGAGTTTCTATACAGCTGGGTGGGTGCTATGAAGTTAATGATGTTGAACTTTATTTTGTTCATAAGTTATTAGAGTTGCCAACCGTCCCGTCTGGTATTCAGAGACAATATTACGCGTTTCTTATTGAAGTGAAAAGGAACAGTTTGTCCCGTAATTCAGCTACAATGAAAAAGGCACAAAGCTGGAGTTATTCTGTGTCTTTGCTGCACAGTGTCAGGGTTCCTGGGTCGTTGACCCAGTGATTTCAGTTTGTTCATGTTCAGTTTGGTTCGCCACATTAATGTTCTCACTTCCTGTTTTTTCCCGTGTCAGCTTGTCTCCCGTGTCATTAGTCAGATTATGTTCAGCCCTGTACTCACCTGTTTCCAATCATTGTCATCAGTCAACCTGTGTATTTAAGTTCCTCGGTTTCACCAGTTCTCTGTCGTGTCATTGATGTTAATGATGTATGTCTGATGTCGTCTGTATGTCCAGTCAGTCAGTCAGTCAGTCCTTAGTTCATTCATTCAGTCAGCCAGCCATTTCCTCCCTCTGTACTGTTTGCTCACTCCTTCGGCAATAAACATCCACCTTCACCTACCTGCCCGTGAGTCCAGCGTTTGGGTCCTCCTTCTCTCATCCACGACACTACCCTTGACAGAATGACACGACCCCGCGTTGTGGACCCAGCGGACCCTGAACTTTTCGAGCGGCAGGAGGCAGCGCTCCTTCGCTGGACGGAGGGGCTTCGGGGAAAACAGCGGCTCTTCGCGGAGAGAGAGCACGTCTTCGAGGGGACTCGCCTGGCTCTGGGCGGGCCTCGGAGACGCCACGTTCCCCCACCTGCTGCCTCAGCTGCACCGGAGCATTCGCCGCGGAGAGTGCGCGTCACAGCCCAAGCTTCGGCCGCTCGCTCTCCCGCCGCTTCGCTCCTCGCTCGCCCGCCAGCCTTTTCACTCTCCAGCCTTTCCGCCTCGCCACGGCACAGCGGCTACACCTCCCATCTCGGCTCAGCGGAGGCTACCGCGCCAGCGGCTCAGCCGTTTACCCGGCCCGCTTCCTCTTCCCGGGGAAAGCGGCGCACACGCCGCCATAAAACGGACTCTGTTCAGCAACTCCCGGTGGTGAGTTCCAGTGACTGTTTTCCACACCCCTCATCTGATTATCCACTTAAAACACACAACAGACTCTTTTCTGATTCATGGGGAGTTTCCCTCCTTGAGGATGATGTGCACTGGGAAGATTTTTTCTGCTCTGGCTCCCCAAAGACTGTGCAGTCAAAAACTGTAAATAGTGGTGGCAGAAAGACCAGAATACAACCCAATAGACCTGTCAGTGTCACTCACCCAGTCGTTATTTCCACTCCTATCAGTCAGCCTACACCCACTCCAGTGCCAGCTCCCAGGAGGAGGGCAGCTGCGACCCAGTCTACCTCCACACCCGCTCCTGTTTCTCGGGTGGGGGTGACTGGTGTCCAGCCACCTTCTGTGCCTGTCCCAGCGCCCAGGCTGAGGGCAGCCAGAACCCAGCGTGACCTCCCTGGAGGCTTGGAAGAGCTAACCGGTCCACCTACTACTTCACCCTTTCATCCACCTCCTGATCCAGCTTTTCACGCCCTCGCAGTATCACTGGTTAGACTAGCTGAACTGTCCCCTGCCCAGGCACCAGCCTTACGAGCCCAAGCCGTAATTTTATCTCCGTCACTAGCTCACTCTTTAGCTCAGCCATTAGCCTCACCAGCCTCTGTTTATCCGTCAGTCTCCTTAGTCCAATCAGTTCCCTCACCTGCTGTCCAGTCTCCTGCTGCCCTCCAGTCAGTTCCGCCACCTGTAGCTCAGTCTCCACCTGTCCTCCAGTCACCTGTAGCTCAGTCTCCACCTGTCCTCCAGTCACCTGTAGCTCAGTCTCCACCTGTCCTCCAGTCACCTGTAGCCCAGTCTCCACCTGTCCTCCAGTCACCTGTAGTCCAGTCTCCACCTGTCCTCCACTCTTCTGTAGTCCAGTCTGCCGCCCAGTGCCCTGTAGTCCAGTCGCCTCCTGTTTCCCAGTCACCTGTCCACCATCCCGTCCAGTTCCCGGACCTGCAGCCACAGCACCCAGAGCCAGCTGTGAGCCTTCCTGCTTCTCAGCCAGGGGTTTCCGCACCCGCTGGCCCGGCCGCTCCTCAGCCAGGGGTTTCCGCACCCGCTGGCCCGGCCGCTCCTCAGCCAGGGGTTTCCGCACCCGCTGGCCCGGCCGCTCCTCAGCCAGGGGTTTCCGCACCCGCTGGTCCGGCCGCTCCTCAGCCAGGGGCCTCCGCGCCTACTGGCCCTGCCTGTCTCCGGCCAGAGGCCTCCGCGCCTGCATCGCCCGGCCCGGCCTCTGCCTCAGCTGCACCCACGCCCGGCCCGGCCTCTGCCTCAGCTGCACCCACGCCCGGCCCGGCCCGGCCTCTGCCTCAGCTGCACCCACGCCCGGCCCGGCCTCTGCCTCAGAGCCGTCGTCCGCTGCAGCCTCAGAGCCTTCAGCCTCAGAGCCGTCGTCCGCTGCAGCCTCAGAGCCTTCAGCCTCAGAGCCGTCGTCCGCTGCAGCCTCAGAGCCTTCAGCCTCAGAGCCGTCGTCCGCTGCAGCCTCAGAGCCTTCAGCCTCAGAGCCGTCGTCCGCTGCAGCCTCAGAGCCTTCAGCCTCAGAGCCGTCGTCCGCTGCAGCCTCAGAGCCTTCAGCCTCAGAGCCGTCGTCCGCTGCAGCCTCAGAGCCTTCAGCCTCAGAGCCGTCGTCCGCTGCAGCCTCAGAGCCTTCAGCCTCAGAGCCTTCGTCCGCTGCAGCCTCAGAGCCTTCGTCCTCAGAGCCTTCGTCCTCAGAGCCTTCGTCCTCAGAGCCTTCAGCCTCAGAGCCTTCAGCCTCAGAGCCTTCAGCCTCGTTTGGGTCTGGAGCTAAACGGCCATTTTCTAGACCGCTGGCTAGGCCACTGGCCGGGCGCCATCGCCGTCGTGGGCGGCCCACAGACCCTCTTCGCCTGAGTGGCCGCCGTCGCCTTCCGCACGGCCGGCCCCCGGACCGCCTTCGCCTGAGTGGCCGCCGTCGCCTTCCGCACGGCCGGCCCCCGGACCGCCTTCGCCTGAGTGGCCGCCGTCGCCTTCCGCACGGCCGGCCCCCGGACCGCCTTGGCCTGAGTGGCCGCCGTCGCCTTCCGCACGGCCGGCCCCCGGACCGCCTTGGCCTGAGTGGCCGCCGTCGCCTTCCGCACAGCCGGCCCCCCGAACTGTGTCCACGTCGCCGCCGTTGCCTTCCGCGCGGCCGGCCCCCGGACCAGTGCTGTCGCCATTGCCGTCCGCACGGTCGGCCCCCTGAACTGTCTCGTCTCGGCCACGGGCCGCGTGGACACCCACCTGAACTGTCTCGTCTCGGCCACGGGCCACGGGGGCGCCCTCCTGAACTGTCTTGGTGTGGACTCCGTCCCTCCGTCCTGGGCCCCCTCCGCCCGCCCTGTTCTGGTTTTTTTTCTTTCTCTTTTGGCCGTCGGGTGCCGGCCTTTGAAGGGGGGGGGTACTGTCAGGGTTCCTGGGTCGTTGACCCAGTGATTTCAGTTTGTTCATGTTCAGTTTGGTTCGCCACATTAATGTTCTCACTTCCTGTTTTTTCCCGTGTCAGCTTGTCTCCCGTGTCATTAGTCAGATTATGTTCAGCCCTGTACTCACCTGTTTCCAATCATTGTCATCAGTCAACCTGTGTATTTAAGTTCCTCGGTTTCACCAGTTCTCTGTCGTGTCATTGATGTTAATGATGTATGTCTGATGTCGTCTGTATGTCCAGTCAGTCAGTCAGTCAGTCAGTGAGTCCTTAGTTCATTCATTCAGTCAGCCAGCCATTTCCTCCCTCTGTACTGTTTGCTCACTCCTTCGGCAATAAACATCCACCTTCACCTACCTGCCCGTGAGTCCAGCGTTTGGGTCCTCCTTCTCTCATCCACGACACTACCCTTGACACACAGCTGCGTCGTCTTCTTTCATTCTCTCACCCTCTCTCTCCTGTTTCTACTTCAATCATGAAACTGATCAGCTGATCGGCTCTCTTGTTTGTTTATCGCCCACTTTGCGCCAAAAGAGGAAACCAGCGGATGTCGCGCTAAACAACAGCAGCACGTTTAAGCTTGATCAGCTGTTGTTAGAATTTATTTAATATTAATTTCTAGTATCAGCTGATGTTTGCTGGAGCCACAGCTGCAAAAAAGCTGCTGGTCATGATATGGTTTGGTTATCTGGTGAGAGGGAAACATGAAGATGAAACCAGGAGATGTCCTTACTGAATCATCAGAGCTGTGATGGAGAAACAGGTTTACCTTTTATGTGACATGAATGAGTTGAAGGGAAGTTATGAACTGTTTCTGAGAGACAAATAACACCAGGATCCTTTTCTAAGTAGCTGACAGCTGGTAACTGTGCAGGTGCGGATCTAGCAAAGTGTTGCCAGGGGGGGGCAGGTAGAGCATTAACAGGGAAAGGGGGGCACAAAGAAATACTTTTCTTTCTTATTCTCATTTAAAATGTCTAGCTGTTAATAAATAGTGTACATCACTGTCACAACAGTGTTTATTTTCATTCAAAGGCTTTATGATTTTTCCTATAATGGTGGGCCGGTCTATAGTCAAAATGTCCGGGCCAATTTTCTGTCTCAGTCCAGCCCTGTATGGAGCTCATCTGCAGTCTGGTGTTACCTACAACTTCCTATTCAGAAGGCAGAATTTCTGAGTTCTAAGTACAATCGAAAGCACCACGACTGCAGTTTTTGTGTTGGATGTAAAAGGCGCACATGACACTGTGACGTAGGCTAGAATCATGGCAGCAGTCAATGACGGTCCAGGCGTGGGATTTCTCTCGTGGAAATATGCACATTATCTTTTCCTTTCTATTGGTAGGTGGCACAGTGCACTTGTGGCAAGTAAACAAGCTAGAAGACTGGCAAAGTTATGGAAGCAACACATTAACAAGAGAATTCTGAGTAAAACCAAAGTTACTTTCCCTAGTAACTAGTTACTTTGAAAGTAACGAGTAACTTGAAGTAACTGAGTTACTTTTGAGAGAAGTAAGTAACTAGTAATGTAACTAAGTTACTAATTTAAAGTAACTTACCCAACACTGTTTATAGCTCTGTGTCACCTGTTAATGTAACAATATTTCTTATTAATGGAGGTGAAATCAGTGGGTCTACTTTGTGTGGAAGAAGACAGAAATAACGTATGAATGGTCGTTGTGTGGATGTGGAGAAGAGAGGCCCCAAATGCAGGCTGAAGCTGAACATCCTGGATGACTCAAACGGTTTCCCTCTGCAGTGACAGCTGCTTGATGCTGTTTTGTTTTAAAGCCCATCAGAAACACATAAATACCTTAACAGTACAATTTTTATTAATATTTTTAATGAAGCTTTTTTTCCCAGGAGGTCTTAGTGATGCTGTAAATGTCAATAAGTGCAGTTTTATTCTCACAGACAAACTGTCACATGTTAAAAAACTGTTGAAGGTAAACGTTACAAATTTGTGGACTCATTTCTATAAACTGACTTCAATCAAGCAGCAACTAAATTGTCAAATAGAGCTAAAATATTTTCATGAATTATTTTCAGCACTCATTCATTGACAGACAGACTTTATTGTGTGAAGAGCGTGTCGTTTACCTGAGCTGTGAGATAAAAGGCAGACACTGCAGCAAACTCCTCACTTCACTCTCTTCATGTGAGCAGCCTGTCAGCTTCACTTGTTTCTTCTCTGGTTGGAGTTTCAGCAGTTCCAGGAGGATGGAGGTCTTTCTCTCTGAGAGGTCTATGGACCAGACTGCAGGAGCTGACTGGAAAACTGGCTGTAATGATGGAAGGACACTCAGACCTGTTTTAGTCTCACAGTCCTTCACATGGGAGCACAGATCCAACAGGAAGTTAATCTGATATTGCTTCAGATCATCATCATCATCCTCCATGTGTCTCTCATGAAAAGGGAATGTCTGATATGTGCACACTGATGCTAACAGCTCCAGGATCTTCTCTCCTGTCTGCTGCTCTCTCTCTGCTGCTGCACAGAACAGACTCACAAAGATCCTGACTGCTCCATGACGATTCCAAACATGAACACTGGAACAATAAGAAGGAAACATTCAGTGATGATTTGATGTGAGCTGCATAAAAACAGCCACACACTGCTGATTGACTCCATCTGGTCCATGGTTCCTGTACATAATGACGCTCCATGTCAAATATATCATAAAAGAGGGAAACATATCATCTCAGTTGCAGCACATAACTAATTTATTAATCCTCATAAAAACAAGAAAACACAAATATTTTAGAAATTTGTCAAAATTCCACTTTTAGAAGCTTCTTTAAATCAAGAAGAGACGGTAAAAACTTTACTTTAAGATTAAATGAATAGAAAAGTTGTTTTTCTGCTTTCTTTGTAAAGTAACTATATACTATGTGTATACTGCATGTGGTGAACGCATGTTCTCCATCAAAACTCTTCACTAAGCTTCTGAATACAATCTGACTTACCTGAGCTGTGAGATAAAAGGCAGACACTGCAGCAAACTCCTCACTTCACTCTCTTCATGTGAGCAGCCTCTCAGCTCCACTTGTTTCTTCTCTGGTTGGAGTTTCAGCAGCTCCAGGAGGATGGAGGTCTTTCTCTCTGAGAGGTCTATGGACCAGACTGCAGGAGCTGACTGGAAAACTGGCTGTAATGATGGAAGGACACTCAGACCTGTTTTAGTCTCATAAGAGTACAGGTCCAGGAGGAAGTCACACCATTTCTCTTTAAGAGGACTGTTTTTGTATGTGCACACTGATGCTAACGGCTCCAGGATCTTCTCTCCTGTCTGCTGCTCTCTCTCTGCTGCTGCACAGAACAGACTCACAAAGATCCTGACTTCATCATTCAAAACATTAAATCTGTAACAATAAGAAGGAAACATTCAGTGATGATTTGATGTGAGCTGAATTGAAACAACTGCACACTGCTGACACACTTTGCAATGTTTGTGAGTTTAATCTGGATCTTTGCTGATTTTCTGTCTTCAGTAAAATGAAACTTTGATAAAAATCAGAGTCTCTTTATTTCTTTGGAAGTCAGCAAACTCATAAATTGAGCAGAGGATCAAATAATTATGTCACTGCTGTAAAAAGGTAGAACACTGTGAGAACAGCTGTAATACAGTGTTGTATTATTCATGTACGTCGGAGTATTTGGAGAGTTTAGATTTTATATTTGCTATGGTCACTGAATCCTGGTGTTTCTTGGTTTAATGCAGTAACGTCTGTTTTCTACAATGTTTATATGACAGGAAATGCTGTTTGCGTTGGATTCTCTATGATGAAGGAGATGGCGAGCCACCTCTGAACCTCATCACCTCCTTAGCCTGAGCAGCTGCTCTGAGTTTTCACTGTGCCAGACGAGGAGGCCACGCCCCCTTTTCCAGCCTTCACCTGAGTTCACCTGTGTGAAAGCACAGCACCAAACAGCTTAGCTGCTGTGTTTCACTCAGGAGCACTTTGGAAGTGAACCTGACTGGACGTCTTTACTAAAAGTGACTGACTACAAACCAGAGGAGCCAACGACAGAACTTCCAAACTCTTCAACATCCCAGAGACACTTTCCTGCATCATCAGGTGACTCCTTGTGATGAGGGAGCAGCTAAAGTAGCCTTGATCGCTTCAATATCAACACTGTGTTCGTGCTGTTTACACTCGTCTGTGACGCTGTGTGAAATATTCACTAGTGTTTTGTGATCATTCACATTTGATTTGATAGAAGAAGTTTCAGGACATTGAAGTTACAGCTCTGAGTGGCTGCAGCTGCTCAGTGAGTCTCTTCCTCTCTTAAAGCCTCAAACTCACACTCTGGCCCTGCACATTTAATATTCTGCAAACCTTCAGTGAGTTATGTTTGCACTGTGTGATCAATATTTGTATGTTCTGTATCACTTTGTGCGTTTTCCTTTTCCTGTCATGAAGACAGCTCAGACCTGCTGGCGTCTCCAGGTCCTGCTGAGCTTTCAGGTTATGTGATAAATGCTTTGGAAGTCATGGATGGGCCTCACTTTAGACCAGCTCACACAACATACTTCACTAACAACCAGTAACTGTCTGAATTAACTCAGGAATATCTGTAACACATGTACAACTTTATAAAGTGTTCGTCCATCATTGGAAAAGTATCAGACTGCTGTCATTGAACATGTTATATTTGAGCCTCTTCAGCAAAACTTCATCATGTGTATCCATGATTATGAACGACTTACTGAGGAGGAGTAATGCTTCATAAATGATGAAACAAGTATTAACTAACACTAATGCTGAAGAGTGTGCAGCTGTTATGAAGTGTTAGCAGCAAAACTGTCATGGTCCTGAGTCTTGGACTATGTCCCCCACCGCCCGCCCTGGTCGGGTCGTTTTCTGCTTTTTGGTTGTTGTTTTTTTTTTTTTTTGGGGGGGGGGGGGGGGGGGGGGGGGGGGTTTGGGTTTGTTTTTGTGTTTCTGTTGGGCTGTCTGGAGCCAGCCCTTGGGGGGGGGGGGGGGGGGGGGGGGTACTGTCATGGTCCTGAGTCTGAGGAATCAGTTTTTTGTGTTTCCTTATGCTTTTGTTCATTCCGAGTGTGTATTCTGTTGTGATTTTGCCATTTGTTAGGCTTCTGTTCTTTGCCTGCCTGCTCCCACTTCTCTGTCTGTCCATGGTGTTATTGTGTCTGCTCATGAGTTTGCCTGTCAAGTTCAGTGTCCTGTCTGGTTCTCTGTGTCTGTTAGTTTCCTGTTTTATTCTGAAAGTTCATGTCTCATGTCAGTGTGTTCAGTTTTACCTCTCCCCTGTCTCGTTAGCCTAATTGCTCCCAGCTGTGTCTCCCTCCTGTGGCCCATTCCCTGATTACTCCCCGTGTATTTAAGCCCTGTGTTTTCCTGTGCTCTCTGTTGTGTCGTCTGTTTAACACCATGTCTGTCTGCATCATTCTGTGTAACCCGGTGTTCAGTCTGCATCTCTCCGCCATCTTTCTTTGTGCATTTTGTTCCTCCTCCCGTGCGTGTTTGGTTTAAGTTGAGTTCTTTAGTTTTCCACAGTTTAGGTTGGTTTTCTCCCCGCTCTGCTCCTCCTGTTTTTGTCACCTTATCACCTCTGCAAATAAACATTCACTCGCACCCCAGTCAGTGCCTGCATTTTGAATCCTTTTCTCAATTCACCACACGACTGCTGCGCAGCCGTGACAAAAACACTAAACATCAACAATACAGAAACACACAGAGGGGAATGTTAGGTTTTGTATTGTTGATTGCCATTTATGCTTAGAAATATCTACTTATATATGCTTAGAGTTTTGTAATTAGTTGTAGATTGGTAGAGGTTTGATCCTTGATGGTCTGCAAACTTTGTGTGCATTAGAGAGCACTCTGGGAGCACGAGAGAGGTCGTACCTTGTCTTGTTGTTTTATGGTAAGATTATTGTAGCTACGTCTGTTCTAGTCTAAGTGCTTCAACTGCTGGACTTCCTCACCGTGTTATCTAGGGTGAAGCATCTAGGGTGAGACTACCCTCTTCCTGATCAAGGATGTTTGCTTTTGTGCTTTCATGTTATATGACCCTTTGATCAGCAGTACACACACACACACACACACACACACCTACACACACACACACACACACACACACACACACACACACACACACACACACACGGTACTCTTTGTTTGTATGTAGACGTCATATGTTAATGAACCTATGCATATTCATGTAACCTCAATAAAAGAGCAGTGTTACGGGGGAACGGACGAGAGCTACTGGGGTCAAGCGAAGGAACGGCGTTTGTCCAGTTCTCTCCCGTGGACGAGAAACATGAAGAACTTTGCCTACTTCGTGTCTTGCTTTGCAGTGTAATTATATTGTCTTCAACGTTCCAGCGAATAGGTTCAAGATACAAACCTATCAGGGAACAACAACATATACAACAGCAGCTTCATCTGCTGCTCACATCACACACGTGGAAATCACATATTTACTAACATTTTACAGTTAATTCATTTAGATTTGTTTACACTGAAAGTTTGTAAAATTAGACTACATTAATATTTTCTGGTTCAGAAAAGTCTTAAACAAAGATTCACATGTTCGTGGCCACGTTGAGCCTCCTGTCAGTGTTTAGTTTCACCAGACTAGCTCTCTGTACCTGGCTATATCACCATGGTAACAGATGCTGAACACAGCCTGGTGTAGATCAGGTTATGTTCAGTGTCAGATTAAAATCAGCTGTAAGTGACACATTTTCTCTGAGTCTTTTATGTCCAGTCTGCTCTGAGCAGCACAGTCTGTGAACCACATGGTCACACAAGTTTCCATGTATGCAGCTGCTGATGCAGTGTGAAACAGATGTGGAGCCTAATCTGCTGCACATCTGTTTCACACATCAGAACATCCATCAGTCTGTGTTTAGTCCATTTATCACAGAGAAGATCCACCAACAACATGAACGTCACTTTGATGTGGTGACAAACTCCTTCACCAGATTGTGTGTCAGAGCTGAATGCAGCGAGTAACCTTTCATGTTTAAGTGGATCGAGGTCAAAGTGTCACAGCTTTAATGTGCAGCTGTCAGCTTACAAATAAACTGCAGCACAGAGCGCTCACACACATTCATTCATTCACATGTTAATGATTGCAACCAGCATCGCTTAGTCTCCTTTGATGCAGCAACAGTGTTGCCTGTGTTGTTATAGTTACATATTGTTTATAGCCAGTGTTGGGACTAACGCGTTATTAAGTAACACGTTACAGTAACTACGTTATTATTGTGGTAACGAGCACGGTAACTAGTTATTATGCCAAAATCATGAACGCGTTAGTCGTTACTGGGATTTAGATAGGGTCATTACTCGTTACTTCGTGTGGTGGCTATCGCGGAGCTTCCACAGATTCAGTAACATTAGCAAGTGGTGGAGGCAGCAGGTGGATGAAGGAAAAGAGACCCGAGGCGGCCGCCGGTCCAAGTGTGAACTGAACTTCAGGTAAGAAGTTATGACCTGCAGTCTCTCTGGGTCAGATATAAACCAAGTTTAGGTGGAATTTATTTTCGTTATTCTGACTTTTTCCGTACTGCGTACTAGCTAGCATGACAGAGTTTCTATACAGCTGGGTGGGTGCTATGAAGTTAATGATGTTGAACTTTATTTTGTTCATAAGTTATTAGAGTTGCCAACCGTCCCGTCTGGTATTCAGAGAAAATATTACGCGTTTCTTATTGAGGTGAAAAGGAACAGTTTGTCCCGTAATTCAGCTGCAATGAAAAAGGCACAAAGCTGGAGTTATTCTGTGTCTTTGCTGCACAGCTGCCTCTTCTTCTCTCATTCTCCCCCCTCCCTCTCCCATTTCTACTTCAATCATGAAACTGATCAGTGATCAGCTGATCGGCTCTCTTGTTTGTTTATCGCCCACTTTGCGCCAAAAGAGGAAACCAGCGGATGTCGCGCTAAACAACAGCAGCACGTTTAAGCTTGATCAGCTATTGTTAGAATTTATTTAATATTAATTTCTAGTATCAGCTGATGTTTGCTGGAGCCACAGCTGCAAAAAAGCTGCTGGTCATGATGTCAGTTTGGATATGTGGTGAGAGGGAAACATGAAGATGAAACCAGGAGATGTCCTTACTGAATCATCAGAGCTGAACAGGTGATGGAGAAACAGGTTTACCTTTTATGTGACATGAATGAGTTGAAGGGAAGTTATGAACTGTTTCTGAGAGACAAATAACACCAGGATCCTTTTTTAGGTAGCTGACAGCTGGTAACTGTGCAGGTGCGGATCTAGCAAAGTTTTGCCAGGGGGGGCAGGTAGAGCATTAACAGGGAAAGGGGGGCACAAAGAAATACTTTTCTTTCTTATTCTCATTTAAAATGTCTAGCTTTTAAAAAATAATTATCTGAATCTTACAACAAACGATTGATAGATTGATGCATATATATCATCAGAACAGTGAGCATCACTGTCACAACAGTGTTTATTTTCATTCAAAGGCTTTATGATTTTTCCTATAATGGCGGCCGGTCTCTAGTCAAAATGCCCGGGACGATTTATTTGTCCCAGTCCAGCCCTGTATGGAGCTCATCTGCAGTCTGGTGTTACCTACAACTTCCTATTCAGAAGGCAGAATTTCCGAGTTCTGAGTACAATCGAAAGCACCACGACTGCAGTTTTTGTGTTGGATGTAAAAGGCGCACATGACGCTGTGACGTAGGCTAGAATCATGGCAGCAGTCAATGACGGTCCAGGCGTGGGATTTCTCTCGTGGAAATATGCACATTATCTTTTCCTTTCTATTGGTAGGTGGCACAGTGCACTTGTGGCAAGTAAACAAGCTAGAAGACTGGCAAAGTTATGGAAGCAACACATTAACAAGAGAATTCTGAGTAAAACCAAAGTTACTTTCCCTAGTAACTAGTTACTTTGAAAGTAACGAGTAACTTGAAGTAACTGAGTTACTTTTGAGAGAAGTAACTAGTAATGTAACTAAGTTACTATTTTAAAGTAACTTACCCAACACTGTTTATAGCTCTGTGTCACCTGTTAATGTAACAATATTTCTTATTAATGGAGGTGAAATCAGTGGGTCTGCTTTGTGTGGAAGAAGACAGAAATAACGTATGAATGGTCGTTGTGTGGATGTGGAGAAGAGAGGCCCCAAATGCAGGCTGAAGCTGAACATCCTGGATGACTCAAACTGTTTCCCTCTGCAGTGACAGCTGCTTGATGCTGTTTTGTTTTAAAGCCCATCAGAAACACATAAATACCTTAACAGTACAATTTTTATTAATATTTTTAATGAAGCTTTTTTTCCCAGGAGGTCTTAGTGATGCTGTAAATGTCAATAAGTGCAGTTTTATTCTCACAGACAAACTGTCACATGTTAAAAAACTGTTGAAGGTAAACGTTACAAATTTGTGGACTCATTTCTATAAACTGACTTCAATCAAGCAGCAACTAAATTGTCAAATAGAGCTAAAATATTTTCATGAATTATTTTCAGCACTCATTTATTGATAGACAGACTATATTGTGTGAAGAACATGTCGTGTACCTGAGCTGTGAGATAAAAGGCAGACACTGCAGCAAACTCCTCACTTCACTCTCTTCATGTGAGCAGCCTGTCAGCTTCACTTGTTTCTTCTCTGGTTGGAGTTTCAGCAGCTCCAGGAGGATGGAGGTCTTTCTCTCTGAGAGGTCTATGGACCAGACTGCAGGAGCTGACTGGAAAACTGGCTGTAATGATGGAAGGACACTCACACCTGTTTTAGTCTCATAAGAGTACAGGTCCAGGAGGAAGTCACACCATTTCACTTTAAGAGGACTGTTTTTGTATGTGCACACTGATGCTAATGGCTCCAGGATCTTCTCTCCTGTCTGCTGCTCTCTCTCTGCTGCTGCACAGAACAGACTCACAAAGATCCTCGTTCTGTCTTCATCTGATGTCTCAGCATCAACTCTGGAACAATAAGAAGGAAACATTCAGTGATGATTTGATGTGAGCTGCATTGAAACAGCCACACACTGCTGATGGACTTGCCTATGTGTGTCCTGTATATAATGAAAGTCCATTTTAAAGCCGTCTTCCATCAGAGCAGCTGAGCATAGTATTTAGACTGTTTCTGACTCACAGTCAGTGTTGGGAAGGTAAGTTTTCAAATGTATTCCACTACAGATTACAGATTACATGCCCCAAAAGGTATTTTGTAACTGTCAGGGGTTGCTGAGTGGATGTGGAGAAAAGGACTCAAACGCAGGACTCACGGTGAAGATGCAGGGTGTTTATTGTGAGGGACGAATGACGAAAACAGGAGATGGCTGGCTGACTGACTGAATAACTGAATGAATGGCTGACTGATCTGGACTTGGAAGGCAAACATGGGGCATAGACAGTAGTGACAACATTAATGACGCGACGCTGACCAGGAGAGAACTGAGGACTTAAATACACTGGCTGAACAATGACTGATAGGTGACAGGTGAGTGAGCAGCTGAACACAATTGAACTAACGATACATGGAATAAGAACTAGAACATAATGCACACAGAGTAACGTAACACAAAACAGGAAGTGGAACGTACAGAGGATAAACAGTGAACATGAACTGAAAATACTGGGTCAACGACCCAGAAACCCTGACAGTAACGTATTCTGAATACTATGGATTACAAAATATATTATCATGCTTTTTACAACTACATTAATGTCCTATTGCTGTGTGATTTATTACTATTACTGAAGGTTACTCACCATACCAATACCAACTCGACTTAAAATTTATTTCACACCTCAAACCTTTAGTAAACAATTAAACAAATAAGAGTAAACTGCAATCATTTACTGGTAGCAATAAAATAATCTTCTACGTCTTAAGCTCTGTCCACACCTATACAGCTTTTTCTATGTGTTTGGGCCTTTCGTTCACACGTAAACGGCATTTTGAATAATCTAAAACTGAGATTTTTTGAAACTCCTTCTTTGCATTTACGTGGACGAGGAATACGGGGTTCATCACGCAGCGTCAAAAGTTGTGCGTCTTTTTTCACGTCTTACTATCTGCAGTTTTTACACACTTACACACACAGTTACTGTCCCCCCATTCAAAGGCAGAGGCCTCATTATTTTATGTGTAAAGCGGACCCTCGTTTATTGCGGCAGTTAGGTTCTAAAAAATCCCGTGATAGGTGAAATCTGTACAGTAGTCAGCTTCATTTTTTAAAGTTATTATAGATGTTTGAAGGCTGTAAATAACCTCACTACAAGCTGTACACTTTCCTCAGACAGGTATGAACATTTTCACTCTTCTCTCGCTTGTTTAAACACAAAGTTCAAACCTTGTTAGAAAATTAAGTCCAGTATTATAGAAGAAACCAAAGATCAAACCCTGTTTTCAGAACATGGGAACAGAGCAGCTGCAGAGAGTTCAACATTAATGAATCAATGGTACAGAAGTAGACGAAGCAAGAAGAATGAGTCAAGTTTGACTCCTCTGACTGTTTGGCTTTGCTTAATGCGTCTTATAATCTGAAGAATGTGGTAACTTCTAGCTTCCTTTAGCATGTGCAGAAGTCAAACTTTTGGTGCCATAGTTAGCGTCTTCCTCAGCCTTTTGGGAGCTACCGCAGGAGCCTCTGACGTGCAAAACGTTTCGTCGACATTGTTGTGTTTTGTTATGATCCAATGTTGTCAGTGTTTCTTTTATGTGTGACTCCTCCCACCAGAGGATGGTTGTGGGTTTTTTCCCCTTTTCTTTCTTAGGAAGTGGACACCTGGGCGTGCCTGCTGAGTATTTGGTTGCAGTCTCTTCCTGTCCTCGGATTGGATAATTGGTTTACCACCTCCAGTATTTACCCACCAGATGACAGCCAACTGGCCGCCCTCTCTCCTAGCCTCCACCATCCAACAAAGAAGAGCATGTGTTTTTGATTCGTTGTTTCGTAAAGTGTCTTTGCCCATTGATTTGCCAGTATAACCATGTGTGTGTGTGTGTGTGTGTGTGTGTGTGTGTGTGTGTGTGTGTGTGTGTGTGTGTGTGTGTGTGCCGTTAGTACCTTAATCTTGAAAATAGCTGTAAATAGATTTGTAAAGTAGCAATCGTGTATTTTGTTCACCTTGTATATATTGTTCACTGCAGCAGCCTAGTAGGCGTGAGAAGCCATTTTTGTTGATTAAGTTTTCTCCTGTTTTTCATTTAGAAAGTTCGGTAACTGAATTGCCTTTTGGTTGGTTTTCATTTGTGTAGGAAAGCGTAGGGACCAATAGGGAGTTTTGTTTGTTATTTTTGGCACTGCTCACTGCTGAAGCAAATAAATGGCTGCTTAGCACTTTGAAAGATACGACTGTTTGTGTTCTTGCTTTGGTGGTGCGTGAGTGGGGCCAATTTCTTGTTGTGCTCAATACACGCCTAGACTAAGAACATAACAGTTTGTTGGGGAGAAAACTTACAAACATACAGGACAGCAGAGTGACACCGCTAGCAAGTGAAGAGTTATGTAAATTTGACAAGCTGAACACATTCTGTACTGGACAGGAGACACAAGGTTGGCTGTAGACCATTAACAATCAATCAGGACGCAGAACACAATGCGCTGTTAAAAAAGAAAGAAAAATGTGCAGAATTGCACGGACCACACTGCCCATGACGGTACAGTCTTCAGGGCTGTGCCTGTAACACTGCTCATATTCCCTTACTATTAAAATATTTTTTCAATAATAATTTATAAAAATATTTCTTACACCTCGCAGTCCAAGGTGTCAAGGGATCCGAGGTACTTGAATTGTGCAACTTTTGATGGAGATGAAGATGTTGCGGTGGCCTCTGGGTCTCACACGACTAGACCGAATGAAGAACAAAGATGTCAGGAAACGGTGGGAGTGACACTGATCACAAACAAGATGCAAGAGGCGAGGCGCCGATGGTACGGCCATGTTGCCCGTAGCGATAAGAACTGCATCGCAAAGAAAGCCCAGCAATTAGATCTGGGTGACAACAGGCCACGAGGAAGACCAAAAAAGCGCTGGATGGACCAAATCAAAGATGATATGAAGGTTGTGAATGTTACACCAGAAGACGCCCTGGATAGGAAGAAGTGGAAGGAGGCATGCAAAACAGCAGACCCAGCATCGCGGGATATGAACCGCTAGGAAGGAGAGATTTCTTACAGCTCTAATGTGCAGCTGTCAGCTTACAAATAAACCGCAGCACAGAGCGCTCACACACATCTATTCATTCACTTCTTCATAGATGTTTATCATCCATTCATGTGCTCATGTTTGTGACTGATGAAGGCGGCATTCGATTGGTCCATTTTGTGTGGAAGAAGAGAGAAAAAACAAATCCAAGGCCCCTTTTATGTGAGTGTGGACAGAGACTGAAGCTGAGTGAACACAAAGTTTCCCCCACATTGTCACAGCTGTCATCTCTGACTGCAGGTTTAGCTTTCATCAAGCCAGCTCACACAAAGAAAGCCTGCTTATGATCAAGCTGCTTCACTCTTCAGCCGTCTGTACAATTATACAATTATATTAAAATTCATATACTGAAAAATATTTCCTCTGCTGACTTCAGGGAGCATCTCGTCTTCTGAAGAATTAATCATGTAAAGTATGTCGTGTACCTGAGCTGTGAGATAAAAGGCAGACACTGCAGCAAACTCCTCACTTCACTCTCTTCATGTGAGCAGCCTGTCAGCTCCACTCGTTTCTTCTCTGGTTGGAGTTTCAGCAGCTCCAGGAGGATGGAGGTCTTTCTCTCTGAGAGGTCTATGGACCAGACTGCAGGAGCTGACTGGAAAACTGACTGTAATGATGGAAGGACACTCAGACCTGTTTCAGTCTCACAGTCCTTCACATGGGAGTACAGATCCAACAGGAAGTCACTCTGATATTTGTCATTGTAATGAGAATGAAGAGGGAATTTCTGATAAGAGCAGACTGATGATAGCATGTTGAGGATCTTCTCTCCTGTCCTCTGTTGTCTATCTGCTGCTACAATGAAGAGATTCATCAACAACTCAGTTTGATCTGAGAGATTTCCTGATGACTGACAGAAACTGGAAGAAAGAAAAGGAAACACGATGTGATGATTTGATCTGAGCACAACAAACAGAAACAAGCAGCACTGATACCGTCCTAGAAATGTCTCAGATAAATATTTCCAGCATTAAAAATACAATAAAGCCATAAGGTCAGTACTACAGTTGGTTCAATTATTTCTATAAAGTAACTCAACTGGATTTTAAACCACAATTGAAGATCACATGAAAACATTGAGTGTTTAATAAGTAAAACCAAAGAGCATACCTGAGTGAGTGGATGTGGGGTAAATGGTGTAAGAGGAACGAGCTTGCACTTTGACAGACTCTGTGATCACAGTGAAGGCAGACTTTCACCTTCCTCTTCCTCTTCTGCAGGACTCTCACAGCTCGGTCATACAGTTGTGTTTCACTGTTGACTGGGAGGTGCAGCTGATTCTCAGTGAAGTCAAGTAAACTCACGTAATCCACGTCCACCTCACTCAGAAGAGAAATGGTCCACAGCTGGCGTGACAAGGAGTCACTCCTACAGTTGGAAGGTTGGTAGAGAACTTCATTAGTTCACATGTAATCAGCTGCTGAGAACAAAGTCTATTTGTGTAGATTCATGCTGAAACTGAAGAACCATGTTCGCCTTTTTCATGCAAAACTCCTAATTTGTGCAAAGCTGCAAGAGGCTTAAGAGGATTGACTCTGCATACGATATAAACCAGAGACGGGTGAGCTGATGTGAGTTTGCAGCCTTCAAGGTTTAGAAAGTAAATCTTAATCAAGTGTAAAATGTACATTCAAAATACGAACAGATATAGTCAGCAGAGTCACCGCAGTTTGAACAGGATGTAAGAATCATTCTGTCTAAATCATAAAAGTCTACATTTCTGACTAATTTACCTTTTGTAGCAGTTTTTGTCTCTGGTTAAAAGGACAAGTTTAACCTCCTAGGATGTGGTGTCCACATATGGGGACATTACATTTTGGTTGCCTAGTAGGGCTGCCACGATTAGTCGACTATCATAATCATCGATGACTGATTTAATAGTCGACACGTCGTTTAAGGGTTTGTAAGATCGCAAAAGACGCAGGAATAAGTAGCAGGATTTAAGAGTGTAATAACGGACTGAAACAGAAGATGGCAGCACTGCATGTACAAGGATGCCAGCTGCCGTTAAACCCCGAAGAAGAAGAAGCAGCTGTGTCCCAGAATTCATAGCGCAGCCCAGCTCAGTTTCCAATAGTGGTGTGCGATACTGCATATTTTGGTATTTTTATTTTATTTTATTTTGGCCATCAGGCTAGCTCCGGGGCTGCCGCTGGAGGCGCGGGCAACCGCCAGAGTGGACGCTTCCCCATTGGGTTCCCTCGCCTGCTCACGGGGTGGGGTGAAGCGGGTGAGGGGGGTATGTGGCAGGGCGTGTTCTGCGATGCCACTGCAGGTTTGGTGGTGGTGATGTGTACGGCTGCCAGCGGGAGAGCTGCAGCCGTTGAATGTACTGTTACAGCAACCGTGTGATTATTGTAAGAATAAATGATGCTGCGAAGCATGAAAATGCCATCGGGTCTGCTGTGGTGGCGATCTTTTTTTTTTTTTTTATCTTAAGTGCACGCAAACCAGTAAACAAATTAAAGCCAATACTTTTGATAAATTATAACACAAAAAAAAAATCACAATTAAAATTCTCAACAACAAAAACAAAAAAATATATAATTAACCCTTTACAGCCGATCGAAGCGGGCACGCTCTGTTTTGCGTAACTATTTTTAAATCCCGGTAGCTCTGCAACCACGTAAGCTAGCGCAATCATTTTTTTTGCATATGAAACTGGAGGAGTTGTACTTACATCTTATGCCATCAGCTTGTCCTCGGTCACAGTTTCCTTCCACATATAGCTTTGCAAAAACTGCATAAAAATCACTTGCAGCAACAAAAACATGATATTCCAGAAACACGCTTCGCCGATCCGATCAGCTGTTTGTAACACTTCCTATGTCCATCAGCGCGAACTATCACATGACCGCATGACCTGCCCAAAACCGGAAGTGACGTCATTTTGCGGAAATGTAGTTTTTTTTACGATCGGGGCCTTATGAGCCTATACCTGTGTTTTTAAAAGTTATGTTTGAGTTTATGACTTTCTGTGTCGTTTCTGGGATGCTTAGGACTCATATTGCACTGCTGGAAATAGTTTATTTTGATGCATATGCTGTTATTTTGCAAATTTGCACTATAATATTTATTTTCGTTTTTCCTGCAGTATATAAAAATTGGTGTATTTCAAAAATAAAACTATGAAGACACTTAAAATAAATTTCCTGTGGTGGGAAACTAGTTTGTGCAACTTTTTTGTATTTACAGTTTTGAGGGATAAGCCTCTTAAATTTCTCTAACTAGAAATATATGTTAAAAAAAACAAAAACGATTTTCAATTTTTTT
Source organism: Maylandia zebra (assembly GCF_041146795.1). Taxonomy (NCBI): domain Eukaryota; kingdom Metazoa; phylum Chordata; class Actinopteri; order Cichliformes; family Cichlidae; genus Maylandia; species Maylandia zebra. Next base: position 1,713,260 of record NW_027490031.1, on the reverse strand, counting down.
GTAGTTTATTGCACTTTTTTGCAATTGATGTAATTACTATGCACCTAATGCAGACATATTATTAAAGTTTGGGCTATAATGGTTGTATTGATGTATAACAACTTGAAATGCTCCCAAAAATGGCTCCACAGCATGTAAAAATATAATATAAGCTCTGGCGGACTATATTCTATGGTAGGTCTTAAAGGGTTAATATGTAAACAACTTAACAACCCTTAAAGTGTCTATGTCACGTGACATGTCAGCGCAACACTGAAACATAAAAGTGGGGGAGAGGGAGCAAAGTGCTCTCCGCTGACACAGGAGCGCTGAGTCCAGTGGACCTGGTTGTTTCGTTTTTGCCGAAAGCACAGCATAGCAAACAAGCAGAGTTCAAAGTAAAGAATCGATCTTACCAGGCTAGTATCGATCCGAAACCGATTCAGACTTGGTATTGATATTATCGATATTTGGATCGATCCGCCCACCACTAGTTTCCAACAATGGTGGTAGCTAGTTATTTTTAATATTACTCTTATTATTCTTTCTGGGTCACAAAATAAATGTTTAACATATTTTCAGGCGAGAATGTAGCTGTGTAAACCTCAAATATCTGCTCAGTTTATCAGGACACCACATACTTTCAAAAGCGCTCCGACGTTTTCGGAGACGTCTGTTACCCACTAGCTCGATAGCTAGCCGGGGGCTAGGCTCACTAGAGCCCGTGAGAACACCGGACTCCCGGCAAATCGTTTTCAAACCCACTGCCGTCTTTCGCTACTCAGGTTAAATATATATAAGTCACTTAGATAACTTAAAAATGTTATTGTTTGGCTTTTTTCAGTATTTTATTTGTTCCTGAGTAAATCGGTTTGGCTGAGATTAAAGTTATAGTTTTTACACAGCTGAATAAACGTCAAGCAGACAGCTGATTATCAGAAGTGTGAGATGCTCGAGAATTTACTCCGGTGTCCTGTTATATTTTAGATAGCAAGGAGTTTATTAAACTTCACCGAAACAATCTGCAAATTTACATACCTACATACCTGTTTACATACCTTAAACAGTTAAAGCTGTAAATAGGGCTGTTCGATATAACGATATATATCGGATGACGATATAAAAATGTCTATCGTTTCATTTTACGCTATCGTTTGTTTTGCGACACCACAAAAGAAACTGTTTAGGGCAATATTTTTTCACCGTTTTGATGGTCACTGTAGTGGCTATATTAATTTATTAAAGTTCTCTCTTTCTCTTATATTTAATATAACCACACTACTGACGGACAAGCGTCTGTTTTTATGCGTTGTGATTAGCAACAACGACGGTTACACCATCGCGTGTCCGCTTGTTTATGTTCCACATAAACCTTTCACAATAAAGCTCAAGATCCTGTTGAGACTTTTCAAAATAAACTGAATCATGTGAAAGAGCAGATTATTTATGGATGAGAATTAAAAAGAGCCGCCAGGTGCTAAAAAATAAACTTTAGACTCAAACGTTAGAACAGGCTTTTCCCCGCAGCACGCCGTGTAATAAATACTCAAATGGCGGCCGTTATAACTTATGTCTAAAATTGTATAGTTTCATGCATCTGTTAAAACACTCGACTCCAGCTACATGACGCGCAGCAGGAAACACTTCCCGCAAGACGAGCTGCCCGAGATTCACAGAATTTACAGAAAATGTTACATTTTTGTGATTTATGTCGTTATCGGGACGATATAATTCCTATATCGGGATATGAGATTTTGGTCATATTGCACAGTCCTAGCTATAAGCTAATGATAATTATATAAGAGCAGATGTATGCTGGTGCAATAAGCTGTACGTTTTACGTCCAATGGATGATGATCTGATTAGTCGACTAATCGCAAAAATAATAGGTGACTAGTCGACTATCAAAATAATTGTTTGTGGCAGCCCTATTGCCTAGACAACTGTGATGGCATCAGCCACACAGGGGTAAATCAGTTCACTTTTCACTTTATTAGTTTGCTTTGCAGTTTTCTTCATTAATATAATTCATTAATCATTTGGTTAAACCTAACACTGATATTATGAGGCGTGCACATAATAGCATTGTGTGGTTTTTCTAAAATGTTTTGTTATATTAATTATGTTTCTCTTTCTTTGTGTTACCTGGGTTTGGGCGGTGGCTGTTTCCTGTCTGGGCAAAAGGCGTGGCTGAGGACTCTGGGAACAAAATGCCCGCTCAGCAGGACCAACCATGGGCTTACCAGGAGCAGGGGTGTTTTAGGTTTAGTTAGGTTATTCTGTGCTTAGTTAATATTAGTGTGTGTTTTGTTTCCCCCTATTGTGTGTAAACGGTTTGGCCAAATCATTATAAAAGCTATCCTCATGTGTCTTTGTAATTAGGTCAGTTTGTGAGTTAAGTTGTGTCTCACTTTGTTTTGTTTAAGTTTCTGGAAAATACTTTTTGTAGAGTTATATTTAGTTGACCTCTTTTATGGGCCTGCTAAGTATTTTTTTGAATTTTGTTAATTTTTGACTTTTTGAGGGTTAAAATAAAGAAAACCCTTTTTGAAGATACGTTTTTGCCTGTGTCCTCTTTGCTTTGGCTGCTTGGTCACTCACAAAAACAATACTAAGTTTTGCTCTTTCAAATGAACCACGTGGCTCAAAGGGGCACAATTGTTGTTTCTCATTTTGTTTTTGTACTCAGGAAAAATGCTGCTGTGTTCAGACACCAAATAAAGAGTTTTGTACATCATTACTCAATTGTGTATTGGGCGGTGGCTGTTTCCTGTCTGGGCAAAAGGCGTGGCTGAGGACTCTGGGAACAAAATGCCCGCTCAGCAGGACCAACCATGGGCTTACCAGGAGCAGGGGTGAATATAGTGTTCTACTATAAAGTCACAAGAGCAAAGAGAAATTTAAAATGCATGAAAGAGTTCGGGTGTTAGGAGATTAATGGACTGATCATTGCTGACGTGTTTGGGTCTTGCTGTTTGGTTAGAAACTAAAAAAGATACTTCTCTTAAATCTTAAAGGTTTTGACTCACTGTTTGTTGTGTTCAGGAGATGAGCTAATATTTATAATTCATTGTATTTTAATGTGAAAACTGTATTGAACTAGCAGACTAACTACATCAAAATTTATCTAAACGCATTTTTGTAGGGGAAATCCTTATATTTATGTTTATATGTGAACTAGAGGGTGAGGCATTTTGACTTAGTGGATTTTAACTACAACTCACTGGAAACATGATGAAACAAAGCTGAAACAAATCCTTTTCACTACTATGTTTTCATTTTTCACTTTAAGAAAAACACATACTGCTCTAAATCACTGAATGCTTTACATTTAAAACATTAAAAACAGATGTACAGAACCCTTTAACTTCAGATCTAAATGTTCTCACTTACCTTTGAAGTTTGCTGAGGCATCCCAGCAAAGGCCTCATTCCCTGTTTTGATACTGTTGTATCCTCCAGGTTCAGCTCTATTTTCCTCTCCTGACTCTGGCTGATTACATAGGCCAGAACACAACACTGCTGAGGATCAAGAGTCTCTCCACTCACATCAATACAGTAGTCCAGTTTATCCAGGAGGCAGAGGCAGGCATCAGGTGACTGAGACTCATAGAGGCATTGACATAAGAACATTAAGTCCACTTCACAGTCTTCACTGTCACTGCAACCTACAAAGGTGGTCACCAAGTGTTTGAAGAACCAGTCAGACGTGTCTCTGAGCTGCTGAGGAGGAAGGAGACCTTCTAACAAATCAGTGTTCTTCTCATTCAACAGTCCACACAGGAAAGGGACCAAGTGTTTCATGTGTTTGCTGCCCTGAACCAGACACTGCTGTAGAACACATCTGGTCTTCTCTGGATCCTTTAAGACCCACAGAGCTGCAAAAAACTCCTGAACCGTGTAGTGGAGAAAGGCACACAAGGGTTTCTTTACAGTTGGGCTGATTTGAATCAGAAGCTTGCTCAAAATGGCCAAATTAGCACAGCTGTCTAGTTTGGGCAGTGATGTTAGGATCACATTTTTCCCTTCTGATGCACAAAAAGCTGCCTGAGATAAAGACAGTATTGCATCCCATTTAGTACTTTCATTTTCAGGTGTCTTGGAAACATTTCTCTGATTGCAGAAATGGAGGATATTGAGGTATATTTCAGTAACTGTGCAGGGATGTGGAGAGAAATCTGAGCCCTCAAAGCTAAAGCAGGCGACCACCATCAGGGCGTACATGGGGACGTGGCAAAGAGAGAATAACTCCAGGTTACACAAGACTTTGTTGAGGTGGTTCTCACTCAGATTCTTGGATAAGTACTCTCTGATGCCCTGCTCACTGAAGCCTTTCACTTCCACTCTGAGACAGTCCCAATCCAACAGGAAGTCTGCTGACTCCACCTCTGGTCTGCAGGTGATGATGATCTTTGCTTCGGGTAGAAGGGTCTTCTGTATGAGCTCCAGCACTGCAGACTGGGTTGATGTAGAGGGAACATTTGGTACGCCATCAAAAATGACGGTAACACTGTCAGCATTATTCTTTATGTCCTCTAAGACCTCATCTTTGCCTTCATCTGGTTCACAGAACACACTGAAGAGAAGATCCTCCAGTTTATGGACCTCTGTGATGTTGGGTGCTTCTCTCATATCAAAGTAGAACAAGTAATCTAGATCCTTGTTATCTTTCTCTGACCACAGTTTCAACATCTGATGGACCACAGCTGTTTTCCCAGTTCCAGGTTTTCCTACCAAAATGATTTTTCTGTCATATATTTTCAGCAGTTCACTGGGAGAGGTTCCATGTTTGTCCTCAGGTATGTAGGCCTTGAGTTTTTTAGTGCGAACCTTCCTGCTTTTCTTGATCTTTGACTTTTTTATTTTGGATGCTGAAGCCTGTCCTTGTGTGTCTAACACAAGTGAAGTGTAGGACAAAGACGTCTCCTTGTTTAACAAGACTGCTTTACTTTGGATCCATGATCTTTCTGAAATCTTCTGAGCTTTAAATTTCAACTTTTGCTGGTATCTGTGACACGGTTTAGGGCCTGAAAGAAAAGAGGTGTGGGAGAAATTAATTAAAAATTTATTTAGGGATTTAACTCATGTGTCACTGAACAGCACTGCATTATAAATGAGTGTGATCACGAGAAATCTTGCCACAGACTTCAGTTTGTTTAAAAATACCTTGTAAGTATGTTACATCCATGTTGGTGTCATCCTTGAAGGAAAAGCAGCTGATCCAATAGTTCAGGTCAAATTTGTCTCGTGAAGAGGAATCTGATGCTGTAATTTCCAGAAAAGACGGCGGCCTTTCTGTTCTTCTCTTTCTTGTTATGTCAATAATCCTGAGAAACTCATAGCAGGCTGCGTCCCCCTTTTTTATGACACGGTTCACAATCTCTCTGGTTTTGTCAAAGTCGTCACCCGCTGTCTTTATTTTACTGACTTCTTCCTCTGAGAAAACTTCTTTCTGGTAGAGATGCTCTACAATCCCATTGAGCCCCTTTAATGTTCCCACCAGTTTGTGCTTGGCCCTCCTGACGTACTCCACAGCGGACTGAGATGTACAAGCCATGTTTCCTTTATTTCATGTACAAGCCATGTTTCCTTTATTTCCTGGGTTTCTGTTGAAAAAAATGTGGATTTAAACAAAATGTAATTCATTTCAAAGATTCAGACTAATATATAATTTTGATGTTGCTCCTGTTCCTAGCATTGCTAGGCTTTGTTTTAAATTGATGTGTCAAGTGTGTTTATAATTTATCCTCAGTCTTTGACTTTTAGTTTTTTCAGCATTCTGGTTTTTGATTTTATTTTCTTGTCTTCTTTAAATGTTTTTTTTTTCTTTATTATTTTGCAATTGACAGCGCCACCACTCTCTTGGTGGCGCTGTCACTTGGTGTTCGCTCGCTCTGCGGTAGAGTATCACTTCCTGTTCCTGCTCAACCACAGTGGTGTTTCTGAGTAGCTTATCTGCTTAGCAATTTAATTAAAAACTTTTAGATACATTTTTTTCATAGTATAATCTTCGCGTGCTTCATCTGAAGCACACTTTCTGTGTACTCACTACCTGATTTATAGCCAAAGTATTCACTCACTGTTAGGGATGGGTATTGATAAGATTTTAACGATTCCGATTCCATTTTCGATTCTGTTTAACGATTCGATTCTTTATCGATTCTCTTATCGATTCTTTTTTTTTTTTTAAAAAGGAGAACACTAAGGTCGATTAGCTTAGAACTTTGTTTTATATCTTCTCTTTGAACAAGATAGAAATTTAGGAGTAACATGGCCTTACAAACCCAACAGTGAGATCTTAAGAGATCCAGCCTACGGCTCTTCAATGGGGTGTCACGGGGTCCCCAGGAAAATTGTAAATGTAAAATAATAAAATAAATATTCTTCTGTAGCAATAACAAAATATAACATAAATTGTTCTGTGGCAATTACACAAGAATATCCAGTAATGTCCCTGCCTACAATTAAACACATTCACTTACCAAAAATCGGGGGCATCTGCTGTGGCAAATGGGCGCAAGCCTTTGACCACAAACTTAGACACTGCTCGGTGACATTCGTCTATCCTGCCTGAAAGGAGACGCTACCAGTAGACTGCAGCGAGAACTGCCAGCGAGCGCCAGCCAGACTCTGTCTGTCTCATCATGGTCACCTACATGTACAGTAATGGCAGGTCTTGTAATAAGGCAGATTGCGCTAACATAATATGCACTGTTAGTTGATTATTTACCTGCCGCATTAACGGGAGAGGACGTGCAAACGTTACCGCTGCTGCTGGGTTGAGAGTCACGAGTCCGGAGCGGAATTAAAAACACGTGTCATCGCGTGTTTTGTGAGCAAATGCTTTTGCATATTCGTAGTGTTTCCTCCCCTAAATGAAATATCTACTTTGCAAGTTGCCCTGTTGTCATCGGTTCTCATAAAGTATAACCAAACTTTTGAGCGTTTGAGCCGCTTAGGCACCGTGTTTCCTGCCAGGTAAATGACGCTCCGCAACGTGGTGACGTCATTCGGGGTGACTGCAATCGATAAGGGAATCGTTTGCAAAAATGGCAAACGATTCCAAGGAATTGAAACAGTGGGAACCGGTTCTCAACAAGAACCGGTTTTCGATACCCATCCCTACTCACTGTGTATTTACTGTTTCGCTAGCTTAGCTTAGCTCTCTGTCTCTCTTCCACAGCATGTCTTTATCCTGTCTTCCTTCTCTTACCCCAACCAATCACAGCAGATGGCCCCGCCCCTCCCTGAGCCTGGTTCTGCTTTCTTCCTGTTAAAAGAGAGTTTTTCCTTCCCACTGTCGCCAAAGTGCTTGCTCATAGGGGGTGATATGATTGTTGGGCTTTTCTCTGTATCTACTGTACAATATAAAGCGCCTGGAGGCGACTTTTGTTGCGATTTATTGCTATATAACTGAAATTGAATTGAAATGAATTGAAATTGAATTCAAAGCAACGTGTAACTCTGGTTTTGATAATTACTGTGTGTTTTCTCATTTTGCATCTTCACTACTTACTCAACACACAGCATCTCTTAGTTGCTTGCATAATAATCTAAATCTAAACTGCAGGTGGGGGATATATCAGATATATCAGAGGTGGAGAATGAACTCAGCCTGGATCTCTATTGTCTTATGTACTGTAGATGACTGAATGATGTGGTGGGTGTAATTCCCTCTGCAGTGGGGTCGGGTGGACCACCCCGGGCTCTGTGGGGCTTGGTTGTGCTGCTGCTGTGGGACCTGGTCTGCATGGGCCTGTGCACCCTGGCCTTGATGGATTCCAGGGAACAGGGGTGTCTACTGGGGTCAGCAGGGAAGCTGGCCCCAGTAGAGTAGTAGCCCCCCCCCCCCCCCAGGGAGGGGCTACTTGCTTCTTCCCGCTCCACCACACCCACCCAAACATGCAAGGCCTTGGGGTGCAGGTGTGTCTATAGGGTGCAGGGGAGGCATTGTCCCTGTCCCCTTCTGTCCGCTTGTGCCTCAATTTTTTTGTGAGGCACAGGCGGCCTCAATTTTATTCCAATTTTATTGTTTTGTGCCTCAATTTTATTCCACAAACTAGACATCCACATTACTCCCACTCTCATAACACACACATGTAGGGCCTTGGGGGTGGGCAGGCTATGCAGCGTCCAGAGGTGAGGTGTATTCAACCTCACCTCTGGTGCCGGTGCCCACCTTTTTAATTTTAAATGCACCCCACGTGTGGGGCTCTCCGCAGCTCTTCCCAGGAGGGTGGCGTGGCTGCCCCTCTTTGGGCTCTCACACTCTGAGGGGCTTTCTTTGAATATGGTGTAAATGTTTGTTTGTTTCTCTGCCTGCTACACATCTATTGTAGGATTTGCCCAGCTCGCCTCTCCCGGACAACCTTCCGCTCTAAGCTTCCTCTCCACCCACGTCAAGTAAGACTGCTGCAATCTGCTGCAGGTTCACTGAAACCACATCTAGCCTGCCGTTAACACGTCCCTGTCACAGTGACTCTGAGGTCTCCAGCTCATAACTGCACTTGCCAATAGCTTCAAGGTTCCTGCTGGATGTTACCCCGTGCCTGGTTCCCCATTCCTCGTCCTTGATGACCCCCCCCCTCCCTTTGTGACTCTTAGCCCTCACCCTAGCACATGTGGGGACTCCTGGCACTATGGTGGCTCACTGAAATGTTTACTCATAGTACTGTTTCATAGTTTATAGCATTTTTCTCACAGTACTGTTCATACCGGTTCCTTTAGTGCTTCGACAGCATCTCATAGCTTGTAGATCATTTCTAGTGATTCATTTTGTTTCATGCAAAGTGATGTGACTCCTTGTAAAAGAACATCCCTCAGAACTGGTTTTTAGGCTCTCGTCTTTAGTTTGTCTTTCACTAAAAGTCTTGTTTTCATTACTCTCTTTTGTCACACTTGACTTCCTGTAATAAACTTTGAGATCTGAGAGTTAATTATTTCACACCATGACATGGTGCGTGGAAAGAAAGAACGTCGCACCATATCACGTATAATTTGTCTGTGAAGGTTCTCAGTCATCCAGGTCATCGTAGTCAAAGGAGCTTGCAAAGAAAAGCGTCTGGACTTCTTTAAGTTACTTGAAGACGTTTCACCTCTCATCCGAGAAGCTTCTTCAGTTCTAAGGTCAAAGGGTGGAGAGTCTCAGATATAAACCTAGTGGGAGTAACACAGAGGGACTGGATAGTGACAGCATTCAAATTGAACGCGCTCACAGAGTCGGTCCATACAAGGAAAATGGACGAGCCAGGCCGATTGTGGTCAGACTACAAAGATTTAAAGATAAACAATAAATTTTTTCATCTGCCAAAAAACTGAAAGGTACCAATCTTTACATCAACGAAGATTTCTCAGAGTCCATCAGAAAGAAGAGGAAAGAACTGCTACCACAGCCGAGAGCGGCCAGAGACAGAGGTGATATTGCCGTCCTGAAATATGACAAATGAATTGTTAAACCGAGGCCACAGAACGCCGGAATTAATATTTAGACTTCAGCAATGTTGCCATTTGTAGCTGTTGAGATCGATCGGTCTGCAAATGTCGGATCCTATACTTATTCCCGGATTCTCCGGTAAAGATTTTTCAGTGGCTCATGTTAATATTTGTAGCCTTAAATGTAAGATTCAGGAAATTCTGTCACTGTTGTCAACAAATACGATAAGTGTGCTGGCTATTTCCGAGACACATTTAGATGCTGCCTTTGAGAATAATGAATTTGAAATAAACAGTTATAAGTTGTATAGGAAGGACAGAAACAGATTTGGAGGGGGCGTAGCCCTATACATTAATGATAATATGGCAAGCAAACTATGTATGGACTTAATGTTTAACGACCTGGAAATTCTGTGGGTTCAGTTACACCCGCTCTATGGCAGGCCTGTATTAGAGATGGCACGATACCACTTTTTTATGTCCGATACCGATATCATAAATTTGGATATCTGCCGATACCGATATGAATCCGATAGTGTTTTTTAATCAACAAAACTGTTTTTTTTTAATATCTTGCTGCATTTTGTATAAGTTCATACTCAAGTTTAAAACAACAACTACACTAAAGCTATTCTGTTATACCTGTATACAAAAAAAATATTTCATAGTTCAGCAATACTGATCAATCTAATAAACCTACACCATTCTCCCTATTCTGGTATTTTAAAGAGCACTTAGCGTAAATATTAAGCAACCTAACTAATAGGGTTCCAACTCCCAGCAACAACAAAAATAAATAAATAAAAATTAGGGAACCACCCCTCACGCGCCACCTCATGATGCTTAATCGACGTAATCAACCTTAATTTGATGCAGTGTGAAAAAAAATGCACAGAAATCAATTATTTTTCAAGAAATATTAAATAGATTCAACATCTTTCTTCAACAAAATTGCAGACTGCACAGATGGTACCTTCCCAAAGGAAAAAGTACTATAGCTTACTAGGGTATATTAGACTTAATAGTCACTATATACAGTAATTGACTTCTATTAATTTTACATCAAATTAAAACTTTGGGTGTCAGATAATTATTTATTAAAAGCTAGACATTTTAAATGAGAATAAGAAAGAAAAGTATGTCTTTGTGCCCCCTTTTCCCTGTTCATGCCCTATCGGCCCCCCTGGCTAAACTTTGCTAGATCCGCCCATGCACAGTTACCAGCCGTCAGCTACGTAGAAAAAGATCCTGGTGTAGAAAGTAATATTAAATAAATTCTAACAACAGCTTATCAAGCTTAAACGTGCTGCTGTTGTTCAGCTGCTGGTTTCCTCTTTCTGGTGCAAAGTGGGCCAAAAACAAACAAGAGAGACGGACTCGCGACAGAAAAGCCGATCAGCTGATCATTAAGCAGTTTCATGATTGAAGTAGCAGCAAGAAGAGGCAGTCGCTTGTTAAGCTTAACGTGGGAATGCTTTACAAACATTCAGAGATGGACTTACACACTTGCTTTACTTCTCTCGGGGATAACTTTGTCGGAGATGAAATGCCAGGTTGCTAGCGAAGCTCCACATGCTATCCAGACCACCGACAGGTCCCGCATGCCACAGCCGCTCTATCACGTGATGCATACTGCTCCGACGTGCTAACGTTCTGAGGCGAGTTACGGCGTGTTGCAAGTTTTGTGAGGTGCTTTCATGATATTTAATGGATCGGATTACATTTTTTATTTTTCTCCGATATCCGATCCAGTAATTTAGGTCAGTATTGGACCGATACCGATACGTAATATCGGATCGGTCCATCTCTACTTGTTACACACTTGTACCTACACTGACTGTGAGCTGAGCTAAGGTGACCTACACTAAATGGTGCACTTGAATGCATTCTTTGTGAACCACAGTTCTGCACTGCCCAGTACACGGCTACTAATGTAGAGCTTTGTGTTAATTGATAGTTTTACAAATATTTCCAGATTCTGCAAAGGAAAACAAACTAAACAAAAACAACAATTGACATGGCTCTTTCTCACTCACAGTGCCTTGTAAAAGTAGTCATACCCTTGAACCTTTCCATATTGTACAAACACAAACTTAAGTATATTTCACTGGGATTTTATGTTGTACATCAACAGAAATGAATGCGTAAATTAAAATCCATTTTTATACAAATACAAATGTAAAAAGTGTCGAATGCATACAGGATGTATGCAGCCCCCCATCCCTGAATCAGTACTTTTATTGAACCACCCTTGATTTGCAGTTAAAGCAAATCAAAGCTACAAAAGTTGTTGCGATAAATCTCTACAAGCTTTGCACACCTGGAGACCATCCATTCTCTCCCGCTTAACCTTATCAGAGCCTTATCCTCTTTAATGTGTTTTTGTTGTCTGTCAATAACACTAAAAAGTTTGAGCATACTCTTTAGTGTTATTGACAGAAACTGATACTAGGTTTTAATTTCACATTTAGGATGTTAAGTTTTACTTGCATCCTTAGTGTAGTTTATGAGGTAACTTATTTAATTAAAGGTAAAATCCCATAAGGAGGAGAACCACCTGGCTCATACCTGAGGAGAAAGGATTTACTTCAATAAACTTTAAATACCCAAGCAAACCATTACAACAGTGCAAACTGACAAAACAAGAGCTGAAAACTATGAGAGCATAAAAATTCTTCAGCAAGCACTGACAGTTCTTAGTTGTCAGTCCAATTTCGCTGCAGGTAACTGCAAGTGACAAAATAAAAGGGCTTCATCAATTAGTGAGTTAAAATTACAAACTTATTTTGATGCAAAAAATCATGGGTACAAGATGAGCCTGACATCAACATGTATGTAAAAATGACACTTGAGATATCTTCTAACCTGTTTTGAGCATCAACTTGTCCCACGTAGTGGTATGGCCAGTTTTAAAGTTTACCCAGAATGCATTTCATGAAGTTTTTTTCCAGTTAATTATCAGAAAAACAGGTCAAACATCCAGGATACCAGTGCATGTTTCTGCTCCTCTTCATCTTAGACATTAAATTGGTGGAGTTTATTGGAACTGTAGTATACTACTGAATACTAATACTGGATAAAATAAGTGTTCAGTCCAGGCTTAAATAATTCTTTGACAATGTTTTATCAGATGTATGGCTAGTACGTTGAATGTTTTAGTGACTATTGAATACAATGCAGGTTGGAAAGTGACTTTAATTGTGAGATGAGTTGTTTCTTACATGGAATAAAGCCATTACTGTTTTTAAGTAATCCCTCAAATAGCTGCTACTCATCAAACTGTTTAATTTCAGTTAAACCATTAGTGATAGGGTTTAAATAGTTTAAATAGTTTCTTGGGAAAGGCTGATGAGCTCTACTGTCAAAGGCCAGTCCCACCAAATCGTAGAGCCAGATTGAGGCAGGATTTGTATATATAGACTGAGGACCAGAGGGGGAGTCTATGAGATGTGTCCCACTCCTGAAATGCAGATCAATTATCTCCACTCAAAGGAAGTCACTGAGCGAGGAATTTATTTATTCTATAAAACGTATCCAACATGTACATTCATCAATAGTCCTGCACAGTGTAAATGACTGTGTTTACCTCTGGGTGGCGCTCTGTTCTTACACTGCCAACACTAGCTTGGAGTTTCCTTCTGCTCATGCTCATCCTGAAAACCTGTTTCTCTTTGGGATGATGAAGATATTCTAATTCTTCATCAGCTTCTCTGGCTGCAAATGAAAAACACAACTTTTCCTCTCCAGCAGGATCAAGGAGAGACCTGCTGGACGTGAACCTGGACCCAGCTGTGTGTCCGTAAAGAGTGACCAGTCTAAATATGACCGTATTGATTTTAAAGGACTGCAGTCGTCTGCTGCAGAGAGGTGAGCTGTTAGTAACATAAACTCTTTGAGAGGTGATTAACTGCTTGATGTAGTTAGAAATGTTGGATGTTGTCTTTGCTGGAGAGACTTTCCTATTTCTGATGTAAGTATAAGATGCCAAGTTTTCAGCTAATAACCCTTTGGGATCACCTTGTTGGCACGAAAATGCCATTTTATATGTTTTTGTGTTTTATGTGTATTTAAATCAGGGTGCTAGTAACAACATTCTCAGAGATACAAGTTAAAATTGGTTCTTTGTGTAGGCACAACACTTGTTCATCCATTGAGTTTGGCGCTTTTTTTAATAGGTCAGTGTTAAGTAGCCTAACCACCCCCGATGGTTCAAGGACTGAACTGAAACTTAAAAAGAAAAGTCAGAAAGGCCTTCTAAAAGCCAAAGTTATAATAAAGAAGCAAAATAAAAGCATCCATATCAAGCATCTTGTTACTAGAGATGGCACGATACCACTTTTTGATGTCCGATACCGATACCGATATCATAAATTTGGATATCTGCCGATACCGATATGAATCCGATATAGTGTTTTTTAATCAACAAAACTGTTTTTTTAAATATCTTGCTGCATTTTGCAAGTCTGCATGTTCATACTCAAGTTTAAAACAACAACTACACTAAAGCTATTCTGTTATACCTGTATACAAAAAAAATATTTCATAGTTCAGCAATACTGATCAATCTAATAAACTTAAACCTACACCATCCTCCCTATTCTGGTATTTTAAAGAGTACTTAGCGTAAATATTAAGCAACCTAACTAATAGGGTTCCAACTCCCAGCAACAACAAAAATAAATAAATAAAAAATAGGGAACCACCCCTCACGCGCCACCTCATGATGCTTAATCGCCGTAATCAACCTTAATTTGATGCAGTGTGAAAAAAAATGCACAGAAATCAATTATTTTTCAAGAAATATTAAATAGATTCAACATCTTTCTTCAACAAAATTGCAGACTGCACAATTATTTATTAAAAGCTCGACATTTTAAATGAGAATAAGAAAGAAAAGTATGTCTTTGTGCCCCCTTTTCCCCTGTTAATGCCCTATCGGCCCCCCTGGCTAAACTTTGCTAGATCCGCCCCTGCACAGTTACCAGCCGTCAGCTACGTAGAAAAAGATCCTGGTGTAGAAAGTAATATTAAATAAATTCTAACAACAGCTTATCAAGCTTAAACGTGCTGCTGTTGTTCAGCCGCTGGTTTCCTCTTTCTGGTGCAAAGTGGGCCAAAAACAAACAAGAGAGACGGACTCGCGACAGAAAAGCCGATCAGCTGATCATTTAAGCAGTTTCACGATTGAAGTAGCAGCCGGAGAGCGAGAGGCAGTCGCTTGTTAAGCTTAACGTGGGAATGCTTTACAAACATTCAGAGATAGACTTACATACTTGCCGGGTTGCTAGCGAAGCTTCAAATGCTATCCAGACCACCAACAGGTCCCGCATGCCACAGCCGCTCTATCACGTGATGCATATTGCTCCGACGTGCTAACGTTCTGAGGTGAGTTACGGCGTGTTACAAGTTTTGCGAGGTGCTTTCGTGATATTTAATGGATCGGATTACATTTTTTATTTTTCTCCGATATCCGATCCAGTAATTTAGGTCAGTATCGGACCGATACCGATACGTAATATCGGATCGGTCCATCTCTAGCCTGTATTAGCAGGTTGCTGCTATAGACCCCCAAGTAGTAATATGTTGTATGTAGAACGAGTCTGTGAAATGCTGGAAAGAGTAACTGAGGAAAACAAAGACATGTTCTTATTAGGAGACTTTAATATCAATTGGTCAGCTCCTTCTTGTCCTTTAAGGAAAAAGATAAGTTCATCAGCGTCGGCTTGTTGCCTTGTCTCAGATGATCACCATTCCCACCCGGGTCACGGTCAACGCAGGAGGTCATAGGTCATCATCATGTATTGATCATATATATACAAATGTTCCTGAGCATTGCTCTAATATTGTTTCTATTCCAGTTGTTCCAGGTTATAGTGACCATAATCTTGTAGGTTTGACCAAGAAAATGAAACCACTGAAAACTGCACATAAGATTATTTTTCATAGATCATACAAAAATTTCAATGCAGACAACGTAAAGGAAATTCACTGGACTGACATCTGCCTCGAGAGTGACCCTGATATGGCATTATCTATGTTTATTGAAAACTTTTGCTACCTGGCTGACAAACATGCCCCCTTAAAAAGATTTACTGTTAAAAAGAACTACGCACCTTGGATAGATAATGAACTTAAGGTTGCAATGTCAGAAAGGGATATAGCAAAAGCACATAAGCGTCATGGTCTCCGTGCCTGCCCGGCCGGCCCCACAAGGCTACATTTGCTGTTTCTGTTCTCTCCCTCTCTGCCTGGGCGGAGCTCACTGTGGGCTCCCACCCTTGGCCCACACACACACCTGACAACAATCATCTGTCATCACCGGGAGCACTATTTGAGGCTGGAACTTAGATCCTCTCGTCGCTGGATGATTGTACTCCTGACGTTAGTGTTCTCACAGCTCTTGTGCTTCGTAACTCGTGATTTGTGATTGGTTGGTGACTCTCCTTCTCTTCTGCCTCAGATCTTCTCCCCCCCGGACCTGCAACCTCCCTGCGGTGTGAACGTGTGTGAGTGTGAGCAAAGAAGACGTGAGCGAGCTACCCTGTGATTCCCCAGTGTTTTGGATGCCTTCACTGTACATATATTGCACTGGCACTGTAAATAAACTACACCTTGGAGACACTTTACCGCTCTGCGTTTGAGTCCCTGTACCAGATTGTGACAGAATCATCCAGCCACGGAAATGGATTCAGCAGACCCAGCGGCCTCGACTCCCACCCTCGCCACGTTGGCCGTGATGCTGGCACGCCACGAGCGGATGTTTGTTCACCTTCGTGCAGAGCTCGCGAACCTCACACAGGCCGTGGCCCAGCTAACACCGCTACCGGCCGCTCCACTGGTCGCCGCTCCTCCGTCGGAGGCGCCAGTTCCAGCAGTAAGTGTCGCGCCACCTGCTCCCTCACCTGTTCACGTTGACAGATTTCTCCCCACTCCACGGGCTTTCACGGGAGAGATTGATAAATGTGCAGGTTTTCTCACTCAATGTGCCCTTCAGTTTCATCAGCAACTGCAAGCCTTTTCTACTGATGGTGCGAAAATTGCATATATCGTCCAGTTACTCCAGGACCATGCTCTAACCTGGGCTCAAGCTGCGCTTCAGGCGGAGCTGGACATCACCTTTTCTGACTTTCTGACTAAGTTTAAAGGTGTGTTTGACAGGAAAGACACAACTGGCACCGCCGGCCAGCACTTGCTTGCACTTAAACAAGGTAAACGCAGCATGGCTGATTTTTCTATTGACTTTTCTACCTTGGCTTGGCAGGCAAAATGGGGGGAAGAGGCCCTTAAAAGTGCATTGCTCACTAATATTAATGAGGAAATATGGAATGAACTGATGCTCCGTGAACTGCCCTCCTCCCTAGATGCGCTTTTGGCTTTGTGTATGCGGGTGGACGATCAGGTGCGCGCACATCGGGGCGCGCGCGCTCGGGGCATGGCCCGCTGGATTTTTGTGGGACCTCTACTGCTGCCCATGGGTCGTGTGACGCCGACACCGGGGATGGGGAAGAGCCCATGCACTCCGGTGAGTGCGTTTATTGCAGCCGTAAAGGCCACTCT
This sequence comes from Maylandia zebra, assembly GCF_041146795.1. Lineage (NCBI taxonomy): Eukaryota > Metazoa > Chordata > Actinopteri > Cichliformes > Cichlidae > Maylandia > Maylandia zebra. Next base: position 1,696,293 of record NW_027490031.1, on the reverse strand, counting down.
GTCTCCTCCTGCCCGACGCTGGCAAAAGGGCGCGCTCACCAGTGATCGTGAGGGTGCTGGTGGGCGACCTGTCGAGTGAAAGCCCTCTCCCCAGACTTCTTTTGCCGGCTACTCTGCGTGTTCGAACTGTTTCTCATTCTCTCTCCGTTCTCATTGACTCTGGGGCTGAGCAGAACTTTATTGACACCTCACTCGCCGCCAAACTAAACATCGCCTTGGAGCCTCTGTCACGCCCTCTCCGCGTTCACGCACTATCGGGTCAGCGCCTGCCTGACATCACTCATGTTTCTGAATTCCTTTCATTATCTCTCTCAGGCAATCACACAGAAAGGATTTGTTTTTTTTCGTTTAAGGCTCCTCTCACTCCGCTGGTTCTGGGTCACCCCTGGCTTGTTCTCCACAACCCGCATATCGACTGGGAGAAGGGTGCCGTATTGGGTTGGAGTGTGGCCTGCCACATGAACTGCCTCCGGGCTGCGGCTTCCCCCGTTTCGCTCCCGCCCACGGCCTCGCCGTCGGACACCCCGGACCTCTCGATGGTTCCGCGGGTCTATCATGATCTGCGGGATGTTTTTTGTAAGGATCGTGCGCGGTCCCTTCCCCCGCATCGCCCGTACGATTGTGCCGTCGACCTTCTTCCTGGTGCTCCGCTGCCGTCTAGCCGCCTGTACAGCCTCTCCCGGCCTGAGAGGGATGCTATGGAGCGCTACATCGCGAGTCGCTGGCGGCAGGGTTGATTCGCCCCTCCCCTTCCCCTGTCGCGGCTGGGGTTTTTTTCGTGGATAAGAAGGATGGTTCGCTGCGGCCGTGTATTGACTTTCGGGGCCTTAACTGGATCACTATTAAGAACAAATACCCTTTGCCATTGCTTTCCTCTGCCTTTGAACTGCTTCAGGGCATGTCCGTCTTTACCAAGCTGGATCTGCGCAACGCTTACCACCTGGTGCGCATCAGAGAGGGGGATGAGTGGAAGACCGCGTTCAATACGCATCGGGCCACTTTGAGTATCTCGTGATGCCGTTTGGGCTGACCAACGCCCCCGCAGTGTTTCAGGCGATGGTTAATGATGTCCTTCGTGATTTTGTTAACCGTTGTGTGTTTGTGTACTTAGATGACATCCTGATCTTTTCTAAGACACTCGAGGAGCACCGAGTCCATGTCCGGCAGGTCCTGCTACGCCTTCTGGAGAACCGGCTCTTTGTGAAGGGGGAGAAGTGCGACTTCCACGTGACTTCAGTGAGTTTTCTGGGCCACATCATCGAGAAGGGGGACTTGCGGACGGATCCGGAGAAGGTGCGGGCTGTGGTGGAATGGCCTACTCCTCCTGATCGCCGCCAAGTGCAACGTTTTTTGGGATTCGCTAACTTCTACAGATGGTTCATTCGCGACTTCAGCAGGATCGCTCTCCCTCTTACTAGACTCACCTCTCCCAAAGTTCCCTTCCAGTGGGATTCTGCCGCTCAGCGGGCCTTCACCCTGCTCAAGGAAAGGTTCACCACTGCACCCATACTCCGGCAACCGGACCTTACACGGCAGTTCGTTGTGGAGGTGGACGCGTCGGACTCCGGGGTGGGGGCAGTTCTGTCTCAACAGACGGACGGTAAGCTGCACCCGTGTGCCTTTTATTCTCGCCGTCTCTCTCCAGCAGAGTGTAACTATGACATCGGGGACCGGGAGCTTCTGGCCGTCAAGCTGGCCCTGGAGGAGTGGAGACATTGGTTGGAGGGAGCAGCACAACCATTCATCGTCTGGACGGATCACAAGAATCTGGAGTACCTGCTCTCGGCTAGACATCTCAATTCCCGGCAAGCCAGGTGGGCGCTGTTTTTCGCTCGTTTTGACTTCACTATCACCTACAGGCCAGGAACACGGAACGTAAAGCCAGACGCCTTGTCCAGGCAATTCTCCATCACCGGGGAGGACCCGGACCCTGAGCCTGTCTTCCCGGCCGCCTGCGTAATTGGAGCCATCTCCTGGGAGATCGAGAGGCTCATCCAAGAGGCGCAGGAGACCGAACCGGATCCTGGCACTGGCCCACCTGGTCGCCTCTTCGTTCCGTCAGCCGTCCGTCCTCAGGTTCTCCAGTGGGCTCACACCGCCCGCTTTTCATGCCATCCTGGGGTCCTCCGCACCTGCTCGTTCCTCCGACGTTACTTCTGGTGGCCCACTATGGCTAGGGATGCCAAGGAGTACGTAGCAGCCTGTTCGACCTGCGCCCGGAATAAGCTTTCGAACCGCCCTCCACCGGGTCTTCTGCAGCCTCTCCCTACACCAGCCCGTCCGTGGTCCCATGTTTCTTTGGACTTTGTCACGGGCCTGCCGCCCTCCACTGGTAACACCGCCAAACTTACCGTTGTCGATCGTTTCTCCAAAGCTGCACACTTCGTCGCCCTCCCGAAGCTCCCCTCTGCCTTGGAGATGGCCCGGCTCCTCACCTCCCATGTGTTCCGTCTTCACGGGATCCCCGAGGACATTGTCTCAGATAGAGGGCCACAATTCACATCCCGCGTTTGGAGGGAATTCTGCTCCGCGCTGGGGGCCAAGGTCAGTCTGTCTTCCGGTTTCCATCCACAGAGTAACGGGCAATCGGAGCGGGCCAACCAGGAGCTGGAAGCTGCCCTCCGCTGTGTCGCTTCGCATAACCAATCGACCTGGAGTGACCAGCTTCCGTGGATCGAGTATGCCCACAACAGCCACACGTCCTCAGCCACGGGCAAGTCCCCCTTCGAAGTGTCCCTGGGCTATCAACCGCCTTTGCTTCCGGCCATCGAAGGTGAGCACTCTGTTCCTTCAGTACAGGCTCACCTCCGCGGGTGCCGTGGTGCCTGGCGGGCGACTCGGGCTGCCCTACTCCGTACTAAGGAGCGGAACAAGACCCTCGCTGACCGTCGCCGGACAACGGCTCCCAAGTACACCATCGGTCAGCAGGTGTGGCTGGCTACCCATTTTGTACCGCTACGGACTGAGTCCAGGTAAGCCTGGTGGGTCGCCGGGAGGCTCCCGTTGAGGGGGGGGGTACTGTCATGGTCTCCGTGCCTGCCCGGCCGGCCCCACAAGGCTACATTTGCTGTTTCTGTTCTCTCCCTCTCTGCCTGGGCGGAGCTCACTGTGGGCTCCCACCCTTGGCCCACACACACACCTGACAACAATCATCTGTCATCACCGGGAGCACTATTTGAGGCTGGAACTTAGATCCTCTCGTCGCTGGATGATTGTACTCCTGACGTTAGTGTTCTCACAGCTCTTGTGCTTAGTAACTCGTGATTTGTGATTGGTTGGTGACTCTCCTTCTCTTCTGCCTCAGATCTCCCCCCCCCCCGGACCAAAGCAAAGAAGACGTGAGCGAGCTACCCTGTGATTCCCCGGTGTTTTGGATGCCTTCACTGTACATATATTGCACTGGCACTGTAAATAAACTACACCTTGGAGACACTTTACCGCTCTGCGTTTGAGTCCCTGTACCAGATCGTGACAATAAGTCTGTCAGTCCACAAGAGTGGGCAAGATATCGCGAGTTAAGAAATCAAGTAACTAAATTGAATAGGCGCAAGAAGAAAGAATATTATCAACTTAAGCTCAAGGAGGCCAATAAGGACAGCAAAAAGGTGTGGAAAATTTTAAATAATATAATGGGTAGAGATCTTGCTCCGGTGATGTCTCACATCTACACGGGTGGTATGTTTATAAGTAAAGCTAAGGACATAGCCAATTATTTTGCGAGTTATTACAGCAAGGCAAGGCAAGGCAAGTTTATTTGTATAGCACAATTCAACAGCAAGGTGATTCAAAGTGCTTTACAGAGACATTAGAAACAAAAACAAATAAAAAGCATGATTTAAAATTGATTAAAACAAGCAAATAAACTAACTAGCTAATTAACAAACAAACAAACAAACAAACAAAACAGTATATAAAATCAAAACAGATAAAATCAGAACAGTAGATAAAATCAGTAGTTAATGTAAGTTTTGAAATTTAAGCTTAAAAGTGTGGATTTGGTGCTTTATTCAAATGCAGCTGAGAACAGGTGAGTCTTCAACCTGGATTTAAATAAACTAAGTGTTTCAGCTGATCTGAGGCTTTCTGGGAGTTTGTTCCAGATATAAGGAGCATAAAAGCTGAATGCAGCTTCTCCGTGTCTGGTTCTGACTCTGGGAACTGATAAAAGACCGGATCCAGATGACCTAAGGGATCTGGAAGGTTCATACTGGGTCAGGAGGTCATTGATGTATTTTGGTCCTAAACCATTCAGGGCTTTATAGACCAGCATCAGAACTTTAAAGTCTATCCTCTGACGGACAGGCAGCCAGTGTAAAGACCTCAGAGCTGGACTGATGTGGTCCACTTTTTTGGTCTTAGTGAGGACTCGAGCAGCAGAGTTCTGAATGAGCTGTAGTTGTCTGACTGATTTTTTAGGTAGACCTGTAAAGATGCTGTTACAGTAATCAAGCCTACTAAAGATGAATGCATGGACTAGTTTTTCCAGGTCCTGTTGAGACATCAGATCTTTTATCCTTGAAATATTCTTGAGGTGATAGTAAGCTGACTTTGTTATTGTCTTAATGTGTTTTTCTAAGTTTAGGTCTGCATCCATCACTACACCCAAATTTCTCGCCTGGTTTGTGGTTTTTAGATGTATAGATTGAAGTTCTCTGGTGACCTGTAATCGTTTTTCTTTGGCGCCAAAGACTATTACCTCAGTTTTGTTTTTGTTTAGCTGGAGAAAATTGTGGCACAACCAGTCATTAATTTCCTCAATGCATTTACCAAGAGCCTGCACAGGGCCTTGGTCTCCTGGTGACATTGTGATATATATTTGTGTGTTATCTGCATAGCTGTGATAGTTTATTTTGTTGTTGTTTATAATCTCTGCCAGTGGGAGCATGTAAATGTTAAACAGAAGGGGTCCCAAGATGGAACCTTGGGGAACTCCACATGTGATACTTGTCTGCTCAAGTTACCTATTGATACAAAGTATTTCCTGTTTTCTAAGTATGTTTTGAACCAGTTTAGTACAGTTCCTGAAAGACCTGTCCAGTTCTCCAGTCGTTTGAGTAATATGTTGTGGTCAACTGTATCAAATGCTGCACTGAGATCCAGTAAAACTAAGACTGACATTTTTCCACTGTCTGTATTCAGACATATGTCATTAAACACTTTGGTCAGAGCGGTTTCAGTGCTGTGGTTCTGTCTAAAACCTGACTGGAAGGCATCGTAGCAGTTATTCTGTTTTAAGAAGTAATTGAGCTGTTGAGAAACTGCTTTTTCAATGATCTTACTTAAAAATGGGAGATTTGAGATCGGCCTGTAGTTGTTCATTTGTGTCTTGTCAAGATTGTCCTTTTTCAGTATAGGTTTGATTACAGCAGTTTTTAGTGATTCTGGAAACACACATGATAATAAAGAAAAGTTGACGATCTGTAACAGGTCTGACTCTAAAGTCTTTGAGACCTTTTTGAAAAAACTTGTTGGCAGGACATCTAAACAGCAGGAGGAGGAGTTCAGTTGACCTAAGATGTCCTCCAGGTCTTTGCTGTTAATAGGTTTAAACTGTTTCATGGTATTTAAACAGTTTTTTGGTGGACACAGTACATTTCCTGGATCTGCTGTTGATGTACCAATTGCTTGTCTAATTTTTTGGATTTTTTCTGTGAAGAATTTGGCAAAGTCATTGCAGGCCATGGTCGAATGAAGTTCAGCTGCCACTGACACAGGAGGGTTTGTTAGCCTGTCTACTGTAGAAAATAAGACCCGAGCATTATGGCTGTTTTTAGTGATGATGTCAGAGAAGTAGGACCTCCTTGCACTCCTCAGTTGTAAATTATAATTGTGAAGTTTCTCTTTATAAATGTCATAATGAACCTGGAGGTTTGTTTTTCTCCATCTGCGCTCAGCTTTCCTACACTCTCTTTTTTCATTTTTCACCAGTGTGGAGTTTCTCCATGGAGACTTTTTCCTTCCAGAGATAACCTTCACCTTAATGGGAGCAATAGTGTCCATTACATTTAACATGTTAGCATTGAAGCAATAAAATAACAAATTTAAAATCTAATATGAGCACCTTATCATGTCGTCTTATACAGGATGTTATCATGAATAATAAGCTATGCCAATTTAAGTTTGAGGCAGTGAATGTAGAGATGGTAGAGCGCTTATTGATATCACTTCCTGACGATACATCCTCCGGCTCTGATAACATAGACAGTAAACTGCTCAAAGTTGCAGCCAAGTTTGTGTCCCTTCCTATATGTCACATATTTAATAGATCTTTGGCATGCAGCTTATTTCCATTGCAGTGGAAAGAATCGAAAATAATTCCCATTCCTAAAAACAAGAATGACGTTTTTAATGGTGTCAATAGCAGACCTATTAGTCTGCTCCCCGTTCTAAGTAAAATTATGGAGAGGATCGTCTATGAACAAATTCAACATTACCTAACAGAAAATCAGTTACTCACTCAGTTTCAACATGCCTACAAACCTGGTTATTCCACCAGTTCAGCTCTTATTCACATGACAGATAACTGGTACAAATATCTAGATAATGGGAATTTGGCCGGGGTGGTATTTTTATATAAATAAAGTTTTACTTACTTTTGGATTTTAGTGCTGCATTTGATTTGATAAATCATGATCTTTTGATAGATAAACTAAAATGTTATGGATTTTCACCAGCTGCTTTGTGCTGGATGGAAAGTTATCTGTCTGGAAGAAGGCAAAAGGTTTATTATAACGGTTATTTCTCGGAGGGCTGTGAAATGAACTGTGGTCTGCCCCAAGGCAGCTGCCTCGGTCCACTTCTCTACTCAGTCTTTACAAATGATTTGCCGTATGTCCTGGATAAATCTCATCTTGTAATGTACGCTGATGATTCCACCATGTTTTATTCAGCCAGTAGCCACTCTGAATTGACAAGCGTATTACAACTAGATTTGCTGAACGTGTTTGACTGGATAAGTAAAAACAACATGATTTTAAACGTGTCTAAATCCAAATCCATGTTAACGCTTAGTCAACAGCCCACAACTAAATCTTTCCATAGCTGGATCGGCATTAGAACAGGTCACCCAGATTAAATTACTTGGTGTTACCATAAACCACCACATTTCATGGTCTCAGCACATCAACTCTGTTATTAAGAAAATGGGACAGGGCATAGCTATAGCTAGGAAATGCTCTTTTTATATCACTTCTTCATTATGAAAAATGTCATTAATGCACTAGTATTATCTCATCTACAGTACTGCTCAATCATTTGGTCAGGAGCTAATAAGACAGATCTGAATAGACTTCAGTTAGTCCAAAATAGGGCGGCCAGATTAGTGTTAAGGTGTTCATATTATACAAGTATTGATAAAATGCATGATAAACTTTCTTGGCTTTCTGTACAAGCTAAATTATACTATGGCTTACTTGTATTTTTAAAGAAAGCAATACTGGTAAACACACCACACTTTTTTTATGCTCAGTTGCAGTATCCAGATGAAATACATAATCATGCTACACGATTCTCAACTAACCACAATTTAGTAACTCCTCAAGTTAAAAGTAACTTTTTGAAAAACTCTGTTATATTTAGAGCATCTTTTCAGTGGAATAAGTTGCCTTATGCAATTAGAGAATTGGCTTCTATTCATAATTTTAAAAATCACCTAAAAGCCTATTTAGGCAGTTTTTAATGTATTTGTAAAAATTGTAGAGGGTAATGTCACTTGTAATGGAAATTGTGTATTTTGTTTGAGTGTTTTGTTTTGGTTTTTTTTGTTTGTTTTTTTTATATAATTTTTTAATATTCACATGTTTACATTTTCAGAATTATAAAACCTTATTGTGGATGTAAGAGCCAAATTATGTGGACAATTTGCATCCAACTCATTGAATAACATTTTATTTGGTGGTATTTGATGGTTTGGGCCCCAGGAAGACTAGCAATCACTGTTGTGGAAGCTAATGGGGTTCTCTATAAATAAACAAATAAACACTTGGTTCAACAGTTTCCTTTCATACACACACAAACTGTGATTTCCCTTAATATCACACTGCACCCCTGAGTGAACAGAAGCAGGAAGAAGAAAATATTCTTAGTAAACCGTGTCCCCTATCTGCACTCCAAATGATATTACAAGTGGGCACCATCAACCAAGGAACACATTAACATTTGTCTACAGTTCGTAGCGCAAACCACACAACAAGAATATAACCAGCAATATACCCCACCGCATAATAGCAAGGAGAAGAGAATGACCCCCAGTTAACTCACATTTCTTTCAAATTCATCATATTGATTTATCATTTTAAACATAGCACATTTTAAAACAGCGCATGTTTGTACAACTCTTAAAATTATAATGAGCAGTTCCACAATCTTATAACCGTTGGACTCATTTGTGTAGTCCTGCGAACTGATGCTAAAAATGATATTTCCTTTTGTCCTCACCTCCTAAACAAATTGAAAATGATATTTGTAACTTGATTCGTTTGTCCTCTGTATTTAACATGAATATGAATCCTTTGTGTCACTTTCTTCTGTAATAAATATGGAGGTTTTATGGTATTTTCATATGTATTCCCCCCAAATTTCTACACAGTAACTAAGATACAGGAAAAAGTATAAAGTATGTGTAGCCAGATGGGCTACTCGCCTTACTTTTTCTCTCTCTCTCTCTCTCTCTCCTGCACTCGTTCTCTTTGCTGCCAACTAGGTTAATTGGGAACCCACCTGCATATTGATTGCAGGGTGGCGTTAGCCCGTATAAAGCTAAGCTGGTGTTTTTGTTGGATCATTCCTCCCGTGCATTCGGCGCAAAGCAGCAGTAAATGCTGGCACACTGCGACGGACTGATCAGCAAGAGCAGATCATATGACAGCTACAGCGCGTTGCGGAGAGAGTGAGAGTATAGCGCCTCCGGTCCTGGGGGTTTGACTGCTGTATTCACCTCTCCGTGGCAAATCGCCCAACCTAAATCGGAAGAGTGAAACGCCTTCCCAGCCGGTGGAGCCTGCTGTCTTGTCTCGTCTTGTCTTGTTTTTATTAAGTAGGCTTACCTACAGAGAGAGAGAGAGAGAGAGAGACAATAGTGGAGCCAACCTAGTTCTGTGGCTTAACTAGGAACCTGACCTTCCTAGTTTTGTCTGCTCCTGAGTCCACTCCCTCGTCTCGGGCGTGACAGTCTGTTTTATTTCTCCACTATTAAAAACACTCTGGGATAACAGCTGAATGATTACTGGTTGATCTCCGGGATTTCACAAAAAACATTAAACAACAAACTTTCTTTACTGTTTTGTAATGTCTGTAGTTTCTAATTATTGGTTTTAAATCGTATTATTTCACTACTTAAAGTCTTCTGCACAAAGTTTGAACTAGGAAGTCAAAAACATTCGTGTTTGCCCTGGCCTTTAATTTGGTCTCTTCCAGTAACCGTGACGGGAAAAACACAAACTCGAACAGCTGTGTCTGTCAGAGACCCTGCAGTACTGTTAGAATGGTTTATGGATGTATTGATTGATTATTGTTATTAACATTATAAATTTCTGTGTTACACTGTCTGCTGTAATGTACAATAATCCTTCCCCTGAGTAGCCCGGTATGGCCGACGCATCGCCGTAATAAAGGCAGCCATATAGATATGACCTATATATTTTAGTTTAAAGCGAAAATAACTGAATGTGACGATGTTATGAAACACACACTCGAAGTAACGGCGGGAGTCTGACCGCAAAACATCTTTAAAACTAAAGCGAAAACATACCTGAGCAGCGAAGCAGAGCCCCCGAGCTGAAGCTACTTTCATTCATAAAGAAACACTTCCTGTAGTTCCTCCTCAGCTGTGTAGGTCCTGCTGGTGTCCACACGATGGCGCCATTGTAGTAGCAGACAGATGACACAAACCACTTCTGTGGACTTTGAAAATGTTTTCAGTGAGAAACGGAAAACATTAAATGACTGAAATAGGAAGATCATTCTATAAATACACTGACAACAATAAATAGCGTGATATACACAAGGGCACAATGAAAATGTGTAGTCAAAAGCTTTACACTGTCAGGTTTCACCAATACAAAGATCGAGCAGATGCAAAACGAGTACCAGCAAAATATCATTGCTCACTCACATCACTCAGTCGTTACACTGCACCGACAGTTTGCAGCTGCATGCCTGAATGTCTTCACATCACGAAGGATTTAATGTATAGATTTATTTTGACATGTTATTAATATACTGTACTACTTGTTGTAGTTAAAACAAGTCAAACTTGCATCAACACAACTAAATTTCTCTCCACCAGTCTAAACCAGTCCTATCTCCCAGTGTGGCAGCACAGATAACCACTGGTGTGTAAGGTGCTTCTGAATTCAATCCTAATGATTTAGTTACCATAGAAACATGAAATGGTTTGGTTGACAGCACATGTTAGACTGTTGTAAACGTCGCAGCCACACAGTCACACTTCCTGAGTGTTTTTAACATGATGGATGTGAAACACTGAGTGATGCTTCATCACATTCACACTCACAGCTCCTCTGTCAGTGTCTCAGCTATGCTGGCAGCCTGGAGTCACCTGTAACATGACTGTGGGCTGATGCTGAACTCTGACTCTTATATGTGTCTTATTAACCTCAGAGCTGCTCAAACTGAGGGAGGCGGGACTTACAGCACAGGAAGTGATGTCAGAATATAAAGGCTTTTAGTCCTGAGTGAGTGACAGGTTTGACGGTGACGTGGATCTCCTTCAGACCTGGATCACAGTCTTCACACTAAACCCTTTAAAAAGTGTGTCGTTGTGCAGTTAAAGCTGTTTGTGTGACACTCTGCTGCCTCAAACCACATTGTGCGCTGTCTATCTTGCGTGCTGCACAATAGCGTTTAATATTTAGTATCTACTGTTATCTACTGCTAGCTAGTTTATTGTGATGGTGCTGTATTTATTATGTTGCTCTTTTTTTGTTTGCTTTCTCTTCTGTTTTTTTTTCTCCATACAGGTGATCCAGGTGTTTTTCTTTCTCTCTTCCCCCCCTTCTCACCGTCTCTTCTCTCCTTTGGTTTTCTTTCTCTCCCTCTCTTTCTTTCATTCTTTCCCCCTGTCCTATCCCCCAGTCATGTCTGTCCTGTTTGTAGCAACCGAAAATAAAATAAATTCATAATTATAATAAAGGTCAATCAAATGGACCAATATCGCAAGGCCATGATGATCCACTGGGTAAAATAAATCCGCTTGGCATCTTTCTTGGCCTTAAGACAACAATTCTGATGGTAAAGATCCAAACGGGACACAAAAATAAAAAATAAAAGTAGAATGGGGGCTATGGAGCCGCGGACCAAGATGGCAGCATAAAGTGGTTGCTCCGTGTAACCTGCATTAAAAACCCAGAACAACCCAAAACTAGAAACTTAACTGCTATTGGAAAATGTCAAAAAACGACTAATCTCAAGGACTGTGATATTTTCACCCGAAAACGCGGTTCCCAAAAACCAGTTAAAACCGATATTTTGGCAACGCCTGAAAACAGCGAGGGAGCTGCTAGCGCTAGTAGCATGGGTGACCTTAGCACGGTGTTAGCTGAACTTCGGTCGTTGCGCTCCGAGTTTAGTGTATTCGGAACTAAACTGGACAGCATAGATAACCGTATGGGCGAAATGACGAAGTCAGTTGCTGCTTTGGAGACAAACATGACGGAGGTAAAGCAAAATGTTGCTGCAAATGCTACACGACTGGAGGAAGCTGAAAATAGAATAATGTCGGCAGAGGAGCTCCTGGGAAAGAGCGTGGCCGATCTCAGCAATGCCATGAAGCGGATATCCTACCTGGAGGCAAAAACCACCAGATCAGCACCTCCAAATCTTAGGCCATGGTTCTCAGCCGGAAAAGGGTGGAGTGCCCACTCCGGGTCGGGGATGAGTTCCTGCCCCAAGTGGAGGAGTTCAAGTATCTCGGGGTCTTGTTCGCGAGTGATGGGAGAAGGGAGCCGGAGATCGACAGACGGATTGGAGCTGCAGCAGCAGTAATGCGGACGCTGCACTGGTCAGTCGTGGTGAAGAGGGAGCTGAGTGTAAAAGCGAAGCTCTCAATTTACCGGTCGATCTACGTCTCTACCCTCACCTATGGCCACGAGCTGTGGGTAGTGACCGAAAGAACGAGATCGCGGATACAAGCGGCGGAAATGAGCTTCCTCCGAAGGGTGGCTGGCCTCTCCCTTAGAGATAGGGTGAGAAGCTCGGCCATCCGGGAGGGGCTCAGAGTAGAGCAGCTGCTGCTCCACATCGAAAGGAGCCAGCTGAGGTGGTTCGGGCATCTGACAAGGATGCCCCCTGGGCGCCTCCTGGGCGAGGTGTTCCAGGCATGTCCCACCGGGAGGAGGCCCCGGGGCAGACCCAGGACACGCTGGAGAGATTATATCTCTCGGCTGGCCTGGGAACGCCTTGGTATTCCCCCGGACAAGCTGGAGGAGGTGGCTGGGGAGAGGGAGGTCTGGGCCTCTTTGCTTAGGCTGCTGCCCCCGCGACCCGGCCTCGGATAAAGCGGATGAAGATGGATGGATGGATGGACATTTTATTTTGTGATGTGAGCGCAGGTGCAACCCAACAGGCCCCAAACGTTCCTGGCAGCAAGTAAAAATGAAATATAAAAATATAGTCCAAACAGGTAAGGTGTAATTGTATTATGAGCCATAGTGCTTGGTCTGTTTGTAAATCAATTGCAGTTAGAGGCTACATTAATTTTCTTTCTGTAAGCACTTATTGAAATTATCTGAGCACATTACAAGTACATATTTGCTTACTCTGTATGCTCAAATGTGGCCCGTTATAGCCAACAGAAAAAAAGCGGAGGCCCGAAAAACAGGTGGGGGTCCTCCACCACCACCACTCACAGAGGCTGAGCAGTTGGCCCTCAGCCAAAACAGTGGGCGCCCTGTGGCCGAAGGCATCTCTGCGGGGACATCCTCTGAGTCAATAACCCCGCAAGACACAAGTGCCTACATAAGGGGTAAATTCTAAATAATACATGATGTGCATACATCCTTTCTTCACAGTCACCTTTGCAGTGCTGCTCATTCATTTGATAAACTCTTTACCATAATGGATTATTTTGTAGTGAAGTTATTTTCCTACTGATTTTGCCTTCCCTCAGTCTTGGTTGTCTTTGAGAGCATAATGACAATGAAGTGTAAGGTGATTGGTATGTTTGTTAATTGCCATTTGGTCCCTTGTAAGTCATAAGTGACCTGTATAAACCTCATATTCTATCAGTTGATGGTGATGGTGTACTGCATCTGGTGCAGCCTCCTGTTGAGCCAGACCAACATGCAGTTGTGAGTAATACTCCACAGATTATATGAGTTTACAGTAGAACAGCAATGTTGTTTATTTCTTTACTACAGGAAAATAATGAAGAAACATTGACAGCTGTTACAGAGGAGGAAGCAACAGAGACACAGAAATAGGCCCTGGGCCCTATTTCAGGAAGCCGGTTTAGTGGAAAAACTGAGTAAGTATACCCTGAGTTAACGAAAACTCTGGGTTTTCGGTTTCACAAAGCGAGTTCAGCTGAAGCCTGAGTGAGTCACTATGACGACACACGCCGTGAAGCTAATCTGCCCCCTAGCAGGTTTACTACAACTAACCCTGACTGTCTCCGCCCCTTTGTCGGAAACCTGACAGTAGGAAGTGTCAGACATGGCGTGCCCCGTCCTTGAAGAGCCAGTAGATGTTGAAGCCCAAATTCTCCGCAGAGCTCTCCGCCGGGAGAGAGTGATCAGAGCACGTTTGGACATTTTATCGTTTCCTGATGATTTTCTGTGCGAACGTTACCGTTTCTCAGCACAATCTATAATTTATTTGAATAACATCCTCAGGCCATATATTACGCATGTGACACATCGTGGACATGCTCTCAGTTCTGTACATATTATTTGTATTGCACTTCGGTTTTTTGCAAACGGGAGCTTTCTGTATAATATTGGTGATGCTGAGCACGTTTCCAAGGCTACCGTCTGTCGGGCAGTCAGGAATGTTACAGTTGCACTGAAACGTCTCCTGTACTGGTTTGTAGTGTTCCCCGGTCATAGACCCACAAGATTTATCAAAGAGAGATTCCACAAAATTGCAGGTAGCAGGATGAACGAAACTTAATTTATGATGTGGTGATACTTGGACTACTACTTAAATTTTACATTTATTTTCAGGGTTCCCAGGCGTGATTGGCTGTACAGATGGCACTCACATTCCAATCATTGCTCCTTCAGTAAATGAAGGAGACTATGTGAACAGGAAGTCTTTCCACAGCATTAATGTGCAGGTACATAGTTCCCTGTAGCATTTCAAACTAACAAATTATTTCATTATAGTAATGGATGCTAATTTGTGTTCTCTGCACTGTGAAGATCATATGTGATGCTGCCAACATTATCACAAATGTGGAAGCCAAGTGGCCAGGCTCTGTCCATGACTCACAAATATTCCGTGAATGTACACTGAGCACAAAATTTGGACATGGTGAGTTGAGAATACTTTAAAATATATAAAGACCAATTGCTTCAGGGACATTTGAACTGAAGTGTATCCTTCTGTCTTAGGAGAGTTCACTGGCTACTTGCTTGGTGATAGGGGGTATCCATGTTTACCCTATTTGCTTACCCCTTACCCTGACCCTGAACCGGGCCCACAGCAGCGATATAATCTGGCTAATTGCAGGACAAGAGCCAGAATTGAAATGACTATCGGAATGCTTAAGGCCCGGTTCCAGTGCCTGCAAGGACTCAGGGTCACTGTCCTTCTGAACCAAACATCTTTAACTGCCATAAATGTAAATTATGTCAGTTTGTTTAATTTATTGTGTTCATTTATGTTATTTATTTTCTTTATTTATTGTCGTTCCTTTTGAGGTAGGAACTAAGGTTCATTCTGTGTTGCGCACAGGCTTTTTTTAGGTGACGTAAAGGGAAGTAAAAGGCATGTGCAAAGATGCTAAGTTAATAAGTTAACTAAGTCAGAAGAAGGAATAAATAAGCAGTTTAAAGTAAAAGAAAGCTGCAAAGAAGAAGAAATTGGGAATTATTTTTGTTAAGTTTTGTTCCTGAAGCGGACTCATTCCCTCACGGTTACGTGCAGCCAGCGAGGTACGTTAACTGTGTTTGTTTATCGCGTATTTGTTAACTTGGGTTTAAATGTTTATTTGTAATATTTATGTTGGTCATTCTGTACTTTTATGTAATAACAGTTTGACGGTGGATTTTATGGTGTTTCTGAGGAGAAGTGTGACAGAAGAATAAATCCATCTGTGAATGAAGAACCGTGGTGTCGTGTATTAACTGGAGGGAGTGATAGTCAAACTCGGACCTGCCCAGACTCGCCCTATCAGCGCAAATTCGACAGCTCATCAAGACGGGAACACAGATAAGCCACTGTTTAGGACACACAGGTTCATAAGGTTTTCATGAAGAAGTCTATAAGTCAGACTCTAAAGTTTTTGGTCTGAAAAGTGACACAAGAGTTGGAAACTAAAAGGAACTGTGTATAGCCTGGCAGCCACGCTGTTTCACGTATGAATGTGCATTTACGTAAGAGATGTAAATTCATGTTCAGCTGAATAGTATAGTTGGCTCTGAAAGGACAGAAGTAAACTTTGTACATTTTGACAGAAATTCAGTTTGTATTTATGGTTCAGTGTTCTTTAAGAACTCTGTTAAGTGCATTTACTCTGTAATATTCTACATGTATGGGCTAATTTGAATGAGAGTGACTTCATTTAGTTAAGCTCATTCTTTCAGTATTCACAAATGTTGTTGCAGCTTGCTCTTGTATCCTGCCTGTGTATATCTGTGTCTAAATAATCAAAATGTCACATACAAGTAAAGAAGCTCAGGGTGCAGCAGCTGCTCTGGAAGAAGAGACAGAGTTAGAGCAGACAGGTGAATCAAATATCGGGCAAAATATAGCACCACCTGAAGAGCCTCGTAGAAGTGAAAGAGCCTGGACATTAACAGAAAAAGGAAAAGAGTTTCAGAAAGAGCAAATCAAAGGGCTATTGCTTCGCTTTGGCAGCAAATATGAACGATGGAAAGCTCTGATTAAGGTAGCTAAAAGATCTGTGTTAAAACAGGATCCTAGTGACATCCTACAAGAACACATCACCAGTATTCAAAGGGAATTATCTGAGCTGAACATTGCTTATGATGATTACAGAAGAATTGATCAACCAACCCATGACATGCGTCGCAAGATGGATAACTGCATCTCAATCACAAAGACTGTAGTACAAAATGCTCAATCTGAAATGCAGGGAACAGCGGAGGAGTTGATTTGGCCAGATAATAGTTCTGTATTCTCATCGTCAGCCTCCAGTGTTTCACTTCCTGCCTCTAATGGTTCTAAAGCTTCTTCTATTCACTCAAGTGTATCTTCACTTAGAAGACAAGAAGCTGCTGCCGAGTATGCAGCTACACAGGCTGTACTGCAGATTATGGCTGAACAAGAGGGCCACGAAGAGAAACTGCAAAACCTTGAAGCTGAAGAGAGGTTGATCATTGCGGACCAAGAAGCAGCAGCATTAGCTCGTCGTCTTGAAGGAGAAAGGGAAGAAACTGAACGTAGGCTAGAAAGAGAGAAACAAGAGGCTGCTTTCTTAAAGAAACAGCAAGAAGAGAATGCTGCAAGAAGAAGGTCTGTAGAAAACCTAAAGAGAGAACTTGAGCGTTTGGAAAATTTGAAAAGGCTGAATGCAGCCAAAGCAAGGCTTCAAGTATATGATGAGAGTGAGCTCAGTCCAGCCCAAGGGAATGCTCCACAGAGCCTGGATCTACATAAGGTTATGCAGCCACTCAATCAGGGGAAGACTGAGGACCAGTACTCACAACCACCAAAGGACGCAGTGCCAACACATGTGCTCCAAGATAGCACAGGAGAGCTTGTGAAGGTCTTAGCTGAGGCTATATCAGCAAATAGGCTACCCATTCCAGAGCCCACAGTTTTTAGTGGTGATCCACTCAAGTTTAATCATTGGAAGTCATCCTTCCAAACTCTTATTGAAAAGAAAAACATTCCAAGCTCGGAGAAAATATTCTTCCTCCAGAAATATGTTGGAGGAGCAGCTAGAGAGGCATTAGAAGGTTATTTTCTGATTGGTTCAGATACTGCATATGTTGCTGCATGGGAACTCCTCAATGAGCGATACGGCCAGCCTTTTATGATTGCCAAAGCCTGCCGAGACAAATTACATGCCTGGCCAAAGATAGCATCAAGAGAGAGCGCTGACTTAAGGAAATTTGTGGACTTTTTACGCAGTTGTGAATGTGCCATGGCTCACAATGAGAGTCTGCGTATTCTTGATGATGGCATTGAAAACCAAAAATTGACAGCCAAGTTGCCTGATTGGTTAAGCAGCAGATGGAACCGAAAAGCCACACAGTATCAGCTGGAGCATGGAAGGTTCCCAGATTTCAAGTATTTCGTAACTTTCCTGACTTTGGAGGCTAGTATTGCTTGTAACCCTGTTACATCTTACTATGCTTTGCGGCAAGGGGAGCCAGAAAGGACAAGATCTAAACCTCAGAATGTAGTGACCTCTAAGAACCAAGCAGCAAGTGCAAGGATTTTTACAACTAACACCACTGAGAAGAGCATAAGCACATGTATGTTTTGTAAGAAACCAGGGCATGTCTTGCACAAGTGCCGTAGACTAACTGCAAGGCCAGTTGCTGACCGAGTGAAGTTCATTCAAGGTGAGAAACTGTGCTTTGGCTGTTTGAGTCCTGGCCATCAATCCAAGAATTGCAGCAACCGGATGGTCTGCGACACCTGCTCAAAGCGCCACCCCACATGCTTACATGAGGATCGCTCAAGGCAAAGGGAAAATGACGAGACAAGTTGCAGTAAGGAAAGAAAGCCACAATCGCCGCAAGACACCACTCACGAAACCACATCCAATAGAGTTGTGCATGATGGTAACAGTGCTCAGACTTCAGCAATAGTTCCTGTTTATGCATCAATGCCAAGTGATTCAAACAAAGAAGTCCTTGTCTATGCTCTGTTAGATTCACAAAGTGATTCTTCATTCATTCTTGAAGAAGTGGCAGATGCTCTTGATGTTAATGCAGAGCCAGTCAAGTTGAAGCTGTCTACAATGTCTTCTAAGGAGACAATTGTACCATGCAAAAGACTCAAAGGTCTACAAATAAGAGGGTTATCTTCTTCTAAGAAGATCACAGTGCCAACGGTCTACACTCGTGAATTCATACCTGCCAATCGTACACACATTCCAACACCAGAGACTGCAAAGGCGTGGCCTCATTTAGAGCATCTTGCGGAACACATTGCCCCGCCGAAGAAATGTGAAATCGGTCTTCTTATCGGGTATAACTGTCCACAAGCACTAATGCCTAGAGAAGTTGTATGTGGTGAGGACAACCAGCCCTTCGCACAGAAAACTGACGTAGGCTGGAGCATAGTGAGCTATGGTGATCCAGGCGAACACTACAGTGATGCAATAGGAGTAAGTCACCACATCATTGTAAAGCAAGTGACCCCTGAACCCAAAGTAACAAGTAAGTTGAAGAGCGAAGTTCATTATGTTTGCAAAACAAGAATTAAGGAGATGACTGCTCCAGAAGACATACTTAAGGTGCTGGAATCTGACTTCAGTGAAAGGCTTGGAGAAGAGACAA
The DNA here is from genome assembly GCF_041146795.1 of Maylandia zebra. Classification (NCBI taxonomy): domain Eukaryota; kingdom Metazoa; phylum Chordata; class Actinopteri; order Cichliformes; family Cichlidae; genus Maylandia; species Maylandia zebra. The sequence goes on along the minus strand of NW_027490031.1, from coordinate 1,677,637 downwards.
ATCTCTCGCAAGAAGATCTCCGGTTTTTGACTAAAATGAAAGAAGAAATTAAGCACAAAGAAGACGGACATCTTGAAATGCCTCTGCCTTTTAAACAGCGCAGGCCAGAGCTACCAAATAACAAGCCAAGTGCTGTTCAACGCCTCATGTGCTTGGAAAAGAAGCTCAAGAGAGACCAGAAATATCGGACAGATTACATGAACTTCATGGAAGATATTATCAGTCGTGGTGAAGCAGAAAAGGTCCCAGAAGAAGAGCTTGATAAACGATCAGCTTGGTATATTCCCCACCATGGCGTATACCACCCTCAAAAGCCAGAGAAACTGCGAGTGGTCTTTGATTGTTCGGCAAGATTTCAAGACATGTCATTGAATGACTACCTTCTTACAGGGCCAGAGCTCACAAACACCTTGGTGGGAGTTCTTTGTAGATTTCGAAAGGGCCCAGTCGCTATTATGTGTGATGTGGAACGAATGTTTCATCAATTCCATGTAAAGCCTGAAGACCAAGACTACTTGAGGTTCTTATGGTGGGAGAATGGTGATCTTGAGTCTCCGCCAACAGTTTTTCGGATGAAAGTCCATTTGTTTGGAGCAGCTTCCTCACCTGGTTGTGCCAATTTTGGACTTAAACATCTAGCCACAGAAGGTCAAGATCGGTTTAACCAAAGCACTGTCAAGTTCATCCGAAGAAATTTTTATGTTGATGATGGACTGGTGAGTGTAAGGTCTGATGCTGAGGCAATCAAGCTGATCAAGGAAGCAAGAGAGCTTTGCAGCACAGGCAAGCTTAGACTACACAAGTTCATTTCCAACAGCAAGAAGGTATTGGAGTCAATACCAAAGGAAGAGTGTGCAGACAGTGTCAAAGAACTGGACATAGATTTAGGGGAGCCACTCCTAGAAAGAGCACTGGGCGTGCAATGGTACGTATCCTCTGATGACTTTCAGTTCAGAGTAACTGTCAAGAAACACCCAATGACGAGAAGGGGAGTGCTATCCACAGTAGCTTCCATCTACGATCCTTTGGGTTTCGTAGCACCGTTTGTTTTACGTGGGAAGTTGATCTTGCAACAGTTGAGTCGAGAGAAAGCTAGTTGGGATGAACCACTTTCAGAGGAGTGCAGATCACAGTGGCAGTCATGGTTACAAGATCTCCATAACTTGCGTCAAGTAAAGATTAAGAGGTGCTATATACCAGCAAGCTTCATAGACGTCAAGCAGTACGAGTTACATCACTTCTCAGATGCTAGCTTAACAGGTTATGGGGAGTGCACTTATCTAAGAGCAGTGAACTCTAATGGCAGCGTACACTGCTCACTTGTCATGGGGAAGGCGCGTGTTGCCCCCACTAAGGTCACAACAGTTCCAAGGCTTGAGTTGTCTGCAGCAGTGGTTGCTGCGAAGATGGGTGCCATCTTAAAACATGAGCTCGAAGTAGACAACCTTAAGGAATATTATTGGACTGATTCAAAGGTTGTTCTCGGGTACATTAATAATGATGCCAGACGCTTTCATGTTTTCGTGGCAAATAGGATCCAGAGAATCAAAGCCACCACAGATGTCAACCAATGGTATCATGTGCAGTCCGAAGACAATCCGGCGGACCATGCTTCGAGAGGGTTATCGGCAGATCGGCTCGTTGCTTCAAATTGGTTCACTGGCCCAGACTTTCTGTGGGAAAGGGAGCTACCCACAAGAGATGCTAAGGTGGGAGAGGTTAGTGATAATGATCCAGAACTTCGAAGGGCTCAGGTGCTCAACACCAGCGCAAGGATAAATAGAACATTGTTGGACCGCCTGACTAAGTTTTCTGACTGGAAAAGAGTTGTTAAGGCTATTGCTTGTCTTAAACGTCATGCTAAGCAAGTTAAGGGTCTTAGTCCCAAACTCAATGGAAGTACAAGTGTTGAGGAAAGACAACAAGCTGAACTTTTCCTAATCAGATTGGTCCAAACAGAAGTATTCAGCAGTGAAATCAAGAATTTACAGCAATCCAAGGACGTAAAATCCAAAGACAAAGCAAACAAGCTATGCAAATTAAGTCCATTTTTGGATGAGCAGGGTGTGCTGAGAGTAGGCGGACGCTTAACAAGAAGTGATCTTCATACACATGTTAAACATCCTGCGATTCTGCCAAAAACAAGTCACGTGTCTTCTTTATTGATCAAGCATTATCATGAGAAAGTACAGCATCAAGGAAGAGGTATGACTGTAAATGAGTTGCGATCTAATGGGATATGGGTCATTGGATGCAGCAGTGCAGTTGCCTCACATATCTTTAAGTGCGTCACATGCAGAAAGTATAGAAGGAACACACAAGATCCAAAAATGGCAGATTTGCCAGAGGACAGAATGGAAATGACCCCTCCATTCACATATTGTGGCATGGATTGCTTTGGACCATTCTATGTGAGGGATGCAAGAAAGGAACTGAAGAAGTATGGTCTTCTCTTCACTTGTATGTGTTGCAGAGCTGTACATATCGAAATGCTTGATGACCTCAGTTCAGATGCTTTCATCAATGCATTGCGCGTATTCATTGCAATACGTGGGAATGTAAGGCAGTTGAGATGTGATCAAGGTACCAACTTTGTGGGTGCAAAAAGAGAGTTCATGGACTCAATGAAGAACTGGGATCATGAGCAGGTGAAGGAATATGGCTGTGAGTTTGTAATGAATCCCCCATCATCAAGCCATATGGGAGGAATTTGGGAGAGGCAAATAAGGACAATCAGAAGTGTTCTAACAGCAATTCTTGATCAGTCTGCTAAAAGACTTGACACCGCCTCACTTAGGACTTTTTTGTATGAAGTGATGGCTATTATAAATAGCAGACCGCTGACAACAGAGCACCTGAATGATCCCACAAGTCTTGAACCGCTCACACCAAATCACATTCTTCTGATGAAGTCTAACATCATATTGCCACCTCCGGGTCAGTTCGTGAGTCAAGATTTATACCTGCGTAAGAGATGGCGTCAGGTGCAGTTCTTGGCGAATGAGTTTTGGACAAGGTGGAGGAGGGAGTATCTTCTTAATCTCCAGCAAAGACAGATATGGCATGGGGATAAAAGGAACACCAATGTCAATGACATTGTTATTCTTCAAGAGGACAGGGCTCCGCGAAATCACTGGAGACTAGCAAGAGTCACGGAGGTGTACCCCAGCTCTGATGGAAGGGTCAGAAAGGTAAAGCTGTTGGTTAGTGACTCAACCTTGGACAAACAGGGAAAACGCACAGCTAGGCCAGTTTATCTTGAAAGGCCAGTGCAAAAAATAGTACTACTTGTTGAAGCAGAATAAGCATGTGTTAAACTGTTGTAAATGCTTATAACTTGAAGATGCAAATCTGTGAAGAAATCTCAAGTTGAGATTTGGTGGGAGTTTAACTGCCATAAATGTAAATTATGTCAGTTTGTTTAATTTATTGTGTTCATTTATGTTATTTATTTTCTTTATTTATTGTCGTTCCTTTTGAGGTAGGAACTAAGGTTCATTCTGTGTTGCGCACAGGCTTTTTTTAGGTGACGTAAAGGGAAGTAAAAGGCATGTGCAAAGAAGCTAAGTTAATAAGTTAACTAAGTCAGAAGAAGGAATAAATAAGCAGTTTAAAGTAAAAGAAAGCTACGAAGAAGAAGAAATTGGGAATTATTTTTGTTAAGTTTTTGTTCCTGAAGCAGACTCATTCCCTCACGGTTACGTGCAGCCAGCGAAGTATGTTAACTGTGTTTGTTTATCGTGTATTTGTTAACTTGGGTTTAAATGTTTATTTGTAATATTTATGTTTGGTCATTCTGTACTTTTATGTAATAACAGTTTGACGGTGGATTTTATGGTGTTCTGAGGAGAAGTGTGACGGAAGAATAAATCCATCAGTGAATGAAGAACCGTGGTGTCGTGTATTAACTGGAGGGAGTGATAAGCAGTGATCCAAACCATGAACATCCTGACCCTCCCACGGACATACAAGATGGAAGCGCAGTCAGAGACACCATATGTCACAATCATTTCCTTTGACCCATCACCTCAACATGTTGAAAGACGGAAAAACAGATTTTTTGTTCAACTGGCTTTATTGGTCGCCTGTGTTTCCTGTACACAAAGTATTAAAAGATGTAAACCTCATAAAGTGTCTCTGTTGCTTCCTCCTCTGTAACAGCTGTCAATGTTTCTTCATTATTTTCCTGCAGTAAAGAGATTAACAACATTGCTGTTCTACTGTAAACTCATATAATCTGTGGAGTATTAAGAGTACTCACAACTGCATGTTGGTCTGGCTCAACAGGGGGCTGCACCAGATGCAGTACACCACCACCATCAACTGATAGAATATGAGGTTTATACAGGTCACTTATAACTTACAAGGGACCAAATGGCAATTAACAAACATACCAATCACCTTACACTTCATTGTGTTATGACCCAGTGATGTGTCACAATACCAACAAGTATTGTGCCTCCCACGGGAGGATGGCTGGTGGTATTTTCCCTTTTTTCTCTCCTAGGAGGTGGACACCTGGGCGTGGCTGCTAGGTATTGGGGGCTCGTCTCTTTTGTGTTCTTTTTGTGGCTTGTTTTCTTGTTTGGCGGTTTTTTCTTGTGTGGGGGGGTGTGTGTGTGTTAGGATGGAGTTTAAGTTGGAGGACTTCACTCTGAGCCCGTCTGCGGAGAAGCTGGACAGGTGTAAAAAGGCTGATCTCTTGCTTGTTGCTGATTTCTTTGATGTGACTGTGCTGTTGACTGCGAAGAAGAAAGAGCTTAGGGAGCTCCTGTGTGTCCAGTTGACGGACAAGGGGTTGTTTGGTGAGCCGGGTCCTGCAGGGGGGGTTGAGCTGGGGGCTGTTGCTGGTGTTTCTGCCCCACTGAAGAATCTCCCTTCTCCACCTAGTCCTTCTGCGGAGGAGCTGCGGGTTACGCTGCGCATTAGGGAGGTGGAGTTACAGAAACAGCAGTTGGAGGTGGAAGCTATGCACTTGAGGATCAGGGCTCTGGAGGTAGAGAGGGGAGCATCTGTGTCTGCCAGTCCTCCTGTACCTCGGTCAGCCCCGCAGTCACCATCCCCGCAGGCACCCTCCCCGGAGTCATCATCCCCGCAGTCGCCATCTCCGCAGCCGCCGGCCCCGATGCCAGGTGGTGGCTTTGATGTGAGTAAACACATCAAAATGGTGCCGGCGTTTCGGGAAACTGAGGTGGATTCGTATTTCACAGTGTTTGAGCGTATCGCAGGTGCGCTGCACTGGCCAAAAGATGTGTGGTCTCTTTTACTCCAATGTAGATTGGTGGGGAAAGCTCAAGAGGTGTGCACCGCTCTTTCTCTGGAGGACAGTTTTGACTATGAGGTGGTGAAGGCTGCTGTCCTGCGTGCTTATGAGCTGGTGCCAGAGGCTTACAGGCAGAGATTTAGGAATGGGAAAAAATCCGCCAACCAGACCTATGTGGAGTTTGCCAGAGAAAAGAAAACGCTGTTTGATAAGTGGTGTCATGCTACAGAAGTAAAAACCTTGAATGACCTGCGTGAGTTGGTGACGTTAGAAGAGTTTGAAAATCAACTACCAGACACTGTGGTAACCTACTTAAACGAGCAGAGGGTTACGACTCTCGCCGCTGCTGCTATACGGGCTGATGAGTTTGTGTTGACACACAAAGTGGTGTTTTCGGTTCCTGCTCACAGTTTTCAGTCTTCCGGTAGCCCGCCCAGATGGTCTCCAAGGGGCACCCGCCGTGCCATCCCCTCATCCATTGAGAGCCGTGTGTGTTTTTTTTGCCATGAGCCGGGACACCTTATTGCGGTTTGCCCTGCTCTGAAAAGAAAAGAAATGACCAGGAAGGGTGCACCACCTTCCCCAATAAACCTTCTACAGACAAACCCTCCTACTTTGGGGGAAGTGATGGCACTCGAAAATGATAAAGTAGATAAGGAGTTTAAGCCGTTTGTGTCAAACGGTTTTGTTTCCTTGATAAGAGACGATCGGCGGGTTCCTGTTAGTATTTTGCGAGGCACTGGTGCGAAACAGTCGCTCATTCGTGAGGGGGTCTTACCGTTTTCAGCTCAATCCTGTTGTGGGGCTGATGTGTTAGCCTGGGGAGTTAGGATTCCTTTACACTTGGTGCAGCTTTCGTCTCAGTTTCTGTCTGGTGAGGTTAAGCTTGGGGTGCGACCCCAGTTACCGGTTGCAGGTATTGACATAATCTTGTGAAACGATCTAGCTGGCTGCACAGTTTTTCCGTCGCCGGAAGTAGTTGATATACCGCTTACAGATAATAGTGGTTTCGATCGTGCTACATCAAAGGCTGTTCAAACCGTCAGTGTAAAGACATTTAGGCAGAGGGGAGGTGCGAGTGGATCTCAGCAGCAAAATGATGAAACCAGGCCACCTGCTAGAAAAAGACAAGGACCTCGACGGCGCAGGAACCGCAGAAGAGGCCAGCTGATGGTGGCTAATGCTCCATCTCCCACCCTTAAATTTGACACAGACTTTGATTTTGATTCCTCAAACGCGCAATTCATTAAGGAGGCGCTTGAGAAGAAGGCCCAGGAGACGTTGAATCTAAAAGATGGGAGTCCTGAGGGAAGGGAAACGGAGGGGTTGCAGCTGAGTTCAGGGGAGGATCATCTTGGTCCAAAGTGCTATTATGACAAAGCAAAGTCTTTCTTTGACAACATCTCATCTGATAATGGGCTCAGACTGACGTGGGCAGAGGAGCGAAAGCGCAATCTGGAGACTTTTGGTGTCCCTGGGCGGTTCCTGAGGGGCCAAGGTTTCCGAGGTGGACGCCAGTGTTTTGGGGGCGGGTGCAGTGCTCGTGCAGGAGGATGAAAATGGCATTGACCACCCGGTCTGTTTCTTTTCTAGAGAATGTTATGGCTGTCCTCTCTAGGTCTTAAATCAAACATCTTTGTGTGGGGTTCGATGTTTGATTTTTTTTGGGTGGGGGAAACTGTTATGACCCAGTGATGTGTTTGTTGGTATTGTGCCTTCCACGGGAGGATGGCTGGTGGTATTTTCCCTTTTTTCTCTCCTAGGAGGTGGACACCTGGGCGTGGCTGCTAGGTATCTGGGTGGAGTCTCTACCTACCTTCGGACTGGATAATGGATGGACCACCTCCAGTACTTAACGTCCGGATGACAGTCACCTGGCAGTGCTTTTTGGAACCTCGTTGACTCGGTCACAGAGTTGTGTGTGGTGTCATTATAGTGCGGGCTGGAGTATTCACGTGTACCTCTAGCCTTGCCATGTAAATAATTGTAAATAAGTTAACAAGTGGCGGTCACTGTTGGTTCTTTTGTTGTATAACTTTCACTGTCGCAGCCTAGTAGGCGTGAGAAGCCGTTTTCTTTTATTGAACAAGTTTTCTCCTGTTTTTCGTTAGATAGTTAGGTAAGTGACTTGTCTTTTGTTTTGGCTTCTTTTTATTTTGGTGTAGGGAAGTGTAGGGATTGTTTGTAGGGAGTTTTGTTTATTGTTTTGGCATTGCTCACTGCCGATGAAAATAAATGGCTGCTTAAATACTTGAAAAAGGTGTCATTGTTGTGGTTTATGCGTGGGTGGGAAGTGAGTGGGGCAAACTTTTTGTTACGTTTGATTACTTGCCGGGACCAGAACGTAACAATTGTCATTATGCTCTCAAAGACAACCAAGACTGAGGGAAGGCAAAATCAGTAGGAAAATAACTTCACTACAAAAACATTCATCATGGTAAAGAGTTTATCAAATGAATGAGCAGCACTGCAAAGGTTACTGTGAAGAAAGGATGTATGCACATCATGTATTATTTAGAATTTACCCCTTATGTAGGCACTTGTGTCTTGCGGGGTTATTGACTCAGAGGATGTCCCCGCAGAGATGCCTTCAGCCACAGGGCGCCCACTGTTTTGGCTGAGGGCCAACTGCTCAGCCTCTGTGAGTGGTGGTGGTGGAGGACCCCCACCTGTTTTTCGGGCCTCCGCTTTTTTTCTGTTGGCTATAACGGGGTCACATTTGAGCATACAGAGTAAGCAAATATGTACTTGTAATGTGCTCAGATAATTTCAATAAGTGCTTACAGACAGAAAATTAATGTAGCCTCTAACTGCAATTGATTTACATGGGACAAACAGACCAAGCACTATGGCTCATAATACAATTACACCTTACCTGTTTGGACTATATTTTTATATTTCATTTTTACTTGCTGCCAGGAACGTTTGGGGCCTGTTGGGTTGCACCTGCGCTCACATCACAAAATAAAATGTCCATCCATCCATCCATCCATCTTCATCCGCTTTATCCGAGGCCGGGTCGCGGGGGCAGCAGCCTAAGCAAAGAGGCCCAGACCTCCCTCTCCCCAGCCACCTCCTCCAGCTTGTCCGGGGGAATACCAAGGCGTTCCCAGGCCAGCCGAGAGATATAATCTCTCCAGCGTGTCCTGGGTCTGCCCCGGGGCCTCCTCCCGGTGGGACATGCCTGGAACACCTCGCCCAGGAGGCGCCCAGGGGGCATCCTTGTCAGATGCCCGAACCACCTCAGCTGGCTCCTTTCGATGTGGAGCAGCAGCTGCTCTACTCTGAGCCCCTCCCGGATGGCCGAGCTTCTCACCCTATCTCTAAGGGAGAGGCCAGCCACCCTTCGGAGGAAGCTCATTTCCGCCGCTTGTATCCGCGATCTCATTCTTTCGGTCACTACCCACAGCTCGTGGCCATAGGTGAGGGTAGAGACGTAGATCGACCGGTAAATTGAGAGCTTCGCTTTTACACTCAGCTCCCTCTTCACCACGACTGACCAGTGCAGCGTCCGCATTACTGCAGCTGCAGCTCCAATCCGTCTGTCGATCTCCGGCTCCCTTCTCCCATCACTCGCGAACAAGACCCCGAGATACTTGAACTCCTCCACTTGGGGCAGGAACTCATCCCCGACCCGGAGTGGGCACTCCACCCTTTTCCGGCTGAGAACCATGGCCTAAGATTTGGAGGTGCTGATCCTCATTCCCGCTGCTTCACACTCGGCTGCGAACCGTTCCAGTGCGAGCTGGAGGCCCTCACCCGATGAAGCCAACAGAACCACATCATCTGCAAAAATCAGAGATGAGATTCTGAGGCCACCAAAGCGAAAGCCCTCCGCCACTTGGCTGCGCCTAGAAATCCTGTCCATAAAAATTATGAACAGAACCGGAGACAAAGGGCAGCCCTGGCGGAGCCCATCACCCACCGGGAACGAGTCCGACTTATTGCCGGCAATGCGAACCAAGCTCTTGCAACGGTTGTATAGGGATCGAATGGCTCGTAGCAATGGGCCAGACACCCCATACTCCCGCAACACCTCCCAAAGGACACCCCGAGGGACACGGTCGAATGCCTTCTCCAAGTCCACAAAACACATGTAGACTGGTTGGGCAAACTCCCATGCACCCTCAAGTATCCTCGAGAGGATAAAGAGCTGGTCCAGTGTTCCGCGACCAGGACGAAAACCGGATTGTTCCTCCTGTATCTGAGGTTCGACTAGCGGACGAACTCTCCTTTCCAGCACCCTGGCATAGACTTTCCCAGGGAGGCTGAGGAGTGTGATCCCCCTGTAGTTGGAACACACCCTCCGGTCCCCCTTCTTAAAAATGGGGACCACCACCCCGGTCTGCCAGTCCACAGGTACTGCCCCTGATCTCATCGCAACATTGCAGAGGCGTGTCAACCAGGACAGCCCTACAACGTCCAGAGCCTTCAGGAACTCGGGGCGGACCTCATCAACACCAGGGGCTCTGCCACCAAGGAGTTGTTTAACTGCCTCAGTGACCTCGCCCCCGGAAATTGGCGGGTCATTCCCCTCATCCCCAGACTCTGCTTCCTCCTCGGAAGACGTGTCAGTGGGATTAAGGAGGTCCTCGAAGTATTCCTTCCACCGCCCGACAATTTTCTCAGTCGACGTCAGCAGCGCTCCGCCAGCACTATACACAGTGCAGGTAGAGCACCGCTTTCCCCTCCTGAGACGCCTGACGGTTTGCCAGAATCTCTTCGAGGCAGTCCGAAAGTCTTTTTCCATGGCCTCTCCGAACTCCTCCCACACCCGAGTTTTTGCATCAGCCACTGCTCAAGCCGCATTCCGCTTGGCCTGTCGATACCTGTCGGTTGCCTCCGGAGTCCCACAGGCTAACCAAGCCCGATAGGACTCCTTCTTCAGCCTGGTGGCTCCCTTCACCTCTGGTGTCCACCATTTGGTTCGGGGATTACCACCACGGCAGGCACCAACCACCTTGCGGCCGCAGCTCAATGCAGCAGCTTCGGCAATGGAGACGCTGAACATGGTCCATTCGGACTCAATGTCCCCAGTCTCCCTCGGAATGCTGTTGAAGCTCTGCCGGAGGTGTGCGTTGAAGATCTCGCGGACTGGGGCCTCTGCTAGACGTTCCCAGCACACCCTCACTACGCGTTTAGGTGCACCAGGTCTGTCCAGCGTCCTCCCCCGCCACCTGATCCAACTCACCACCAGGTGGTGATCAGTTGACAGCTCAGCCCCTCTCTTTACCCGAGTGTCCAGAACATATGGTCGCAGGTCTGGTGATACGATTACAAAATCGATCATCGACCTACGGCCTAGAGCATCCTGGTGCCACGTGCACTTATGGACACTCTTATGTTCGAACAGGGTGTTCGTTATGGCCAAACTGTGATTAGCACAGAAGTCCAATAACAAAGCACCGCTCGGGTTCAGATCAGGGAGGCCGTTCCTCCCAATCACGCCCCTCCAGGTCTCGCTGTCGTTACCCACGTGAGCATTGAAGTCTCCCAGCAGGGCAACAGAGTCTCCTGGTGGAGCACCTTCCAGCACCCCCCCCCCCCCCCCCCCCAGGGACTCTAAGAAGGCTGGGTACTCCGAGCTGCCACTCGGCGCATAAGCGCAGATGACAGTCAGGACCCGTTCCCCGACCCTAAGGCGCAGGGAACAAACCCTCTCGTCCACCGGGAAAAACCCCAACGTACTGGCAGCAAGCCGAGGGGATATTAGAATACCCACCCCAGCCCGCCGCCTCTCACCAGGGGCAACTCCAGACTGAGACAGAGTCCAGCCCCTCTCCAGGAGACTGGTTCCAGAGCCCAGGCAATGCGTAGAGGTGAGCCCAACTATATCTAGCCGGTACCTCTCAACCTCACGCACTAACTCAGGCTCCTTCCCCACCAGAGAGGTGGTGGGGAAGGAGCGGAAGAAGGTAAATAAAATGTATAAAATATAAAATAAAATAACATATAATAAAATAACGTGTTAAATGGGTGGAAATCCCTAGATCAATGTTTAAATTAACACTCACGCATTGACTCTGTCGGCTATGTTTTGCCATGCATGCTCCCTTTATTTTGCAGCTGAGGCTGTGTTACTTTTTTTTCTGCAAAATTTGCATGTTATCGGCATATGCTGCCATCAGAATTTCGGCGTCAAGCGCTGTAAAATACATTGACCGCGCCTTCTTTCCCTCCGTCTCCATGGTGACTCGCTTAATCTGTGCTCCACTAATCAGGGCTTTATGTATCCTCGTGCGCGTGCTTAACTTGGGGTTAAAGCAACTCCGCGTTGATTGAACTACTTGTTATTAGCCTTTCTGAAACCGAATATTCCGAGTTGGACAGTTCCGGGTTACTCAACCCTGAGTATCGTTTTTCACTCTGAGTTTTCTAAACCGGCTTCCTGAAATAGGGCCCTGCTTTGTTTGTTTTACCCATGCTGTGCATCGGTTTTGTTTTATTTTTATTATTTATTTATTTTTATTATTATTGTTGTTGTTTCTTTTAATTTATATTTGTTTATTTTGGGGACTATGTTCTTTAATATAAATCTCATGTTAACTGTACTATTATTTTTTGCTTGTTCTGTAATATAAAAGTCAATAAACATAATGTTTAAAAAAAAAGTAGAATGGGAGGCAGAGCCTTCAGTTTTCAGGCCCCTCTTCTGTGGAACCACAAGTTAAAAACTTCAGGAGAACACAATGAAATCTTGTTGTTTGAACAACTACTTTGTTAATCAAGGGAATTACTGCTAGTCTTGCTTAACGAACCAATATGTGGGTTGATGGTTTAATAGAGACAAACAACCATTTACACTTACATTCATGGGTAACTTAGAATCACCAATAACTCTAATTACACCCTGCAAACCAGCCAGATTGTGGATTTGAACCCAGGCCCTTCTTGCTGTGAGGCTTAACAAAACTAGGAAAGCTGTGATTGATGCAGAATTTTCTGTATGTTTTTGTCTTTGACAGGTTAAACCACAATAAACAGCAAACATGTAGTGTGGGTGTAGTTGTCTGTCTCTTAAAACTCCAGTGATTTTCCTGCAGTTTGATATCTCATGTGTCATGGTCCCCGCACCTCGCCAGCTGACAGCAGTCAGGCGCTTTGTTTTGTTTATTCTCCTCTCTCGCCTCTGCTCTCCCTTTCTCTCTCGTCCTCTCCCACTCTCTCTTTCTCCTGCCGGGGCGGAGCTCAGTATGGGCTCCTGCTCCTGGCCCACGCACCTGGAGATGATCAGCACACCTGCCGCTGATTATGAGAATTGGAGTCCTACTTAAGATGGCGAGTCTGCTCTACTCGTCGCTGGATCGTTGAGCCATCAGCGTCAGTCGTCCTGCACTCTGCAAAGTTTGTTCGTGAGTACGTCTGAACCAGGAGACTAACTGTTTCTCTGTCTGTGTATAGATTTCCCCTGGACCTGTTTTCCCTGTGCACGGTGACTGAGCGTGAGCAAGAGTGATAGAGGAAAGAAGAGGAGCTGTGTGTGGTTGCGAGGGCTGTATGGAAATCTCCCGTCCCTGGACTCCTGCCCCTTTCACTCCCGGACCCTGGAACCCCGGCCCCTTTTCCCCAGACACCGTTGTGTGTGTATATATATTTCACCGTGGAGAACACTGTAAATAAATTCACTTTTGATTTGAAGAAACTTGTGGTCTGCGCCTGAGTCCGCTCCACTAATCGTGACATCATGGTATCTTGTGAATTTCGTGAGTCCAGGCAACAAACCACTCTTACTAGATTGTATCCTGTCATCTCAACATGAACAAGAATTAAGTTGCTGAGTTTCATGCAGATGCTACATGATTTAATTATGTTCACCATAGAAAAATGAAATTATTTAGTTCAAATTACAAGTTTGAATCTTGTACATGTAACAACCACCCAATAGGTGTAGGCTGCTGGGGGGCTCCCATGATGCACTGGGTGTTTCTTCTTCACTCACTATGTGAGTCTTTAATCATTAGTTATTATTCATATCTGGCTCTTCCACAGCACATCTTTTATGTCTTCTTTCTCTCACCCGAAGTGGTCACATGGCTGCCCCTCCCTGAGCCTTTGGCACATCCTGTGGCTGCAGAATAAGCAGCAGCTCAGGAAACAACACCTACAAAGTGTTTTCAGTTTGACCCACAGAGCTGCAGAGCATGATGGGACCCAGTGATAAACTGGAGCAAAGCTCATGCTAACATCACACACAGCAAACATGTTAAACAGGGAGGACGGTAACAGAGGGAATGATCAGGACAGTGAGCTGCGGTCACCACAGAAACACTGTTTACACAGACTCCACAACATTGTGTCGGTGTTGTGTAATCTGTGCCGAACACAGAACAGAGACGTGATAAGAAAACCTCTGATCAAACATGATGAATCCTCAAGTGTCAGTGAGAATAACAGAAAGGGAAAAGTGAGTCATTTGTCATGAGAAGTGGGGCTCAGGAGGTGGAGCAGGTCACCTGACAACAGAAAGGTCGGTGGTTTGATCCCTGGCTGCTCCAGTCTGCATGTCAAAGCATCTTTGCTGGTCATGTTACTATGGTAACCCAGAGGAGTTTAATATGATAATTTATTCATTAAATGAGACAATCAGTCAAAAGTCAATCAGTCATTTTTAATCAGCAGTGTTTTTGGAATCATCACATAAATTTAAAACAAAACCAAAAACGCTGAACAAGTTTGTAAAGTTTCTACAGTGTTTCCACTTTTCTTCTCTCACTTCTTCTTCTTCTTGGTCTCCTCTCTGGGCAGACATGCTTTCACTTCCAGCAGCTGAAACATGAAACATGAGCTACACTTTGCATGTTCACAGTGATGCACGCGTTTGTAATTGTACAAGATTATAACTGATGATGCTGTGACAACATGTTCTGTTGAAATAACTTCACCACAGCTGACACAGAACGATACAAACACATATTTTAAAGCTATCATTTTATAATTGAATGTTATGAACAGTAACAGAGTTACAGTGTAAATGAAACATATTCACAGCGCTGTTTGCTACGATGAGTCACCGTCCTGCACTTTATGAGTGTTTAAGTTCTTTGAGTCGTCAAGTTTACGTCTCACAGATTATTCTGGAACTCCTGTTTGTCTCGGTGTCTGTTTCCCTTCCTCTCTGTGTCGAGTCTGCGTCTCTGTCTTCTGTACTTCCATCTTATTTTGCCCGTCTTTTCTTGCATTTAGTTTCCGTCTCCGTGCGTCTGTTCTCTTCTATAGAGTCTCCAAAAGTTGATTCTGTTCATCTGGACGTAGCATTTTGTGGGAGAAACGTTTGGTCACTCATCCAGGTGACTTCTTCAGTCTCAGCTGACTGCAGGTTTCCATTTCTTTCCATTTCTCTCTGATTTGGTTCCGATCACCATCTCCGTGTCCCAGATCTTCTTCCTCTTTCTCTCTCTGTCCCCCATCTTGCCACCATGGGGAGCAGGGCATTCAGCTGCTCTGCTCCTCGACTCTGTAATTCCTCCTGATATAAGGAATATCACTTCCTTCTCTCTTTTTAAAGTGTAGACTCAAAACTCACATGTTCAAAATAGATTATCCCACATAACCTCTCAACTCTGCTAATTTAAATCTGTTTTACAATTTTATGTGTAAACTTCTTGCTTTGATGTTGCTTTTATTATTCTGCTTTGTACAGTGTCACTGAATGCACTGAAAGGTGCTTTCAAATAAAATGTAAAATAATAATAATAATAATAATATATCATCAACAACACAAAAAACATCACCCCTGCAGGGATGACACCTGACAGGTTTGTTTAAGTGCACTGTTCCAAAATTAAAAATACATATTAGTCCTAGTTTCGGACATGTCCAAGCACAAAGGCTGTCTTTCTCTTAGAAAGAGAAAAAACCCCTAAACTAACTGGCAGGATCAACCTAAGAACACAAACAACCATCAGACAGATAAATGACGCTGAGGTTTCGCTTCCTGGTGGAACAATATCAGAACTTCGGGTGTCATGACGGTGCTGCACTCACTGTTTCTGGCTTTAACTGGTTACTGATGTTTACTTGGTCTGAACTCAGACCTTAGAGTAACTACCCCCGTTCATTTCCCCCACATAATATTTACTGGTTGCCCACAAGAAATGTTCTTGTTGGCAGCTGCACAGTTCACACAACACTAATGTTTACTGTCAGATGCTTCTGAAACATCACAGTGTTTTATTCCTGGAATGTGAGTTTCTTCCCCGGGTCTGTCTGTTTGTGTGTGTGTGTGTGTGTGTGTGTGTGTGTGTGTGTGTGTGTGTGTGTGTGTGTGTGTGTGTGTTTGTCACTTTTACTGCTACCTTCCAGATGTTAGCTGCCAAAAGATTTTGTAAAATGTTTATTATCAACTTGTTTTTTATTTTCCAACCTAAATATCACCTGCTTTAAAGCAGCCTGGTTGTCTAGCAGTACTTTTTTCTTTTTTTCTTCTTTTATTTCTGTCCAGTTTGGCTCTTTTGCATCAGAATTGTTGTCTAAAGGCAAAGAAAGATGCCCAACGGATTTACTTTACCAAACTGACCATCCCAGCCTTGCCGTAATGGTCCATTTGATTCACCTTTTATTGTTTATTTTATTTTCACTTACTGAATACGGGACAGACTTGACTGGGGGAAAGAAGGGGAGAAAGAAAGAGGGAAAGAGAAACAGCTGAGAAGAGGGACGGGGGAGAAGGGCAAAAAACAAAAACCAACAGAACGGGCAGAGAAAAAAAATGCATATATCAATCACCTGGATCACCTGCTGAGAAAGAAAAAAGAAAACAAGCAGAAGAGAACAAGAGTAATAGAATAAACAAGATCACAATGATATATGTGAATATGACAGTAAATACTAAATATTAAACATTATTGTGCAGCACATAAGATCAACAGAACACAGTGTGCTTTGAGGTAGGAGCCAAAAAGGGTGTAGTTTGTGGGTGTGATCACCCGTGTGTACACCTGTGAGCATGGACGCGCTTGTTTTTTTTAAAAGGTTCCTTCATGTAATGATCTGCTAGAGGGTGTGGGGGGGCCACAGCCCCGTCCTCCAGGGCATGAAGCAGGTATGGAGGAGATCAAAACTCCAGACATCCAGAGGCCCCCAGAACACAAGAGACCAAGGAAGACCAACAGAGGGGCAGCTGCGCCACTGTCCCAGAAAGAGCTGAGGAGAGTCCCAGATGAGGACTCACTCAGCACCTGCGGAGCAGAAGCCAGGGGGAGTTGCAGTGACGCGCCCGTGAGCTCCGCCGGCAGCCAGCCGGGCCTGAGTGACCGAGCCCCAGGCCGAGAGGCCGGGGGCACCCCACCTCCGAAGTGGCCCGAGCGAGCCCCAGGCTCCAGGCCCCAATAAGCGGCCGCCAAGGAGTGAGCCGGTGTGTACCCGGACGCCCACCCCCAGATACAAAGAACCACCAACGCACCGATGTCTGAGGGAGTCCGCCACTGGCAGGGGAAGTGGTGGTGGGGGGAGATAGGCCTCCAAACCTTGGAGGGCCTGAGGTGTCCCCAGAGAGGTGGCGTCTGATACCCAACCTGACATATAGACACAGACATACAGGCACACACAGATACAAACATCCATTCCCACCCTCATGCTCTCATATGCACTTACTCCACACTCAACCAACGTGGAGACAGACATAAAGAGACGTTGTACACACGATCACACTCCCCAAGCATACTCTACAAACCGGGTCTAGGTACCCTTGCCCCTGGAGGGGGGAACTGCACCCAGACCCAGGTGGTGTTACCCTTTTCCCTGCGGTGGGGGGAGGCAGACCGCCCCGACTCCGCAGCAGCAGGGAGGCCCCACACTCCAGACCGCAGTCGGAAGCCAAACTTCTTTCTGCAGAACTGCAGAGTCTGCATTGTACTCTGAAAACTCTGAAGTCGGTGTTTAGTC
The DNA here is from genome assembly GCF_041146795.1 of Maylandia zebra. NCBI lineage: Eukaryota > Metazoa > Chordata > Actinopteri > Cichliformes > Cichlidae > Maylandia > Maylandia zebra. The sequence continues at coordinate 1,660,491 of NW_027490031.1, read as the reverse complement.
ATTTTCACTCCATATAATTTGTAATTTGTATTATATTCTTACTTAAAAGCTAAGGCTTATACAATTTTAGACTCTGAATTGCTGTTTATAAATATTTTTGTAAAAGTTTGTAAAAATGAATCTTGGAGGGGTTTTTTTTCCAGATTATGTCCTTTAATGAACTAAAGATTAATATAGTACCAACTTCCTGTGATTAGTATTATTACAATGTAAAACATCTTAGCCCATAATAGCCTTGGAAAAACCTGAATCACACACTTACTATTTTTAATAATAATAATGATTACTTTATTCATCCCCGTGGGGAAATTCCTCCGATCATGGAGCCGCCACTCTACCTACTGAGCTATCCCTACCCCTGACAACTTCAGCCAAACCAGTGGCCTCTGCTGGGATCACTGGTGAGCCAACACTTGTCCTTCCTTTAGATTTCAGGGCTTCCCTTTGCTCCTCCGTTATAACTGTTCTCTCTTCTCAACAAATGATGACACAAAGGAATCAGCAGTGACAAAGATGATGCTGAAGAGAAGCACACACTTCACACATATAACAGACCAGTGCAGTTACACACACCTCTGCTTGACATTAGGCCTCAAACAAAGACACAAAACACTAACTTGACTCTAAACAGAAGAAACGAGCAGCTGTTTCTGTTCTGTGCTTATTTATACAAAGCAACACAGAAACACTGAGAACAAAAGACATCACACACACACACACACACACACACACACACACACACACACACACACACACACATGGAAACACTGGAAACCTGTTTTTGGTGCAGCAGCGGTCCCAGCTGCTCGCCTTTATCTAGACTGGGTCGGCTGCTGATCTCAATATAATCAATGTTTAAACTTTTGTTCTCAGTGTTCCTGTGTTGCTTCGTATAGGATCTCCCAGCATCATCACTGTGCTGTCCAGTCATTGTGTGCGAGGTTACCCTTATAGTGCAACGTCTGTTTGCACAAAGAGAAGCATGTGTGTCAAATATAAATAAGCTCAGAACAGAAAAAGCTGCTCGTTTCTTCTGTTTAGAGTCAAGTTAGTGTTTTGTGTCTTTGTTTGCCTGGAGTTCCCCACCCCTAGCCTAATATATCTAGGACACAATTTAAAGCTTTACACACTTAATTACGATTATGTTGTCTGAGAACTAACACAGAGCAGAAAACGTACCTTGTGATTGAGCTAATTTTTTATTATTCCTCCACAGTGTGGACCAGCAGAGCTCAGAGGTTCCCAGTGGTCAGTCTGTCCAGCAGCATCAAACACAGCTGGACTCCATATTTATGGTCTGTACATGTACAACAACTATTTTTTACATCTGTTCTGTTCACAGTCATCTCCATGCTGCTCTTTGTAGACCGGTGGATTGTCAGTGTGTCCAACATGGATCTGATGTTTGGCTCCATGATTTCAGTCTGATTGGCTCATTCATAAAGTATTCTGTTCCAGCTGCTGGAGGACAACATCGTCACTTTTGTGAAGGACGAGCTGAAGAAGATCCAGAAGGTTCAGAGTCCAGATTACCCAGAATGGGAGGATGATGAGCAGAGGAGCAGCAGCAGAGAGGCATTTGAAGATCACAGTGAACTTCCTGAGGAGAATGAAGCAGGAGGAGCTGCCTGACCGACTCTAGAGCAGTAAGAGGATTTTTGTAAAAAGATTTAACCTTCTGTGTCATGGCACTTGGTCTTCGACCCAGTCTTTCTATCTTTCTGGACTTTACTGGGTTATTGAAATATCGTATGAGGCTAGTTTCATGGTTATGTTTACATCAAGCATCAAGTATGCTTTGGTGTAACAAATATTGAACAAGTTCGCACAATCACCTCTTTACAATGGACTATAATGTTTAAATGATTTGCCTGTGTGTAATAAACCATAACAGCACATTTCACATATCTGTAGTAAGAAAAATCTCTTTCTGAAAACACTGCACGTCTTTAATGTGCTGCTTGCTTGTGACTTCTTGATGTTGGTAAATACAATAAATGAAAAATACATGTACAACACATTATGCTTCTGCTGTGAGGTCCTTTTTTGTTATTACTGATATATGACATTCCATTGGAAAGAGATGATTGTGAGAACTTGTTCATTATTTGTTCAATGAACAATTCAGCTGTTACACGTTTCAGTATCTGTTTGTATTTCGTGGAATCAACATTTGTGTGCGAGTACACAAAAATCAGTACAGTTATTGCAAAAGTACCAAAAATAAACTAAGCCGACTCACAACTGTACAATAAAACTGTTACAGCCTCATTTTGTTTTTTCACTAATTGAAAACATTTTAATCACAATAATACAACCTGATGTGTAAATATTGGGATGACCACTAGATGGCTTCAGATCTCCATAAAATAAAAATCAGCAGAAACATGAGACGTGCTCGTTTCTACACAAATAAATAAAACAAAGCATTTTAATAACGACATGAAAAAGAAAATACTCTACAGCAGTTGTTAACACTTACTACGCTGACCTATTATTGCTCTTGTATATTACAGATTAGTATGAAGCAATTGTGAGAGTTTTTACGGAGACCATAAAACTACATCTCCCTGATGATGACGACCATGACGACGATGTTAAAGATGATGGCGAGTGCTTCACCAGATCTCAAACTGCGTGTGCTCCTTGAAGGCTGCTCTGATGATGATGATGATGACGACCAGGAGGATGATGATAATGACGATGGTGATGATGGCGAGCGCTTCACCAGATCTCAAACTGCGTGTGCTCCTTGAAGGCTGCTCTGTGCACGATGTTGTTGCTGAAGAGTGACTGTCAGTGAGTTACTGCAACCATACATAATATCTGGCTCTCTGAGGTCAGCTGATCAGTGCTTGTTGGCTGTCAAAGCTGTGGATCTCACTTCAATTAGACCCACAATCTGTGGTTCGAATGAATAATATAGTGATGATGGGATTTCTATTTGTTATAAAGGGATAAAGCTTTATTACATTTAGTAAATGCATGTGAAGAGTGAAAGGATGGTATCAATATGTATCAATATGGATATATTAATAGGGTCATTTTATCCTCTTAACCCTTTAAAGCCGGTCGTAGCGGGCACGCTCTCTTTTGCATAACTATTTTTAAATCTCTGGAGAACTGGAACCACATAAGCTAGCGCAATAACTTTTTTGGCATATGAAACCAGAGGAGTTGTACTTACATCTTATTCATTCAGCTTGTCTTAGGCCACGGTTTCCTTCCACATATAGCTTTGCAAAAATTGCATAAAAAGCACTTGCAGCAACAAAAACATAATATTCCAGAAACACGCTTTGCCGATCCGATCAGCTGTTTGTAACACTTCCTACATTGGAATAGACGTCAGCACGAACTATTGCATGTCCGAAATTGGAAGTGACGTCATTTTGCAGAAAATGTAGGGTTTTTTTTACATATGGGCCTTGCTTTATAAGCCTATACTGGTGTTTTTAAAACTCATGTTTGACTTCATGCTTTTCTGAATCGTTTCTGGGATGCTTAGAACTCAAATTGCATGAGAAGCTCATCTGTAACCGAAAGGTTGCCGGTTCGATCCCCAGCTCTCACTGTCCTGGTGGTTGTGTCCTTGGGCAAGACACTTTACCCTACCGCATACTGGTGTGGGCCAGATGGCGCGTTATTGCAGCCTCGCTTCTGTCAGTCTGCCCCAGGGCAGCTGTGGCTATGTCATCCAGGGAAGGACGGATGTTGTTTTGCTGTGCTGTATTTTAATGTGAAGTGTACTTATTTATTTTTTATATTGCATGTATTGGTTATATTTTGTGCAGTGTTTTATTTAGTTTGCATGTTTTAGTTACCGTCAAATTGTCCTGGAGAGACTCCGCCCTTTCCCCCGTTTTTACTAATTGGACACACCTGAGAGGAAAGGCAAGGTAATTTACAGAGTGCTCAATGACACATAAGAGGGTTGGAGTTGGGTTCGAGGGAGCACAGAACACCAGCGCGCAGAGGACCAGCGCACAGGGCACCAGTGCAGAGAGTGACAGTACCAGCGGAAGGCACGGGACGGCTGTGTGGCTTTGCAGTTTTAAAGAAGCGGCGGGCGGAGTTGAGAGCTCTGCCCACCCGGGGTAAGTCTTCGACTTATCCCCTTTTATTGAATAAAAACTGCCGGAAGAATAGTGACTGCCGCTCCTCCCTTTCTCTAGCATATCAAGACGCGAATGCGGAAAGGAAGGAGAGGACTCCGCTGGGTTTCCCTTTTACTTCGCTGGATTTCTTAACTCCCTGGGACTTTTATGCCGTGGTGGATCCCACTGGACTTTTAATGTTGTGTTTGATTGATTTTTATTGTGTTATCCCTTGGCCAAGGTTGTTTTAATTCATTTTACATTTTTAACTATTTAAATATAATAAATTATATTTTTAATTCTACAGTTTTTTTTATCGTGTGCTTTCCCTTGGCGGCTCCACTGCTCTGCCCGTTTTGAGGAAGGTTTCCTTCCTTTTAAAAAACACAAACCACCTTGGAAATAAAATCAGCCTTTCCGCTCCGTTACAGCTACAACTGTGGTTTGCCTGCACCAGTGTGTGAATGTGAGAGTGAATGAATAGTGAAATTGTAATTGCAATCCATTATTATTTTGATGCACATGCTGTTTTTCTTTTTTGTTTCAAATTTGCATTGTACTATTTATTTTCTTTTTTCCTGCTGTATATAAAAATTGGTGTATCTCAAAAATAAAACTATGAAGACGCTCAAAAGAAATTTCCTGTTGTTGGAAACTATTTTGTGCAATTTTTTTGTATTTACAGTTTTGAGGGATAAACCTCTTACATTTCTCTAACTATAAATATATGTAAAAAAACAACAATTTTTTACTTTTTTGTAGTTTATTGCACTTTTTTGCAATTTATGTAGTTACTAGAGCAGAGCGATATAACCAAAAGTATTTATCACGATATACATTTGAAAATTTGCGATAACGATATAACTGATGATATAATTGACACTAGACAAAATAATTTACAACTTTATTAGTGTAAAACAAAAAAAAAAACCAATGTATTTTCACTTAAACAAGCAGCTGTTTTTTTTTATGTGCATTAAAAGTTATATAATATATAATAATATAATAAAAATTTAACAGTGCAAATGCAAATTCCTCGCTGACAGTTTAAGCAAAAGGCATTTCCAGTGGAAAATGGCCGACAGATCCTGAGCATAATCATGTATACTATGTACAAAACTTAAAAAGAGGTTACACACACACAATACGGTAATATTATGTTGAAGCACAGTACATATTGCTCCGCCTACGATAGCCGTAATGCTCCGACAATCCATCAAGCGGTGCGGGTTCGTAGCTTAGCAAAGTCGTACTGAAACATTTGACAGATTTTCAAGCGCCGTGTACATAAAATCGTTTCGATGTCAGTAAACACAACCAGAATTCATACATAAGGCTCACGGGATTATAAGAACCTATAACCTATCTGGTTATAGGTTCCATTGGAAAGAGATGATTGTGAGAACTTGTTCATTATTTGTTCAATGAACAATTCAGCTGTTACACGTTTCAGTATCTGTTTGTATTTCGTGGAATCAACATTTGTGTGCGAGTACACAAAAATCAGTACAGTTATTGCAAAAGTACCAAAAATAAACTAAGCCGACTCACAACTGTACAATAAAACAGTTACAGCCTCATTTTGTTTTTACACTAATTGAAAACATTTTAATCACAATAATACAACCTGATGTGTAAATATTGCGATGACCACTAGATGGCTTCAGATCTCCATAAAATAAAAATCCGCAGAAACATGAGACGTGCTCGTTTCTACACAAATAAATAAAACAAAGCATTTTAATAACGACATGAAAAAGAAAATACTCTACAGCAGTTGTTAACACTTACTACGCTGACCTATTATTGCTCTTGTATATTACAGATTAGTATGAAGCAATTGTGAGAGTTTTTACTGAGACCATAAAACTACATCTCCCTGATGATGACGACCATGACGACGATGTTAAAGATGATGGCGAGCGCTTCACCAGATCTCAAACTGCGTGTGCTCCTTGAAGGCTGCTCTGATGATGATGATGACGACCATGATGATGATGATGACCAGGAGGATGATGATGATGACGATGGTGATGATAATGATGACCAGGAGGATGATGATGATGACGATGGTGATGATGGCGAGCGCTTCACCAGATCTCAAACTGCGTGTGCTCCTTGAAGGCTGCTCTGTGCACGATGTTGTTGCTGAAGAGTCTAGAAAGAGACCAAAGCAGAGAGCAGACGTCACTCACACAGAACAACATGAATCCACGTGAGCTCAGGCTGTGAATGATTCCTCTCAGAGTCTGAGAAGAAACTCCTTCATGTTGGCTCACCGCACACAGTGGATGGAGGGGTTGATGGAGAGCAGCTGCAGTAACACGTCGGTCGAAGCATCAGTGATCTGATTGTGACTCAGACTGTAACACAAACACAACATGTGGCTCTAACTGATCGCTGCACATTATATTACTGTAGTGTGTGTGAACAGGCTGATGGTTGTTGGTGCCTCCCACAGGAGGATCAGTGTGTGACACTCACTCTAGGACTTGGACTTTGTGCAGATGTGTGATGAGAGGGAGCAGCAGCTGGTCAGTGAGCTGACAGTGACTGAGGTCCAGCTCTGTCAGCCCTTCACACGAGTCCAGCATCTGGACCAAAGCCCCGCAGACCCTCTGATCCAGCGTGCTGTGACTGAGATCCAGCTCTCCACCCAGGGCTGTACACAGGGACACCGCCCGCCTCACTGCGTCCCTCTCACTGTTCACAGGAACCAGAGACAGCAGCTGGAGGAGGACAGTGTTACTGACTCTAAACAGGACAAACAGAGAAACTGTCAGGATGCATCAACACCAGCGTGAACAAGGTTCTCTCTGGTTCAGACTCTTCGGTGGTCTTTCCCACCTGAGGCGGACCCTGTGGAGGACAGGAAACAGCAGGTCCAGCACGCTGTCCTCCACCTCACAGTCTCGCAGGTCCAGCTGTGTGTCCCGGCTGCCCTGTGTCAGGATGGTGGAGACGGCCCTGCAGTCATCAGCAGTCAGACTCAGAGGCTCAGTCTGATCCTCCTCCGGTAGCTCCACACAGGAGGAGCAGGACAGATCCAAGCTGTGCTGCAGAGTCCTCAGCAGGCCTGACGCTGCCTCCTGCTGGACGTCACAGGCAGCACAGCAGTGGATGAACCTCAGCAGCTGGTTCCTGTCAACACTGGAAAGAAACGCATGGAGACAGAAAATCTAAAATGATAGATGCTGCAAACAAACTGCTGGCTCCAATAAAATGTGTTGATCTTTAAAACTAAAGGATTTTAAGAACAGCATCTATGAACTAGCAGCAGATACATTATTGTAATTAGATGTTGGATTTATGCACAGCACTCATGTTATTAAGACAAAGTCACACTGAGCCCAGTTTCCCTGCTTGGGCTGATTGTGCAGGTGGATGTTAACAGATAACAGCTTTAAATGAATAAGGACTCAGTTCATCTGGTAACTCGTTGTTCATAATTTACTGCATTTATCAGATTAAAAGCATCATTTGTCAGCAGTGATGAAGAGTAAATGTCTCCTTTGTGTCCAGGAAGCCACAGAAACACAGCATGTAGCAGATTATTTTAATGGGTCCAGTTCAAATGTGTCTGCAGACAAACTTGTGATTTGCAGCCTTCAGCTTGTTGTTCGAGCAGCTGATAAAAGTAGCCCAGGAGGTGTAATGACAACACTTGATAATAACTATAATTAATACAATTAAATTGTTAATTCGACCAATTTTAATTCACTAAGATTAAAATGACAATAACGCTGATGATACCATTTGGTAAAACCACAAATGAGACACACAAATCAGAAGCAACAAGTCAGAGGCTGCAGTTTGGGAAACACTGAAGACCACCAGAAATGTTTGGGCCTCATTTGTAAACGAAATGATTTCCAATAATATATTTTTAAACAATTATCTGCATAATTAATGAGAAATTGCAAAGCTGACATTTGTAAACTTTGTAAATAATTCATGAATATTGTGTGACATCTAAAAACAGGACGGCTAATGCTAAGCTGCAGTGTGTTCAGCGATAAGTCGGCCCTTAAAAAAAAATGAAACTTTTGATTAGTCTGAATTTCTTTGTTGTTTAGTAAAGTTTGTGTTGGATTAAAATACAACAAACGGCTCTCACTGTTGCCATGACAGCGGGCTAATGCTAAAGAAGAGCTTGCGCGAATCTCTGAGACTAAACAACAGTCGGGGGCGGGGCATCTGTGATGAAACCCTCGATGATAAGTAGTGAAATAAACATCTGGTCATCATTAAAGAACACATACCATAGTGAGAACATGTTGTTTGTGTCATCAGAGTGTAATTATCGTCTCTTTCCAACTATGATATATAAGATAGGAAGCTTCACCACATTGTTGTTCGTACATGTCGCCACTATGAGCGCCACTATCAGCGGCTCTGGGATTCTTTTCCAGGAAAACTGAACTCAAAGCCGTCTTCAAACCAGCTTACTGTCTGTAAACATCAACATGAACCAGTTACTGTTTGATCCTGTTTCCTGTTCTGTGTTTGCTACGGTGACCCTGGGTTGTTAGACAGGCGCCCACTAATAAAATGTGTTATTGTTGCTGTTGTTGTTATTATTACTGCTCTACCTTTAAATGATGTTCACTCTGCCTGCTGTTTGAAACTTTCCTTGTAGTTTCTTGTTCAACTGTTCATGTAATCTGTTCCACACTAACAGTAAAATGTTAGCTTGTTTTTGAAGCATTATGTTACAATAAAGTGTGTTGTTCAGCAATCACACAGCGCAGCACAGAAACGAGCTCTAATATCTGACCTGAGACGAGAAACGCTGTCCAGCATGAGCAGGATGGACTCTACTCCCCCTGCTGGTATGGAGGTCCACAGCAGGTTCAGTCTGACTCCGTCTCCGTGTCTGAGGATGAAGATCAGAGCAGCACAGTCCACTGAGTCCAGCTGTCTGCAGCTCAGGCTGATCACATGACCGAGTGACCTCAGCAAACTGGGAACAGCGTGACTGTCGTGAGCTCTGTAGAGCTCTCTGATGGAGCTCATCACAAAGCTGGGACTGGGCCTGAAAACAAAGAGTTTATTTCCAACTTTGTTTAAAGGATCCATGAAGTGCTGATTAAAGATGAGACAGCATTTCAAATCCTCCTGATTAATCAGCAGAAACTGTGTAAAAGATCAAACCACATTCAGCACCTTTTAAACACAATCCTGTCCAGAAAGGGAAGCAGACGTGTGGTCTCCTCCTGTAAGAACAGGTTCTTCCTCAGGTCCACAGTGATGGTCGGAGCCGACGGCTGCTGCAGCAGATAGTGAAGCAGCTCCCAGCTCAGGCAGCAGGAGGTCAGGTCTCCACCAACCTTACTCAAGAAGGACAACGTCAAGTCCTTGTCCTGGGTTTCATGGAGGAGAGACAGGAGCTGCTGGAAGCTCTCTTCACTCAGTCTGCAGAGATCATCAATATAAAATAAGCTTTGAAGTAAAAATCGACATTTTATTTGTCCTGTGATGTTCAGAAAGACATTTACTTGACTGTCAGAGGACCATGATGGAGCAGCAGTGCAATGAGACCCTGAGCAGGGATGCAGGTCTCAGTCAGGTCTAACCGTCCGACTGTCCAGTATCTCAGCAGGGAAGCCAAACTACTGACGGCCCTCAACAATACTCTGTGTGATGGTCGGGCTTTCTTAGGCACAAGAGAAAGCTCTTCAACAGCCAGCCGACGGGCCGCTCTGCCTCTTCTTACCCACTGAGACAGCAGCAAGGACATGTCGATGGAAAGCCTGAAGAACGAAGAGACGAAAGAGCAGAAATGATGAACACCAAGAACTAAAGATTCACATAGAAATGATGTTAGAAGAGCAGGAGAGAGTCATGGTTTCACTTCCTGCCTCAGACTGTGTAGTTGTGTTGTGTGTCTGAAGAGCAGAGCGCCTCCTCTGGCAGACATCTTGCTGGGTGTGAGGATGAGATCCACTTTAGAGCCGCACAGGTTGAGAACTCTCCCCACAGACCAGCAGCTTTTCCTGTGTAACGCTCCTGTTAGCAGCAGCTGGAAGCCCAGCAGCTGCAGCAGAGACTCCAGCTGCTGGGCCTCCTCTCTGGATCTTACAGACATGGATGTGCACACACTCTGGAAGAACTCTGGACCACAGCTGGAACACAGCGAAGATGGGATCAGAGAACATGCTGGAAACGTTCTGCAAATGAAACCATCATCACTTATTTACCTGAGCTGTGAGATAAAAGGCAGACACTGCAGCAAACTCCTCACTTCACTCTCTTCATGTGAGCAGCCTCTCAGCTCCACTTGTTTCTTCTCTGGTTGGAGTTTCAGCAGCTCCAGGAGGATGGAGGTCTTTCTCTCTGAGAGGTCTATGGACCAGACTGCAGGAGCTGACTGGAAAACTGGCTGTAATGATGGAAGGACAGTCAGACCTGTTTCAGTCTCACAGTCCTTCACATGGGAGCACAGATCCAGCAGGAAGTTAATCTGATACTGCTTCAGATCATCATCATCATCCTCCATGTGTCTCTCATGAAGAGGGAATGTCTGATATGTGCACACTGATGCTAACAGCTCCAGGATCTTCTCTCCTGTCTGCTGCTCTCTCTCTGCTGCTGCACAGAACAGGCTCACAAAGAACATCACTGCTACATGACGATTCCAAACATCAACACTGTAACAATAAGAAGGAAACATTCAGTGATGATTTGATGTGAGCTGCATTGAAACAGCCACACACTGCTGATGGACTCCATCTGGTCCATGTTTCCTGTACATAATGACGCTCCATGTTAAATAGAACATAAACGAGGGAAACATATCATCTCAGTTGCAGCACATAACTAATTTATTAATCCTCATAAAAACAAGAAAACACAAATATTTTAGAAATTTGTCAAAATTCCACTTTTAGAAGCTTCTTTAAATCAAGAAGAGACGGTAAAAACTTTACTTTAAGATTAAATGAATAGAAAAAGTTGTTTTCTGCTTTCTTTGTAAAGTAACTATATACTATGTGTATACTGCATGTGGTGAACGCATGTTCTCCATCAAAACTCTTCACTAAGCTTCTGAATACAATCTGACTTACCTGAGCTGTGAGATAAAAGGCAGACACTGCAGCAAACTCCTCACTTCACTCTCTTCTTCTTCTCCTCGCCATATCAACAGCTTCACTTGTTTCTTCTCTGGTTGGAGTTTCAGCAGCTCCAGGAGGATGGAGGTCTTTCTCTCTGAGAGGTTTATGAACCAGACTGCAGGAGCTGACTGGAAAACTGGCTGTAATGATGGAAGGACACTCAGACCTGTTTTAGTCTCACAGTCCTTCACATGGGAGCACAGATCCAACAGGAAGTCACTCTGATAATCTTCATCCATGTGTCTCTCATGAAGAGGGAATGTCTGATATGTGCACACTGATGCTAACAGCTCCAGGATCTTCTCTCCTGTCTGCTGCTCTCTCTCTGCTGCTGCACAGAACAGACTCACAAAGATCATCACTGCTTCATCAGGATCTGAACACCCATCATATGCAACACTGTAACAATAAGAAGGAAACATTTAGAGATGATTTGATGTGAGCTGCATAAAAACAGCCACACACTGCTGATGGACTCCATCTTGTATATAATGAAAGTCCATTTAAAGCCATCTTCCATCAGAGCAGCTGAACAGTGTTCTTAGACAGTTACTGACTCACAACACAAACACTCAGCCTGTGTGTGAAATCACTGCGTTCTGAACCCTAACTGTTATTTTGTTCGCTGTCTGACTTTAGAGAGTCAAACACTAAACATCAACAATGCAGACACACACAGAGTGGAACAACAACATCTACAACAGCAGCTTCACCTGCTGCTCACATCACACACCTCTCTGCTGTCTGACATCTTCATCTGCTCACTATAGAGCTGCTACCACCATCATCATCATCATGCTCAGTAAAACAAAGTCAGAGATAAAGTCCAGCTTCATGTAACTCATTCATTTACTGAGTTACGTCACTGAAGGACTCGTTGAGTTTGCTTTCATGCTGTTTCCATGGCGATGATGGATTCAGGTGTAAAGGATGTTTCTGGCATGTGTGCACTCCAACACTCTGCAGCAGGAGCTCAGTCACATGATCCTATCAAATATAAATCTCACCTTTCTGATGAGAACGTCTTTATTCTAGATGCTGATAAGCATTAAAAGTCGTCTGATATTTATAGAAAATATGAAACTTCATAGCAACAAACAGCTGAACACGTCAGTGAAACACAGGGATGGACTGAGAACGTTTCCCTCTGAAATATGACAGAGTCTGAATACATTTATAACATGATCCATGTAGATGAGGTCAAACATATGATGCTGATGACAAACAGCACTAGGGCTGAACGATTATGGAAAATAATCTAATTGCGATTTTTTGCCCCAATATTGCGATTGCGATGCGATATGCGATTATTTTTTAAGGTCTTTGTCTTCTGTATTATTAAACAAAGACAAGCAATACATCATATAGTATGGCCAATACTATATTACATTAATTTTAAACTGTTCTTTCCTGGAAGACAGACCTCTGTTATGATGACATGAGGTGATGCATGAATTGATGACTGACATTTTTATTTAACTTCTTCAATCACAACAGTATATTTGAACATACACAATAGTTTATTTTTAGCTTACAAACATCTGAGCATAAAGTGCTGACAAGGAACCCTGGTGTAAACATTAAAATGAAAGTCAGTACAATGTGCAGATTGCAGAAATATACATAAAAAAAATCAGTGGCTTTACCACACTCAGTTTTTCGACATCTGTGAACTACTAGACAGTCATTCAATTAAAAAATAATATTAAATAAATAAAACTAATAAATAAAAAATACACACATCTTACTGATCTCTGCAGTCAGTAACATTACACATAAAGTGCAAACATAATAGCAATTGTATAAACACACACACAAACACGCCTTTAAAGTTTAAAGGCGTGAAATTGGACGGTCTAGTTCTGATTAGCGTCACCGCTGTCTCGGTGGAGTTTAATAAACTCGGCCGTCTGCTTCTTGCTATCTAAAATATAACCAGACACTGGTGTAAATTCTCGACTGTCTCATACTTCTGTTTAATAAGTTTTCTGTTTGACGTTTAGTCAGCTGTGTGAAAACCAAGGAGGAACCCACCCGGGGGATTAATAAAGTTTTATTTTATCTAATCTAATAACTTTAATCTCAGCCAAACCGATTTACTCACGAACAAACAAAACACTGAAAAAAGCCCAACAATAACATTTTTAGGTTGTCTAAGTGACTTATATATCACGTTTAACCCGAGCAGCGAAACTCCGCGGTGATCTGAAAATGATGTGCCGGGAGTTGTGCCGTTCTCGGCCGCATCAGTGACCCTCGAGCTCCCGGCTAGCTGTCGAGTTGGTGGGTAGCAGACGCCTCCGAAAACGTCGAAGCACTTTTGCAAATGTGGGATATCTTGATAAACCGAGCAGATATTTGATGTTTACACAGCTACTTTCTCGCCTGAAAATATGTTAAAAGTTTATTTTGTGACCCTGAAAGATTAGTATGAGTAATTTTAAAACTTAGTAGCGGCCGCCATTGTTGGAAACTGGAGTTTGGCTGGGCCGCGCTATGAATTCTGGGATATGGTAGTAATTTGGACAGCCTTCGGCGCGTCGCTGTGACGTAATCGGTCTACAAATGCGGCCTCAGGAGGATGCAGCCCATGAATTTGGACATGTCCAGAGTATAATCGCAGCCTTTGCGGTTAGAAAATTGCACTTGATCATGTCGCGATATTATCGCAAATGCGATATATCGTTCAGCCCTAAACAGCACAAGACAAAATCATCACTTTACAATTCATGGAGCTCCAAATATTTCCATCACTTATTTTCACAGCAAATCTTCTCTTACAGATATTTGACTCATGTGAAGAGCATGTTATTTACCTGAGCTGTGAGATAAAAGGCAGACACTGCAGCAAACTCCTCACTTCACTCTCTTCATGTGAGCAGCCTGTCAGCTCCACTTGTTTCTTCTCTGGTTGGAGTTTCAGCAGCTCCAGGAGGATGGAGGTCTTTCTCTCTGAGAGGTCTATGGACCAGACTGCAGGAGCTGACTGGAAAACTGACTGTAATGATGGAAGGACACTCACACCTGTTTTAGTCTCACAGTCCTTCACATGGGAGTACAGATCCAACAGGAAGTCACACTGATAATCTTCATCCATGCGTCTCTCATGAAGAGGGAATGTCTGATATGTGCACACTGATGCTAACAGCTCCAGGATCTTCTCTCCTGTCTGCTGCTCTCTCTCTGCTGCTGCACAGAACAGATTCCCAAAGAACATCACTGCTTCATGACGATTCCAAACATCAACTCTGCAACAATAAGAAGGAAACATTTAGAGATGATTTGATGTGAGCTGCATTGAAACAGCCACACACTGCTGATGGACTCCATCTGGTCCATGTTTCCTGTACATAATGACGCTCCATGTTAAATATAACATAAACGAGGGAAACATATCATCTCAGTTGCAGCACATAACTAATTTATTAATCCTCATAAAAACAAGAAAACACAAATATTTTAGAAATTTGTCAAAATTCCACTTTTAGAAGCTTCTTTAAATCAAGAAGAGACGGTAAAAACTTTACTTTAAGATTAAATGAATAGAAAAGTTGTTTTCTGCTTTCTTTGTAAAGTAACTATATACTATGTGTATACTGCATGTGGTGAACACATGTTCTCCATCAAAACTCTTCACTAAGCTTCTGAATACAATCTGACTTACCTGAGCTGTGAGATAAAAGGCAGACACTGCAGCAAACGCCTCACTTCACTCTCTTCATGTGAGCAGCCTGTCAGCTCCACTTGTTTCTTCTCTGGTTGGAGTTTCAGCAGCTCCAGGAGGATGGAGGTCTTTCTCTCTGAGAGGTCTATGGACCAGACTGCAGGAGCTGACTGGAAAACTGACTGTAATGATGGAAGGACACTCAGACCTGTTTTAGTCTCATAAGAGTACAGGTCCAGGAGGAAGTCACACCATTTCTCTTTAAGAGGACTGTGTTTGTATGTGCACACTGATGCTAACAGCTCCAGGATCTTCTCTCCTGTCTGCTGCTCTCTCTCTGCTGCTGCACAGAACAGACTCACAAAGATCCTCGTTCGGTCTTCATCTGATGTCTCAGCATCAACTCTGCAACAATAAGAAGGAAACATTCAGTGATGATTTGATGTGAGCTGCATTGAAACAACCACACACTGCTGACACACTTTGCAATGTTTGTGAGTTTAATCTGGATCTTTGCTGATTTTCTGTCTTCAGTAAAATGAAACTTTGATAAAAATCAGAGTCTGTTTATTTCTTTGGAAGTCAGCAAACTCATAAATTGAGCAGAGGATCAAATAATTATGTCACTGCTGTAAAAAGGTAGAACACTGTGAGAACAGCTGTAATACAGTGTTGTATTATTCATGTACGTCGGAGTATTTGGAGAGTTTAGATTTTATATTTGCTATGGTCACTGAATCCTGGTGTTTCTTGGTTTAATGCAGTAACGTCTGTTTTCTACAATGTTTCTATGACAGGAAATGCTGTTTGCGTTGGATTCTCTATGATGAAGGAGATGGCGAGCCACCTCTGAACCTCATCACCTCCTTAGCCTGAGCAGCTGCTCTGAGCTTTCACTGTGCCAGACGAGGAGGCCACGCCCCCTTTTTCAGCCTTCACCTGGGCTCACCTGTGTGAAAGCACAGCACCAAACAGCTTAGCTGCTGTGTTTCACTCAGGAGCACTTTGGAAGTGAAGCTGACTGGACGTCTTTACTAAAACTGACTGACTACAAACCAGAGGAGCCAACGACAGAACTTCCAAACTCTTCAACATCCCAGAGACACTTTCCTGCATCATCAGGTGACTCCTTGTGATGAGGGAGCAGCTAAAGTAGCCTTGATCGCTTCAATATCAACACTGTGTTCGTGCTGTTTACACTCGTCTGTGACGCTGTGTGAAATATTCACTAGTGTTTTGTGATCATTCACATTTGATTTGATAGAAGAAGTTTCAGGACATTGAAGTTACAGCTCTGAGTGGCTCCAGCTGCTCAGTGAGTCTCTTCCTCTCTTAAAGCCTCAAACTCACACTCTGGCCCTGCTCATTTAATATTCTGCAAACCTTCAGTGAGTTATGTTTGCACTGTGTGATCAATATTTGTCTGTTCTGTATCACTTTGTGCGTTTTCCTTTTCCTGTCATGAAGACAGCTCAGACCTGCTGGCGTCTCCAGGTCCTGCTGAGCTTTCAGGTTATGTGATAAATGCTTTGGAAGTCATGGATGGGCCTCACTTTAGACCAGCTCACACAACATACTTCACTAACAACCAGTAACTGTCTGAATTAACTCAGGAATATCTGTAACACATGTACAACTTTATAAAGTGTTCGTCCATCATTGGAAAAGTATCAGACTGCTGTCATTGAACATGTTATATTTGAGCCTCTTCAGCAAAACGTCATCATGTGTATCCATGATTATGAACGACATACTGAGGAGGAGTAATGCTTCATAAATGATGAAACAAGTATTAACTAACACTAATGCTGAAGAGTGTGCAGCTGTTATAAAGTGTTAGCAGCAAAACACTAAACATCAACAATACAGAAACACACAGAGGGGAACAACAACATCTACAACAGCAGCTTCACCTGCTGCTCACATCACACACGTGGAAATCACATATTTACTAACATTTTACAGTTAATTCATTTAGATTAAGATTTGTTTACACTGAAAATTAGACTCAATTAATATTTTCTGGTTCAGAAAAGTCTTAAACACAAAGATTCACATGTTAGTGGCCACGTTGAGCCTCCTGTCAGTGTTTAGTTTCACCAGACTAGCTCTCTGTACCTGGCTATATCACCATGGTAACAGATGCTGAACACAGCCTGGTGTAGATCAGGTTATGTTCAGTGTCAGATTAAAATCAGCTGTAAGTGACACATTTTCTCTGAGTCTTTTATGTCCAGTCTGCTCTGAGCTGGAGCTCATGATAACATGAACGTCACAAACTCCTTCACCAGATTGTGTGTCAGAGCTGAATGCAGCGAGTAACCTTTCATGTTTAAGTGGATCGAGGTCAAAGTGTTACAGCTGTCAGCTTACAAATAAACTGCAGCACAGAGCGCTCACACACATTCATTCATTCACATGTTAATGATTGCTACCAGCATCGCTTAGTCTCCTTTGATGCAGCAACAGTGTTGCCTGTGTTGTTATAGTTACATATTGTTTATAGCTCTGTGTCACCTGTTAATGTAACAATATTTCTTATTAATGGAGGTGAAATCAGTGGGTCTACTTTGTGTGGAAGAAGACAGAAATAACGTATGAATGGTCGTTGTGTGGATGTGGAGAAGAGAGGCCCCAAATGCAGGCTGAAGCTGAACATCCTGGATGACTCAAACTGTTTCCCTCTGCAGTGACAGCTGCTTGATGCTGTTTTGTTTTAAAGCCCATCAGAAACACATAAATACCTTAACAGTACAATTTTTATTAATATTTGTAATGAAGCTTTTTTCCCAGGAGGTCTTAGTGATGCTGTAAATGTCACTAAGTGCAGTTTTATTCTCACAGACAAACTGTCACATGTTAAAAAACTGTTGAAGGTAAACGTTACAAATTTGTGGACTCATTTCTATAAACTGGCTTCAATCAAGCAGCAACTAAATTGTCAAATAGAGCTAAAATATTTTCATAATTATTTTCAGCACTCATTTATTGGTAGACCGACTTTATTGTGTGAAGAACGTGTCGTGTACCTGAGCTGTGAGATAAAAGGCAGACACTGCAGCAAACTCCTCACTTCACTCTCTTCATGTGAGCAGCCTCTCAGCTCCACTTGTTTCTTCTCTGGTTGGAGTTTCAGCAGCTCCAGGAGGATGGAGGACTTTCTCTCTGAGAGGTCTATGGACCAGACTGCAGGAGCTGACTGGAAAACTGGCTGTAATGATGGAAGGACACTCACACCTGTTTTAGTCTCACAGTCCTTCACATGGGAGCACAGATCCAACAGGAAGTCACTCTGATATTTGTCATTGTAATGAGAATGAAGAGGGAATGTCTGATAAGAGCAGACTGATGATAGCATGTTGAGGATCTTCTCTCCTGTCCTCTGTTCTCTCTCTGCTGCTACAATGAAGAGATTCACCAACAACTCAGTTTGATCTGAGAGATTTCCTGATGACTGACAGAAACTGGAAGAAAGAAAAGGAAACACGATGTGATGATTTGATCTGAGAACAACAAACAGAAACAAGCAGCACTGATACCGTCCTAGATTTGTCTCAGATAAATATCTCCAGCATTAAAAATACATTAAAGCCATAAGGTCAGTATTAGAGTTGGTTCAATTATTTCTATAAAGTAACTCGACTGGATTTTAAACCACAATTGAAGATCACATGAAAACATTGAGTGTTTAATAAGTAAAACCAAAGAGCATACCTGAGTGAGTGGATGTGGGGTAAATGGTGTAAGAGGAACGAGCTCGCACTTTGACAGACTCTGTGATCACAGTGAAGGCAGACTTTCACCTTCCTCTTCCTCTTCTGCAGGACTCTCACAGCTCGGTCATACAGTTGTGTTTCACTGTTGACTGGGAGGTGCAGCTGATTCTCAGTGAAGTCAAGTAAACTCACGTAATCCACGTCCCCATCAGTCAGAAGAGAAATGGTCCACAGCTGGCGTGACAAGGAGTCACTCCTACAGTTGGAAGGTTGGTAGAGAACTTCATTAGTTCACATGTAATCAGCTGCTGAGAACAAAGTCTATTTGTGTAGATTCATGCTGAAACTGAAGAACCATGTTCGCCTTTTTCATGCAAAACTCCTAATTTGTGCAAAGCTGCCAGAGGCTTAAGAGGATTGACTCTGCATACGATATAAACCAGAGACGGGTGAGCTGATGTGAGTTTGCAGCCTTCAAGGTTTAGAAAGTAAATCTTAAACAAGTGTAAAATCTACATTCAAAATACGAACAGATATAGTCAGCAGAGTCACTGCAGTTTGAACAGGATGTAAGAATCATTCTGTCTACAGAAATAACACCATATAAGACACATGTGGAGCTTCAAATGTTAGAGATCCTGCAGCTGGCTTTTGGGGCTGTGCAGGGCTCTCTCTTCTGGAAGATGATTGAATAAAAAGAAATATAAAATGTTTTGACCACTATGAGTCAGATTTTCTCTGTTCTATCATGGGGACAAAAGAATCTGGGTTTAATACTAATTTACCTCTTGTAGCAGTTTTTATCTCTGGTTATAAGGACAACTTTACCCTCCTAGGATGTGGCGTCCACATATGGGGACATCACAATTTGGTTGCCTACTAGACAACAATACTAAGTTTTGCTCTTTCAAATGAACCATGTCGCTCAAAGGGGCACAATTGTTGTTTCTCCTTTTGTTTTTGTACTCAGGAAAAATGCTGCTGTGTTCAGACACCAAATAAAGAGTTTTGTACATCATTACTCAATTGTGACTGTATAGTGTTCTACTATAAAGTCACAAGAGCAAAGAGAAATGTAAAATGCATGAAAGAGTTCGGGTGTTAGGAGGTTAATGGACTGATCATTGCTGACGTGTTTGGGTCTTGCTGTTTGGTTAGAAACTAAAAAACAAAGATACTTCTCTTAAATCTTAAAGGTTTTGACTCACTGTCAGCTTGTTTGTTGTGTTCAGGAGACGAGCTAATCTTTATAATTCATTGTACATTAATGAGAAAACTGTATTGAACTAACAGACTAACAACATGAAAATTTATCTAAACACATTTTTGTAGAGGAAATCCTTATATTTATGTTTATATGTGAACTAGAGGGTGAGACATTTTGACTTAGTGGATTTTAACTGAACACAAGGTAACAAAGGCAGTATGTTTCTCATTGGAGAATAAAAGCTATACGTGTCTGCCTGATAACTCAGGAGTAACAGCTACAAATGAACACAGCATTAATCTGGCAGATAGGTCTGTTACTAACCTTACTTTGGGTTGTCTTTAGCACTGCTCATGGCCTCTGATCATGAAATTAACTTCACAATAATTATGAGACCATGGGTCAGTGTGATGCAGTGGTGCTAGTTTACAAGTTAAATGTGCTTCAGCTGAGACTGAAAATGTCTTAAATAAGTAATAAAATCTCTCATTCAAATGACAAACGTCCAGGTAAAAGTTAGTTAGCTTTCTGGGATCCCCTCACCTGGATTACTATGTATGCATCAAGACTAAAGAATAATGTTACCAAATACCTAAAGACTACGTACAAACTTTCTGCTGTCTACAACTCACTGGAAACATGATGAAACAAAGCTGAAACAAATCCTTCTCACTACTATGTTTTCATTTTTCACTTTAAGAAAAACACATACTGCTCTAAATCACTGAATGCTTTACATTTAAAACATTAAAAACAGATGTACAGAACCCTTTAACTTCAGATCTAAATGTTCTCACTTACCTTTGAAGTTTGCTGAGGCATCCCAGCAAAGGCCTCATTCCCTGTTTTGATGCTGTTGTATCCTCCAGGTTCAGCTCTATTTTCCTCTCCTGACTCTGGCTGATTACATAGGCCAGAACACAACACTGCTGAGGATCAAGAGTCTCTCCACTCGCATCAATACAGTAGTCCAGTTTATCCAGGAGACAGAGGCAGGCATCAGGTGACTGAGACTCATAGAGGCATTGACATAAGAACATTAAGTCCATTTCACAGTCTTCACTGTCACTACAACCTACAAAGGTGGTCACCAAGTGTTTGAAGAACCAGTCAGACGTGTCTCTGAGCTGCTGAGGAGGAAGGAGACCTTCTAACAAATCAGTGTTCTTCTCATTCAACAGTCCACACAGGAAAGGGACCAAGTGTTTCATGTGTTTGCTGCCCTGAACCAGACACTGCTGTAGAACACATCTGGTCTTCTCTGGATCCTTTAAGACCCACAGAGCTGCAAAAAACTCCTGAACCGTGTAGTGGAGAAAGGCACACAAGGGTTTCTTTACAGTTGGGCTGATTTGAATTACATTCCTGCTCAAAATGGCCAAATTAGCACAGCTGTCTAGTTTGGGCAGTGATGTTAGGCTCACATTTTTCCCTTCTGTTGCACAAAAAGCTGCCTGAGATAAAGACAGTATTGCATCCCATTTAGTGCTTTCATTTTCAGGTGTCTTGGAAACATTCCTCTGATTGCAGAAATGGAGGATATTGAGGTATATTTCAGTAACTGTGCAGGGATGTGGAGAGAAATCTGAGCCCTCAAAGCTAAAGCAGGCGACCACCATCAGGGCGTACATGGGGACGTGGCAAAGAGAGAATAACTCCAAGTTACACAAGACTTTGTTGAGGTGGTTCTCACTCAGATTCTTGGATAAGTACTCTCTGATGCCCTGCTCACTGAAGCCTTTCACTTCCACTCTGAGACAGTCCCAATCCAACAGGAAGTCTGCTGACTCCACCTCTGGTCTGCAGGTGATGATGATCTTTGCTTCAGGTAGAAGAGTCTTCTGTATGAGCTTAAACACCACAGATCTAGAGCCAACATCTGTAAATCCATCAAAAATAATGGTAACACTGTCAGCATTATCCTTTATGTCCTCTAAGACCTCATCGTTGCCTTCATCTGGTTCACAGAACACACTGAAGAGAAGATCCTCCAGTTTATGGACCTCTGTGATGTTGGGTGTTTCTCTCATATCAAAGTAGAACATGTAATCTAGATCCTTGTTATCTTTCTCTGACCACAGTTTCAAAATCTGATGGACCACAGCTGTTTTCCCAGTTCCAGGTTTTCCTACCAAAAGGATTTTTCTTTCATATGTTTTCAGGAGTTCACTCGGAGAGGTTCCATGTTTGTCCTCAGGTATGTACGTTTTTAGTTTTTTAGGTCGAAGCTTCCTGCTTTTCTTGATCTTTGACTTTTTTATTTTGGATGGTGAAGCCTGTCCTGGTGTGTCTAACACAAGCGAGGTGTAGGACAGGGAGCTCTGCTTGTTGAACAGGACTGCTTTACTTTGGGTCCATGATCTTTCTGAAATCTTCTGAGCTTTAAATTTCAGCTTTTGTTGGTATCTGTGGCACGGGCTGGGGCCTGAAAGAAAGGAGGTGTGGGAGAAAAAAAAAGCAGAACAATTTAATGTCACTGATGTGTCACTGGACAGCAACACAATATGGATGGATTAAAAATCATCAATACGTTAAAATCATTTCAGTTTAAAAAATACCTTGTACATCCATGTTGGTGTCCTCCCTGAAGGAAAAGCAGCTGATCCAGTAGTTGAGATCAAACATGTTGGACAGAGAGGACAATGACTCTGGATATTCTGCAAAAGACAGTGATCTCTCTCCAGAGGTTCTCCTTGTTGTGTCAATAATCCTGAGAAACTCATAGCAAGCTTCTTCCCCCATTTCTATAACATAGTCAACAATTCTTCTGGTTTTGTCAAATCCATCACTCTCTGACTTTATTTTATTCACATCTTCCTCTGAGAAAAATCCTCTCGTGGACAGGTTCTCCACAATCTCAGTGAACCCCTTTAATGTTCTCACCAGGTGGTCTCTGGCACTCCTGACGTAATCCAAGGCTGACTGAGATGCACAAGCCATGATCTTTACTTGCTGGATTTCAGAGGTCCTGTTCAGAGAAAAAAATATATATCAGGGTGAACAACGTGGATTTCAAACAGTGATTTATTCTTTGTGGCATGGAGTGTTCGGTTAAAGCAGGATAAAGCTCACCTCTCTTTTTAATTATCACTGCTGTGCAAACAGATGACACTGATTAGTCTGCGCCCCAGGATTAGAAATCTGGCCGGAAAACAGGCAACATTTAGTTTGTGTATTGGCCTTTGTTACGGCCCTAGCAGGGCCTCCTCCTGAAGTTGCCTGTGTGTGCATGTCCTACTGAAGGTCCTGTCTTAGGACTCCTATCAGAAATTAAAGGTATTTAAGGCCAGAGAAAGATGAGCTCTGGTGCCAGATAGCTGTTTTTGGTGGGTGCAGTTAGTGAGCTGTCTTTGCTGATTGTTCGGTGACTAAACTTTTTTTTAACTTTTCAGTTTACTGACCTACGCCTGAGTTTTGGGCTGGTTTCCTTTAATGCTCACCTCAATGCACTATATGGGTTCTGGAACTAGCCCCCAGGAGAGGGGACGAGGAGATTTAGGAGACGTTCAGAGTTCATTTTTGGATTTAAAAAAAAATATAATTTAAAAGAAAAGGACAGCCAATATTATCTTAAGATTAGTTACCATAGCAACAACTTATCTTAAACACATTTAAATACTTGGTTTTAAAACTTGAAGACCAAATTCTTTACATTTTGAAGCCAAACTTGGTCATTTTTAAAATGATCTTGAGCCATAGTTCTCCAAGATTTCTAAAGCCAGTAGTGTGTGAGAATTGACTGAATTATAAAGCTAGCAAAGAACCGTTAGATTTTAATCCTCTGTGCAAAACCATCTAGCAAGTGTCTGATTGACAGCTGCTTCCTTTTGCAGCATGCCTTGTTTGCTGATGATATTTTGATTTACTTGACAAATCCAAACACTACTTTCCCTAAGCTGTTGTCACTTCTGGAGATCTTTAGCTCAATATCAGGTTATAAACTAAATATATCGAAGACTCAGATATTAACTTTTAATTATAAGCCAAATCACGAAATTAAGTCTAAAGCTAATTTGAAATGGGAGTCGGAGCAGATGAAGTATCTTGGAGTAAATATTACTAAAGATCTCTCTAAGATATATAATGCAAACTTTAATCCTTTGTGTTATAAAATAAAAGAGGATATTAAAAGATGGGATTTATTACCATTTTTAAATTTTGAATCACGTATTGATACAGTTAAAATGAATATCTTGCCCAGGATGCTTTATCTGTTCCAAACACTCCCAGTTGAAATAACTGATAAACAATTTCAGGAATGGGATAAAATAATCTCTAGGTTCATATGGCAGGGAAAAAACCACGGATTAAGTATCAAACTATTCAGTTGGCTAAAGACAAAGGGGGGTTGGGGTTCCCATGTTTGAAAGATTATTATATTTCAGCTCAATTGAGGATATTAGTGTGTTGGTGTAATGTAGACTACCAAGCGAGATGGAAAGAAATAGAAATAGAAACAGTGGCCTTAAGAGATTTTCCAATTCAAGCAATCTTAGGGGATGTGACACTCATTAAAAAACAAATTCATCAAGGAAACCAATGGATTAACCTGCCTTTAAAACTTTGGTTACAATTTCTTAATAAGAATGATTGGAATGAAGAGGTTAGGATTTTAAGATGGTGCGCTTTTGATTTTGATTTTTTACCCAATAAGTTAGATGTAAGATATAAAAAATGGGCAGGACAAGGTTTAATGGCATATTGTATGTTTTACGATAAGGGAATTCTTAGGGACTTCCAATCAGTAAAAGATCAATACCAGTTAAGTAAAACGTATTTTTTTAGGTTTCTTCAAATTAGACATCACCTATATAACTTTATACCTAAGAGAACAGATCTTTTCTCTTTACCTGTTTTGAGTATATTTGTCAAGGCTTACCAGGCAGACCCCGGCCTCAAGGTGATTTCTAGACTGTATAAGGGTATACAAGAGGTTAAGAACTGGAATACTACCTACATCAAAAAAAATGGGAAAGGGAAACAAATACAGCAATTTCAAATGACATTTGGTATCAGCAGTGTGCTTTTCAGTGGAGAATTTCTAGTTCTAATTAGGGCTGCCACGATTAGTCGACTAGTCACAATTACGTCGACTATTAAAATCGTCGACGACTGATTTAATAGTCGACGCGTCGTTTGAAGCTTTGTAAGATCCCAAAAGACGCAGGAATAAGTAGCAGGATTTAAGAGTGTAATAACGGACTGAAACAGAAGATGGCAGCACTGCATGTACAAGGATGCCAGCTGCCGTTAAACCCCGAAGAAGAAGAAGAAGAAGCTGTGTCCCAGAATTCATAGCGCGGCCCAGCTCAGTTTCCAACAATGGCGGCAGCTAGTTAGTTTTAATATTACTCTTATTATTCTTTCTGGGTCACAAAATAAACGTTTAACATATTTTCAGGCGAGAATGTAGCTGTGTAAACCTCAAATATCTGCTCAGTTTATCAAGACACCGCATATTTTCAAAAGCGCTCCGACGTTTTCGGAGACGTCTGTTACCCACTAGCTCGATAGCTAGCCGGGGGCAAGGCTCGGTAGAGCCGTGAGAACACCGGACTCCCGGCAAATCGTTTTCAAACCCACCGCCGTCTTTCGCTGCTCAGGTTAAACATGATATATAAGTCACTTAGATAACTTAAAAATGTTATTGTTTGGCTTTTTTTTTTAGTATTTTATTTGTTCCTGAGTAAATCAGTTTGGCTGAGATTAAAGTTTTAGTTTTTACACAGCTGAATAAACGTCAAGCAGACAGCTGATTATCAGAAGTGTGAGATGCTGGAGAATTTACTCCGGTGTCCTGTTATATTTTAGATAGCAAGGAGTTTATTAAACTTCACCGAAACAATCTGCAAATTTCATTAAAATTTAATAAACTGTCATCCTGTCTTTATTTTTAGTTAGCACAGACCTTAAACACTTAAAGCTAATGATAGTTATATAAGAGCAGATGCTGCTGGTGCAATAAGCTGTACTTTTTACATCCAATGGATGATGATCTGATTAGTCGACTAATCGCAAAAATAATCGGTGACTAGTCGACTATCAAAATAATCGTTTGTGGCAGCCCTAGTTCTAATATATGGAGATGTTTTGGTTGGAAGAGTCTCTGTAGGTTCTTTATTACTCCTGCACAAAGTAAACATTATTCTAATTACTCCAGCTGCTGGAGAAACTGTGGGGCCCAAGGAATAAAACATTTTCACCTGTTTTGGTCTTGCCCAATGATCAACATTTTTTGGGTATCGATTCATTCTGAGTTACAGATCATTTTTAGTATGCAACTTCCCTTTAATTGGGATGAACTTTTGTTTGGATATCTATACTCAGTGAATGTAGATAAAATGTCCAAGCTGTTGTATGGTATTCTGAGTCTGGCTGCCCGTAAGACTATTACCAAGAAATGGCTTAGTGTGAAAATTCCATCACTAAATGACTGGTATGAGATTGTATATGGGTTGTTTAAAATGGAAAGAATTACCTTCATTAATAGACTCCAATATGACATATTTAGTGATATTTGGGTTAAATGGAAACATTACATTTTGTCAAGGAGACCCGATCTTGTTTGAATCTCTGTAATTATGTATGCCATATTATGTGTGTGTGAGTGTGTGTGTGAGAGAGCATATACACACTAGATGGTACACCCGTTTGTTTATGTTTATTTTCGATTATTTGTTTATTTTGGTTTATTTGTGTTCATATAGGTTGCTTATTAAAAAATAAAATATTAATTAAAAAAAACAAAAACATTTTGCAGCATGCCAATAAACCCAAACACTCCCATTCCGGGTTTGAAAAACACAGTAAAGCACCATCAGTCATAGACTGACCATGGACTGGAGGATCATCTTGACAGAGAACCAAACAAAAGGCAGCCAACATCCAAAGGAGAGCTTTGAAGAAGCCTGCAGAACTAGTCCCGAAGACTAGGGACGTTAAAAAGAATGGACTAACCAACTAGTCTAAAACCAACACACACTCAGATACCAAGTTAAGGCTTAGCCTTGATTAATGTCAAACACACATTAGACATAGTCATTGGAAAAGATGAATACTATCTTTCAGTAATCAGTCGTGCTGCTTAACTGTATTAACAATCAGATTAAACAAGTAGTATTTCTGGTACGGACTATTGGCAACAGCAAAGATTAGCTGACCAGGTCACAGACGTTCCTCCTGATGAGTAAAAGTTCAGACTATAGGGGGAAAAAAGATGGTCATACCAAATACTGACGTTCTTTATAAAGTCATTATTTAGACTATTCTGCACATTTCAATGAACCACAGTACCCGTTTTCCATTTACCAAGAACATTTTAAAGAAACGAGGGCTGGCTCAAGACTTTTGACAAGTACTGTAATATTTCAAAGTATCAATTTGTTGAACCGATGTTATATAATTTTTTTCCCCTTTTTTTTTTTTTAAATGGGTCTACTTTATTTCTAGAAAATGTCACTTTCATTTATGTGTATAAATTAGGGGTGCAACGATACACAAAATTCACGGTTCGGTTCGATACTTTGGTGTCACGGTTCGATATTTTTTCGATACAAAAAGAAATGTTCATGCCTTTTTAATTTGTCATTTATTAAAATTATAAATCCATCCATCCATCCATCCGCTTCCGCTTATCCTTTTCAGGGTCGCGGGGGGCGCTGGAGCCTATCCCAGCTGTCATAGGGCGAAAGGCGGGGTACACCCCGGACAGGTCGCCAGTCTGTCGCAGGGCTAACACATAGGGACAGACAACCATTCACACTCACATTCACACCTAGTGGCAATTTGGATTATCCAATTAACCTATCCCCACAAGCTGCATGTCTTTGGACGGTGGGAGGAAGCCGGAGTACCCGGAGAGAACCCACGCAAACACGGGGAGAACATGCAAACTCCACACAGAAAGACCCCGGCCTGATGGTGGAATTGAACTCAGGACCTTCTTGCTGTGCGGCAACAGTGCTAACCACCGTGCCACCGTGCTGCTCTAAATTATAAATATATATTTTAACTCAAAAGTACAGTTTTTAAATTTAACCCTAACCCTTGTGCGTGTTTTTTATTTTGACAGCGAATGCGCACCTGCGGACCACTTATGTGCAGCCCTGGTTATTTAGCTCGTCATATTGCAGCCACAGAAATTCTTTTGTCCATGAAACCATAAAGCTGCACTTTCTTTTTGCCTTATAGTCTGATTTGTCATAACTTCTCCGTTTTGTGGTAAGCTTTTCTTTGGCTGTCACTTCTTCACCCTGACCTGTCTTATTTGGCTCAGCAGAACTGAAATATATATCCTGCTGCTTTTACACACGCACTCACATAAGCTCAGCGATTCTCTGCGCGATCAACCTCTCACATGTTTAAGCTGCGGGAGATTTCACTTGTCATTAGGGCTGGGCCATATTATACCGTTCACGGTAATACCGGTATAATGTTAGGCAACGATAGGAAAATGAAATATCGCGATAGAATGGGAGTAAAACGCGCATGCGCAGTGCCTTTGTTTTCATACGCACATGGCCGATTGTTGAGTGAAACAGATGAACCAGAATTGGTTTGTAAAAATGGTGCAACTTCCGTGATGTGGAACTGGTTTGGTGTTTGTCCGTCAGATACACAACAAAGCACATTTTTTTGCAGAACATGCAAGCGGCCATCATTATTGTCGTATTTGTCGGACTAAGATGCTCTTAAATCTGGGAGTAATCTGGGTCCTAAACTCCGTATACTTCAGGTCAAACGAACACTGCAGCATCACTAAGAGTTAAAAACTGTCTAAATTCTTTCATCTTTAATAAAACGATCAGCATTGCTGCTTTACCAGGTGTAACTATGAAGTTTAACTTCCAGGCATCCATGAAAACAAAATGTATTACATTTAACGGAGTTAGAAGCTAGCAGGAAGCTAGCGGAAGTTAGCTCGCTAGTTTCGCTAGTTACCTAAACATGATATAGCATGTTCTGACTGAGAGATTTCTGAAAAAAATCAAACGTACAGCTCTGCTATCACTTCCAACATAAATGAAGACAGGAAACTAAACAGCAGTGACGTTTGTAGGGTTACTGAAGTTGGGCTAGCTGGTATATAATGATGTGCTACGTGATCGCTAGCGACACAGCTATGTTAGCATAACATAAACAGTGAAGCTGGAGGACGAACACTAACACTTTTCCACTTATAAAAGTTAACGTTAAGGTTCCTCATGGTTAGAGACAAATGCAATCGCATGGCAGGATGCTGTAAAAGGACCAAACTTCAGTCAGGAGAACAACTGAGATAATCCATCCACAATACGAGGTCAGTCATTAATATACTGCAACAACATGGGAATAGAGCAGCTGCCAGAGAATTCAACATTAATGAATCAATGGTACAGAAGTGGAGGAAGCAAGAAGAATGAGTTTAATAAAGTTTGATTTATCTGACTGCTTTGTTTCGCTTAATGTGCCTTATAATCCCGTGCACCTTATGGTCCGAAAAATGCGTACTGCACACTGCAGTTTAATGTTGCAAAGCACCTCTTTTTAACTTCAGTGGATATTATACATGGTTATGCTCAGGATATGTCAGCCCATTTCTACTGGAAATGCCTTTTGGTTAAACTTTCAGCAAGGAATTTGCATTTGCACTGTTACATTTTTATAAAGCTTTAATGTACATAAAAACCAGCTTCTTGTTTAAGTGAAAATAAATGGAAGGTTGTCTTTTTGCGCTAGTAATGTTGTGGAGTTGTATTTTGTCTCGCATCAATTATATCGTCAGTT
The DNA here is from genome assembly GCF_041146795.1 of Maylandia zebra. NCBI lineage: Eukaryota > Metazoa > Chordata > Actinopteri > Cichliformes > Cichlidae > Maylandia > Maylandia zebra. The sequence continues at coordinate 1,630,927 of NW_027490031.1, read as the reverse complement.
ATATCGTTATCGCAAATTTTCAAATATATATCGTGATAAATATTTTTGGCCATATCGCCCTGCTCTACTTGTCATGTTTGCATAGTAAGCTAACGATTAATAAGACGATGTCAGAGGAATTGGTGCACAAATTATCATCACTCACAGATCAGTGCTGTCGCTCTCTATACACAGTTCGCGCGATTGCAAAGTGAAAGCAAAAAAACAAGCGCAAATTCAAACGCAACTTCAATATGTCACATATTGACAGTGGCTCACCGATGCCAATGACATAATTACCCAGCTACATTTCTGAAAGAATGCAAAAGCATTGACATATATTTTTCCTTCCTACAATAGCCCGACGGGCAGGGCAGAGATAGATTTTGGTAGCCCGACTGAAAAAAATCGCTAGCCCCGGGACGTCGGGCAGGCGATATTGCGAGCCCTGTATCTGATTGAGGAATCACTCATCTTTGGAAAAGAGAGTTTATTACAGAGAAATGTCTCTTTCCAAAATAAAAGCTATACTATCCGCTTCTTCTGGGCTATATTCTCAGCAGCATATTAAACATATCAGGTCTCCATAAGGAGAATCATGTGCTAACAGCTGTCTAAATGACTCGGGTAAAGTTTGTAGCATGCTGCTTGTTGTTTTTGTCTGCTTCCACTTGTCTTTGCACTAGGATGATGTCGGCGTAAATGTGCAGTCATATTCATTGTGTTCCCACTAGTGCTTTCAGGTTAATCTCGCTGAAATGACCTTAACGCCACAACACGGCAAATCTCCGTTAACGAGCTACCCCTGATCGCCCCGTGCATGGGGCTAGACGGCCAACACGTTAACGAGCTAACTGCGCTAACACACTAGCTCCCACCCTTGTAATTGAGCATTGCATGGCACATCCAACATACTGTTTTACTTTAGTCCATGACTCGCTTACCTTCAGGGTCATACGTCACATGAAAACCAAAATAATTCCAAACGCCAGATCTGAATGAGGGTGGGGGAGGTCCACTTCTGTCTCGCTAGCTTGCCCTGCGCTCTTCCTTCTGACTATGCTGTCTGTGTTGAGCGCTCAGTGGATCTGCGCTCGACAGTGCAGCCTAGGCGGAGTAGTCGAACGCAGATTCACTGAGCGCTCCACACAGACAGCATCGTCAGAAGGAAAGTTGATAAAATAAATTACAAATGTTGTATTGTTCGATACATATGCGTACCGAACCGAAAGCACTGTATCGAACGGTTCAACATCGATACGAATATCGTTGCACCCCTAGTATAAACATATGGAGCCATATTCTTGCTACAGAACTGCTGCAAAAAACAGCAATGCAGTATTTAGGATGAAAATAATTTTATACTGAAATAAGTAGCAAAGTACGTATGCCCTGCATTTGCAATGTGTCTAAAAAGTATGACGTGAAACTGTACCAGTGATGTTTTTGCCATCTATAAACCTGTGCAGCTTAACATTAGTAAAGCGAAAGTGAAGGTGGTTCCAGGATTCTTTGTTTCAGATCGACACGGATCACTTTTTTGTCTCAGTTTAAACAAAGATAACAAAGCCAGTCATTATTTTTAAAAAGAGCCTAAAAATATAAAGAGGAGGAAAAACAAACCTTGTAGATCTTCTCAGTTTTCCTCATCTGCTGACAGGCCCACTCAGAATGTGCACCTGCGCACTCTGATAACCACGTGGCCGCTGTTTTAAGGCACAATCTGCAGTTTCTGAGTGTGGAAAAGAATCCGGTCTAATGTATTACGACAGTCTGCAGACTACAGAGTGAATTAAACCCTGTTTATTATTGCTGCTGTTACTTTGACATTTATCTTTGTGTAAAGTATTAATGGCAGTCTTCCTGGACTCGCATGTAAGAATGAGAATAGTTTTATTGATCACAGGGGGAAGTTTATATACATGAACATGTGCTGTACGCTTTCACTTAAACTTTTAATCCCATTAATCGTGATGACGGCGTTAGAGTTAACAGCCCGACAGCAAACGCACAAAAATGATGACACAGACTTGTAATTTGCACCGACGTGTTTTCTAAATTCGCAGCACTTGTTGACAGACACGTGACGTCCACACAGCGACATTTTAGTCTAAAAACATATTAAAAGTGGATTCTCGTATTCACGAGTCCGCGGCGTCCTTGAACACACCGGGCCGTTTTTAACCCGCACTTCAAACTTTCAAACGTAAATTAAAACCTACGAAAAATGAAAAGTGAGCAATGAGCTTACACCGAGGTAAACAGGGCGGGAAGACACACAACTGACCTGAACACTCAACATCCCGCGAACGTGACAAAGTTTCAGCCCATTAGGAAGCAGGAACAAAAGAGACTGAAGATAATCCGGGTTTGAACAGAATCACGTCCCACAAGAAACGAATACATTTCCTCCAACTTTTTCGTTCTTTTTCTTCTTCTTCCTCTTCTTCTTCTTCTTCTTCCTCTTCTTCTAAATTATATTGGCGGTTGTCAAACAACAGAATGGTGCAATACCGCCACCAACTGGTATGGAGTGTGGTCCAGAATGTCACTTCAGGATTAGATGCTATCATATAAATGTGTTTGTCTAAGAAATCTAATATTACCTGATGATTTTTACTTCGTGAATTGTTTCTAAGTAAAGCATTTAACTCTAGCTTCACTTTGAGGTTTTGAATCAGTCTTCTTTCTTCCACATGGTCTTGACACTGTAACATAACACGCAATGTTACAGTGTTTCCCCTAAACTGAAGTGTGCTGTTTAACCCAGTGTGATCAAATCTGACATGTGAAGTGTTTGTTTCTTCTCTCCTCCTCCTGTCTCCTTCTCATTTCTCCAGTTTTCTTGTGGATTAAAAAACACTGTCATTTCCTTTCTTTCTCATGAATTAGACATTTATGGCACACTGCAAACTGCATTAAGTCCATGCCTGTTGAGGCTTTGCTATAGCTATATAAGTGGGATTTGTTATTCGAACGAGTGTTAATCGGCTACAAGCTGTGAGCGCAGTGCAGTGTAAAACTCTTCCTTCAGTCCTCACGCTGAGTGTTTAGAGGCGAGCACACTTGTTAGTCTTCAGTGATGAACTGAATTGATCTCCTTTTTCTCAGCACATAGCAAGTCACTCTCTCTGCTGCATCTACAACAAATAAAAGTGAAATATCTGTGAAAATGCAGCTTTTAATGAAACTGTTAGATTAATGCCTGCATGTTACATTGTGGTATTATCTGCTATTATGATCTGGCAGCAAATAATATGTTGTGTTTATTGCGCATTGCACAGACCAGCTGTTACACACAAATTTCAGGGTGGTGTGGAACCTCACAAACCTCACCTCTGCTGTTAATAACGAGCCTGAGGGCTTTGGTAGCTAGTATAAGATCCACATTGGCTTTAGAAATCTTTCCCGGGGTAACTCCCTCCCCAGGTGGCGTTGTCAGCATTCCTTAGTCACCTTTACTGGTTATTGCTCCTTCGCCACAATGAGATGAACTTCTACAATGACAAAATCCTGTTACTGCTAATGTAACTAACTATGGTTCACACACACACACACAGTTAAATTAAATTACATATGCTGTATGCATTTTGTTCATTCCTAAGTTGTGAGTCTACACCAGCCATAATACTGTCTTTAGTTATTAACATTTGAAAGATTGAAGGCAGGTGAAAAGTAAAAATTCGCTTCCTTTCCCGAAAAACGCAAACTTCAGAAGTACACCTCCCTCCAGTAAGCTTCTGATAAGCCAACATTACTACACGGTCAGGATTTGGCACGCTCTTGGCAGCGTTTGACTTGTTTTTGGCGTTTACATGTGGGCGGAGAGATTTTAAGAACGGAAAGTCCCCGTTTTCATAAACACCCGTGTGCGTGAGGAGGCGTGGCTCTCTCCGTGGAATATGAGACAGTCTCGGTGAACAGCAGCTGCTCGGGTGTTTCCGTGTTCGTTACTTTTTTTCCTGAACTTTGTGTGAGTGGACCGTCGCCGCGTGAAGCTCCGTGTGAAGGTAACGCAAGGAGTGTGTAATGTTCGTGATGTTTCCCTGTGTGCAGCTTAGTTCACGGTGACGGACTCGCAGCTCAGACTGCGAACACGGCACCGCAACGAGGCCGTGTTCGCCATATTGTGTTAGTTTGTGCGATCACGTTTGGCACAACACCAGAATGTAGACACTCTGAGCTCCGGACGGAACTTTATCTTCACGGTGCTGCCAGAGGGAAAGACGGACTCAATCATTACTTGTTATAAACAGGACTGTTTTGGATTACACACAATGGCCTGTGAGTAAAAATACTGCGTCACACTGGCTGTTCTCCTGTAACAGGAAGTCGTCGTCTGTAAGGACGGTTGTTACGACACTTGTAACGTTTGTAACTCGGACAGACCGAGTAAGACTGATAAATATAATATAAAATGTAATAATCATATAAAACTGGGAGTATAAATTTTCAAGAGCCGGATCAATAAACAGATATGATAACGGCACAGATATCAGTAAAACCTTTAAATAGAAGCAGAGCAGCTGATGGCAGCTTCCTCTGCCTCACACTGCTGTCTGACTGCATCCAGCTGACACTGAGAGGAAGCAGGAAAGAAGCAGCTGATATTTGGACAGCACACATGATGGAAAGCAGGGTTTCAGTTGATGTGCACATGAATGATTTGTGTTTCCTCTGCAGGTAGAAAGTGTGTGTGAGCTGAGCAGCATGGATCAGTGTGAGGACAGAGAGGAGGGAGTCCCTCCCTCTAAAAGCACTCTGTGTGGGGAACATGAGAGCCAGACCAAAGCTCAGAGGTGAGATGACCATCTCTAACTGTCCATGACTCTTCTCCATGTCACAGCTCAGCACTCACATCACACTCAAAGCTCCAATAAACACATGCTGGATCCAACCTGTAGTGTGTGGGAACATATAACTCAGGGTGTGACAAACACAGCCAGGCTCCACAGAACATGAGAGGACAGTTTAGAGGTTTGATCTGGTTGTGAAATAAATCATTCAACCACAAATCAAAGCTGTAAATAATGAATCCCTTCTTCTTCTTCTTCTATCCTGGTTATTTTTCTAGCATCAAACATCAACAAATACATTACAAGTCGACCAAACAAGTGGCTCAAAGAGCAGATTTTAAAAAATAACGATAATTCTTAAAATTTTCTTAATATAACTTTTTCTTCTGAGTAATACATGCTGGAGGCTGGTGATGCCTGCAGGTGAAGGAAAAAAGGCTAAAGTATATAAATACTCATTATTTCTAACATTTATTAGCAATTTTACATGAATCATAACACAAATGAGTTTTAGAATGAAAGAAATGTATATTTACTAATGTAACACCAGCTGTCATAGTTATCTCACTCATAAGGTAAGGTAAAGATGTTCAATATTAGAGAGAGGCGCCAATGATAATCGTCTGTGAGCAGCTCTTGGTGAAAGTGGGGAGGAAGAACATGAAGAGACCTCCTACAGGTCAGATGTCTGTGGAGAGAGAATCTTCTGTGAACAATGATTTAACATGGTTTTCTCTCCATGTCTGCCAGAGTCAGTGGGAGAACCTGTTGGCCTCATGTCCCCCAGAGGTTTTCTGAATCCAGCTGTGTGTCTCTGAGGAGTAATCAGTCCATAGAGCCTCCGCTGTTCTTTGCTCCAGACATGTAAGCTGGAACTGAGTCCTTAATGCCACATTTGTGTGTTCAGTGTTACTTTTCATTAGCTTTGTGTACCTACAGCATGTCAGCTTTATGTGTTCTTACATAAACATAAAGCTGTGCATCAGAATCAGTCAGCAGCTTCAGCCTGCAGATAAATGTGTGAACAAAATAAGAAATATAATCACGACAGTTGATCAACTCCGTGTGATCCTGAGACATTGGTGGGAAAAACTTTCTTCATCAGTCTGACTGACAGCAAAGAGTTAGAGGATGAAGGGTTTAAATGAGGCTGCAGAAGAAAATAACTGTTTGTATTTATGTGAGATGGTTTGAGGAGAAGTTCAGCAGGTGGAAATTCACACTGTATGTAACTTAGAGATAATTAACAAAGTTTAACAGAAAACGTGAGCATTATATTTCCTATGACTTTGGAGAGAACGGTGAAAACAGTGTGTGGGTCCATCTGTAGGGCAGCGTCATGGTTCACAGTTTCAGAAAGGAGAAGGATTAGTTTCTGTACCTGCTAATAACAGAGTAATGGCCAGAAATGACTCGAATATTTGTTTGTAAATCATCCAGAATTGTTGTTGTTTATAATGTGGTTGCATGTTTTTCTGAACACAAAAATATTTTTAATTGAAATCTTAATCTTGATCCTGGGACTCGATCTTTCTGTCTGCTGCGATCCGCCTCAGACCATCAGACTATCCTGAACCTGATGCCAGCTGTGTGTCCTTAAAGAGTGATCTGTCCATGGAGCCTCCACTGTTCTTCAAAAAGCAGATTGTTTCAGAGATGGTGTAAGTAAACATCAGCTCATCTTCTTCCTCATGTGTCCTCATCTTCAGAATCATGCGAGAAGTCATGTGGCATTTTAGTTCAGTCCACCAGGAACAGCAGAGGACATTTTCATGTATGATGAACAATTATGTTATTATGCGTCTTCTGAATGAGTAAACTCTCTGTATATATTATTGAAGGGTCTACCTTACAACATAAAGCACCTTGAGGCGACTGATTTGGCGCTATGTCAACAAAACTGAATTGAATAAACTTGTTCTTGGTGGTCTACTTCTTTATCTGGCAGACATGACAGACCAGGCTGCTGTGAGCCTGATCACAGCTGTGTGTCTCTGAAGAGTGATACCTCCATGGAGCCACCGCTATTCTTCAAGAAACCAGCATCAACCTTTAGAGCAGGAAAACCAAAGAGGTGAGCTCTCCTGGAACGTCCATTAGAGCTGTCGCTATAATTACCTGGTTCCCTGTACTCTGGTTTAAGCTGATATTTAGACCTAAAATGGTTGTAAAGTTTAATGTGAGTGTTAGTGGGACGTGCAACTTCACGTAGCCGTGAGACCTGAAATCAGATTTTGGAAGTTCGGTTTAACTAAGAGACTCACAAGTAACAGACACCAAAACAATGCTCAGAGGTGGTTAAAGCTCTGAGGCAGAACTACAGAAGGCCTTTTATGCATCTCGGTCTACTCTCAGGGTTCTGGATTGTTTTTAACATTTAATGGTTATTCATTTTTAAACTGTATACATTTATGATCTAATTTTCTCTGGGATGGCTCATTGTTTGCTTACCAGGATCTGTCAAAGAACTGTCTCCAAACAGACACGTAGCTGTGAGTCTGTGAAGAGTGATGCGTCCAAGGAGCCGCCGCTATTTTTCAAGAAAAACGTCATACCCTTAAAACCAGGGAAACGAAGGAGGTACGTTTTCCATCAGTACCGTCTCATTAAGTGGCTGTTTGCTCTGTACTGAGGTGTAAGTAGGTATCTACGGTATACTACAAACACCTCAGGGTAAAGAATAATCTGAAGAGCAGTGTTAGTGTAGTGTGTGTGAATGTCTGTGTGAATGGGTGAATGACTGAACGTGTAAAGCACTTTGGGGTCCTTAGGGATTAGTAAGGCGCTATACAAATCCAGGCCATGTTTATAGTGTATGTGTTATTTCACATAACAGCGAGACATAAAATCAGGTAGAGGAACTCCAGTTTGAGCAACACAGTCACAAGTTTGTTCTTCAGATACCAAACATTACACAAAGGTTCATAAAACTCAGATATAACATATGAAAAGTAGTCATGACAGCCATGATCTTCTGGCAGAACTTCTCTAAAGTATGAACATATCGGAGCATTTACAACCATTAAACATAAAGTGGTAATTAGCTGAGTAAAATCTATTATGCAAAGAACGAGATCTCTAAAACCCCAGATAAGCTTCTTAGTTTGAAACGAAACCCTTAGAGATGCCTTTAACACCAGTTTAGTAACATACTCTGGGCTGCATACTTTTAAAAACAGGATAAAAAATAGTGAAATCTGAAAAATCTTTTGTGATTAATTTTATTAAAGGAAGAAACATATCATTGGCATTCATTCAGGAAGTTTCACAGAAGTTTCAAAACTGGTTTCAAGCAGGAAGCATGTGAGACTCAAACAGGACAACAAGACAGAGAAATTAGAAAAATGAGGGTTTAAATACACATGAGATAATTAGAGAAAGAGACAGCTGGGAAACAAGGTGCAGGGGAATGGAATCAACTAACGAGCAGGGGGTGGAGAAAACTGAACATAATGCACAAGAGACTATGAAAATAACACTGCAGTTTCATATAAACATGTTGTGGTTTTCCCTACATTCAGGTTGAGAGTGTTATAATATGATGGTGTTGCTTTGACTGCACAATCCCACGAAACGATATAGAAAATATGTAAAATATATCAGCTGTGAATAACCTCCTAATTGCATTGTATAAAAAGGAATGATTGTCTGTAGGTGCAGGGAGCGCTGTTTGCATAGTCGCTCATTAAGACCAGGTTACTTCTGTCCATTTGCAATTACAATTGCTTAACTAGCTAACTAAATAGATTCTGCACATGAGAAGAGTGTCTGTATTTGCATTTGGACTGTCCCTTTCACACTGCAAATTTTTAAATTTAAACAAATCCCAAAAGTGTTAAACTTAGATTAGCCACAACTTGAGTAAGCAGGCATGACTAATTTATTTGAAAGCGTAAATGGCACATTAATAACCAGGTGACCATTTTACGTGGCTGGATGTGTATGTGGAAAGATAGTGTAATGTAATTCTTCATGGTTCCTCCACAGAGTGGACCAGGAGAGCTCAGAGGTTCCCAGTGGTCAGTCTACCCAGCAGCATCAAACACAGCTGGACTCCATATTTATGGTCTGTACATGTGCAACAACTACTTTTACATCTATTGTGTTCACAGTCATCTCCATGCTGCTCTTTGTAGAGATCTGATGTTTGGCTCCATGATTTCAGTCTGATTGGCTCATTCATAAAGTATTCTGTTCCAGCTGCTGGAGGACAACATCATCACTTTTGTGAAGGACGAGCTGAAGAAGATCCAGAAGGTTTTGAGTCCATATTATGAAGGCAGTGAGATGGAGGATGAAGCAGTATTGCATTGTGAAGATGAAAAGCAATGGAGGAGCAACAGAGAGGCATTTATAAAAATCACAGTCAACTTCCTAAGAAGAATGAAGCAGGAGGATCTGGTTGACCGTCTGAAGAACAGTGAGGATTTCTCTGAAGATTTTCTTTTGCTGAGTAACTGGAACATTTACTAATGTTTCAAAAGAGGGACCCACATGTGTTGAAATGCTAATGATTTAGGGCATGAAATTGTTGCCTGAACTTTCTAAACATTTGGTTGGTATATTTGGTCTGTTGTTCTTTTAGGAACTCCCAGCAGAGTTTGTCAGCAAAACCTTAAATCTGCACTGAAGAAGAAGTTCCAGTGTGTGTTTGAGGGGATCGCTAAAGCAGGAAGCCCAACCCTTCTGAATCAGATCTACACAGAGCTCTACATCACAGAGGGAGGGACTGCAGAGGTCAATGATGAACATGAGGTCAGACAGATTGAAACAGCATCCAGGAAACCAGACAGACCAGAAACAACAATCAGACAAGAAGACATCTTTAAAGCCTCACCTGGAAGAGATGAACCAATCAGAACAGTGCTGACAAAGGGAGTGGCTGGCATTGGGAAAACAGTCTTAACACAGAAATACACCCTGGACTGGGCTGAAGACAAAGCCAACCAGGACATCCAGTTCATATTTCCATTCACTTTCAGAGAGCTGAATGTGCTGAAAGAGGAAAAGTTCAGCTTGGTGGAACTTGTTCATCACTTCTTTACTGAAACCAAAGAAGCAGGAATCTGCAGCTTTGAAGACTTCCAGGTTGTGTTCATCTTTGATGGTCTGGATGAGTGTCGACTTCCTCTGGACTTCCACAAAACTACAATCCTAACTGACCCTAGAAAGTCCACCTCAGTGGATGTGCTGCTGATAAACCTCATCAGGGGGAAACTGCTTCCCTCTGCTCGCCTCTGGATAACCACACGACCTGCAGCAGCCAATCAGATCCCTCCTGACTGTGTTGGCATGGTGACAGAGGTCAGAGGGTTCACAGACCCACAGAAGGAGGAGTACTTCAGGAAGAGATTCAGAGATGAGGAGCAGGCCAGCAGGATCATCTCACACATCAAGACATCACGAAGCCTCCACATCATGTGCCACATCCCAGTCTTCTGCTGGATCACTGCTACAGTTCTGGAGGATGTGCTGAAAACCAGAGAGGGAGGGCAGCTGCCCAAGACCCTGACTGAGATGTACATCCACTTCCTGGTGGTTCAGGTCAAAGTGAAGAAGGTCAAGTATGACAGAGGAGCTGAGACAGATCCACACTGGAGTCCAGAGAGCAGGAAGATGATTGAGTCTCTGGGAAAACTGGCCTTTGATCAGCTGCAGAAAGGAAACCTGATCTTCTATGAATCAGACCTGTCAGAGTGTGGCATCGATATCAGAGCAGCCTCAGTGTACTCAGGAGTGTTCACACAGATATTTAAAGAAGAGAGAGGACTGTACCAGGACAAGGTGTTCTGCTTCATCCATCTGAGTGTTCAGGAGTTTCTGGCTGCTCTTCATGTCCATCTGACCTTCATCAACTCTGGACTCAATCTGCTGGAAGAACAAAAAACAACCTCCAAGAGGTCAAAACCAAGATACTTTACAGAGACACATTTCTACCAGAGTGCTGTGAACAAGGCCTTACAGAGTCCAAATGGACACCTGGACTTGTTCCTCCGCTTCCTCCTGGGCCTTTCACTGCAAACCAGTCAGACTCTCCTTCAAGGTCTGCTGATACAGACAGGAAGTAGCTCACAGACCAATCAGGAAACAGTTCAGTACATCAAGGAGAAACTCAGTGAAAATCTGACTGCAGAGAAAAGTATCAATCTTTTCCACTGTCTGAATGAACTGAATGATCGTTCTCTAGTGAAAGAGATCCAACAGTCCCTGAGATCAGGAAGTCTCTCCACAGATAAACTGTCTCCTGCTCAGTGGTCAGCTCTGGTCTTCATCTTACTGTCATCAGAAGAAGATCTGGATGTGTTTGACCTGAAGAAATACTCTGCTTCAGAGGAGGCTCTTCTGAGGCTCCTGCCAGTTGTGAAAGCCTCTAAAAAAGCTCTGTAAGTACATAGATAGCACTTATTTATGAATGAAAATGATACAAAGTAGCTTACAACTATAGAAAAGGTAGAACACTTTTGTATTTTGTTTGTCTCTTTAGGCTAAGTTGCTGCAACCTTTCAGAAAGAACCTGTGAAGCTCTTTCCACAGTCCTCTGTTCCCAGTCTTGCAGTCTAAAAGAGCTGGACCTGAGTAACAACAATCTGCAGGATTCAGGCGTGAAGCTTCTCTCAGTGGGGCTTGAAAGTCCTCAGTGTACACTGGAAACTCTCAGGTCAGATCAAGAGCTTTTTAAACTTACATTTAGATAGGAAAGACATGGTTATAGCTTACTCTCCTTCTCATTTATTATAAGTATAGTATAATTATTTTTTCAAAAAACGTTAAAAACATTTGCTAAATTTGTGGAACTCTAGTTTGTCAGGCTGTCTGATCACAGAAGAAGGCTGCACTTCGCTCGCATCAGCTATCAGCTCCAACCCCTCCCATCTGAAAGAGCTGGATCTGAGTTACAATCACTCAAGAGGCTTCGGGATGCAACGGCTGTCGGCTGGAATGAGTGATCCATGCTGGAGACTGGAAACTCTGAGGTATGGAGAGTCTTGTGACAGCCACACATGAATAGATAAAGAACACACATTAAGATAAAATTTTAAGTCAAGAGGATCAATTTCACTAAATAGTTTTGAAAAATGATTATTTTCATGAATACTTGTGCAAAGAAATAAAGAAGTCTGGTGCATGGGCAGTGACAGTGCAGCCTTCCTGAAGCATTACGCAGAGGTTTTTGGCCCACACATACCCCAGTCTGGGTTATCTTTGGAAAGTTTAAATACAGTGAAGTGGATAAGAGTTTTTTGTCATAATCTTGGCACACTCAATTTGCTGTTGGGATTGTAGCATGAGACAGGTTATTTTAATGTGTTTCAGGTGAGAGCAGTACACAAACCTTATAGACATTTTTATAATTACAGGTTAATTTAAGCTGCGTCTTTGAGTTCATTAGTATAAGATCAAATAAGGAAGCTAACTGAAGCTAGCTGCTATAAGTAATGTGGAAATGTTAACTTTGTAATTGTGTTCTTCCTGTCAGCTATCATGTCTGAAGGCAAATGGAAACATTTGGAGTGTAACAAGCTATAAAACTAATGTTAGTCCAACCCTTTTAAATGTTAAGTTTTCTGGAGTACACAAATTTGAATACAGAAGACAGCCAAGGTACAGAAATAGCTGCAGAAATGCATCACCTACAGCATGTTCCAGATGGTGACCGCTGTAAAGATGCTGAAAACTTTCTGACAACCAAAGAAATGTGGATTGTAAGAGTCAGAGTCCTATTTGTAAGATGTGTGGTAGCAGGACCTTTCTATTCCCGTTTTGTTAGCAAAGTCAGTGTCTAACAGTGTGTGAATGAGAGCCATGTAATGTCCATGTGTGCATGCGGAAAGAGACTGTGCTGGTCTGACCCCCCTCCTCCTTTCAGGGTGGAGCCTGCTGGAGTCCGATGGTTGAGACCAGGTCTGAGGAAGTGTAAGTGTGTTTTTAATGTGATTCATGAAAACAAAGCAGCACACATTCAACCATCTTCATCATGTCAGGAGTCATCATCAAAGTGTCAATCAATGAACAGATGATGTTTCAATAACTGCAGCTGGATTGTGTTTGTTCTCTCCATCAGATTCCTGTCAAATCACAGTCGACACAAACACAGTGAACACAAACCTCCAACTGTCTGACAACAACAGGAAGGTGACACGTGTGGAGGAGGTTCTGTCATATCCTGATCATCCAGACAGATTTGATCAGTATCCTCAGCTCCTGTGCAGAGATGGTCTGACTGGTCGCTGTTACTGGGAGGTCGAGTGGAGAGGAATGGTTGATATATCAGTGAGTTACAGAAGAATCAGAAGGAAGGGAGACAGATATGACTGTGAACTTGGATTTAACGAACATTCGTGGAGTCTGAGCTGCTTTGATCATGGTCCTCATGCTGTCTGGCACAATAAGACAAGAACAACAATCTCCTCCTCCTCCTCCTCCTCTGTCTCTAACAGAGTAGCAGTGTATGTGGACTGTCCTGCTGGCACTCTGTCCTTCTACAGAGTCTCCTCTGACACTCTGATCCACCTCCACACCTTCAACACCACATTCACTGAACCTCTTTATCCTGGGTTTGTTTTTGGGTCAAATTCTTCAGTATTTCTTTGTGCAGTCTAAAGGCTGTCCTCCTTTTACTGAAACACTTCAGAAGTCAGCTTTTCAGCATTTTTAAACAGGCTGTTTGTTATTAAAGGTTTATTTTATTGTTCAAGTGTGATGTAAGTATACAGTATAGTGTGGATATAGAACTGGTGTTCCTTCTAATTAGTTGTGTTGCTCATATTTTTTGTTGTGTATTCTCTCCTGTTCCCTTCAGGCACTACAATATCAAAGATCAAACGGTACACAATTTTTAAATTCAATTCAGAATGTCTGTATGGTCTCCTGAACCTTCCTCCAGTATTGATTATATATTATTTAATCAGTAAGCATTCTTTCCACAATGATTCATAGATGTTCTCACTATCAAAATACTCTATAGTTATGTTTTATCGGTCTGGTTGCTAACTTTTGCTAAAGCTGGCACTGCAGACATCTACTGGATCCACTCTGACGTATGTAATCCTCTAACTTATAAGTAATTGCACAATATACCAACAGTTACATTGTTAGGGCCCTGAGTTAGTTAATTGGTTTTTATTGTCATTTTAACACATTGGATTTTAATATGGAACAGCAGTGTAATCTCAAACATAGCACTTTAACATCAGTGAGAGGGTGGTTGAGAAACCAAAATCAAAGTTTTTAAAAATTATTTTGCAATCTGAAAGTTAATTTAATATTTAATCATATAATTTTAAATGCCGGGACACAGTGTATTATTTTAATTTGGTTCAGAATTGTATAAAATCTCTTTTTATGGTTTCAATTATATGTTAGGTTCAGTTACTTGATTTTGTGCTGAGAAAACTGTGTATATAATGTAAAATAGATGTAGAGGCTAAGCCTACGCTTGAAGCCACTGAGGTGGTCGTTAACGGGGGTGACGCGATGTCACTGGTATGCATGAATTAAGTTCACAGTCCAATAAATCCAGCAGTATGTATCTTGTCCTTTTTGGTCTTTATTCCATATCGACTTAGCATAACAGCGCAACGGTCACAAACTGTTTGCCTTCTCAATACCTTTACATTACATAATCAAAACAGAAAAAGGTGACCTCTAGTGACCACATAAGGTATTAACCCAAAGAATGGCTCCTACACCCCGGCCCCTAATTGAAATGGCTATCAGACATGGCAATTCTAATCACAAAGAAAATAAGGAGCCACTAATACAGTCTATTTTAGACCTATACAATCACATAAATAAACATAAGTAACACACTTTTAGATTACAGTCTCATGTAACAAGCAAAGTTTAGTTACAGGTCTTTCCAGAATATTAGTCTTTGTTTTTAAACGTGCAGATCGCACAAGTCCTTTTTTGTCACGAATGGCTTCCAGAACTCTTCCAAGTGGCCAGGAACCACGCGGTGCAGAAGAATCCATTATAATTACTATATCTCCAGGTTTTAGATTCTTCTTCTTTTGGTTCCATTTTTGTCTCTCCTGTAACAAAGGCAGGTATTCGCGTATCCATCGTTTCCAAAAAAGATCTGAGATGTACTGAGCCTGTTTCCATCTTCTCTTCAGATACATATCCTGAGGGTCGAATAGTCCGGGTGGTAAAGATGGTTTTCCTTTCATCAGGAGGATGTGATTTGGTGTAAGTGGCTCTAGGTCTTTTGGATCATCAGAAAGCTTTGTGATGGGTCTGTCATTTAAAATTGCTTCAATTTCACATTGAACCGTATTTAATCCATCATCGTCCAACTGTTGTTGCTGAAGAACGGATCTCAGAATCTTTCTGATCATACGAATTATCCGTTCCCAAATTCCACCATGATGTGATGCTCCGGGCGTATTAAAACTCCATCTTATTCCAATGTGTCGCAAAGCATCCGCTATTTGTGTATGTTTCAGCAATTCAAGAGCCTCCCTTAACTCTCTGTCTGCTCCGACAAAGTTGGTTCCATTGTCCGATTGGATGTGAGCGACTTGACCTCTTCGGCTCACAAAACGGCGCAAAGCATTAATGCAGGCATCTGTGTTTAGAGAGCTAGCCACCTCCAAGTGCACTGCTCGGCTGGCTAAACAGGTGAAAATGACTCCATAGCGTTTAGCTGTACCTCGTCCTCTTTTCACTTCAATAGGTCCGAAATAATCAATTCCGACATTGGTGAATGGTGGGTTATCTGGCAAAATTCTTTCCTTGGGTAAATCTGCCATCTTTTGCTCCAAGGCTTTTCCATGATATTTTCTGCAAAAATTACATTCTGCGATAACCTTCCTTACAGCTGAGTTGGCCTTTGTGATCCAGTATTTTCTCCTTAGTGTGGATAAGGTGTGGTTACGACCGCTATGACCAAGCTGTTGATGAATGTGCTTTAGGATGAGATTTGCTACATGTTGGTCTTTTGCAAGAACAAGGGGATGCTTCGTTTCTTCTGGTAAGGAGCCCTTTGTCAGTCGTCCCCCAACTCTTAAGAGGCCTTCATCGTCAAGATAAGGATCTAATCTATAAATTGAGCTGTGCCTGCTCACAGAACCTTTCCCACTTGACAACGTAGCAATCTCTTCTCCAAATTGTTGTTGCTGGAAAAATCTAATAATGGCAAGCTCAGCTTTCAGAAGATCCTTTGAAGATAGTCTGTACAGCTGCGGTCTCTTTACTTTCTCCTTTGTAGTACTTTTACAAATTGGGTTATCTGAGTAAGGTTGCGGTCCTTTTTTCTTATCTCTCATTGAACGAAGGATTGCCTTCAGTCTAAGGAACCAAGCAACAGCAACCTTGAGCCTTCTCCAGTCTGAGAAGTACACCATCAATTGACATGTAGCATCAAGCAAGTCTTTTACCTGAGTAACATTTACTGTGGCCTCACCTTTGACTTCAGGGTGCTCTGGTTCTAAGGAGCATTCCATTAAATTGGTTGGCCAATCACTTTCTGGCTTCTGCAGAAAGCTTGGTCCTTCGATCCAGCGGCTGCTATGAACAACGTTCCCAGCCTTGAGCCCTCTTGTAGCATCATCTGCTGGATTTTCCTTTGAGCTTACATATCTCCATTGTGATTGTTTAGTTGCAGTTGTAATGAATGAGACTCTGTTTGCCACAAAGGTAAGGAATCGTTTATCCTCATTCATTATATATTTGAGTACAGATGTACTATCTGTCCAAAATATAGATTGCTCGAGTTTCATTTTCAACTGAGCCCTTAACATGAGATCCACTCGGACGGCAACTACAGCAGCTGTTAGTTCCAGACGTGGAATAGTGACAGGTTTTAAAGGTGTTAGTTACTCTTGCCTTGCCCATCAAGAATGCGACGTGGATGGATTTCCTATTATCTTGCATGCGCAGATATGACACAGTTCCATATCCAGATTCACCAGCATCTGAAAAATGGTGTAGCTGTGCATGTGAGAGAGGTCCAAACTCTCTTGGTTGTATACACCTTTTAACCTTGAAATGGGAAAGCATTTGCAAATCACTGAGCCAACCTTTCCACCTTTGCAACATGGTTTGGGGTATTGGTTCATCCCATCCCAGTTTCCTTTTGCAAAGCTCCTGCTGCATTCCTTTGGCAGGCAGCAGGACTGGTGCAAGAAATCCCAATGGATCGTAAATGGAACTTGATATTGATAACATTCCACGCCTAGTACAGGATTTTTGAGGGATATCCATTTTGAAGTTGAATGTATCAGTTTCCACACACCACTGCAAGCCCAGAGCTCTTTCTACCGGAAGTTTGTCTCTGTTAAGATTTAATTCTTTCCAGTCTTTAGCCCTTTGCTCCTCAGAGATACTTTGCAACAGGGTGCGATTGTTACTGACCCACTTGGTCAGTGTAAATCCTCCCCTTTGACAGAGTGCTGCAAGATCTTTGACCAAATCAACAGCATCTGAGGTGGAGGCCACACTCTTTAAACAGTCGTCCACATAGAAGTTCTCTTTCAGTGTTTCACATACCTTGTCTAGGAATTCAGTTTGATTGTCCTCAGCTGTTTTTCTCAAAGCGAAACTGGCGCAGCTCGGGGAAGATACTGCACCGAACAGATGAACAGTCATGCGAAACTCAATTATGTCCTTGCTCAGATCTCCATCTGGCCACCATAAAAAAAACGCAGAAAGTCTCTGTCCTCTTTGGCAACTTTAACTTGATAAAACATTGCCTTTATGTCACCCATAAATGCGACTGGATCCTGTCGAAATCTAAGCAAAACCCCAAGCAATGTGCTTGTGAGATTAGGACCTTGTAAGAGCTGCTTGTTTAATGATGTCCCCTGGAATGATGCCCCACAGTCAAATACAATTCTTATAGATCGTTTTCTGGGATGGTAAACTGCGTGATGAGGAATGTACCACTTCTTTCCATTTTCGCAAGACAGCTGCTGTGAAGGTATTTTCTCTGCATATCCATTACTTATCATCTCGTCCATAAAGGTTTTATATTCTTTATGCAACCGTTCATTCTTGAGAAGTTGTCGTTGTAGACTTTGCAATCTTTGTTTAACTATGGAGAAATTGTTTGGCATCTTTATGTTATCCCTTTTAAAAGGTAACTTCAAACAGTAGTGTCCATCTTCCATTGTTGCAGATTTTTCCATGATCTTCATGAACTTAAGGTCCTCCCTTGACAAACCCTTTTCCTCTGTAACCCTTTCATTAAAGTCATAGTTATATTGACTTTTCAACATCTCCTCCAGCTTACAAACAGATATCCTATTTACAACTGTTGGTGGGTGCTCGCTGTCCAAGTTGCTTTTGCCATCTTCCATGGGCCCATTTATGACCCAACCCAATGCTGTTCTTATAGCATATGGGCCATTCCCCTGGCTATGAATGACCTCCCATGGTTCCAATAACTTGGGAGCGTTGCATCCAATCAACAGGTCCACATTAGCCATTATGTGGGGAATTTGAACCTTTGACAGATATGGCCACCTGATCAGATCTTCTTCCTTTACAAAGTTATCCGTGGTGACAGGCATCCTTTCCTGTGTTAGGATTTCTGGAAGTTCATAGAAGGCATTGCTGCCTAAACCAGAAACTTCAAGACCAGTAAGTGAGTGGGCAGAGACGACCTTTTCTTGACCCATCGTTTGTAACAGGAAGTGAGTTCCTTTGCCCACAAGATTTAGCTTTTGCATGAGGTGCTCTGAACAGAAGCTAGCTGAACTGCCAGGATCTAAAAAAGCATATGTCTGTATGACATGACTACCTTTAACAGACTTTATTTGAACTGGCAGAATGGAAAGCAAACCGCTTTCTCTTCCGGCCCCTGTATGACCACAAGTTTTTACATTCTTTGAAGAGGAGGGCTCTCCATAGCATTCAGGGCTTACCTCATTGTTATCAATATGGAGGACAGTGGGATGACCTTTACCACACGTTCTACATATCAAACGCTTAGCACAGTCCTTGCTTATGTGCCCAGCACCTAAGCAACCAAAACACAGCCCTGTCTCCTTTAGAAAAAGCATTTTGTCTCTGTGCTTCTGTAGCCGCTAAGACTGGTGGACCTAAATCTTCACCACCACGTCTGTATACATACAAGCAGAAAGGGGAGTGAGCGGGTCAGCGCTCAGGGCACAGAAACTAAGCTGGCTTCAAACACCATTTATTTCCATAAAAAAAAAAAAACACAGCCAGAGTCACAAATACAAGATAAAATTCCCCGTATACAATAAAAATAGTGTTGCAACCCGCTAAAAACCCTGCCGGCAGAAATAACTATACACTATTAAAACAAGGCTAAAGCATGTTTTCCATATGCTAAAATTACCCTCCCATAGTCCCATAATCCCACAGTCCAGCCACACATGGGCGAGTGGTCCTTATATGAAAGAGACAGGAGAGGAACTTCTCTTCCGGTATGGTAAAACTCGTCAGCAGCAGACCAGGGAGGAGGCTCCTATCGCAGACCTGTCTCCTCCTGACAGCGCGTCGCCGCACAGTCCCGCCCCACTCCACACCTGAACACGGCCTCCCTCGTCTCACCGTCAGATGCAGGCAGAAGGGCATCCCTGCCCTGTTGTGCATTGCAGCCATCGCCACCCACTGTTGCTGTTCCTGCGTTGGGAGTGGATCACCGAACGACTCGCGGCACCCCACAGTCAGGCAGCAGTTCCTTCCACACACGTGCGGGCTTGCACGCGTTCCTTTTTCTCCTGCTCACCTTTCGTGCGTCACTCCTCTTTTTGTCTCTGCGCTCACTAGCCCCTTTAACAGGTCAACCTGGCGGCTGATAGGCCACCTTGGGGAACGCCCCCACCTCACAGGTGCCTACAATTGTCTGTTTAGTCCACAGTGGATTAAAGGAACATGGTACAACATTAACACACATAATATAAATATGAGGATAAAACCATGCCGTATACATATAAATAAACAAACATGCAATATAAATATCACAATAAAATCATGCAAATAAAATCAACACTATGTACCAATACACAGATTGATAAAACATAAAAACACAAATTTCCACTGTGTGACACTTCTTCCGCCGAAACTGTTGACACTCCTCCAGTGTGTGTCGTTGAGTACAGCAGACACAAGATGGCTTTACTGTAAAGTCATGGCTTGTTGTAGTAATCAGCCTTTCCGTGCTGTAGGTTTTATTCATGTTCATGGGTGTGGCTGTAGCAGCAAAGCTGTTCCCTTTAATTTGTTTGCTTGGCTGTGACTTCAGTCTGTTGTCAACCTTTGAGACAGGGATTATTGACGTTACATTCTGAATGTCCCCAAACAAAGGAGCCGAAAGAATTTTCACCTGCCTTTCAATAAATGCAACCAAATCTTGAAACCGAGCTCTGTGTTTAGAGGTTTCCAATATATCATATGCAAACGCTCGCCATTTCTCTCTCATTTTATATGGCAACTTGCACAAAATGATTTTCATGTTCACTGGCATGTCCAGTTCCTGCATATGTTGCAATGTTTTCATGACATTACAACTCCCACATAAGAAAAGGGAATATGCTTGCAATGATTTCACATCTTCATTTTTAATTGCAGGCCAAGATAATGCCTTGTCAATGTAAGCAGTTGCAATTTTATATTCATTTCCAAAGTGTTCTTTGAGCAGTTGCTTTGCTTTGCAGTTGCTGCCTTGTCCTGCAGCCATATGTTGACAACTGCGTACCAGCTCTCTCGGCTGTCCTGTTGTAAACTGCTCCAAATAATACAAGCAGTCCCTCTTATTGGCCTTTTCTTCCACTCCTTGTTCAAACGCATTAATGAAAGAGATGTACTGAAGAGGATCACCATCGAATACAGGTATTTTCCTGGATGGTAATGACGATGCACGCTGATGCTGAACAAGGGTTGCAGTTATTTCATTTTGTCTTTGTAAAATGGTACAAATGTCCTCCGACCGTCCTTCTGCCGCTGTAGGAATTGACCTGGGCGATGGAGGATCCACATTGTGAAATTGCGTTGTGATGACCGTTTGAGCTTGTGGCTCACTTTCAATTTCCGTTCCTGGCAGGATCATTGCAGATATGTTGCTTTCAGTCTGTACTATTTGCACTGCGGGTTTATCTTCATTGACTGGTGTACTAGGCTTGACTGTGGCTGAAGCAGCTGTTTTCTTGATTTCCCTTTCATAATATGAATTCATAGCATTGGACGATATGTTAGATATACTTTGAACTTCAGCAGCTTGGAGAACAGCTAACTTTGCAGAAGAGGCAGAAAGCAACGCTTCAAGCTCAAGCTGTTCACGTTTCCTCCTTAGCTTTAGCTCTTGCTCCTCCAAAGCATGCTTCTCTTTTAGGACTGCCATACGAGCGAGTAATGCTGCCTTTTCTGCTTTTGCTTTGATTTTGGCAGAAGTTGTGCTCACTTTACCACTAGATGAGCTTTTAGTGACTGAAGATTTACCAACAACATTTGAAACACTGTCCTCTGGCTTAACACCATCATCAACACCATGATCACCCTTTAAATGTAAATGTTCGCAACCTGACAACCATTCTTTCACTTCATAAGTGAGCTCATCATAATGCATTGTTTTTGCTTTAAACCATGTTTCATGCTTTTCTTTTTCATCATCTGGTAACAAACACATCAATGAACCATGAATTGTTTTTGCTTCATTACACAAGCCAACAAAATCATTGAATGATGCTTGAACCATAGAAGTTTCATTTTTTTTCCATTGAGACCCTCTACTCTCTTTTAAATTATTAGCTTTATTTAATTTAGCTTTTCTATCACGTTGCACTCTGTCTAGTCTCTCTGCAAGTGCCTTAGCAGTCAATTTCACCACTCGTTTTTCCTTTTCTGGATGTGTCCCAGCCTTGCTGGCGTTGCTACTTTGCACAGCTGATTCTGCAGCAGGCTCCGGGGGCCTGTCAGCAGCTTTATTTGTGTCCATAGTTCAAATGTTCCAAATTCAAATATTTATCAAGTATTGAGGGTTTATGCGCACGTGCGAAAGTTTGTTTATAAATCAGTTTTATTTGGGTTGACCACCAATGCATTGGAATTACGTCTTCTTAAATAAGTGTGCACACTTTTATAAATGGCCATTTATTAGTAGCGCTACTCATACCTTGCGTTGGGCGCCGTACTGATTCCGATGAAGAATTCTGAGTCCTCTCCAACATCCACGGAACAATCGCCAAGCATTCCACCTCGTCAGCTGACAGACCGCTAGTCCAGCTGTCCGTTCCTCGTGAAACCTCCACGGTAACCTTTCCAAACGGCATTCAGCTCTCCGCGGCGATCGATCACTCAGACTTTAATTGTCCTGTTTGCGCCGAGTCTCCAAAACACCACGGCGAAGTTGGCACAAACTTTTCCCCAAAGAAAAGAAGTTTGTGACTCTATGGTAGAGGCTAAGCCTACGCTTGAAGCCACTGAGGTGGTCGTTAACGGGGGTGACGCGATGTCACTGGTATGCATGAATTAAGTTCACAGTCCAATAAATCCAGCAGTATGTATCTTGTCCTTTTTGGTCTTTATTCCGTATCGACTTAGCATAACAGCACAACGGTCACAAACTGTTTGCCTTCTCAATGACACACCTGACGCCGATTACGTGCATCTACCTTAAATACCTTTACATTACATAATCAAAACAGAAAAAGGTGACCTCTAGTGACCACATAAGGTATTAACCCAAAGAATGGCTCCTACAATAGAAGCTCAGCATTTCACCTTACAGACAACTTTGGTACCTGTCAGAATGCCCACTCTGTCCCTGCTAACAACAACATTACTGGATTACTTTTTGAAATGAAAGTAACCCTAATTAAATTTATTAACATGGTTCCAATCAATGTTCCCTCTAAGCTGTGTGCGTGCACAATTGCGCACTGCTGGCACGGTCTCTGCACACAGAAAACCTGTGTTGCACACAAAAATAAAATCTAACCTGAATTGAAATTGAAATTAAAACTTTAACACTGCAATACAGAATTGTTAGTCAGTCAGACCAGCTGCTCCAGTATGGGATAAGAACGATGCCACCTTATCCCAAAGTCCAGCCGATAATGCGATTCACATTCGTATATACGCAGCTAAGCGTTGACAGGCTATGACAGCGTCCTTATGTGCCGACACCGGTGTTTTAACTAGCAAAGCGGCTGATGTGGAGTGAAGCCACGTTAATGACAACGTGTACAACCATTGGAGTTGTGAGCAGGACAGACGGAACAATTGACGGAAAACGTTTATACCAGTTTTTAAATTGTGTTGATAGGCCAGAGTTATGATAAAATATCTGCAGTGTTTGGTTTTCTTCCTGAATACTATGGTTGTTTATATTTACTGCGGGAAGAAACGGTAAAAACTTTGTTTTATAAGGAAAACACTGGAAAGCGCTCTCCGCCTGTGAGCAAAAACAAAACCAAAAAAACTCCACCCTTTCCTTTTGGTCGAAAAATGTACCATGTCGACCAATCAGAAAATGATATGGCAATGCGGCTTTAGTTGTTTAGGAAGGGAGGAAGTTTTAGGAGTAGTCAGTAGTTTTGTTTTGTGTGTCAGAACAATGAGGCGACTGCTGAATGTTACAGCAGTGATACATCTGCTGCTGTCAGGCCTGCAGGTATCAGGCTGATGTTCTGCTTTATCTCATAGTGGACAGAAATTACTTTTTTGGAGTGGCACAAATAATATGTGTGGCATCAAATTTGATGCAGAACAGCTGATTTTTCTATAAATAGTTTGAAATGTTTATTTAAAAAAATACCTTTGCTGCATTTTTAGGTAAACAGCTGCAAAAAACTTTGTTTGCAAAACTCTGTAACTTTTTTGAAGAAGTAACTATATAATTAATTTCCCAACATTGGTCATTATTTACTGTATTTTGCAGACAGAGAGTTACAGACTCTCTCCCAGACCACAGACTCATAATACAAGTCAGAGCTTTATAAAAAAAAAAGAAAGTTTTGTTTTCAAAGTTGGAGTTCAAGTTATTTTTACTTCCAATAGTGTTAACATACTACACAGGTCATGAACAAGATTGTTTTTAATTTTCATTGTAAGTGGGCTAAAGCAGTTAATTAAAAGTAGTCTAACATAAATGTAAATGCTGTAATTTGATTATTTTAATAAACATGTAACTTGGATGGATTCGATGCTGGCGTGACCACAGTGCACACGTCTAATGTTGCTCACAGTGGTCCAAGGGACGCTCAGGAAGTTTGTGTGTTCGCTCAGACACGTGAAAAATTTGAGGGAACATTGACTTCAGATTAAAACTTAAGAATCAATCTTTAATTCTCCATGAGGTAAACAAAAGACATTGCAACAACTTTGTTAAAGAGTGAGCAGGTTGGTACAAAGTTCTGCAAAGGAAACTCTTGGTGAAGAAAACATCTGAAGGTCACTTTTTGTCTTCTCACTGGAAGAGATGGTGTTGCAGTCTCTGCTCTGAACACCACAGGATGTTCAGAGCAGAGACATTGATACCACACATTGGCAATGTTGGGACTAACGCGTTATTAAGTAACGCATTACAGTAACTACGTTATTATTGTGGTAACTAGTTAGTATGCCAACATCAGGAACGCATTAATCGTTACTGGGTTTAGATTTAAATAGGATAGGGTCGTTATTTGTTACTTCTTGCGGTGGCTATTGCGAAGCTTCCACAGATTCAGTAAGATTAGCAAGTGGTGGAGGCCAGCCGGTGGAGGGGTGAAAGGGGACGCAGGAGGAGCAGAGACCCGAGACAGCCGCCGGTCGCACGACTGCAAAAATCGGCTCAAATGGGCCAAAAATTGCACAGTGTAAACCCAGCTTAAGGAAACAGTCCAGTAAATCAGACCTTCCCAAAGTGAGGGGCCCGCCCCCTAGGGGGGCGCAGAGCCATGGCAGGGGGGGCGCAGGATGAAAAGGGGAAAAAAAAACAAAAAACACTTGGACACTGCTAGCATGGGCGCCTACAGAAATGCAAAGCAGGAGATAAAGCATCGCTGAAAATGTTTCCAAACCAACTTCATTCTAAGCCAGGGGTGGGCTGCAGGTGTCCCTGCAGGTTTTAGATGTGTCCTCGAACCAACACAGCTGATTTAAATGGCTAAATTAGCTCCTCAACATGTCCTGCAGTTCTCCAGAGGTCTGGTAACGAACTAATCATGTGATTCAGGTGTGTTGACCTAAGGTGAGATCTAAAACCTGCAGGGACACCGGCCCTTGTGGACTGAGATTGCCCATCCCGGTCTAAGCCAAAGACTAGAAAATATGGTGAAGCATATCTTCCCTTTGGTTTCACTTGCTCAAGTGCCGAGGTAGGTCTCCCTGCAGGACTGGTCTTCCCTTCTTTGGGAGCAGCGCTGGGCTGTTCAAATCACGGACAAACAGGATCCCACATTTGTGATTTTTAGTTCACAAACACTTCTTGTAATGACTAACTATACCTAACATTTTGGAGATATACATACTATACTATACTTTATACAGTAAAGTTACAGTGGGATACAAATAACATCAGGCTGATCCTGCCACGATTTGTCCCCCGGTTCAAATCACAGACAAACAGGATCCCACAGCTGTTTATGTTTTTAAACCCATTTTGCACAGAGATGCATTTTTTGAAAAATGTATTGAGATCAATGTTGAATATTATTACACAGGAAAAAAACAACTACATGTAAAATAATCCCACTGTGACGCCTCTGCCTTTGTAAATGGAGGGACAGTAACTGCGTGTGTGTGTAAGCGTGTAAACCTGCAGACAGTCAGATTAACAGTATTTTGTCTCTATCTCCCATTGTGCAATGTATCCCATGTAAACAATAACGTGGCGCACAGCGTGATGTGAAAAAGGCACATACCTTTGACGTTGCGTGACGAACTCTGTATTCCTCGTCCACACGTAAACACAAAAAAGGAGTCTCAGTTTTCGGTGATTCAAAACGCCGTTTAGGTGCGGACGTAGCGTAAAAGAGTTAGTAGTTTATTTTATTACTACCTGTAATTTATTGCAGATTACTTGTATTTGCTTAATTGTTTACTAAATGTTTGAGGTGTGAAATAAACCGCAATAGAGCAAAATATGGGCGTGTGTGGTTGGAGGATGTGTGCGTGCATATGCGTGCGCACCCGGGGGGGCGCGAACATTTTTCTTGTAAAACAAAGGGGGGCCCAGCAAAAAAAGTTTGGGAACCACTGCAGTAAATCAAGGAGAAACTCAGTGAGAATCTGTCTGCAGAGAAAAGCATCAATCTGCTCCACTGTCTGAATGAACTGAATGCTCGTTCTCTAGTGGAGCAGATCCAACAGTCCCTGAGTTCAGGAAGTCTCTCCACAGATAAACTGTCTCCCGTTTAGTGGTCAGCTCTGGTCTTCATAAGATAAGATAAGATAACTCTTTATTGTCATTGCACAGTCATACATAGTACAGTAGTACAATGAAATTGGAAAAACTGTCCTACGTCGGCACTACATATAACACAACACGACACAATATGACACATCACAACGTAACAAACAACACAACACAGTATATTAACTTAGTATAAAAAAGAAGAATAAGTGTATTTGTATTGCACACTGTTATTATTGCACATTAATTATTATTGCACCTTGTTATAAATATAAATATTATTGTTTTAAACATTGTTACCTCCCCCCTAAAAAGTCCAGGGAGGTATCCAGTCAGGTCAGCTATTTACATTGATCAGGGCTATTGCCCTGTTGTAAAAGCTGTCCTTCAGTCTGTTTGTTCGGGACCTCAGCAGCTCAAACACCCGGTGTCCTGGGTGTGTGCAGTCCCGTAGGATGCTGCGTGCCCTCTTGAGACAGCGAGTGCTGTACAGGTCCTTCAGGGAGGGAAGAGGATGTCCAATGATTTTTTGGGCCATGTTGATGACCCTCTGGAGTGCCTTTCTGTGTGCTGTGGTGCAGCTGGAGAACCACACACCGATGCAATATGTCAGCACACTTTCAATGGAGCAGCGGTAGAAGACGGTCAGCAGCTCCTTCTTCAGGTCCATTTTTCTGAGGATTCTCAGAAAGTGGAGACGCTGTTGGGCCTTCTTTAAGACCGCAGAGGTGTTAGAGCTCCATTGGAGGTCTGTGTCTATGTGCACACCCAGAAACTTGAAACTGGAGACCCTTTCCACGCACTCCCCGTTGATGCTGACAGGCTGCAGGCTCATCTTACCGTCATCAGAAGAAGATCTGGATGTTGTATGGAATATCCTGACCTATGAACTTCTATCCCTGAGATTCAATTGTACAGTTTGAGCAGTAGCTGAATAACGCGACTTAAAAAAATCGCACAGTGTATGCCCAGTTTAACCAGGTCAGACCTTTTAATTCCTGTAGTCATGGTCAAAGCCATGTTTCAGAAAACATCTGAAACTGTCTCCACAGTGACACGTGCTACTACACTCGATGATCTGTGATGATAAACCTGCAAAGCTTTTAATAAACGTCCTTATTATAAACCTGCTGTCTGTGAGTAACTTTGATGAACAAGTGGCCAGATCTCATTTTGAACATGTTGAGACTGTAAAGATTCTGTGCTTCTAACACGGTTTCTGCCTCTGTGAACAAGTGAGAGTGTACAATAATAACTCAGTGCAAAGCACAACAAACTGAGTCATTAGATATGATCTCCCCTCGTTATGTTTGCAATTATAACAATGGAGGTTTTCACTCTGGGCCTGTGTCAGCTTCACATGTCATGTGATCAGGTGTGCTCTATAACGCTGTGAGGAACCTTGGAGTCATTTTTGACCAGGACATGTCCTTCAACGCACATATTAAACAAATATGTAAGACTGCGTTCTTCCATTTGTGCAACATCTCTAAAGTTAGAAATATCCTGTCTCAGAGTGACGCTGAAAAACGAGTCACATTTATTACTTCCAGGCTGGACGATTGTAATTCATTATTATCAGGATGTCCAAAAAACTCGCTGAAAAGCCTTCAGCTGATCCAAAATGCTGCAGCAAGAGTCCTGACAGGGACTAGAAAGAGAGAGCATATTTCTCCTGTTTTGGCTTCCCTTCATTGGCTTCCTGTTAAATCCAGAATTGAATTCAAAATCCTGCTCCTCACATACAAGGTCTTAAATAATCAGGCCCCATCTTATCTTAATGACCTTGTAGTACCATATCACCCTATTAGAGCACTTCGCTCTCGCTCTGCAGGCCTACTTGTTGTTCCTAGAGTATTTAAAAGTAGAATGGGAGGGAGAGCCTTCAGTTTTCAGGCCCCTCTTCTGTGGAACCAGCTTCCAGTTTGGATTCGGGAGACAGACACTATCTCTACTTTTAAGATTAGGCTTCAAACTTTCCTTTTTGCTAAAGCATATAGTTAGGGCTGGACCAGGTGACCCTGAATCCTCCCTTAGTTATGCTGCAATAGACGTAGGCTGCCAGGGGATTCCCATGATGCATTGAGGTTTTCCTTTCCAGTCACCTTTCTCACTCACTATGTGTTAACAGACCTCTCTGCATTGAATCATATCTGTTATTAACCTCTGTCTCTCTTCCACAGCATGTCTTTATCCTGTCTTCCTTCTCTCACCCCAACCAGTCGAAGCAGATGGCCACGCCCCTCCCTGAGCCTGGTTCTGCTGGAGGTTTCTTCCTGTTAAAAGGGAGTTTTTCCTTCCCACTGTCGCCAAAGTGCTTGCTCATAGGGGGTCATATGATTGTTGGGTTTTTCTCTGTACCTATGAAGCACCTTGAGGCGACTTTTGTTGTGATTTGGCGCTATATAAATAAAATTGAATTGAATTGAATTGAATTGAATTGCTCTGGTCTTGAGTTTGTTTTCATAATAAATATCTAAATAAATAAAAGACATGTTTTTCTCTTAAAGGCTAACAGTCAGTCAGAATGAGGCTGGACTCAAACACAGAAAGGTGTTTTTATCCAGATGAGCCCAGAGAAGAAACACGAGTGTTCACAGACATCAGAACCTCAGAGGTGAAACATGAGGTTGGAGTCCTCCTCAGCATTCAGAAGAGCTGCTGTGAAACCTGGAGTACTCATGACAGACTCTGATGGCAGAAACACACCATGATTCAAAAATAAAGAATATGACAAACATGGAGCTCCTGATCCTCCTGCATGAGAACAAGCTGACATGAGCGCTGTGTCTGAGTGTCTCCCTTTCACAGTGAGAATAACAGAGCTGCTGATCTGAGCTCACAGTCATTAAACTGACCTGAGGTCAGCTGCTAGGACATCTCTGTGCTCCTTACATATGAATATAAACCATGTGACCTCACCTCAGTCGTGTGGATGACTGTAGTCATAGAAGAGTAGAGGTGTAGCAGGTGGTGTGAGGCTAAGGAGGAAGAGGTGGATTCTAGTCAATGCAGTACTTAGAGGCTCCACCAGAGGGCTCTGTTAAGTCCTTATTGTAATACAATTACTGTGTGCAGTTATACCTGATACAACATCTGCACTTATTTAAATCATACGCGTAAATGCTGTCAGTAAATGATTGATTCCTATTTATTCTACTTCCTGTTGACTAGTTTTATTAAAATGAAACATTTAAGCACAGCTGATCGAGTGACTGGACGTAAACAGGTAATGGATTTCATGTAACAGGTTCACAGCTGAATCTGGGCCTGTGGTGCCAAAGTGTTCAGACCTGGTGAATGACCTGCAGAGAGCTGGGACCAAAGTAACAAAGGTCACCATCAGTAACACATTACAATGGCAGGGAATCAAATCCCGCAGTGCCAGACGTGTTCCGCTGCTGAAGCCAGTGCATGTCCAGGCCCGTCTGAAGTTTGCCAGAGAGCACATGGATGATACAGCAGAGGATTGGGAGAATGTCATGTGGTCAGATGAAACCAAAGTAGAACTTTTTGGTATAAACTCAACTCGTCGTGTTTGGAGGACGAAGAATACTGAGTTGCATCCCAAGAACACCATACCTACTGTGAAGCATGGGGGTGGAAACATCATGCTATGGGGCTGTTTTTCTGCCAAGGGGACAGGACGACTGATCCGTGTTAAGGACAGAATGAATGGGGCCATGTATCGTGAGATTTTGAGCCAAAACCTCCTTCCATCAGTGAGAACTTTGAAAATTGAAACGAGGCTGGGTCTTCCAACATGACAATGATCCAAAACACACCGCCCGGGCAACAAAGGAGTGGCTCCGTAAGAAGCATTTGGAAGTTCTGGAGTGGCCTAGCCAGTCTCCAGACCTCAACCCCATAGAAAATCTGTGGCGGGAGTTGAAAGTCCGTGTTGCTCGGCGACAGCCCCAAAACATCACTGCTCTCGAGAAGATCTGCATGGAGGAATGGGCCAAAATACCAGCTACTGTGTGTGCAAACCTGGTAAAGACCTATAGTAAACGTTTGACCTCTGTTATTGCCAACAAAGGTTATGTTACAAAGTATTGAGTTGTATTTTTGTTATTGACCAAATACTTATTTTCCACCCTGATTTACGAATAAATTCTTTACAAATCCTACCATGTGGATTCATGGATTTTTTTTTCACATTCTGTCTCTCACAGTTGAAGTGTACCTCTGGTGCAAATTACTGACCTCTGTCATCATTCTAGGTGGGGGAACTTGCACAATCGGTGGCTGACTAAATACTTTTTTGCCCCACTGTATCTTGGCAGCATCATCTCGAATGACGGGGTCTCTGATCGGGATGTCGACGCCAGAGTAGGGAAGGCGGTTGTGTCCTGCGACGTCTCCAACCTATTTGGAACTCGACCTCCCTGAATGTTAGGGTCAAGATCAGACTATTGAACTCTATTGTCTTTCCTACTGCACTATACGCTAGTGAAACCTGGCGCTCAAGAAGTGCAATTACTCAACACCTGAACGTGCTTCAACAACGTGGCCTGTGGCGAATCCTGAGAATTTCCTACCGGGACCGAATAACAAATGAGGTCCTACAAAGAGCAGGCACCCGCCCGTTAGCCAATGTTGTTGCAGAAAGGCGCTTCCGCTTTGCGGGCCATATTTTATGCCTACCCCCGCATTGCCCAGCTAAGATTGCCATTACATGGTGTCTACGCACTGGCAAGCGAAAGCAAGGCCGACCAAAGACCACATGGCGTTGAACATTCATGGACGATCTGAAAACTGCCGACATTGCCTGGGACGAAGCTGATGCAGTCGCTGCTGACCGACATCAATGGAGATCACTAGCTGCCCGATGCGCCACCCGGCATAGGAGGAACTAAGTGCTAAGTAAGTGTGTCTTTGCCCTCTGTGTCCATCTGTGGGTGTGTGTGTCCTTCTGCCTTGTTTCCCCTCCTTGAGAATTGATGTGTAAACTCAGAGATATATACTCCAAAAGACAGAAGGTTGTTTCAAAAGAATTTTTGTGTAATTTTTTAAAGTTTTATTGACATAAATACATCTGACATCACTTCCTTAATGTTTTTCACACAACATTTTATTAAATGTGAAGTTGAAATTATAACAGTGATTCTAATATTTCTATATTAAAAATAAATTTAATGCCTGTCACCAAATTCCACAAGTTTCTTCACCAGGACCCTTTGTGATAGTTTAATTTTTATAGAAGCTGAAGTGATACACAATATGTATTTAGTTATTTCTAAGAAAATTAGAAACGGTTACCACCATACTACACCATATTCTTATTCAAAATGTCTCTGAAAACACAATGCAAGTTTAAAATGTTTAATGCAGCCTTTGCTATGTATATAGTCACATGCATTATGATATCTCAATACAATCAGTTTCTGCTTAGAACTGGATTCAAAACTATTGAGCCAATATTTTCAGCTTATATGGCTGAAACATTTTCAAAGGATGAGCTTCCAACAATGAGTGAAACAGTAAGAGCATGTGCAGAAACATCCCATTGAGAAAGAGAAATCAAACATTTGGATTCATTTTAATGAGCTTAGACTTGTTGAAAATGCAGAGGAGCTGGTTGTGAACTGAGCTTCAGAGAAACACAGCATACTGATATTCACTGTGAAGCTTTGAGTGGAACAAGACAGAAAAACAACATGTGGATCCTGGAATAATGGGAGCTTCCATCTTTAAAGGACTGAAGAGGAAGAGCTTTACAAGGAATAATTTAGAACAGTTTCAAACATCAACTGATTGAATCCATGAATCTGAAAATGTATTTCTGACTGAAAGAGACAGACATGTACAGACTGAACTATCTGTTCAACAGTCAGTGTTTCTCTAACAGGAGGACACTCTTTACACTCAAATCAGCACAGGGACACTGACGAACGAGACCAGATAAAAAACCCAGGATAAAGTTTTAGAGTGAATGTGGTGTTGAAGGTGTGGAGGTGGATCAGAGTATCAGGTGAGACTCTGTAGAAGGACAGAGTGCCAGCAGGACAGTCCACATACACTGCTACTCTGTTAGAGACACAGGAGGAGGAGGAGGAGATGAAGGAAATAGGCGTGTTTCTGTTATTGTGCCACACAGAATGAGGACCATCATCAGTGCAGTACAGACTCCAGGACTTCTCATTGTATCCAAACACACAGTCATCACTGTTTCCTTTCCTTCTGATTCTTCTGTAACTCACTGATATTTGGACCTCTCCTCTCCACTCGACCTCCCAGTAACAGCGACCAGTCAGACCATTTCTACACAGTAGTTGAGGTTCATAATCAAATCTGTCTGGATGATAAGGATATGACTGAACCTCGGTCACACGTGTCACCTTCCTGTTGTTGTCAGACAGTTGGAGGTTTGTGTTCACTGTGTTTGTGTCAATTGTGAGTTGACAGGAATCTGATGAGAGAACAAACACAATCCAGCTGCAGTTATTGATCCATCATCTGTTCATTGATCGACACTTTGATGATGACTCCTGACATGAGACATGTGAATGAGTGATGTGACAGTTTGAAGATGGTTGAATGTGTGCTGCTTTTTTTTCATGAAGCACAGTAAAAACACACTTACACTTCTTCAGACCTGGTGTCAACCATTGGACTCCAGCAGGCTCCACCCTGAAAGGAGGAGGGGGGTCAGACCAGCACAGCCTTAGCATGCACACATGGACATTACATGGCTCTCATACATATAATGTTAGACAATGATAAAGGAACAGTCCAACATTTTCAGAAATACACTTCAATCCATACGTGGATCAAACTGCTGATGATTTGGACTGATCCTGGATCTGTCAGTCCTTTGAAGCAGTTGGTGGAGTGGTTGTTGGAGCAATGAAATCTGAGTTGACATTAGGGCTGCCACGATTAGTCGACTAGTCACGATTACGTCGACTATCAAAATCGTCGACGACTGATTTAATAGTCGACGCGTCGTTTGAAGCTTTGTAAGATCACAAAAGACGCAGGAACAAGTAGCAGGATTTAAGAGTGTAATAACGGACTGAAACAGAAGATGGCAGCACTGCATGTACAAGGATGCCAGCAGCCATTAGACCCCGAAGAAGAAGAAGCTGTGTCCCAGAATTCATAGCGCGGCCCAGCTCAGTTTCCAACAATGGCGGCAGCTAGTTAGTTTTAATATTACTCTTATTATTCTTTCTGGGTCACAAAATAAACGATTAACATATTTTCAGGCGAGAATGTAGCTGTGTAAACCTCAAATATCTGCTCAGTTTATCAAAACACATAGTTTCAAAAGCGCTTTTTGGAGATGTCTGTTACCCACTAGCTCGATAGCTAGCCGGGTTCAAGGCTCACTAGAGCCGTGAGAACACCGGACTCCCGGCAGATCGTTTTCAAACCCACTGTCGTCTTTCGCTACTCAGGTTAAACGTACACAAGTCACTTAGATAACTTCAAAATGTTACTGTTTGGCTTTTTTTTTTTAAGTATTTTATTTGTTCCTGAGTAAATCGGTTTGGCTGAGATTAAAGTTTCTCAGCCAAAAAGTTTTTACACAGCTGAATAAACATTAAGCAGACAGCTGATTATCAGAAGTGTGAGATGCTCGAGAATATACTGCGGTGCCCTGTTATAGTTTAGATAGCAAGGAGTTTATTAAACTTCACCGAAACAATCTGCAAATTTCATTAAAATTTAATAAACTATCATCTTGTCTTTATTTTTAGTTAGCACACACCTTAAACACTTAAAGCTGTAAGCTAATGATAGTTATATAAGAGCAGATGCTGCTGGTGCAATAAGCTGTACGTTTTACGTCCAATGGATGATGATCTGATTAGTCGACTAATCGCAAAAATAATCGGTGACTAGTCGATTATCAAAATAATCGTTTGTGGCAGCCCTAGTTGACATCCTTTGACTGTTCTCCACTTGAAATGTTCTCCTTACTGTCAGTAAAGTGATTATTAATCCACCTCAGAATAACAAAATCCCCCAAGATTGATGTTTTTGAGTGGCTATGTCAAAGTTTAGAATTAATTCTTATTTAGATACTTTGGCATGACCATTATTGTAATAATTTTTATTATTCTTTCTTTCTTTTTTTTTTGCTTGTCCCATTTGATTCTTTTGCCATCAGAATTATTGTCTAAAGTCAAAGAAAGATGCCCAACGGATTTACTTTAACAAATGGACCATCCCGGCCTTGCCGTATTGGTCTATTTGATTCACCTTTGTTTTTATTCTTTATTTTATTTTAACTTACTACACACGGGACAGATATGACTGGGGGAAAGAAAAGGGAGAAAGAAAGAGGTAGGGAAAGAAAAACAGCGGGGAAGAGGAACGGTGATAAAGGGCAAAAAACAAAAACCAACAGACAAAAAATACATATATCAATCTCCTGGATCACCTGTTGAAAAAGAAAAAGAGAAAACAAGCAAAAAAAAAAAGAGAGCAACATAATAAACAACATCATCATGATAATCTATGGGAATATAACAGTAAATACTAAATATTGAATATTATTATGCAGAATGTAGGATTGAAAGCGTACAGTGTGCTTTGAGGTAGGAGCCTAAAAGGGTGTAGTTTGTGTCTGTAAGGTATGGAGGAGATTAAGGCTCCAGACATCCAGAGACCCCCAGAGAACAACAGACCAAGGAAGACCAAAGGAGGGGCAACCGTGCCACTCTCCTCGAAAGAGCTGAGGAGGGCCCCAGATGAGGGGTCACTCAGCAGCCGTGGAGCAGAAGGACCGGGGGGGTTGCAGTAACGTGCCCATGAGCTCCGCTGGCAGCCAGCTGTGCCAGAGTGACACATAGATATAATGCACCTAATGAAACCAACAGAACCACGCCGTCTACAACAAGGATAGATGAGATTCTGAGGCCATCAAAGTGGAAGCCTTCCACTACATAGGTACAACAGAATTTTTCTGTCCATAAAAGTAAGGAACAGAATCAGCAAGAAAGGTCAGCCCTGTCAGAGTCCACAACACACCAGGAATGAATCCAATTTTTTCTGCTGGCAATTTGGCCCAAGCTTGACATGTAATTAGTGGGGTTAGACTAATTGGTAATTCTACATTGACCATAGGTGTGAATTTGAGTGTGAATGTTTACAACACACTGCCATTCTGTCCAGGGTGTACCCCACCTCTTGTCCTGTTATAGTTGGGATAGGCTCCAAGAAAGGGGTGAGGACAGTCCCTTGTCGTGCTCCAGTGCTGCTGATCACTGAGCCTGGTTCTGCCGGAGGTTTCTTCCTGTTAAAAGGGAGTTTATCCTTCCCACTGTCGCCAAAGTTCTTGCTCATAGGGGGTCATATGATTGTTGGGTTTTTCTCTGTATCTATGAAGCGCCTTGAGGCGACTTTTGTTGTGATTTGGCGCTATATAAATAAAATTGAATTGAATTGAATTTGTCAGACTGCGGTCTCTTGGACTGCAGCCCACACCAGACATTCCCAGCACAACCTCACTATATGTTTAGGTTTGCCAGTCCTGTCCAGCATCCTGCAGTGCCAAATGATCCAACTCACCACCAGGTGGTGATAACTTGACAGTTGACCTCTCTTCACCCAAGTGTCCAATTATAGGATTACAAAATCAATCATCGATCTATGGCCTAGGGTGCCCTGATCCCACATGCCACTTATGGACATACATAACTTGAAACAAACAACCCTCTCATCCACTGGGAAAAAAAACAGCCTAGAGCAAGCAAGATGAAGGTTTGCAGGACGATATGGCTGATGGCTGTCTCCCAGACA
Organism: Maylandia zebra; assembly: GCF_041146795.1. Lineage (NCBI taxonomy): Eukaryota > Metazoa > Chordata > Actinopteri > Cichliformes > Cichlidae > Maylandia > Maylandia zebra. The sequence continues at coordinate 1,595,092 of NW_027490031.1, read as the reverse complement.
ATCGTGAATAAATTGTTAAATTTCCAGTAATGAAACTTCTTTCTTCAGACTTCAGTACAACAAAACAAACAAACAAACAAAAATTCTCTCCATACCTGAGAGTGTCCAGTCTCCAACTTGGATCCTTCAGTCCAGCCAACAGCAGCTTCAATCCTAAGCCTCCTGGATAATTGTAGCTCAGGTCCAGCTCTCTCAGATGGGAGGGGTTGGAGCTCAGAGCTGAGGCCAGAGAAATACAGCCTTTCTCTGTGATCAGACAGCCTGACAGACTGCAGAAACACAAAACAGTAATCCATCAGTGAAAACTTCCCGCAAAGCTTGTTTTTATTCATTTATGTTACTTTTTTCAATTAATTTAGTAGACAGTCAATGCCAGATGAATGTATGAATTGCATCATTTTAAAATCTGGTAAATTTCCTACTGTAAACCACCTGTATTTTTTCAAATGTTCTCCTCCGCTCTTTACCATCACTCCACATTGTAGTGATGGTAAATTTGATTCTTTTTACTGAATCGAGTTTTAATGAGTCACTGACTAAAGTGGATTGGGTTTTTTGAGTCATTTGATTCATGTATTTCTCTTTTCATGTATATCCTACTGCTAAGATGAGTGATTCTAAAAGAAAACAACTATTTTATAGAGCAAAAAAAATTTCTAAAGGGAACATTTATTTTGTTTTGTTTTTATTTTATTAGTATTTTCCTTAAATGTGTCAAATATATATTTTCTCATCTAAATGTCGCCTGAGCTGTGAGCCAGGGGGCGGTAATGCGCCTTAACATTGGTTGCCAACCAAGAAGAAGAAGAAGCTGTGAGCCAGAAGGGAGGGGGTGAGTGAGTGATTCGTTCACGCTATGATTCAGCACAGGAAGGGAGGGGGTGAGTGAGTCCTGAGTGATTCGCTCACGCTATGATTCAGCACAGGAGGGAGGGGGTGAGTGAGTCCTGAGTGATTCAGCACAGCAAGGGAGGGAGTGAGTAGCTCAAATGTGCTGTTAGCATGTTAGCAGAGCAATGCTACTGTGAACCGAGGAGCTATTGTCTTGATGTGAGCTTCTCCTCAGGGTTTCTTCTTCCAGTTGAGAGCAGAGATTTTTTTGTTAAGATACTGGATGTTGTGTTTTTCTCCACAATTTTAATTACAAGCTAGATACATTGCTGCTAACAGCAACAGGGATGAGTCAGTAAGTCAGTTGGGCTTGTGAATCATGATTCATGAGTCAGTAAATTGATTCTCGAGTTAATGAAAATGACTGCAGAGTCATTTTCATTAATGCCAAGTAGGCACCTAAAACATGCATTGTTTAATATTTTCTTTCTTCCAGTATGAAAAGAAAGTGAAAATAGAGTAAAAATTGTTCTAGATTTTTAAAATGAACAGCACATGAAAAATCATTAGATAGAATTTTTTCTCCAGTGTCATGTTCATGAGTCATTTTAACAAACTGAAAACAGAAAAAAAATGTGAATATGGAGCGGTTTTCCAGACAGAAATTGAGAGACAAATAATTCACAGATATTAGGCAACTCTGTGAAAGTTAGGCTTTTTATGCAATAAGATTAATATGACCATAAGTGGAAAGTCTGAATCCTGACCTGAGAGTTTCCAGTGTACAGTGTGGACTTCCCAGTCCAGCAGATAGAAGCTTCACTCCTGAATCATGGAGATCACTGTTACTTAGGTCCAGCTCTCTGACACTAGAAGACTGGGAGCCTAGAAATGAGGACAGAGCTTTACAGCTTCTCTCTGAAAGGTTGCAGATACTCATTCTGAAGAAAAAACAAAGATATTTGTGGTCAGATTAAATAACATGTAATGAAGAATGATTAGCAGTGATCTACTGCAATTTGTGACAACTGGTTGCCCAGCTGAAAACAAATAAGAGAGGAAAAAATGGCACAGGAACCTGTGTACCATTTTTTTCCTCTCTAATTACAATGACGGCAGTCATAGCAGAGAAAAAAAAAGACAAACTGAGTCGTGAGTGTTGACAACAGACAAAAAGTGTATTAGTGTATGTATTAGAAAGAAGAATAAAAGAAGAAGACTGAAGAATAAAACTCTTGGCCATAGAGACAAGTTCAACCTGAGGCTAGTAAACCCAGGGGCCTGAAGAATTAGACCTATGTTCTTATTTTAGTAAAATGGATACAGAGGTGATTGGTGATGACACCTAAATTATGTTGAAGGGAGTGCACTGGGTCAGGAAAGAAACAGAAAATAATGCTCCACCAACAGAACATCAATTATATATTTTTTCCAACCAGGGAGACAAACTAAAAGTTGTGGAGGAGTATTCATTTTTTTAGGGCTAAAGCCTGTCCATGATTGATTGATAATACTTTATTCATCCTGAGGGAAATTGTGTTATCCGGTCTTTAAGTCTGACGTCATTAGCCATTTCCGGGCCCAAACTCCCCTTCAGGTCCCAAAGTCAAGCGAACACACAGCATCCCTGAGAGTTAAAAACTGTCTAAATGATTTCATCTTCAATAAAATGATCACCGTGGCTGCTCTACCAGCTGTGACAATTAGGTTTAACATCCAGGCATCCGTGAAAACAGAATTTTAGCCGAGTTAGAAGTTAGCAGGGTTAAGTGCCATGCTATTGCACTTGTCACTAACCCAGTGGTTAGTGATAAGTGCAATGGCATGGCAGGAAGCTGAAAATGGACCACACTTCAGTCAGGAGAACGACTGAGATAATCCATCCACAATACGAGGTTAGTCATTAATATACTGCTGCATGGGCTGGGCTATGGTTACATTGCAGGGTTTTAAAACTGAGCTTTAAAACGTGCTGCCGATGAATAGTGCTAATACAAACCTATAGAGGCCAACAGTGATCACTGCCTTGTTTTAATAGGCTTGTTCAGATTAAATAGAACAAGATATAAAGCCTTAAAACATGTTAAAAACGCAAAAGCCTTGATAAATGCAGAGTAGTTTGGGCCCAGAAGCAGCGTTCATGTATGTCATCACTTAAAGACCGGATAGGCTGCCAGGCACTCCAGCGCCATCTTGAGCACCCCTTTCGGCCATACAGCCAACAACAGCCCCACAGTTCCTGCAGCCATCTTTATGGCGCTGTGTCTGTATACATGAGATATTTTTGTGTATGTGTGTATCCTGTGTCTGACTGGGAGGAGAAGCTAGTCAACACTCTTCCAGCTGGCGTAGTTGACCTTGAAGGGCAAGGGAAGAGAATCAAACACAGTCCTGTTTTCAAGGAGAATTTTTAATTCCAGTCAGCCTAGGTCATGAGGCACAGCTGGCACCGGTTGGGTAGCCGCATGAAATGAAGATGGTAGTTGTTTGGGTTAGTGCGAACAAACTGCATCCAATTTTACAGTTGGTCTAATGTCCATCACTGGTCACCAGGTCTCTCAATTTCCCATTAAAGAGCTGTGAGCTTCTCCAAGATCTTATCCGTGTTGTGTTAAATGAGCACAGTCTGAATACTCACAGTCCACCAGCTCCGATCAGCAAGAACACTGTTATCATTGTTCCGAACCCAGGTTTCTCATCAAGAAGATGGTTTCAATTGCATTAAGGGAAAAGTTGATCAAAATCATAATTCATCTTTACGTTTTAGAGAACAAGACTTAGAGACTCTATGAAGGTTTAGAGCTAGACATGACTAGACAAAGACATGAGAAGCAAAGCAGGAAAGATAAGGGAGAGGAAGAAAGATGAGACTGACTCCATCGAGAGCCGAAAGAGGAATGCACTAGTGTTACTTTGATAAAAGCTGCATTCATATATCCTTCAGAAACACTGGCATTTTCAACTGTTGTAAAGCAAAATATACTTGGTTCTGAGTGCTAACAATCATTTACATTAATGATTTTTATATTAACATTCTTAGACTTGTATCAGAGCCCACCATCCACTTCTTTGCCTCAGGTGGTCACCTACTTATCGGAAGGTTGGTAGTTCGATCTCTGTCTGCTCCAGTCAGCATGTGTATATTAGATTGAAAGCATTTAAAGAAAAGGAGCTTAGAAACAGTGCATGTGCAAAACGGTGTGAATGGGTGAAAGAGGCAAGTTTTATAAAGTGCTTTCAGTGCTCAGATATAGTAGAAAAGCACTATATAAGAACCAGTCCATTCACAATTACACTGTTCATGTTTTTTAAATTATACATGGAAGCTTTTAGTAGAATCAACATTAGGTAGAATAGAAAAAAATAAAAGCACAAATATATTTACACAGCTTTGTGGGAGGCTTTGACCACTGGCAGCAGCCTCAGAAGAGCCTCCTCTGAAGCAGAGTATTTCTTCAGGTCAAACACATCCAGATCTTTTTCTGATGACAGTAAGATGAAGACCAGAGCTGACCACAGAGCAGGAGAAAGTTCACCTGTGGAGAGACTTCCTGAACTCAAGTACCGTCGGATCTCCTGCACTAGAGATCGATCATTCAGTTCATTCAGACAGTGGAACAGATTGATGCTTTTCTCTACAGACAGAGTCTCACTGAGCTTCTTCTTGATGTACTGGACTGTTTCCTGATTGGTCTGTGAGTTACTTCCTGTCTGTGTCATCAGGGCTCGTAAGAGAGTCTGATTGGTCTGCAGTGAAAGACCCAGGAGGAAACGGAGGAGCAAATCCAGGTGTCCATTTGGACTCTGTAAGGCCTTGTCCACAGCTTTCTGGTAGAAAAATGTCACTGCAGATTCCACTTCTCTTGACTCCTTTTTTGCAAAAAATTTAGACCATATAGCGGTCTTCTGTTGTTCTTCCAGCAGATTGAGTCCAGAGTTGATGAAGGTCAGATGGACATGAAGAGCAGCCAGAAACTCCTGAACACTCAGGTGGATGAAGCAGAACACCTTGTCCTGGTACAGTCCTCTCTCCTCTTTAAAGATCTGTGTGAACACTCCTGAGTACACTGAGGCTGCTCTGATATCGATGCCACACTCTGTCAGGTCTGATTCATAGAAGATCAGGTTTCCTTTCTGCAGCTGATCAAAAGCCAGTTTTCCCAGAGACTCAATCATCTCCCTGCTCTCTGGACTCCAGTGTGGATCTGTCTCAGCTCCTCCATCACACTTGACCTTCTTCATTTTGGCCTGAACCACCAGGAAGTGGATGTACATCTCAGTCAGGGTCGTTGGCAGCTGTCCTTCCTCTCTGGTTTCCAGCACATCCTCCAGAACTGTAGCAGTGATCCAGCAGAAGACTGGGATGTGACACATGATGTGGAGGCTTCGTGATGTCTTGATGTGGGAGGTGATGGTGCTGGCTAGCTTTTTTCCTCTGAATCTCTTTTTAAAGTACTTCTTCATCTGTCGGTCAGTGAACCCTCTGACCTCTGTCACCATGCCAACACAGTCAGCAGGGATCTGATTGGCTGCTGCAGGTCGTGTGGTTATCCAGAGGCGAGCAGAGGGAAGCAGTTTCCCCCTGATGAGGTTTATCAGCAGTGCATACACTGAGGTGGACTTTCTAGGGTCAGTTAGGATTGTAGTTTTGTGGAAGTCCAGAGGAAGTCGACACTCATCCAGACCATCAAAGATGAACACAACCTGGAAGTCTTCAAAGCTGCAGATTCCTGCTTCTTTGGTTTCAGTAAAGAAGTGATGAACAAGTTCCACCAAGCTGAACTTTTCCTCTTTCAGCACATTCAGCTCTCTGAAAGTGAATGGAAATATGAACTGGATGTCCTGGTTGGCTTTGTCTTCAGCCCAGTCCAGGGTGTATTTCTGTGTTAAGACTGTTTTCCCAATGCCAGCCACTCCCTTTGTCAGCACTGTTCTGATTGGTTCATCTCTTTTAGGTGGCGTTTTAAAGATGTTTTCTTGTCTGATTGTTGTTTCTGGTCTGTCTGATTTCCTGGATGCTGTTTCAATCTGTCTGACCTCATGTTTATCATTGACCTCTGCAGTCCCTCCCTCTGTGATGTAGAGCTCTGTGTAGATCTGATTCAGGAGGGTTGGGTTTCCTGCTTTAGCGATCCCCTCAAACACACACTGGAACTTCTTCTTCAGTGCAGATTTAAGTTCGCGTTGACAAACTGAAACAAGACATTCTGAAAAAAAAAAAGCAGATTATCAGTTCACGTTGTGTAAAGGAAGAGTTGAGTTTCTTTTCTCTAAGGTATGTCCATTTGACCACATGTTGGTCAATCTCTTGAGACATCACTAAAATGTCCCATTTATCCAGCAACTTAAAGTTTAGATATATCCTCTTACTGCTCTTCAGACGGTCAGCCAGCTCCTCCTGCTTCATTCTCCTCAGGAAATTCAGTGTGATCTTTATAAATGCCTCTCTGGTGCTCCTCTGTTCATCATCCTTCCACTGACTCTCTAAGCATTCTGGGTAATCTGGACTCAAAACCTTCTGGATCTTCTTCAGCTCGTTCTTCACAAAAGTGATGATGTTGTCCTCCAGCAGCTGGAACAGAATACCTTATGAGTGAGCCAATCAGACTGAAATTATGGATCCAAACATCAGATCCATATTGGGCACACTGACAATCCACTGGTCTACAAAGAGCAGCATGAAGATGACTGTGAACAGAATAGATGTGAAAGTAGTTGTTGTACGTGTACAGACCATAAATATGGAGTCCAGGTGTGTTTGATGCTGCTGGGTAGACTGACCACTGGGAACCTCTGAGCTCTCCTGGTCCACACTGTGGAAGAACCATGAAGAATTAGTTCAAGCACAGAGTAAAAATTCAAAAAGTGACCTTTTAAGATAGTGATTAAGATGATTCCCTATAGTTGTAAAAATTTACTAGTCCTTCTGAATCCACTGAGACTCAACAGCTTAGTGAATTGTATTGAGCTCAAGTACGAAAAGTGTTGCGTATCACTGCTTCAGTAACATGTGAATAAGTAGAAGTTGGTAAAAAAAACAGAAAAAATGTATTTAACATTCAGTAACTGGCCAGTCTCTCTTCCAGCACCTTAACATCAGCCTTCCAAACCAGGCTGATTAGTATGTTACAGCTGACAGGTAACTGGGGCGCCAGTCCATGAAAAATCTGTGAGTACCTCTCATCTGACAACCTCTGATTTTTTTCATTTGTACAATAACTTATGAAATCAATTTTATACTAACTTTAAGTGTCACAATCTAAAGCATTAAAAAAACCAACACTTTTTCAATAACCAACATTAACATCAGTATTGTGGGATATCTAATACTTTCAGTAAACTACAACATAGAGGAATGGGAATTAATATTGCTACACTGGGTGTTTGATCTGTTTTCTCCTAAGTCACTGAAGAAAGATTCAAAATACATATCCTTTTTTTTTCTTTCTTTCTTTTTTCTTGCCTGTCCCATTTGGTTCTTTAGCCATCAGAATTGTTGTCTGAAGACCAACAAGGATACCCAATGGATTTACTTTGCCAAATGGATCATCGTGGCATTGCCGTATTGGTCCATTTGGTCGATCTTTGTTTTTATTATTTATTATATTTTATTTTCAGATGTTACAGACGGGACAGACATGAGTGAGGGATAGGAAAGGGAGAAAGAAAGAGGAAGGAAAGGAAAAACAGAAGGGGAGAGGGACAGTGAGAAAGGGGGGGAGAAAAAAAATAAAAATCTCCTGGATCACCTGTTGAGAGAAGAATAGAAAACAAGCAAAAAAACCAAAAAAAACAAAGCAACATACTAAACACAACACCATCGCATTAATCTAGCTAAGTGTAAACAGCAGTAAATACTAAATATTCAATGTTGTTGTGCAGCACGCAGGACAGATGTGCTTCGAAGTAGCAGCCAAGAAAGGTGTAATTTAAGTCTACGAGCAGTGAACACCCGTGTGCATACCTGTGTGGATCAGGGCGCTTGTATTCCAAAGGTTTCTCCATGTAACGATCTGCTAGGGAGTGTGTGGGGGGGGGGCACAGCCCCGTCCTCCAGGGTATGAAGCAGGTATGGAGGAGATCAAAACTCCAGACATCCAGAGGCCCCCAGAACACAAGAGACCATGGAAGACCAACAGAGGGGCAGCCACGCCACTGTCCCAGTAAGAGCTGAGGAGAGTCCCAGATGAGGGTTCACTCAGCAGCCGCGGAGCAGAAGCCAGGGGGAGTTGCAGTGACGCGCCCGTGAGCTCCGCCGGCAGCCAGCTGTGCCTGAGTGACCGAGCCCCAGGCCGAGAGGCCGGGGGCACCCCACCTCCGAAGTGGCCCGAGCGAGCCCCAGGTTCCAGGCCCCGATAAGCGGCCGCCAAGGAGTGAGCCGGTGTGTACCCGGACGCCCACCCCCAGACACAAAGAACCACCAACGCACCGATACCTGAGGGAGTCCGCCACCGGCAGGGGAAGTGGTGGTGGGTTGAGATAGGCCTCCAAACCTTGGAGGGCCTGAGGTGTCCCCAGAGAGGTGGTGTCTGATACCCAACCTGACATATAGACAAAGACATACAGGCACACACAGACACAAACATCCATTCCCCCCCTCATGCTCTCATATGCACTCACTCCACACTCAACCAACGTGGAGACAGACATAAAGAGACGCTGTACACACGATCACACTCCCCAAGCGTACTCTACAAACCGGGTCTAGGTACCCTTGCCCCTGGAGGGGGGAACTGCACCCAGACCCAGGTGGTGTTACCCTTTTCCCTGCGGTGGGGAGAGGCAGACCACCCCGACTCCGTAGCAGCAGGGAGGCCCCACACTCCAGACCGCAGTCGGACGGCCAACTCCTCCTAGCCATCCCGCTCCAGCAGGCCGCAGAGAATGGGGGTGGGAGAAGACTCCAAACCTCCCTCCACCCGCTCATTGTAGTGTTGATGCATGTGTGTTCTAAGGTGCAATTAAAACCCAGGAGGGCATGGAGCTACCTGCCAAGGAGCAGCAGGTAAGCGCATAGTCCCTCCTGATAGCCCTCAATGTCTAAGTGTATTTAAAATTGAGAGGTGGGCAACGACGCCAGGGGTGAGGTGTACACCCTGATGGTAATTTGGACTCCGTGATTGTGCCCACCCCCAAGATCCTATATATATGTGTAATGAGAGTGTGAATAATGTGAATGTCTAAGTTGTGGGATAAAATTGAGGCAGAGGCAGCCGGAAGGGGACAGAGGGGGGGCGGGGCGGGGGGGGGGGTAGCCTCCTCTGCACCCTGGTGACATACCCCTACTCCAAGGCCCTGCATGTGTGGGTGGTTGTGGTGGAGCGGGAAGAGGGAGGCAGCTGGAGATGGGAAGGGAAGGAAGGGAGGGGCAGGTAACCCCTCCCTGGGGCCAGCTCCCCCGCTGACCCCAGTAGGCACACTCCGCAACCCGCCAGGGAAAGGGGGCCCAGGCCCATCCAGACCGGGGCCCAGTGCAGCAGCGCCTCCCGGCCCCACAGAGCCCGGGACAGTCCACCCAACCCCACCACAGAGAAAACTGCACCCACCCCACCATCCACTCATCTTCCAGACTACATAAGACACTAAACGCCCAGGCTGAGATCTTCCTCCACCTCTCCTGTATCTCCCCCTCCTGCAGAGAGAGTTCCTGAAGAGAGGAAAGCTCCTGCAAGATGTGACCATCTCCCCCACCAGTTGAAGAGCCCCCCAGGTGGCTCGACGCACCGGCGGCACCCTGCTCCAAAATACATATCCTGAGTAAACGTCAAAGCAGATGTCACAAACTCCTGGCTCATGGAGAGTTGACAGAAGAGCTAAGTTTGTGTTCCATGTATGGCCAAACCAAAGCAAAAGATCCAGATCCAGCAATGGCTCTGCACTGCATTAAACATCAACAAGCACTGTGCAGAAAATGCTTGAAGTCATGTCTGTAATCCTGACATGTGTAAATTACATCAGGTCCAGAGGTTTACAACACCACCAGTTCAGGGCATTTTTGAAGGAAATTGAGGGATTTTATGGCACTTTACTGATGTGCATTAGCATAGGAAGGGGTGTGTTGAGGAGATTCTTTGAGTTAAAAGTTAATTCTAGATATTCATTGAAGTTCTAAACTGGATGTTCTTGAATTGGATGATTCAAAATGGATAATGGCGTTCCTTGTGAACATTACACAGGAGCTAAACATTCTGAACTTAAAGCTGCCAGGTTTTGGACAGCTCATTATAGTGGCCTATGAGAGTGTGAAAGCCTTCTCCACAAAACTGAAACTATGCAAAACTCATCTGTCTGCTATTGAAATCCTGCAATGGGAGTTTGAAACGTGATTTGCTGACTTGGAGGCATGCGGTGACACTTCCCAGCTGCTTGCAGACCTCTTCTCAGCTGATGTGGAGTGTCCCCACTGAACTCACTGAATTGCAGTGCAACAGTGAACTGAAAAATCAGTTCAGGGAAGCACAAGGAAAAGCAGACAAGATTGCTTGTTTCTAAGACATCTGCCTCTTTTAAGAGTTTTCAGGTGTTTAATGTCCCTTTTTGGAAGCAAATATCTGTGTCCCAAAATGTTGATTCGGTCATCTGGATGCAGTGTTTTAAATGGGAGAAACGTTTCATCACTCATCCAGGTGACTTCTTCAGTCTCAGCTGACTGCAGGTTTCCCCAATCCCCAATCTTATAAACATACAAACATTACATTTGCACAATGACTGTCCAGGATGTGTACATCCTCACCATTGAAAGAGTGTCCACTGGCCCGTAGGTGTAAATAGACTGTGGAGTGCTGAGGTCGAGGATCGAAGCCAGAAACTTGGTGTAGATTCCTCTTGGTACAGCCTGTGGTATGAGGTCCGGTCAATAGCATTGTCTTGTTCTAACTGCTTCAGACAATCTGTCACCCTCTTCCTGTAGCCACTTTCTGGGTCTCATGTTTGTCACTAAGCAGTGACAAAAATTTCTTATGATACTGTTTATGGTTTAGCAAAACCGTGTCCCTACCCTTGTCTGCTGGAAGGATGATAATGTTGTTGTCATCAATGAGTGATGTGAGTGCCTTCCTGTCCTCCATTGTGATGTTAGATTCAGGGGGCTTTGCATTGCTGAGACAGGCTGAAACTTTGGTCCGTAGTTGCTCTGCTTCCACGTCTGCAATGTTGTCATTTCAAATTGCTGTTTCTGTGGCTGTGATCAGTTCCACTAATAATAATAATAATAATAATAATAATAATAATGGATTGGATTTATATAGCGCTTTTCAAGGCACCCAAAGTGCTTTACAATGCCACTATTCATTCACTCTCACATTCACACACTGGTGGAGGCAGCTACAGTTGTAGCCACAGCTGCCCTGGGGCAGACTGACAGAAGCGAGGCTGCCATATCGCGCCATCGGCCCCTCTGGCCAACACCAGTAGGCGGTAGGGTAAAGTGTCTTGCCCAAGGACACAACGACCAGGACAGAGAGCCCGGGGATCGAACCGGCGACCTTCCGTTTACAGATCCGCAAAACTGTGATACTGCTAGATGAAGAAAAAGGAATATCAGAAAGGGGAGGCACGTTAGGAGGAAGTGAGAGAGAAGGAAAGGCTGGAGGGTGGATGTGAAAGTGAGGACTTCAAATGTATTAACTATGACCGGTAAAAATATATAGATGGCTTAAATGATGGAGAGAATGAAGGGAAAAAAAGCAAGGCCATGAGGAAATCTTGAGGGAGGAATTTGAAGTTAAAAATCCAAGGGGTGATAATGTCAGTGCATATGATTTAGAAAATAAAGACAAATTCTGGAGTATGCTCAATGAAATGGAAAAGAGTATGTCCAGGGTAAATAGAGTTGTGATTGGAACAGATTTAATGGACATGTAGATGAAGACGAAACTGTCTTTTCAACATTTTAACAGATTGGAGTTACATTTTTATTTGGTGGATTTTCAGAGTGGAGTAAAATGGAGAGTGCCTTGTTGGACTGGATTTTGCTTTGTAATGCCTGGAAATGATGAAGAATCACTTCAGATAAAATCTGGATCACTGTTTTGCTTGAAGACCAATTTAAATGTTTATATTCAGTATTGATTGACTGGAACAGCTCACATTTGGTTTCCTCAGAAAACAAACCTCAATGTGTTTTTATTTCCTGAAAGAAAACCATTATCATTGAAGTCATACACAGCAGTGTGCTGTTGGTTTCTGTCACAAACAGATTTAAAAATGTTGCCTGAGTTTACAGTATAATCAATCATGAGAAAAATGTTTTATTTTTTTTTTAAGAAGGTTCAAAGAAAAAAATACTAAAATGATGCTTGGGCTGTTTTATGAATAAAAATAATTTCTGTGCAGGAAACTTAGTTTTTTCTTTCACTTGAATAGTTTGAATGTCATTGAGAGATTTACATGTTTGCACTGCAGTTTATATCCAACAACATCAAGGTTCCTGTGAATAATGATGGAGCAGTGATGTGAGTGCTGAGCTGTGACATGGAGAAGAGTCATGGACAGTTAGAGATGGTCATCTCACCTCTGAGCTTTGGTCTGGCTCTCATGTTCCCCACACAGAGTGCTTTTAGAGGGAGGGGCTCCCTCCTCTCTGTCCTCACACTGATCCATGCTGCTCAGCTCACACACACTTTCTACCTGCAGAGGAAACACAAATCATTCATGTGCACATCAACTGAAATCCTGCTTTCCATCATGTGTGCTGTCCAAATATCAGCTGCTTCTTTCCTGCTTCATCTCAGTGTCAGCTGAATGCAGTCAGACAGCAGTGTGAGGCAAAGGAAGCTGCCATCAGCTGCTCTACTATCAGTCCACTAGATGGAGCCATGAAGTTGTAGGTCAGCACACACACAAACACACAAAATACATTTGCTGACAAACACTGATTAACTGTGACTGGAAGTTTCTGTTAATTAACATTAAGTCAATTCAACATGTGTGAACAAATTGTTTAAACATTTTGGCTGATCCAGGATTCAAAGAGGATCCACCGTCTTAACATGTAAGAGAACTGAATGTGACTAAAGTAGAGAAACCTTTCTTTTTTACTCTCTGCACAGATTCAGCATCATGTGCTTTTAATGACCATGTCCTTATTAAATAGAGATACAGTTTAACAGGATGTTTTATTAAAATTTATTTTAACTCATTCACTGCCAGCCATGTACAAATCAGGTAACTCCCCACTGCCAGGGTTTCTGAGCATTTTTACTCATTTTTGAAGAGTAAGTTTTTCAATTGACGTCTATAGACGTCAATGGCAGTGAATGAGTTAAGAACCTCACATCATCTCTAACTATGGACTGAATGTTGGCTCATTGCTATTACCAACTTGGTACATTTTTAATTTAAAGCACATTTAGGAAGATTCAGTTTCATAGAAGCTTTTTCCTGTATTGTGCGTAATGTAGAAAGTAACAGATCAGACCACCCTGATTGAAACCCGCAAAGACCCATTTCTACATACTTGCCTGTGTCAACACAAGAGGTGCTTTCATCAAAATGATGCACTTCCTGTGGTTACTGCCATGTTTCTATTAGCGGTTGTTTAGTTAGTGGTTTAGCATTTGTCCCATATGTGAGTTCGGAGAAGTGGAAATGACAGGAAGTGTGGTTGCTAAGCTGCTGCTATGTGCAACTAATGTAACAGACTAGAATAAAATGGAGTATTAAACAGAGAAACCTCAGACTGTTCTTCTTGCTCAGTTCATCTTTCTGTTATTTAATAGCTAATAGATTTATTTGGCTAAACAAGTCACTCCTGATCCAACTGAGGAGCTGGCCAGAAAAAACCTACAGTCTGACATTCTTTTGGCAAAGTTACACACCAATTCAATATTAATTTTAGCAAACTCCAATTGACTTAACAATTACTGCCGATGTGAATTTTAACTTTACCAAATACTGAATATTTTATCTTCCCAGTTCTAATCTGTAAGATATTTACAATATTTGAATTCACAAATATTTTTGCTTCCTTAGAGATAGGGTGAGAAGTTCGGCCATCCGGGAGGGGCTCAGAGTAGAGCAGCTGCTGCTCCACATCGAAAGGAGCCAGCTGAGGTGGTTCGGGCATCTGACAAGGATGCCCCCTGGGCGCCTCCTGGGTGAGGTGTTCCAGGCATGTCCCACCGGGAGGAGGCCCCGGGGCAGACCCAGGACACGCTGGAGAGATTATATCTCTCGGCTGGCCTGGGAACGCCTTGGTGTTCCCCCGGACAAGCTGGAGGAGGTGGCTGGGGAGAGGGAGGTCTGGGCCTCTTTGCTTAGGCTGCTGCCCCCGCGACCCGGCCCCGGATAAAGCGGATGAAGATGGATGGATGGATGGAAATATTTTTGCTTTCACCCCTACCAGTCCAAGCAGATGGTCGCCTCTCCCTGAGCCTGGTTCTGCGGGAGGTTTCTTCTAGGGCTGGGCTATATCATACCGTTCACGGTAATACCGGTGTAATTTTACACAACGATAAGAAAATGAAATATCGCGATAGAATATGGGTAAAACGCGCATGCGCGGTGCCTTTGTTTACATACGCACATGGCGGCGACGCAGAATGAGAAGAGCGAAAGCGGATTGTTGAATGAAACGGATGAGCCAGAATTGATTTGTACAAATGCTGCAACTTCAGTGGTGTGGAACTGGTTTGGCTTTCATCCGTCAGATACACAACAAAGCACTATTTTTGGTAGAGCATGCTAACGGGCCGTCGTTATTTCCGTGTTTTTTGGAAAATACGGCACACTTAAAATCAATCCTTTGATTTCTCTGAAAATCGACAGAGCCCCTTATAATCCCGTGTGCCTTTTGTATGAACTCTGGTTGTGTTTACTGACCTCGAAATGATTTTATGTGCACGGCGCTCGAAAATCTGTCAAATGTTTCTGAACAACTTTTCTAAGCTACGAAGCCGCACCGCTTGATGGATTGTCAGGGCATTACAGCTATCGTAGGCGGAGCCTCGCGGAGTGATACGTACTGTGCTTCAACATAATATTACCGTATTGTGTGTGTATAACCTCTTTTTAAGTTTTGTGGATATTATACATGGTTATCCTCAGGATATGTCGGCCAATTTCCACTGGAAATGCCTTTTGGTTAAACTGTCAGCAAGGAATTTGCACTGTTAAATTTTTATATAACTTTAATGCACATAAAAAACTGCTGCTTGTTTAACTGAAAATACATAGATTTTTTTTTGCACTAATAAAGTTGTGGAGTTGTAAAGTATTTTGTCTCACGTCAATTATATCGTCAGTTATATCGTTATCGCAAATTTTCAAATGTATATCGTGATAAATATTTTTGGTCATATCGCCCTGCTCTAGTTTCTTCCTGTCAAAAGGGAGTTTTCCTTCCCAATTTTTTCAGCGTGCTTGCTCATAGGTTGTTATATGATTGTTGGGGTTTTAACCGTTGTATTATTGTAGGGTCTACCTTACAATATAAAGCAACTTGAGGTGACTGTTGTTGTGATTTGGTGCTGTATAAATAAACTTTAATTAAACTGAATTGAACTGTCATGTGAAACTCTGACTGAGAGTTTGATGCACACCACTCAGGTGACACAAATTTGAATTCCTGCTGAAACAACACACAGTTATTTATGTTTAACCAGAAAAGTGGACATTTTTAAATCACAGTTTTGATAATTACTTTAACTTTATGATAACTATCATGAAGACAAACTGTTACATTTTGCCTGTTACATAAAACTCGCACCAACGCTCCGAGCTCTTTAGCAAACAACCTTATTTTTGGAAAGCGAAGCAGCTCCAATAGGACTCGGGATCAGCGGTGAGAAGTTGAAGATCATGTGAGTTGGTTACGCTGCACCATCAAACACTGTGGTCACCGTGAATCAGCAGCAGCAGCTAGAAGAGGTGGACAGGTTCACGTACCTGGGTTGCACTCTCAGCAGTGACGGGGACGCTGAGCATGACGTCAAGTGCCGAATTGGGAAAGCATGGGCACCCTTTAAACGACTACGACCTATATGGATGACCACTGCACTGCCTTCACCAACCAAGTTGCAGCTTCTGAAGACTATTGTTATACCGACAGCACTGTACGCAGCGGAGACTTGGAAATCAACTGTTAAGATCAGCCACAATCTTGACGTCTTCCTTTGACGGCTGCTCAAGAGCACATATCTGGATCACGTTGCCAATGAGGAAGTATATCGCTGTGCGGGATCAGAGCTGTTCCACGTCCAAGTCACCAAGCGTGGGTTAAGATTCGCCGGACCCAAGACCCGCCTGTGTCGCAGTTCAGTGGAACCCAAGGAATGGAAAGAGACGGCGAGGAAGACCCCAAAAAACATGGAGGAGTACGTTCCTTGAAGACTTACGCTCAGTCGAACTGTCATGGGATGAAGCAGCAACTGCTCCAATGGACCGAGTCCGATGGCATTCTCTTGTCTCCCGATGCACCGATCAGTGCGGGAGGATCTAATTCTAAGTCTAAGTAAGTGTTACATAAAAGAGTGCATAAAAATATCGTTGGGTATCACTCACATTCATCACAATTCATTTTGCCAATGAGGATCTACTTGCTTTTTCTGTGTTCCAGTCTTAGTAACTTTGACACAGTAATATCTGCTTCAATATTAAACCTCTGATGAAATCTCTCAAGTGTTAGCTTTATTTTGATACCAAGATTGTAAGGACAGAGTTTGTAATTGCAGAGAAATAATCAATTAAATTTGGGCATTACATTTTCGAGCAGGAAGCTCAGAAAACCCCCTTGGGGCTTAAGAGGTTAAGAAGAATTAATCTCTGTTTATAGAATCACCTCCAAACAGCCAAGCTATCCCTCAATAGTTCCATCATGTTTACTGTCTAACGACAGCGCTAGCATCTTGTGTAGTTAGTGTGTAGTGTTGTGGATAGTTTTGTGTTGTGTGTCAGAACAATGAAATGACTGCTGTCTCCAGGTAAAAAAAAAAAACAGGAGTGATACACATGCTGCTGTCAGACCTGCAGGTTGTGATGGTCTCCTTCACAGTGGACAGAAACTATTTTTTTGGACTGGCACAAATAATTTGTGTGGCATCTTATTGAATGCAGAACAGCTGATTGTTATGTAAATAGTTTGAAGTGGTTATTTAAAAAGGGGTAAAAGGTAAATGGCTGAAGTTGTTTGCAAAACTTTTGCACAGGATTTTATAATTGACAATTTATATTTGCATTTAAAGTTATGAAATATGATTCATTAAATATGTTGTTACAGTAAAAAATATAACTTTTTTTTGTCTGATTTTAGATCAATTGTGGTAATACAGTATGTCAAAATGAAAAGATAACTGTAAATTCAGACGTGAGGTTATGCAAAAAAGAATGATATCAAAAAAGGCAAAGTACATAGATTTTAAAGGTGAAATGTAGAGTTAAAATCAGTAGTTAAAAATGGCCAATTATGCCCTGGACCCCAGAGGGTTAAACATTTATTTTTAAGTAATGCAATAGTTACTTTTCAAGTAATTAATTACTTTTAGAATCTTGTAACTCAGTTACTAACTCAGTTACTTTTTTTGAAGAAGTAACTAACAACGCTGGTCATGATATCTGGTATCAAGTATCCCAGCAAGGTAAAGTCTGAGTCTGTGCTGTAAATTGTCACCCAAAAAGCTGACACATTTATCTGCATAATGCCCTACACGCTGAGCCACAAAAACCACCGTGCACTGAAAGCTAAAAATGACCTTCATTGTTATTTCTTTACAAATTATCACTGAATACTTTCAGACTGAGTCTTGAAACTCTACATTTTTCAGGGCTTTTTGTGGTTCAAATATTTTTAAGCATATTCCAAAATGCATTTTGAGTATGTTGCAGGCAAATGTTTTCAGCCCTTTATAACTCTGCAAACCTCAGTTCAGTCAGGTACATTTTACAGTTTTACTTTCCAAAGCAACTGTTCTGAAGCTGTTTTAGTGTCTAAGGATAATTCAGAATGGATAGCCACAGATTTTCATTGAATGGATCTGTTTTAGTGTGGAGCTAACCTGAGGCAAGGCTCAGTTGCATTTGCCAGATTTTTCCAAAGAAAGTTAGAAAAAAAAAGATAAAAGAAAAAGCACACAGCACAACCTCTTAACCACATGAGGACAGTCCACCAACTCATCAAGAAACTTAAGTAGCATTGTTCATGACAGACCACGAAAATCAGTCTGTCACTCAATGCACTTCCATACACCTGAGCAAGCAGCAAACTGGGGAGAGCTTTTTCCAAATACCATCACCGCTATTTTAAATACTCAAAGCATCATGTACCCCAATTCAAGTTTGCTACTGAAATGCACACAAAGTATTGTGCATGCATGTAAATATTTATTTTTTGTCTTTCCACTTAACATTGCTCACCTGGTTCTTCTGGCTCTTGTAGAATCCTTTCTCTGCATTCCTCACTCTCTCTTTTAACTGGTAGTTACATAAACATGTTGTTTCTAGCTAAAAAAAATATGGTATGATTTCACTTCAACAAATGAAGTAATTATAACATAAGTTATTGTACAAGGACGCTGGAGAAAATCCATATTCCATGACAGTATAACGCACTTGGTCATTTGAAACCATCATCAATGAATCATTTTACAGTTACCACATCATGTTGACTTATTTCTCTGTCTCTCTCCTCCTCTTTCAAACTTTGTGCTTTACCCATAATAAAAATATAAGAATTTTATGGATGAGAAATAACATCCACAACTTTTTGGACTCTTTCAAATGCTTCACTGATTTGCGTAATTCATTTACTTCTCCCTTGTCTCCCTGTCCTTGGTGTTATTGAAGCCTCATTTATTCATGACAAACCTGCTGTTGGACCGTTCACTGCCTTTGTGCATGCGCAGTAACATCCTGACATAAAGAAAACTGCAAATAGAAACCTGTTTTCTTTCTAATCTCTGCCATTTCCAGGAGACCATTCGTCACACCATAACATTTAAAGATGATGAAAATAATAATTCAGTGCGCAGTTCTTACTGAAACTATTACTGTAGATGAACTCACCAATAACTAAACTTCCAGAAACTGACAATAGGATACTGAACTCCAGGCTTCAACATGGAAAAATTGTAATACCACAACTAGTTTGACTTATTATGTTTTACAGACACAAACACTAAAACGAGGAAGAGCGTTAAGCGCTCGGCCTCGTTGGTCCTGCTGTGAGTCCTTTAGCCGTGAACTATGGAGCGGCAAATTTGTGCTGGATATAAGCTGTACACAGCTGATGTTAGCCATGAAAACATTACAGACTGCTAACATTACCTTCAGATGGAGCTTCACACTGAGACGATTACATGCAACACAAAGTTCACGAAACTTTGAGAAAGAAGGAAGCGCGAAGAGAGGGGTCCACAAACCACGGCCCTGTTACAAACACACTGCGGTCTCTACAGCTACACTTCAGAGAAAAAGACCGACGCTGCATTCAGGTGCACCTCGGAAATCCCCAAATCTCTCCTCAAACAGCTGGAAGGCTGCCCGATGGTTTATTTCTTCTAATTGCCCCGTTTAGTTGAAATACAAACATCTGCAATCACTCTGTTCGTCTTCTTCCAGCAGCGTTTTAACAATAAAACGCTGCGTGTCTTTGAGTATAAATATATATTTTTATGACAGCACAGTGAGTACCGTGTTAAAGTGAGGAAGAAGCAACTTAATGCAGCAATCAAAAATTTCTGATGAAAAAAACAAAACAAAAAGTAGAGACCAAAGCGAGTCACAGCTGCCACTGACCCATTATAGATTATCTGCCTAATCATATGACCCTCGTAAGGGACAACTGCCATTACGGCTTAGATCTGGGACTCTCCATCAATTGGTCTTAGAACAGAAGAAGCTTCTTGGATGGGAGGTGAGTTTAATTATGCTTAAAAGTCTTTCATATGTTCGACATCTAGCTAAAAAGGTAAAAAAAAACTTTATTCAGTCAGTAACATTGCATGGTCTGGTATCTACCAAATAAATCACATTTTAAACACAGTTTGAACAGTCTGCACTGTCAGACAGTTATGAAGCAGAGGCTATAATAGACATCCTTACAGTGGGAAAGAGCTGCCGGTGACTTGGAGCAGAGAAACACGGTGTATTAATGCAATTCTCTTTCACATAAGCAGGACCAGGCTTACAAAAACCTTTTGTCCAGGTAACAAATCTGTTATATGCACATGCTCACGTGCCTAAATGAGCAGCTTTACCCCAAGAGGCGCACTGAGACCAATACCTACTGCACATATCATCACGCTGGACACTGAGTGGTGATATTTATGTTGCTCCGGCACAGCTATAACCTACCTTACATTAGTTTCAGGGTGAGCTTCCTTTTCATCAACTCTTCTTCCGAGTACATCAAAATTATCTTCTCATTTGATTTCAGGGCCTATTTCTAACAGTTAAATTGTTTTACTTGCTCCCTCACTCTCTCTCTCTCCTTTGTTCCCTGGGTTTCGAGCATGTATGAGCAAAGATGCAGCTTTTATTCTTCTGATATGTTTTTTGGTTTGTTTTATTGAAGTCTATTTTTAATTAAAATCATGATAGACTTGTGATGTTCCTGTGGCTTTTGGGTTCGACCACTGATCTGATTTTAAAACTTTTGTTTTAAAGTCCTAAGACCTGAACTCTTCCATGGCATGCGATTTTAATTTCTCTTTGGTATTTTGGCATATTGGGGCCTGATGAATGTAAAAACAAAGAACTGCCAGTTTTTGGGGTTTTTTTTACCTTTTTTTGTTTTTAAGAAAAATTAGAGCCACATATGACAATATTCGTTTAAAAGTTTGATAGAACAGTAGCAGTATAATGTCCTTGTAAATGGATATCAGGCCCTTGTAAACCAAAATTGTCATGTTTAGTTAACGGACTCAGGCGCAGACCAGAAATCCTTGAAGAGAAGACAGTTTATTGATACAGACAACACCAGTTGATACAATGTGCTGGAGGGGAGGGGGGTCCAGGGCTCCGGGGTCCATGAGGGAAAGGAAGGGGATCAGACGTGCTCCAAAGAATCACTCTGCTCTCTCCACAACTGGGTTACACAAATCCCAACACTCCTCCATGAGATGACGGGCAGGTAGGGAAAGATCTGTACACAGAAACCTTAGTTATAGATGAACAGACGGAAACAACTCACAGATTCTGATTCTCAAACTACTGAGCGACTGACGCTGATAGCTCAACGATCCAGTGACGAATAGCACAGTGCTGCCATCTTAAGTAGGGCTCGCGATTACGCAGAGAGAGAGAGAGAGAGAAACACATGTTGCCTAATATGGGATCAGCTGGTGAGGCACAGGGACCATGACAAAAATTAAGTATTTTGGTCTAAATAACCCAAAATGTGATGTCCATGTAATGGTGGATTAACAGGTGTTATTCTAAGGAGGGAAACTGTTGAGTATTGCAGCATCGACAGCGATCACTTCAAGGAAAATGACGGCGGAGGCAAAAATTTCCTTAATATTTTGGGAACTTTATTCCACATCGACACACGGCAAAACTTTTCCTCATGGGTGCTATTTTGTTGTGGTGAACTTTTTTTTCTTAGGGGCGTGATGACGCAGCATACGTGCCCTTACAATGAAACAGTGCCTCCTTGTGGTGACAACTAAAATACTGTCTCTCTGTTAAACAATAGTAACCATAATGCAGTTAAACACACTGTACAACATGAGTACACACAATGAATATCTTAACACCCCCTCTTGTACTCAGGTTGCTGGAATCTAAAGAAAAGTTGTACAATAAACAATAAACAGTTGTACAATCTCTACCACACTTCCTTTTCCTTTTTTTCTCTCCCCCTTTTTCTTCTTCTTTCTTTTAAGCACCAAACATAATGTCAGCAAACTTTGCAAGATTTAGCTTAGAAACAGGTTTGGTCATAACATCTGCAACCATTTCTTCAGTGGTGCAATATAACAGACACATTTTCCCTTCGTTTCCAATGGACCTTACAAAATGATATTTAATGTCCACATGTTTGCACCTCTGTCGGCTTACAGGGTTTTTAGCCAGGGCAATTGTTCCCTGGTTGTCCTCGTACACTATTGTTTGAGTGTATCTGTAGTCATCTATACCTTTCAAAAGCTGTTCTAAATATATACATTCTTGCATTGTGTAAGCCAAAGCCATATACTCTGCTTCACAGGTAGAGAGTGCCACAGTGGGCTGTTTCTTGCTCTTCCATGGAACTAGAGAACTGTTCTTACATAGATGTACACAGTAACCAGTAGTGCTGCGTCTGTCGGCGGTGTCACCTGCCCAGTCAGCATCACTGTAGGCTACTAGACCCAAATTTTCATCTGTGTTTCTCCTTAAACACAACTTCTTATCTTTGGACCCTTTGAGATTTCTCAACACAGGCTTCACAGTTCCCCACTGTTCCTCTGTAGGCTCATGGAAATGCTGTGATAACTTGCTTACCACAAAACTCAGGTCAGGACGGGTACCTGATGCGAGGTATATAAGACTGCCTACAGCCTCTCTATACAGGGAGTGCAGAATTATTAGGCAAATGAGTATTTTGTCCACATCATCCTCTCCATGCATGTTGTCTTACTCCAAGCTGTATAGGCTCGAAAGCCTACTACCAATTAAGCATATTAGGTGATGTGCATCTCTGTAATGAGAAGGGGTGTGGTCTAATGGCAAAATGGGTCAAAAGAAGGACTTGACAGGCTCAGAAAAGTCAAAAATAGTGAGATATCTTGCAGAGGGATGCAGCAGTCTCAAAATTGCAAAGCTTCTGAAGCGTGATCATCGACCAATCAAGCGTTTCATTCAAAATAGTCAACAGGGTCGCAAGAAGCGTGTGGAAAAACCAAGGCGCAAAATAACTGCCCATGAACTGAGAAAAGTCAAGCGTGCAGCTGCCAAGATGCCACTTGCCACCAGTTTGGCCATATTTCAGAGCTGCAACATCACTGGAGTGCCCAAAAGCACAAGGTGTGCAATACTCAGAGACATGGCCAAGGTAAGAAAGGCTGAAAGACGACCACCACTGAACAAGACACACAAGCTGAAACGTCAAGACTGGGCCAAGAAATAGCTCAAGACTGATTTTTCTAAGGTTTTATGGACTGATGAAATGAGAGTGAGTCTTGATGGGCCAGATGGATGGGCCCTCTCTGAACAGTGTCTGGGAGGCTGTGGTTGCTGCCGCACGCAACGAAGCATGAGAAATTACTGAAAGGAACCTAAACTGGGAAAAACTAAAGAGAAAACTTGAAACCATCATGAAACGGGGTGAAAGGCAGCGAGACGCAGACTAACAAACAGGACACCATGGAACACAGACGAGCCGACAACGAGCACGGACCGACACCCACTATATATACACACACAAGGTAATCAGATAATCACACACAGGAGGGAAGAACAGCTGATTCTAATACACAAAGACGACTGAGTACACACAATGAATATCTTAACAGAAACCCTCCAAACAACAGACAGAGCAGTGGAGCAGCCAAGGGAATAGAAGGATATAAAAACTGTATCACTAAAATGTAATTTATCATACAAAAACAGTTAAAAATGTAAAAGCAATTAAAACAACCCTGGCCAGAGAGAACACAATAAAAATCAATAAAACATAAACACTAAAAATCCGGTGGCATCTGCCACGGCGTTAAGTCACTAAAAGTCCGGGTGGCGACAACCACAACGTTAAAATCCAGTCAATCGGAGCGGGGCAAGGAAAACCCGGCGGCGTCCTCGGCTGTCCTGTCAGTCTCTCTGCTCCGACGTGCCCGTATGGGCAAAGCTCCTAACGCTGCCCGCTGCTTTTCTGTAGCACACCAGCACTATGGTCTCGCCGTTGGAGGTAGGGCGCTGTCCCGCTGCTAACTAATCCCCCACCGTAGCGTCCTCTGGCCTCCAGCTATTCCAGCAACAGCACAGCTCCCTCTTCCTCTTCGCTCGCTAAGCGTCGTATGCCCTTGCCACGTACTGCATGGCAACTTGCACCAACCCCGTGCTCCAGCGCCAACGGTGCCGCTGCCGCCGCTTGCGGCCGTCACCTGCCACTCCTATTTCGCCATGTCTGCTGCCCTCTTTCCCCTGACCTGCCAGGCCCTCTTATTGGCCTCTGAGACATCCCAGGTGTGTCAAGTTCATAATCAGGGAGGGGCGGAGTCAACAATAATTATAATAAAAACATGCAAGAACAAACACTGTACAATATTAAAATATTAAAAATAGTAAAATACAGCAACTCATGCACAATGAAATATGCTAATGGCCTGACGGTGAAGAAGCCGTCGGCCTCTGGAAGGAAACAGAAGACATTTCAGAGGCTGCAGGCAGATTTCTTTGATTTGGGGCCTTTTTCAGCTTTATTTACAGAGCAGTGAAGATAAGTGACAGCAAAGCAGAGGGAGAGAGAAAGGGGACGTGGCCCGGGTCAGAATCAAACCCAGGCCAGCTGCTCTCCACCTTGTGACACATGGTCACCTGCTCATCCTAGTGAGCTCCACCAGCAGCTCTTTCACACAGTTTACACTGTCAAACACCGTGTGTGGACCTCAGCTAACAATAGGCTACATTTAAGTCTGGACTACAAGCTTTTATATTGAGGCAGATTTTTCACTGTTTTTATTCCATCAGCAGCTCAACATCATGAGCAGCTTTGACATAAAGACATCAAACTCAAGCTGACTTTAAACTGGATCTACTTTTAATACAGGGGCTCAAAAACAACTAACATCTTTATTATATATCAGGACAGATAGTCATTTCATCTCAAATGGAAAACAGCTTTATTTGGAATAATCAGCACTATCAACTGGTTTGGGATCTCCACCAGTTTCATGTCTTTACAGCTTCTCCAACAAAGTTCCTGTGAAATCAGCATTTTTGTCTTTATTGGTTTGATAGTGATTGATCATTGTTCTCACAGCATTTTGAGTGGGAACAGTTCAAAATGAGAGTAGTGGGAGTTATTTACTGATTGAAACAAGCTGAATGTTTCTGTGATGATGAAGATCAGCAGCTCAGCTGATCAATGAATTGACATCTATCAGTCATTTCATGAGATGAAGTCATCAGCAGACATTTGTTCTAACTGTGTGATAAATGTCAGAACATTAGGGCTCTGCTTTAGTCACTACTTGACAAGATGCTCATTGGCTCATTGTTGAATCCAGTGGCCCAGATGGAGTCTGACCTCTGACCCTTTGCTGCAGGTCTTCTGTGTTATCTCCACTTTCATGTCTGATCTTCTGCTGTATCGTCCAAAATAAACATCTGAATCATTTCCAACACTTCAGCAGATCTTTAGTTTGGGCAGTGCAGCACAGAATAACACATATTGTACTATACTGCCCACTTCCTGATCTTATTGGATCTGTGTGTGAGGTTGGTGAAGGAAACACATGTTTACTGAGTGAGTCGCTGCCATTAGGAACTAGTTTTTATATCACAGCCTGGAAATCACACAGGACCATTTCTGCAAGTGAAAAGCTGTAATTGGAGGAAAATAATAGTATAGTTTGTGCGACTGTTGTTTGTAAATGAAGAATTGTGCTGCTGACCTTTGACCTTTTCTTTAGGTGCACAGAGCCCAGAGGAGTCCAGAACTGAGGCAGTGCTACAGATGCTATGTCTTCAAATAAAGTGGTGTATTATCCATGTTTTCTATGGATCACATCCAATATCCTGATCTAACGAGCCCCCTGTTGCGACTTTCATCCGTAAATAAAGCCGCGGCCGGCTGAGTTGGTTGTGTCCCTGTGACGCGCCTCCAATAATCCATAATGAGTCGTACTTGTACTTTGCGCATTTATTTTAAGAACAAAACAAAAACAAACATTTGCGCTTTCAATCAATTTACAAATAGCGCATGGATTAACTGGTGTGTCAAAAAATGACGGTCAACAGAAAAGTTTGCCCACAAACCACTCACCCAACACCCCTGCTGCGAACACCAACATCAGGTAAATAGACTGTGACCACACCCACATACCATCACCTGAGACGCAGGTAAAGCTATACACCTGTGCCACCAAAACAAAAAGGAAAAACATAAACATGGACTTTGGCTCTTACACCCCCTTTTTGTGGATTTTAGAGCCTCTTCCTTTTGCTGCGTCTGCGTCTCATTTCAAGCACAAGAGCAAGAAGTGGATGAAGAAATGGGGCGAGTGGGGTCAGTGTGGTGCATGTCAGCTGTGCTCACACATGCTTTCACAAAGAACATGTGTGTTCATCGGCAGCATTAAGGTGCACGTTAGTCTTCATAATAATAAAGTATTCTGACTTTATTCTTCTGAATCCTCACAGTCATGTTGCAGCTCTGCTTTGCTTTAAGAAAATGTTCTACCAGGATGTTACTTTCCTAAACGTGTTCTCCAAATGTTCCAAAGACTTTGTTCTAAGTAGTTCTACATGATGAAACATCCACACTAAGTTTAAGAAGGACACACAAACACCATCTGTCCTTTCATCATGTGTACAAACGTGTTCAGATGTCAAATGTAGCGTGAATGGATGCAAATGTGGATCGTTCCAATAAAATGAGACAGTTTTGTGAGTGGATTACAATTTGAAGTTCATTTAAACCTATACGAACATGTTATTCCAAACAAACTATCCAACAGGAAGCAGAATCAGGGGAACAGGAAACAGTGGAGGTGAGCTTCCCTCCCTCCAGGACATCTACAGGAAGCGGTGCCTGAGGAAAGAGGGGAGGATCATCAAAGACTCCAGTCACCCCAGCCATAAACTGTTCAGACTACTTCCATCAGGCAACAGGTACTGCAATATCCGGTCCCGAACCAGCAGACTGAGAGACAGCTTTCTCCATCAGGCCATCAGAATGCTGAACACTTCATAAGACACCTCACCTCCACTACTGGAACTTCAACATTATGCACTCCATACTGTACATTAATGCTACTTGTTTGCAAATTTCCAACTATTTTATTTTATATATATGTATATAAACACACACACACACACACACACACACACACACTCAACTCCACTCACTCACCTGGAGGATCAACACTCAGGCTAATGATGCTGATGTGGTTATTGCTCTGGGGATTTAGCAGGTGAGCTAAATCATGTGTAACATGTGAATTCCCTGAGTGTGGCATTAATAAAGTCTGTGTCTATGTCAAAGCTGACGTTTAAATTCCTTTTTAAATTTACCAACATTTCTGATTTGCGGTTAAGACTGTGACATGTTTTCACCATTTGAAAGCCAGAAGAGTGATCACTCTTGAAGCCTGGTTGCTGCAGAATACTAGGACTACTAGTACTAGTACTAGTACTACTGCTACTCCACAAAGCACATTGTTCAGGAATTTCACAAATTTGCTTACGTCTAATGTGTTGGCTTACAGGTAAACTTGTTTTGCAGATGGATAGGATGAAAACTTCCAGCATCACATAATGTTTTCCGATCAGTAGGTTTGGAGTAAAAAAGAACTGGACATATATTTGTCTTCTTTGGGCTACTTTTATGTCAAGCAAAGTTAACTTATTTAGAACTGTGATCAAGGATAACACATAAACCCTTGCAAATGTGATGGTAAAAGAGTCTAACATCTAGGTGTTACATGGTGTTGCAGGTGATAAAGATCCATAAACTACTTCCATTTGTTTAGAGGTGATTGCCAGTTTTGTTGGGATTTTTAGAGATACAGAGATCCTGTTCTGCTTTACTTTAAAAAAAAGGATTTTCAGAGCTGTTGATATATTAATCAGTGTTCATAGAAACATGGATCAACCCTGTTTTGACAGTGAGAGTGTTACATTGTGACAGTTTCCATAAAAGTCTGCAAATTCTCTGAACAGGTAGCCATGAAGCAGCCATTTTTTTAAAAGATTAATTAAACTTAATATTATTTGTATGGCCATATCACAACAACAGCATAGCCTTAAACCAGGTTTGGAGTAAAGAGAACTGGACATATAGTTTCTTTTTTGGGTTACTTTGAAGTGAAGAAAGTTAACTTGTTTAGAACTGTGATCAAGGATAACACGTAAAACGTTGAACGTTTCAATATAAAAAGTGTACAAACTCCAGAAAAGTGGCAACTGAGGTGGCAAAATTGCAGGCAATTTTCACTTAAGTAGAAGTACAGCTGCTAGTGTCAAAAACACTCGAGTAAAAGCTTGATAAAGTATCGGGTCAGAAATGTGCTCAAATTGAGGAAGTCAAAGTAGTAACCTAACTGAAACTTGTGCTATAATAAAAAAATAAAATAATATTAGTAGATAGGACTACAAACTTAGTCTGGTGGTAAAAGGCACAAAGGCCTCAGGGGGACATTTGGCAGCCAGGGTTAGAGCTCAGACACCTGGAGCCTGGGGGTTGGGGCTAACAACACTGACTGGTAAAAGAATCTAACATCCAAGTGTTACATGGTGTTGCAGGTGACAAAAAGCCATAAACCACTGTTTAGAGGTTGTTGTGGAAGTTTTCCGTTTAATAAAGCCTGCAGACAAGCGATGAGCGGTAGCTAACATTCTTTAATCAAGACAAAGAACAGAAATCGAGCTTGGTGAGGGACTGCCATCGCTGGGGCAGAGGGTGAGCAGAGTCTCTCACTGAGCCTAGCATGGCTCTCAGTTTTGTCTTTCCCGCAAAGAAAGTTTCACACTGCCTTGCTATCTTTTACAGTGGAGAAAAGACAAAAAGACTCTTCCTGTGGAGTTGTCTGCTTCCCCCCAACTTCCTTACCAGACCCCACTATCTGTTAAACTGTTAAAATGGAGTGTGAGGCAGACATGCTAAAACAGTGACCTAAAAGCATTACCAATAAACAATGGGATCAATACATAAATGAAAGAAATGCAGCTGATAAAAAAGCCATAAACTACTTTCATTTGTTTAGTGGTGATTGCCAGTTTAGTTGGGGTTTTTTTTAGACACAGAGAGTGAGAGATCCTGTCCTACATTACTTTAAAAAAGAAGATATTTTCAGAGCTGTTGATATATGAAGCTCTGAGCATTGAGTGTTGCATTGTGAGAGTTTCAGTAAAAAGCCTGCAAATTATTGCATTTATACTGGAGAGCAAAGAAAAATTAAATTCTACTTGTACTATGGAAAATCAGTTTCATAAAAGCTACATAAACAGAGCTGAAGAAGACTGTGTTTGTAAAACTAGTGGTAACGTGTGAGAATTATAAGTTATAAGACTGTTTCTGCTATCGATACAATTTGTGTTGTTAATCCTAAATGATTCACGGTGACAACATCATAAGAACAAGGTCATTTTACTCCACACACACACATTTGGAAAATCACATAGTTTGACCATAAAAATTCCCAGAATAATTAGTATTTGAGATTGCTGAAGCAACATCACTAAAGAAAAATATCCTTGCATGTCACTTTCGTTTAAAAATATAAAAAATGTGAAGTTTTTTTTTTGTAAAACATAAAAACAACAAAACTTAAGACCTTAAGAATCTCCTTATGAATGTTGTCATATCTAGATCATTGGTGTTTGGATTTGAGGGTCAACAGGGCGAACACTGAGGCTGGGTATTAGAAATACAACATGGCAACATGAGACATGTTAACTCTGAGAACACTAACATCTAGATTAAGGTGTGAGAGGTAAATACATAACAGAAGCTAAAAAGGAGTTGCTTGTCTCTAGATTACTTAAAATAAATTGAAAATAAACTGATTTGAACACGTTTAATGCATTATACAAAAAAAGGTTCATGATATAGTTCACATGATCTAAGCAAGAGTGACTCGGAATCTCAAATGTTAAAGTACACTTACTGATTGTACTTTTACTACATGAGCTAATGTAGATGCTCTAAAAGCACGCTGGCTGAAAAAGAACCACACGTTTGGAGAAACTGTGCTGTAACTTCTCATACTGTGAAGTTTTCTGACAAAAGTGAATTGAAAACTTATGCTGTACAGTTTACTAAGGGGTCCTTTGCTGGGCCATGTGCAATTACACAAAAGAACAAGTTAAATTTCACCATAACACTGACTGGAGAAAAGCCAAATTGGGATTCTAATTGAGATTACAACTGAAATCAGTGCTGTGATAGTTAGTTTAAGATCACAACCTGATTTAAAACACAGTCTAACATCAACATTCTTGCCCCTGAAAATAGGTCAGGGTGGCCGAAAAATGTACTTTAAAAATGAGATTTTCTTTTTGTTTCATTGGAACAGTAAAGTACCATTACAAAGAAATGAGTACACCTTTGTAGATATCACTGATATGGAGTTTTTCATGTTTTACATACAGACTTTCTCATTTAAACCATGGTGACTTAAAAGTTTAGCAGCAAGACACTTGTTTCCTTTGTTCCATCAAACATTTCTTTCAGCCATCTGTGTTTATCAGAGTGATATGTGACTAATTTTTTATTGAATCACCAGAAAGTACACAAATACAAGATTAAATATTTTATTTATTTATCAAAGATACATAATTACACATTGATACAATGAATAAGGTGTCTATAAAAATTACACATGGTGTAAGAAAAACATTATAACATACAAATAAGTGTTTTATGATAATCTGACATACTTTAAAAGCATAAGAATAAAAGTTTTAAAAAAAAATCATGTTCTTTGATGATCACATTACATGTATCACATTTTTTAAAGCATAACGTAGGGTGTTCACAAAAACAGTTTTATGATTACTTTTTCCACAGTGCTTGTATGCCTCTTGCAAAACTATGTACTTATCACCATATGACATAATAACTCACGATTATGCAAGACCAGCCATGAAATGTCCGTCGCTTCATTACAATCATTTGTCCCCGCTGCTGCCCTCAGACCCAGTCTGTGGGGTAAAATTGCTTTTTTGGTGGTTCATAAAAAATATCTCAAAAAGCGATGTTAGTGAGGGGACCAGAAACACTGGGTTGCAGAGCAGTTGGTAAGGACTTGTATATTTCTGGAGAGTCTGCAAAAGCTGTCTTGCTCGTGCTCCTGATTGGATATGTGGAGCCCGGCTCTGATATCTCACTGGTGGCAGCTAAAGGTAGGCATGCCTTGGAGGCGGAGTTGGTCTCGGGCGCAATCTTTCAAACGAGCCTCACGGCATTTCAG
Source organism: Maylandia zebra (assembly GCF_041146795.1). Classification (NCBI taxonomy): domain Eukaryota; kingdom Metazoa; phylum Chordata; class Actinopteri; order Cichliformes; family Cichlidae; genus Maylandia; species Maylandia zebra. The sequence goes on along the minus strand of NW_027490031.1, from coordinate 1,564,214 downwards.
GCAACCTCAGGCCGGAAACAACATCCGGTCACTCGCGGTCAAAATCCACGCAGAGCTGGTGTTTCGCAGGGATCAGGTTAACACATCTGGGTCTAAAAATATAAAGAAAAACAAAAAGAGTTTTAAAACACGCAAACTAGCAAAATATCAAAGGAGCATAACATAACAATAACAAGATGATATGAGATACCTGATGAGGCCATGATAGGTGATGTAGACATGTAATGTATAAACTTTTACGGGAGTTAAAAGTGCAGCTTATATATATTTTAAAGTGTATTGTACGTGGGATAGGCTCCAGCGCACCGCGCGAGCCTGAGAAAAGGATAAGTGGAGGCGAATGGATGGATGGATGGTGTATTGTACCTGTTACAAACCATTGTGATATTTATTTATTTTTTTAAATGAAAGGATTGACAGAATGGTAAAAAGGAAAATGCAAAAATGTAGTTAGAGAGGAAGATTAACACTTACCGAATGATATGCGGATAAGGAAAGAGACGCAAGTTGCTGTTGAAATCGGCCGCTCCCTATGCGAACTCGCAAGCAGTCTGAGCGGTTCCAGTTGTTGATACGTCTGAAGTGAGATGTCTTCTGGGGGTTCGAAGATAGTCTTAACCTGAGCGGGAGATCATAAAAATCGGACCTGGAGCGGATTGGCTAACCGGGGTGCGAAGGGAGCGGTGCAATAGTTATGTGATTGGCAGCGGGGCGCAGTGAGGCGGAGTTGGTCTAAGGGGGGAATTTTCAAACGAGGTAAGCAGCGCATTAGGGAGCAGAGCGGGGAGCGAACAAGCAGGACAAATTATGCTCTGGAAGCTGTTGCGGGTCGGTGCGATTAAGAGCGAGGTAGAACTTAGACTCTGCGTAGAATTTTAGAGGTAGCTAGCAAGAGGCAAGTTTTTGAAGAAAAAAGAGTAAGGAGCTTTCCCAATGTTTTTGGATTATAGCGCTTTTTTTTGGGAATAGAGGGGTAGCTAACAAGTTATTGTAGGGTTTTGGAGAAATCGCGGAGAATTTTTTTTTAAAGGAGTTTTGGCTTTGTTTGGCTGAGCATGAAGGGAGCCGCGGGGCGCTGAATTTGAGAAAAAAGACTAAGGATTTTTTCAGGATTTTCCCTGTTATCGAATATAAGGTTTTGGGAATAGAGGGGGTACCCTAACAAGTTATTGTAGGGTTTTGGAGAAATCGCGGAGGGTTTTTTAAGGAGTTTTCCCTGCTTATGTATCTAAGGAGGGTTAGGGTTAGGGGATCGCGAGTTTTTTCTGAGTATGAGTTTTATTCTAAATCTACAAATGCATATAAATCTAAATAAAGTTTTCCCCCAAGGCATGCAGCATGTGTTTGTGGCCATACTGAACGTTACAAAAGCACAAGTTTAACTAAACAATTTTAATATGGTTTAATACATTTTTAAACACATGAGCACGGAGCCCGAGAGAGCACGGTCCGGAGACACGGGCGCGCCCCCGCGCGCCCAGACACACAGCCTCGGGCGCGCGCGGGCGCGCGCACACACACTGACCCGCCACCAGATGGCGTTTTTTGAGCATAAAAAAATAAATAAATTTTTTTAATTGCTTAAAGAAATAAAAGAATGCTATTTTTGATATATAAAAAACTTTCTAAATAATCAATTATATTTTTATGAATATCATATTTTTATGAATATCATATTTTTATGAATATCATATTTTTATTATTTAATTACTTCCTACTTCCGGACTTCCGGAGCTCATGAATAATTTAATTAGGGGATAATTTAATTAGGGGTCATAAATCAATTAAGGGGGTCATAAATCACTGCGTTTGACGAAAGGGGTATAATATCACTCTCTTATATACATATATACATACATATAAGTGCAATAATGCAATAATCTTTTCTGGCATCGTTGTATTTTTACTCAGTTGTATATAGCATTCGTATTCTATTTTTATCTTATTGTATATTTTTATTCTATTTTATTCTACTGTATATAGTATATTATTTTATTCTATTCTGTACAGCTGTGTACTGTATTTATTCTTATTGTATTCTAATTTTTGCGTCATAACTTTTGCACTGTCCACTTCCTGCTGTGACAAAACAAATTTCCCACGTGTGGGACTAATAAAGGTTATCTTATCTTATCTTATCTTATGTTATTGTATTTTGCACACCTCTGTTGCTTGTGAAGCTTACACCCAAAATATCACTTGCATGTGCTGAACCAGTGTACCTGCACATGTGATGTGACAATAAAAGTGATTTGATTTACTGTATGTACTGATACTGCATGTAGTGCAGATATTGATATGTAGTACTGATACTGATTGTTGTACTGATACTGCATGTGGGTACTGATGCTTATATGTAGTACTGATATCTTAGGGTGTGGGTAAATGTTCCACTGTGGTCAAGCTGAAGTTACAGCACTGAACGACCACGCTCCCCACACGGCTTCTTTTTTCTCTCTCTGGCTCCTCCACCTGCTGGGGTGTGAGCTTAAATCTAAAAAAGGCTCAGTGGGCACTTCCTGTAGTACAGACTCCTCCCTGCACTCTAAGGTTAAACACGTCAGATCATCACATAGACCATGTAGAGACATGAACACAGCTCAGTGTTCAGCGGGTGGAGCAGGTCCATCTTGCATGGAGGCCATGGGAGTGAGCTTCATCACATGAACGAGCTTCATCACATAAAAGAGCTTAATCAGTGGACATGAGCAGTTAATAAATAATGTCAATGTGGAGGTTTTACTGAAGTGTTCCGCACTCACTGTGAACACCCAGCTTCACATTTGGCCACATGACCACAGGGTAGTTCAGTGTGGTCATATAAAAACATGCTTGACTGTAGAAATTCAGTTTGCACGAAGCACATTTACCTTAATGAATAAATAAACCTTTGTTTTAATGTAGTTCAGCTGCATTGAACTATTACTCCATGTTTCCTGATGGTTTAAGAATCATGTGTGTGTGTGTGCATGCATCCATGTGTGTGTTTGTTTGTGTGTGTGTGTGCATGCGTGCACCTGTGTGTGTGTGTTCAAAGGATCAGAGCAGCTTTCTTACCGAGTAAGAGGAGCAGGATCATCATCTTCATCCTCAGTAACAATCCCGTTACAGCTGATCCTCTCAGGCTCACCGACGGCTGTCAGAGCAGAGCTGTTACTCTGCAGCTGATGGCACAGAAAAAAGTTCTCTTTCACAGGAAGTCCCCTCCTCTGAGAACCTTCACAATAAAAGCTGTTTACAGTGTCGAACACAGAGCCAACTGGAGGATCAGAGGTTAGAGGGAAAGATAGAAAGAATAATGTGCAGGTCAGAAGCTGTAACACTGTGTGAAAGTCAAATGTGCACCAACAGCTTCATCACAGCTTTGAAATCATGTGGACTGCAGACCGGATCCTTCTATGATAAATTTCAATAACTCTGAAGACAGAAGGGCCAGAGAGCGTGAAACTGTAGCAATAATAATATTAATAGTTTGCATTTATATAGCACTTTTCTAGGCACCTAAAGCGCTTTACAATTCATTCACTCTCACATTCACACACTGGTGGAAGCAGCTACGGTTGTAGCCACAGCTGCCCTGGAGCAGACTGACAGAAGGGAGGCTGCCATATCGCACCATCGGCCCCTCTGGCCAACACCAGTAGGGTAAAGTGTCTTGCCCAAGGACACAACGACCAGGACAGAGAGAGCAGGGGGATCAAACCTTCAACCTTCCGGTTACAGATGAGCTTCCCATTCCCCTGAGCCACGGTCGCCCCCAATGCATGTAAAGCAGTCACTCGCGCATGCACGATGGTTTCTTTTTGTGCACGGATGCTGAGATTAATTTTCTGTATGCTGGACATCACAGATTTAGTCACCCAGGGACTGATGTTAGGAGGAGTTTTAACTCGCCTCAAAGGAACAATCAGGTCTCCCACCTGTGCAGGGTCACCCCTGGGGTGGGTCTTAAGTGTCTTTTTAAAGATATCAACAGTGTTCACAGATCTTAGTTCCAGTGGAAGTGAGAGCCGCAGCTTTGGGGCCACAACCTTGAAAGCACAGGCACTGACTTAGACTGACTTAGACAGGCAGCCAAAATCATCAGTGATCCCTTTGACTACTTCTTCAGGTCTCTGCGAAGGCGGTCGCACTTTTCTCCTCTCCTCCTTCCCCTTATCTTCCCTGCTTAGCCTCTTGTGTCCTTGTCCTGTTTCGTGTGCATTACTTTCCCTGGAACAGTCTCTCACAGTCATTCTCTAAAACCTAAAAGAGAATTATAGATTTGATCAACTGGTCTCTGAATGCTATTGACACCCTTTTCTCAACGAGAAGTCTGGGCTCAGGAAAGCCCGAGTGCCCTGGAGGGACTTTCCCTGCCGGATACACGGGTGGCAGACATGGAGGATTGTGTGCCTGGTGGGACTGTCGATCGAGGACGCTGAAGATATCTACCTATTCGGAACCATGATAACAGGGTTCTTGCTGATCGGAGCTGGCTTGGCCCTGACTTATCGGAGAATTAAGAGAGCGGAACCGGCTGTTCACACCCCCTTAAGGCTGCCTGCTGGGATTGAAACGGTGGGACGAGGCGCGACCTCTCACAACGAAAGCAGCATGGTTAAGACAGCTCACTGCAGTTGTGGGGTCTCAGAATCAAAAGAATGACAACACCACGGAACGGGAGTTTGATACCATCATGGGGAGGCTCGCGGTTCTCCAACGGGAGATTGAGACCAGTGTCGGAGTGTTAAAGAACAGCTTTGAAATTCTCCTGAGCTGCTCGCATAAAAGAAAAATCAACAACATCAACATCAGAATGCGGATACCTCGGCGCCAGCTGCAGGCCCAAGGCTGGAGCTGAACAAAAACTCCCAGATAACGACTGTGTGTTGACTATTCTTTCCATTCCATGCAAGGCCACCTGGGTTGACTGGAAGACTGTTTACTGGGCGACTGGGCGAAGGACACTGTCTCAGCTGAACTCTGGACACACACACACACACACACACATACACTGATATGCACACACTGATCCCCCCTCCCTTTCCAAACGCCTTCGATGCTTGTGCCCTACCAGGGAAGATGGCGGTCGACTGGACCAGTGCAGACATGCTGCAGGACCGGATGCGCTGTCTACGCCGGCTCTCTCTTACCCTTTACCTGCCCCTGTTGCTTGTCTCGTGTTTCTATGGTGTATTGATAGTCATGTGCTTTTGTGCTGAGGTGTTTTTTCTGTTATCAAACTGTTCTCCCACTAGGAGCTCAGTCTGAGTGGAGTTTTTTTTTCTCCTCCTCTTACCTCATGTTATGTATTTTCGTTGTTGTTTTTTTTCCTATCAGCCTACCTTTCTGACATGTCTGCCCAATGTGATGTTTGTGTAAAGTTGGTCAGAAGGTTCCTTTGTAAGTGCGCATGTGCCTGCGGCATGACGTCAACTCCAAAGCCCTATATGCCTGTATATATTGTACTATTCTTAGTTAGCGTATTGTCTGTCTTGTTAATGTTGGTTTATAATGGAGCACTGTAACAAAAAATAATTTCCCCCAGGGTGTCATGGTCCTGGGTCGTGCGACCCAGTGTTTTGTGTTTAGTCTATTTTGATGTTTATTGATTGTTTAGGTTCATTTAGTTATTCCAGCTCATTTGTAATTATATTACCCTTGTATATAGCCTCCCTTGCCCTTCATGTGTTTATGTCCGTGTGTCTTGTGTTGTCAAGTTCATGCTGTCGCTTCTGTCATCTTCCCCTGTACTGAGTCTCCCTGGTTCGTGCGTCTATCTGTCATGAGTCATGTCTGCATGGTTATGTTTGGTTCATGTCATGTCTAATCTCCATGTTTCCTGTTGTACTTTGAAAGTCTGTATTGAATGTCAGTGTATTCAGTTTCACTCCTCCTGTCCTGTCGTTAAGTTCATGTATATCAGCTGTGTTCCCATGTGTGGCCACTTCCCCTGATCATCCCTCATGTGTATTTAGTCTCTGTGTTTCTTACAGTCTGTGTCGCGTCGTCTGTGTTCCCACCCTCCGTGTTTCCATGCCCGGTCTGTTGTATTCTAAATCATAGCCTTACCTTAGTTCATTCCCCAGTTTAGGTTTCTGTTTAGTTATTGCTTTTGTGCTGCCCTTATTCTTGTTCGTTTCTCTTATGTTACCAGCCACAATAAAAGGCTCGCTTTTGTTTAAAGTTCACTCCCGAGTCACTTGTGTCTGCACCTGAGTCCTCCACGCACTCTCCACACGGTCTGTCACAGCGGACCGTGACACAGGGATCAATAAAGTATTCTGATTCTGATGAATTATAATAATTAAGGTGGGATAAATGAAAGCATGTGTAATCATTTCCATTTTACTTTGAGAGACAACATGACAGATTGTGGCAGCAAACACAGGCACAATCTTCCCTGGCCAAGTGAGCTCCAGTTAGCGCAATAAAAATAGGGTCTTAGAGCAGGCCTGCTCTGATTGATAGAAAGCCTCAGCAGAAGACACAGAGGGAAACTCAGAAATTACAGACACAGAGAGCTCTGAATTTACTTTCACTCAGGTAGTGAAAACGGGTCCTCTGTCTACACAGAGTTAGCAAAAAGTTCATTTTTACTGTTCATATGGATATAACTAATATAACTAACAGGAATTGACTCATTATGATCTGTGACAGGGACTGAAAACAAGGTCTTGGGGGAGGCAAGCACAGAATTACTAGAACCAGAGTGAGCCCAGGAGATAAACCCCTTTCAGACTGAGCTAATTGAGTTATATTGCTGATTGTTTCAGACTGAGCTGCTTCAGAAACTCTTTCTGACTGAGAAGCATGAAAATTAGTCTTTGACAGAGCACAAAAAGCCATCTTAGGAAACTCCGGCCATTAACCAGTCTTAGGAAGTTCTGGCTCATCGCCACAAATAGATGCAGGTTCATATACGAAATCTACACGCACAGTTTTATTTTCAGCCAGTTCAGGAGAACAAAAGGATATGTTATTTAGATTTACTGACTCAGCGCTGAGTTACGGGTTCAACACATTCAGACAGAGAAAAAGTCCAGAGGAAAAAAAAACAAAATTACTGTCATTGAGGTGTCAGATAGTCCAGGGTCACAATGTTCAAGGGGAGCTGCACAGTCAAGCTTTGGCTGTGCAGAGATCACAGCTTCAGCAGGCTGAGGCTGGGACAGGAAGCTGAACAAGGAGCGAGGAGGCTGGCTACAGGCACCCCTCAGCTGAGCCGGGTTGGATCCCGGTGGGAGAGTAAAAGGAGGAGCAGGATGTCTGCAGAGAGCCCAGAGAGCCAAGCAAGTTCGGAACGCAAGACTGTGAAAACTAGAACAGGAAACACTGAGATGCAGATGATCGTATTTCTGAGACTGTCCATTCAGTTTGGTACTTATATTATTTTTCAGTCACTTTCCATAAAATAGGACATTAGCAGACTGCCCAAAAATATGTTCAGATTATGTGAATTTTATAAGTTTGAGGTTTGTTCATCTTCAGAGTTTTGAATGCAGAGCTAAAACTTTGGCTCCGTCCTAAAACTCTCCACTAACTCTCCAGAGTCACACAAATTCCTGGTCCTCAGTAATGCTTCATCAGATTTCACTGAAAACAAAGCAGAACTGAACTGTCTTCAGTTCTGACTTCAGCTGTCTAACTGACCTGTTCTCACAGCATTTTAAAATAGAACCGAAAGTCCGGTTAAAATCAGCTCAGATCTGTGCAGTCATGAGCAGAGCTGCTGCTATTTTCAGAGGTTTGTCACAGTTGCACAATAACTGCTTCTGTAGATGAAAGAAGTTCTCTCTTGATAAAGTTTGACTGGGGATGTATTGGCTGACTCACATTTAAGATCAAGATTTAATCTTGCATATTCCAAACGGGAGCTGATATCCTTCCACATCCAGCCAAGCTTTTTAGCCGCTCACAGTTACTTCACATCTGCACCTCTGCAGCTCCTCCTAATGCTGTTTCTGACTGCAGATGAAAGAGTACTGACTATATCAAGCTCAAGTTTTATTTTCATATACAGGTAATGTGGCACATTACTACCGGCAATTAAAATCTTAAGCTCAGAGCCCCACAATTTTTCAGCAAAGAAAAATTACACACAATAGATAAGAGATTGAACTGTACAAATAAATCAAAATTAATATTAATTAAAAGAAATTAGAATAAATAAATGCAGATTATTAAAACTACTGTATATACATATACAATGTGATTGCGCAAAATAAACTGTCCTATATTTCAGTATGGAGTAGAAACTGTCCCTGAATCTGCTGGTTTGGGTATAGATCTTGCTGTACCATGGGAAGGGTGTATGGGTGGGGTGGCTGGGATCAGTGAGGGTCTTCTGAGCCTTCCTCTTACAGCGCTGTGAGTGATGTTTTTAACGAACACCTTTTTATTTAGTGTAATGCACAAACACACCAACAGAGGGCAGTAATATCCCTTCAACATACATTGTAAAATTACTATTACAACAGTGAGTAGAGGTCCTAGATGGCTGGCAGTTCAGAGCTGCTGATACTCTGTGCTGATCTGACCACCCTCCATAGAACAGCTGCCATATCAGCTTATGATACAGCCAGACAGAATACTGTCGATGCTGCATTGATAGAATTTGGTGTGTATTTTGGGATGAATGGCAAACCTGATGTTAATCCACAGGAACCTGAAGCATCTGACATCTCTGTCCCCTCAATATAAATGGGGATTTGCCTCTGCCGTGCAGTCTGTTGTTATCCCGATACCATGATGTCAGGGTTCTTACCTCTGCTCTGTAAGCAGACTCACTGATGGTGGCTGATTTAATGATTTATAGTGTTGAAAGCAGACTACAGATAAAAACAGTGAGAAGCTGAAAATGTCTGTGAAAACAGATGCCAGTTAGTGAGCACATGCTTTGACAGTATGACCTGGGATGTTACCTGGTCCAGAAACCTTATATTCAATTCAATCTCATCAAGGCACTTTATAAGGTAGACCCTACAATAATACATACAGAGAAAACGAACAATCATATTACCCTCTATGAGGAACTGCTTTGGCAACAGTGGAACCCACCCATGTTTTAATTCATGTTGTGGTTGACCAGTAAATACATATTTACTGGTCTCTGGAATATGTGTCACTCTGTATATTATCCTCCACTTTGCTCAATGCAGTGAGAAACTGTTACTGCCCGGTGCAAGTGATAGAAAAGAATGAGTTTCAGAGTGCAGCACACACAACATCATTAGTGAACTTATTTCTGTTTAAAATGAGCTCATTAGTCAAGAGATAACACGGATCCACCACTCTGTGTGCCCACTACCCAAGGAGACACTCCTGACCCTGAGTGCTGCAGGAATGTGGAATATCACTCCTCTGGTGGTGAAGGAACTGGAGGTAGAGAAGGAAATGAACCAGTATATCACTGAAGCTATTTGGGAGCTTTCACCAGAGTCACAAGGTCACATTTGAAACTCTTAGAAATATGGTATCTAACAGATACTTACTCTGGATGGCAGGGTCTTGGCCTCCAGTAAGACTTGGAGAGTTGTTCCATGTGGATATTAAATAAATACGTAGGACTGATTTCTTCCTTTGGTGCACTAGTCTGCTGATTATCTCTTGATAATGTCACCCTTTCAAATCCAAATCAGTCCCAATAGTCAATCCTATATTTATTAGCATAGAAAAGAGAAATTACAGAGTAATATTACAATCAAGAAACATGGAACCGATGTTTGATTATGTGCCTCCATAGGTTCCTTACCATGGTCCAGACATTTGCATGTTACCAATTCTAAATTGTCCATAGTCCTGAATGGTTGTATGTCTTTCTGGCAACCTGTCTATGGGGCTAGAACAATGCCGTCTTAAAATGAAACTGAAAAAAAAATTACAGGTTCAAACAGCGATGTCTTTTTCTCAAGTGAAACTGAATTTGTCCAGTCTGGGAAAACACAGGTTACCCGTGGAATGTCCTTTTATCAAAAAACATTTGTTGACTTTTCACCACTATTTGTCCCGCTAGAAGCTAAACATGTACAGACATGTTTGGACATGAGCCCATTCATGCTCCCCTCCAGACCCGTCACGTTTGCTAGTTCCTTGTTAATGAAACTGAATATTTTGTGGTGCTTAAGGTTTGCGACAATAGTGATATATTGAGTTTGATGTAATCTTTAAAACATAGTTGTTTAAGTAAGAGACAATTTATTATTTAATTCTGTTTTATCATGTGTGACAATTATTTTGGTCTTCAGTGTGAGTTTATACAAAGTGGAAATATTTTGTTAAAGATGATCTGGATGGATGATATTTAATGTTGCTTTATCCTGGCACTATAGAAAATAAAGCCTTATGGGAGTATAACTATTTAAGTTAGACAATGTTGCTGTTGTGGAGTGGAAGACCTATGCAGTGAAGTTTTTCTGTCTGTATGGAAAAAAGGAGACGAGGACACTTGGAATGTATCCTTTACCAAAATAAAAATCTTATGGCCACCATTTCTTCTGTGAAAAGCTCGACATGCACGGACATTAATATGTGTACACTCCCCTCAGAACTGGCATGTTTGCTCGTTCGTGTCCTTGATAACTAAACTCAGAATTTTATGAATCTAAATGTTTAGAGACACTGGTGAGGTACTGACCTATGTGTTTCTTTGAAATGTAGACGTTTAATTCTAGGCTACATCTCCTATTGAGTCTGTTTGTCATATGAATAAGAATCAGAATACTTTATTGATCCCTAGGGGAAATTATGTTGGTTACGGTGCTCCAGTATAAACAGTAAAAAAGAAAGTAAGAAAAAGTAAGTAGGGCTGGGCAATATGGCCTAAAATCCATATTGCCGTATAATTTGAAGCATGTGCGGTAACAATATATATCGCGATATATTATTTTCTTCTGTATACCGTATTTTCTGCACTATAAAGCACACTTAAAATCCTTTAATTTTCTCAAAAATCGTCAGTACGCCTTATAATCCGGCGTACCTTATGTATGAATTCTGGTTGTGCTTACTAACCTCAAACAGATTTTATGTGGTACACGGCGCTAAAAAATCTGTCAAAAATGTTTTAGTATGACTTTGGTAAGCTACCAAGCCGCACTACTTGATGGACTGTCAGAGCGTTATAACTATCGTAGTCAGGAGCCTCGCAGAGTAACCTGGGTACAAAACTCCGTCCCTTCAGGTCCCAAAGTCAAACGAACACTGCGACACACTGAGAGTTAAAAACTGTCTAAATTCTTTCATCTTTAATAACATTGCTGCTTTACCAGGTGTAACAATGAAGTTTGCCATCCAGGCGTCAATGAAAACACAATTTATTACATTTAACAGAGTTAAACTTGTACCATATAAGGAGTTGTTTATATCGAAACTGTGTGACGTGTGAAGTACCAAAATAACACCATATCAGACACATATTGAGCTTCTAATGTTAGAGTTTCTGCAACTGGCTTTGGGCTGTGCAGTAGTGATGGGATTTCCGGCTCTTTTTAGAGATCCGCTCTTTCGGTTCGGCTCACTAAAAAGAGCCGGCTCTTTCGGCTCCGAACCGGCTCTTTAGGTTCTTTTGTTGCTTTAATTAATTTATTATTAACAATACTATAAAATTGTGCACAAAAGGAATTACTAACGTAAAAAAAAGTGGTTTTATTTATATATGTTTATATATAAATATAAAACACATTTCTAGCATGAACTGAACTTCCAAAGCAGAGCTACTAGATCACTTAAATTACACAATTGAAAGCATGTGTGTATTGTTTGTGTATTTATACACAGGAACTCATATATATTCAAATAATTTAAAAAAAAGTTCATTTACCTGTTATTACCACACACCTAATCCGGTCGTTGGTACTTGCTGGCTTCTGTAGCCACAAGATAACAAAAGCTCCACACTGCGCCCAGCATCCTGGAGCACTTCTGTTGTCTTTTGTACGTGTTTTGAGTTTTATGTGCTTCTGAGTTTTTACGTGTTTTTACATGTTTTGGAGTTTGTACGTGCTTTGTCTGTAGGGGCCACCGTAAATATACTTTTATTTATTCACTCCACAAAAAATGTAATAAATAAATCATATAATACAAAAATCAACTATTCACATTTCAACTTTTAACTATTTAAATTTTCTGCTTTTTCCTTTTACAAATTTAAAGTGAAACAACACAAAACACTGCAAACCACAACACAATTAAATATAAATTATAATATGAAAACAAAAAGAACATGCACATTCTCTGTCATATGGGCCCGCATGAATAAACTTTCTGAATCCTTTATCATCTGCAACTGAAAATAGTTGTGGATGATTACTATACCTTTCTAATGTGACGTTGTCCCTGGCTCTCTCTCTCCCTCTGGCTCTGTTCCTGTGCTACTGCGAGTGTAACTACCGCCCCTCCCCCCTCTGCCCAGCATAAAGCACAAGACTCGCGTGCAGAGTGAAGCGGGAAAAAAGTGCGAGAGAGAGGGTGAGAGAAAGAAAAGAGAAAAACCAAACCCCCCCCCCCCCCCCCCCCCCCCCCCCCAAAAAAAAAAAAAAAAAAACCACGTGACGGCTCGCGATAAGGAGCCTGCTCGCGTCGTTCACTTCAAAGAGTCGGATCTCAGAGCCATTTCATTCGCGAATGACCCATCACTACTGTGCAGGGCTCTCTCTTCCAGAAGATGATTGAATAAAAAATTATAAATGTTTTGACCACTCCTGGGTCAGGCAACACTATAGATCAACTTACCTCAGAATATATAAAACATATAAACAGTTACAGCAATATGATGCAACAAACACAGCAGCTACTGATCCAAAATACTCAAAGCTTCATAGAACTGAAACCAACATTTATTTTTAGCTCCATTCTGCTGCTGATACATACTTTAGGTTTCTGAATATTACACTTGTTGCTGCCTTTCATAGTGTGTAGCTTGAAGGCCCTGAGTACTTTCTCCCACACTGGAAACACTGGGATGATAAAATTATTTGAACATTACCTGATAAGACTGATTCAGGACAGACAGTTAGTTATTTTAAACTTTCCTAGCAGTCCTTCACAAACAGGGAACAGTCTGTCTATTCTCTCCATCTGTCAGCTGCTGCTGGCTCTTCCTCCTCCTCTTCCTCACACACTGCTGAGTTTGTCCTGGTGGATCATCAGGGGTGCAAAGCCTCACAGATTATGTGCAGCAGTGGGTCCCTCAGTCTGTCCTCACTCTGGACACTTGCAGTCGTCACACATGGAAATCAAATGTGTGATAAGCTGCAGGATTCAAACACAAGTGTAACTTATAAACACATGTTCATACTTTTATTCCACAATCAGAGAGAAAGAAACAGAGAGAGAGTGCAGGACAGACAGACAGGTGACAGTCTCAGGTGTACACACTGCTACACAACAGCACAGAGAAGCAGGATTTAGTGTTTGTGTTATTACGAGACAAGAAGAGTTCCAGATGGTACAGTGGACACACGTGTGACTCCTGTGATTAAAGCATCTTTCTTTCAGCTTAACGAGTGAACCGTCAGCTCGTTCAAACACACGTTAAAGTCCGTTTGGCTCGACACCACCGAACAGAGGCAGCAATATAACACAGCTAACATTAACAGTGCAGTGAATCCTGCTTGTGCCGTGATGTTCAGGACTGCAAACCGAGCAGCATCACTGACTTTCAGCTTGTTGTGTTTGTGGATATATGACTGACTTTAATTATCCATGAAATCATCACATTCTCTGTAAGATTAAGGTCGACTACATATACAGTCAGCCACCGATTGTGCAAGTTCCCCCACTTAAAATGATGACAGAGGTCAGTAATTTGCACCAGAGGTACACTTCAACTGTGAGAGACAGAATGTGAAAAAAAAAATCCATGAATCCACATGGTAGGATTTGTAAAGAATTTATTGGTAAATCAGGGTGGAAAATAAGTATTTGGTCAATAACAAAAATACAACTCAATACTTTGTAATATAACCTTTGTTGGCAATAACAGAGGTCAAACGTTTACTATAGGTCTTTACCAGGTTTGCACACACAGTAGCTGGTATTTTGGCCCATTCCTCCATGCAGATCTTCTCGAGAGCAGTGATGTTTTGGGGCTGTCGCTGAGCAACACGGACTTTCAACTCCCGCCACAGATTTTCTATGGGGTTGAGGTCTGGAGACTGGCTAGGCCACTCCAGGACTTTCAAATGCTTCTTACGGAGCCACTCCTTTGTTGCCCGGGCGGTGTGTTTTGGATCATTGTCATGTTGGAAGACCCAGCCTCGTTTCATCTTCAAAGTTCTCACTGATGGAAGGAGGTTTTGGCTCAAAATCTCACGATACATGGCCCCATTCATTCTGTCCTTAACACGGATCAGTCGCCCTGTCCCCTTGGCAGAAAAACAGCCCCATAGCATGATGTTTCCACCCCCATGCTTCACAGTAGGTATGGTGTTCTTGGGATGCAACTCAGTATTCTTCGTCCTCCAAACACGACGAGTTGAGTTCATACCATACCGCTATGAATTGTGGGATATATGGGACCACGAAGCGTGCACTGGACCACGCTTGATATTTGGGGAAATCAACGGCGCATTTGGAGTATGCATTTGAAGTACACTTCGAATTGGGACTGCCCTTGTTGCGTGGCGGTGACGTAATCGCACTCAAAATGCGTACTTCAAGCGTGCGGTCTCTTAATTGGGACACAGCCTGGGAGACAGCTTTATCCATCAGGTGTCAGGATGCTGAATTATCTCCCTGGCCTGTCCCTCTCAACTATCACACACACATGAACTCATCTCCCTTTTTTTTTTTTTTTTTTTTAAACTGAGGTCACAACTGTCACGTCACAGTTCATTCATCTCACCCCTCAAACCACCCATTACATGCATATGAACTCTTGCCAACAAACACTGTTGTGTATATCCATCCATCCATTTGCTTCTGCTTATCCTTTCCAGGGCTGTGGGGGGTGCTGGAGAGACTGCTCTCCTAAAGGTTTTAAATGATCTTAGATGTAACTGGGACTCCCAAAAGCTCTCAGTCCTGGTGCTACTGGATCTGAGCGCAGCCTTTGATACAGTAGACCACACTATTCTTTTAAACAGACTGAAACACATGGTGGGCGTCTCTGGTGCTGTACACAACTGGTTCACTTCCTATCTCTCAGACAGAACTTTTATGGTGAATATGGATACATGCTCCTCTAAGATCCATAAAATGACATGTGGTGTGCCTCAAGGGTCGGTTCTAGGCCCTGTACTTTTTAATTTGTATATGCTCCCTCTCGGCAGTGTCATCAGGAGGCATGGAGTGAACGTCCACAGTTATGCTGATGACACTCAGCTGTACACCTCCGTGTCTCCTGATGACACCGGACCAGTGGATGCCCTTTTTAACTGTATTTTAGATATAAGATCTTGGATGGCAGAAAACTTTTTACAGCTTAACCAGGACAAGACTGAAGTTTTAATCGTCGGTCCCGAGGCTCAGAGAGAGAAACTCTTGTCTAAATTAGAGGCATTTTCGCTATGTCCTTCGCTACCAGTGAAAAACCTGGGTGTTATTTTTGACTCTGAGCTTGGTTTTATCCCACATATTAAACATGTAACCAAAATTGGATTTTATCATCTAAAAAATATAGCCAGAGTCCGCCCTATTCTCTCTCGGGCCAACACGGAGATGCTGATGCATGCTTTTATTACCAGTCGCATTGATTACATTGATGCCCTGCTCTCTGGTCTCCCCAAAAAGAATATTTCACCTTTACAACTTTTACAAAACTCTGCAGCTCGTGTGCTGACGAAGACCAGAGGGCGGGCCCACATTACACCGGTTTTAGAATCGCTGCATTGGCTCCCCGTGTGTTTCAGGATCGATTTTAAAGTTCTTTTACTGGTTTTTAAATGTCTTAATGGTCTTGGGCCTTCTTATCTCTCAGATCTGCTTTTACCATACGAACCCTCGCGGACCCTGAGGTCCTCTGGTACTGGCCTTTTGATTGTCCCTAAAGTCAGGACACATACTCACGGAGAGGCAGCTTTTCAGTGGTATGGTCCTCGTCTGTGGAACAGCCTGCCGGAGGAGCTCAGGGCTGCAGAGAACGTACATGTTTTTAAGAACAGGCTCAAGACCACCTTTTTAATTTAGCTTTCACCTAACGTTTATTTATTTTATGCTTATTTATTATATCTTGTTATTCTATTTACATTATTAATTTAGGTTTTACCTAATATTTATTGATATTTTTCTTCTTTTTTTTTAACTTCTTACGCTATTTATATTTATATTGCATTCCATTCTTATTTATTTTATCTTTTTATCCTGTATATATTCTTATTGCATCATATGTCCAGTGTTTCCTAGGAGGGGGCTCTCTGCACCGGGGCTGTGATCGACCGTGGCTGCTGGGTCTCTGGGGGTCCTCTCAGCCTGGCTGGGGGGCTCCTTTGCCTCCCTCCTGCTGTGTGCCCAGCCTGGAGGCTGCGGTCTGTGACCGGCTCCCGGTGCAGACGGCTCCCTGTTATAGTGTTTCCTCACCTGGCTCATGTGTGCCCAGTCCAATTTTACTCTTTAAGTGTGTGTACCATGCACTTTGTGCTACATTTTTGTATGAAAAGTGTTTTATGAATAAAGTTTGATTGATTGATTGATTGATTGATTGATTGATTGGAGCCTATCCCAGCTGTCTTAGGGCGAGAGGCAGGGTACACCCTGGACAGGTCGCCAATCTGTCGCAGGGCCAACACACAGGGACAGACAACCATTCGCACTCACATTCACTCACGCATTCACTCACGCATTCACACCTATGGGCAATTTGGATTAACCAATTAACCTATCCCCACAAGCTGTTGTGTATATAAGATTTTTAATTTTAATTTTATTCTTTCTTTCTTTTCTTTCCTGTTTACAATCTGTGCATATGGTTTAGAACAAGGTTTCATGTCTTCACATGTCAACATTTGAACTTTACTTCTTCCTGAGCCAGTCTGAGCAGTCAAACTGCATAATTTTAAACCAGCACATGAAGGTGTGGCCCTCTCACACTCTTCAGGTAGAGTCCCTCCTCGTTCCAGGAAGCAGCTCACCTGTGTGTCTGTGATTAGTGTCCTGGTGTGGAGTGGAGCTTGTTGTTGTGTCTCTGTTTAAAGAAACTGTAAGTTTGCTTTGTTTCCTCCTTTAACAGTTTGTCTTTCGCACACAAACTTTACTGTTTGTTTCTGCTATGTGATGTTTGGACCAGATGTTCATCTCTTATTTCAGGAAATACTATGATCACTCTCGTGTTTGAAGAAAAATCCACATGATTATAGATTATTGATTGTGCAACTCTGCACTGAAATATTTGTTACTCTGATGAACAGTTTTAACTGATCTCCTGAGCCCCAATGCACCCAGTAATGGGGGCAAATGGGGTGAACTGCCGTTTAACTCTCCACAACGTCAAGTCTTTTATGCAAATTTCGACATGTGTGGTATCCACAGAAACCTCAGAATCTTAGCATAAAGCTCATAAAAACAATTTCTACAAGCAAAAACAAGCAACAATTAAAAGAGGAGTCATGCAATTGCGCAAAAGTTCTCTAAATACAAACGGAGCGACAAACTAACCCGCCCTCATGTAAACAGGTAAACAATGCCCGGTTAGCAAGCAGAGCTGTAATTTTCAACAGACTCAGATCATTATTCACTGAATGTTTAGAACCACTACCATCAAGAATGACCATTTTAAGACCAGTGACAGACATGTGACTGGATTGCAAAAAGGAGAAACAAATCTACCTTCTAGTACCAGGTAAGATGGACATTTCCTTGGGGTTCCGTTGGTGCTGAATTCTGCTTCCTGATAAAAAGAAGCCTTTTTCTGACATTGCGTAGACACTCCTCCAGAAATTAATTTGCTGGCCTATGAGTTCTGCAAGGGCTGAACCACACATCCCGTAATTTTTAAACAAATGAAAGAGGTCAGTAAAGTAAGATTTTCAGGGTTTTTATCGGTTTTCAGCGTTATTTTGTTATCGTTTTGATCGTTAACTTGGTTTTCCTGGGTCTTTTCACGTGGGTTATGTGTAGAGGCTAAGCCTACGCTTGAAGCCACTGAGGTGGTCGTTAACGGGGGTGACGCGATGTCACTGGTATGCATGAATTAAGTTAACAGTCCAATAAATCTAGCAGTATGTATCTTGTCCTTTTTTGGTCTTTATTCTGTATCGACTTAGCATAACAGCGCAACGGTCACAAACTGTTTGCCTTCTTAATGACACACCTGACGCCGATTACGTGCGTCTACCTTAAATACCTTTACATTACATAATCAAAACAGAAAAAGGTGACCTCTAGTGACCACATAAGGTATTAACCCAAGAATGGCTCCTACATTATGAATAAATCTTCTTTTTTTTGGTACCGGTACTAGTTTTATTTTGTTGTATTTATCCGCGACACATTAAAGGCCGGTCCGTCAAAATATTGTCGGGCATAAACCGGTCCGTGGCGCAAAAAAGGTTGGAGACCGCTGACTTAGATGACTGACATAATGTGTATACATCTTTTAAAATTATGGAAATTGAGGACATACAAACCGTATATTTATTTTTATAATCACAATGACATTCAGTATACTGATTGAAAAACTGACCAGCATTCAGGTTTAATTGAAGTGTAGATATTTACATATCCTGTACCACGGCAGTCCTTTAAACATAGACACTGATCTACTATTGATGATGCCAAAACTTTATTCTTGACTCTTATTGGCTTTATTCCTAAAGTTGGGCTGCAAGCAAAAACAGTTGAATCCAATAAAATTGGACAAACAAAAACTTTACTTTTCTATAGATTTCTTGTAAAATAAACAAATACAAAGACCAGAAGCTTTGGAAAAAAAAATAAACCAAACATCTTTGACTGGCCCCGTTTGTTTACATCACCCCAGTGCACACACTTTAGGAGCTGCCAATGGAGTTATTTTACTTGGGCCAGCACAGCGCAATGTCCCTGACGTTCTGACCAAGAAGCCCAAATGTCTCACACACACACATACACACACGCAGGCACACACACGCAGGCACACACACACACACACACACACACAGACCGGCCCACCATTATTGGAAAAATCATAAAGCCTTTGAATGAAAACAAACACTGTTGTGACAGTGATGTACACTGTTCTGATGGTATATATGCATCAATCTATCAATCGTTTGTTGTAAGATTCAGATAATTATTTATTAAAAACTAGACATTTTAAAACGGAATAAGAAAGAAAAGTATGTCTTTGTGCCCCCTTTCCCTGTTAATGCCCTACCTGCCCCCCTGGCAAAACTTTGCTAGATCCGCCCCTGCACAGTTACCAGCTGTCACCTACCTAAAAAGGATCCTGGGGTTATTTGTCTTTCAGAAACAGTTCATAACTTCCCTTCAACTCATTCATGTCACCTAAAAGGTAAACCTGTTTCTCCATCACAGCTCTGATGATTCAGTAAGGACATCTCCTGGTTTCATCTTCATGTTTCCCTCTCACCACATATCCAAACCATATCATGACCAGCAGGTTTACAGCTGTGGCTCCAGCAAACATCAGCTGATACTAGAAATTAATATTAAATAAATTCTAACAACAGCTGATCAAGCTTAAACGTGCTGCTGTTGTTTAGCGCGACATCCGCTGGTTTCCTCTTTCGGCGCAAAGTGAGCGATAAACAAACAAGAGAGCCGATCAGCTGATCACTGATCAGTTTTCATGATTGAAGTAGAAACAGGAGAGGGAGGGGGGAGAATGAGAGAAGAAGAGGCAGCTGTGCAGCAAAGACACAGAATAACTCCAGCGTAATATTTTCGCGTAATATTTTCTCTGAATACCAGACGGGACGTTTGGCAACTCTAATAACTTATGAACAAAATAAAGTTCAACATCATTAACTTCATAGCACCCACCCAGCTGTATAGAAACTCCGTCATGCTAGCTAGCACGCAGTACGGAAAAAGTCAGAATAACGAAAATAAACTCCACCTAAACTTGGTTTATATCTGACCCAGAGAGACTGCAGGTCATAACTTCTTACCTGAAGTTCAGTTCACACTTGGACCGGCGGCCGCCTCGGGTCTCTTTTCCTTCTGCGTCCCTTTTCCTTCATCCACCTGCTGGCCTCCACCACTTGCTAATGTTACTGAATCTGTGGAAGCTCCGCGATAGCCACCACACGAAGTAACGAGTAACGAGCCTATCTAAATCCCAGTAACGACTAACGCGTTCCTGATTTTGGCATAATAACTAGTTACCGTGCTCGTTACCACAATAATAACGTAGTTACTGTAACGCGTTACTTAATAACGTGTTAGTCCCAACACTGCTTATAACTGATTCAGTTTATGTACAAGAAATACTCACTTTTCTCTATAGCGCTCCATTAAGTGTAAAATAAGTATCCAGATCCTCCATCTTTCATTTATGGATAAATGCTGGTGTTCTTCAAGACTGGCAACCAAAGATATCCCCCTCAGGTGAACCTCATGGATGTTCTAAAGTTAAATAATTAAATTGAAAACATTTTTAATGTTAATTTTAGAATATTGAACCTACTTGTGATGGCTGCAGTTCCAGCCACACAGTGCTAATATCTACGAAACATCAGTGTTACAATAGAGGCTTAACCATAACTCTAAACTTACATTTTCCTTTCTTTAAATATAAATTTAATTTACAGGCTAATAAAAAACTTGTTTTGGTTTAGTATTAATATACTCATACAATCACATAATACTCTATCCTGAAATACAGTGGGGCAAAAAAAGTATTTAGTCAGCCACCGATTGTGCAAGTTCCCCCACCTAAAATGATGACAGAGGTCAGTAATTTGCACCAGAGGTACACTTCAACTGTGAGAGACAGAATGTGAAAAAAAAAATCCATGAATTCACATGGTAGGATTTGTAAAGAATTTATTCGTAAATTAGGGTGGAAAATAAGTATTTGGTCAATAACAAAAATACAACTTAATACTTTGTAACATAACCTTTGTTGGCAATAACAGAGGTCAAACGTTTACTATAGGTCTTTACCAGGTTTGCACACACAGTAGCTGGTATTTTGGCCCATTCCTCCATGCAGATCTTCTCGAGAGCAGTGATGTTTTGGGGCTGTCGCCGAGCAACACGGACTTTCAACTCCCGCCACAGATTTTCTATGGGGTTGAGGTCTGGAGACTGGCTAGGCCACTCCAGGACTTTCAAATGCTTCTTACGGAGCCACTCCTTTGTTGCCCGGGCGGTGTGTTTTGGATCATTGTCATGTTGGAAGACCCAGCCTCGTTTCATCTTCAAAGTTCTCACTGATGGAAGGAGGTTTTGGCTCAAAATCTCACGATACATGGCCCCATTCATTCTGTCCTTAACACGGATCAGTCGTCCTGTCCCCTTGGCAGGAAAACAGCCCCATAGCATGATGTTTCCACCCCCATGCTTCACAGTAGGTATGGTGTTCTTGGGATGCAACTCAGTATTCTTCTTCCTCCAAACACAACGAGTTGAGTTTATACCAAAAAGTTCTGCTTTGGTTTCATCTGACCACATGACATTCTCCCAATCCTCTGCTGTATCATCCATGTGCTCTCTGGCAAACTTCAGACGGGCCTGGACATGCACTGGCTTCAGCAGCGGAACACGTCTGGCACTGCGGGATTTGATTCCCTGCCGTTGTAGTGTGTTACTGATGGTGACCTTTGTTACTTTGGTCCCAGCTCTCTGCAGGTCATTCACCAGGTCCCCCCCGTGTGGTTCTGGGATCTTTGCTCACCGTTCTCATGATCATTTTGACCCCACGGGATGAGATCTTGCGTGGAGCCCCAGATGGTGGGAGATTATCAGTGGTCTTTTATGTCTTCCATTTTCTGATGATTGCTCCCACAGTTGATTTTTTCACACCAAGCTGCTTGCCTATTGTAGATTCACTCTTCCCAGTCTGGTGCAGGTCTACAATACTTTTCCTGGTGTCCTTCGAAAGCTCTTTGGTCTTGGCCATGGCGGAGTTTGGAGTCTGACTGTTTGAGGCTGTGGACAGGTGTCTTTTATACAGATGATGAGTTCAAACAGGTGCCATTCATACAGGTAACGAGTGAGGGACAGGAAAGCTTCTTACAGAAGACGTTACAGGTCTGTGAGAGCCAGAGATTTTCCTTGTTTGAGGTGACCAAATACTTATTTTCCACCCTGATTTACCAATAAATTCTTTACAAATCCTACCATGTGGATTCATGGATTTTTTTTTTTCACATTCTGTCTCTCACAGTTGAAGTGTACCTCTGGTGCAAATTACTGACCTCTGTCATCATTTTAGGTGGGGGAACTTGCACAATCGGTGGCTGACTAAATACTTTTTTGCCCCACTGTAAGTGCGCACATTTTAGTTTACACTGTTATGTATGTATGATTTAATCTTTCTTTGTTTTCCGTGTTACTTCAGTGGCAGCTGCTCCCAGTCCCTTGGTCGATTAGCCAAGCGGTAGAAAATGGGTGGAGAAAGCCTATATGGAGACCTGCAAATTGGGTCATACGACAATTCTGGATCATGGGGGGGGGTGGAATTTGTTATGTTAGTTTTAGTTGGTTTTTGTGTTTTCTACACCTTTCTGTGTTTTGTTTTTGTTGGCCGATCAGCTAAGTTTCCCTTTTTTTTTTGTTTAGGTAGGTTAGTTTGTTTGAGTTGGTAGTATTGTTTCTTGCCAGCTTTTCTAGCAACAAAGAGGTCTGTCACTTTGAACTCTTTTTATGGGCTCAAGTTTTTGAATTCTCTGTATAATTTTACAAAGATAGTTTTGGGGTAAAAAAAAAGAAGAAACAAACTTTTTTTGCACTGCCTGACATTCCTTCACTGCTCGGTCCATCACAATACTCAAAAGTTAGCAAGGATAGCATTTCTCATTTTTAATCAGTAATTGTTATTTACTAGCTAGTCTTAAATGACTGTTCAGTACAGAAATGAAGCCCAACAATCATGTTTTACAGTCCTGTGGTCTCAGCCTCAGATGCTTATTAAATCACACAAAGCTCATGTAGAAACAAATGAACAAAATATGTTTTCCTTCATTTTTGTCAAACAAAGCTGTATGAAACATTTCCAGCTGTTAGTGTCATGGTTGCTAGGCAACCTATTTCACAAGCCTACAAGCCTCGCACTTCCGGCCTTAGCGGTCTTTGAGTACGCGGCCCTTGAGGACTGTTGAGGCTGTGTACTTTAAGGCTGCCGAACCTGAATTGGGATACAGCCATAGAGTAGCTAGCACTGCCTCCATCTGTGAAGAGCAGATTAGCTGTATACTGAGCAGGGTCCGAGTGCAGCCAACATTCTCACCCCCGGCCAGGTTAACCCTTTAACGACTTAGCCTTGTGTGTTGACTAAGAACCAAAAGGCTTAATACAAATGATATGTACAAGGCATTAAATTAGTGTTTTTTTATTTTACTTTGATTACATTTAAACTTTGGAGTGGCTGACCCTAAATATTGGGGGTGGCAGTATAAATACTCAACATGCTGTTGCCATCACTTTTTCATTAGTAGGAAGCAAGCTAAGTGCAGGGAAGTGCAGGGATGATTTAATCAGTTTGTTCTTAAGCAGCAGACATTCAGGTTTTCCTTGTCTTTATGTTGTGATGAACACTTTGACTCCTGCTGCCAGACTCTTAAGGTTTTATGTTTATTTTGTACTTTGTCTTCTTAATCAGTGGAATTTTCTTCTTTTACTGTTTGATGCTTTTAATCATTTTTAGTTGGTCAGTGTGTGGTTTATTGTGTTTCTTGCATAGCCTTCCATTGACGTCTTTGGATTTTTTATTAAACATTTTGAAATGTTTTCAGTCTCAATGAAGGCCCGCTTAAAGTCATTTGAGTTAGTTGTGCTGAATTTGGCCACAAACCTCTGCTGGATAATGCCAGCAATATTGCGTTAAATATGTTTATATCTGCCCCTCAATAACTAAAGAATGTGTAAAGTGCAGAAACAAACCCTAATACTTGTGTTTAATCTATTTCAAATTGAGTTTTCAAAGAAGAAAAAAGTTGATTGGAACGAAGTTTGAATTACTTGGTTAATGTTCACAGACAGACACACACATACTCAGACATGAGGAAATGTTCAGTTAAACATTCCTTTGAGTTGAGGCATCACAGAAAGTAATGGAGCAGAACAGGACGTCAGACTGTTATTTAATATGTTCAAAACAACTATGTGTGATTTGGATTAATATGTAAATCAAACAAACCACTGATCTGTGTTAATGTTTATACAGTCCTGTTAAATAACATAATGATGCTTTTCAATGCTCAGGTGTGCTTCAAACTAAAACTATGCTGCATGCAGTTACATCTTTTTTCTAGTTTGATGATCTATAATCACATCCACATGATTATAGATTATTAAGTGACTGGAATCAAACAATTTGATGAACAAGTGATGTTTTATTAATTTATTTGTAATACAAACTGTTTTGTGTTTTTATTTCTCAGAAGGAAATGGTCATCTCTCTATTTGAAGTGATACAAAGCTGTATGCTGCCATTTCCTGTTGGTTGTTTTAAAATAAAATGACTAATGTTGGTAATGTTGGTTTGGTTTAGCTGCAGGGCAGATGTGACAAATGATGCTGCACAGTCTCAGTGTTCATGTGTCAGCCAGACAGTGTGAGAGAGAAAATTATGTTTTTTTTTTATCAGTGTACAACCAAACTGCTTCAAAATTTACATTCACAGTGAAGCTTGACACAAAAAGCCTTTCCACATAAATAGCTTGTTGAAATTTCACTCAAAGAGCAGTGTTTATTCCTATAAGTGTTTTTTTTCCAGCATTTACTAGAATATTTTTAGCAAAAGTGTGTGTATTTCTACTGAAAGGTGATGTGTAGTTTTTCCACCTCTGGTCAGCGGTGTGTGTGTGTATGAAGTGTTGTCTGTCTCACACATGACACAAGGACACTTTGATGAACTCAGAAAGAACTGCCAGCCATGGGATATGTTTGAGAGCTTCACAAATGGTAAGATGTATATGTGACAGGACTGCAGTTGGGGACTTGAAATGTTTCTGTAACAGTGCCAGCTCAGGGCCAAGGCAAGAAGCCCAACTAGAAAGCCCGTCTTAAGTATTTCCAGATGTGAGCAGTTAGGCGACAGCGTGTGTAAACATAAATGTCGAGGAGTTTGTCCTTTGTCTTTATTCTGTTGCACAAACTGGACTAAATGTTCCTCATTGTCTCCCTCCTCAGCTAAACCCCCATTATAGCAGGTTGGCAACCTGTCCAGGGTGTACCCTACCTCTAGCCCTATGAATAGGCTCCAGCCCCCCCCCCTAACCCTTAAAAGGATAAGTGAGAGAATGTATGGATGAATAATTTGTGTTTCCTCCGCAGGTGAAGGTAGAAGGTGTGTGTGAGCTGATGTGATTTCAGTAGCATGGATCAGTGTGAGGACAGAGAGGAGGGAGCCCCTCCCTCTAAAAGCACTCTGTGTGGGGAACATGAGAGCCAGACCAAAGCTCAGAGGTGAGATGACCATCTCTAACTGTCCATGACTCTTCTCCATGTCACAGCTCAGCACTCACATCACTGCTGCATCATTATTCACAGGAACCAGCCTGGACCTGAACCCACCTCTGTGTCCTTACACAGTGACTGGTCTAAAGAGGACCCCATTTATTTTAATGTCCATCCTGTATCTGCTGCAGAGAGGTGAGCTGTTAGTAACGTGAACTCTTTTATATAACTGTTTGATGTTGCTGGATATAAACTGCAGTGCAAACACATCATTCCCTCAATCCCATTTAAACTGTATGTTAAACAGCAACAGGACGTAGGTGCTCTTGCAGTTTTCCCCATTGCTTGTCTTGAATCTTGCTGATGGGGTTCAGACCTATGCAGAATCGCAGTGGGGACAGACCGTCTCTTTCGTAAATTCCCATTTGCTGGTGTTTTGCCCCTCAGGTATTTCTGCCAATTACTTTCTGTATGTATTATTGTAAGGTCTACCTTACAATATAAAGTGCCTTGAGGCGACTGTTGTTGCGATTTGGCACTGTATAACTAAAATTGAAATTGAATTGAAATTTCTTTCTCCCCCTCGTGTATTGAGCCATGTTTCGTTTCATCTTAGCTGCTGTGACACTTGGTTCAAGCCCAACAAGCTTCACCGAAGCTTCCATGGTGTGCTGAGGCAGGTCATTGGTCAATAGTTGTGATTGGTCCCTTCTGGGTATCCTTGGTGATCTGAACTGTCCAGCCTTCATTTAGCCACTCTGCGTGGCTCTTGTCAGTTAGCATCAGGTTTGTTTGTGCAGCTCATGGAGTTTAGTCAGCTTCAGCCAGTAGGTGTGAATCATGTCAGGACCTGGTGCTGTCCAACTCTTCATACTGGATACTTTTTCATGGATTTCTGCCACTTTAATGGTTAAAGGATCTTGTTCAGGAAAGTTGCTGTGTTTTGCTCTTAGATCCACTAGCAGCTGACCTTTTTTGTTATGGGTTGCATCCTTTCTGATATGCTCATCTAGTATCATTCTGTCTCTAGCCTGAGTGGTGGAGCTATTTGCTAGAATTATATGCGCATTCCAATATTCCATAATCTCATCCTTTGTTATTCCAGTAGCCCACTTCCGATCAGTATTTCATGGTTCCTCAAGTTG
The DNA here is from genome assembly GCF_041146795.1 of Maylandia zebra. Taxonomy (NCBI): domain Eukaryota; kingdom Metazoa; phylum Chordata; class Actinopteri; order Cichliformes; family Cichlidae; genus Maylandia; species Maylandia zebra. The sequence goes on along the minus strand of NW_027490031.1, from coordinate 1,537,584 downwards.
TGATGCAGATGGATATCAGAGCAGATGTCCATAGCATGTGATCATCCCAAATTTTATGCAACAAAGCATCTTTTTACAAAGCACATACAAGCAGTTTACAACATAAACGCACAAAGCTAACTCAGTTTTTCACCAAAGTACTAGTCCTGATATCTATCAGCATGTCTGTAGAGGAAACGCTTATTTCTTAAATCCAGCTTCACAGACAGTGTTAGGGCTCCATGGTCTAAATTGGCCTTTATGTATGCAATGTTTCATGCCCAGTTTAATGCTGACATTTAGAAATATGAACAAAATGGAAAACTAAAGACAGGAAGAGAATGGCTGGATAATTTGGTTTGTTTGGGATTTTTTTTTACATTTATTTATAGATTTTATTAAACTATTTGGATTTTTAAATCAAGAAAATAAACTTAAAGTATTTTTTTTTCTTTTTTTCTATCAGGATCAATCTGATATCTGATCCCCATGAACCTGGCACCAGCTGTGTGTCCTTCAAGAGTGACCAATCAAAGGATTATATTCAAACATTTAAATCAGGCCTCTGTCCTCCTGCAGAGAGGTAATGTGTGTCTAAATGTTGTTGTGACTCAGTGTTTATGAATAAATCCTCCACCATGATCAATGTCAACTCAGCTCTTTTTCACACACATTTCTATTTTCATATGTGAAGCAGTGTGTGTTGGAGTGTTTCCACGAACACAGCAGTTAGAGTTTAAAGAATGGATGTGGGAGGAGGCGTTTCTTTAGTGAAGAAAAAATGTAGTTGTTGTAGTCCTCTATCATCCAGTTTCATTCTCATTGAGACGGGATTTACAGTTCTCTCGCAAATGGCATCAAAGCAAAACCTCCTCCATCCAAGCCTCACATAAAGAACAATGTCAAAACGGCTGAAATTTCAAAAATGGAGGGTATCTTTACACTGTCACCACATAATTATAACAAATTCTACAAAGATGAAAATTTTATAGTTTGTATTACTTTTGTATTACTCTGGATGTTGGTCCTGAGTTTTATTCCACCACCTAGCCGGGGTCTTTCTATGTGGAGTTTACATGTTCTCCCCATGTTTGGGTGAGTTCTCTCCGGGTACTTGCAGTTAGTGGTGTTAGGTAAGTTGGTCAATCTAAATTGCCCATAGGTCTGAATGTGAATGGTTGTCTGTGAAGGGTGTTAGCCCAGCAACAAATTGGCGACCTGTCGAGGGTGCAGCCTGCCTCTATGGTAGCTGAAAAAGGCTACAGTCCCACATGACCCCTAAGCAGAAGAAGATGGATGGATGGATAATCTGGACATTTGTACAGATGGCTCTCTATTTAAAACCCAGCAGTTCTTTGCTCCAACAATATAGATTCTGATATCTTGTGAGAACTGCCCTAGCATTAGCATAGACACACTTTAGAAATTATTGCTTTTTTGTTACTATTATTATTATTATTATTATTTATGTCAAGGACGAGCATCTTGAACTAATTGGTTATGTTTATTATTATTCTTCATCTTCATGATGCCTCCACAGAGTGGACCAGCAGAGCTCAGAGCTTCCCAGTGGTCAGGCTGCCCAGCAGCATCAAACACAGCTGGACTCCATATTTATGGTCTGTACATATACAACAACTATTTTTGTTGGATGAGGAGGCAGGGGTATTTGACAGACCTCTGCCTCCTCTAAACTGCATGACATAATTATATTTCATGCAAATACATGTCAAATGCTGGCTCTGTTTGTAGGGCCCAGTAAACTATTAGCTAAAAATTAGCTTCTTTCTAGCTAATTAGTAAGAATTATAGAAAAAAATATTTCTTGGTGTTTCATGAAATGTCTTCATCAAGTTTTTAAAAGAAGTCAAGGTTTGGATTTCATTAGGACTCTGGATATTACACATAATTGAATTGATTTCTATGAATTTAGCCTTTACTGTGAACAATTGGTTGTAAAATCAGAATCAGAATCAGAATACTTTATTGATCCCTGGGGGAAATTATTTTTTGTTACAGTGCTCCATTTTGCAACAGAGGTTGCAAAAATGTTCAAGCCAGTGGTTGCATCAGGGTGTAATTAACATGTGGCAGAGGTGAGATGTCACATAACCTTGACATTAGCTGAATATCATATCTTTCATTTAAGAGCTCATATTTCCTTATTATATCAACCAATTCACTCGCAAACTGCAGGTTTACTTTTGGTTCCTAAAGTTTCTAACAATAGAATGAGATGAATAATTCTGAAGATCGTCTCCTGTTAAATCAGAGACCAGTTTGGTTTCAATAGAAAGACACCTGTCTTTTAAGGCTTCCAACTTTCATTTGTCCTTGTAGTTACGGTCAGTGGTGAGCTTAAGCTGAGAAACTTGTGATGATGCTTCTCTTTTCTAAGCTTCTCTCTGCACTCTCATTTATACAAATACTTCGTGTCTCTGTTCCACCTCTTGTCACTTGCATTTTGCTCTGTTGTCTCTCAGTATCTATGGCCCACCTCCCCACCCTCATTCATGAAGTATTCCATTGCAGGTCTTGGAAGACAAAATGATCACTTTTGTAAAAGAAGAACTTAAAAAGATACAGAAGGTTCTGAATCCAGATTACGCAGAATGCTCACAGAGTCAAACGGAGAATAACCTGGCATTCAAGGGTGAGGAAGAATGCCATAAGGACAGTAGAGAATCATTAGTAAACATCATACTGAACTTCCTGAGGAGAATGAAGCAGGAGGAGTTGGCTGATGAAGTGCAGAGCAGTAAGAGGATTTCTCAAATGATTTAAGCTACTAGATAAACTGGGGTTCTAGTATTGATTCAATAAATACACATATATATTCAAAATATGTGCATATAATAATTCCTATTGATATTTTTGTCTATTGACTCATTTAGGAACTTTAATTAGGAATGCTGAGTGGACTAAGCATCAACTTAAATCTACTTTGAAGGAGAAGTTCCAGTGTGTGTTTGAGGGGATCGCTAAAGCAGGAAACCCAACCCTTCTGAATCAGATCTACACAGAGCTCTACATCACAGAGGGAGGGACTGCAGAGGTTAATAATGAACATGAGGTCAGACAGATTGAAACAGCATCTAAGAAGCTAGACAATCTGGAGTCTACAATCAGACATGAAGACATATTTAAAGGCTCACATGAAAAAGATGAACCAATCAGAACAGTGCTGACAAAGGGAGTGGCTGGCATTGGGAAAACAGTCTTAACACAGAAATACACCCTGGACTGGGCTGAAGACAAAGCCAACCAGGACATCCAGTTCATATTTCCATTCACTTTCAGAGAGCTGAATGTGCTGAAAGAGGAAAAGTTCAGCTTGGTGGGACTTGTTCATCACTTCTTTACTGAAACCAAAGAAGCAGGAATCTGCAGCTTTGAAGACTTCCAGGTTGTGTTCATCTTTGATGGTCTGGATGAGTGTCGACTTCCTCTGGACTTCCACAAAACTACAATCCTAACTGACCCTAGAAAGTCCACCTCAGTGGATGCGCTGCTGATAAATCTCATCAGGGGGAAACTGCTTCCCTCTGCTCGCCTCTGGATAACCACACGACCTGCAGCGGCCAATCAGATCCCTCCTGGATGTTTTGACATGGTGACAGAGGTCAGAGGATTCACTGACCCACAGAAGGAGCAGTACTTCAGGAAGAGATTTAGGGATAAAAAGCAAGCCCACAGAATCCTCTCCCACATCAAGACATCACGAAGCCTCCACATCATGTGCCACATCCCAGTCTTCTGCTGGATCACTGCTACAGTTCTGGAGGATATGCTAAAAACCAGAGAGGGAGGACAGCTGCCCAAGACCCTGACTGAGATGTACATCCACTTCCTGGTAGTTCAGGCCAAAGTGAAGAAGGTCAAGTATGACGGAGGAGCTGAGACAGATCCACACTGGAGTCCAGAGAGCAGGAAGATGATTGAGTCTCTGGGAAAACTGGCCTTTGATCAACTGCAGAAAGGAAACCTGATCTTCTATGAATCAGACCTGACAGAGTGTGGCATCGATATCAGAGCAGCCTCAGTGTACTCAGGAGTGTTCACACAGATCTTTAAAGAGGAGAGAGGACTGTACCAGGACAAGGTGTTCTGCTTCATCCATCTGAGTGTTCAGGAGTTTCTGGCTGCTCTTCATGTCCATCTGACCTTCAGCAACTCTGGACTCAATCTGCTGGAAGAACAAAAAACTTCCCAGAAATTTAAAACAATAGATCCTACATTCTTCTACCAGAGTGCTTTGAACAAAACCTTAGAGAGTCGAAATGGACACCTGGACTTGTTCCTCCGCTTCCTCCTTGGTCTTTCACTGCAGACCAATCAGGTTCTCCTACAAGGTCTGCTGACACAGACAAGAAGTAGCTCATTGACCAATCCCGAAACAGTTCAGTACATCAAGAAGAAGCTCAGTGAGAATCTGTCTGCAGAGAAAAGCATCAATCTGTTCCACTGTCTCAATGAACTGAATGATCTTTCTCTAGTGGAAGAGATCCAACAGTACACAAGTTCAGGAAGTCTGTCCACAAATGAACTGTCTCCTGCTCAGTGGTCAGCTCTTGCCTTCATCTTACTGTCATCAGAAAAAGATCTGGAAGTGTTTGACCTGAAGAATTACTCAGCTTCAGAGGAGGCTTTTCTGAGGCTGCTGCCAGTGGTCAAAAACTCAAATACAGCACTGTAAGTAAATTTGTGCTCATCCCTTCATTTTCAAAATACTTAACAGAGAATCCATCCATTTTCTCCTACTTATCGGGTCAGGAGGTGTAGAGTGGGTGGAAGTGCTGGAGCCTATCCAATCACCCTTAACGGTGGGAGTCAGGGTATACCTTGGGCTTTTCACCAATCTAATGCAGGATTAACAAAGAGAAACAGACAAGTATTCATACTCAATTACTGAATTAATCTTAAAGTGAAGTTGATTCTGTTCATATGGGCATAATAGTCTCACTGGGAGGGACGTTTTGTCATTCAAGTGACATCTTCAGTCTCAGATGACAACAATAGGTTTTAGGTAAACCATTGTGGATTTTTTTGTCAGAAATGTTATTGTGTTTCAGACTTGGTGGCTGTAACCTCTCAGAGAGAAGCTGTGAAGCTCTGACCTCTGTTCTCAGCTCACAGTCCTCTAATCTGAGAGAGCTGGATCTGAGTAACAACAACTTGCACGACTCAGGAGTGAAGATGCTCTCTACAGGACTGCAGAGTCTGTGTTGTACACTGGAAACTCTCAGGTAAGCAAACTTTTCCACTTTAATTCAAAAAGTCAGAATTTCTGGATAATTATTATTGCATATACAGCTGAACTTTAGAAAAATGTAAAATTACATTTTGACATGTTACATGCATGATGAGATTCTTATTTGCTATCTAAAAATGTTTGATGTGCAAATTCTGTTTTAGATTTGTTTGTATAAATTACTTAGGCAATGATCATTCAGAGATTGAGGGCCATTTGTGTTCAAAGCATTTTAGTTTCCTTTTATTGTTATGAACCTTAAAGTCAGGGCTGAGATAGGACTGTAGAAAAATAGGAGAAAGCAACATTTGGCATTTAACTAGATTGCCAAAAGAAAAAGTATATTGTATATACATCCACAGAGATGCTGAGACACATTTGTCAGTGATTTTTCCTGAGGTCACCTGGTATTTTGGGCTCTAAAACACAAGTAGAGTCTTGATTAGTGATCCAGCCAAAAGAGTTAACTTGTCAAACAGTAATTCTGCAAATGTACTACTTATAAAGTTAGGGAGACTAAAAAACTTGGATGAGTGACATCGACTGAAAATGCTATGTCCAGATACAAAAATCAACAAGACTGTGTCTACAAATTATGGAACAAATGAAGTTGGGAAGACTTTTTTTTTTTTTTAAATTCTAGTGAAAAACATTTCCAAGAATCTGCAGAAATCTCAGGTGGCACTGTCCTGATGTGGTTGTGGACCCATGCAGTAATTTTCAAGAAGAAATCAAGTCTGTTGTTAATACAGTGCCAACTCAGACCCAAAGATAACAAGCATCCAGTATTAAATTAGTTTAGTCTGTTTACCCTGCGCACAGACAATCTGAAGGAATCATTTGCTGAAAACCTGGACTGGAGTAGAAAGTTTACTAGAAAATGTGAGTGCATCTTAATCGACAATCTCTACTACGGCCAACACTAAAAACCAATCAACAGATCTACACCATATCAACAGTGATCCTTGAAATTTTTGGCTACAAGACAAACATCCACAAGGAGAATTACCCTCCATGAAGAGGTATAGAGGCCAAGATGAACCATAAAGGAAAGTTTGTCAACTATCAGAACTGCAGCAAAGACATCCCTGAAATACAAAGCAATAAGGCCTTACCTGATGATTAGCTAACTGCCTAAAGAAGCATATCAGAGAATATACATACAGAATATATGTGTAGGTGTTCCTAATATTAGGCCAGATTGATCTATGAACTGCACTCATTAGTTAAAGGCATCTGTATTGTTATTGGTATGATTTTTTTAGAAAAAAACAAGCCCTTTGTTTCCTTGATATCAATTTGATACAGAAATGTACAGTTATGCACGAACTACATATAGTTCCTAGAGTTTTCAAAAGTAGATGTGGATTATTTAAAAAAAAAAGAGAGAGAGAGACAACAAATATTATAGTTGTAGTTGTCTCACTATAAATAAAGAAAAAGACAACTGAAGAAAATGAGAAAAAAAATGAAGTACATAAGAGAGCTGTCTATTGATGAATTGTTGTTTGGTGTATTTTCAGTCTGTCAGGCTGTCTGATCACAGAGGAAGGCTGTACTTCTCTGGCTTTAGCTCTGAGTTCCAATCCCTCTCATCTGAAAGAGCTAGATCTGAGCTACAATCAACCTGGAGACTCAGGAATAAAACTGCTGTCGGCAGGATTGATGGATCCATCCTGGGGACTAGACACTCTCAGGTATGAGGAGAATGTCTAATAGAAGAGGAGGAGCTGGGAACATTTCTTTCCATTTTTCCTATGCTCACAAAAGAAACATTAGTCCACTTTGTCAAGAAAATTGAGAGATACTTACAAATTGGGACACCAAGAACTTGCCCAGGAACAATAATTTTAACTGGCTATAGCTCTATGCTGCCCTCACTAAAGTTTGTTGCAGGCAATGTAATTTCAGCTATACAGCTAGCTTAACATTCTTTATTCCCAGCACTTCATCCTCCAAGAAACAGGCTGCTTGTTGTGTTTGGAAGGATTTAATGATGAAAATAAATTCTCTAATATTGCTCCAATGAAAGATACATGACCACAAATTAAACATCTGCTGAAAAAAATACAAGCATCTACCTGCCTCCATGTGATTTAACTCAAAATAGTGTCAAAACTTACTAATACACATTAAATGTATAGGAACTTACGGATGAAGCCGATATTGTGGACTTTAACAGCAGGATTGCAGAGATTGCCATCAGATTACAAATGTTTTTACTGTAGCAGCTAAAGAGCACACTACTTCCTGTAGACCACTTCCTCTACAAAAAAGACATTCTGCTTAGTTACCACTAGGTGGTAGTAACACTTCTTAAATAACTATAATATGTCTGTTCCATGACACTCCCTGCCTGGCATATTAACCCTTTAAGGCCGGTCATAAATTGTCCAAAATGTCTTAGCATACTGAAGCATAAAGTGCTAATTTTGGCGATACCAAGAGCTTGAGCCCAATCCTGAAATACAACCTCACACAAATTCCCTAATGCTTCCATCTTTATTTTAAGCTTCTTCTTTTTTTTTCCTGGACTTTTTGAACATTCTATAAAGATACCACATTTACAATGATACTAGGTTTTTCAGCTATTCTAACATGCATGCTTCCCTTAGGTACTTTATTTTAAACACCTGTGGCAATGAATGTTATTGGAACACCTGAATTCGATGATTTAGATGGGTGAATTCCATGGGTTTATACTGAATATAAAGTATGGAGTATTATGTTGAGAAACTGATATTATAAGATAACTCTGTAATGTGATCTACGAAAATATGAATCAGTTGATTTTAAAGGAACCTCTCTCACAGAGCTCTGCAAAAGTTTCCCGGAAGGACCAGTAAGTCCCACATTTATCTAAAAAGTGATGCTCATGCGCAATGTAGATTATTCCTTGCTGACTGAAGGAGTAACTTTCTGTAGGTAATCAGTAAAGTGAGACAAAGGATTATGATGTATGTATGATGTAAAAATGTTGTACTGTTCCTTTTGTTAGTGTGTAATAGTATGTGTATGAGAGCCATGTAATAGCCATGTGTGCATGCTAAGACTGTGCTGGTCTGACACCCCCCCCCCCCCCCCCCCCTCCTCCTTTCAGGGTGGAGCCTGCTGGAGTCCAATGGCTGACACCAGGTCTGAGGAAGTGTAAGTGTGTTTTTAATGGGATTCATGAAAACAAAGCAGCACACATTCAACCATCTTCATCATTCACATCTCTGATGTCAGGAGTCATCATCAAAGTGTCAATCAATGAACAGATGATGGATCAATAACTGCAGCTGGATTGTGTTTGTTCTCTCCATCAGATTCCTGTCAACTCACAATCGACACAGACACAGTTCACACAAAGCTCCAACTGTCTGACAACAACAGGAAGATGACACATGTGGAGGAGGTTCAATCATATCCTGATCATCCAGACAGATTTGATCGACTTACTCAGCTGCTGTGTAGAAATGGTCTGACTGGTCGCTGTTACTGGGAGGTCGAGTGGAAAGGAACGGTTCTCATATCAGTCACTTACAGAAGAGTCAGAAGGAAAGGAAACAGTAAAGCGTGTATCTTTGGATGGAATGATCAGTCCTGGTGTCTGTACTGCACTAATGATGGTCCTGATTCTGTCAGGCACAACAACAAAGGAATATCCATCAACTCCTCCTCCTCTGTCTCTAACAGAGTAGCAGTGTATGTGGACTGTCCTGCTGGCACTCTGTCCTTCTACAGAGTCTCCTCTGACACTCTGATCCATCTGCACACCCTGAAAACCACATTCACTGAAACTCTTTATCCTGGATTTAACCTCTGGTTTCCTGGTGCCTCAGTGAGTCTGTGCTGAATTGAATGTAAAGAGTGTCCTCCTGTTAGATAAACACTCTGACTGTACATGTCTCTCTTTCACTCAGAAACACGTTTTCAGATTCATGGATTCAATCAGTTGATGTTTTAAACCGTTCTTGTAAACTTCTTCCTCTTCAGTCCTTTAAAGATGGAAGCTCCCGTTATTCCAGGCTCCACATGCTGTTTTTTCTGTCTTTTTCCACTCAAAGCTTCACAGTGAGTATCAGTACGTTGTGTTTCTCTGAAGCTCAGTTCACAACCAGCTCCTCTGCATTTTCAACAAGTCTGAGCTCATTAAAATGAATCCAAAGGTTTGATTTCTCTTTCTTAATGGGATTTTTCCAAACTCTTGTTGGGATGGAATTATTTGAAGTGCCGCAATTCCATGATTTGAATTAACTAAAATGCCATATAACTGTATAGTGTAGTATTAAGTAGACACGGCCCTGGGAAATAAAGGCATTAGACTACGTGTCCTTGGGGGTTAGAATGCTGTAGACTCTTGCCCACGCTTGCCTGGGAAAAGCAGATAACAGGGGACCATCTTCTAGTGGAAAGTTACTGAAACACTGTTGTTTAGGCTAGAATGAGAGAGCTGGTAATATAACCGTTAGGGGCACACCACCCTTTTGAGATCCGCGGCAATGTGTCATGGAGGATGCATCTTCCTTCTAGAAGTAATTGTGTAAGAGAATAAAATGTGAAATGGTCTACTGAGTAGTGTTTTGTCTTCCATTGGATGCCTATGAGGAATCAAAAAGTGTTGAAGTGTTGATATTTAACACTCTCCACGTGCTCTTACTGTTTCACTCATCATTGGAAGCTCATTATTTGAAAATGTTTCAGCCAGCTGAAAATATTGGATTGTACTGAGGGATCATAATGCATGTGGCTTATCTAATAAATATTAAAGGCTACATTACCATTTAAAACTGAACACTTGGGAGTGTTTCCTGAAAACCCTCTCTTGTCTGATCATTTCCTGATAACATTTCAATTTACAATAATTGACACAGCAGCGGGGAGTAGACTCCATCACAGTAGATGTTGGGTCTGCGCTTGCAGGTGTTAAATTATAATATTATTTTATGCCATGTTATACCCCTAATTAAAGATTGTGAATTATTATGTAGTCTTAGTTTGCATTATTCTCCTGAATTAGAAGAAGCTGATAACTATTGCATTAGTTAAACTGATTTGCATTACATTAGACTGCTGATTTATTGTGGATGAATGATATTGTTTTATGATGTTATAAGAAATACTGGTTGCAGAAAGTCATCGCCTTATTTGTCTGATTAGAAGAGAACGGAACATGCTGGAGTTTTCTGCCCCATCTCAGCAGGAGCAGATAAACGGGGAGCCAAGTTCGTAGCTTAGGCGCCGTGTGAGAGAAAAGCATGTGAATGTTTAGGCTTTTATGATAAGGTGGAGGCACCAGAGGCTATAAGAGTTTGATCAATGCTCCACCATTTTGAGATCTGAGGCTGTCTGCATACAGAGTCCATCTCCCACGCGTGTGACTATTAAAATCATCGTTTGACTTAACCCGGCCAGACCAGTGTTGTTATTGTGGTTTTTCCTCTTGTCTCCATCCCCAATTTTGAACTCGTAACACAGGCCACGCTGGTTCAGAGATTTTTCACCTGTCAACAAAGCAAGACAAACAGCTAAACCGGTTTTTAACTTGTGGCGCAAGGGAAGCCAATCGGAACCAGGCTCTTGGAGCTAAACGCTCCACCTGTTTTCAGCCAACTCCGACCCCGGCCTCCGTTCACAGTCCTTCTTTTGAATGCAGTTACAGTTTACACAAGCACCACCCACTGTAAAACCCATATGGTCATAAAAGGTTAAAGCACTGTGTGTGTGGGTGTGTGTCTCTGTATATGTGACTTCTTGCCACACAATACATGCTTACAACTGTTTAACCACATTTCTTAGTTATCCAAAGGTAATCTCCCCACACCCGTATGTGGCTTAACCTCTTTAATGGCTCACCATACACAAGCATCGGTGAGCCCCTAAATGCCCGGGAGTAGGGATGGGTACCGGTGTCCGGTGCCATCATGGCACCGGTTCTGACATAAACGGTAGTAACCAGACCGAAAAGCAGCGCACATTTCGGTGCTTTATTTCGGTGCTTTTTTTTTTCCTGAGCTGTGATATACTTTAGATTCTAGCCAATCATTTCACGTTTCCGAGGATAGTAGGCGGGTCCAGGTTCCAACTTCTGCAATCTGGTAGAAGGTTCCGCATCTTCCGGGCAAGGACAGAGAGACTCAAGAGGAGCTTCTATCCCCAAGCCATCCGGGCCCTAAACACACACACCCGCCCTCTCACATCATCTATAATTGACTGAGACAGGACTCTCTTCCAGACACTCTAAACCAAGGCACAATGTACATTTCAAATTCCTTTAATTTTAAATATGTTTATATTGTCTATCCTGTAAAATAGTCAGATGTCTATTCATATTAATGTACAGAATTCACCTGCTTGCTGCTACTACTGCACATTCACCCAGTGTATATACTATATATATATATATATAATGTTCTTCCTCTACACCCCCCCCCCCCCCCCCCCCCCCCCCAAAATTTTTGCACATGTCGAGGAGCGTGTCAGGCTACATTTCACTGTGTGTTATACTTGTATAACTATGCATGTGACAAATAAAGAACCTTGAACCTGAACCTTGAACCAGGTACGTAGAGCTACAGATTAAAAATGCCCAAGGCGAAGCGGTCAAAAGTCTGGCTGTACTTCACAGCAAAAGATGCAAACTCAGCAGCCTGCAACAAGTGCTTTAAGCTGATACTGTGATACTGTCAAAGGAGGTAACACCTCAAATCCGATGAAACACCTGGCGACGCATAGCGTCTTTTTTGGGGGGGTTTTAAAGCCGAGAAATGCGCCGTATTTGATAGCTTGCTGCGAGACCTCACACCGAGCACATCTACTGCGGGTGGGTTGCCTGTTATCGGGCCCGGAGCATCCCCCAAAAACCCAAAGAGGAGAGTCCTGGCCCCTAGCCCTGCCAGTGTAGCAGAAATGATGAGGATGATGATGGCAGTAGCAGCCGTTCTTCTCTGCGTGAGTAGCTTAATGTTGTTCGTGTGTAATTTACGTTGAGTAGGCTAACCACGTTATTACATTAATGCATGTAAGGTGAACTAGCAAACACCATCATAGCTACATGCGGCTGTCTTCTTGTTTGATGGCAGATACTCCCTTCACCCTGGCCAAAAAGGCTAAAATGACCAAAGAAAAAGTGGAAAACAGCTGAACATGAGAGGTTTTTGGACAAAGTTTGTGTTTTTTTCCAATGTTTAAGCACTGCTTCCAGCCAAGAGTGATCCCATATATGCCCCATAGCTGCAGAAAAGGCTAACATTGTTATCTTTTTACAAAAAACCAGCTGAACATGGGAGGTTTGTGGACCAATTTTGTGTTCTCCATTCTTTAAGCACCAGTTTGAGCACCATTTAAGCACCAGCACCGTTTCAAAAGTACCGGTTTGGCACCGGTATCAGATAAAACCCAAACGATACCCATCCCTACCCGGGAGTGAAGATCCTTTGCCAGATAAGGAAACCAGAAACTAATTCAATTCAATTCAATTCATTTTTATTTATATAGCGCCAAATCACAACAAAAGTCGCCTCAAGGCGCTTCATATATACAGAGAAAAACCCAACAATCATATGACCCCCTATGAGCAAGCACTTTGGCGACAGTGGGAAGGAAAAACTCCCTTTTAACAGGAAGAAACCTTCGGCAGAACCAGGCTCAGGGAGGGGCGGGGCCATCTGCTGTGACCGGTTGGGGTGAGAGAAGGAAGACAGGATAAAGACATGCTGTGGAAGAGAGACAGAGGTTAATAACAGATATGATTCAATGCAGAGAGGTCTATTAATACATAGTGAGTGAGAAAGGTGACTGGAAAGGAAAAACTCAATGCATCATGGGAATCCCCCGGCAGCCTACGTCTATTGCAGCATAACTAAGGGAGGATTCAGGGTCACCTGGTCCAGCCCTAACTATATGCTTTAGCAAAAAGGAAAGTTTGAAGCCTAATCTTGAAAGTAGAGATAGTGTCTGTCTCCCGAATCCAAACTGGAAGCTGGTTCCACAGAAGAGGGGCCTGAAAACTGAAGGCTCTGCCTCCCATTCTACTTTTAAATACTCTAGGAACAAGAAGTAGGACTGCAGAGCGAGAGCGAAGTGCTCTAATAGGGTGATATGGTACTACAAGGTCATTAAGATAAGATGGGGCCTGATTATTTAAGACCTTGTATGTGAGGAGCAGGATTTTGAATTCAATTCTGGATTTAACAGGAAGCCAATGAAGGGAAGCCAAAACAGGAGAAATCTGCTCTCTCTTTCTAGTCCCTGTCAGGACTCTTGCTGCAGCATTTTGGATTAGTTGAAGGCTTTTCAGCGAGTTTTTTGGACATCCTGATTTTATTTTCTCTTTTTAAATCTTTTTGTGACTTGTAATCTTATGTGCAGCACTTTGTGATTCTGTCTTGAAAGGTGCTATATAAATAAAAATTTATTTATTTATTTATTCATTTATTTATTTATTTATTTAAACTCGTTGCCTCAAAAAAGTAAAGCTTACTTAAGATGACCGTTAGGACAACTTATTTAATTCAATTCAATTTTATTTATATAGCGCCAAATCACAACAAAAGTCGCCTCAAGGCGCTTCATAGATACAAAGAAAATCCCAACAATCATATGACCCCCTATGAGCAAGCACTTTGGCAACAGTGGGAAGGAAAAACTCCCTTTTTTTTTTTTTGTCCCGTTTGGATCTATAGCCATCAGAATTGTTGTCTTAAGGCCAAGAAAGATGCCAAGCGGATTTATTTTACCAAGTGGATCATCCTGGCCTTGCCATATTGGTCCATTTGATTGACCTTTATTATAATTATGAATTTATTTTATTTTCAGTTGCTACAAACGGGACAGACATGACTGTGGGATAGGACAGGGGGAAAGAATGAAAGAAAGAGAGGGAGAGAAAGAAAACCAAAGGGGAGAAGTGACGTGAGAAGGGGTGGAAGAGAGAAAAACAAACAAACAAACAAAAAAAAAAAAACACCTGGGTCACCTGTATGGAGAGAAAAAAAAACAAGAGAAAGCAAACAACAAAGAGCAACATAATAAGAAAAAAAAAGCACCATCACAATAAACTAGCTAGCAGTAAATATCAATAGTTACTAAATAATAAACGATATTGTGCAGCACGCAAGATAGACAGCGCACAATGTTCTTTGAGGCAGCAGCCAAGGAAGCTGTAGTCCGCGTCTGTGAATACCCATGTGTACACCTGTGTGCATACCTGTGTGGATCAGCATGCTTGCATTCCAAAGGTTTCTCCATGTAATGATCTGCTAGGGAGTGTGGGGAGCCACAGCCCTGTCCTCCATGGTATGAAGCAGGTATGGAGGAGATCAAAACTCCAGACATCCAGTGGCCCCCAGAACACAAGAGACCAAGGAAGACCCACAGAGGGGCAGCCGCGCCACTGTTCCAGTAAGAGCTGAGGAGAGTCCCAGATGAGGGCTCACTCAGCAGCCGCGGAGCAGAAGCCAGGGGGAGTTGCAGTGACGCGCCCGTGAGCTCCGCCGGCAGCCAGCTGTGCCTGAGTGACCGAGCCCCAGGCCGAGAGGCCGGGGGCACCCCACCTCCGAAGTGGCCCGAGCGAGCCCCAATAAGCGGCCGCCAAGGAGTGAGCCGGTGTGTACCCGGACGCCCACCCCCAGACACAAAGAACCACCAACGCATCGACACCTGAGGGAGTTCGCCACCGGCAGGGGAAGTGGTCGGTGGGTGGAGATAGGCCTCCAAACCTTGGAGGGCCTGAGATGTCCCCAGAGAGGTGGCGTCTGATACCCAACCTGACATATAGACACAGACATACAGGCACACACAGACACAAACATCCATTCCCACCCTCATGCTCTCATATGCACTTACTCCACACTCAACCGACGTGGAGACAGACATAAAAAGACGCTGTACACACGATCACACTCCCCAAGCGTACTCTACGAACTGGGTCTAGGTACCCTTGCCCCTGGAGGGGGGAACTGCACCCAGACCCAGGTGGTGTTACCCTTTTCCCTGCGGTGGGGAGAGGCAGACCGCCCCGACTGTTAAAAACTCCCTTTTAACAGGAAGAAACCTCCGGCAGAACCAGGTTCAGGGAGGGGCGGGGCCATCTGCTGCGACCGGTTGGGGTGAGAGAAGGAAGACAGGATAAAGACATGCTGTGGAAGAGAGACAGAGGTTAATAACAGATATGATTCAATGCAGAGAGGTCTATTAATACATAGTGAGTGAGAAAGGTGACTGGAAAGGAAAAACTCAATGCATCATGGGAATCCCCGGCAGCCTACATCTATTGCAGCATAACTAAGGGAGGATTCAGGGTCACCTGGTCCAGCCCTAACTATATGCTTTAGCAAAAAGGAAAGTTTTAAGCCTAATCTTGAAAGTAGAGATAGTGTCTGTCTCCTGAATCCAAACTGGAAGCTGGTTCCACAGAAGAGGGGCCTGAAAACTGAAGGCTCTGCCTCCCATTCTACTTTTAAATACTCTAGGAACAAGAAGTAGGCCTGCAGAGCGAGAGCAAAGTGCTCTAATAGGGTGATATGGTACTACAAGGTCATTAAGATAAGATGGGGCCCAAGGCTGGACTGGGAAAAAAAATCGGCCCGGGCATTTTGACTAGAGAGCGGCCCACCAGGATAAAGATTGAAAATGTGACGTCATTCAGGGGTAAAACCACAAAGGATTCTGGGAACTTGTGGCAAGAGGTACTAGCGCACGCAGGCTTTCAATTGAACTCAGTTACACAGCGATAAAAAGAAACCCAAAAAATGGCAAGAAGCTGTTGTATTATTAACTTCAATAGCCGGTCGCATGACAGCCACGGGAAGCCGACGGGTAGAGAGATCATTTTTTTTATCGGATTACGTCGTTGAAGAGACATTTTTTAAGCCATGTTTCTGAAGTAAGAGCCGACGGATGGTCTGGATATACCAAATATAACGTCTCAGAACACTCCAGCTCACAGGTTAGTCTGCTCCAAGCATTCCCACAAAGGTCAGAGTTTTGTAGTAGTTAATATGTCATTTTTTTTAAACATAATTGGTGACAGGTTACAAGGAAGTCTGGCACTGAACAGAAGTTGTCACGCTATGCTCCTTTATTTATTGTGCATAAATAGTGAATTGTCCTGACACAATATTACGTTTCGCTTCTGTTATTACCATGGTACATTGACAAAAACATATACTTTTATTCACAGGAGAAAACAGTTGGTTTGTATCACTAATTGCCCAGTGCGATTACAACATACAATATTATTGTCATTGCTACATTTCTGTAATGCTACCAGAAATTATTTCCACTACTAATTAATTACCGTTGAGCTCAAAGGTTATATTAATAAACGGTTAACGAATGTGTATTTATGACGACGATTTGTGAGACTGGTAAACTTACCTTTGTTCGTATGATGGTCTTTCATTCTACACGGTGCATTTCAAGGTCCTGTACCCATCCGTCAGTAAACTGTACCTGGGCTTGTTGCAGTGACCTGAAGTTACTAAACTTCATGAGTGTATGCACTCACTCCAAGAACTGTATAATTATAAATCTGAGCGTGGTGAAAGTTGGGCAGCACGCTAACGTCTTTTGTCCACTGTGTGGTCTGACCCTTTCACTCCTTTGATTTTTTCCTCGTATCTTTTCTTTGTCTTTTCGTCGAGTCTGTCTTTGTATGGACCAGCATTGTTCTCCTTTTGTTTTGTACATTCCTTTTTTGTGCGGCAAAGAAAAAACAAGAAGGTATTGGAACCGGAGAATGAACGTTTTGCGGTGCTGCAAATGCTTGCATTTGATGCGGCACTTGGATTGTTTTGCCACTAGTTCCCGGCATGCAATGCGCAAAAATCACGTGATTGCTAAACAAGGGGGAGGGTGCATCCGGCCTCCTCGGCTGTAATTGGTCCAGCCCAGAGACGATCATGACCAATTGGCCAATCCAACACCTTTCATTATATATACCCTTCCTAAAAAAAAAAAAATCCATCGGCCCATAAAAACAAAAAATTGCCAGCGGCCCACCGGGCAAATGCCTGGTATGCCCGATGGCCAATCCAGCTATGATGGGGCCTGATTATTTGAGACCTTGTATGTGAGGAGCAGGATTTTGAATTCAATTCTGGATTTAACAGGAAGCCAATGAAGGGAAGCCAAAACAGGAGAAATATGCTCTCTCTTTCTAGTCCCTGTCAGGACTCTTGCTGCAGCATTTTCGATTAGCTGAAGGCTTTTCAGCGAGTTTTTAGGACATCCTGATAATAATGAATTACAGTAGTCGAGCCTGGAAGTAATGACATTTCTTGACCTGAGTCGTTGTCATCTCATAAATCTCTCAGGATATTTCTAATTTTAGAGATGTTGCGCAAATGGAAGAAAGCATTCTTACATATTTGTTTTATATGTGCGTTGAAAAGATGCCTATCGCTCTGTGCCCCGGGCAGCTTTGGGACATTCTGATCACTGCATGGTCCATCTTATTCCAGTTTATAGGCAAAAACTCAAACGTGCCAAGCCTGTAGTCAAAACTGTGAAGAAGTGGACTAACGCAGCAAAGCAGGAACTGCAGGACTGTTTTGACTCCACTGATTGGACTGTTTTTGAAGCTGCATCTGAGAACCTAGATGAGCTCACGGACACTGTGACATCATACATCAGTTTCTGTGAAGACGTGTGTGTGCCAACAAAGACCTTTTGCACATACAACAACAATAAACCATGGTTCACTCCTAAACTCCAACATCTTCGTAAGGCCAAGGAGGACGCCTACAGAAGTGGTGACAGGGCCCTGTACAAGCAAGCCAGGAACACACTGACCAAGGAGATCAAAGCAGCTAAAAGCATCTACTCCCAGAAGCTGGAAGAACGGCTCTCAGCCAACGACCCTGCATCAGTGTGGAGGGGCCTGCAGGAAATCACCAGCTACAGACGCCCCCCACCCACTATTGAAGCAAACAAAGACCTGGCCAACGAGTTAAACACTTTCTATTGCAGGTTTGAGACGGACAGACTCCCACGCCCCACCCTCCCCTCCCCGGGGACATTGCTTCAGACATTGACCCCCAACACACCTTCCACCTCTCCCCCCTTCACCCTGCCCCTCCCCAATCAAGACTCAACGACCACCCCCACCCTCCCCAATCCAGACTCAACGACCACCACCACCCTCTCCAATCCAGACTCAACGACCTCCACCACACCTCTCACCCCCCTTTCCTCCTCCCTGAAACTAAGAATACACACTCAGGATGTGAGCCGACTATTCCAGAAACAGAAGCCCAGGAAAGCCCCCGGACCAGACGGCGTCTCACCCTCCTGCCTCAAAACCTGTGCTGAACAGCTGGCTCCCATCTTTACTCGCATCTTCAACAGATCCCTGGAGCTGTGTGAAGTTCCCTCCTGCTTCAAACGCTCCACCATCATCCCTGTTCCCAAGAAACCCACCATCACAGGACTGAATGACTACAGACCTGTCGCCTTGACGTCTGTGGTCATGAAATCCTTCGAACGACTGGTGTTAGCCCATCTGAAAGACATTACAGGCCACCAGCTGGACCCTCTGCAGTTTGCCTACCGGGCAAACAGGTCGGTGGATGATGCAGTGAACATGGGGCTGCATTACATCCTGCAACACCTTGACCGCCCGGAAACTTATGCCAGGGTCCTGTTTGTGGACTTTAGTTCGGCTTTTAACACCATTGTGCCTGAACTTCTTTCCTCCAAACTCTCCCAGCTCAGCGTGTCACCAACTACCTGTCAGTGGATCACCAGCTTCCTGACAGACAGAAAGCAACAAGTGAAGCTGGGGGAGATCACCTCTGAAACCCGGTCCCTCAGTATTGGTGCCCCTCAAGGATGTGTCCTCTCACCACTACTGTTCTCCCTCTACAACTCCCTCTAGAGATGACAGTGGACTTCAGGAGACATCCCTCAACTCTACTCCCCCTCACCATATCAGACAGCCCTGTGTCAACTGTGAAGACCTTCAAGTTCCTGGGTACAACCATCTCCCAGGACCTGAAGTGGGAGACCAACATCAACTCCATCCTCAAAAAGACCCAGCAGAGGATGTACTTGACAACTGGGGAAGTACAGTCTTCCACAGGAGCTGCTGATCCAGTTCTACACTGCGGTCATTGAGTCTGTCCTGTGCTCCTCCATCACAGTCTGGTATGGAGCAGCCACTAAACAGGACAGGAGCAGACTGCAGCGGACTGTACGGGCAGCAGAAAGGATCATCAGCGCCCCCCTGCCCTCCATCCAGGATCTGTACCTCTCAAGAACCAGGAAACGGGCAGGGAAAATCATCACAGACCCCTCACACCCTGCACACAGACTTTTTGATCTGCTGCCCTCTGGCAGACGGTACAGAAGCCTGCAGACCAGGACCACCCGACACAGGAACAGTTTCTTTCCCCTCGCCATCTCCCTTCTTAACAGTTGACCTGTCACACTGCTCCCACTGCCAGACTGCAGCTGCACCTTATGTACATTCTGTAGTATTCATTCCACCTCATTCATTTCTGTATTTTATGTATATAAGTTTAGATTCGTTATTTATAGTTGGTTTACACAGCTTTGTGTATGTATGTGTAATGTGTATATATAGACAGAGCGAGAGCGAAGTGCTCTAATAGGGTGATATGGTACTACAAGGTCATTAAGATAAGATGGGGCCTGATTATTTAAGACCTTGTATGTGAGGAGCAGGATTTTGAATTCAATTCTGGATTTAACAGGAAGCCAATGAAGGGAAGCCAAAACAGGAGAAATCTGCTCTCTCTTTCTAGTCCCTGTCAGCACTCTTGCTGCAGCATTTTGGATTAGCTGAAGGCTTTTCAGGGAGTTTTTAGGACTTCCTGATAATAATGAATTACAGTCGTCCAGCCTGGAAGTAATAAATGCATGAACTAGTTTTTTCAGCGTCACTCTGAGACAGGATATTTCTAATTTTAGAGATGTTGCGCAAATAAAAGAAAGCATTCTTACATATCTGTTTAATATGTGCGTTAAAGGACATATCCTGGTAAAAAATGACTCCAAGGTTCCTCACAGTGTTACTGGAGGCCAAGGTAATGCCATCCACAGTAAAAGTCTGGTTAGATACCATATTTCTAAGATTTTCAGGGCCGAGTACAATAACCTCAGTTTTATCTGAACTAAGAAGCAGAAAGTTAGCGGCCTTCCAGGTCTTTATGTCTTTAAGACATTCCTGCAGTTTAACTAATTGGTGTGTGTTATCTGGCTTCATGGATAGATAGAGCTCGGTGTCATCTTCATAGCAGTGAAAATGTATGCTATGTCTTCTAATGATGCTGCCTAAGGGAAGCATGTATAATGTAAACAGAATTGGTCCTAGCACTGAACCCTGTGGAACTCCATAATTAACCTCAGTGTGTGAAGAGGACTCTCCATTTACATGTACACATTGGAGTCTATTAGATAGATATGATACAAACCACTGCAGCACAGTACCTGTAATACCTACAGCATGTTCTAATCGCTCTAATAGGATATTATGGTCAAACAGTATCGAACGCAGCACTGAGGTCTAGCAGGACAAGCACAGAGATGAGTCCACTGTCAGAGGCCATAAGAAGATCATTTGTAACCTTCACTAAAGCTGTTTCTGTGCTGTGATGAGCTCTGAAACCTGACTGAAACTCTTCAAATAAGCCATTCCTCTACAGGTGATCTGTTAGCTGTTTGACAACTACTCTTTCAAGGATTTTTGATATGAAAGGAAGGTTGGAGATTGGCCTATAATTAGCTAAGACTGCTGGGTCTAGAGATGCTTTTTGAGTAAAGGTTTAACTACAGCCAGCTTGAAGGCCTGTGGTACATAGCCAATCATTAGAGATAGGTTGATCATATTTAAGATCGAAGAATTAATTAATGGCAGGACTTCTTTGAGCAGTTTTGTAGGAATGGGGTCTAAAAGACACGTTGATGGTTTGGAAGAAGTAATTACTGAACTTAACGCAGAAAGATCAATTGGAGAAAAAGAGTCTAAATTAATACCAATGGTACTAAAAGTAGCTGTAGATAATATTACATCTGTGGGATTATTATTGGTATTTTTTTCTCTAATGATAAAAATTTTAGTTGTGAAGAAGTTCACGAAGTCATTACTAGTTAACGTTAAAGGGATGGTTGGCTCAAAAGAGCTCTGACTTTTTGTCAGCCTGGCTACAGTGCTGAAGAGAAACCTGGGGTTGTTCTTATTTTCTTCAATCAGTGATGAATAGTAAGATGTTCTGGCTTTGCGGAGGGCTTTCTTATAAAGCAGCAAACTATTTCTCCAGGCTAAATGATGATCCTCTAAATTTGTGACAAACCATTTCCTCTCCAGCTTACGAGTCATCTGCTTTAGGCTACGTGTTTGAGAATTATACCACGGAGTCAGGTACTTCTGATTAGAGACCTTAGTTTTCACAGGAGCTACAGTATCCAGAGTCGTACGTAGTGAGGAGGTGAAATTATTAACAAGATAATCGACCTCTGTTGGGGTAGCGTTCAGATAGCTGCTCTGCTCTGTGTTGGTACAGGGCATTGGAGATGATAACAGTGGGTGGATTATATTCTTCAACTTAGTTACAGCACTTTCAGAAAGACATCTACTTTGATAAAGTCTACTCTCCACCGCTGTGTAATCGATTATTGTAAATGTAAATGTTATCAGGAAATGATCAGACAGGAGAGGGTTTTCAGGAAACACTGTTAAATGTTCTGGTTCGATGCCATATGTTAAAACAAGATCTAGAGTGTGATTAAAGTGGTGGGTGGGTTCTTTTACATTTTGAGAGAAGCCAATTCAGTCTAATAACAGACTAAATGCCATGTTGAGGCTGTCATTTTTAGCATCTACATGGATGTTAAAATCACCCACAATAATTATTTTATCTGAGCTCAGAACTAAATTAGATATAAAGTCTGAGAAATCAGACAGAAACTCTGTAAGGCCCAGGTGGACGATAGATGATAACAAGTAAGACTGGTTTCTGAGTTTCACAGCTGGGGTGGACAATGTTAAGCATCAGGCTTTCAAATGAATTAAAAGTCTGTCTTGGTCTTTCATTAATTAATAGGCTGGTGTGAAAAATTGCTGCCACACCGCCCCCTCGGCCTGTGCTTCGAGATTTCTGGTAGTTAGAATGACTCGGGGGTGTTGATTCATTTAAACTAACATAATCATCCTGCTGCAACCAGGTTTCTGTAAGGCAGAGTAAATCAATTTGTTGATCAATTATTAAGTCATGTACTAACAGAGACTTGGAGGAGAGAGACCTAATATTTAATAATCCACATTTCACTGTTTTACTCTTTGGTTCAGGTGTGGATACTGTATTGTTCTTTCTTTGTAATTGTTTATTGCTGGTTTTTAGTTTGTTTTTTGTCTTTTTGGAAGCTGACACAGTCTCTATGGAGATGGGTTTTTGGGGGGGGTAGCAGGAGGAGAGAAGCTGCAGAGAGGCGTGTAAGACTGCAACTCTGCTTCCTGGTCCCAACTCTGGATAGTCATATTTTGGGGGGTTTAATAAATTTGTCCATATTTCTAGAAATGAGAGCTGCTCCATCCAAAGTGGGATGGATGCCGTCTCTCCTAACAAGACCAGGTTTCCTCCAGAAGGTTTGCCAATTATCTATGAAGCCCACATCGTTTCTGGGACACCACTCAGACAGCCAGCAATTTAAGGAGAACATGCGGCTAAACATGTCACCAGAGAAAACTACAGAGTCCGACATTGTTTTGGCAAAGTTGCACACCGATTCAATATTGATTTTAGTGAGCTCCGATTGGCGTAACCGGGTGTCATTACTGCCGACGTGAATTATGATTTTACTGAATTTACGTTTACCCTTAGCTAGCATGAAGTTAAATGCATGAAGTTAAAAGATTACAACTAGTAAAACAAGTTTTTAAAAGAGACTTTTCCATTTGATTACGTTTTGTATGATGGATTATGCAGAAAAAGTAGAATTGGGCTGAAGGATCTATTGCTTTATTACCTGTCCAGGTTGTAAATTGTGTTTTTAAACTAAGTAACTAAGTAATTAATTACTTTTAAAAATAAGTAATCAGTAAAGTAACGGGATTACTCTTTTGGAGAAGTAATCAGTAGTTAGTTATTGACTATTTTTTTCAAGTACCTTGACGAACACTGCTCATGACACACCTTAAACATCATGTGATCCATTCTCAGTCTTCTCTTTCATTCATGGCTTCAACATGTTGAAATGAGCTTTGATGAAACATTCAGTGAAATAAAGCTTTCATCACATAATTCATGTGTGCACCAGATGAACTCTACAAAGACTCAATTGATTTATCTTTTGTTTTAGATGAACTTTTATCACTTACAGCTATATTAAGTACGTTTTTATCTAACTTCTCACTCATTAACATCTCACATGATTTCAGATCACTGCTGTTCCCCACCAGCCCTGTAGGTGGCATCAGTGTGCCTCAAACCATTTACAGATGATTATGTGTAGTTCACAGTTCATATTTAAATAGAAGATGTGGGACATTGAAGCAACACGTCCATCCACCCATGAACATGTAAGAAATAAAAATAAAGGTTTGCTTCATGTCTGTAATATGTAGACAATATTCTCAGTATAGCAGTTTGGGTCAAAGTGCAGATGTTCCAGATGTTCTGCAGTCTCTCTGGTTTTCATGTTAACATGTTGATTTTGTACCAAAGTGAAACTTTTTTTTCATTCATAGCTGGTTTCACAGGAGGTCAAGGCGTCAAACAAACAGCTTTAACTGCACAATGACACACTTTAAATCATCTACAGACAAACTTGTGTGTTTAATTTATGAAGAAATAATAATGATGTGTTCTACAGCTGTCCATAAAGTAGCTTCTCACACAAACTTTGACACACCATGACTTTAGTTCATGAAAAGCTGAATAATTAAGAGCTGTGACTACTATGAACTGCTTATGGTGACTCCATTAAGCTCTCAGCTGAAGTTTCATTCATTTATTTTAACATTAATGTCGCCTTTTTAAGTCTGTGTGAGGATTTTTATGACAGACATTAAAGGAGCTTCTTTGATTAGAACCAAATTCATGTTGATTTTTAGCCTTATAATCATAAAACTGGAGACTAATGAAAAGTATAATATTTTTTTTAAAAAAAGCCTTTATTATTTGAGTAATGCCCGAATCTGCTCTGAGAAAGAAATAGCACAGAGTTGTTGATGCCATTTTGAGATTAACTGAATTTTTTCTAAGTGCTCTTATTGTGAAAATCTGCATCCCCCCCTCCCACCTGTTCTGCTTCCGGTGGAATCCCGCCTCCTGCCAGGAAGCAGCTCACCTGTTTTTTCGTGTTTATTGTCCAGGTGTGGAACTTGTTGTTGGTGTGTGTGAAGAAACTGTAAGTTTGCTTTGTTTCCTCCTTTAAAAGTTTGTCTTTAGGAACTTTACTGTTTGTTCAGCTCATGTTTCATTTCCGTTCTCTCCATCAAAGTCAGTGTGTAATGTTTTCCTGGCTAACATCAGCTGTGTGCAGCTTAGTTCCTGCACAAACAGCACAAATCTGCCGCTCCATAGTTCACGGTAACGGACTCACAGCTGGACCAATGAGGCCGAGTGTGTCCGCCACTCTGAGCTACGTTCTTGTTTGTGTACTTATAGTTTGTACTTTGAGTTCACTCAGAGGCTGAGTCCCAATTAAGAGACTGCACGCTTGAAGTACGCGCACTACGCGTACTACGTACGGTGCGTACTATAAGTGCGGAAGTGAGAGGCTTGTGAAATGGGACGCTATGGCATTACTGAGAGTTGAAAAACTGTCTAAAGTCTTTCATCTTTAATAAAATGATCAGCGTTCTGCTCTACCAGGTGTAACAATTGAGTTTAACATCCAGGAATCCATGAAAACGGAATTTATGACATTTAACGGAGTTAGAAGTTAGCAGGGAGTTAGCTCGCTAGCTTCTATCTAAATACAATATAGCATGTCCTGACTGCGGGGACTACTGAGCTTAAATAAATGATTAGCGGTAATAAAAGCCGAGGGAGGTCAACAGTGATCGCTGACTGTTTTAGGAGCTTTTTGAGATCAAATAGAAGAAAATACAAAACATTAAACATGTTAACAACACAAAAGCCATATTAAACGCAGACTACTTTAGACCCGGAAGTAGGATTCGTCGCGTCATCACTGAACAACCGGCGCTGTTTAGGTTGCCTAGCAACCATGATACTAACCGCGAGACACCTTACATACAGCTTTGTGTGACAGAAATGAAGGAGAAAAATGTTTTGTTAGTCATTCATTTTTGTCATGACATCACTTTGATTAGTTGAGTATCTGAGGCTGAGACCACAGGACTGTAAACATGATTGTTGGGCTTCATTTCTGTGCTGAACAGTTATTTAAGATTAGTTAGTAAATAACAATTAGTTAATGCTGCTCATGAGACCAAAGTCATCTCACTGTGGCAATGTAAATATAATATGGCCAATATTATAGTATTGTCAGATTATTATGATATATATGTATATATACAGTGGGGCAAAAAAGTATTTAGTCAGCCACCGATTGTGCAAGTTCCCCCACCTAAAATGATGACAGAGGTCAGTAATTTGCACCAGAGGTACACTTCAACTGTGAGAGACAGAATGTGAAAAAAAATCCATGAATCCACATGGTAGGATTTGTAAAGAATTTATTCGTAAATCAGGGTGGAAAATAAGTATTTGGTCAATAACAAAAATGCAACTCAATACTTTGTAACATAACCTTTGTTGGCAATAACAGAGGTCAAACGTTTACTATAGGTCTTTACCTGGGGCCTGTTCTTCGTACCGCGCTAAGTGAGTTAGCTGGATGAGATTGTTGACGATTTCGCGTGATCCTGGATCGTTCGGTTCCCCGAAGCCCATCCGGGACTTGCTGTCATAGCAACAGAGCCGTAAGCGCAAACCTGCTGGGGAGCAGGTTTACTTTATGTAAACAGGATTAGATCGCGGCCACGCAGGTATGTCCGCGTCATTCATACGAAAGCAACAGCGATATTCCACCACTGTTTCACCATAAATAAATAACATCAATGTAACTAAAGACAATGCAGCACCTGATCCTTTTATTGATTTCACACAGATACATACAGGTCATTCCCTAAAAAAGGGAAATATACTATTAACATTCTATTACATGTATGTGATTATTACAGATGTAATTCATATTTCAGAGTAGTAATTGTAAATTACTTCGTGTAATCAAGATGAGAGACCACGGCTATAAAAGCGAAGGTGGATTTGGGAAGTCTGTCGCAGTCATATCCTGTCCGTTTACGCGAGCAACCCATTGCGGAAGGTGCAAGATTGATAAGGAGAGTCCTCAGAATTCAGCGTATATTGCGGGACAGACAGGATCCTTTAGCTCAGCGCGACAGTGTGCTCATAGAGAGATATCGATTTTCCCGTGAGGGTATTATTCACTTAACCAACTTGTTGACGAGGGGGTGCAGGACCACCACCTGTCTTTTTTTTTGCTCTGCCCTTTTCTTGGTTGCTGTTATGAACAAACAAACAGAGTATTCCAGGGTCTCTTTCCAAGAGACGACAAGCAATATAAGTGATAAATATTACCATTCTGTAGAATATTCTTATATTTCACTTTTACTTGTTCCCATGTTCTAGTGGGTCCTGTTGTGGCTCTAATGTGAAAGGGGATATAATATAACATATTATAATATAATATAATGTAATATAATATTGGATAATATGGTGTGATATGATAAATCTACCCTACCGCCTACTGGTGTTGGCCAGAGGGGCCGATGGCGCAATATGGCAGCCTGGCTTCTGTCAGTCTGCCCCAGGGCAGCTGTGGCTACAACCGTAGCTTGCCTCCACCAGTGTGTGAATGTGGGAGTGAATGAATAGTGGCATTGTAAAGCGCTTTGGGTGCCTTGAAAAGCGCTATATAAATCCACTCCATTATTATTGTTATTATTGGATTACTTACGAGTTTGATTTGTCAGCAACTTTCTGCCAGCCCTCTCTCCTTGCTTTTGCAGCCTTTGCAGTGTTCCCTTGCGTTTTAATTAAACTCTGAAACTCCTGAAATCCCTCACTCAAGAGTTCTTGCTCTGCTGCCGAAAAATACCGAGCGCGCCCCTTCGCCATTTTCGCCAACCAATCAGCGGGTTGCCGATCACTGTTTCTGCTATCGATGCGTATCCCCTTTTACGGCACCCAGTGATCTCACATTACTTCATCCAGCTATACTAATCGTCAACAACAGGTGTGTTCGGGGAACCGGAATAGCGAGCTCAGAGTTAGCGCGATGATTTGGTCTTGGATGTTTCATTTGATCTTGGATGTAGTAAGCGACGTACGAAGCACAGGGCCCAGGTTTGCACACACAGTAGCTGGTATTTTGGCCCATTCCTCCATGCAGATCTTCTCGAGAGCAGTGATGTTTTGGGGCTGTCGCCGAGCAACACGGACTTTCAACTCCCGCCACAGATTTTCTATGGGGTTGAGGTCTGGAGACTGGCTAGGCCACTCCAGGACTTTCAAATGCTTCTTACGGAGCCACTCCTTTGTTGCCCGGGCGGTGTGTTTTGGATCATTGTCATGTTGGAAGACCCAGCCTCGTTTCATCTTCAAAGTTCTCACTGATGGAAGGAGGTTTTGGCTCAAAATCTCACGATACATGGCCTCATTCATTCTGTCCTTAACACGGATCAGTCGTCCTGTCCCCTTGGCAGAAAAACAGCCCCATAGCATGATGTTTCCACCCCCATGCTTCACAGTAGGTATGGTGTTCTTGGGATGCAACTCAGTATTCTTCTTCCTCCAAACACGACGAGTTGAGTTTATACCAAAAAGTTCTACTTTGGTTTCATCTGACCACATGACATTCTCCCAATCCTCTGCTGTATCATCCATGTGCTCTCTGGCAAACTTCAGACGGGCCTGGACATGCACTGGCTTCAGCAGCGGAACACGTCTGGCACTGCGGGATTTGATTCCCTGCCGTTGTAGTGTGTTACTGATGGTGACCTTTGTTACTTTGGTCCCAGCTCTCTGCAGGTCATTCACCAGGTCCCCCCGTGTGGTTCTGGGATCTTTGCTCACCGTTCTCATGATCATTTTGACCCCACGGGATGAGATCTTGCGTGGAGCCCCAGATGGTGGGAGATTATCAGTGGTCTTGTATGTCTTCCATTTTCTGATGATTGCTCCCACAGTTGATTTTTTTCACACCAAGCTGCTTGCCTATTGTAGATTCACTCTTCCCAGTCTGGTGCAGGTCTACAATACTTTTCCTGGTGTCCTTCGAAAGCTCTTTGGTCTTGGCCATGGCGGAGTTTGGAGTCTGACTGTTTGAGGCTGTGGACAGGTGTCTTTTATACAGATGATGAGTTCAAACAGGTGCCATTCATACAGGTAACGAGTGGGGGACAGAAAAGCGTCTTACAGAAGACGTTACAGGTCTGTGAGAGCCAGAGATTTTCCATGTTTGAGGTGACCAAATACTTATTTTCCACCCTAATTTACGAATAAATTCTTTACAAATCCTACCATGTGAATTCATGGATATTTTTTTCACATTCTGTCTCTCACAGTTGAAGTGTACCTCTGGTGCAAATTACTGACCTCTGTCATCATTTTAAGTG
Source organism: Maylandia zebra (assembly GCF_041146795.1). Lineage (NCBI taxonomy): Eukaryota > Metazoa > Chordata > Actinopteri > Cichliformes > Cichlidae > Maylandia > Maylandia zebra. The sequence goes on along the minus strand of NW_027490031.1, from coordinate 1,508,740 downwards.
GGGGAACTTGCAAAATTCTTTTGCTGACTAAATACTTTTTTGCCCCACTGTATCACTGACTTTCAGCTTGTTGTGTTTGTGGATATATGACTGACTTTAATTATTAAACATTCGCACATAAATAAGTGACGTCATATTCAGTACTTTTGACAGTCACTCTTCGGCCGCTCCATCTTATTAGGGAAGTTCCACATACATAAATGTAAATTTCAAAACTCAACCCCATCATTTAATTTGTTTTTGATTGAAATTGAATATTACTTAAACTCTCTTAAATTAACTTCCAATAAAAAAGGTTTATCATTGATTGAAATTCATTCAGAAATGTTTAGCGAATGAGCTGTCACAACTTTCAAGTACAAAGTTGTTATGAAGTCTGTCACATTCCCCCTTTTTTCTTTTTTTTTCTCCTTTATTTATTTATCCTTCTTATTTCATTGTGCTGTATATTGTCACTCTTATTTGCCTTGTATGTCTACTGTACAAACTGAACTGGAATGACTGACTGTTCGCGTTATGATTTCAATAAAGTTTGGAAAAAGAAAAAAACAACCACTTCGGCCGCTCCCTTCTGCCGTATTTTGCGGCACCCACCGCCGCGCTATGAATATATGGGACCACGAAGCGTGCACCGGACCACGCTTGATATTTGGGGAGATCGACGGCGCATTTGGAGTATGCATTTGAAGCACACTTCGAATTGGGACAGCCGTCGTCGCGTGGCGGTGACGTAACCGCACTTGGAATGCGTACTTCAAGCGTGCAGTCTCTTAATTGGGACACAGCCAGAGTCCGCAGACTCCGAGATCGCAGCCTACGTGATGACGTCACAGCTCAGCTGCAGTGTTTATTTATGGCCTTTACCTCCTTTACTGTCACTGTGATTAGTATTTACACAGCAGAGACCTGCAGAGCGCTAACGCTAAGTTAATGATAAGAGCTCTTAAAGACACGAGGGAAATAAACATTATTAAAAGGAAACATAGATTTTGAGCACTTCAACAAAAAAAAATCTCTTCAGCTCAAACTGAGGAGACAAAATAGTCCAAATGTGGATTAAACATTTGATTCATACGTCTCTAGCAATAAAGTCAGAGCTTTAAGTTCATCCTTGTTTCCTCAGACTGTTTGAATTCATTGTGTCAGAGAAACTTTAGACTATTCAGCAGAGCTGATGTGGAGCTGAGATCTGCATCAACATGAATGTTACATGTACGGAGTTAACATGTTAAACTACGACAGTCACAGAAATCATGTGTGAACATCATGTGATCTTAAAGTGTCTGCATGGCCATAAAAGAGCTTTTAATATAGTTTTATACGGAGGTTGGAGTTTGCAGAGAGCTGACTGCATCTGACTCAGAGCTGTTCCTAATGTTCTGCAGGTAAGATCAGGTTTCTGTGATCCCTGATGTGGACCATGTGACCTGGTTTTTAGGTTACATGACAGGTCAGAGGTCAGCGACTTTAATTCAGTTACTTCTGTTAATGTGAACTCACTGAGTGTTTGTGGTTTACCTCTCAGACTGACTGAAGTCCGCAAGAAGATGATGATGGAGGACGAGGAGAACAGAGCAGAGTCTGCAGGAGCCAGCTGTCCATCTATGAGGAGTGACAGGTCCAAACCTCAACCTCCAGACTTCAGTGCTGAACCTGGACAAACTAGGTCAGAGACCTGTCATGAGCTTCTTTAGATGTTTGTGTTTTCCTGGATAAATATGACCTGAAACATCCTTAGATTTTTACAAAGATTCATTAAAAAGAAAACAATGAAACAACAAAGGTAAAAATATTAGACTCAGTCGTTTGCTGTTTGAGGACAGTGATGCTCATATCTCTGGGGAAAGTGTGTACTGAGTGGGTTCATGTTTGTCTTTAAAGAACAGAGCTGCTCTGTCTCTGATTCTCTTTGTGTCTGATCTGTTAAACAGTCTGAGAGGTCACACAGGGACCCAGCAGCTAAAGCCTGGATCATACTGGCTGCTGTTAATGACACCTCCATCAGGACAACACTGTACTGATGCTCAGATTTAATCACAGGGAACAAAACCATATTTTACCTTCAGATGTAAAACTTTCAAATATTCATTAAATATGCAAAGTGTTTCCAAACAATCAGAGAGGGCAGATGTGAAGCACTCTGTGAATTTTGATAAAATTACACATCTGTTATTCATCTGTACTACACTAATCCACCAAGGGTTAGGGTTTCTATTTATTTTGCATATTTCTCATAATTGTATGTTATAGATCATCAAACAAATTTTAATATTAGAGAAAGAGATGCTGATTAAATACAAAAAGAGGTTTGTAAGTGATGATTTCCTTTTTTTTAAGGTGGGGAAAAAGCTAACCAAACCTACCCTGCGCCTTTACATAATTGGCTCTGTCACACATGGCAACAAGAACTACATTTGCAATAAATTTCAATGAGTCTTTCACATCAGCGTGAGGACTTTTGCCCCTATATGAAAAGTTAATTGCCCTGAACCGCAGTTTTGGAAAGCTTGAGTCAGTATTACTAGCAACACACAAACAAAAACAACATGTAACAAATGATCAAAAAGAAATTAGGATGGGGCAAATTCTGTTTCACAGCACTTCTGATGTTTTAGTCGTGACTTGGTTTGAAACTAATCTTGAGTCCAGTGCCTCTTTTATTTGTTATGGCTGCCATAATTGTATCCAATTCAAAGGTAAAGCTTGGACTTCATATCTTATGATACACTCAATCTTAGTGCATTATTTCAGTTACAACCTCTTTTCTCAGTTTGTGTAAACAGACTAAGTTTCCGAGTTAAACTGTACCAGCGTCATCATCACTGCTACTGTTGTGATCAGAGTTTTTGTTTAAGATAAGATAAAACTCTATTAATCCCTCGGGTGGGTTCATCTGGGAAATTCGGTTTCCAAAAGGACAGCACCGACAGAAGTTACAGTTACAGAATATTATATACACACACACACACACACACACACACACACACACACACACACACATATATAAATACAGAGACAAATATAAATAAAATATACGAAGGGGATAAATAGAATAAATAGGAATAAAAATAAAAAATACAAGTGAATTGCACATTTCAAGTATGGAGTCTATTGCACCGTTGAAGAGGCACTACAGCTTAGTTGTTCCCCCCTCCTTTGTCCTCCTGTCTCCCCTCCCTCTCCCCTCCAGAGAGGAGTTAAACAGTTTGATGGCGTGTGGGACAAAGGAGTTTTTAAGTCTGTTGGTTCTTGTCTTGGGGAGAAGCAACCTGTCACTGAACAGACTCCTCTGGTTGTTAATGGCCGTGTGCAGACGATGCCCAGCATTGTTCATAATGTCCAGCAGTTTCTTTAATGTCCTTTTCTCTGCCACTGTCACCGGAGTGTCCAGCTTCATGCCGACCACAGAGCCAGCCTTCCTGATCAGTTTCTCCAGCCTGGATGAGTCCTTCTCTGCTGTGCTGCTCCCCCAGCACACCACAGCATAGAAAAGTACTCCAGCAACCACTGACTGGTAAAACATCCTCAGGAGCTTCCTGCAGATGTTAAAAGACCTCAGCCTCCTGAGGAAGTACAGTCGGCTTTGGGCTTTTTTATACAGGTGCTCTGTGTTGCATGACCAGTCCAGTTTATTGTCCACCCACAGCCCGAGGTACTTGTACTTGTTGACCACCTCCACCTCCTCCCCCTCTATCTGAACCGGCAGTGGACCTTCTCTGGACCTCCCGAAGTCCACAACCAGTTCCTTAGTCTTTGAGGTGTTGAGTTGCAGGTGGTTTGTGTGACTCCATGCGACAAAGTTCCTCACCAGACCTCTGTACTCCTCTTCCTGATCATCCCAGATACACCCCATGATGGCCGTGTCATCTGCAAACTTCTGAATGTGGCATAATTCAGAGTTGTAGCAGAAGTCAGAGGTGTACAGGGTGAAGAGAAGAGGGGACAGCACAGTTCCCTGTGGTGCTCCTGTGCTGCTGACCACAGTGTCAGACATGATGTCCTTCAGCCTGACGTACTGTGAGGTAGTCGGTGAGGTAGTCGGAGATCCAAGCCACCAGGCAGGGGTCCACCTCCATCCTGTTCAGTTTTTCCTGAAGCATACAGGGCCGGATGGTATTAAAGGCACTGGAAAAGTCAAGAAACAGGATCCTGACCGTGCCTTTTCCCCCATCCAGGTGTGAGTGGGCTCTATGCAGGAGGTACAGGATGGCATCCTCCACTCCAACATCTGCCTTGTATGCAAACTGTAGTGGGTCCTGGGCATGTTGTACCTGTGGTCGGAGGAGGTTGAGGAAGAGCCGCTCTAGAGTATTCATAACATGTGACGTCAGTGCCACCGGTCGGAAGTCATTCAGCTCATTGGGCCGGTTCTTTTTGGGGACCGGGACGATGCAGGATGTCTTCCATAGGGCGGGCACTCTCCCCAGTCGCAGACTGAGATTGAAGACTCGTTGTAGCGGCTCCCCAAGTTCAGCAGCACACGCCTTTAGCATCCTAGGACACACCTTGTCTGGGCCTGCTGCCTTTCTGGGGCGAAGCTTCCTCAGTTGTCTCCTGACCTGATCCACTGTGACACTGGGAGATGTTTGGGAGGAAGGGGGAGAAGAAGATGTCTTGCTGCTGAGAGAGGGATTGGAGGAGGGGGGTGTCATAGTGTCAGGAAGGGGTTTACAACTGGGGGACTTTTTATTCACACACTGCTCCAAAATACATTTGTACTGAAGGTCTGTTTTTAGACACAGTTAAGCCCCTGTGTTAAATGTCCAGTAGGCTGCCTTTTTCTATTTTAACAACTGGGACAAAAGATGTCATAAACTGCAGCAGAGCAGTATAAGTCATGTTTTACTTGAAACAACACATTTTAACTGGGACTGTGTTTCATAAGATCACTGTTTGAAAGACTGTTCCACACTAAACAGATAAAGATTTATATTAAAACTAATTCCTCACTCGCCTTTGCAGACCTTCTCCCTCCACGTCTTCTCAAGCTCTTCTCTGAGCCCTTGCTACTTCTGCAGCTTCTCGTGCTCCTTCTTTCTGCCACAGCAAAGAAGATGGTACTCTCAACAACAGACTGATAAAACAAAGAGCAGTCTGCTGCATACATTGATGAATCTGAGCCTTCATAGAAAGTAAAGCGGGCTCAGACCTTTTTTGAAGGTATTGTCTCTGTTGGCAGACCACTCCAGCTTGTGATTCAGTTGAACTCCCAGGTATTTGTAGGATGTGACTATTTCAAAGTCAGTCCCACAAATGCGGACAGAGGAGGGTCGGGATCTGTTTCTGCTGAAGTCCACCACCAGCTCCTTTCTTTGGCCACATTCTGCTGCAGGTGTTTCTCCTCACACCACGAAGCGACCAATCAGTCTACTGTACTCCTCTTCTCGTCCCATTTCCATGGTTTCAATAATGGCCATGTCATCAGAGAATTTCTGGAGGAGACAAATTTCTGTGATGTACTTGAAGTTGGCCATATAGATGGTGAAGAGGAAAGTGCACAGCGCAGTTCTATGGAGTGATCCTATGTTGTTGTTCAGGCTCTCTGACCACAGCTCTGCAGTCTCAGAAACTGTGGTCATCCCGCCAGGCAGTCGCTGATCCACTGGACCAGTGGAACCTCCGCCTGCATGTCCTCCAACTTCTCCCTCAGCAGCCTGGGCTGGATCATATTAAAGGGGCTAAGTGTTAGTCACAACCGATTGTCTTCTTTTAACCATAAGAATGACTACTATTCTAAAAGCAAGCGCACAAAGAACCAATGAGAGTGAAGAACAGGATAAAGAGCTGCTGTGGCTCAGTCCCATATCTTTGATTAGAAAGGAACAACACAAGCAATATACTGCTGCTCAAGCAGATTCAAGCAGTGCACTCACATTAGAGCAGCTGATGAGAGAATCTGTGTATATGATAAAATGGCTCATCACTCGCTCCTGCACTGATGGATCTCCAGATGTTCATTTGGCTGAAGTCGGTGAAGAAACTGTGGTCTACGTATTTCACACGGTATAGCCTCAGACTGGAATGAGCTCCCCGAATCACTGCAGCACCTTCAGCTGGTACTCAGTCTGATGTCTCTGTTCCTCAGTCTTGGAGCCCCTACCGGTCTTTCTACACCACCATGGTCTTCTTGCTCACCTTTTCTTTGTCCTCATTGTTCATCGGGCGTGTTGTGTTGTTCCAATGATACAGCGCTGATGTTCCTGCCATAAATGCACAAGAAGTACAGTGTTGGTCTTTCTTTGGCTGGAAACCATCCCTTACTGATCCAGAACAGTTTGATCACTCCTAGTAGGACAGGAAACACACTGATAAAAGCCTCAAAGTGTCTTTGTAAACAGACATGATTCAAATAAGCCAGTATGAGTTTGGTTCCTGCAGTTTGTGCATCATAAACAGTGCTGAAGCAGAGGCAGTGTGTGCCTGCAGGTTAATGTACACTGCTGTTATAAGAGCTGTGGAAATTCAGGAAAAAAGGATGTAACAATACTGGTGACAGTCCCAGGACAGTCACAGAGTTACAGCGTCACTGATGAACATAAAGACAGAAAGGTCATCCAAAGATTTGCTGAACAGAAGATGATCATCAGTGACGCTGTCTTTAAAATACTCTTGTTAGAAAAGTAAAACTTTAATGGTTTTTCTCTTGTTGTGTTTGTTTGAAGCTGCTTCCTGTTGGCTTCAGCTGTTTGAAGTTACCGTTTTCTAAACTTCTACATTCTGAAACTTCTTCAGCTCTGAATAGCACTGAATGATTTCAAGCACACACTTTGTCTAATAAACCTACATCTTTTATTCTTTATACAGGTTGAGGATCTGTGGTTTGTCAGAGATGAACTGTGATTATCTGGCAGCAGTGCTGAAGTCCAACCTCTCCCATCTGAGAGAGCTGGACCTGAGCATGAACAACCTGCAGGATTCAGAAGTGAAGCAGCTGTGTGGTTTTCTGGAGAGTCCAGGATGTGGACTTGAAATTCTGAGGTCAGTCTCTATGTTTTAGTTGTGCTGAGATGTATATGATGTGAAAGTTGTGCTGACACTAAACTGCAGACATCAGACTGATGTTATACTAGCAGGAGTATATACTGGAGGATTTTCATGGTAAAGTCTGTTTTCTTCCTCTCTGATTTAGTGCATTGACTGTAGCAGAGCAATGTTCACATTTAAACAGTGATACTCAATGTATGGCCCGTGGCCCACACATGGCTTGCTGACCTTTCCTAATTCAGAGAGAGGGGACCCTGGTTAACTGTGTAGCGTTCTTATTCACAGGTCTAAGTATGAGACACAAAAATGAATAATCCACAGCCGACTCTCTTTAGCAGGTCAAAGTTCACAGCAGAAAGCATCTGTGAAATACTGTAATTCCTGGAGCAGGAATTATTGCACATTTACAAACTGACACTGCTGCACGGCATGATGGGTAATGCTACCCGGTCGGGTAGTCAGATGCTTTCTTGTAAGCTGGAGGCTGAGACATTTCCTAATGACATCACACTGCGTTTTGGTGAATATGAAGTTTACTTGTGAATGATTTCCACCTTTGACTGCAACAGTGTGAAATCAGTGATCCAGCAACAGTTAAAAAAAACAAGCATTTATTTTCAAAGCTTTTTATTAGAAACACTTTTAAACTTCTATTTTTTAATATCCCAGGAAGCACAAGTAAGCCTGCAGTCTGAAAGTGCAGTGCTCTGTGACGAGAATAAGGCATTAATAACAATAATCAGCTCGTATTAGATAATAAGCTATTTTCCAGGAAGTACCTTCCTGTTGCAGATGAGCTGATCAGAGTCAGGTCAATCAGCTCTGAGCATGCTCAGTCTGAGTCACGGAGTCCGACACTATGATTCACAATGGCAACGGGTAAATAAATAGCAAAAGCTCTGTGTGAATCCAGAGGAGCAGGAATATGAAGACGTGTCAGTGCTGAGAGTGATATAAAAACAGGAGGAAGAAGAGTTTGAATCAGTGTGGGTCACTTGGTCATCATCATAGACTCAATAAAGTTTATACAAAATCCATCATTTATTATAATGTCTATGCTTATCATTGAGCAGCTTGAACTTTGATCAGATGAATCGATCAGTGTGATTGATTCCAATCAAACAATGACTTATCACTGATCAGTGTGTAACACAGTCAATGTTTGCAGTGCAGGAAACTTCCAATCTGATATCAACACACTATCCAAAGAGTCTCAGAGTTAAAAAGATGGAGGTCATAGATTTTATTCTGATCTTATGGTAAATCTGTGATGTCATTGCCGTCCCCATCCTGATATATTGATGACTGATTGGCCGTAAAAGCTTTATGTTTAGCAAACCAATGTTTAACTGGGATTTCTGCTTTTGTAACAAGGTAAATTTGTGCAGATGTACACTCTCCACCGAGCTTTGACTTTATGAATGAGGAAATGACTCAGAGTGTCAGTCAGCTGTAGATCAGTGTACAAGCTTAACCATGAAAGAAAGAACAGCTAACAGATGTGTGCTCCTCAAATCTGCATGAATCATGATCATGTGTTTGAGTGAATCTGTGACTGAACTGTAATAATGTTAAAAAGTAAAAATGAGGAGGACATGAATGAAAACAAAGTGTGATGAATGAGAAGAAGGTGGTGACACTCAGCTGTCATACTGCTAATGTTTCTCAGGACCTGCTGTACATGTTGCATTAACAGTAAACAAACTGGAAATCTTTGTGGAGCTGAGCCCAAGGATTTCTGTTGATCACCAATAATCTGATGCAGTTTGATTACAACCATGTTTAAATATGTGTTGATGTAGCTTGCCATCACCGGTCTGTGAATGTATGTGTGAATGGGTGGATGACTGAATGTAGTGTAAAGTGCTATACAAATACAGGCCATTTACCATTTATACAGGGAGTGCAGAATTATTAGGCAAGTTGTATTTTTGAGGAATAATTTTATTATTGAACAGCAACCATGTTCTCAATGAACCCAAAAAACTCATTAATATCAAAGCTGAATGTTTTTGGAAGTAGTTTTTAGTTTGTTTTTAGTTTTAGCTATTTTAGGGGGATATCTGTGTGTGCAGGTGACTATTACTGTGCATAATTATTAGGCAACTTAACAAAAAACAAATATATACCCATTTCAATTATTTATTTTTACCAGTGAAACCAATATAACATCTCCACATTCACAAATATACATTTCTGACATTCAAAAACAAAACAAAAACAAATCAGCGACCAGTATAGCCACCTTTCTTTGCAAGGACACTCAAAAGCCTGCCATCCATGGATTCTGTCAGTGTTTTGATCTGTTCACCATCAACATTGCGTGCAGCAGCAACCACAGCCTCCCAGACACTGTTCAGAGAGGTGTACTGTTTTCCCTCCTTGTAAATCTCACATTTGATGATGGACCACAGGTTCTCAATGGGGTTCAGATCAGGTGAACAAGGAGGCCATGTCATTAGTTTTTCTTCTTTTATACCCTTTCTTGCCAGCCACGCTGTGGAGTACTTGGACGCATGTGATGGAGCATTGTCCTGCATGAAAATCACGTTTTTCTTGAAGGATGCAGACTTCTTCCTTCTTCCTCTCTGCCCTTTACCAATCCAGCCACGGGCCCATCCATCTGGCCCATCAAGACTCACTCTCATTTCATCAGTCCAATGAAACCTTAGAAAAATCAGTCTTGAGATATTTCTTGGCCCAGTCTTGACGTTTCAGCTTGTGTGTCTTGTTCAGTGGTGGTCGTCTTTCAGCCTTTCTTACCTTGGCCATGTCTCTGAGTATTGCACAACTTGTGCTGTTGGGCACTCCAGTGATGTTGCAGCTCTGAAATATGGCCAAACTGGTGGCAAGTGGCATCTTGGCGGCTGCACGCTTGACTTTTCTCAGTTCATGGGTAGTTATTTTGCGCCTTGGTTTTTCCACACGCTTCTTGCGACCCTGTTGACTATTTTGAATGAAACGCTTGATTGTTCGATGATCACGCTTCAGAAGCTTTGCAATTTTGCTGCATCCCTCTGCAAGATATCTCACTATTTTTGACTTTTCTGAGCCTGTCAAGTCCTTCTTTTGACCCGTTTTGCCAAAGGAAAGGACGTTGCCTAATAATTTTGCACACCTGATATAGGGTGTTGATGTCATTAGACCACACCCCTTCTCATTACAGAGATGCACATTACCTAATATGCTTAATTGGTAGTAGGCTTTCGAGCCTATACAGCTTGGAGTAAGACAACATGCATGAAGAGGATGATGTGGACAAAATACTCATTTGCCTAATAATTCTGCACTCCCTGTATGTCGAAGTGATTCAAGTCAATTCAATTTTATTTATATAGCGGCAAATCACAACAAAAGTCGCCTCAAGACACTTTATATTGTACAGCAGATCGCACAATAATAGATACAGAGAAAAACCCAACAATCATATGACCCCCTGTGAGCAAGCACTTTGGTGACAGTGGGAAAGAAAAACTCCCTTTTAACAGGAAGAAACCTCCGGCAGAATCAGGCTCAGGGAGGGGCGGGGCCACCTCCTGTGACTGGTTCGGGTGAGAGAAGGAAAACAGGATAAAGACATGCTGTGGAAGAGAGAAAGAGATTAATAACAGATATGATTCGATGCAGAGAGGTGTATTAACACATACGGAGTGAGAAAGGTGACTGGGAAGGAAAAACTCAATGCATCATAGGAATCCCCGGCAGCCTACGTCTGTTGCAGCATAACTAAGGGAGGATTCAGGGTCACCTGGTCCAGCCCTAACTATATGCTTTAGCAAAAGGGAAAGTTTTAAGCCTAATCTTGAAAGTAGAGATAGTATCTGTCTCCTGAATCCAAACTGGAAGCTGGTTCCACAGAAGAGGGGCCTGAAAACTGAAGGCTCTGCCTCCCATTCTACTTTTAAATACTCTAGGAACAACAAGTAGGCCTGCAGAGCGAGAGCGAAGTGCTCTAATAGGGTGATATGGTACTACAAGGTCATTAAGATAAGATGGGGCCTGATTATTTAAGACCTTGTATGTGAGGAGCAGGATTTTGAATTCAATTCTGGATTTAACAGGAAGCCAATGAAGGGAAGCCAAAACAGGAGAAATCTGCTCTCTCTTTCTAGTCCCTGTCAGGACTCTTGCTGCAGCATTTTGGATTAGCTGAAGGCTTTTCAGGGAGTTTTTAGGACTTCCTGATAATAATGAATTACAGTCGTCCAGCCTGGAAGTAATAAATGCATGAACTAGTTTTTTCAGCGTCACTCTGAGACAGGATATTTCTAATTTTAGAGATGTTGCGCAAATAAAAGAAAGCATTCTTACATATCTGTTTAATATGTGCGTTAAAGGACATATCCTGGTAAAAAATGACTCCAAGGTTCCTCACAGTGTTACTGGAGGCCAAGGTAATGCCATCCACAGTAAGAATCTGGTTAGATACCATATTTCTAAGATTTTCAGGGCCGAGTACAATAACCTCAGTTTTATCTGAACTAAGAAGCAGAAAGTTAGCGGCCATCCAGGTCTTTATGTCTTTAAGACATTCCTGCAGTTTAACTAATTGGTGTGTGTTATGTGGCTTCATGGACAGATAGAGCTGGGTGTCATCTGCATAGCAGTGAAAATGTATGCTATGTCTTCTAATGATGCTGCCTAAGGGAAGCATGTATAATGTAAACAGAATTGGTTCTAACACTGAACCCTGTGGAACTCCATAATTAACCTCAGTGTGTGAAGAGGACTCTCCATTTACATGTACACATTGGAGTCTATTAGATAGATACAGTATGATACAAACCACTGCAGTGCAGTACCTGTAATACCTACAGCATGTTCTAATTGCTCTAATAGGATATTATGGTCGAACAGTATCGAACGCTGCACTGAGGTCTAGCAGGACAAGCACAGAGATGAGTCCACTGTCAGAGGCCATAAGACGATCATTTGTAACCTTCACTAAAGCTGTTTCTGTGCTGTGATGAGCTCTGAAACCTGACTGAAACTCTTCAAATAAGCCATTCCTCTGCAGATGATCTGTTAGCTGTTTGACAACTACTCTTTCAAGGATTTTTGATATGAAAGGAAGGTTGGAGATTGGCCTATAATTAGCTAAGACTGCTGGGTCTAGAGATGGCTTTTTGAGTAAAGGTTTAACTACAGCCAGCTTGAAGGCCTGTGGTACATAGCCGATTATTAGAGATAGGTTGATCATATTTAAGATTAAAGCATTAATTAATGGCAGGACTTCTTTGAGCAGTTTTGTAGGAATGGGGTCTAAAAGACACATTGATGGTTTGGAAGAAGTAATTATTGAAGTTAACTCAGAAAGATCAATTGGAGAAAAAGAGTCTAACTTAACATCAATGGTACTAAAAGTAGCTTTAGATAATATTACATCCGTGGGATGATTATTGGTATTTTTTTCTCTAATGATAAAAATTTTAGTTGTGAAGAAGTTCATGAAGTCATTACTAGTTAACGTTAAAGGGATGGTTGGCTCAACAGAGCTCTGACTTTTTGTCAGCCTGGCTACAGTGCTGAAGAGAAACCTGGGGTGGTTCTTATTTTCTTCAATCAGTGACGAATAGTAAGATGTTCTGGCTTTGTGGAGGGCTTTCTTATAAAGCAGCAAACTATTTCTCCAGGCTAAATGATGATCCTCTAAATATGTGACACGCCATTTCCTCTCCAGCTTACGAGTCATCTGCTTTAGGGTACGTGTTTGAGAATTATACCACGGAGTCAGGTACTTCTGATTTGAGGCCTCTGCTACCACTTTCCACATAAATGAAGACAGAAAACTACACAGCAGTGGCGTTTGTAGGGTTACTGAAGTTGGACTACTTGGTATAAAATGTTGTGCTACGTGATTGCTAGCGACACAGCTATGTTAGCATAACATTAGCACAGTGAAGCTGGAGGATGAACGGCAACTTTTTTTTCCACTCGAGAAAAGTTAACGCGAGGGATTCTGGTGGTTAGGGACAAATGCAATCGTATAGCAGGATTCTATACACGGTGCAAACTTCAGTGAGGAGAACAACTGTGATTATTCATCCACAATACGAGGTTAGTTATTAATATACTGCAACAACATGGGAATAAAACAGCTGCCAGAGAATTCAACATTAATGAATCAATGTTACGGAAGTGGAGGAAGTGCAGTTTTTGGCTTTCCCCATATTTCAAAAGTGCTTCATCTCTTTGCTATGACTGTCGCCCGGGATAATTTGCAGATGATAATGGTTGTAGCCGCTGCGATGCTTTCGACCAAAACAGGCACAGCTTGATGACATCAACATGCGCTAACGCTATAGAGCAGTATATTCAAAATCTCTATCGTTGGCCAAATTTATATAGTTTCTATCGTATATCGTTTATATAGCCCACCCCTAGTGAGGAGGTAAAATTATTGACAAGATAATTGACCTCTGCTGGGGTAGCGTTCAGATAGCTGCTCTGCTCTAGGTACAGGTCATTGAAGATGATAACAGTGGGTGGATTATATTCTTAAACTTAGTTACAGCGCTTTCAGAAAGACATCTACTGGGATAAAGTCTACTCTCCACTGCTGTGTAATCAATTATTGTAAATATAAATGTTATCAGGAAATGATCAGACAGGAGAGGGTTTTCAGGAAACACTGTTAAATGTTCAGTTTCTATGCCATATGTTAAAACAAGATCTAGAGTGTGATGAAAGTGGTGGGTGGGTTCTTTTACATTTTGAGAGAAGCCAATTGAGTCTAATAACAGATTAGATGCCATGTTGAGGCTGTCATTCTTAGCATCTGCATGGATGTTAAAATCACCCACAATAATTATTTTATCTGAGCTGAGAACTAAATCAGATAAAAAGTCTGAGAAATCAGAGAGAAACTCTGTGTAAGGCCCAGGTGGATGATAGATGATAACAAGTAAGGCTGGTTTCTGAGTTTCACAGCTGGGGTGGACAATGTTAAGCATCAGGCTTTGAAATGAATTAAAAGTCTGTCTTGGTCTTTCATTAATTAATAGGCTGGTGTGAAAAATTGCTGCCACACCGCCCCCTCGGCCTGTGCTTCGAGATTTCTGGTAGTTAGAATGACTCGGGGGTGTTGATTCATTTAAACTAACATAATCATCGTCTTAATGCATTCTCAATCATCCAGGAAAATAAATCTCCAAAAGTTGATTCTGTTCATCTGGACGTAGCGTTTTCTGGGGGAATCGTTTCGTCACTCCTCCAAGTGACTTCTTCAGTCTGGAGTGGTTTCAAGTGACTGAAGAAGTCACTTGGATGAGTGACGAAACGATTCCCCAGAAAACGCTACGTCCAGATTAGCAGAATTAACTTTTGGAGTAACATAATCATCCTGCTGCAACCAGGTTTCTGTAAGGCAGAGTAAATCAATTTGTTGATCAATTATTAGTGATTGGATCATATTCTGACTTTAGGCTATAATCATTAGAAAATGTTGCACTTCTACAAGTTCCAAACATCCCAGAGGAACCCTGGGACATGCTAAGCAATAATATGATGGAGTTTCTTTGTAACAACTTGGTTTTGTGATTTAATCCAACAGGTTCCAAAATCCTTCTGGAAATTTCCTCACTGGTGTTGATGCTCTTGTACCATTTCTCTGTCATCCTCGCTCCTTCTTTGCACTCAGTCTTTTGTGCATCATAAACACTCACATGTGGAAAACCAAATTTTTATTGAACAGAAGATGATCAATAGCGACGCTGTCTTTAAAATACTTTTTCTAGAAATGCATAACTTTAATTTGAACATTTATTTCTGTTATTGTGGGTTTTTTAAGCTGCTTTCTGTTTGCTTTAGCTAATTGGAGATTCCATTTTTGAAACTTCTACACTCTGAACTTTCTTCAGCTCTGAATATATTATGAAACACTGAATGATTCCAAGCACACACTTTCTCTAATAAACTTGCATATTTCATTCTTTATAAAGTTTGTGGACCTGTGGTTTGTCAGAGATGAGCTGTGATTATCTGGCAGCAGCAATGAAGTCCAACCCCTCCCATCTGAGACAGCTGGATCTGAGCTACAACAACCTGCAGAATTCAGGAGTGAAACAGCTGTGTGGTTTTCTGGAGAGTCCAGGATGTGGACTTGAAATTCTGAGGTCAGTCACCATGTTTTAGTTGTGCTGAGATGAATATGATGACGAAGTTGTGCTGACACTAAACTGCAGACATAAGGCTGATATTATACGGATCCACACTGAGGATCTTCATAGTATAGTCTGTTTTCTTCTTCTCGGGTTTAATGTTTTAACTGTAATAATTTTCACCTTTGAAACAGTGATACTGAATGTATGGCTGGCGGCTCATACTTGGCCCTCCACAGGGTGCTGAGTGGCCTGCCGACCTTTCCTAATTCAAAGAGAGGGGACCCTGATTAATCCACAGCTGTCATTCCTAACCAATGGCGGTGCGGACACAAGCAGCAGCTGCTCTTTGTCCTGGCAAAAGAGTGTTCCTATCTTTGTTTTCCTGTTTTTCTTGTTCTTTTTTGTTTAAAATCAACAGAAGAAATTGCACAAACTTTTCATACGTGAAAGAGCTGTTAGGTCTAAAGTCACAGACCTCGCTGTCTCAAAGACCAATTCTTGTAAACAGAGCAAAACCACAGTGCTTTTATCTTTTACTTGTCACAAGGAAATCCCGGCCAGGATCTCTGAGAGAGTCATTCACTCCTCACCTAAGCTCACCCAACTCCAAACCTCAATCCCCTTACGGCTCCTTTTATTTGAGTGAAAACGGTTATACATTCAAGGCAAGCATATGTGAGCAACTTCAGCGTCTGTGTGTGTGTTTTTCCTGACACCATATATGGCATGACCTTTCACAAGATCTCCAGTCGCTCCATATAGGGCAACCTTTTAACAAATCAACATGTGCACTAAGCATGTAAAAAGAAGAGGTGAGCAGTCTTGCACCTTCGAAGAACAAAACCTTGTGGTTTCTAAATGTGCAATGGAAAACTATAGCAACGAGGCTGCTTGCATCTCATATATGTACAGAAGCTACGACCTAATAAGGAAAAAACATTTTATCAACAGAAATGCAAGCAATGGTCATGTGACTTTGCACAAATACCAATCTTAAAATAATCAACTCTAACAAGAGCTACGAGTTACAGTAAGGAACATGGGGTGACCGTGGCTCACGGGGTTGGGAAGCGTATCTGTAACCGGAAGGTCGCCGGTTCGATCCCCGGGCTCTCTGTCCTGGTCGTTGTGTCCTTGGCAGTTTACCCTACTGCCTACTGGGCCGATGGCGCGATATGGCAGCCTCGTTTCTGTCAGTCTGCCCCAGGGCAGCTGTGGCTACAACTGTAGCTTGCCTCCACCAGTGTGTGAATGCGAGAGTGAATGAATAGTGGCATTGTAAAGCGCTTTGGGTGCCTTTAAAAGCGCTATATAAATCCAATCCATTATTATTATTAAAATAATCAACTCTAACAAGAGCTACAAGTTACAGTAAGGAACTACAGACTGCTTTGGAGGGATGGGTTGGGTACCGGTATCCGGTGCCATCATGGCACCGGTTCTGACATAAACGGTAGTAACCAGACCGAAAAGCAGCGCACATTTCGGTGCTTTATTTCGGTGCTTTCTTTCCTGTGATGTCATATACTTTGGATTCCAGCCAATCATTTTACCTTTGCAAGCGTAGTAGGCGGGCCCAGGTATGTACATTCTTTTAGAGCAGAGCTACAGATTAAGAACGCTCAAGGCGAAGCGGTCAAAAGTCTGGCTGTACTTCACAGCAAAAGATCCAAACTCAGCAGCCTGCAACAAGTGCTTTAAGGTGATACTGTGCAAAGGAGGTAACACCTCTAATCTGATGAAACACCTGGTGACGCATATCGGTTTTTTTTAAAGCCAAGAAATGCACCGTATTTGATAGCTTGCTGCGAGACCTCACACCGGCACATCTACTGCAGGTGTGGCGCCTGTTATCGGTCCCAGAGTTAGCAACATCCCCCAAAAACCCAAAGAGTAGAGTCCTGGCCCCTAGCCCTGCCAGTGTAGCAGAAATGATGACAGATGATGATGGCAGCAACAGCTGTTCTTCTCTGCGTGAGTAGCTTAATGTTGTTCGTGTGTAATTTATGCTGAGTAGGCTAACCACGTTATTACATTAATGCATGTAAGGTGAACTAGCAAACACTGTCGTAGTTACATGCAGCTGTCTTCTTGTTTGATGGCAGATACTCCCTTCACCCTGGCCAAAAAAGCTAAAATGACCAAAGAAAAAGTGGGAAACAGCTAAATATGAGAGGTTTTTGGATAAAGTTTCTGTTTTTTTCATTGATTAAGCACTGCTTCCAGCCAAGAGTGATACCATATATGCCCCATAGCTGCAGAAAAGGCTAACATTGTTTTCTTTTTACAAAAAAACAGCTAAACATGAGAGGTTTTTGGACAAAGTTTGTGTTCTCCATTCTTTAAGCACCAGTTCGAGCACCGTTTAAGTACCGGCACCATTTCAGAAGTACCGGTTTGGTACTGGTATTGGATAAAACCTAAACGATACCCATCCCTATCAGTGACCCCCTCTACTAGATCTCGTCCACAGTAGAAACGTCTCAGTTGGTACAAGAGGAAACAGAAGAGGGGTAATGACGAATGCATGTGGAGTCAGCTAGCAGCTAATTCACAGAAACCTGCTATTCACACCATCGTACTGTCCTCCGAGCGCTCCCTGGACAACAAGCTGGATCATGTAGACTAACAGTGGCTTGCAAAATTATTCGGCCCCCTTGACCAGCTAATATGCTTTAGAGCAAACAGATCTCTCGCCAAAAGAGGTAAGACTAGCAGAGGAGGACTCTGTGTTTACATCCACAATCCTTGGTGTAGTGATGCTGTTGTGGCCTGAAAACACTGTTCACCTCTGCTGGAGCTTATGATCATCAAGTACAGACCATTTTACCTCCAGAGGGAATTTTCAGCCATGCTGTTTGTTGCTGTCTACATCCCTCCCTGCTCCAATATCAACAACAGAAGTGAGGCACTAAATGAATTGTATCAGCATGTCAGTGAGCAGCAGACAGCCCACACAGATGCTTTTCTCATCCTAGCGGGTGTTTTCAATCATGCAGACCCAAAGACTGTGTTTCCCAAACTGCATGAACACATTAAGTTTCCTACATGAGGAAACAACATGTTTTCACCACCCAGAGAGGAGATTACAAAGCACCCTGCCCCCAACCTTGTTGCCTCTGATCACATCACTGTTATGCTAATACCAGGCCCATGGTCAAAGTCACCACACCAGTTTGTAAGCAGGTACGTGTATGCCCAGAATGGTCCTCAGAGGCACTGCAAGAGTGTTTTTGGCCACAGATGGGCAGATCTTTAAACAGGCCATCGCACATGACAACAACTTAGACCTTAGAAATATACAGAAACTGTCATTGCCTACATTTCAAAATGCACGGATGGTGTCTCAGAGAACAGGGCTATCACTGTCAGGGCCAATCAGAAACCATGGCTCACAGGTGAGGTCTACAGGCTTCTGAGGGTGAGAAATGTGGCCTTCAGAGCCAGGGATGAGGTGACTACAAGCCTGCACCGCAGACCGCCGTCAGTTCCACCTCTTTACCAAATGAGCTGAAGTAATTCTTTGCTCGCTTTGAGGCACAGAATTACACCCCCACACAGAAGACTTCCACACACCCCCAATGAACAGGTGGTGACACTATCCTCAGATAGTGCGTAGGTAGGATCACACATGAAGCTTCAGGTGCTATCAACATCCCTGTATGAGCGCTGAGGGACTGATCTGTGAAACTCAGATGTATTCACTGACATATTTAATGCATCACTGAGCCAGGCTGTCGTTCCCACATGTCTCAAAGCCTCCACCATCATTCCCGTACCAAAGAAGTCGTCTCCCTCCTGCTTCAACGACTACTGGTTGCACTCACCTCAATCATTATGAAGTGCTTTGAATGGGTAGTCATGCATCAAATCAAGACATCTCTTCCCCCCAACCTTGATCCATTTCAGTTCCCATACCAGTCAAACCGCTTGTCTGATGATGCAATTTCAACTGCCCTTCACTCAGCCCTCACACATATGGACACTAGAGACTTATACTTTAGAATGCTGTTCATAGACTTCATTTCAGCATTTAACACAATCATTCCCCAGCAACTCATTCACAAACTGGATCTGCTGGGGATCAGTGTAATTGGTGGCTAGATTTCCTGACAGGAGGACAGCAGACAGTATGGGTCGGCAGCAACATCTCCAGCATAAGAACACAGAATACAGGGGCTCCCCAAGGATACCTATTGATTCCTCTTCTCTTCCCTCTGCTGACCCATGACTGCACACCATGACACAGTTCCAACCTCTTCATCAAGTTTGTAGATGACACAACTGTGGTAGGTCACATCAGCGACAACGATGAGACCGACTACAGGAGTGAAGTTAACCATCTGGCTGAGTTTTGCAGCAACAACAAGCTGTCCCTGAATGTGGAGAAGACTAAGGAAATCATCATAAACTTTGAAACATCAGGGGTTATCCTGCTGATCAAAGTCCAACACTGAGTTTGTAAAAACATGTTTGTGAGTCATGTTGTTCGGTTTATGAGGAAAATGATTCGATAACTGCTTATACACAACATTTCATCATCTTTCCTCATAACCCTCTTTTGTCTGACCATTTGAATCACATTTGAATTTCCAATAAAAGACTCCACAGAGTTTGGTGAAAATAATGACAGTAGATGTTTGTGTGAAAGTGCTGGAAGCAAATTGGTGTGTGATGTTCTTTCAGTGTGCGCTTTGTAGACGCCCCCCTGAGCACTGGTCTCACAGCCAGCTGCACATAGAGACCAGGGTTGAAGATGACTTGTTGAAATGAAAATGAGCTCGTAGTTTGTCCGCTTTAATAATGTGACTGGAAATAAAGTGTTTTTGAACTTGTAATATGTCAGTTTCTTTTCAACTTCGCCTTTAAAAGTGAAGCCTGTGGTTACTTGAATGAGAAACATGACTTTTTCAAGTTTTTTTTTAATGTTTTTATGATAAATATACAATTTCAATTTGAAAAATCAAGTTTTTTCTTTTGTTGTGTTTATTTGAAGCTGCTTCCTGTTGACTTCTGCTGTTTGGAGTTTCCATTTTCTAAACTTCTACATTCTGAACAGATTATGAAACACTGAATGATTTCAAGCACGCACTTTGTCTAATAAACCTCCATCTTTCATTCTTTATACAGATTTGAGGACTGTGGTTTGTCAGAGATGAGCTGTGATTATCTGGCAGCAGCGCTTAAGTCCAACCTCTCCCATCTGAGAGTGCTGGACCTGAGTGACAACGACCAGCTGCAGGATTCAGGAGTGAAGCAGCTGTGTGGTTTTCTGGAGAGTCCAGGATGTGTACTTGAAACTCTGAAGTCAGTAACCATGTTTTAGTTGTGCTGAGATGAATATGATGTGAAAGTTGTGCTGACACTAAACTGCAGACATAAGGCTGATATTATACTGATCCACTCTAAGGATGTTCATGGTGAAGTTTGTTTTCTTCTCTGGTTTAGTCTATTGACTGTAGCAGAACAATCTTCACATTTCAAAAAGTGATATTCAACGTATGGCCCGTGGCCCACACGTGGCCCTCACAGGTCAAAGGTCACGGCTCATGGCAATCTGTGAAACAGAAACAGTGTGGAGTTGGTACCTGTTGATTCCTGAGCTTTGATAGTCAAAGGAGCTTGCAAAGAAAAGCGTCTGGACTTCTTTAAGTTACTTGAAGACGTTTCACCTCTCATCCGAGAAGCTTCTTCAGTTCTAAGGTCAAATGGTGGAGAGTCCCAGATATAAACCTAGTGGGAGTAACCCCCCACAGAGGGACAAAAGGACCCCTGATGATCCTCTAATCGCCTGAGCCAAGCTGTCGCAGTCATGCAGTCAGTAGACTACTCTGCTTGTGCTGTTGTTGGTAAAGATGAAGTGAAAGCGAGCATTAAAACAATGAAAAGTGTCCACTGCAGCCTCTGAGTTTCTCATGCTCTTTTATCCTCCATGTTTGTGCTGAATGCTGCTGTCACTCTCTTCCCTGTTCCCGCCCACTTTCCAACCAATCAGCATTGGCGCATGCACAGCATCGTCCACACTGAGCTTTGTTGTGACTGCTTGCACTCGTATGCAGAACATTCCCAGTACAATAACCAGCTGTGCATGAAGCTAACACCACCACGAGCAGCTGCTCAGTGGAATTGGAGGAGAAATGTCTCCAGCTTCTCACAGGCACTATACAGAATGTGGATCTCCACAAAGACTGTGGAGAGCTCGTCCCACACTCTAAATCCACACTTGTCTGCACAAAACTTCTCACATGTTCCACTCACAAGTGTTTTCTAAGTGAAGATCCCAGGTTCAGGTCCAGCTTGTTTATCAGAAGCTGCAGTAGATTAGTGATCCATCCTCACAAAGCAACAAAGACGCCAGATATGGAAACACAGCATCATACAACACAACGAAGAGATCCAAAGCATTTTCTCTGCATTTCTGTGGCTGATGCTGCTAGATCAAAGTTATTTGAAACCTTGTTGTTCTGAACTTTGGGACCAGAAGAGGAAACTGAAACTCCTTACAGAGAGTTCAATGGAAGCAGCCAAGTGCTATAAGTGTCTGCTGTACAGTGATGCTGGTTCAGTTGTGGCTCAGCACAGTTTCATAGTGTGACTCAATAAAAGCAGCAGGACAAAAAAGCATGATGCTTTCATCAGCGTGGCATTAAGAACGTTTCTTGTGACATGAAAGATACTGTAGCTATTTCACTCAGAGGTTTACAGTTTCAGCTTCACACTTCGGCTCTTTTGAGTAGCTTTAGTGTAGAGCCTCCACCAAAGTCCCACTGTCGGCCTCCTAAGCTGGTAATTTTTTCGGTTTTGGACCTGGATGTTTCTTGTTCAGTTTTTTTGATTTCACAGAATGAAACTTGACATTTTTTTCATGTTTTATGATAAATGTATGACTTTAATGTGAAAAATTCAGTTTTTTCTCTTGTTGTGTTTGTTTCAAGATGCTTCCTGTTGACCTCAGCTGTTTGGAGTTTCCATTTTCTAAACTTATACATTCTGAACCTTCTTCAGCTCTGAACAGATTATGAAACTCTGAATGATTTCAAGCTCACACTTTGTCTAATAAATACAATTACAATTTTACTTATATAGCACATTTAAAAAACCACAGGTATGCCAAAGTGCTTCACAGAACGAGTTAAGAGCAATAATAAATACAAAACACAAAATACAAATAAAATATACTAACAGGCGGGTGACATAACTAACCAATAATACACCAGGCATAGTAGGCACAACACGAAAGGCTGAAAGTTAAAACATTATAAATATTAATAAAGCGAAAAAGATAACTTACAGTACACTAAAAATGCGGGCTCTAGGAGGCGGAGAAAGCAAGGCTAAACAAATACGTTTTTAATCGAGATTTAAAAGCTTGAATTGAATCAAATCCCCGAATAGCTAGAGGGAGGTTATTCCAGAGGTAGGGTGCGACAGTGGCGAATGCGCGGTCACCTCTGGTCTTGAGCCGAGATCTAGGTCGCACCAGGAGCATTTGGCTTGCTGATCTAAGCGCTCTCCCATGGGTATAAAAGCTGAGGAGATCTGCAAGATAGCTGGGCGCGGTGTTATTTATGATTTTAAAAGTGAGCAATAAGATTTTAAAATCAATATGAAATTTAATAGGGAGCCAGTGCATAATAATAATAATAATAATAATAATAATAAACTTCCATTTTTCATTCTTTATACAGATTGGACAGCTGTGGTTTGTCAGAGATGAGCTGTGATTATCTGGCAGCAGCGCTCAAGTCCAACCCCTCCCATCTAAGAGAGCTCGACCTGAGTGACAACGACAAGCTGCAGGATTCAGGAGTGAATCAGCTTTGTGGTTTTCTGGAGAGACCAGGATGTGGACTTGAAACTCTGAGGTCAGTCACCATGTTTTAGTTGTGCTGAGATGAATATGATGTAAAAATTGTGCTGACACTAAATATAGACATAAGGCTGATATTATACTGATCCACACTGAGGATGTTCATGGTAAAGTCTGTTGTAGAAGAATGTTCACATTTCAAACAGTGATACTCAACCTATGGTCTGCGCACACATGCAGACATGACAGATCACGTCTTAGTTACCTGGCTCTGCCGAATAGAGTCAACAGTGACATTAAGGTGATAGGTGATGATGATAGCCTTTATTTGTCAGTTGCAGTTGCCCACAACCGAGATGACAGACCTTTCCAACCGTACATGCAATACACAAACATCACATTGGGGAGACATCTTCTCCAAGATGTTATCAATATTGCAGAGCCATAAAGACATGCTACGCTTAACCCTTTAAGACCTACCATAGAACCAAGTCCCCCTAAGCTTATCTTCATATTTTTATATGCTGCAGTGCCATTTTTGGGAGCATTTCAAGTTGCTATACATGAATTCAACTGTTATAGCCCAAATTTTAATGCATTATGTATGTATTAAGTCCATAGTAACGACATTAATTGCAAAAAAGTTCAATAAACTAAAAAAAAAAAATTTGAAAATCAATTTGTTTTTTTTGTTTGTTTTTTTTAAACATATATTGCTAGTTAAATTTAATTTAAGACAAAACTGTAAATACAAAAAAGTTGCACAAGTTATTAGAAAAAGCACACACTTTGGGTAATAAACTTACATTTTTCATTCTTTATACAGATTGAGGAGCTGTGGTTTGTCAGAGATCAGCTGCGATTATCTGGCAGCAGCGCTCAAGTCCAACCCCTCCCATCTGAGAGAGCTGGACCTGTGTGACAATGACAAGCTGCAGGATTCAGGAGTGAAGCAACTGTGTGGTTTTCTGGAGAGTCCTGGATGTGGACTTGAAACTCTGAGGTCAGTCAGCATGTTTTAGTTGTGCTGAGATGAATATAATGTGAAAGTTGTGCTGACACTAGACTGCAACCAAGTTCATAACAACTGAAGCGTGGCTCCATTCCTATACATATTCCATATCTTATAGTGAGGATTTTCTAGAAGAGCAAACATTGAACATGCCTCCAAACATGTAATGAGTCAGACTGAAATCATTTCTACAGAGAACAGTGTGAGTTCTCAGCAGGTCACGTCAATAAGAAGGACAAACAGTGCAGCAGGAATGACTAAACCCACTAACAGTCTGATATCCCCTGTTCCTGTTGGTCTACAGCATCATTATTAATATTGCTCCACCACCATGACTGCAGCTGACCAATGAGCTTCTGTGATTTCAAGTGATGCTCTGTGACTCAGACTGGAGAAATGCTAAACGATTTCTACAAAGTGTGCGTGCTCAGTATGAGATGAGTTTGGTAGCTCTGTGTGTGCACAGATGAACTCCACAGGACATCTCCTGAATGAAGAAACTGTGCTAGTTTGTCCAACAGCAGGAAATATTCAGAGAATATCTGTGAAGCAGAAGCTAAACATAATAATAGGAATACTTCAGCTTTTGGTGTAGCTTTAGTGTAGAGCCTTCACCACAGTCCCACTGACGGCCTCCTGAATTGGTAATATTTTTGGACTCTGATATTTCTTTTTCCATTTCACACAGTGGAAATGTACAACTTTAGTGTGAAATTTTTTTCTCTTTTGTTGTGTTTGTTTGAAGCCTCTTCCTGTTCACCTCTGCTATTTGGAGTTTCCATTTTCTAAACTTCTATATTGTAAACCTTCTTCAGCTCTGAACAGATTATGGAAATGAAATGAATCATTTCAAGCACACACTTTGTCTAATAAACCTCCATCTTTCATTCTTTATACAGATTGAGGACCTGTGGTTTGTCAGAGAAGAGCCTTCAATATCTGGCAGCAGCGCTGAAGTCCAACCCCTCCCATCTGAGAGAGCTGGACCTGAGTGACAACAACAAGGTGCAGGATTCAGGAGTGAAGCAGCTGTGTGGTTTTCTGGAGAGACCAGCATGTGGACTTGAAACTCTGAAGTCAGTAACCATGTTTTAGTTGTGCTGAGATGAATATGATGTGAAAGTTGTGCTGACACTAAACTGCAGACATAAGGCTGATATTATACTGATCCACTCTAAGGATGTTCATGGGGAAGTTTGTTTTCTTCTCTGGTTTAGTCTATTGACTGTAGCAGAACAATCTTCACATTTCAAACAGTGATACTCAACGTATGGCCCGCGGCCCTCCACAGGGTGCCAACCGGCCTGCTGACCTTTCCTAATTCAGAGAGAGGGACCCTCATAAACTGTGTAACGTTCTTCTTCAAAGTTCTAAGTGTCAGACACAACAATGAATACTCAACAGCTGACTCTCTTTAGCAGGTCACGGCACTCAGCAATCTGTGAAACAGTGTCCAACAGTGCGGAAACATTTCAGAGAATATCTGTGAAGCAGAAGATAAACATAATAAGAAAAGCAAACTAATGATAAAACTCCTGCTCTGAGCCAACATTTAAACATCACTATCAGACAGTGAAGGCTTCGGAAGACTGCTCACCTCTCAGACTTGATTTCACAGGATAAAACTTGACAATTTTTCATGTTTTTATGATCATTGTATGACCTTAATGTGAAAAATTCAGAGTTGTTCCTTTTCTTGTGTTTGAAGCTGCTTCCTGTTGGCTTCAGCTGTTTGGAGTTTCCATTTTCCTGACTTCTACATTCTGAACCTTCTTTGGCTCTCAACAGATTATGAAACACTGAATGATTTCAAGCACACACTTTGTCTAATAAACCTCCATCTTTCATTCTTTATACAGATTGAGGACCTGTGGTTTATCAGAGATGAGCTGTGATTATCTGGCAGCAGCGCTCAAGTCCAACCCCTCCCATCTAAGAGAGCTCGACCTGAGTGACAACGACAAGCTGCAGGATTCAGGAGTGAATCATCTGTGTGGTTTTCTGGAGAGTCCAGGATGTGGACTTGAAACTCTGAGGTCAGTCAGCATGTTTTAGTTGTGCTGAGATGAATATGATGTGAAAGTTGTGCTGACAGTAAATTACAGACATAAGGCTGATATTATACTGGCAAAAGTATATACTGGAGGATCTTCATGGTAAAGGCTGTTTTCTTCTTCTCTGGTTTAGTCCATTGACTGTAGCAGAACAATGTTCATACAGGGAGTGCAGAATTATTAGGCAAATGAGTATTTTGTCCACATCATCCTCTTCATGCATGTTGTCTTACTCCAAGCTGTATTGGCTCGAAAGCCTACTACCAATTAAGCATATTAGGTGATGTGCATCTCTGTAATGAGAAGGGGTGTGGTCTAATGACATCAACACCCTATATCAGGTGTGCATAATTATTAGGCAACGTCCTTTCCTTTGGCAAAATGGGTCAAAAGAAGGACTTGACAGGCTCAGAAAAGTCAAAAATAGTGAGATATCTTGCAGAGGGATGCAGCCGTCTCAAAATTGCAAAGCTTCTGAAGCGTGATCATCGAACAATCAAGCGTTTCATTCAAAATAGTCAACAGGGTCGCAAGAAGCGTGTGGAAAAACCAAGGCGCAAAATAACTGCCGATGAACTGAGAAAAGTCAAGCGTGCAGCTGCCAAGATGCCACTTGCCACCAGTTTGGCCATATTTCAGAACTGCAAAATCACTGGAGTGCCCAAGAGCACAAGGTGTGCAATACTCAGAGACATGGCCAAGGTAAGAAAGGCTGAAAGACGACCACCACTGAACAAGACACACAAGCTGAAACGTCAAGACTGGGCCAAGAAATATCTCAAGACTGGTTTTTCTAAGGTTTTATGGACTGATGAAATGAGAGTGAGTCTTGATGGGCCAGATGGATGGGCCCGTGGCTGGATTGGTAAAGGGCAGAGAGCTCCAGTCCGACTCAGACGCCAGCAAGGTGGAGGTGGAGTACTGGTTTGGGCTGGTATCATCAAAGATGAGCTTGTGGGGGCTTTTCGGGTTGAGGATGGAGTCAAGCTCAACTCCCAGTCCTACTGCCAGTTTCTGGAAGACACCTTCTTCAAGCAGTGGTACAGGAAGAAGTCTGCATCCTTCAAGAAAAACATGATTTTCATGCAGGACAATGCTCCATCACACGCGTCCAAGTACTCCACAGCGTGGCTGGCAAGAAAGGGTATAAAAGAAGAAAAACTAATGACATGGCCACCTTGTTCACCTGATCTGAACCCCATTGAGAACCTGTGGTCCATCATCAAATGTGAGATTTACAGTGGGGCAAAGAAGTATTTAGTCAGCCACCAATTGTGCAAGTTCCCCCACTTAAAATGATGACAGAGGTCAGTAATTTGCACCAGAGGTACACTTCAACTGTGAGAGACAGAATGTGAAAAAAAAATCCATGAATTCACATGGTAGGATTTGTAAAGAATTTATTCGTAAATTAGGGTGGAAAATAAGTATTTGGTCACCTCAAACATGGAAAATCTCTGGCTCTCACAGACCTGTGACGTCTTCTGTAAGACGCTTTTCTGTCCTCCACTCGTACCTGTATGAATGGCACCTGTTTGAACTCATCATCTGTATAAAAGACACCTGTCCACAGCCTCAAACAGTCAGACTCCAAACTCCGCCATGGCCAAGACCAAAGAGCTTTGGAAGGACACCAGGAAAAGTATTGTAGACCTGCACCAGACTGGGAAGAGTGAATCTACAATAGGCAAGCAGCTTGGTGTGAAAAAAATCAACTGTGGGAGCAATCATCAGAAAATGGAAGACATAAAAGACCACTGATAATCTCCCACGATCTGGGGCTCCACGCAAGATCTCATCCCGTGGGGTCAAAATGATCATGAGAACGGTGAGCAAAGATCCCAGAACCACACGGGGGGGACCTGGTGAATGACCTGCAGAGAGCTGGGACCAAAGTAACAAAGGTCACCATCAGTAACACACTACAACGGCAGGGAATCAAATCCCGCAGTGCCAGACGTGCTCCGCTGCTGAAGCCAGTGCATGTCCAGGCCCGTCTGAAGTTTGCCAGAGAGCACATGGATGATACAGCAGAGGATTGGGAGAATGTCATGTGGTCAGATGAAACCAAAGCAGAACTTTTTGGCATAAACTCAACTCGTCGTGTTTGGAGGACGAAGAATACTGAGTTGCATCCCAAGAACACCATACCTACTGTGAAGCATGGGGGTGGAAACATCATGCTATGGGGCTGTTTTTCTGCCAAGGGGACAGGACGACTGATCCGTGTTAAGGACAGAATGAATGGGGCCATGTATCGTGAGATTTTGAGCCAAAACCTCCTTCCATCAGTGAGGACTTTGAAGATGAAACGAGGCTGGGTCTTCCAACATGACAATGATCCAAAACACACCGCCCGGGCAACAAAGGAGTGGCTCCGTAAGAAGCATTTGAAAGTCCTGGAGTGGCCTAGCCAGTCTCCAGACCTCAACCCCATAGAAAATCTGTGGCGGGAGTTGGAAGTCCGTGTTGCTCGGCGACAGCCCCAAAACATCACTGCTCTCGAGAAGATCTGCATGGAGGAATGGGCCAAAATACCAGCTACTGTGTGTGCAAACCTGGTAAAGACCTATAGTAAACGTTTGACCTCTGTTATTGCCAACAAAGGTTATGTTACAAAGTATTGAGTTGTATTTTTGTTATTGACCAAATACTTATTTTCCACCCTGATTTACGAATAAATTCTTTACAAATCCTACCATGTGAATTCGTGGATTTTCTTTTTCACATTCTGTCTCTCACAGTTGAAGTGTACCTCTGGTGCAAATTACTGACCTCTGTCATCATTTTAGGTGGGGGAACTTGCACAATCGGTGGCTGACTAAATACTTTTTTGCCCCACTGTACAAGGAGGGAGAACAGTGTCTGGGACAGTGTCTGGGAGGCTGTGGTTGCTGCTGCACGCAATGTTGATGGTGAACAGATCAAAACCCTGACAGAATCCATGGATGGCAGGCTTTTGAGTGTCCTTGCAAAGAAAGGTGGCTATATTGGTCGCTGATTTGTTTTTGTTTTGTTTTTGAATGTCAGAAATGTATATTTGTGAATGTGGAGATGTTATATTGGTTTCACTGGTAAAAATAAATAATTGAAATGGGTATATATTTGTTTTTTGTTAAGTTGCCTAATCATTATGCACAGTAATAGTCACCTGCACACACAGATATCCCCCTAAAATAGCTAAAACTAAAAACAAACTAAAAACTACTTCCAAAAACATTCAGCTTTGATATTAATGAGTTTTTTGGGTTCATTGAGAACATGGTTGTTGTTCAATAATAAAATTCCTCAAAAATACAACTTGCCTAATAATTCTACACTCACTGTATTTCAAATAATGATATTCAATGAATGGCCCGCGCCTCATTCACGGCCTGCTTACCTTTCCTAATTCAAAGAGAGGAGAGCCTGACTAACTGTGTAGTTTTCTTGTTCACAGGTCTAAGTATCAGAAACAATGATGAATAATCCACAGCTGACTCACTTTAGCAGGTCAAGTGAGCTCAGGCACCTCCGCCTGCACAGTCACAGTGTAACAGGTGTAGAGTAATAAATAAAGACTTTAACAGCAGGCAGGATTTCATAAGCTTATGTACAAACATGTAGGATGATGGTGGCAGGTATGGAAACGGGTCCATAAAGATTGAAGCGTGTCTTTATTCTTTTGCATATTCCATATCTTATAGTGAGATTTTCCAGAAGAGCAAACATTGAACATGCCTCCAAACATGTAATGAGTCAGACTGAAATCATTTCTACAGAGAACAGTGTGAGTTCTCAGCAGGTCACGTCAATAAGAAGGACAAACAGTGCAGCAGGAATGACTAAACCCACTTAACAGTCTGATATCCCCTGTTCCTGTTGGTCTACAGCATAATACTGCTCCGCCACTATCACTGCAGCTGACCAATCACTTTCTGTGATTTCAAGTGATGCTCTGTCACTCAGACTGGAGAAGCAGAAGCTAAACAGAAGAAGAGCACACACTTTATCTAATAAACCTCCATCTTTCATTCTTTATACAGGTTGTGGAGCTGTGGTTTGTCAGACACGAGCTGTGCTTATCTGGCAGCAGCGCTCAAGTCCAACCCCACACATCTAAGAGAGCTGGACCTGAGTGAGAACAACAAGATGGAGGATTCAGGAGTGAAGCAGCTGTGTGGTTTTCTAGAGAGTCCAGGATGTGGACTTGAAACTCTGGGGTCAGTCACCATGTTTTATTTGTGCTGAGATGAACATTTAATTAAAATTTTATTTATATAGCGCCAAATCACAACAGCAGTCGCCTCAAGGCACTTTATATTGTACAGCATATCCTATTATAATAGATACAGAGAAAAACCCAACAATCATATGACCCCCTATGAGCAAGTACTTTGGTGACAGTGGGAAGGAAAAACTCCGGCAGAACCAGGCTCAGGGAGGGGCGGCCACCTGCTGCAACCGATTGGGTGAGAGAAGGAAGACAGGATAAAGATAAAGACATATTGTGGAAGAGAGACAGAAATGAATAACAGATATGATTCAATGCAGAGAGGTCTATTAACACATCATCAGCGCATCATAGGAATCCACCGGCAGCCTATGTCTATTGCAACATAACTAGGGGAGGATTCAGGGTCACCAGGTCCAGCCCTAACTATATGATTTAACAAAAAGGAAAGTTTTAATCCTAATCTTAAAAGTATAAATAGTTTCTGTCTCCTGAATCCAAACTGGAAGCTGGTTCCACAGAAGAGGGGCCTGAAAACTGAAGGCTCTCCCTCCCATTCTACTTTTAAATACTCTAGGAACAAGAAGTAGGCCTGCAGAGCGAGAGCGAAGTGCTCTAATAGGGTGATATGGTACTACAAGGTCATTAAGATAAGATGGGGCCTGATTATTTAAGACATTGTATGTGAGGAGCAGGATTTTAAATTCGTTGAAGGACATATTCTGGTCAAAAATGACTCCAAGGTTCCTCAGTGTTACTGGAGGCCAAGGTAATGCCATCCAGAGTAAGAATCTGGTTAGATACCATATTTCTAAGATTTTCAGGGCCGAGTACAATAACCTCAGTTTTATCTGAACTAAGAAGCAGAAATTTAGCGGCCATCCAGGTCTTTATGTCTTTAAGACATTCATGCAATTTAACTAATTGGTGTGTGTTATCTGGCTTCATGGACAGATAGAGCTAGGTGTCATCTGCATAGCAGTGAAAATGTATGCTATGTCTTCTGATGATACTGCCTAAGGGAAACATGTATAATGTAAACAGAATTGGTCCTACCACTGAACCCTGTGGAACTCCATAATTAACCTCAGTGTGTGAAGAGGACTCTCCATTTACATGAACAAATTGGAGACTATTAGATAGATATGATACAAACCACTGCAGTGCAGTACCTGTAATACCTACAGCATGTTCTAATCGCTCTAATAGGATATTATGGTCAACAGTATCGAATGCTGCACTAAGGTCTAGCAGGACAAGCACAGAGATGAGTCCACTGTCAGAGGCCATAAGAAGATCATTTGTAACCTTCACCAAAGCTGTTTCTGTGCTGTGATGAGCTTTGAAACCTGACTGAAACTCTTCAAATAAACCATTCCTCTGCAGATGATCTGTTAGCTGTTTGACAACTACTCTTTCAAGGATGTTTGATATGAAAGGAAGGTTGGAGATTGGCCTATAATTAGCTAAGACTGCTGGGTCTAGAGATGGCTTTTTGAGTAAAGGTTTAACTACAGCCAGCTTGAAGGCCTGTGGTACATAGCCGATTATTAGAGATAGGTTGATCATATTTAAGATTGAAGCATTAATTAATGGCAGGACTTCTTTGAGCAGTTTTGTAGGAATGGGGCCTAAAAGACACGTTGATGGTTTGGAAGAAGTAATTATTGAAGTTAACTCAGAAAGATTGATTGGAGAAAAAGAGTGTAAATTAATACCAATGGTACTAAAAGTAGCTGTAGATAATATTACATCTGTGGGATGATTATTGGTAATTTTTTCTCTAATGATAAAAATTTTATTTGTGAAGAAGTTCACGAAATCATTACTAGTTAACGTTAAAGGGATGGTTGGCTCAACAGAGCTCTGACTTTTTGTCAGCCTGGCTACAGTGCTGAAGAGAAACCTGGGGTTGTTCTAATTTTCTTCAATCAGTGATGAATAGTAAGATGTTCTGGCTTTGCGGAGGGCT
Source organism: Maylandia zebra (assembly GCF_041146795.1). NCBI lineage: Eukaryota > Metazoa > Chordata > Actinopteri > Cichliformes > Cichlidae > Maylandia > Maylandia zebra. The sequence goes on along the minus strand of NW_027490031.1, from coordinate 1,476,593 downwards.
TTCTTATAAAGCAGCAAACTATTTCTCCAGGCTAAATGATGATCCTCTAAATTTGTGACACGCCATTTCCTCTCCAGCTTACGAGTCATCTGCTTTAGGGTACGTGTTTGAGAATTATACCATGGAGTCAGGTACTTCTGATTTGAGGCCTTAGTTTTCACAGGAGCTACAGTATCCAGAGTCGTACGTAGTGAGGAGGTAAAGTTATTAACAAGATAATCGACCTCTGTTGGAGTAGCGTTCAGATAGCTGCTCTGCTCTATGTTGGTACAGGGCATTGAAGGTGATAACAGTGGGTGGATTATATTCTTAAACTTAGTTACAGCCCTTTCAGAAAGACATCTACTTTGATAAAGTCTACTCTCCACTGCTGTGTAATCGATTATTGTAAATGTAAATGTTATCAGGAAATGATCAGACAGGAGAGGGTTTTCAGGAAATACTGTTAAATGTTCAGTTTCTATGCCATATGTTAAAACAAGATCTAGACTGTGGTTAAAGATTAAAGTTTTGAGAGAAGCCAATTGAGTCTAATAACAGATTAAATGCCATGTTGAGGCTGTCATTTTTAGCATCTATATGAATGTTAAAATCACCCACAATAAATATTTTATCTGAGCTGAGCACTAAATCAGATATAAAGTCTGAGAAATCAGATAGAAACTCTGTGTAAGGCCCAGGTGGACGATAGATGATAAGTAAGACTGGTTTCTGAGTTTTACAGCTGGGGTGGACAAGGCTAAGCATCAGGCTTTGAAATGAATTAAAAGTCTGTCTTGGTCTTTCGTTGATTAATAGGCTGGTGTAGGGCTGTCCGACATAACGATATATATCGGATGACGATATAAAAACATCTATAGTTTCCTTTTATGCCATCGTTTTTTTCGTGGTGTTGCAAAATAAACTGTTTACGGCAATATTTTTTCATCGTTTTGATGGTCACTGTAGTGGCTATATTAATTTCTTAAAGTTCTCTCCTTCTCTTATATTTAATACAATCACACTATGGACGGACAAGCGACTGTTTTTATACATTGTCGTTAGCAACAACGACGGTAAAAACATCGCGTGTCTGCTTGTTTATTTTCCACATAAACCTTTCACAGTAAAGCTCAAGATCCTGTTGAGACTTTTCAAAATAAACTGAATCACGTGAAAGAGTATGCAGTCTTTACGGATGAGAAGCTAAAAAGAGCCTCCAGGTGCTAAAAAATAAACCTTAGATTCAAACGTTAGAACAGTCTTTTCCCCGCAGCACGCCGTGTAATAAATAATCACAAAGAAAACAGCGGCCGTAACACTTATGTCTAAAAATGTATAATTTCATGCATTGGTTTAAACACTCGAGTCCAGGTACACAACGCCCAGCTGGAAACATTTCACGCAAGTCGAGCTGCCCGGATTCACAGAATTTACAAAAAATTTTAAATTTTTGTGATTTATATCGTTATTGGGACGATAGATGTCTTACATCGGGATATGAGATTTTGGTCATATCGCACAGCCCTAGGCTGGTGTGAAAAATTGCTGCCACACCACCCCCTCAGCCTGTGCTTCGAGATTTCTGGTAGTTAGAATGACTCGGGGGTGTTGATTCATTTAAACTAACATAATCATCCTGCGTCAACCAGGTTTCTGTAAGGCAGCGTAAATTGATTTGTTGATCAATTATTAAGTCATGTACTAACAGAGACTTGGAGGAGAGAGACCTAATGTTTAACACAATCCAGCCCTCAGTGCTAAGAGGAAGCTGCAGGGAGTGGGTGTGGACCATCTACATGGATTGTAGACTACCTCACCACTAGACCCCAGTATATGAGGCTGGGGGACTGGGTGTCTGAGGTGGTAGTCTGTAGCACGGGGGCCCCACAAGGAACAGTACTTGCCCCTTTCCTCTTCACCCTGTACACCGCGGACTTCAGATATTACACAGACACTTGCCATCTCCAGAAGTTCTCAGGCCATTGTGAGTCGGTTGTCGGAGGGAAACAAACTGGAATACAGGGGGGTCATCAATGCCTTTGTCAGCTGGTGTGAACCATCTTGGCGTCAATGCTAGCAACATGAAGGAACTGGTGGTTGACTTTACACCAGTGAACATCCAGGGTTTGGACATTGAAACTGTCAGGTCCGACGGTGCCCCGACCGGCGACCTGTGTGTGTATGTGTGTTTGTTCTCCCGCTCTGTTTTTGTCTCCGTTGTAGTTGTTACGCGGTTGCGTAGCAACGGGAGATGTCCGACCCGGAAGTGCCGCCACTCTGAGCGGTTCCACCTGCAACTGATTCCTCGCCAGCTGCTGCCAATCATCCACCATTGTAACAGAGCTATTTAATGGTGTGGCTGAGTGACAGACAGCGCTGGAGTATTCCACCAAGCCTGGCTACGAGTGAGACGGAGATACGAGAGGAGAGACGTCACTGTTCACGAAAGTCGTGTGGACACACGAGGGGAGCACGGAAGGGATTTTGCACTGTGGATTACTTTGGATTGGCTTCACTGTAAATAAAGACACTGTTCAACCTTAACGAGCGGACCGCGTCTGGGTTCTCTTACTCACCACCCCCTAACAGAAACGGTGGAGGAGTACAAATACCTGGGTGTTTACCTCAGTAACAAAATGGATTGGTCCATGAATGCAAATACACTTTATAAAAAGGGTCTAAGTTGTCTTCATCTGCTACGGTGGCTGAGATCCTTTGGGGTGAACAGGACTCTTCTAAAGACGTTTAATGACACTGGCGGCATCTGCTGCCTTTTATGGTGCTGGAGTGGTAGAATGGCAGAGAGGGACAGGGGGAAATTAATAAAATGGTCAAGAGGGCCAGCTCTGTCCTGGAATTTCCTCTGAAGTTCATTGAGCAGGTTGGGTAGAAGAGGATGTTGTCCAAGTGGCTCAGGGGGTTGGGAAGCGCATCTGTATGTATGAATGTGAGAGTGAATGAATAGTGGCATTGTAAAGCGCTTTGGGTGCATTGAAAAGCGCTATATAAATCCAATCCATTATTATTATAAGCTAACATTCATCATGGACAATGCCTCTCCATCCCCTGCATGAGACTGTAATGAGCACTGAGCAGCTTGTTCAGTGGTCGTCGTTTACACCCACAGACGACCGCTGAACGGTCATCTTTTACACTACCGCAGGTCATTCTTACCAGCAGCTGTCAGACTCTATAACACAGTTTAACATGGTTATCTTACTAATCACCTGTTTAATTGACATATCTTGTGTTTTTTAATTGCTTCTTATTTGCAGCTTGTGTGTACACTGTATATTTCATTAGGATCATTCACAACCCACCCCCACACACTTATGTACATATCTCTGTACACTTTTTTATCTGTTCGAATTTAGGTTTATTTATGTAGGACTACTTTGTGTCTTTTTTTATATTCCTCTTGCTATAAGAGCCATGTAACACCCAAATTTCTCATTCATGGGATTAAAAAGGTTTATTCTGTTCTATGGTATTCTATTCTATCTATTCTATGTAGAAGCTCCCCTAATGGAGTCACAACACATGTCCAATACTTTGTCTGTATGGAACAAATAATTCAAGGAACAGAGATTTAAATCACCAAAATCAAACTGGCTGCATCGGGGCATATAGTCTGAAAAATCTGCACAGTTTCCTGTTTGAAGCTGCTTCCTGTTGGCTTAAGCAGTTTGGAGTTTCCATTTTCTAAACTTTTACATTCTCAACCTTCTTCAGCTCTGAACAGATGATGAAACACTGAATGATTTCAAGAACACACTTTGTCTAATAAACTTACATCTTTCATTCTTTATACAGATTGTTGAGCTGTGGTTTGTCAAAGATCAGCTGTGATTATCTGGCAGCAGCACTGAAGTCCAACCCCTCCCATCTGAGAATGATAGACCTGGCTGAAAATAATATGCAGTATCCAGATGTTAAGCAGCTGTGTGATCTTGAGGAGAGTCCAGACTACAGACTGGAGACTCTGAGGTCAGTACAGTGTTGGAGTGAGTGGGTGGTGCTGTCAGCAGTGTTGTACTAAACACAATCAATACGAAACAAAGATCAAGTGTTTCCTGTAAAGCTGCAGCTTCTCAGTGAAGCTGTTAGAAGAGAATGGTAACAGGCTTCAGAATTGGACACAAACACTTCCTGTTTCTACCTTTTTGCGAGCTGTATGGTTACCATAGTAACGGCTCACATGCTCTCATCAAACACGGTCAGCAGCCAATCAGCTCTCTCAACAAAGTAGCGTGCAGACCAATGACTGCAATTATTTCCAAGTTTCAAGCAGTCTCCATCAAAAGGACAAAGGTCACTCATTTGAGGATGACAATGTTCACATTTTGGACAGAGAAGACAGATGGTTTTAAAGAGGAGTGAAAGAAACCATCTATGTCCGCTGTGAACGATCTTTGAACGGATGAGGTGGCTTACGACACCAACTGTAATCTGGTTTTGAGATCCCTTCCCAGACTCCTTAACACCCACTCACATCCTGGGCCTTTTGACTTCAATATATCACTTGATGGGGTGGGGCTAGGTTGCACAATTAGTTCACCCAAAACCCACACCTGTTTTCACACCTTGTCTCGTGTGATTAGGAAGAGGATCAATATGGAGTCCGTGTCCCCTTTGGGGATACTCCCACAGGGCTTAAATCTGGGACTGTCCACCATTTGACCCTTGAACTGAAAAAGCTTCTCGGATGAGAGGTGAAACATCTTCAAGCAACTTAAAGAAGTCCAGACGCTTTTCTTTGCAAGCTCTTTAGACTATGATGACCTGGATGACTGAGAACCTTCACAGACAGCACAGTCTGTAGGTGAGGAAGAATTTAGTGAGACCAGATGTTTGGATGGAATTCCTCCAGTTAACAGCTGGAACCATTCCATCTGGATTGTTGGGCTTGTTGTTGGGGTTCCTAAAGAGCTCAAAGTGGACAGACCAAGGTTATTCTAATTAATGAAAGTCCAAAATAAACTAGGAGTGAAAAACATTTTTATCAACTTCAATAAAAATCCAAAGTACAGATTAGAAAAAGTGAAACAACGAGTACTAGTACAGTCTCAGCACTGAAGGCCCTGCTCCTCTTTATACTGGATGTGCTGCATCACTGACTGACAGCTGATGAAGAGTCTCTGGAAACACTCGTTTATCTCCTCTGCTCTTCCTTCTTCTCTCTGCAGGTGGAGGTGATGAGGGTAAACAGGACAATGTGCGTGCTGAGAGAGGAGCAGCTGTGTCCTGATGATCCAGAGAGGTTGAAGCAGCAGCAGCTTGTGTGTAGAGACGCTCTGACTGGGCCATGTTACTGTGAGATGGAGTGGAGAGCTTCATCCAGCAGTGACTGACAGATGCATGAAAAGATGACTGTCAGTGCTGCAGAGTGAACTGCTCTGAGAACAGCTCCACTGTCAGACACAATGTAGAGTCCAGCATCACCCCTGTGTGTCCCTCTGGATCTGACAGAGGATCATCAGTGTATCTGGACTGCTCTGCTGCTGCTCTGTCATTCTATAGTCTCTTCACAGTCTCTGTCTGACACTGGCTTCAAACCCTCCTGGATCAAATTCACCTGGAAAGGCTTTCCATTATGAATAATAAACATAATGTTTTTATAAGATAAATATCATGTTTTCATGTATGTGTGCAGTTTGAGCCTCAGTGGATGAATCCGTGCTTAATCATCATAATTTATTTATACAGCACTTTAAAAACAAAACTGGCAGACCAAAGTGCTGTACAATACAAATATGGATATAGTAATAAGATAGCAGAAACCAGACAAAGCAATCAAATTAATAAAAAAAACGTTAGTTATCCACAGAGTTAAAAGCCAGGGAATAAAAATAGGTCTTTAATAAAGACTAAAAAACTGGCACTGATGTAGCCTGTCTAACATGGAGAGGAAGGTTATTCCAAAGCATCGGCGCTGCAACAGAGAGTCTCCTGTAAGTTTCAGCCGTGACTTTGGAACCGAAAGCAGCAACAGCTCGGCTGACCGAAGGGAACGAGTGGGGACATGGGGCTTTAAACAAGTCAGACAAATAAACAGGTGCCAGACCATTTAGAGATTTAAAAACCAATAAAAGGACTTTAAAGCGGATTCTAAATTCAATTGGAAGCCAGTGTAGAGAGGCCAAAGTCGGAGTGATGTGATCAAATTTCCTTCTCCCAGTTAAAAATCGTGCCATAGCATTTTGCACTAGTTGCAAGCGTGACAAAGTGCCCTGCCCAACCCCTATTAAAGAGAATTGCAATAATCGAAATGTGATTTGGGCCAAATAAAATGGCTTCTGTCTTCCGATCATTAAAATTTAAAAAGTGTTTTGCCATCCATGCTTTAACATCAGTAAGGCAGTCAAGTAGAGGTTGACCTGGGAGACTATCAGAATGACGTTTGGATACCTCCCCATGTCAATCACTGCTTGACTGTCTTAGCGATATTAAATTATGGATGGCAAATTTTTTTTTTGAATTTTAATGATCGCAAAACGAAAGCAATTTTATATGGCCCGCATCGCTCTACTGATTCTCCAGATGTTGATTTTGGTGATTTGACCTCTCATCTGAAAAGTTCAATCACTAATCTTGGTGTTAAACTTGATTCCGCGCTTACTTTTGAAGGTCATGTAAATGGAGTGGTAAAATTAGCTTTTTATCACCTCAGACGTCTATCGAAGGTTAAGCCTTTCCTTTCCAAACCCAATTTGGAAACTCTTATTCATGCTTTTATCACCTCACGTCTGGACTATTGTAATTCCCTTTTAATAGGGGTTAGGTCAGGCACCTTGTCACGCGTGTAGTAAGTGCAAAATGCGGCGGCACGATTTTTAACCGGTAGTAGGAAATTCGATCACATCACTCCGGTTCTGGCTTCCTTGCACTGGCTTACCATTGAAATTTAAAGTCCTTTTATTGGTTTTTAAATCTTTAAATGGTCTGGCTCCTGTCTACTTATCTGATTTGCTGAAGCCACATGTTCCTCCTCGCTCGCTCCGTTCAGCTGAACAGCTGTTGCTGTTGGTCCCTAAGTCGCAGCTGAAATGCAGAGACAGAGCGTTTTCAATTGCAGCTCCGATGCTCTGGAATAACCTTCCCCTCCAAATTAGACAAGCGTCATCAATGCAGGTTATTAAGTCCAGATTGAAAACCTATTTTTATTCCCTGGCTTTTAACTCTGTAGGAAACTGACACCTTTATTATTTATTTTTTTTATGATTTTAGGGTATTTTTAATTTGTTAGTTGTTTTGATCTGTGTTGTTCAGCACTTGTAGGCCAAAAATGAATACATATCATTTCATTCAATTCATGCAAAGGTTATTTGCATGACGCACAAACAGACCCAATTGAAAATTACAAATGTATTGTGCATGAAACGAATTCAAACGTGTTGCAGATGTGTGTGTCACAAGCAGTAGCGGTTTTTGATACGGGCGACACAGGCGGTGAAACGCTGAAAATCGGAGACATAAAACCTACAAGGGGAAGAATCATCGGCGGGGTGTTAACTGTTTGCTGTTTTCGTGATCGCGTCACGCATGAGAATATCACCAGGTAAACTCGCGACATTTTAAAACATTTTGTTGTTCAACAGCAGCATGACTGACGGAGTTTGTTTGAGAAAACATCACAAGTGTCACAGATAACACATTTTTTTTGCTGGTTTGTCAGTAGCAGCTCCTGAAAAGCAAGTCTGCCACACATCTGTTCGACCAAATCCAGTTAATCTGTGACGCCAGTTAACCTGGAACACCGGCAGCAGCCAATTAGCGTCAGCTGCTAGCCCCACAAACAGTCAATTAAAAGTTCAAACTCACGAATTCCGTTCTGTTCAGTGCACGACAACACTACGGCTCAGGCTCAAAGTAATCGGTGTCTAAGTCGCATAAGGTTATAATTGGTATTAAAAATTCATTAAAACGAGGAAAGCAAGTGTTTGCCAATACAAACCTGTAACAACTCTGTCACCTGGCTGGCCTCCACACATCTGACGTAGTGATGTGTCAGTCGCGAATGAAATGGCTCTTAGAGCTGACTCTTTGGAGTGAACGACGCGATCCGGTGCGGTGTTTTTCTTTTCTTTCTCTCACCCTCTCTCTCGCACTTTTTTCCGCCTCACTCCGCACGCGAGCCTTGTGCTTTGCACTGGGCAGAGGGGGGAGGGGCATATCCCAGCTGTCATAGGGCGAAAAGCGGGGTACACCCTGGACAGGTCGCCAGTCTGTCGCAGGGCTAACACATAGGGACAGACAACCATTCACACTCACATTCACTCGCACATTCACACCTAGTGGCAATTTTGGATTATCCAATTAACCTATCCCCACAAGCTGCATGTCTTTGGACGGTGGGAGGGAGCTGGAGTACCCGGAGAGAACCCACGCAGGCACGGGGAGAACATGCAAACTCCACACAGAAAGACCCCGGCCTGATGGTGGAATTGAACTCAGGACCTTCTTGCTGTGCAGCAACAGTGCTAACCACCGTGCCACCGTGCTGAAAATGTAAATAGTTAAAAGTTGAAATGTGAATAGTTGGTTTTTATTTATTTATTATTTATTACATTTTATGTGGAGTGAATAAATAAAAGTATATTTACGGTGGCCCTTAGAGGCAAAACACGTATAAACTCTGAATCACGTACAAACTCCAAAACACATACAAACTCAAAAGCACGTAAAAACACAGAATGACTTACAAACTCCAAAAACGTACAAACTCCAAAACACAACAGAAGTGCTCCAGAATGCTAGGCACAGTGTTGAGCTTTTGTTACACAAGCCAGCAAGTACCAACGACCGGATTTGGTGTGTGGTAGTAACAGATAATGCACATTCTTTTTTTAATTATTTAAATATATAAATACACAAACAATACACATATGCTTTCAATTGTGTAATTTGTATGATTTAGGTAGCTCTGTTTTGGGAAGGTCAGTTAAAGCTAGAAATGTGTTTTGAAGTTCATACATGCTTCGGAGTTTGTACGTGCTTTTTGATGCTTGTATGTGCTTTGGAGTTTGTACGTGCTTTGTCTCTAGGGCCACTGTATATATTTATATGTAAACATATAAATAAAACCACATTTTTTTACGTTAGTAATTTCTTTTGTGCATAAGTTTATATTGTTGTTGATAATAAATCAATTAAAGCAACAAAACAACCTGAAGAGCCAGTTGGGAGCCGAAAGAGCTGGTTCTCTAAAAAGAGCTGGAATTCCCATCACTACAGTAGATGTCTTCTGAAAGCGTTGTAACTAAGTTTAAGAATATAATCCACCCACTGTTATCATCTTCAATGCCCTGTACCAACACAGAGCAGAGCAGCTATCTGAACGCTACCCCAACAGAGGTCGATTATCTTGTTAATAATTTCACCTCCTCACTACGTACGACTCTGGATACTGTAGTTTCTGTGAAAACTAAGGTCTCTAATCAGAAGTACCTGACTCCATGGTATAATTCTCAAAAACGTAGCCTAAAGCAGATGACTCGTAAGCTGGAGAGGAAATGGCGTGTCACAAATTTAGAGGATCATCATTTAGCCTGGAGAAATAGTTTGTTGCTTTATAAGAAAGCCCTCCGCAAAGCCAGAACATCTTACTATTCATCACTGATTGAAGTAAATAAGAACAACCCCAGGTTTCTCTTCAGCACTGTAGCCAGGCTGACACACGGTCAGAGCTCTTTTGAGCCAACCATCCCTTTAACGTTAACTAGTAATGACTTCATGAACTTCTTCACAAATAAAATTTTTATCATTAGAGAAAAAATTACCAATAATCATCCCACAGATGTAATATTATCTACAGCTACTCTTAGTACCATTGACGTTAAGTTAGACTCTTTTTCTCCAATTGATCTTTCTGAGTTAACTTCAATAATTACTTCCTCCAAACCATCAACGTGTCTTTTAGACCCCATTCCTACAAAACTGCTCAAAGAAGTCCTGACATTAATTAATGCTTCAATCTTAAATATGATCAACCTATCTCTAATAATCGGCTATGTACCACAGGCCTTCAAGCTGGCTGTAGTTAAACCTTTACTCAAAAAGCATCTCTAGACCCAGCAGTCTTAGCTAATTATAGGCCAATCTCCAACCTTCCTTTCATATCAAACATCCTTGAAAGAGTAGTTGTCAAACAGCTAACAGATCATCTGCAGAGGAATGGTTTATTTGAAGAGTTTCAGTCAGGTTTCAGAGCACAGCACAGAAACAGCTTTAGTGAAGGTTACAAATGATCTTCTTATGGCCTCTGACAGTGGACTCATCTCTGTGCTTGTCCTGCTAGACCTTAGCGCAGCATTCGATACTGTTGACCATAATATCCTATTAGAGCGATTAGAACATGCTGTAGGTATTACAGGTGCTGCGCTGCAGTGGTTTGTATCATATCTATCTAATAGACTCCAATGTGTACATGTAAATGGAGAGTCCTCTTCACACACTGAGGTTAATTATGGAGTTCCACAGGGTTCAGTGCTAGGACCAATTCTGTTTACATTATACATGCTTCCCTTAGGCAGTATCATCAGAAGACATAGCATACATTTTCACTGCTATGCAGTTAAACTGCAGCAATGTCTTAAAAACATGAAGACCTGGATGGCCGCTAACCTTTTGCTTCTTAATTCAGATAAAGCTGAGGTTATTGTATTCGGCCCTGAAAACCGTATGGATATGTCCTTCAGTGCTAATATTAAACAAATATGTAAGACTGTTTTCTTCCATTTGCGCAACATCTCTAAAATTAGAGACATCATGTCTCAGAGTGATACTGAAAAACTAGTTCATGCATTTATCACTTCTAGGCTGGACTACTGTAAGTCATTGTTATTTATATATTATTATTTATATACCTAAAACCTCCCTGAAAAGCCTTCAGCTAATCCAAAATGCTGCAGCAAGAGTCCTGACAGGGACTAGAAAGAGAGAGCATATTTCTCCTGTTTTGGCTTCCCTTCATTGGCTTCCTGTTAAATCCAGAATTGAATTCAAAATCCTGCTCCTCACATACAATGTCTTAAATAATCAGGCCCCAACTTATCTTAATGACCTTGTAGTACCATATCACCCTATTAGAGCACTTCGCTCTCGCTCTGCAGGCCTACTTGTTGTTCCTAGAGTATTTAAAAGTAGAATGGGAGGCAGAGCCTTCAGTTTTCAGGCCCCTCTTCTGTGGAACCAGCTTCCAGTTTGGATTCGGGAGACAGACACTATCTTCAAGATTAGGCTTCAAACTTTCCTTTTTGCTAAAACATATAGTTAGGGCTGGACCAGGTGACCCTGAATCCTCCCTTAGTTATTCTGCAATAGACATAGCCTGCCGGGGAATTCCCATGATGCATTGAGTTTTTCTTTTTCAGTCACCTTTCTCACTCCGTATGTGTTAATAGACCTCTCTGCATTGAATCATATCTGTTATTAATCTCTGTCTCTCTTCCACAGCATGTCTTTATCCTGTCTTCCTTCTCTCACCCCAACCGGTCGCAGCAGAAGGCCCCGCCCCTCCCTGAGCCTGGTTCTGCCGGAGGTTTCTTCCTGTTAAAAGGGAGTTTCCCTTTCCACTGTCGCCAAAGTGCTTGCTCAAAGGGGGTCATGTTTTTTTTTTCTCTTTTTCTCTGTATGTATTATTGTAGGGTCTACCTTACAATATAAACCACATTGAGGGGACTGTTGTGATTTGGCGCTGTATAACTAAAATTGAATTCAACTGAATTGAACTGAATGTTTGTGTTTCAAACAGGAAAACCAGCAGAAATAAATGACAACATGCCAGAGTTCAGAGAGTTTCTGAGGTGCTCCAGAATCACCTCACCACTCTCTGCGTGTTTCCTTCCTGCTTAGAGTTCACTTTCACTTCCTGAACTTCATGGAGTGGAACTTATTGCTGGTGTGTGTGTTTGAAGATACTGTAAGTTTGCTTTGTTTCCTTCTTTAACAGTTTGTATTTAGGAACTTTATTGTTTGTTCAGCTCATGTTTGATTTATTCACACAATAATATGTGTCTTTTTATTTCCGGTCTCCTACACCAAATTCAACAACCCAGGCAAGCAGAACCCAGCAGCCACTCGCACAAAGACGCCCCCACACCCACCAGAGTTTCCCCTATGCTCACGCTGCAGCAGCTTTGCGCTCACGCAGTTTATCTGCATGAGCAAACTTAATTTTGCTCATTCAGATCACTTTGGCTTTTGATGAAAGAAGCTTGTCAGTAACAGCAGTCACTGTGTATCAGTGAATGTATCATGTGTGCTTCATGGCTTCTTCTAGTGGACTGATAGCAGAAGTAGAGCAGCTGATTGCAGCTTCCTCTGCCTCACACTGCTGTCTGACTGCATTCAGCTGACACTGAGATGAAGCAGGAAAGAAGCAGCTGATATTTGGACAGCACACATGATGGAAATGATCATTTTAGTTGATGTGCACGCGAATTATTCGTGTTTCCTCTTCAGGTGAAGGTAGAAAGTGTGTGTGAGCTGATGTGGATGTGAATTCAGCAGCATGGATCTGTGTGAGGACAGAGAGGAGGGAGTCCCTCCCTCTAAAACCACTCAGAGGTGAGATGACCATCTCTAACTGTCCATGACTCTTCTCCATGTCACAGCTCAGCACTCACATCACTGCTCCATCATTATTCACAGGAACCAACCTGGGCTTGAACTTGGACCTGAACCCGAGCTTGAGCCTGAAACCAGCTGCGTGTGTTTACAGTGCAACTGCATGAAGTTTTTTATTTGTAGATTCACAAAAAGAAGACAGTTATCTAAGAAAAGGTAAGTTTGTGTCACTATTAAATTATCACTACACTTATTGGCAGTTTATATGCAGTGATATGGCTGTTCGATATGACCAAAATCTCATATCCCGATAACGATATATTCTGTGAATCTCGGGCAACTCGACTTGGGTGAAGTGTTTTCAGCTGGGTGTCATATATCTGGAGTTGAGTTTTTTGAAACTATTTATTTTTATACATGAGTTTTAACGGCTGCTATTTTCTTGCTGTGGGGAAAAGCCTGTTTTAATGTTTGAGTCTAAGGTTTACTTTGAGCACTTGACGGCTCTTTTTTGCTTCTCATCTCTAAATTCTCTCCATACTCTTTCATGTGATTGTTGTGTAGGCGGTAGAAGAAAAAAAACAACAATATTTCGCAACACCATGAAACAAACGATAGACATGAAACGATAGATGTTTTAATTCATCATCCGATATATTTCGTCATCGCGCATAGCTCCATGCAGTAAAGAGTTTTATGTTTTTTTTTCTTCTTTTTAGCGTCCATCAGGGACTTAGCACTGAACCCAGCTTTGTGTCCTTAAAGAGTGACTGGTGTGAAAGGTGCTCTAGTGGTTTTGAAAGACAAGAACTGTCTTCTGCAGAGAGGTAAGATGTTAGTAACATGTACTTTTTAACTGATTAACTGTTTATTGCTACCCTAAATATCCTATTTAAATTACAAACACATCAGTCTTATTTAGACATTTTCTTAAAATCCAGACTTTGTTTTTGAAAGAACTGAAATTCCTCTTCTGCTACTTAATAAAAAAAAAAATCCCTCCAAGGTGTTCTAAATGTGCTTCAAAAAATAAAACCTTGAATTGGACTTTATTTTAAATACTGTACTGCCAACACCAGTTTGGGGTGTATATGGCTCATGCACTAAATGTTTGTCACAGTGTCTTCCATCATATTCATTAATTTAGGACAGTAACTTCATTTCTTGTGTAAAAAAGGATCAACTCGTGTTTTTTTTTGTAGAAATATGATAAAAGAGAAGCAGAGGGAACCATCAGCCAAAACAGCATCAGCAGGTAGGATATTGCAAAACTATATGTCTTCAGAGCGGGAGTCAAAAGGAAATTTAATTTTGTATCCAGGAAGGGTCCTAGATAACCCCCCTAGATAATTAAGCCTACCACAGACATGATCAAGAGAGAGAAATATGAAGTCATACCGTGTGCTCCGGCATGGAAGGACAGGCGCCTGCATGGTATGATTTGTACCACCGGCAGATAGAGAAACTGGCCGTCCTACCAATGGCTGGACAAAGCTGGACTGAAAGAAAGCACAGAGGCACTAATCATGAACAAGAACAAGCTCTGAGTACAAGATCCATAGAGGCTGGGGTCTATCACCCGGCAAGACCCCAGGTGTAGGTTGTGTCAAGATGACCCTGAGAGAATCCAGAACATAACAGCAGGGCACAAGATGGTACCAGGCAGGGCATACATGGAACGCCATAAACAAGTGGCCAGCAGAGTATACAGAAACATCCGTGCCACATATGGCCTGGAAGTCCAGAGATCAAAATGGGAGATGCTCCCTAGGGTGGTGGAGAATGTCTGAGCTAAGATCCTGTGGGACTTCCCGATATACACGAACAAAATGATGATGGCTAATGTGGTCACAAATTTTAATTCCAACATGATAACCTTATTCCACCTACGATGTGGAGCTCCAAGTTTTTTGTTTGTTTGTTTGTTTTTTATAGATCCAATTTCAATCAGTTAAATCAGTAAAAAAGGACTTCTGGAAAAGAGCAGAATTCTTGGAACACTGTTTAATACACCAAATCGTATGGACAGCAATAAAATAAATACAGAAAACAGCAAGACAACAGATAGCAAAGCAAGCAAAGCAAACCCCGGGGTGTAGAGTCTTAGGCAAAGACAGCAGAGCCACACAGAGACAGACAGAAAAAAGCAGAGAACCGGAGTGTCCTCTGGCGCAGTATTATAGAGACCAGTAACCCGACCCGCTGGTGCTGAGCATCTTTCCACTTGTCTTCCAGCCAAAAACAGCAGGTGCAGGCTCAGGTACGGCCAGGGACAGAGTCAAGACTATGGCTAAGGGTCATCCGCAGATGGGTAACCTTGATTAACCCTTTGCTTTGGCTTATCAAAATAGGTCACGGCACATTCAAAAGTTAACACAGCAAGGGGCATAATCTTATGATATACATGTGAATACTTGGACTAAATATCAAATATATTGGGTAAATGCTTTAACATACTGATAAATACCCCAGTGTAGTTTTATAGTGTGTGTGTATACATGATTATATAATCCTTAAGGAGATTTTATTGTATTGTGTTCATTACTGACTGTAGACAGATGATAGTTTTGCTACATCAGAGCAAAATATCTTATGTTTATTGCAGATGTGTGGTACAGACATCACTCAAAAATTCCACTACACTAACCAACCAGATATAGTGGTACTAGACAAGCAGAACAAGAGGGCCGTAGTCATAGATGTAGCGATACCGAATGACAGCAACATCAGGAATAAGGAACATTAGAAGCTGGAGGAGTACCAAGGGCTCAGAGAAGAGCTCCTGGAGATGTGGAGGGTGAGGGTAACAGTGGTCCCAGTGGTAATCTGAGCACTAGGTGCAGTGACTCCCCAGCTAGGAGAGTGGCTCCAGCAGATCACAGGAAAAAAATTGGAGATGTCTTTCGAGAAGAGCGCAGTCCTAGGAACAGTTAAGATACTGCACAGGACCCTCAAGCTCCCAGCCCTGTGGTAGAGGACCTGAGCTTCAAGGTCTAGACCACCCACATGGGCAAATGGGGAATTTTTAATGTCTCTGTTGCATCATGTCTTAATTATTCTTTGGCACTGATTATTAAAAGAGTGAGTGAGATGTACATTTATAGCTCTTTCTTGTTCCTGTAGAGGAGGAGCTTGCCAGGGTACGGACAACCTTTGTGTGGAGGGTCTCACCAGAAATTCTTATACAGCTGCTTGAGGCCCTTGTAACAGAAAGTGTCTTCAATGATTTGGAGAAAGAATCGATATTGGAGGGGAACCCTGTTAGAGCTGATAAGGCACGTTGCTTTATTGACACAGTGAGGAAAAAAGGAGACAAAGCATGCAAGATAATGATCAGACACCTTCAGACCATAGATCCTTCTCTCTTCTTTCAACTGCATTTATACTCTGATCCATCTGCTCTGCAAGGTAAGTTCATTTATCTCTAAATGAATGGTCACCTTTCAGCTTGTTGAGGTATAAAAGTGTGAAACCTCAGAATTAATTGTAAGAAACCTAATTCTATAACATATGTTTGGATTTGTTGAAAGGCTGCAAAATATTTTCCAGAGGACATGGAGGTATTTTGATGATTATTATAAACCTATGAAACTACTTAGAAGATCAAATGTGAGCAGCATTTAAATAAACGCCAGTCTTCTTCACTTGGTAAAACCATGGAAACTGATTGCTTTAAAAAAAATGAACATATCATAAGTAAAGTATGTTAGGATTGGGTACATACGAAAAGCTGTAAAGTAATTCATTATTTTGTGGGTTTAATGTTTTCAGGAATTACATTTAGGAAATCCCGGAGCCCTTTTTGATGAATTTTGGGTAGAATGAGCATAAAAAAATATAATGAATATAATAAGCAGCAGGCAAAGTTCTTCACATAGCACCCCCAGACCAGGTTTGACTGGATATGTTTTTTTCCTTTTTTAATGTTTTTTTTATTCAGATAGTCTTCAGAATTGTCAGCCTAAACTTAAGTCCAACCTGAAGAAGAAGTTCCAGTGTGTGTTTGAGGGGATCGCTAAAGCAGGAAACCCAACCCTCCTGAATCAGATCTACACAGAGCTCTACATCACAGAGGGAGGGACTGCAGAGGTCAATAATGAACATGAGGTCAGACAGATTGAAACAGCAAACAGGACACCAGACAAACCAGAAACAACAATCAGACAAGAGGACATCTTTAAAGACTCACTTGAAAAACAGGAACTAATCAGAACAGTGCTGACAAAGGGAGTGGCTGGCATTGGGAAAACAGTCTTAACACAGAAATACACCCTGGACTGGGCTGAAGACAAAGCCAACCAGGACATCCAGTTCATATTTCCATTCACTTTCAGAGAGCTGAATGTGCTGAAAGAGGAAAAGTTCAGCTTGGTGGGACTTGTTCATCACTTCTTTACTGAAACCAAAAAAGCAGGAATCTGCAGCTTTGAAGACTTCCAGGTTGTGTTCATCTTTGATGGTCTGGATGAGTGTCGCCCTCCCCTGGACTTCCACAACACTGAGAGTGTGACTGATGTTACAGTGCCCACTGCAGTTAATGTACTTCTCACAAACCTGATCAGGGGGAAACTGCTTCCCTCTGCTCATATCTGGGTAACCACACGACCTGCAGCAGCCAATCAGATCCCCCCTAAGTATGTTCACAGAGTGACAGAGGTCAGAGGGTTCACTGACCCACAGAAGGAGCAGTACTTCAAGAAGAGATTCAAAGATGAGGATCAGGCCAGCAGGATCATCTCCCACATCAAGACATCACGAAGCCTCCACATCATGTGCCACATCCCAGTCTTCTCCTGGATCACTGCTACAGTTTTGGAGGATGTGCTGAAAACCAGAGCGGGAGGACAGCTGCCCAAGACCCTGACTGAGATGTACATCCACTTCCTCGTGGTTCAGGCCAAAGTGAATAAGGTCAAGTATGACGGAGGAGCTGAGACAGATCCACACTGGAGTCCAGAGAGCAGGAAGATGATTGAATCTCTGGGAAAACTGGCTTTTGATCAGCTGCAGAAAGGAAACCTGATCTTCTATGAATCAGACCTGTCAGAGTGTGGCATCGATATCAGAGCAGCCTCAGTGTACTCAGGAGTGTTCACACAGATCTTTAAAGAGGAGAGAGGACTGTACCAGAACAAGGTGTTCTGCTTCATCCATCTGAGTGTTCAGGAGTTTCTAGCTGCTCTTCATGTCCATCTGACCTTCATCAAGTCTGGACTCAATCTGCTGGAAGAACGACAAATAATCTTCAAGTCTCAAATAACAGAATCTGCAGAGAAACACTTCTACCAGAGTGCTGTTAATGAGGCCTTACAGAGTCCTAATGGACACCTGGACTTGTTGCTCCGCTTCCTCCTGGGATTTTCACTGCAGCCCAATCAGACTCTGCTACGAGGCCTGCTGAAACAGAAAGGAAGTAGCTTACAGACTAATCAGGACACTGCACTGTACATCAAGGAGAAAATCACTGAGAATCTGCCTGTAGAGAAAAGCATCAATCTGTTCCACTGTCTGAATGAACTGAATGATCATTCTCTAGTGGAGGAGATCCAACAATCCCTGAGATCAGGAAGTCTCTCCACAGATAAACTGTCTCCTGCTCAGTGGTCAGCTCTGGTCTTCATCTTACTGTCATCAGAAAAAGATCTGAATGTGTTTGACCTGAAGAAATACTCTGCTTCAGAGGAGGCTCTTCTGAGGCTGCTGCCAGTGGCCAAAGCCTCCAACAAAGCTCTGTGAGTACGTTTGTACTCATTTCTATTTTTACATAAACATTGTAATGATTTCGGCCCCCTTTAAAAAATATGTTCAAGGTTCTTTATTTGGCACATGCATAGTTATATAACACACAGTGAAATGTAGCCTGACACGCTCCTCGACATGTGCAAAAATGTGTGTGTGTGTGTGTGGGGGGGGGGGGGGGGGGGGGGGTAGAGGAAGAACACTGAACACTATATATATATATATATATATATATATATATATGTATATATATATATATATATATATATATATATATATATATATATATATGTATATATATATATATATGTATATACAGTGCAGTGGGGCAAAAAAGTATTTAGTCAGCCACCGATTGTGCAAGTTCCCCCACTTAAAATGATGACAGAGGTCAGTAATTTGCACCAGAGGTACACTTCAACTGTGAGAGACAGAATGTGAAAAAAAAAATCCATGAATCCACATGGTAGGATTTGTAAAGAATTTATTCGTAAATCAGGGTGGAAAATAAGATTTGGTCAATAACAAAAATACAACTCAATACTTTGTAATATAACCTTTGTTGGCAATAACAGAGGTCAAACGTTTACTATAGGTCTTTACCAGGTTTGCACACACAGTAGCTGGTATTTTGGCCCATTCCTCCATGCAGATCTTCTCGAGAGCAGTGATGTTTTGGGGCTGTCGCTGAGCAACACGGACTTTCAACTCCCGCCACAGATTTTCTATGGGGTTGAGGTCTGGAGACTGGCTAGGCCACTCCAGGACTTTCAAATGCTTCTTACGGAGCCACTCCTTTGTTGCCCGGGCGGTGTGTTTTGGATCATTGTCATGTTGGAAGACCCAGCCTCGTTTCATCTTCAAAGTTCTCACTGATGGAAGGAGGTTTTGGCTCAAAATCTCACGATACATGGCCCCATTCATTCTGTCCTTAACACGGATCAGTCGTCCTGTCCCCTTGGCAGAAAAACAGCCCCATAGCATGATGTTTCCACCCCCATGCTTCACAGTAGGTATAGTGCTCTTGGGATGCAACTCAGTATTCTTCTTCCTCCAAACACGACGAGTTGAGTTTATACCAAAAAGTTCTACTTTGGTTTCATCTGACCACATGACATTCTCCCAATCCTCTGCTGTATCATCCATGTGCTCTCTGGCAAACTTCAGACGGGCCTGGACATGCACTGGCTTCAGCAGCGGAACACGTCTGGCACTGCGGGATTTGATTCCCTGCCGTTGTAGTGTGTTACTGATGGTGACCTTTGTTACTTTGGTCCCAGCTCTCTGCAGGTCATTCACCAGGTCCCCCCGTGTGGTTCTGGGATCTTTGCTCACCGTTCTCATGATCATTTTGACCCCACGGGATGAGATCTTGCGTGGAGCCCCAGATCGAGGGAGATTATCAGTGGTCTTGTATGTCTTCCATTTTCTGATGATTGCTCCCACAGTTGATTTTTTCACACCAAGCTGCTTGCCTATTGTAGATTCACTCTTCCCAGTCTGGTGCAGGTCTACAATACTTTTCCTGGTGTCCTTCGAAAGCTCTTTGGTCTTGGCCATGGCGGAGTTTGGAGTCTGACTGTTTGAGGCTGTGGACAGGTGTCTTTTATACAGATGATGAGTTCAAACAGGTGCCATTCATACAGGTAACGAGTGAGGGACAGGAAAGCTTCTTACAGAAGACGTTACAGGTCTGTGAGAGCCAGAGATTTTCCTTGTTTGAGGTGACCAAATACTTATTTTCCACCCTAATTTATGAATAAATTCTTTACAAATCCTACCATGTGAATTCATGGATTTTTTTTTCACATTCTGTCTCTCACAGTTGAAGTGTACCTCTGGTGCAAATTACTGACCTCTGTCATCATTTTAAGTGGGGGAACTTGCACAATCGGTGGCTGACTAAATACTTTTTTGCCCCACTGTATATATATATATATATTAGTATATACATTGGGTGAGTGTGCAGTAGTAGCAGCAAGCAGGTGAATTCTTTACATTAAAATGAATAGACATCTGACTATTTTACAGGATAGACAATATAAACATATTTAAAATTAAAGGAATTTGAAATGTACATTGTGCCTTGGTTTAGAGTGTCTGGAAGAGAGTCCTGTCTCAGTCAGTTATAGATGATGTGAGAGGGCGGGTGTGTGTGTTTAGGGCCCAGATGGCTTGGGGATAGAAGCTCCTCTTGAGTCTCTCTGTCCTTGCCCGGAAGATGCGGAACCTTCTACCAGATTGCAGAAGTTGGAACAGTTTGTTGCCAGGATGGGACGGGTCCTTCAATATCTGCGCTGCTCTAGTCCGGCATCTCCTGGTGTAGGTGTCCTGAAGCGGGGGGGCGGGGGGGGGGGGGGGGGGGGGGAGCAATCCTGCAGCAGCGTTCTGCTGTACGGATCACTCTCTGGAGAGCTTTTTGGTCCTTTACACAGCTGTTCCCGAACCACGATGTCATGTTCTGTGTGAGGATGCTTTCCACAGCGCCTGTATAGAAAATCCTGAGGATCTTTGGAGAGACCCTGAACTTCCTCAGTTGTCGTAGGTGATACAGGCGCAGCCTAGCCTGTATATAATGGATATAAACCGCAGCACTGTGGCGGGACGTCATCTGTGATGCCACTGCAGGTGTTATGGATGCACCTGCGCAGCATGTACAAGAAGAAAGAAAGAGTACTTTATTGGTCCCCGTGGGGAAAATTGCTCTCTGCATTTAACCCATTCACTCAGTGAAGCAGTGGGCAGCCATTGGGCGCCCGGGGAGCAGTGTGTAGGGACGGTACCTTGCTCAGGGGTACCTCAGGGTAGCTGTTCAGGGGAATCGAACCCCCGACCTTCCGATCATGGGGCCACCACTCTACCTACTGAGCTATCCCTGCCCCCAACATCTCGGTGGCATAAAAAGCTGTTCCTCCCTTTGATTGCGTTCTTGTTGTTGTGTACGTGTGGCTGGCAGGAAGAGAGCTGCAGCCGAGAAGTCATCCAAGCAAGCATCCTTGTGTGTAAATAGCTTGTGTAAATAAAGCATGGTGCAAAGCATGGAAATGTCAGTGGGTCTGTTGTGGTATACGACAGACCCACTGATATACTCAGTCAGGTGTATCATACCTTTAATGTGTCACAGCAGCAGAAAGTATTAGGATTTCTGAGACATTTGTATATGCAGTTGTTATCAAAGTACAGATCCACTTTGGGTAGGTTTTAAACTATGACACATCATTTACATTGCTGAAATCAACACTGAACTGTATAGACCTGTGTCTGTGAAGGTTCTCAGTCATCCAGGTCATCGTAGACTAAGGAGCTTGCAAAGAAAAGTGTCTGGACTTCTTTGAGTTGCTTGAAGACTTTTCACCTCTCATCCAAGAAGCTTCCTCAGTTATAAGGGTCAATTGGTGGGGAGTCCCAGATTTAAACCCACTGGGAGTTTTCCCCCAAAGGGGGACAAAGGACCCCCTGATGATCCTCTACCTAATCACATGAGCCAATTTGTGAAAGTGGGTGTGGGACCTAATCAGCCAGGGTTTCGGGTGAGCTCACTGTGAAACCTGGCCCCACCCTATCATGTGATTTCCTGAGGTCAGATGGCTGAGTAAGTAAATTCTCTCGTGACAACCTTCTCAAACTGTATATCTTGACTCTCAGGTCCAGAATTTGCACTGCACTTTTCTACCAAACAGAATCTCAAAGGGAGAAAATGCAGTGGAGGCCTGCGGCACCTCATGTCCTGCAAAAAACAAAGGGTCCAACCAGTGATTCAAATTGCGTTCATCCTCATGAATGAACTTACAAATCAAACTTACAATCAATTTTAATCAACTTTTCTTTGCAAACTCCTTTGACAATCAACTTTAAAGTTTTTTTTTAAGCTGCCCCACGAGTCTGGGGGTGGTAGACGCTGGTCTGAACAGATTAATGCCCAGCCATTTGTAAGACACACACCATTGGCGCTCAGCTATACAGATGTCCAATCATTCACTAGCTGGGCCAGCATCCTCATTTTAGGTTTTGATAGCGTTTTAGTTGGTAAAGCTCAGACAGAATTGAGCTGCGGCTTGGGGAAAGCCTCGAAGGAGACTGGTGGCTGCTCCCGGTCCTGGCAGATCCCCAAAGAAGGCATTCCCTAGGGCAGTAAAAACTCTGCATTATGAAGGTTAAAGACCTTTGATGTAATTCAGTTTTCAGTGACAGATGCTTTAAGACACTACGATAATATCTAGAGGAAAAACCCAACAATCGTATAACCACCTATAAACAAGCACTTTGGCGACAATTTACTTTGGGTAAGGTAGCGATAACTATCGTGCCGATTTCTGAAATGAACAGAAGTGATGGTAAGCAGCTTTGGAAGAAGCTGGCATCCCGGTGCCAAAGCTTGCAGCTGTATTTGCATAGGACAGATAGAGGAAGAGAAACTGGCATCCTGGTTCCAAAAGCATGCTGCTGCATTTTGCCAATGGGGGATACAGGAAAGGGAAACTGGCGACTCATTCATAGAAAAGTTTGCTGCTATGATTGTTACAGTTACCGTTTAAAAAGGTGACATTTAGAATACAGTTACTTTGTTGAAATAAATGGATTACACGGCGGTACTTCCCTGTTTCATTTTGTCGCGGGTCAGGACTGTTTGGGTTTTGTTTGACAGCTATGTTCTGTTGTTCCAGGCGGCAGCGTTACGGTTGCCATGGTTACAGGGTGACGCTCTCTCTCTCTCTCTCTCTCTCTGCGTGTTTCCTGGGTGAGAGAGCGCTTTTTTGTTGTTGTTGTGCTAAGCTAAAAGGCAGAATGCTACATGCATAGCTCTAAAGAATGTAGCTTCATAGGCAGTGTAGTCCGTGCTGCAGGGAAAATGGACTGCCATACCCGTTTTGTGTCTGTGAGCGAGGGAGGGAGAAAAAGGAAAAGTACGAGTTGTCACCGAGCAAAAACGGGAGCTGGAAGCATGTAAATACACTCAACAAAAATATAAACGCAACACCTTTGTTACTGCTCCCATTCCCCATGGGATGGACGTAGAGACCTAAAATTCAT
Organism: Maylandia zebra; assembly: GCF_041146795.1. Classification (NCBI taxonomy): domain Eukaryota; kingdom Metazoa; phylum Chordata; class Actinopteri; order Cichliformes; family Cichlidae; genus Maylandia; species Maylandia zebra. The sequence goes on along the minus strand of NW_027490031.1, from coordinate 1,453,274 downwards.
TCCAGATACACAATATAACCATCCCTCCCAAACAGTGGTCACAAATCAGTCCAAATGTGTGGTAGTGGGCACATCTGCTATATTGAGATAATCCATCCCACCTCACAGGTGTGCCACATCAGGATGCTGATCTGACATCATGAGTAGTGCACAGGTGTACCTCAGACTGCCCACAACAAAAGGCCACCCTGGAATGTGCAGTTTTGTCTCACAGCAAAATGCCACAGATGCCACAAGCAATGAGGGAGCGTGCAACTGGCATGCTGACAGCAGGAATGTCAACCAGATCTGTCGCCCGTGCATTGAATGTTCATTTCTCAACCATAAGCCGTCTCCATAGGCGTTTCAGAGAATATGGCAGCACATCCAACCGGCCTCACAACCGCAGACCTCGTGTAACCACACCAGCCCAGGACCTCCACATCCAGCAGGTTCACCTCCAAGATCGTCTGAGACCAGCCACCCAGACAGCTGCTGGAACAATTGGCTTGCACAACCAAACAATTTCTGCACAAACTGTCAGAAACCGTCTCAGGGACGCTCAACTGCATGCCCGTCGTCCTCATCGGGGTCTTGACCTGACTCCAGCTCGTCGCCGTAACAGACTTGTGTGGGCAAATGCTCACATTCGATGGCGTCTGGCACGTTGGAGAGGTGTGCACTTCACGGATGAATCATGGTTCACATTGTTCAGGGCAGATGGCAGCTGAGAATGTCCCAGTTCTTGCATGGCCAGCATACTCACCGGACATGTCACCCATTGAGCATGTTCGGGATGTGCTTGACCGGCGTATACGACAGCGTGTACCAGTTCCCACAAATATCCAACAACCTCGCACAGCCATTGAAGTGGAGTGGACCAACATTCCACAGGCCACAATTGACAATCTGATAGATTCCATGCGACGATGTGTTGCACTGCATGAGGCAAATGGTGGTCACATCAGATACTGACCGGTTCTGGGTCCCCAGACCCCCAATAGCGCAAAAAACTGCACATTCCAGGGTGGCCTTTTGTTGTGGGCAGTCTGAGGTACACCTGTGCACTACTCATGATGTCAGATCAGCATCCTGATGTGGCACACCTGTGAGGTGGGATGGATTATCTCAATATAGCAGATGTGCCCACTACCGCACATTTGGAATGATTTGTGACCACTGTTTGGGAGGGATGGTTATATTGTGTATCTGGAATGAATTTTAGGTCTCTACGTCCATCCCATGGGGAATGGGAGCAGTAACAAAGGTGTTGCGTTTATATTTTTGTTGAGTGTATAATAATAACTACAGCAGCCAAGAAGAGTGCCTGACGAGCCCAGTTGTAAGTAAACTATTAAGACTCGACTGTACACTGTGTTCGTGTTTTCCTCCGAAACAATAAGTTCCGTTGGAGCAGCCTTTCAACGCCTCTCTCTGTCTCTCGCAAGCAAAGTTGACCCACACAACAAAGTAAAGCTATTTTTTGGCTACCAGCCCGACACGGAACCCACCGTATTAGCCAGAGGTCCCTTTACTACGGTTCGGAGCTGCAGACCTTCAGTAACAGTAATAAATCACAGCAATATTACATTCACGTAGTTGTAAACAGCATGATAATATATTAAGTAATCCAAAGTATTCAGAATACGTTACTGTCATTGAGTAACATAACGGAATACGTTACAGAATACATTTTGGGGCATGTATTCTGTAATACATTTTAAAAGTAACCTTTCCAACACTGGATGTAACCTGTTTGTGTATTACACCTGTCGATGGATTGTGTTCTGGCATGTAAATAAGAGGTAGGAGACAACACTGGATCCTTGGGTTCTATACTGCAACATCTGCAACACATAGAAATACAGGTCTGTGGAGTATGTGTGTCACACACCTGCTAGGGTACCTCTCCTCCAGCCATGGTGAAAGGAGCTGTTTCCTGCAGCCTAATCAATTCCACAATAATATAATAAACCAAATGCAATAAATTGTTTTAAAATATTAACTTAAGCTCTCAAAAAAACAACAAAAGCACAAAATAATAAATATATCACTGTTGAATAGCCAAAAACCACTTGAAGGAAAAAATACACAAAACAATACATCAATCAGACAAGCAAATATAACCCAAAAACCAGGACCCAACATTTTGGTGCTTATAATTCAAACATTAAACTCAAATACAATCATATTAAGAAACGCCATTCAACAGGCAATACAACACTGTACCACAAACACAATCAATGAAAAACCACATTCCCGGAACAAAAAACCATCTCGATACCTGCAACACATAGAAATTCAGGTCTGTGATCTGTGTGTCACGCGCCTGCTAGGACACCTCTCCTGACAGAACACAGTGCATGCCGTTAACAAAATACGGCAGCGATTCCTTTCAGCTCCTGCTAGTGATCAGGCTAACTTAGCATGCAAGTACTACAGCTGCATCCTTGGTCTAAAACTTATTAAAAACTTGTATTAGTGAACTCAGCCTCCTACCAAAATTACACCAAATGAGTCTGTTAACAAGTGACCAAAACGCAGCAGTTCGGGTATATTCAAATTGCAGCTTGAGGCCTTAGGGAACTTTTGTTAGCTCAAAGCAACGTGACAATGGCAATGCTGAAAGGAGCCGTGACCGGGGCACACATGCATGTGCCTACGTTATCACGCAGCACATAACCACACAACACACACAGACATAGGCAGGATGTTTTGGTGAAATTCAGAAGTATTTAACACATATGCTACATTCACCCCCCGAATTTCACCAAAATCACTACACATCTGAATGTTACTACAGAAGAACCTGGCACCTCAATGCCAGAAGGTTTGCTGCTGCTGTTGTGATGATAAATGCAGTGAAACTGGCCACTCATTGACAGGACGCTTGCTGCTTCATTGCAAATCAGGGATACAGAAAGAGGCAGACATCTCGGTGCCGGAAGTTTGGTACTAGAAAATCTTGATGCTGCGTAGCGAATGGGGGATGAAGGAAAACCTGACAGCCCAGTGCAATCCCCCCCCCCTCTGGCAAATACGTTGGGTTCCGTGTCGGGCTCATAGCCGAAAACTAGCTTTACTTTGTTGTCTGGGCCAAATTGCTAGCGAGAGAAAGAGAGAGGCATTCCAATGGAACTTATTGTTTCGGAGGAAAACACGAAAAAAGTGTACAGCTGGGTCTTAATAGCTTACTTACAACTGGGCTCGTCAGGCACTCTTTTTGGCTTTAGTGGTTATTATTATATTTGCATGCTTCCAGCTCCCGTTTCTGCTCGGTGACAGCTCATACTTTTCCTTTTTCTCCCTCCTCGCGCTCACAGACACATAACGGGTATGGCAGTCCATTCTCCCTGCAGCATGGACTACACTGCCCATGAAGCTACATTCTTTAGGGCTATGCCTGTAACACTCTGCCTATTGCCTTCATATTAAATCATTTTTGTGAATAATTTTTTTAAATATTTCTTCACGTCATTATGCAGGCCGCAAGTAGAAGTGACATGGGCCGTGAGATTGAGACATAGCTATTAGAGCCTTTAATGCGTGTTTTCTTTGGGGCGTGGAAACCAAAAATAGAGAGGGCATAGCTGAACATATGAAACAGGAAAATACCACAGTGTAATCCCTTTATTTCAGCAAAGTAACTGTATTCTGAATACCACCTTACCACCTGTAATGGAATACAGTTATTCATATTTTGTATTTTAAATACGTAACGGCAGTACATGTATTCCGTTACTCCCCAACACTGATGGTGTTTAAAGGCAGGTGCGCGAAGATGAGCTTGTCCCTCCTACCTGGTGTTGACAGGTGTGTGGAGCTACGAAGTACGCTGTAGCTTTGCTGTTGGAGTTGCAATTTGCTTCTGCACATAAAACATTTGGATGTGTGGGGACAAGAAGCAGTTGACCCAGGCTACGGTCCAGTCTGAATCTTTAGCGAAAGAATATTCTTGGGATATTAGGTACGGTTCTTCAGACATCTTTAGGAGGTTTAGTTGTCTTAAGTTGTTCACTCACAATCTTGTCTTAATTCCTGGAGTCTTGTTCTTCCTTTCTAAAGCATTCTATTTTAGCCAGAAGAATGTTAGTACATCTTCTTATGTTGGTAATCCAAGCTCATACCTTATATCTCATCTTCAGTGCAGAGATCTGATTTTTACATTTATGACGTGGCTCCTGTAATTGTAGAGAAAAAATAAGCCATCAGAAAAACCATCGAGTATGGAGAAAAAACTCAACTGAAATTGTTTCTTCTCAGAAGTAATGTATTATTATAACTGGATTCAGTGGTTCTGGAAGGCTACTGTAACAATCTTTCACACAGAAATACATTTTGCTTCTTGCTTTTCCTTTGGTGTTTTCTGACAGCAATCATTGTTAAATTAATTTGGCATTTCAGATCATCTTGTCTGTGAAGGTTCTCAGTCATCCAGGTCATCGTAGTCAAAGGAGCTTGCAAAGAAAAGTGTCTGGACTTCTTTAAGTTACTTGAAGACGTTTCACCTCTCATCCGAGAAGCTTCTTCAGTTCTAAGGTCAAATGATGGAGAGTCCCAGATATAAACCTAGTGGGAGTAACCCCCCCACAGATGGTTTGAAAGAGGAGTGAAAGAAGCCATCTATGTCCACTGTGAGCGACCATCTTTGAACAGAGGCGGGTGTTTACGACACCAACTCTCTGCCATCTATAATCCAGTTTTGAGATCCCTTCCCAGACGCCTTAACGCCCACTCACATCCTGGACCATCTGATCTCAGGAATTCGCATGATAAGGTGGGGCCAGGTTTCACAATGAACTCACCCGAAACTCCACACCCAGTTTCACACCTTGGCTCAGGCGATTAGAGGATCATCAGGGGGTCCTTTTGTCCCTCTGTGGGGGGTTACTCCCACTAGGTTTATATCTGGGACTCTCCACCATTTGACCTTAGAACTGAAGAAGCTTCTCGGGTGAGAGGTGAAACGTCTTCAAGTAACTTAAAGAAGTCCAGACGCTTTTCTTTGCAAGCTCCTTTGACTTCAGATCATCTTCTTCAAATGCACCTTTTAACTGGGGGGCTCTTTTATATCATTAATGTTTGTAATCCAGCATTATATATTATGTTAAATAGGTAATGAGTAGAGCAGGGCGATATGACCAAAAATATTTATTATGATATACATTTGAAAATTTGTGATAATGATATAACTGACGATATAATTGACACTAGACAAATACTTTACAACTCCACAACTTTATTAGTGCAAAAAAAAAAAAAATCAATGTATTTTCACTTAAACAAGCAGCTGTTTATTATGTGCATTAAAGTTATATAAAAATTTAACAGTGCAAATGTAAATTCCTTGCTGACAGTTTAACAAAAAGGCATTTCTAGTGGAAAATGGCTATATCCTCTACATAACCATGTATAATATCCACAAAACTTATATACACACAATACGGTAGTGGTGGGCGGATCGATCCAAATATCGATAGTACCGATACCAAGTCGGCATCGGTATTGGATTGATACTAGCCTAGTGAGATTGATTATTTACTTTGAGTTCTGCTCGTTTTCGGCAAAGACGAAACAGCCACGTCGCTGGACTTGCCGCTCCTGTGAATTTGTTTACATATTAATTATATTTTTACCAGTTTTTGTTGTTGAGAATTTTAATTGTAATTTTTGTATTATAGTTTATCAACAGTATGTGTTTTAATTTATTTTACTGGTTTGCGTGCACTTAGGATTTTTCAAAAAAAAAAAAAAAAAAAAGATCGCCACCACGCCAGACCCAATGGCATTTTCATGCTGCTTCGTAGCATCATTTATTCTTAAAATAATCGTTTCTGTAACAGTAAATTCAACGGCTGCAGCTCTCCCACTGCCAGCCGTACACATCACCACCACCAAAACTGCAGCGGCATCACAGCATCTGCCATGTGTGTATGAAAACAAAGGCACTGCGCATGCGTGTTTTACCCATATTCTATCGCGATATTTCATTTTCTTATCGTTGCCCATCGTTATACCGGTATTACCGTGAACGGTATGATATTGCCCAGCCCTAGTAATGAGTGTAATAATGTGAAAACAAAGATGTATCTTGCTGTAATTTTTGATGGTGTGGATTTCCACTATCATATTCCAGAACCGGGTTCTGTAATTTATGCATCAGCATGAGACGACTTTATTTTCAATCATGATCAAAGTTTGTTTTCAGAAGTAGAAGCTAAAGGGGTGCTGTTCTTAAGGACCGAGTGCTGCCCTTCAGCAGATGTCCTGAAACTGGCCAGTCTAGTCTGGCAAGGCTAGTGACATTAAAAGGAAAGAAGCTCAAGTTGCTTGCTTCATATAGAGAATTAAATGAGAGAAATGGTCCAAGACGGGACAAATAGGACTTATTTTGGCCTGAATATACACAGATATTAAAATCTTCCCTGTTTTCCTTTTAGATATGTTGGTATAATTGTGTTATTTTATAATGTTTTTATGTTGGTATAATTGTGTTATTTTATAATGTTTTTATTTTTTCCAGACACAATTTTTAAGTTTATTTATTTTTGTTTGTTTGCTTTTAGATTGAGCAGCTGTAACCTCTCAGGTAGAGTCTGTGAAGATTTGTTGTCAGTTCTCAGCTCCCAGTCATCTAGTCTGAGAGAGATGGACCTGAGTACCAACAGCCTGAAAGATTCAGGAGTAATAAAGCTGTCTGCTGCAGTGGATAGTCGACACTCTAAACTCGAAATTCTCAGGTCAGATCAAGTGCTTGTTGTAGTTTCTTATTATTTTTCATTATTTATAAAATTTCAAGACAACCTGTTAAACAAAAGGCAATAAAAATTATTTAAAATTTTGGATTAATCATTGCTAATTATTGATTTTTCATGTTTTTTTTTTAATTTCCAGACTGAGTGTGTGTAACCTTCCCAAGAAATGCTGTGAATCTTTGTCTTCAGTTCTCAGCTCTCAATCTTCAAGTCTGAAAGAGCTGGACCTGAGTATCAACCACCTGCAGGATCCAGGACTGCAACTTCTATCTACTGGACTGCAAAGTCTAAATTGTAAACTGAATACGCTGAGGTCAGGTTGAGGTCAAATTATATTTGTTTGTTTAATTAACAAATCAAATATCTAGCCAATAAATGTCAAGCCCATCTATATGTTGTTTTATCAAAGTAGGGCATTAAAGAATTCTGAAAAAAAGAATATCGCTTAATCTAATAGTTCCTCACCGCACCCTTGTTACAATTTAACAAGGGCATTTCTTTTAATGGTCATATTATTTTTTTCAGACTAAGTCAATGCACCTTCTCAGAGAGAAGCTCTGAAGCTCTTTCCTTGGTTATCAGCTCCCAATCCTCTAGCCTGAGAGAGTTGGACCTGAGTAACTCTGACCTGCAGGATTCAGGAGTGAAGCATTTATTTGTTGGACTGGAAAGTCTAAACTGTAAACTGGAAATTCTCAGGTCAGTTTAAAAATTTTCCATCAAAGATCATTGAACACATTATGTTTATAACTGAATCAATAGATCATCTTTATAGAAGATGGATCGTCAGCTTTGCCTTTGGATGGATTATTACCTTCTAAATTACTGTCTTATATTTTTTCATGGTGGAACTTTTTCATAATTTCTTCTGCTCTTTTTGAAATTTAGTGCAGTTTTGCTTCCATAACATACCAAGTTCCTAAGAAAATGTTGGAATGATATGTTTAAGTGTTGGTTACTGTCCATGTTTCTTTATATTATTGAGACTATGTGGAGTGTAAATGAAATAAGGACCTAGTTTTAGTAAAACTAAAAGTGACTCATTTATTTGGCTGGAAGAAGGTGTGATAGAGGGACCCAAATGCACACAGTGTTGCAATGCAAGTCAATGTTTTGTTCAGAGATTTTCAGTGTTCAACTTTTCAACTGTCATCTCAGCCCAGTACCACACACTCTTCTTCCTCTGGAACAGCAGCAACTGGAATAGGGAAGACATGTTTACTGTGATGGATATCCGCTGTGCCAGCCAGCTTTCCCTGGCACTGTCCCCTGAACCCGCTGCTTCACCACTCCCATGCAGCCACAGCAGGCGATTTAAAACATAAACTACAAAGAGAGAAACTGAAAACTACAAACTTATTGAAAACTGAAAACATGCTAGGCCTGAAAACACTGCCTATGGGAAACACTGGGTCAGGGAGAACAGAACTCCCACAAAATACCCTAACCCTAACCCCTAACCCTATCCTTCAAGCCCAGTCCTCTACCAGAGGCCTGGGAGCTTGCGGGTTCTACACAGTATCTTAGCTGTTCCTTGGACTGTGTTCTTCTCGACAGATATCTCCAATTTTGTTGCTGGTATCTCCACTTCCTAGTGCTCCGATTACTACTGGCCTGCTAGAATCTTGGACCCTTGTCTCAGGGGCATCTTTACACAGCCTGCACCTGGGATCTTGCCTAGTGTGACAGACCCCAGCCTCTATGGATCTTGTACTCAGAGCTTGTTCCTGTGCTGCCATGATTAGTGCCTCTGTGCTGTCTTTCAGTCCAGCTTTATCTAGCCACTGTTAGGATTTCTGGATGTCTGTCAGTTCCTCTATCTGCCCATGGTAAATACCATATCATACAGGCGCCTGTAGTTCCATGATGGTTCTTCCTCTTCCTCCTCTTTCTTGAGTTTTTGATAGAGTTGGATGTCTCGAGACCGGTCTCGAGACCAAGACCGGTCTCGAGACCACTTTTACGTGGTCTTGGTCTCGTCTTGGTCTCGACGGACTTTTGTCTTGGTCTCGGTCTCGACGGACTTTTGTCTTGGTCTCGCTGTTTCGGTCCTGCGTTCTCAAATCGACATAGTGTTTGGGAGATTTGGAGTCAACCATCAGCGGAGCGGGGGGTGGCTGGCTTACTGGGCTTAAGCCCGGGTCATTTTTTTCAGAAGCATGGGATCTTTTGGAGTGTAATTTTTTAGTTAGATGCCTGACTGACAACTGTATAAAACAAAAACAACACACGAAGCACAGAGCGCACCGTCATAAATTCCCCCTAATTTTGGTATGATCCGAGCTCAGGCACTAGGTGACTGAGCACAGCACCCATGTGAGCGAGGGGGGAGAAGCTGCTGCCTGCGAGTTTGCTGCAGACAGAGGAGAGCTTAAGTTTGACCAGGTATCAAAGAAAATCATTCGTACTGAACTAATAATGTAAATATGACGGTGTATCACAAAAGATTGATATCAAACTGATCACTTGGTTGCGTTACTTGCTCTTCGAGTGAATCAACAAATGGATAAATAAAAAGCCGAACAGCAATGCTGATTTTTTAGAGAGTCTTAGCTTACATTTCATATTTTCAGTTGTTACCCTCCACGGCTAAACAAACTCTCTAAATCGGTTTCAATTGTGTACTGATGTACACAACAATGGACATAAGGAGCTTCTTTCAAAGAAAAAACTCAGGTAGATGTTATTTTATATATTATGCTTTGGATGTTGTTCAGTATATCTATGCAAAACAAGAGGAATTTCAATACACAGCAGTATATTCACAGCTGAAACCAGATATTTACATACACTTTATGGAGAAAACATAAACTTTTTTTTACTGTTAAACATCAATTTAGAGTAAACTTTTGTTTTAGATAAATAAATGTTGAAATATCTTTTGAATTAGTTAAATGTCAGAATAAAAAGAGGAGCTGTCTATTTTAATCACTTTGATCAAATGTAGGAGCACATGTACACTAAGTTTATTGTTAATTAATAAGAAACTCCAGACGATTCGATTCTGAGCTGAAGAAGCTTCTGATAGGTTAGTAGAGTCCATGTGAGTAAACTGGTGGCACACCTGTGGATGCATATAAGGCAAAACACAGAGCCTGTTTCTGTGACATGGGAAAATCAAGAGATGTCAACCAAAACACCAGGAAAAGAACTGTGGAGCTCCATAAGTGTGGCTCAATTTTGAATACAATTTGGTGCCATTTGCAATTAAGAAATACAGACAGTTTCTCTCTTTACTCTTAAAGTTAACAAATATGTTTTTTATATTTATCAATCTAAAAAAATAAACATTTAGTCTGATTTGATGTTACAATTAAAAAGTGTTTTTATCTGAAGAGTTTGTAAATATCTGGTTTCAACTGTATATTTGATGATTGTCAGCACAAAGAGGGAGAGAGAGGAACAGAGAGGGAGAGAGAGAGGAGCAGAGAGGGAGAGAGAGAATGAGGACAGAACAGAGATGAACAAGAGCAGGTGAGACACACATGTTAGTCAAATGGTTGTTTGCCAAAACTCATCAGAACATGTGCCTAGTGTTTCTTTTTAGATACCATTTGTTCCTTTTCAAATTCTATATTTATTAAGTTATGCAGGCTTGTTTGCACAACAAGGCTAAATAATTATATAATCTTTTCTCAATCTAAATATTGTACTTTGGTAGAATTAAAAAATAAGTGTAGTGCAGGTCTATGATGATTTTTAGTGCTACTATCATCTAGTTCTGATTCTGGTTCTGTCTTGGTTACTGTTGTAGTCCTGTTTTAATTCCGGATCAGTTCTGGGTCTGGTTGAATTGGGGTTTAGTCCTCGTGTCTCGATACAGGCCCGACTTTCTTCTGCCTTGCTGCTTAATTAAAAAACTAGTTTAAGGTGTCCTGCATATGTATATAGAATAGCATCTGGCTGCAGTTTAAAGACTTTTTTTGTCTCGGTCTTGGTCTCGTCTCAACTTGGTCTTGGTCTTGGTCTCGATACCCTCTGGTCTTGGTCTCGGTCTTGGTCTCGATACCCTCTGGTCTTGGTCTCGGTCTTGGTCTCGATACCCTCTGGTCTTGGTCTTGTCTTGGTCTCGGATTAGGCGGTCTTGACTACAAGTCTAGTTTCTGATGCCTGAGGTATTCACTGAGCATTCAGCTGGGATAATCTTCCTGATGTATTCGTGAATGGTCATTGTCTCATCCTGGATGGTAATACTGACACTCACCAATCCCCAACCTCTTTCCTTCTGCTTAGCGTACAGCCTCAGGGTGTGGATTTGAGGTGAAATCCTCCATGCATGCAGTTGTTTCTATTGTTTCCTTTGGCTACCTTATTATCCTAGCAGGGTACCTGATCATGCGTAGGTGTTGATAGCCCGTATATTGTTCTTAACGTTCACCTGACTCCTCAGGACTTGCCTTACTCTCTGCAGGTAATTGTTGGTAGCAGCCTCTTCATAGTTCCCATTTGCCTGTGGGATCCCCAGGTACTTGCAACTGTCCTCTTTATCTGCAATTTTGCCTTCTGGTAGTTAAATCCCCTCAGTTCTGACTACCTTCCGTCTCTTTGTTATCATCGGACTACATTTCTCCAGTCCGAACGACATTCCAATGTCATTTCTGTATATCCTTTTTAATATGGATCAGTGAATTGATGTCTCATCCACTCTTGGCAGACAACTGCTCCATTCTGTAGTCAGTATCCGTAGCCAGTCTTGTCAATGATCTTACTGAGGGGGTTCAGGCCTATGTAGAACAGCAGCAGGGACGGATTGTTGTCTGCCACATTCCCATTGAGTTCATGATGAAGGCTCTTAGGTCCTGTTGGTCTTGTATAGGTCTAGGCATTATAGGATCCAGGTATGAAGCATTGAGTCATAGGCCTTCTTGTAATCAAATCATGTAGTTCACAGTTTGGTCAGCCTGGTCTTGCAGTCTCGTTTGATTGCACGGTCTACCAGTAGCTGGTGTTTTCCTCGTCTGTTATTAGTCTTAGTCTACAGTCTCCTTCTCCATGGAGGGTGCTGCTTTGTGGATGATGATATATTCTCACACTGATCCTGCATGGTGATGCTACCATCCACCCACTCCTCCTGGATTCACATCTTCATCATCATCTTTATCAATCCTCACAATATTCCACCTTCATCCGCTTCATGTTCAGGTGCCTAATTTTCTCCATGGGTTATGGTGGGACGTTGAGTGCTGAAGTCAAACAGATCTCAGAAATTAAAGACTGATTCATTTATATTTTGTATTATGAGAAGCAGCTAGCTTATCCATTATTCTCCTTATAGGCTCGGGCTATTCATAGATTTGCTATGATACTCTGAGCATTTTTTCTGTTTTCACTCGTAATGCTTTTTATATGCATATCCTTAACTTTTGTCCTCTCTGTCCACAGTTTGTCTTTTGTTCTTTTCTCTTCGTGCACATCCCCCTGTGCCCACCTCCCACCCAAACAGCCATGTTAAATGGCTAGTCTTGATCCCCAATGCTACAAAGTGCTCCTCACACTGATGGTCTTATTGATGGGGCTTTCTTGCTGATATTTCATAGCAAGTTATGTTGTACAGTAAGTTAACTTGCGCTGCCTAATTCGTTTTTCTTTTTAGTTGTAAGTACAGTTAAATTAAATCAAACAGATGGTTAGATGTTATTGTTTCTAACAAACAGAAAGTCATTGGTTACAGATGGATTGTTGTTTTGTGTGTCTGCAGTCTGTCAGGCTGTCTGATCACAGAGGAAGGCTGTACTTCTCTGGCCTCAGCTCTGAGCTCCAACCCTTCCCATCTGAGAGAGTTGGACCTGAGCTACAATCATCCAGGAGCCTCAGGAATGAAGCTGCTGTTGGCTGGACTTAAGGATCCACGCTGGAGACTGGACACTCTTAGGTATGGAGAGAATGTCTGTTTGAGAAGGAAGAGCTGCATACATTTCAAGTGCAAAGGGAAAGCCCTTCTCTGAATTGAGGAGGGGACCTAAGAGTACATCTTTCACCATCTTAGAAAGCTGTGATTGCAGCCATTCCCCAACTCTCTGGGAATGGTACTCATGGCCATTGATTACTGATCAATGGTTGTTGATCAATAGTCATGATAATTTGCATAATAATGATAATGGAACTGACCTTATAGCCCATTGTTCATTCAATGGTGCTAGTTTCAGTTATTGTGCAAATGTACTGTTTATAAGTTTGGGGAAACCTGCAGTTACTGAAGAAGTTACTTGAATGAGTGACAAACATTTTCTCCCACTAACAACACTACGTTCAGATGTACAGAATCAACTTTTTGGGATTTCCTACATTCTTCATTCACTTTCTGTTTGTTTCATGCAGATGTAACATGAACAATCACACATGTAGGAACAGTTTTTCTTTGTTCACAGCATAAACTGTAGTCTAGTTGAACAATGAAGAGATAAATATGTAGCAATTTCCGAGGAGAACTTTTCCAGGAACAATAATAAATGTCTTTTGCTCATATTTTTTTCACCATTTGGATAGATTGCTTTATGTTTAACAATGCACTGCTAAATTATTTTTCTCTGTCTCACCCTGATTCATATCAAATTAATCTCTGCATAAAAATGTACTAAAGACACATTCATGCGGGCCTCATTCTCTGACTCCCCGGGCTCTTGCCACCTCACCGCTGCATCATGCAGCTTCCGGCCTAGAAGATCTTACTTAGAGCTCAGTAGCAGACACGGTGGCAGATTCAGGGCCGCCATCTGGGGCTTCCCTGACAGCAGTGGCAACAGTTGTGGTGCCCACTCTGCCGCTGACACACCTCAGCAGTGGCCTTAAAGGTCTCCAGGAAGACCTGGGAGTCATCTCCCTCCCCTATCCTGTGCAGCGACACCGACAGTGGATGGGGGATGGTGATGCTGTAGCCCCGACCTGCCACTTCTGCTACTGCCAATCACATGCGCCTGAAGTTTTGCCAGGTGCTTCTGCTGCACCACAGCCTGATTATTGTTCATTGCCACCATGTAATATGCAGCAGCCACGTCATCAAGTGGAAACACTGTCCATGTTTATTTTCCACTTTGATTGCCATGACACACACTACTGGCAGCCTCTTCATTGTTTTCTGGCTTGGCACCCAAGCATGCAGCTTTCCAGCTGCACTCTGACACTCTCCAGTCTCAACTCCAACTTAACTAAAAATCACAATGTATTGTCATGGTGGCCCTGTGGCTGACAAACATATCCCACATAGCAAAATTGGTATGGCCCACACACCGCAAAGAATGACGGCCCTTTGGTGGCCCAGATCTGGTTTTCCAGAGGTGGCCCACACATGAGCCAGCACAAGGCCAGTTGCAGACACACTGGTGGTCCTGTGCTGGCCCATGTGTGGATTAACTCTGGCAAAGGAAACTCTGTTCAGACAGTGAATGGACTGATTCTTATATAGCGCTCCTCTACTTTCCCGGATTACTCAAAATGCTCTATACAACATGCCACATTCATGCAATCAAACACTTTCTTTGAACTGAATGCCACATCAACCAAAACCACAATCGGGACAGATATGGCATGCCATCGCATAAACAGATCTGGCCCACATCTGGCTGCCATACAGTCTGCCATGACACTAGTCAGTCAGTCAGTCAGAAGTGACAGCTTAATGCCACATCTGGCCAGACATCTTTTCTATGAGCCTGGGCAACATAACCCAAAACATATGCCATCACATAGACAGTGCCATCTATGCCAGCCCTGGCCCATATCTGGATGACATACCACTTACCGTGCCAGAAGTCAGTCAGCAGTGCCGGCTTGATACCAGATCCGGGCCAGACCTGCTTGCTATGTAGGGATTGTTCTTCAGCATATTGCATAACCAAAGATAAATGAGGCCCTGTTTCTCTAAAATGATGTCACTGCCTTATTTTTTATTTGAGCTGTCTTAGCCTGGTGAGACTCAGGCTAAAATATGTGGGTTGACGCTGACAGTGGGGATAACTTTTCAAGTAACCTTCGAAAGCTCCAAATTACCACGAAATTCATGCTTATAATAAATGCATGTAAGCTTCTGACCACAAATTTAAGAACAGCTGAAATTTTTTGAATTTTTGTAATATTATTCATGTTCAAACAGATGAGCTCACATGTAACCCACCCTCAAATATCTCAAATATGATCTAATCTCCTGAACTGTAAAAACGTGATTAAATAAAACAATTTTTGAACAAACTTGTTCAACACACTTGAGTAACATGGATTTTTCTTTGAAGATGAATTCCATTACTTTAGTATACAACAAATCATTAAATTTCATAATAAATTGTTGTTTCAGATTTGGTTCATACTTATGTGAAGTATAAATGCCTAGAAATGTATCATACTTCTTAAAATATTTTGAATTGAAACTACATTTGAAAATATTAAAATCCAAGTACAAAAATGAGAAGCTTTTCAATGGGAGCAAAAATTGATAGGCGAACATTTTACTGTCTCACACATTGTTTTGGGGTTCTATGTAGAGAAAATGTCGGACTGTTCCTTTTAGAGATGGCACGATACCACTTTGTTATGATACCGATACCTATATCATGAATTTGGATATCTGCTGATACCGATATGAATCCGATATAGTGTGTTTTTTAATAAATACTGTTTTTTTTATATCTTGCTGCATTTTGTATAAGTTCATACTTAAGTTTAAATAAACAACAACAATAAAGCTATTCTATTAAACCTGTATGTAAAAAAATGCACTGTGCACAAAATATTTCATAGTTCAGCAACACTGATCAATCTAATAAACTTAAACCTGCACCATCCTCCATATTCTGGTATTTTAAAGAGTACTTAGCAGAAATATTAAGCAACATAACTAATGGGGTTGCAAACTCCCAGCAAAAGAAAAAATAGGGAACCACCCCCCACCTCATGATTCTTAATCGACGTAATCAACTTTAATTTGATGCAATGTGAAAAAAAATACACAGAAATAAATTATTTTTCCACAATAATTAAATAGATTCAACATCTTTCTTCAACAGAATTGCAGAATTCACAGATGGTACTTTCCCAAAGGAAAAAGTACTATAGCTTACTAGGGTATATTAGACTTAACAGTTACTATACACAGTAATGGACTTCTATACATTTTAAATCAGATGTAAAATGGGTGTAAGATTCAGATAATTATTTATTAAAAGCTAGACGCATACTGCTCCGACGTGCTACGGTTATGAGCCGAGTTACACTGTGTTGCAAGTTTTGTGAGGTGTTTTCATGATATTTAATGGATCGGATTACATTTTTTATTTATTTATATTTATTTATAACCGATCCAGTAATTTAGGTCAGTATCGGACCGATACCGATACGTGATATCGGATCGGTCCATCTCTAGTTCCTTTATCAGTGTCTAACAGTATGTGGATGCGAGCCATGTAATGTCCATGTGTGCATGCTGAAAGAGACTGTGCTTGTCTGACGCCCTCCTCCTTTCAGGTTGGAGCCTGCTGGAGTCCGATGGTTGACACCAGGTCTGAGGAAGTGTAAGTGTGTTTTTAATGTGGTTCATGAAAATAACGCAGCACACATTCAATCATCTTCAAACTGTTACATCACTAATTCATATCTCTGATGTCAGGAGTCATCATCAAAGTGTCAATCAATGAACAGATGATGGATCAATAACTGCAGCTGGATTGTGTTTGTTCTCTCTATCAGATTCCTGTCAACTCACAATCGACACAAACACAGTGAACACAAACCTGCAACTGTCTGACAACAACAGGAAGGTGACATATGTGGAGGGGGTTCAGTCATATCCTGATCATCCAGAAAGATTTGATGTTCATCCTCAGCTGCTGTGTAGAAATGGTCTGACTGGTCGCTGTTACTGGGAGGTCAAGTGGAGAGGAAGGGTTGATATATCAGTGAGTTACAAAGGAATCGAGGGAAAAGGAGACACTTATGACTGTAGGTTTGGACAGAATGATCAATCCTGGAGACTACGCTGCTCTAATGATGGTCCTCATTCTGTCTGTCACAATAAGAGAGAAACACCCATCTCCTCCTCCTCCTCCTCTGTCTCTAACAGAGTAGCAGTGTATGTGGACTGTCTTGCTGGTACTCTGTCCTTCTACAGAGTCTCCTCTGACACTCTGATCCACCTTCACACCTTCAAAACCACAATCACTGAAATGCTTTATCCTGGATTTTCGATCTGTTCTAGTTCCTCAGTGAGTCTGTGCTAAGTTGAGTGTAAAGAGTGAACTCCTGTTAGAGAACACTCTGACTCTTGAAGAGCTAATTCAGTCTGTACATGTCTGTCTCTTTCGCTCAAACTCATTTTCAGAGTCATAAATTCAATCAGTTTATGTTTTAAACTGTTAAATGATTCCTTGTAAACTTTAGCAATCATTTTTGCAAACTAATAAGTTGAAAATGCTTCAGCCATATAAGATGAATGTATTGGCTCAATAGTTTATAAAGCAACATTTAATGTCTGAAAAACATTGAGACTGTTAAAGACAGCAAACTGTGTCTTCGTAGTAAAGGGCCCAGTGCGCTCTCACTGCTGCTGTTTATTTCTAAGGTGACGGCTGCACATTGGAGCTGTGAAACTTTAAACTCCATTGAGACATTAAAACTTACTGTCCCACAGCCTGATAAAGGGGACGTGGAAATCGCTGCTGTTTGTGGCAGATCAAAGTGAAATAAATGTAATTGGTTGAACAGGTATTTGTGGTCTGTGCTTTGTGTTTCCAGCAGTGTGAAAGAGACTCAGCGGCAGATTAGAATCAAGTTATATAAACATTTCCACTTTCTCTATTGAAAGTAGAAACTAGAGAACAGGAGGGAGTCAGAGCTGAACATTTCTGCCTGTTTCACATTCTCCTTGAAAGTAGACTTTGTAAAAAAAATACCATCGAGAGCTATGACGAAACTGTCTCACGTAAAGACCACCCCAGAAAAGGAAGACCAAGAGTCACCTCTGCGGCTGAGGATAAATTCATCCAAGTCATCAGCCTCAGAAATTGCAGGTTAACAGCACCTCAGATTAGAGCCCAGATAAATGCCACACAGAGTTCCAGTAGCAGACACATCTTTACATCAACCGTTCATAGGAGTGTGTGTGTGAATCAGGCCTTTCTGGTCAAATAGCTGCTACAAAACCACAACTAAGGAAAAGCAAAATGCAGAAGAGATTTGTTTGCGCCAAGAAACACAAAAAATGGACATTAGACCAGTGGAAATCTGTGCTTCGGTCTGATGAAATCTTTGGTTCCACCTGACGTGTCTTTGTGTGATGCAGAAAAGGAGAACGGATGGTTTCTACATGCATGGTTCCCACCATGAAGCATGGAGGAGGTGTGATGGTGCTTTGCTGGTGATACCGTTGGGGATTTATTGTCACAGTCTGGCTGCGAAGCTGACTGTATAAATTTGAGGATCGGATCTGAAATGCAGACACGAAGGAACGAGAAGAAAACTTGAATATAACAAAATGCAAGCCGTTTAATATGACTGATAAGAAAGGTACAAGAACAAAAAGCATATACACTAGGAAGAAACTAACTAGAACCGAACTGGGAGAAAATAAATGTGAAACACAAAAGATGAAGAACAAAACCTTGAACGTGGCAAAAACCTGTACTTGGAAAACCCTGGAGACACAGAAGCATGGAAACATGACAAGAACAACAGACAAC
The DNA here is from genome assembly GCF_041146795.1 of Maylandia zebra. NCBI lineage: Eukaryota > Metazoa > Chordata > Actinopteri > Cichliformes > Cichlidae > Maylandia > Maylandia zebra. The sequence goes on along the minus strand of NW_027490031.1, from coordinate 1,434,877 downwards.
CTGACAATGAACGAACAGAAACACACAGACTAAATACACACAAGGGTGGTTAGGGGAAGTGGATACACATGGGGAAACAGCTGTCGTTATGACACTAATCTGACATAACGAGACAAAGTAAGCGACGCCAACTGCTCTGACATAGGACACAAACCTTCAAAATAAAACAGGAAACATGAGATGAAGACATGATAATACACACCTGACAACCTGAAATCAAAGACAAGAAATACATGAGACTAACCAGAAGATGTAAGTGAAACACAAATAGATTAAACTTGAGGCAACTAAATAATGAACCTAGAACTTAACATTATGTTCCAAATATAATAAAGAAGATCAGAAAACAAATGAAAATGCAGGGTCACAGACCCAGCCCCTGACATTTATTTTTTATAATTATTTTACTAGTGCAAAGCAGTAATCAAAGCAAAAGGCAGCTATTTTCAAGAATATAAAATATAAAACATTTTTTAAGTTATTTCACACTATTTTGTCCATCCATCCTCTCCTGCTTATCCTAGTCAGAAGATCTGGAGCCTAACCCAGCTGTCTTAGGGTGAGGGGCAGGTTGCCAGTCTGACACATAGACAGAAAACCATTCTTATTCATGTGAAAATATAGAACTACTAATTAACCTAACCCCACTAACTTTTTGACTCTTGGAAATGTGGGAGGAAGCAGGAATACCCAGAGAGAACATAGAAACCACACAGAAAGTCCCTGGCCTGATAGTGGAACTATGCTAATCAACATGCTTCTGTGCTGTCTTTAGTACATACGTGTCCATATGTGTTTATTTGTAGTTTTGATGCCTTCAGTAAGAATCTTCAATGTAAACGTCGTGGAAATAAAGAAAACAACATTAAATAAAAAAAGGTGAGTCCAAAACTTTTACAGGTATTATATACGACAGTAATGCTTCCAAAAAGATCACGTTTTTTTCATCACACTTTGGATCTGACTGTTTAAGTGAATGGAGAACCTTTATTGGTCTTCACAGTCTAGAGCTAAAAAAAATAATGACACATTCAGGTCATGTTATAGCCGTCAAACAGTGGGTTTTGGAGATTTTATGTTTTCCTTAACTCCCTGTACTTGCGGTGTTCCTCAGGGATCTATATTGGGGCCAATTTTATTCTGCGTTTACATGCTTGTTTCCATTCATACACCGATGACATTCAGATTTCTCTTCAACTGAAGAGAAGCTGTTCTGCTCCACTTTTACCTTTCCTTTAGTCTGTTGATGAAGTTAAAGTCTGGATGGCCTCTAACTTCCTTAAGGTTTATGAGAACAAAACCGAAGTGATGGTGTTTGAACCAAGTGTAATCCCAGCACATCTCATTTTAATCTACACAGTCTTGAGCCTTTTATTAAGTTGAATGGCAAAAATTTGTGGGCTATATTTGTGGGCTATATTTGACAGCAATTTCACCTTTGAAAAACAGATTAACTCAGATGCTTTTTCAAACCGAGGCTTTTATCCAAGGTGAAATCATTTTTATATTCTAAAAACTTTGAACAGGTGATACATGCTTCCATTACATCCCAGCTGGACTATTGTAACTCCGTATATGTTGGAGGTAGTCAGACCTACCTTGCAAGGCTGCAGTTGGTCCAAAGTGCTACAACTCGTTTTCTGACACGAAATAAAGATGTCAACTTAGTTCCCTGGTGCTTGCCTCTCTTTACTGGCTTCCTTTTTTCACATCCAAATTGATTTCAAAATTTTATTATTGACTTAAACAGCCCTGAATGGACAGGCTTTTGGGTCAGTATTTGACCTCTTGCAACCTTATCCACCCTCTAGATCTCTTAGATCAAATGATAATGATTCTTTGCTTTTAGCCATAGCAGGGTCTAGGCTGGTTTAAAGAGGTGATCAAGGATTTCAACCCCTTACTCATCAGGCTTCTACTGTCAATATTTTCAAATTTCATCTACAAAAAAACCATTTGCATTCACTGACTTTTTAATAGATTATGAGAGTTATTTGGTATTTGGTACTATTATTATAAATGATTTGGTATGAGTTATTTTGTATTTCCGTACAACACTTTGTTCAGTGTTGCTGTTGTAATTAAATGTGCTATATAAATAAAAATGATAACAATAACATTGGCTGTTTTCTTTTATAAGTGCATGTGTGCTCATTTGGAATAAAAGAAGCCACATTATAATGGTTGGATGCTGCTTTTTAATCATGTGTCATGTCATGATCACGTGTGCTATTCTCAAGCATGTGTTGTCTCATTGAGGAATGTATTTACTGATCTTTGGCTCTAAAACTGAAAAAAATCTACTATTAAACTAATAATTGCACACACATAGATTTAAAGATAAACCTTTTTCAGAGATGTGAAGATGCCCCGCCCACACACATATTAGCTGGACTCAGCCCCCACATTGTAGAGCTGGCAGAGAAAAGCCCTGTGGTTTAAAGCTCCTTTCAGTGCCTCTGAGAGTTAATGTGATAGAAACAGTGAATCCTGGTCTGCTTTAATCCAGCTGTTTCACACTGAACATCAGCTTGGATGAAAATGGAAGTTACTGTGGAGCCTTATTGAGGGGAGGCTTATGAAATGTGAAGAAACATGTTGTGGTGGGCAGGTGAAGCCTCATTAAGCTTGGAGGCTTTACTTCTATTTACACCCAAAAAGATTCAAAGCTTCGAGTCTTTGATCTTTGATCGACTTTGATTAATCAGTCATTTGGGGAATAATGTGGTACATTAGGAATGATTATTAACAGAATCAGGTGCAAGATTGATTTTTTTCACAGGTTTTTCATCCAAAATCATTTTGTCTCTCCTGTGGCAGCCTCAGTGGACTTCTCCTCTGGCTCAGCAGTCCAGCAGCTTTAGGAAATCTAATTTCACCTGGCACTGGTGATGCAGGAATAAACAGATATCTGCCAGTTTCCACACTGTTGGATTTGTTGGAAGTGTCTGATGTGCTGCCAAGTATTTGAGGGGGTCTACTGATCTTCCAAGTGTGGCTCTCTCATATACTTGTGACAGAAAGAAAGATGAAGCATCAGCTCAAACAGAAAAGTAGGATATAAAAAGGGGACATTCTCAGTGGTCAGTCTGCCCAGCAGCATCAAACACAGCTGGACTCCATATTTATGGTCTGCACATGTACAACAACTACTTTTGCATCTATTCTGTTCACAGTCATCTCCATGCTGCTCTTTGTAGACCAGTGGATTGTCAGTGTGTCCAACATGGATCTGATGTTTGGCTCCATGATTTCAGTCTGATTGGGTCATTCATAAAGTATTCTGTCCCAGCTGCTGGAGGACAACATCATCACTTTTCTGAAGAAAAAGCTGAAGAAGATCCAGAAGGTTCTTAGTCCAGATCACCCAGAATCCTTAGAGAGCCAGTGGGGAGATCATGGACCAAAGAGGAGCAGCAGAGAGGCAATTGTGAAGATCACACTAGACTTCCTGAGGAGAATGAAGCAGGAGGAGCTAGCTGACCATCAGTAGAACAGTAAGAGGATTTCTATATACAGTGGCTTGCAAAAGTATTCGGCCCTTTTGAACTTTCCCACATTTTGTCACATTACAGCCACAAACATGAATCAATTTTATTGGAATTCCGCCTGAAAGACCAATACAAAGTGGTGTACACGTGAGAAGTGGGACGGATATCATACATGATTCCAAAGTTTTTACAAATAAATAACTGCAAAGTGGGGTGTGTGTAATTATTCAGCCCCCTTTGGTCTGAGTGCAGTCAGTTGCCCATAGACATTGCCTGATGAGCGCTAATAACTAAATAGAGTGCACCTGTGTGTAATCTAATGTCAGTACAAATACAGCTGCTCTGTGACGCCTCAGAGGTTGTCTAAGAGAATATTGGGAGCAACAACACCACGAAGTCCAAAGAACACACCAGACAGGTCAGGGATAAAGTTACTGAGAAATTTAAAGCAGGCTTAGGCTACAAAAAGATTTCCCAAGCCTTGAACATCCCACAGAGCACTGTTCAAGCCATCATTCAGAAATGGAAGAAGTATGGCACAACTGTAAACCTACCAAGACAAGGCCGTCCACCTAAACTCACAGGCCGAACAAGGAGAGCGCTGATCAGAAATGCAGCCAAGAGGCCCATGGTGACTCTGGACGAGCTGCAGAGATCTACAGCTCAGGTGGGGGAATCTGTCAACAGGACAACTATTAGTCGTGCACTGCACAAAGTTGGCCTTTATGGAAGAGTGGCAAGAAGAAAGCAATTGTTAACAGAAAACCATAAGAAGTCCTGTTTGCAGTTTGCCACAAGACATGTGGGGGACACAGCAAACATGTGGAAGAAGCTGCTCTGATCAGATAAGACCAAAATCGAACTTTTTTGCCAAAATGCAAAATGTGTGCCGGAAAACTAACACTGCACATCACTCTGAACACACCATCCCCACTGTCAGATATGGTGGTGGCAGCATCATGCTCTGGGGGTGCTCCTCTTCAGCAGGGACAGGGAAGCTGGTCAAAGTTGATGGGAAGATGGATGGAGCCAAATACAGGGCAATCTTGGAAGAAAACCTCTTGGAGTCTGCAAAAGACTTGAGACTGGGGCGGAGTTTCAGCTTCCAGCAGGAAAATGACCCTAAACATAAAGCCAGGACAACAATGGGATGGTTTAAAACAAAACATATCCATATGTTAGAATGGCCCAGTCAAAGTCCAGATCTAAATCCAATCGAGAATCTGTGGCAAGATCTGAAAGCTGCTGTTCACAAATGCTGTCCATCTAATCTGACTGAGCTGGAGCTTTTTTGCAAAGAAGAATGGGCAAAGATTTCAGTCTGTAGATGTGCAAAGCTGGTAGAGACAGACCCTAAGAGACTGGCAGCTGTAATTGCAGCAAAAGGTGGTTCTACAAAGTATTGACTCAGGGGGCTGAATAGTTACGCACACCCCACTTTGCAGTTATTTATTTGTAAAAAATGTTTGGAATCATGTATGATTTTCGTTCCACTTCTCACGTGTTCACCACTTTGTGTTGGTCTCTCACGTGGAATTCCAATAAAATTGATTCATGTTTGTGGCTGTAATGTGACAAAATGTGGGAAAGTTCAAGGGGGCCGAATACTTTTGCAAGCCATTGTAAACGTAAGCTGCTGGACAAATGAGCCACGAATATATTAAACACTGAACCAGTATGTATGGAGTTTTTTTTTTTTTTTTTTTTAAATTGGAGGAATGAGACTGTTATGAACATTTAGTAAAACATTCAATTCAATTTTATTTATATAGCACCAAATCACAACAACAGTTGCCTCAAGGCGCTTTATATTGTACAAAATAGATACAGAGAAAAACAACAATCATATGACCCCCTATGAGCAAGCAATTTGGCGACAGTGGGAAGGAAAAATTCCCTTTTAACAGGAAGAAACCTTTAACAGGAAAAACTCAATGCATCATGGGAATCCCCCGGCAGCCTACGTCTATTGCAGCATAAGTAAGGGAGGACTAGGTCGAGCCCTAACTATATGCTTTACCAAAAAGGAAAATTTTAAGCTTAATCTTGAAAGTTTGGAACCAGCTTCCAAAGCTGGTTCCACAGAAGAGGGGCCTGAAAACTGAAGGCTCTCCCTCCCATTCTACTATTAAATAGTCTAGGAACATCAAGTACATGAACTGTTGGTGCTTGGGTTTATATTTAATTATTGTTCTTTAGAATTTCCTGCTACCGTTTACCAAGTTGTCATGACTTGTCCGAGGTTTGCTTTATTAAAATCTCCTGCTACAATGTGGGTTGAGCCCGGATTCTTCTTTTGAAATGTACTCAGCACATCATGTAGTTCAGACAGAGCCATACCTGTGTCCGCTTGGAGTGGACACAGGTATGGCTCCATGGTGATTACCGAAGTGAACTCATAGGGCATGAGGGTGACACTTAATGCTCAGGTTTTTCCAGAAGGGGCAAGCAGCCACTGGAGAGAATAGAAATGCTGTTGGCGTTGCACCACTTTGTGTTTACCATGAAACACATTCCTCCTGATTTTGTTTGACTCTACCATTCTGTCAACGTGAAGCACAGAGAATGAATCCGACAGCTGGTGGGTGTCAGTCATGTCTCGGTGAAGCAAAGAATGTTGCAGTCCCTCATGTCTCGTTGGAAGGTGACTCTTGCTTTTAGGTTATCCAGCTTGTTCTTCAGCAACAGTAGATTAGCCAGCAGGATACTGGGGAATGCTATGTGACGTGCCTGCTGTCTCCGGCTGTTCTGAACACCAGCGCATTTCCCCGGGTGCTTCTTCGTTCTTCACCTCAGGTAAGCAACCTGTCCATTGTTGTTGTCTGCGCCACGGAGTATCTCAGTCAGCCATGATGGGTTGGGTTTAAGCGTCTAAGATTACATGTGCAAACTTGTTACCTGTTACGTTCCCCTGGGGGGTCTAGGCGGGGACCCAAACCCTCGAAACAGTGTCCCATGGGATAGCCAGGGCTTCGAACTATCACGTGTAGAGAACCCAGCAGGCAGCTAGCAGGCTTCACTGAAACACAGACATGATTGTTAGCAAGGGGTGCAGGTCTGAATGGTGGTTTTAAACATGAACTGGAGAAAGGGTCAACCAGCGGCAACTCAGGGTTAGTTGGCCTCGTACACTGATTACGGGGTGCTACCGAGCAATTGTGCTCCAGGTTTAGCCTTTCCGTAGGCCTGGCAAGCTTGTCAGTTTGAGAGCCACGACTGACTTTTCTCAAAACAGGCCCCTTTTGTGTTGAGTGGGCTTTCTGTTTGAGTGCCAGTTTGACACAATTGGCAACCACATGGCCAAGCTTGTGACAGAAAAAACACAGTTTGGGCCTAGGTCCTAACACCATAACTGCATTTTCCTTCTTAGCTGGCCCACTCTTACCTCTCCAGGACGCGCTATGGTGCAGATGGATATCATGTCCTATATCACTTGCTTTATGAGTCAGCTTAAACTCATCTGCCAGGGTGGCAGTTTGCTGTAGAGTTGTAACCCTCTGTTCACTTAAATAAAGGGCCACAGACTTAGGAACAGAGTTTTTAAAATCCTCCACCAGCATAAGCTCACGTATGGACCCCACATCATTAACCTGGCTTGCCGCACACCACCTATCAAAGAGCCTCGCCTTCTCCCTGGCGAAGTCAAGATAGGACTGTCCCTGCGCCAACTCCAACCGTCGAAAATGCTGCCTGTAGGCCTCAGGTACCAGTTCATAGGCTTTGAGGACGGCCCTTTTGATCTTTTCATAAACTAGGCCGTCCTGCCCAGACAGACCAGAACACGCTTCTTGAGCCTTACCTGTCAACCGACACAGCAACATCACCCCCCACACATCTTGAGGCCACTGCAGTGCAGTTGCCAGGCGTTCGAACACACTGAAAAAGCTGTGAACACTGGATTCACAGAAGTCTGGAACCAGGTGAATGTTATTGCTCACAAACGAGCCTCTAGACACCTGTACACTAGCAGCTGTGTCAACCATTTTGGGGATGGTGAAGGGTTAGAAAAACACAACCTAATTAAGACAATTAACAGACAACTACACAATTTACTTTAGCTGACCAACTTACCTCTCGCCACACCCACCTTAACAAAAACAACTAACACAGTTCCTAAACACAACAACCTTGCCCTACCTATCTTCCGGAGCGTGCTGGGCTCGAGGCAACTTTAAAGGCAGAACTTCAGCGACCGGAGCCCTGAATTGCCTACCCCCGACAGAGAATTAATCCCCACCCAGGATTACTCCAAAAATAACAAAGGCAAAATAACAAAAGAGTGCCCGAAGGAGGAACTTAAAAAGCTCAGCTGGACACTCACCTACATTAACTGGGAAGTTATGGATCTCTAAAAGGTGACAAAGCGAGATAATGAAAAAAACCAAATCCAACACAGAACTCCCTTTTCAAATATCCCGGACGAGCCCCCACTTGTTACGTTCCCCTGGGGGGTCTAGGCGGGGAGGGGGAAGTAACAAAAGTGACCGGGTCAGAAAAAGGAGTCAAGAGGCGAAAGTTAAATAAAACAGTTTTATTGAAGTAATTAAACTAAAAGAGACGGACAAGCCGCTATCACCATAAAAGTAACACAAACAAAACTCAGGCGTTGGTCAGTAATGCCAAAATGTCAAAAGGAAAACACAGCTCACTAGCTGTACCCGCACAAATGGCACTCTGGCCCAGAGCTCACCCTGCTCTGGGCTTAAATACCCTTAATTGCTGATGGGAGTCAGCTGTGCCGGAGGGAAAGGTGGCATCTCAGGTAGGAGGTAGTGGGACACGCCCACACAGGCACCCTCAGGAGAGAGAGAGGCCCTGCTAGGGCCGTAACATTACCAATGTTGAGAAGCAATCTGCTGTCGTAAACTAAAAAGCCAGAAGATTTTGGAACATAGAACAAAGCAATAAATAAGTTAACAACTAAAAAGGTGCATAGTCTGTGCGGAGCGGTCGGGAAGGTGTCTGGACGTGGCCGTGCCATCTTGCTAATCCAAGGCTCCCGCAATTGTGTCCTCCTTCTTCCTGGATCTGAAGGACAGGTGGACCCACCCTATCCCAAGATTCATCGCAGCGTGGTGGTGGAACATATACTTGGGTCCAGAGATGGAGCTCTCTCTCTCTGAGACTTTGTGGCTGTTTTAAGATTGAATCTGGCTTCAGTTCAGTCTAATTTAGCAGCTCTGACATCAGAGATTGTAGGAGAGGCACAGCCACACCACAGCTGAGTTTCCCACCCGAAACAGAGCGTTAACATGACCTCTCTGGACTGTGTTGTTCACAAGGTTTGTTCTGGGCTTTTAAGTGGCGGGCTGGAGCTTGTGAGTAATGGAAGCTGCGAGCTGTGTTTGCACATGCTCAGTGTTAAAGGATGTTGGCTGGCTGTGAAAGCTAAATGCTCTCTGGTTAGAAGTAATATCACACATTAGGATAACTGTGCTAGCTCTGTGTCAGAGTACCAGGTCCTCGCTTTGATCACATGACTCTCAGTACACAGCATGATGTGTGCGCTGTAAACAGGAAGCAGAGGAGCAGGTCTGAGGCTGAGACTGAGGTCCAGATGTTTCCACATGTTTCAAGTCTGCTGTGTGTTTGATGATTATTTCAGGTATAGATGATGGAATATGACCAGTCTGATGTGAGTCTGCTTCTCTGACAGCGCCTAACCTCTCTGTGCTGCCCCCTGCTATCATTACTTACCGAGTCCTTGACACACTTACTACCACTTTATTAGGTACAGCTTGCTAACACAGGCTCAGACCTGCTTTGCCTTCAGAGCTGCCTTCAATCTTCATGGCTCAGAATCAGCGAGGTGCAGGAAACATCCCTTAGAGTCATGTGATCAGTGACGTCTTCTTCAGCACTGACAGATAGAAAACTGCCTCCACATAAACAGGATACATAATAATAATAATCAAAGAATGATTTTCAGCTTTTCAGCCCTTTGTCTGGGTGCTAATCCAGCTGTGTGTGTTTGTGATGACAGTAAATAAATGTCAGACTTACAGCTCCTGCTTTACTGCATTAAAGTGATCAGATGACTTCAGCGCTTTGACATGGATGGTAGTGAAAGCAGGAAATGACAAATGTAGCACAGCAGCAGCGTTTAACACGTCTGAGCTGGAAACACAAACTCAGGTGTGGAGTGGAGCTTGTTGATTGTATCTCCGTGTGAAGAAACTGTAAGTTTGCTTTGTTTCCTTCTTTAACAGTTTGACTGCTTGTTTCCGCTCTGTGATGTTTGGACCAAATGTTAAGCTCTTATATCAGGACAAACTTTGATCACTTTTGTGTTTGAAGACAATTCCACATGATTATAGATTATTGACTGATTGAATTCACACATGTTATCAGTCAGTAGGTCTGCACTAAAACATTTGTTATTGTGATAAACAGTTTAAATAGATCTGTGTGAAACTTTAGACTAATCAGACACTGATCATTAATCTGATTGAACATTGTATCCAGTTAAAGGGAAGATCAATCTGATAAAATCAGTTTTTTTGTTAAAAAGTTGTAATTCAGATTTTTACTTAAGTCTCATGAAAAACAAACAAATAAATTAAAAAACAAAACACAAAGTAAAGCAGTTCAGGTTTACTCTGCAGGAGTAAACCTGAACTGGGCTTTGACTCGAGTCATGCATAACATGCAGAAAAATATTTAGATGTAGCAGACATTTCCATGTCTTTGTGTTGTGCTGTTGTCATGTTCACGTTCACGTTCATGTTCACGTTGAATTCTGTGATTTTAATTGCTGGATTTGAGGTTTTTTTTTATTATTCTTGTTTTTATTTTTCAGTTTAAAGGTTTTAATCATCAATAGTAGGTCAGAATGTGGTCTCTTGAGTTTCACTGTGTATTACCCTCCTCTGAGGTTCCAAGCCTTTGAATTAAAAAAAAAAAGCTTCAAACTTTTTTTTCCCCTTTAACCTGTTTTCCGGAATAATACAGATCATCTAATATCAGAGTCCTTATAGAGCACGCACTCGGATAACTCAGTGCGATTTCAGTCTTTTGGAAATGTTAAGTTACGTAAAGATCTGAACTACTTTAACAGGATCAGAGGCTCATGTCTAAAAGATCTAGTCTGAGACCTCCTGATCAGCAGAGATGAAGACCTACAGAGCAGGAAGCAGCCTAATCCAGACTGTAAAAACAGAAGGAACTCACTAAAATATAATTTTAATAGTATGTAGTAAATATGCAGACACACACAAAGCGTGACAAGCTCAAACATGAGGAAGTGTTGGTTTAAAAATTCCTCTGCTGACAGGTAATTATTCTGGCGTCACAGAGACTGATGGAACTGAGAGCAGAACAGCAGGTGTATTTTTTATTATGTATTATTTCCTTTACATAAAATTAATCTGCTGTATGATCTGAATTAAAGTGTAAAACAAAGAAATTCCTGTTGTGTTTTGATGTTATATATATCTATTAGCTAACATCTTGTTATTGTTTCTGCTTCACAAAGATCAGGTGAACCGCAAACTGAAACTTTGATGCATTCAGTTACTAGTTTTTCCAGTTTAAACTTTCACGGAAGATTGTTTCTTTTGTATTATGCTAGCTAAAGACACGCAACATCATTCACAGCATTTTTGTTTATCACGAACATGATGTAAGACAAAGCAGAGAGCTAATAATGACTTAAATGGGTGCCTCAAGACCCACTTCCTCTATTCTCTGTCGTCATATTATAAATATTATTGGGATCACTATAATATTTTATACCTTATACCTTACCTGGTCTGTGTGCCAACTTTCTACTGGTTAACTAGCCACGGGAGACCGCCTTGGTGGATGAGGTGGTATCTTCAAGCAGTAGATTCTGTTTGTAGAGACAAAGTAAAAGCAGCCATCAGAAGAGAGTTGGGTTAGAGAGAAAGAGGAGAATTCAAATGGCTTTCAGAAAGATGATGAACTGAAAGAAATTAAGTAAATGATAGACATTATTATTTTGAACTTTGAATCACATAAAGTTATTCCAGTCATTAAATTCACCATAAATATATGCTAAATATAATCCTCAGTTACAAAAAATCTAACAATAACAGAAGTTAATGAGACTGTATTTACACAATAAACGAAAAGCTATATTGCTCAACTAGAACTGACAGCCAGAGAGAATGAAAGGCTGTAAAAGTTAAGTTAGGTACAGTGGCATCAAACCATCTGCACAGACAGCATGATAACACAGAGCTAGCCAAGAACACAGAGTGACGTTAAAGCTGCGTCTCTGCAGACCCCAGCACAGCAGCCAGAGCCTGAATTTCAACTGATGAGCAGTCACACTGCAGCCCTTGTTTTTACTTGTTCTTACTTGTTCATGTTTTTACAGTATAAACACGAAAATTTTCGTCTTTGCTTTGTGTTGATAGCTTTTGTCTTCATACCCTAAGAAAAAGATGGTATGTGTTCTAAATAGGTTATGCATTTGTGTTAGTGTGTGGAACTGTAGTTTATAGGCTTATATTGTTAAAATGGTAGCTATTAGACAGTTTCAGGTCATTTTATGGAGACATGAGAAAATAATTTAACACACAAACACACACACAGTTGCAGATGCATTTGTATGAAGGAATAGCTGATAGTGGAGCTGTTGTATAGATGTAGCATGAACTTGATTAAAAAAATTGTGCTTCTCATTAAAAACACTGCATCACAAATGTTGAATCTGCTTCAATAGAAGGTAATTATGACAATGATTACGAAATAATTACAAAATAATTATTACAAAATAACTACTACTACTAATAATAACTACTACTACTAACTCCTGTTAATAAACAGATGTGATTTAAGTAAAAGCACAGATGTCTCTGCGTCCACAGTGTTTGATCCTAGCTGTCCGTCTGACATACTTATGTCTAAATGTGTCCCCATTGGTGACAATCAATTACATCTTTAACTCTGCAACCTCCAGGTTTATGGGGAGAAGGAAAGCCGTACTGAACAAAGAGCTATGAGGAGCGTCTTATTATCAGTAAATTATTGTGTGTTCAGTTCTCTGCAAACTCAGGAGGAATAATTAGTTTGAAACTTTTAACTCTGCTGATCTTATTGGAATCATGGATCGGCTGAAATGTTTGAAAATGTTTGTAATACGTGTTGAATTCAATGACTCATTGGTTGAACTGGCTGCGTATTACTGGACTGAAGCCTCCAGTCATAGTGAATCAGTTTGTGTCAGTGAATGCATCGTGTGTGTCATGCTTCCATCTAGTGGACTGATAGTAGAGCAGCTGATGGCAGCTTCCTCTGCCTCACACTGCTGTCTGACTGCATTCAGCTGACACTGAGATGAAGCAGGAAAGCAGCAGCTGATATTTGGACAGCACACATGATGGAAAGCAGGGTTTCAGTTGATGTGCACATGAATGATTTGTGTTTCCTCTGCAGGTAGAAAGTGTGTGTGAGCTGAGCAGCATGGATCAGTGTGAGGACAGAGAGGAGGGAGCCCCTCCCTCTAAAAGCACTCTGTGTGGGGAACATGAGAGCCAGACCAAAGCTCAGAGGTGAGATGACCATCTCTAACTGTCCATGACTCTTCTCCATGTCACAGCTCAGCACTCACATCACTGCTCCATCATTATTCACAGGAACCAGCCTGGACCTCTATCCAGGAGGTTGTCTTTAAAGAGTGACGCTTCTAAAGGAGATAAGGCTAATTTTAAAGCCCAGCAGACATCTGATCAAAAAAGGTGAGCTGTTAGTAACATGAACTTTTTGAGAGCTTATTTAATATTATTTAATATTATTTAATGTTTATTATTATGTTAATGTTTAAATTATTTAACTATATAATTTAATTATGTAATGTTGTTGGATATAAAGTGCAGTTCAAACATCTCATTCCCTGGGATTTTTTTTCTCATGTGTAAGGAAACATGAGGTTCACCTTAAACAGTTTCCCTGTGTAAATATAATTGGGCAAGATACGAATCCACATTCAATTGGATTATAAATGTATGTAAATAACAGAGAGAAAGCACTGGCATAGAGAGAGCATAGACAAAAGTGCATGTGTTAATGAGGCAAGGTGGGTAAAGTGTTGAATGCCCAGAGTAGAAAAGTGCTGTATAAGAATCAGTCCATTTACCATGTAAGGTGGCACTGATAATAATTTCAGTAATATTGCTGACAGTTTGATGGTAGGAACTGTTATTACATACAATTTAGTAAAGCAAGCCACCTAATCAAACAATCTAAGGCCCCATCCATATTACTACAGTACCTGTTGGATTGTGTTTGAATATGAGATACGTGGACATCTACCAATTGGCTGAGACCTGGCTTATCGAAGAACAAGAAGTGGCTACAGCTGTTCAAAATCCCACAAGACTGGCCGACATGATCGACGATGGGCAGGGCTGTGAGCACTGTTTTTATTTATTTATTTATTTATTTATTTATTTATTTTTTTAAACACAATATGGATAAGATCTTCGAGAAGGTCATGGCTCTGCTGAATGGATAACGTCTTGAAGAAGAACAGCCGGAACTGAGAGACCTGGTGACCAGTGACATACATTAGACCAGCTGCAATTTGTTCCCACTAACCAAAGCAGCTACCATCTTCATCTCATGTGGCGCCCCTGGCGCCAGCTAGATGCTTAAGGCAAAAGCTGAACATGGAACACACACGCACACATACGCATATACACTGACACAGAACTATACTCACCATTTTTGTTCTTTTTTTCTCCTCGTCTTTCCTCATATTGTGCATTTTCCATTGTTGTTTGGTTCCGGGTCGCTGCTCGTGTGGCTGACGGGCCAGCTATCTAGCCTGACCTGTCTCCCCAATGTGATGTTTGTGTATTGTCGGTAAGGTCTGTCTCTTAATTGCCGACTCGAAGATAAATAAAGTCTTCTGAATCTGAATCAGGTGCTACACAAGTTAGAGCACTGCTGCGATCTTCACTAAATAGATAAAACCAAATTTAAAAAGAACCATGTCACTATTTTAAAATATTGGCTGAAAGTCTTTCTCATGTTGTAATCATCATTCTCAAAAGTAATTTTTTTATTTTAGTCTGAGTCTTGTAGGATGTGTTAGGATTAGGGATGGGTACCGGTGTCCGGTGCCATCATGGCACTGGTTCTGACATAAACGGTAGTAACCAGACCGAAAAGCAGCGCACATTTCGATGCTTTATTTCGGTGCTTTTTTTTCCTGAGCTGTGATACACTTCTAGCCAATCATTTTACGTTGCCGCGGATAGTAGGCGGGGCCAGGTACGTACGTTCTTTTAGAGCAGAGCTACAGATTAAAAATGCCCAAGACGAAGCGGTCAAAAGTCTGGCTGTACTTCACAGCAAAAGATGCAAACTCAGCAGCAACAAGTGCTTTAAGGTGATACTGTGATACTGTCAAAGGAGGTAACACCTCGAATCCGATGAAACACCTGGCGACCCATAACGTTTTTTTTTTTAAAAGCCGAGAAATGCGCCGTATTTGATAGCTTGCTGTGAGACCTCACACCGAGCACATCTACTGCTGGTGGGTTGCCTGTTATCGGACCCGGATTTAGCAACATCCCCCAAAAACCCGAAGAGGAGAGTCCTGGCCCCTAGCCCTGCCAGTGTAGCAGAAATGATGAGGATGATGATGGCAGCAGCAGCCGTTCTTCTCTGCGCGAGTAGCTTAATGTTGTTCGTGTGTAATTTACGTTGAGTAGGCTAACCACGTTATTACATAAATGCATGTAAGGTGAACTAGCAAACATCATCATAGCCACATGCGGCTGTCTTCTTGTTTGATGGCAGATACTCCCTTCACCCTGGCCAAAAAAGGCTAAAATGACCAAAGAAAAAGAGGGAAACAGTTAAACATGAGAGGTTTTTGGACAAAGTTTGTGTTTTTTCCATTGGTTAAGCACTGCTTCCAGCTAAGAGTGATACCATATATGCCCCATAGCTGCAGAAAAGGCTAACATTGTTATCTTTTTACAAAAAACCAGCTGAACATGAGAGGATTTTGGACCAATTTTGTGTTCTCCATTCTTTAAGCACCGGTTTGAGCACTGGCACCGTTTCAAAAGTACCGATTTGGCACCGGTATCAGATAAAACCTAAACGATACCCATCCTTAGTTAGGATAAACTGATAACAGGTCTGAGCTGTTGCTCACAGTTGGATTCAAGTAACTGGTGCAGAGGGGAGGAACTAGAACTAAAACATGTGCTTATGCTACTTTGGGTGCCAGAAGATGAATACATGTCAAGCACTGAAGAGCAGAAACTGTAAAAACACTGATGAAATTAAGAGTAAAACAAAAATGTTTGATGCCAAACACCAGAAGTTAAAAGTGTTAGGTAAACATTGACTAATTGACTAACTGATTAATTCTTCCTAAATCCCATCTGAAGTTTTCCTGACAGCAAGTTGTGAGAGCTTATATATATATATATATATATATATATATATATATATATATATATATATATATATATATATATATATATATATATATATATATATATATACCTACCATATTTCCCGGACTACAAAGCGCACCTGAATATTAGCCGCACAAGCTAAAATCAGGGGAAAATCCTGTTTTGTACATACATTAGCCGCGCCTGACTAAAGGCCGCAGGTGTTTCAATGTTGACTTATCATATGTAAGAGAATATGCACAAAGCGAATTGTCAGGAAAGAGATGGCTGTTTGGAGACACACCCCTTTTATTAATATTTTGAAAAACAAGTTACGGGTACATATTTGCATAACTTTTTATGCAAAGTACAAGTAGCGGTAATTACAAGTACGAAACATGTACTGTGCTTCATAAATGAGTAACAAATGTAGTACATAACAATAACCTACAGTACACCAGAAAAATAGATTCAGACTACCTTTTAGGCTCAGGTGCAGTGACACGGCTTTAACAAGAAGAAAAGTCAGTCATTCACCATCTTTCTCTTCTTCCTGCCACTAAAACCACCAAAGTCCTCTTCTCCAGTGTCGGAAACGAACAGGCTCAGGATGGCTTCGTCATCCACTCTCAGCTTCTTTCCTTCGTTGTCACTTTCAAAACCAAAGAAATCCTCGTTGTCAGTGTCAGAGTCGAACACCCTCAGAAGGGCCGTGGCGGTGTCCTCCTCTCCATCATGCAGCAGTCCAGTCCTTCGAAATCTGTTGGTGATCGTGGATGTTTTCACACTTTTCCACACTGTCAGATTCCACCGGTGGAGTTGAGCATAACTTGCTTTTCGCAAGTTTATCGCCGCTCGTCATCCACGCCTCCCGCTGAATGCGTAGCGCTACTTTGAAGTTTGTTTTTCGCGCTACTTGTCCGTCACTATGTTTCCTGGCGGATGGACATGTGATCAACATACCACTCTTGAACCCCGATACTGTGTGTCTGATCACATGCCCTTCCGCCAGGCAACGTAGTGCCGTACAACGGCGGAACAAACAAAACAAATCGTCTTACGATATGACAAAAATCATGGACAATCCATAGAAAAGCCGCACCTGACTAAAAGCCGCAGGGTTCAAAGCTTGTGCAAAAAGTAGCGACTTATAGCCCGACAATTACAGTATATATATATATATATATATATATATATATATATATATATATATATATATATATATATATATATTAGGGGTGCAACGATACACAAAATTCACGGTTCGGTTCGGTTCGATACTTTGGTGTCACGGTTTGATATTTTTTCGATACAAAAAATGTTCATGCCTTTTTAATTTGGCATTTATTAAAATTATAAATATATATTTTAACTCAAAAGTACAGTTTTTAAATTTAACCCTAACCCTTGTGCGTGTTTTTTATTTTGACAGCGAATGCGCACCTGCGGACCACTTATGTGCAGCCCTGGTTATTTAGCTCGTCATATTGCAGCCACAGAAATTCTTTTGTCCATGAAACCATAAAGCTGCACTTTCTTTTTGCCTTATAGTCTGATTTGTCATAACTTCTCCGTTTTGTGGTAAGCTTTTCTTTGGCTGTCACTTCTTCACCCTGACCTGTCTTATTTGGCTCAGCAGAACTAAAATATATATCCTGCTGCGTTTACACACGTACTCACATAACGCTCAGCGATTCTCTGCGCGATCAACCTCTCACATGTTTAAGCTGCGGGAGATTTCACTTGTCATGTTTGCATAGTAAGCTAACGATTAATAAGACGATGTCAGAGGAATTGGTGCGCAAATTATCATCACTCACAGATCAGTGCTGTCGCTCTCTATACACAGTTCGCACGATTGCAAAGTGAAAGCAAAAAACAAGCGCAAATTCAAACGCGATTTCAATATGTCACATATTGACAGTGGCTCACCGATGCCAATGACATAATTACCCAGCTACTTTTCTGAAAGAATGCAAAAGCACTGACATATATTTTCCTTCCTACAATAGCCCGACGGGCAGGGCAGAGATAGATTTTGGTAGCCGACTAAAAAAAATCGATAGCTCCAGGACGTCGGGCTAGCATATTGCAAGCCCTGTATCTGATTGAGGAATCACTCATCTTTGGAAAAGAGAGTTTATTACAGAGAAATGTCTCTTTCCAAAATAAAAGCTATACTATCCGCTTCTTCTGGGCTATATTCTCAGCAGCATAAGGAGAATCATGTGCTAACAGCTGTCTAAATGACTCGGCTAAAGTTAGTAGCATGCTTGTTGTTTTGGTCTTTGCACTAGAATGATGTCGGCGTAAATGTGCAGTCATATTCGTTGTGTTCCCACTAGTGCTTTCAGGTTAATCTCGTTGAAATGACCTTAACACCACAACACGGCAAATCTCCGTTAATGAGCTACCGCCGATCGCCCCGTGCGTGGGGCTAGACGGCCAACACGTTAATGAGCTAACTGCGCTAACACACTAGTTCCCACCCATGTAATTGAGCATTGCATGGCACATCCAACATACTGTTTTACTTTAGTCCATGACTCGCTTACCTTCAGGGTCATACGTCACATGAAAACCAAAATAATTCCAAACGCCAGATCTGAATGAGGGTGGGGGAGGTCCAAGGAGAGCTTAACTTCTGTCTCGCTAGCTTGCCCTGCGCTCTTCCTTCTGACTATGCTGTCTGTGTTGAGCGCTCAGTGGATCTGCGCTCGACAGTGCAGCCTAGGCGGAGTAGTCGAACGCAGATTCACTGAGCGCTCAACACAGACAGCATCGTCAGAAGGAAAGTTGATAAAATAAATTACAAATGTTGTATTGTTCGATACATATGCGTACCGAACCGAAAGCACTGTATCGAACGGTTCAATATCGATACGAATATCGTTGCACCCCTAATATATATATATATATATATATATATATATATATATATATATATATTAGTGCTGGTGCAGCATAGTTTGTACAGTGTAGATGACTCCTTAGAGTAATTTGTCCAGTTCTTAGAGAGCTAAGGAAAACAAAAGACTTTCATCATATGTGCAGTTCTGGCCCAGCTCTGGAGATAATTCACAAGTTACACTTGTTCAGTGGTGAAGACAGTAGTTCAGAGAGGCAATAGAAAGTGCCTTTGTAACTACAGAGTCAGAGGAATTCCTTAATTCTTTAAAACATGTTAAACCTGTACATTTAAATTCCTTCTCACATTAGGACCATTAATAGTCCTGCATAATGTAAATGACTGTTTACCTCTGGGTGGTGCTCTGTTCCTACACTGCCAACGCTAATTTGGAGTTTCCCTCTGCTCATGCTCAGCCAAACCACTTTCTCTTTGGAATGATGAAGGTATTAAGTCTTCTTCAACTTATGTGACTCCAAATTAAAAACACATTTTTCTTCCCTAACAGGATTGACGGTAGACCTGCTGGACCTGAACCTGTACCCGAACCCAGCTGTGTGTCCTTAAAGAGTGACTGGTCTAATCCACGTGACACTGATTTTAAATTCCAGCCTCTGTCTGCTGCAGAGAGGTGAGCTGTTAGTAACATGAACTCTTTGATTTAACTGCTTGATGTTGTTGGACATAAACTCCAATGCAAACACATTTCCTCAGTCCTATTTACACTAATTATTGCAAGATAATAAAAAAATTGTACAGTATAATGCAGGAAGATGTTAAGGTTCAAAATTGAGGAAGGAGAGTACAAACCACCCATGGTCCAGAAGGTCTTGGTCAAACAATGATTTTTAATGAACACACGTGTGGGAAGAAAACTCTGCACGCCGACAGCAAGTAGTCTTCAACTTAATCAAAGCATGAACAGATATTTTATAGCATCAGGGTTTGATTTACTGACGCCCCTTCATGCGTCACAGATACATTTTATACATAGATCAGATCAACACCACAATGACTTTTAACCCAGAAGATCATCTTCTATTTTCATGGCCGGTACTTTCCGTTCTTGTCTTAAAGTGAATTGTTCCTCTTTCTTACCGAGACATGACTAATCTCTCCTCTAAATAAATCTAACTCATGTGTGTGTGTATGTTGACCTCACATGCTCTTTCTCAATTCACCTGTTGCACTTCTGACCTTTCACCAGACCAGAGGCTCACTGAGACTATATGTATGTCTTCTACTAAATAAATGTTTTAACCAAGAACCTCTACTTAAAAGCTTAATATAAAATGACCTGATATATAAGTGTTTTGTAAGCATGTACTGCAATTCCTTCTATGGCTCCAAGTCACTTGCACAATAGATTGTCCGGACATCGCGCCGAACAAAGCTTCCAACCCCCAATTAATTGACCGAGCTCCAACTCTTTAATAAGCACAGATATGCATTGTGTATAAAATAGTCATAACTGCACCTGAAATACAAGGTCAACATAATAACTGTATGCATAACATCTTAAGGCCTTCTTAAAGCTATCTGTTACATTGTTAAAGCCTCGTCTTAGCCTGCTGCTCAAAATAACTTTCACTTCTGCAAAACTCTCCAAGCCTGTTTCCTGTCCTGTTACTTTTAGCCTTTCTGAAAGACACACACTGTTCAACCCCTGAATGCAATATAAACTCCAGATTATATTATTAATGCAATGGTAATAATGATGATTATTTAACAATAGCAGTAAAATAATTTCCCTGCTCCACACTCCCTCTCTCGACCTCTGGAACACCAGAGGTCGCAATACATTGTGTCCTCGCTCAGACCCTCTCTAGCCGTCCTCTGGCTCAACCAGCTCCCATTCGAGAACACTCCATGTGTAAGCTTAGGTTTTCTCGGTCCCTCTCTGGTGGTTCAGCAGGCCTCGAGATCTCCAGGATCCTCGCCCCTCCTGTGGTCGCCGAGATCGATCTTCTGCAAAGGAAACAAAACACCTTTTCCTGGACCTCCCTAACTTATCCTATCTGGGACTCTTTAATCAAAAGCATGATCCTAATTATCTTCTTAACTTATTGACTTATATTTATATATATTCTTCAACGTTCCTCATCCCTTTAAAATTCTTTAAGCGCTGGTTTCACGTCCGGTTGCTCGCTCTATTTTTCCCTATCTGATCATCAACATCCTGTACACAAACTGTCCACCTTTTTAACAAAAAATCATTAGAACCAGCCTATTCTACTAAAAGCTCCAAAAGAAAAACAACCACTTTAATCAATTAAGTTTAAGCATATAAGCAATTACTCCTGTATACATTTCATCATAGCTAAATGCTGCCTTGAAACAACTCCTGTGTGTTAACACTAACTTCATTTTAAAACCTCACATTTCCTATGTTATCACCTGTTTTTGGTATAGCCTTTTATTTCATTTTGCTCATTTTAATGTAACAATGCCTTCTAATTCTAGTTTATCAGACTTAACCAAAATATATGCTTTCCTTCCTCTTTGGTCCTTCTTTAAGTTCAGTCAAAAAGCTAAATGAATTTGAGGCCTTTTGCCTGGAATCAATACTGTCATGTGTGTTTCTGTGTAATATCTGTCTGTGTAAGCCTACATTATAACCACTACTTCTAGAAATCAAAAAAGAAATCAAACCTGTTCTCCTCCTTCAACCCTCACTAATTTTCCCCTAAGGATATCTTTTTGTCAACGTGTCCCACAATTTCCCTCTAAGATTTGTGCACAGCTTTGAAAAACCCTGGTATTGTATCTTCTAAACAGGATTCAGTTCTGTCATGGTCCTGGGCCATGTTGGCCCAGTATTCTTGGTTCCTTGTATTTTCACTCCTTATTTAGGCCAGGTTTTCTGAGGTGTCCTGTTGTGGTGTTCCCTAAGTGTTTTTCCCTTTGTGACTCTTACCCCCTTGTGCCCCTCTGTGTATTTATGAGCTCTCGTCTCTCTTTGTGTTTATTCCATGTTTCCCCCAGCCTGTTATGTCTGTGTTCTCCCCGTGCGTAATCTCCCTGTGTTCTCTGGGTGTATTTAAGTTGTGTCTTCTGTTATGGTAGTTGCTGGTTCGTCTGTGTTGTTTCCCCTCGGTCTCCCTGCGTCTCTTGTGTATTTCCCCGGACCTCCCTGCATCCTCGTTTCTGGTTTGTGTTATTAGCTTACCCAGTTTAGGTTTCCGGTTTCTTGTTTTTCCACCAGTGCTGTTTTGTGCCCCCCGTTGTAAATAAATATTCACCTGCACCAGAGCTGCCGCCTTTTGGGTCCTTTTCTACAACTCCACACGGCTTGCCCCGCAAACCGTGACAAGTTCACTTTAATCCTTTAACCTTAACTTAAAAATAACAGTTTCAGTTTTACCATATCCAAATGATCAAAAACCCAAAAGGTCCTAAAATGATCCTAAATTATTAAACAATTAAATTATTAAACCCTAAACCCCCCTTTATCTTGATACATTTCATGTGTCAAGATACTATACAAAACTTAAAAATGCTCAGTTTCCCCACTCATGATCCAATCTATGTCATAAAAATAAACTTAAAACAGAACAGTTATCAGTCATGTGTTTCTTCAATTAATGGTAACTGAGTTACATCAAAAAATATTTCCCCTTTAGCATTTGGCATTCTCCCAACAATATACTATAATCCCATAATCTAACCCCACTTAATAAAACAAAACAGAAATTTTCTCTGGTAAAAACAAATTGTTTGTCCACATTTATTCATCCTCACATTCACTCACACATTCACTCCATATTTTTGCTAATAGTGGAGCTTCCCGCGTCAGATTCTTCACCCTCAGCAAAATGAGCTCAGTCATTTTTATTTTCCATAGGAAAATATTTCTTTATGCTTTTGGACTGGATTGACTCGCATAAAATCCTTTTTACAGGTAGCTTTCTCCTCAGCCAATTGTAATCTGGAAAGCCCCCCTTATATTTGCTCTTCCCGAGAATTTTCAGCGCCGTTATTCACTGTTGCAGGCCTGCTTAAAACAGAAATGAAAAAATAGAGCTGATTGTTAGCTCACAAAACACAAAACAAAATCACCTGACAGGTTTTCTTTAAGTGCACTGTTACAAAATAATGGGCCCAATTTTAGACATGTCGATGTTTCCTAAAACTCCCTCTATTAAAAACAAAAACAACAACAACCCGAACCTAACTGACAGAATCAACCCATCACCACAACAACCTCAACAACCTTAAACACACAAAAGTTTTGCCACCACATAATTTCACCTCCTCAATACACCGAAAGTCTCATTAAAACCACACAATTTGCACACAAAAATCACCCCCTTTAACATACTTAAATTCAGCATAAAACCCCCTTATGACAACATATAATCACTAAACTATAAATTTCCTACCCAAATCTGTACTTCTCTTCTCTGCTATGCTTCCTCTTCTGAAAGTCACTTCCTCAGTCACACACACACAGGAAGTTCCTTCGTCACCACTCACTCCAACTAATTTGCATACTGAGTCATCTCTCAATGAGTTGCTGTAACAACAGAAACATATGTTTAAACATTACCAACTCATTAAATCATTTTATTTCTTTCTACAGTGATCACTACTTGATCACTCAGTACGAGAGAGCACTCCTAAGTCACTCTTTTAAAACTACTTTAATCACTTTTTGTTTACATAACTCACTCCCTTTGTCATATGGCTTCTTCTATTCCTCAATTACAAACTCAAATGTATTTTATTAAACATTCACACCATTGTATCATTCATACAAAATAGCAAGCTGTTCTTCATTGCATATGTTTGTGTTCTTAGCCAGGTTTAATCAGTGTCTATGCATTAAACTCCATGAGCTTGTCTTGTCTTTATAAGGTTAATGCATTTTCTGTTTGTGTGTGTGAATTTGCATATGTTGCTTTTGCAGTGTGTCAGACTCCTTCATAATTTCGCCTTTAAACAGTCAATTTTCTCCTCCCCAAATTTACTAACCCAAATTCTGATTTCCTACCTTAAATAGCAGCATTCCTTGTCCTCAGCCAGAAGCTAGGGCTCCACTTGCCACTTACCCCCTTCGCCTTAGCCCAGCGGCTTTACCCTTAAGGTCCCGTCTTCTTCACTTCATCTCACCCGTGAGTCTGAGCTCACCGGGACTGAGTGAGGCCGAGTAATCGTGACTGTGCCTGCCTTAGGTTGTCCCAGGGTTTCGAGGTGGGATCTTACCCGTCATGGGCTATCCAGCCTTCCATACTCGCCTGATACGGGGCCCAAGTGGGCAGGGGAGGGAACACACTGGCTCTGGAAATTAAAGGAGTGTAAGCTGCTTCCTTCATTGCATCTTATATTAAACTATCTCACTTTTGATTCTTTCCTCGAATAATTTCACATATGGCACTTTGTGTATGTGTGTTTTCTATTCATTAATGTAATTGTCAGTTATTTTCTCTCTTCATTTTACTTTTTATCTGTTTGTTTGTAACGTTCTACTTTAGTTTTACTAAATCTTGACGTAAAAACAATACGCCCTTATTTCACGCACACACACTCTGCAGACTTCCTCTGTTCACACACTCGCCTATGAGTTATAATTATTAGTTATTTATTATTTTGTTCAAATCACACAGAATCATTCAAATCGAGTACTCACAGCATTCACATCACAACCTTCAACGTGCTCACTTTCAATCCTGCAAGACGCAGAGATGGACATCTCCTTCACCTAACATAAACTAAATTACCATATCAACATACAATTACTGAAATTCAGACTCAAATACACCGTCTGTTTTAATAAAGTAAAAGAGTAAACGGGTGTACCAAGTGTATGTACTTATGTGTTTTTAAACTGAAAGAAAAAAAAACTCAAACTCTTATAACATCACTCATGCATCTCTTAAATTAAAAACACTTTCAAACTTTAAACATCCTACTTTACATCACCAAAGAAATACCTCTCACACCTTTATTCATCATTCAAAACCTTCTAGTCACCGCATTCACACACTTAAACTGTGACCAGAGTTGAGGAATATAACTCAAAACAAACTTTCCTAAGAGTATTTTAGACATGCTTGTCATAATCAGAAAGAGCAAGTCAAAAACAAACAAACGAAAAATTGAAACCTCCATTAATTCTCACCGCACACACAAGAAATTGAAAAAATAAACCACACCAGCAACTAATGCTGGAGAAAAGTCACTACTGAAAGTAATGTGTTAGTCTTAAGTATATACAGGGCACTCAATATATTTATATATCTACATCCAAACTCAGTCAATTACTATACATCCACTACGGCAACTCAAAACTTTATTTATAGTCCTCTAATAAACATAAATGGCATCTTAAACACACACTCAACAATGTTTGCAGCAGTATTTGTAAAACCAACTGTGGTTTAAACAGTTCGCTGCTTACTCATTTGCATTTTCACTCACACACACACCGTCTAAAAATAGCTCCAGCATTGCCTCAGACTCCTTTCACACAGAGATCTCTTATTTTATATTACAAAGACATCTTATATTTACAACCACTGTCAGATCTGTCAGCTTTAGCGCCTACACAATTTAGACAAATTTAAAATAACCGCCCAGCGGATAAACTCCCTGAGTTTTTTGCGACCAATTAACCAGTATCAGACTCTACTGTTTCTGGCCTCATCTCTAAAATCCCTAACTCAATTTAAAAGCGTCAACCAACCCAAACTTTGCCTGAAGCTCTATTTTTGGCATTACACAGCCTAGGCTTACCCCGAAATTTTAAGTTAAAGTTACACGCCCGAAGTCCAACTTCTTCTGACCAAAAAAGCGCAGACTACCGTTCCAAACGGTAAGGAGACTCTAACTCCTAGCTATTTTGGAGGTTCCCAAGTTCTCCCCGGTTGCCAACCGTACTAACCCTATTCGCCGATAGGTCAGGGCCAAGCGTCCTTGGCCGGGAGGGAGCATTACCTCCGAGAACTGCGCTTCCTAGCAGACTCGAACTGCCGTCCTAGAATAATTTATAATACTTTGAAACAACAATCAACACCCAACACAAGTGTATGACTGAGGCAGATGCAACCTAGTGGTCAATTTGACCGCTCAGGTCCACTCTTATGACCAAATTTGGACTCTAACCAACAAAATAACCAATTCCCTACCAAACTACTTGAGACTCGAACTCAATTTCTTTGGGACTTCAACCCAGTATTTAAACTTTTCTTATCAGACTCTTAACTGCTTTCATTTCTTCTTAGCAGAACTCTAACTGCTTCAACTCATGAGATTTTTCATCAAAATCAAAACAGACATCCACCAGTAACTTCAGTGAGTAGACTTAAATTTTATCATGTCCAATTTGGCACACTTTGGAAATAATTCAACAGGTAGTGCCTTACCTTTTGGATAAGCCGGCTTATGCCCACTCACTTCGACCACTGGAATTCATGTCTGCCCGTCAGACCACCTAAGACCAAATTTCTCCATCTACACCTCCAATCCTCCCTCCTCAACCACCGGACGAAGCCCCCAAATGTTAAGGTTCAAAATTGAGGAAGGAGAGTACAAACCACCCATGGTCCAGAAGGTCTTGGTCAAACAATGATTTTTAATGAACACACGTGTGGGAAGAAAACTCTGCACGCCGACAGCAAGTAGTCTTCAACTTAATCAAAGCATGAACAGATATTTTATAGCATCAGGGTTTGATTTACTGACGCCCCTTCATGCGTCACAGATACATTTTATACATAGATCAGATCAACACCACAATGACTTTTAACCCAGAAGATCATCTTCTATTTTCATGGCCGGTACTTTCCGTTCTTGTCTTAAAGTGAATTGTTCCTCTTTCTTACCGAGACATGACTAATCTCTCCTCTAAATAAATCTAACTCATGTGTGTGTGTATGTTGACCTCACATGCTCTTTCTCAATTCACCTGTTGCACTTCTGACCTTTCACCAGACCAGAGGCTCACTGAGAGTATATGTATGTCTTCTACTAAATAAATGTTTTAACCAAGAACCTCTACTTAAAAGCTTAATATAAAATGACCTGATATATAAGTGTTTTGTAAGCATGTACTGCAATTCCTTCTATGGCTCCAAGTCACTTGCACAATAGATTGTCCGGACATCGCGCCGAACAAAGCTTCCAACCCCCAATTAATTGACCGAGCTCCAACTCTTTAATAAGCACAGATATGCATTGTGTATAAAATAGTCATAACTGCACCTGAAATACAAGGTCAACATAATAACTGTATGCATAACATCTTAAGGCCTTCTTAAAGCTATCTGTTACATTGTTAAAGCCTCGTCTTAGCCTGCTGCTCAAAATAACTTTCACTTCTGCAAAACTCTCCAAGCCTGTTTCCTGTCCTGTTACTTTTAGCCTTTCTGAAAGACACACACTGTTCAACCCCTGAATGCAATATAAACTCCAGATTATATTATTAATGCAATGGTAATAATGATGATTATTTAACAATAGCAGTAAAATAATTTCCCTGCTCCACAAAGACTAACAATAAACAAGATGCAACATAAAATCAAAGAACAGGGGAACCAATGGACTAGCACGAAAGGTCAAGACAATGAGCACTGAAGAATTACACATGAAAGTAATGAACTCAAAATGAACTCAAAATAGGAAATTACACCATCACCAACTCAACAGGAACTAAAAAAGAAAAAGAAATTAAATAACACAACAAACATCATGTTGAAGTACTGTAATGATATTAAAATGTAGCAGAAATCAGAACTCAAGCATGAACAGAAAACTTAAGAAAATAACAAATAAGGACTTGGGTTTTATTTATTTTTTTAAAAGATGGCAAAATGGTTGCCATTGCTCTCTAACTTTTAGTCAGTAGTCACTTGGCTCGCAAGGTGGAAGAGCAGCGAACTATGGTGTCAAATTTTAATAATGTTTTGGGGATAAAATGTGCACTAGAAACTTCTGTCTGCCACTTTGTTTGTCTCTCTGGGGACATAGTTGATGTGAAATAATTTTTCATGATTCCTCCACAGAGTGGATCAGGAGAGCTCGGAGGTTCCCAGTGGTCAGTCTGCCCAGAAGCATCAAACAGACCTGGACTCCATATTTATGGTCTGTACATGTACAACAACTACTTTCACATCTATTCTGTTCACAGTCATCTCCATGATGCTCTTTGTAGACCAGTGGATTGTCAGTGTGTCCAACATGGATCTGATGTTTGGCTCCATGATTTCAGTTGATTGGCTCATTCATAATGTATTCTGTTCCAGCTGCTGGAGGACAACATCATCACTTTTGTGAAGAACGAGCTGAAAAAGATGCGGAAGGTTCTGAGTCCAGATTACCCAGAATGCATAGAGAGTCAGCGGGAGGATGATGAGCAGAGGAGGAGCAGCATAGAGGGATTTGTGAAGATCACAGTGGACTTCTTAAGGAGAATGAAGCAGGAGGAGCTGGCTGACTGTCTGCAGAACAGTAAGAGGATTTCTCTAGCTCCTGATTAACTAGAACATTTTTTCGTCTTTGAGGAGATGGATAACATTGGTTTAAACAAAGCTGTCATCTGGAATTTGTAAAAAATGAACTGATATTTTTTTTTTGGCTGATTTTTCAGAACATCTGGCTGAAGTTTGTCAACTTAACCATAAATCTGCTCTGAAGAAGAAGTTCCAGTGTGTGTTTGAGGGGATCGCTAAAGCAGGAAACCCAACCCTCCTGAATCAGATCTACACAGAGCTCTACATCACAGAGGGAGGGACTGCAGAGGTCAATGATGAACATGAGGTCAGACAGATTGAAACAGCATCCAGGAAACCAGACAGACCAGAAACAACAATCAGACAAGAGGACATCTTTAAAGCCTCACCTGGAAGAGATGAACCAATCAGAACAGTGCTGACAAAAGGATGGGCTGGCATCGGGAAAACAGTCTTAACACAGAAATACACCCTGGACTGGGCTGAAGACAAAGCCAACCAGGACATCCAGTTCATATTTCCATTCACTTTCAGAGAGCTGAATGTGCTGAAAGAGGAAAAGTTCAGCTTGGTGGAACTTGTTCATCACTTCTTTACTGAAACCAAAGAAGCAGGAATCTGCAGCTTTGAAGACTTCCAGGTTGTGTTCATCTTTGATGGTCTGGATGAGTGTCGACCTCCTCTGAACTTCCACAAAACTACAATCCTAACTGACCCTAGAAAGTCCACCTCAGTGGATGTGCTGCTGATAAACCTGATCAGGGGGAAACTGCTTCCCTCTGCTCATCTCTGGATAACCACACGACCTGCAGCAGCCAATCAGATCCCTCCACAGTGGCTTGGCAGGGTGACAGAGGTCAGAGGGTTCACTGACCCACAGAAGGAGGAGTACTTCAGGAAGAGATTCAGAGATGAGGAGCAGGCCAGCAGGATCATCTCCCACATCAAGACATCACGAAGCCTTCACATCATGTGCCACATCCCAGTCTTCTGCTGGATCACTGCTACAGTTCTGGAGGATGTGCTGAAAACCAGAGCGGTAGGAGAGCTGCCCAAGACCCTGACTGAGATGTACATCCACTTCCTGGTGGTTCAGGCCAAAATGAAGAAGGTTAAGTATGATGGAGGAGCTGAGCTAGATCCACACTGGAGTCTGGAGAGCAGAAAGATGATTGAGTCTCTGGGAAAACTGGCCTTTGATCAGCTGCAGACAGGAAACCTCATCTTCTATGAATCAGACCTGACAGAGTGTGGCATCGATATCAGAGCAGCCTCAGTGTACTCAGGAGTGTTCACACAGATCTTTAAAGAGGAGAGAGGATTGTACCAGGACAAGGTGTTCTGCTTCATCCATCTGAGTGTTCAGGAGTTTCTGGCTGCTCTTCATGTCCATCTGACCTTCATCAACTCTGGACTCAATCTGCTGGAAGAACAACAAACAACATCCCAGAATTCTGAAACAAAAGACTCTGCAGGGACTCTGTTCTACCAGACTGCTGTGGACAAGGCCTTACAGAGTTCAAATGGAAACCTGGACTTGTTCCTGCGCTTCCTTCTGGGTCTTTCACTGCAGACCAATCAGAAGCTCCTACGAGGCCTATTGACAGAGACAGGATGTATTTCAGAAACCAATCAGGAAACAGTCCAGTACATCAAGAAGAAGCTTAATGAGAATCTGTCTGCAGAGAAAAGCATTAATCTGCTCCACTGTCTCAATGAACTGAATGATCGTTCTCTAGTGGAGGAGATCCAACAGTCCCTGAGATCAGGAAGTCTCTCCACAGATAAACCATCTCCTGCTCAGTGGTCAGCTCTGGTCTTCATCTTACTATCATCAGACGAAGAACTGGAAGCGTTTGACCTGAAGAAGTACTCTGCTTCAGAGGAGGCTTTTCAGAGGCTGCTTCCAGTGGTACAAGCCTC
Organism: Maylandia zebra; assembly: GCF_041146795.1. NCBI lineage: Eukaryota > Metazoa > Chordata > Actinopteri > Cichliformes > Cichlidae > Maylandia > Maylandia zebra. The sequence continues at coordinate 1,404,723 of NW_027490031.1, read as the reverse complement.
CAACAGAGCTCTGTAAGATGTATTTCACCGTAGCAGACACAGTAGTTGCAGTTTAATAGCCTTTTACCCTTTAACTGCAACGTGTGTGTGTGTGTGTGTGTTGTGTCTGGTGGCAGTGTAGCAAACGGAATTATGTATGTCAAATTTTATTAGACCTTTATTAGGATTTTTTTTTTATTTACTCCCCAGAACCAAGCCCCTCACATCAAACCACTTATGCACTGGCGGGAAGGGCCACAAACCAACTGCAGAGAGTGTGGCATGGAGAATTGGGCCCCCAAACCTGGGGGGAGCCTGAATTGTTCTAAAAGAGATTTAGACACAGACAAAAGCATGCCTTCCCACCTGCAATCACACACATACAAATGGCCTCACTCAGCATGAGGCCAGACGAAAATCAACAATGTGCACACACTCACACTTCCTAAACATAATCTATATTCCCAGATCCAGCCATCAGTACCCCCAGACGGGCCATCCGTTCCCAAACCCAAGCATGTCTTGGGTTCTATCCTAGACTACTGCGATTTGTTATTATCAGCATCTCAAAAAACTCAAAAAAGCTTTCAATTAATCCAAAGTGCTGCAGCAAGAGTACTTAGGACTAGAAAGAGAGAGCAGATTTCTCCTCTATTGGGTTCTCTTCATTGTCTCCCTGTTAAATCCACAATTTAAAATCCTGCTCCTCACATACAAGGTCTTGAATAATTAGGCCCCATTTTATCTTAATGTCCTTTTAGTGCCATCATCCTATTAGAGTACTTTGCTCACAAACTGCGAACTGGAGCCTATCCCAGCAACCATAGGGCGAGAGGCAAGGTACACCCTGGACGTGTCACCAGTCTATCTCAGTGCATAGCAGACACATTGCCAAATCATATTGAATATTTCTTTGCAATCACGAAGTCAGACCCAAAAAAATATAAAACCCAAAAAAGTTTTTTGGTTTTTTTTTTTCTTCTTTTGGCTGGTATTTAGTATTGCATCTGAGAAATTAGGCTTTCTTGTCAAAGGTTGGTTTTGGAAAAAACAAAAAAACCAACACCAGACAACAGCTTTTTACAAATGGTAGAATGTTGCATAAAAAGCAAGTGAGAAATGGAATGCTCACCCCTTGTACAAGGGGCAGTGGGGTTGAAAAGCTTAAGTGCTTTGCACTTTGTGTAATTCTGAGTTGAATAGCATGGCACAGCAAATGTGTACGATGGAAACTTGTGTTTCATTGGTTTTTCAGATTCTAATCTGGTATGGCTGAGGCTGCTCCTCATTGTATGAATCAATAGGAGGTTATTTAAGAATGACTGAGTTGAAGCTGTGCCGATCAACCCTACCCGAAGCTATCGCTATAAATAAATCCTCTGATATCTCTCAGAAAAACGAATGATTTTGTCTTGTTTCCTATTATTGTCTTATCAGACTGAGTGGCTGTAACCTCTCAGAGAGAAGCTGTGAAACTCTGTCCTCAGTTGTGAGCTCTCAGTCCTCTAATCTGAGACAGCTGGACCTGAGCAACAATGACCTAAAGGATTCAGGAGTGAAGGTTCTGTGTGTTGGAGTCGCAAGTCAACACTGCAAAATAGAAACACTAAGGTCAGATCAAGTGATGTTTAATTTTTTGTCAGTGATTGTTAGAAAAAAAAAAATACGAGGAAGCTAAATTTATCCGTGTGCTTTTGTGTCTTTGTGATCTTAGTAAAAATTTTAAATTTCTAACTAATACTCAAGTCAGAATTCATTAACAAACAGAAAAAAAATATTGCCAAATCTAGTGACTCCTTGTTGCAAAATGAATACATATTAATGACTGTGTTATTTGTCTTTGCGTTCATAATTTTCAGACTTACTGACTGTAACCTGACAGAGACAAGCTGTGAAGATCTGTCCTCAGTTGTGAGCTCCCAGTCCTCTTGTCTGAGAGAGTTGGACCTGAGTAATAATGACCTACAGGATTCAGGAGTGAAACTTCTGTGTGTTGGAGTAGCAAATCAACACTGCAAACTGGAAATTCTAAGGTCAGATCAAGTGATATTTACATTTTTGTCAACGATTCAGGAAAAAAATATCACCAAGAGGCTGAACTTTATCCATGTGCTTTTCTATCTTTGTGTTTTTTATTCAAAAATCTAACATGGCTAATGTGGCTAAATGATTAAGACAGAATTGATGAATCAACAGGAAAAACATTTAATATTGCCAAATCTAGTTGCACTGTAAATGTACTTTAACACCAGTGGGGTTTTTTTTTTATTTCTGTTTAAAAAATTTTTTAGGCTAAATGGCTGTAACCTGTCAGATTCAAGCTGTGAAGCTCTGTACTTAGTTATCCGCACACAATCATCTAGTCTCAGAGAGCTTGATCTGAGTAACAACAACCTGCAGGATTCAGCATTGAACATACTGAAGACTCCAAACTCAACAATTATCAGGTCAGATCAAGATTATTTTTCTTTTAAAAAATGACCAACAACAGTTAAAGATAATGAGGAGAAACTGTAAATATCAATCTTGCTAAATGTCTATTTTTATTTTATTTTGTTATTAAATAACATTATTAAATTAGATCATTTGACATAATAATAGTAATTTATTTATTCACTATTTTGCCTTATTATTTTGCCTTACTATTCCATGCACATGGTTGACACTGAAAAAATCTACTAGTTATGTATGGATAATTTTGCAGACAACTGCAAATTTTAAAATTTAATTTGTCACACACACAAACATACACAGAACGACATGTGGTGAAATGCTTACTGCTGTGCAAACCACAACCATTAAACAACAGTGAAGAATTTACAGATTTGCAGATTTACAAATTATGACAAAATTTAGAAATTTAAATTAAAAAATTATGTGCAAATAACAATTTAAGAGAGAAATTATAAGAAGTGAGCAAATAAACAGAGTGCGTGCAGTGACGTATTGTATGCAACTCCAGTCCTACACCTGGTTCAGGGCCTGAATATCCTGGGGGAAGAAGCTCCTCCTCATTCTCTCTGGTTTGGCCTGAAGGGAGCGGAAGCACTTCCCAGACCTCAACAGTGAGAAGAGTCCACTGTTGGGATGGGAGAGGTCCATGATAATCTTCCTGGCTTTGTTCTTGCACCACTTGGTGTAGATGGACAGCAGGTCAGGAAGCTCTGATCAAATGATGCGTTCGGCTGAGCGCACCACTCTTTGTCTGTCCTGCTTGGTGCTGTTCTATGGTTAGGTCTGGATCAGGTAACCTTTAATCCTCCCTTAGTAATTCTGCAATAGGTGTAGGCTGCTGGGGGATTCCCATGATGCACTGAGTATTTCTTCTTTAGTCACCTTTCTCACTCGTTATGTGTGAACAGACCTATCTGCACTGAATCATACTTGTTATTAATTTCTGGCTCTCTTCCACAGTATGTCTTTTGTCCTGTCTTCCTATGCTCACCCCAAATAGTTGCGGCAAATGGTCACCCCTCCCTGAGCCCAGTTCTGCCGGAGGTTTCTTCCTGTTAAAAGGAAGTTTTTCCCAATTAGGGGCCCCAATTAAAATACGCTTCCCAGCTTTCAGACAGCCTCCGAGACAGCAGAAGACAGGGTAAACTCACCTGTTGTTCTGCAGCCGTGGGGCAGGATGTAAACACCACTTGAAGATTCTTCATTTGTGGGGCAGGGATTGGGTTCCCGCTGTCCAGCTTGGTAATCTTGTGACTGCACTTCCGAGTGTTATTCAGGTTGGCCAGCAAATCGTAAATGGTAAATTACCATTACCTGATTCTTGTATAGTGCTTTTCTACTCTCCTGGAGTACTCAAAGCGCTTTATACAACACACCACATTCACCCATTCACACAAGCACTGTTTTGTATACTTGCCAGTTCTTTCTAACATTCACATTCATACACATTCATACTTCAATGGGTGTATCAGAAAGTAGGTGGGGGTAAGTATCTTGCCCAAGGAGACTTGGCATGCAGACTGGGGGAGTCAGGGATCAAACCACCAACCTTCCGATCAGCACATGACCTTCTCTACCTCCTGATCTACAGCCACCCCCCATGTGGTGGTTGACCCATGATGTTGCGTGCTGGGGCAGCAGGTTGAGGGTTACAGATGTAACTAGACTTAATAAACTGAATCAACATCACTGAGTTATACTAATTGTCACAATCCCCGAAGCCCAAGCTGAAGGAGTGTGCGGCAGTCCTCCAAGCAATTAACAGAATACACTATATTACTGTATTTGTGCCATGGGCAGAGCTGTATTTTTTAATTTTTTCAGAAATCTCTCAGTCAGAACATATTATGTCATGTTTAGGTCGAAACTAACTTCCTGCTAACTTGTAACTCCATTAAATTTCATAAATTATGTTTTCATGGATTCCTGGATGTTAAACTTAGTTGTTACACTTAGTAAAGCAGCAACACTGATCATTTTATTAACTATGAAAGAATTTAGACAATTTTTAACTCTCAGTGATGCCACAGTGTTCATTTGCCTTTGGGACCTGAAGGAGATGGATTTTTTGACCCAGATTACTCCGCAAGACTCCTGACTACAGTAGCTGTAATGCTTTGGCAGTCCATCAAGCAGTGCGCCTTCATAGCTTACCAAAGTTGTACTAGAACATTTTTTGACAGATTTCTGCATGCCGTGTACCACACAAATTCAGTTCGAGGTCAGTAAGCACAACCAGAGTTCATACATAAGGCGCGCTGTCGATTTTTGAGATCATTAAAGGATTTTAAGTGCGCCTCATAGTGCAAAAAATACGGCAGATAAAATTGAATCAAAGTTTTATTGAACTAACAGAGAATCAGAATCAAAATATATGCTCTTAACCATTTTAAGGAGCCTGGAAAGAAAGCGACTGGCCTGTCATGGTCTGTGTGCAGAAGGCAGAAAAGAAAGACCCAAAATGTATCTCAAAACTCAGCTTTTAATGCTGGTCAGCAAAAAGAACAGAAAACTAATTAGACTAGAAACTAGAAACCAAGACATGAGAAACTGACGTGCAAAGTAAAAACTGAAACACGACATGCAAAAACTTGACACTGAACTAAACCTACACTAAACACAAGGACATAGTTACCAAAACCTAAGAACAAGAAATTGCAAACCAAGAAGAACTGGAGAGCAAGAAATACAAAACAGAACCCAAACCCTAGGTAAAAATCCAAGATCAATAATAATAATAATGATGATAATAATAATGATCCAAAAACCCATAATACTGGGTCACCGATCCAGAACTGTGATATGTCCTTCCTAAAGTTTTTTTGAAGTGATGTCAGGTAACCTGACCTAAGCCCACACTAGGGTTTAGTAATGCCACAATTTAACATTGGTATTCCCATCACTGGTCCCGATCACCCCAAATTTGTGTTCCAGAGAATGGTGAGAGTCAAGGAGTAAGTACTAATCTCAGTGTGTGGGCCTGTGATGAACTTTAATGTTTAGGTTATCACATTCTTTAGTGTAAATAACCGAGTAAAGAAAGATACTTACTTTTTAAAAAAATTTTTTTTTACACACGATACTTGGAATCAGTCATATTTCATTCAATACAGTGGGGTACTGACCGATCCAGGATCAGTCGAAATCCTCAGCAGTTTGATGCATGTATGGATACCATGTAATGTCCATGTGTGCATGCTGAAAGAGAACTGTGCTGGTCTCGCCCCTCTTTTTTTCCAGAGTGGAGCCTGCTGGAGTCCAGTGGTTGAGACCAGGTCTGAGGAAGTGTAAGTAGGTTTTTAATGTGGTTCATAAAAACACAGCAGCACTCATTTAACCATCTTCAAACTGTCACATCACTCATTCACATCTCTGATGTCATGAGTCATCATCAAACTGTCAGTCAATGAACAGATGATGGATCAATAACTGCAGCTGGATTGTGTTTGTTCTCTCCATCAGATTCCTGTCAACTCACAATCGACACAAACACAGTACACACAAACCTCAAAATGTCTGACAACAACAGGAAGATGACATATGTGAAGGCGGTTCAGTCATATCCTAATCATCCAGACAGATTTGATCTTTATCCTCAGCTGCTGTGTAGAGATGGTTTGATTGGTCGCTGTTACTGGGAGGTTGAATGGAGAGGAAGAGTTGAGATATCAGTGAGTTACAGAAGAATCAGAAAGAAAGGACGAAGCTCTAACTGTTTGTTTGGAAGGAATGATCATTCCTGGAGTCTGTTGTGCTCCGATGATCGTCCTCGTTCTGTCTGGCACAATAACAGACAAACATCCATCTCCTCCTCCTCCTCCTCTGTCTCTAACAGAGTAGCAGTGTATGTGGACTGTCCTGCTGGTACTCTGTCCTTCTACGGTATCTCCTCTGACACTCTGATCCACCTCCACACCTTCAACACCACATTCACTGAACCTCTTTATCCTGGGTTTAGAGTCTGGTCTGGAGGTTCGATGTCTCTGTGTGCACTCCCTCCTGTTAGGGAAACACTCTGATTGTTGAACAGATAGTTCAGTCTGTACATGTCTGTCTCTTTGACTGAGAAACACGTTGTCAGATTCATGGAGTCAATCGGTTGATGTTTTGAACTGTTCCAAATGATTCCTTGTAAACTGTAAAGTCCCTTAACCTCCTAGGACCTGGCATCCATATATTTGGACATCACATTTTTGGTTGTCTTGACCAAAATATTACATTTTGCTCCTCAACGGCCTAATATCCACTCACAAGGACATTATACTGGCTCTATGTTATCAAAATGTAAAAGTATCCTCATATGTGGCTCTCTCGTTTTTCCTAGAAACAAAAATCAGGTAAAAACAAAAACTGGTGATTCTTCGGGACCCAATGAATGTTAAAACAATCAGCCCAAATATCAAAGTGAAATTAAAAATGTATGTGATGGAAGAATTTGGATCTTAGGAGGTTTAAGATGGAAGGTACAATCATTCCTGGATCGCCATCTTATTTTTATTTTTCCGCTAACTAAAACTCGCTGTGAAAAACCTGTGTCTCTCTGAAGCTCCGTTCACAACCTTTACATTTCCGTGTTCAACAAGCATGTCCTGAGCACATTAAAGTGAATGCAAATGTTTGATTTCTCTTTCTTAATGTAATTTTTCTATCTCGGCTGAATAAGTGGACATCCAATAGTACTCAGTGTATAAAATATTAAAGAGATTGAGCATCTCTCATGTTTCTGTCATTCCATAAAAACAGCTGCTTTAAAAACTGAGCCAATGAAAGGAACATGAATTTATATATTGATCAGATTCATACAGCCCTGATGTAACTCTGATGATCTCCATGTGGCTTCCTGTCCTGACGGATAGGAAACGTGAGGATGGGGAAGAATGTCTTGGAATCCCGGACCATCAGCACCGGCTTCGTTCAGGGTTTTGTTCTTTCTCTGCTCTTCTCCCTGTACACCAACTGCTGCTCCTCCAACCACCAGTCTGTCAAGCTAATTAAGTTTGCAGAGTTTGAACGTCTGGTGTCCAGTGCAGACGCAACAAAGTGGTGCTGAATGCCCGTCATAAAGAAGACCTAGAGGAGGATATAGTTCCTGAGGCTGCTGAAGAAATTAGTATTTCTAGAAAGCTATTTTAACTAATAGCTGCTCACAGACTGTATTTATGAGTGACAAACTGTGATATCTAGCTCTAAAGTACATCTACAGTATGTATCAAATATATTCAGAGATGTTTGAAAGCCTCCCTCACTAGAGGGAGTGTTAGCCCAGGGCGCCAAACAGGCTAGGATCGCTACTGTCCAAATGTGTACTCCAAATGCGGCGTCATTTTCTTCAAATTTGTGGTGCGGTTGCAGGTGTGGATAATTTTGCCGAAAAATATGGCAGACAGCTGAAGCGGCGCTGCTGAAGAGTAGACTTTCAAAAGTAAGTACTGAAAAATGTCACTTATTTATGTGCGAATGTTTAATAATGAAGAACATTAAAACATTACCGTTGGCCACATGTCGGCAAAGTTATGTGACATTGTTGATGTTTGTGGTTTCAGCATTAACTTGGTTTTAAAGTCTTTACTGTAAAATATACACCGTACAATAGTTGACTTTAATCTTACAGAGAATGTGATGATTTTGTGGATAATTAAAGTCAGTCATATATCCACAAACACAACAAGCTGAAAGTCAGTGATGCTGCTCGGTTTGCAGTCCTGAATATCACGGCACAAGCAGGATTCACTGCAATGTTAATGTTAGCTATGTTATATTGCTGCCTCTGTTCGGTGGTGTCGAGCCAAACGGACTTTAACGTGTGTTTGAACGAGCTGACGGTTCACTCGTTAAGCTGAAAGAAAGATGCTTTAATCACAGCAGTCACACATGTGTCCACTGTACCATCTGGAACTCTTCTTGTTTACACTCGTAATAACACAAACACTAAATCCTGCTTCTCTGGTGCTGTTGTGTAGCAGTGTGTACAGCTGAGACTGTCACCTGTCTGTCTGTCCTGCACTCTCTCTCTGTTTCTTTCTCTCTGATTGTGGAATAAAAGTATGAACATGTGTTTATGTGTGTAATAGTCACCTGCACACACAGATATCCCCCTAAAATAGCTAAAACTAAAAACAAACTAAAAACTACTTCCAAAAACATTCAGCTTTGATATTAATGAGTTTTTTTGGGTTCATTGAGAACATGGTTGTTGTTCAATAATAAAATTATTCCTCAAAAATACAACTTGCCTAATAATTCTGCACTCCCTGTATATTCTACGAGGATGTTATGTGTTTGTATACTTTGTGCCCAGTTTGACCCATTTAGCAGAAGTCAGCCTGTTTAAGGCTCTGATATCTATTCTGTATGCCTTAAAGCAGTTATGACATGGTATGATTTTCTCACCCAATAAAGGAATATTTAATATATCAGTCTACTCTCCATTCTATCAGAAACAGTTATCACAGCTTGTACATTTGCTTTTTACACATATATGTAAGCATTGAGCCAAGTTTAGCAATGCCAACATAATAAAAGAACAATATTTGTCTCTTATATATGATACATCTATATATTGACTGTTAAATATACTTGTCTTTGAGTGAAGACTTAAGTTTATAGGAAATATAAATAACTGCAACTTGACTCTTTACTGAAGCTTATTTGACACAGAGTTCAAGCTCACTGCTGATAAATATAATACTAACTACAATATTAGCCATATTTACGTTACCAAAGTGAGATGACTTTAGTCTCATGGATAGCATTAGCTAATTGTTATTTGCTACCTACTCTTAAAATGACTGTTCAGTACAGAAATGAGGCCCAACAATCATGTTTTTACAGTCCCGTGATCTTAGCCGCAGATACTCAACCAATTAAAGTGATGTCATGAAAAAAAATGAATGAACAAAACATTTTTTCTCCTTCATTTTTGTCAAACAATGCTGTATGAAACGTTTCTTGCGGTTAGATCCATGGTTGCTAGGCAACCTGAGCAGCGCGACGAAGGCTAGATTGCCCCATTTCACAAGCCTCTCACTTCCACACTTCTCGTACTTTCTAATACATGCCGTACGTAGTACGCGAACTGAGCGTAATCCGAAGCGTGTGGTCGCTGAATTAGGACACAGCCTCAGACAGTCTTCTCATGTCTATTCACACACAATAATGTTGCAGGTGAACATCCCAACTTATGATTGGGCTCTACATCGGGACACAGCAGCTAGAAGAATCTGAGAAATTCACCTACCTCGGTAGCGTGATTTCCCATGACGGCGATGCGGAGGTGGACGTCAAATGCCACAGTGAAAAGGCAGCTGCAGTATTTCAGAGGATGAACAGGATCTCGTCCTCCCCCACCATCTTCCTCAAGATCAAACTCCATTTGCTTAATTCAATCGTGATCCCAACTGCCATTTATGCCAGCAAGACTTGGAAGGTGTCGGCCTGCATCAACACCAAGCTTGACGTCTTTCAGCAACTATGTCTTCGCCAGATTCTTAGGATCTGCTACACCGACCACGTCACCAACGAGGAGATCCTGCGAAGGAGTGGCACAGTTAAACTTCACAACATCGTTGCACGCAAAAGGCTCCAACTGGCCGGCCATATCCTTTTCATTTCATTTCATTTACTTATTTATTTCACACTTGGTACAACAGTTTCCACAGTTAGTTCTTTCAGACAAACCAACTACACTTTCTATCAGTAAAGCACTGCAACCATGTGTGAAAAGGAGCAGGAAGAAGAATATATTCTTTTTAAACCCTGGCCCTATCTACAATCCAACTTATATTGCAAGTGTGCACCAAAAGTCAAGGAACAAACCAACATTAACATTTATCTCCAGTCCTAACTCAAACCAAACAACAAATTTACAATCAGAATATACCACTCCACATAGTAACAAGGAGAAAAGACAAGTAAATAAAATTAATGAAGTAAAAAATAAAAATAAATAATGGATCCTTTTTCAATTAATTTCATTCACATTCTCCATGTTGGGTTATCGTTTTAGACATGTAACACTTTTTAAAACAATGTAAATTTATACAATTCTTTAAATTATAATAAAGAGAGTTCCACAGTCGTATACCCCTAACTGTTGGACTCATTCATCTTTGTGTAGTCCTAGCTAGCTGATGCTTAAAATAAAATTTCTTTCTACTGTCTTCTGCTCCCGAACACATTAAAAATACTCGCATCTTCAACAGATCCCTGGAGCTGTGTGAAGTTCCCTCCTGCTTCAAACGCTCTACCACCATCCCTATTACCAAGAAACACACCATAACAGGAATGAATGACTACAGACCTGTCGCCTTGACGTCTGTGGTCATGAAATCCTTCGAACGACTGGTGTCAGCCCATCTGAAGGACATTATAGGCCACCATTAACATTAGACAATAACACAAACATTACAAACAGGACTGTTTGTGGACTTTAGTTTGGCTTTTTGTTCAGCGGCTGGTACTCTGGTGCAGTCAGCACAATCTGGAGCTGAACACTCTTAAAACTGTAGAGATGACAGTGGACTTCAGGAGACATGCCTCAACTCTGCCCTCCCTCACCATATCTGGCATTTTGTCTTTCGGGTGAACCAAAACACAGACTTAACAATGTGGTGTATGCTGTACAGTGCAGCGAGGAATGCCCAGACCTCTACATTGGAGAGACCAAACAGCCACTTCACAAGCGCATGGCACAACATAGAAGAGCCACCTCCACAGGACAAGACTCAGCAGTCCATCTGCATCTTAAGGATAAAGGACACTCTTTCGAGGATGCCAATGTTCACATTTTGGAAAGAGAGGACAGATGGTTTGAAAGAGGAGTGAAAGAAGCCATCTATGTCCACTGTGAGCGACCATCTTTGAACAGAGGCGGGGGTTTACGACACCAACTCTCTGCCATCTATAATCCAGTTTTGAGATCCCTTCCCAGACGCCTTAACGCCCACTCACATCCTGGGCCATCTGATCTCAGGAATTCGCATGATAAGGTGGGGCCAGGTTTCACAATGAACTCACCCGAAACTCTGGCTGATTGGGACCCACACCCAGTTTCACACCTTGGCTCAGGCGATTAGAGGATCATCAGGGGGTCCTTTTGTCTCTCTGTGGGGGGTTACTCCCACTAGGTTTATATCTGGGACTCTCTACCATTTGACCTTAGAACCGAAGAAGCTTCTCGGATGAGAGGTGAAACGTCTTCAAGTAACTTAAAGAAGTCCAGACGCTTTTCTTTGCAAGCTCCTTTGACTCACATGCATTATGATATCTGGATATGTCTGGAGTTTTGATCTCCTCCATACCTGCTTCATGCTCTGGAGGACGGGGCTGTGGCCCCCCCACACCCTCTAGCAGATCATTACATGAAGGAACCTTTTAAAAACAAGCGTGTTCATGCTCACAGGTGTACACACGGGTGCTCACAAACACAAACCACCCTTTTTGGCTCCTACCTCAAAGCACACTGTGCGCTGTCGATCTTACTTGCTGCACAATAATGTTCAATGTTTAGTATTTACTGTTATATCCCCATAGATCATCGTGATGTTGTTTATTATGTTGCTCTTTTTTTTTCTTCTGCTTGTTTTCTCTTTTTTCTTTCTCAACAGGTGATCCAGGTGATTGATATATGCATTTTTTGTCGGCTTATTTTGTTGGTTTTTGTTTTTTACCCTTTATCCCCATCCCTCTTCCCTTCTGTTTTTCTTTCCCTCTTTCTTTCTCCGCTTTCTTCTCCCCAGCCAAGTCTGTCCCGTATTTAGCAAGTGAAAATAAAATAAAATAAACAATAAAAGGTGAATCAAATGGACCATTACGGCAAGGCTGGGCTGGTCTATTTGGTAAAGTAAAACCGTTGGGCATCTTTCTTCACCTTTAGACAATAATTCTGATGGCAAAAGAGCCAAACGGGACAGGCAAAAAAAAAGAATGAAGAGCGGATTCTCACCCCTGCCACTTCACCAGCTCCAGTGCGAACTAGAGGCCATCAGTCATGGCTGCAGCCATGTTACGTTTCGGTGTTGTCAGTGTTTTGTTTTTTGCGTGACTGTCATGTATTTCCTGCTTTACTTTGAAAGTCTGTGTTATCTTAGTGTGTTCAGGTTACGTTTCCTTGTCTCGTCAGGTCTAATTTGCCCCAGCTGTGTTTCCCTCCTGTGGTCCATTCCCTAATTGCTCCTTCTATCTATTTAAGCCCTGTGTTTCCGTATGTCATGGTTGCGATCTCCCCCCGTGTTGTAAATAAAAAGTTTGTTGTAAATAGCTGTAAATGGGTTTTGTCAATACTTTCGTTTTGAGACACTTCTGTTTTGGGGATTTTGGTGGAGAGCCTTAGTGGGGGGTTTTTTTCGTGTGTTTTTTCCTTATTTATATTTTCCTGCATTGCACGCCGGTTGCCTAGGCCGGGGTGTAACAAGCCACCATTTAACTATGCCCAGAAATTCTAGTGATGGCCAAATGAAGCTTTCTGAAGCTTGTATTGAAAAACGGTTCATTACTAGTGATGGGCAGATGAAGCCCCATGAAGCACTGGAGCTTTTCATCCAATTGGTTCACCCCAACGCGAAGCTTCATGAAGCTTCATTTGCTCTAGCAGGACACCTACTGGACGTAAAAATAATAGCTGGCATGAATTTGAAGAGTGTGGCATTTTGCACACAGCCTGTAAATGTCAACAACAAAAGGAGTGTGTAAAACATGTATATTGTAGTGATGGCAGTATACTGTGTATATTTATGCTGGCAGTATGGAAAATGATTATTTGCGGCAAAGTTCGAACCGCTTCATGAACCAGTCACGTGGTACAGCCGGGCAGCGAGGCTTCGGACGTCATCATTTTCAGCTCCTCCCATAAATGAAGCAAGCCTCGATACGCGCTTCGCGGAAACGCCCCCTCCATTACTCGACACACGCTCCGAAGCCTCGATACAGAACGTCCCATCACTATTCATTACTCGAAGCTTTTCAACACAGTCCTCTCCGGTGACATCTGGTGGTGAAAATTTTGAAGAGCAGCTTGAATCTGCAAAATAAAACGGACTGCTCAATTATCACTGCTCACTCAAGAGTGGAGTTCTCTCTGATATTGGGCCACCGTTCCGTTGCTTTGAACATGTAATTGGTTTTGTTTTCTCGATTGGGGGGCTGAAAGAAATGTAATGCGTATTTGCGTAATACATTTTGATCAATAAACTTTCCCTATTTAAACATGCACTATGGTGGCCTTTCTTTGCTCATAACTCCTTGATGTTGGTAAATACAATAAGTGAGCAATATATATAATATACATATGATAATGCACAGCACATTATGGAGTATGCCCCTGCTGTGAAGTCCTGCCTCCATCTACTTGTCGTTTAATCACTGGACAGCTGGACAGGTTCATACAAAATATTAGATTAGGCCAATTGTCCTATACATATTTTTGACCTAGGGGTGGGATTGATTGTGAACTGGAAAGGGAAAATGCTTAGGAAGCTGAGTACGGCTGCATCGTCACTGATTTGTAGAATCATTTTGATTCGATACAGGATCCGATTCAATTTAATTGGAATCTGGAAAGTTTTGCCTCAGTCAGAAATATTACAATTCTGGTCATGTATCAGTATATATCCATAATTTCGTATCTATTAAAAGAAAGCTGACACATGTGAGACTTAATTAGAGATGTAAACAGAGAGTTATGAAACCTGCAGCTGCAGAAGCCAGCGAAAAAAAAAGAGGCAAACACAGCGCGGACCCGCCGACACATCAAAATCTGACTCTGACGCGTCGGGTCCGCGCTCTGTGTTCACGTTTGTATGCAGAATCCGTAAACCTGCTCCCAGTTACTGTTTTAGCTGCATGGTGTTTGACGACATGTTGTGAGGTTTAACCTGAGATGCTGGCGTTTCAGGCATAATAACGTTAATTTACAAATCGACACAGGATTGTAATGAATCAATATCACTTTATTCAATTTAGCATGGATTGTAATCAGAAAAGCGATAATCAAAACCCATCCCTAATCAAGAACTTGCAAAGTAAAAACATGATCAATGTAAGGTAGCCCTTTTGTTATTTACAGTTAACAAGAGGATTAGTGTTACTGTGCGCTGGCTGAGTCTGTTTCTTTTCTTAGAAATAGTTTCTCCTGCCCTGGAGAAAATCCACTTGCATGGAACAGAAGAGGCTGTGGAGTGCAGGAACTACACTGCAAGCTGGTAGATATGCAGGTATTCCTGGGTCCTGCAGACTATCACCTAAAAACAATAAACAAAATGATTTTCTAAACTGTGTAGCAATGTAATGTACGTATAGTGTCAAATACATTGTTGTAGTCTTCATCAGCTTTAATTCACATGGAAGTGTTCCTAAAGTCATATGCTGTAATGATATTTACATTATGAAAACATGATTTTGGACATTTCAAGTTTTTCACTTCAGCAGATAAAATGAATTGAGCAAAATCAACTCAAAATATTCCCACACGCCAGAACGTCCTCTCTTCCTCGCTGGCTCCATATCTGTCAGTGGAATGATCACCTCTTCGCTCTCTGTCACCCTCAACACACTCCACGAATCCCGTGGATGATTCACTTCCTTATATCCGTTTGAATCAGGTACCGAAGCAGTTACGTGCGTAATGAAGCTTCGGACGTCACTGGTCACGTGACTTTTGCCAAACGAAGCAAGCCTCGACACAGTGCTTCTGAACCAGTGTGTTGTTTTTTTCGACACACGCTCCGGAGCGTCAGCTTCAAGCGGGCCATCACTAAGAAATTCTCTCACTGAAAATTATGAACAGAATCAGTGACTAAGAGCAGCCAACCTTGAATGAGTATGACTTATTGCTGGTTATGCAGAACAACCTCTTGCAAAGGTTGTATAAAGATCAGTTTTTTTCCCTGTTAGCTGTTATAAACTTAATCACTTCTCACACCCAAATAAGCTCCACCTCCATCTCATGTGTGGCACGTCAACAGAGCTCTTATGCCAGAAAAGTGGAGTTGTCTTTGTCTTTCTGGAATACACGGATTTCACAAAAGGCAAATGATATATTTGATACAATATATTAATGCTGATTAGTGATCTACAGTTTATTACTGAGATACATACTAATGGAGACAAAATGTCTGTACTTCTGACTAAGGGACCATCGATGTTAGAACCTGTAAATGCTAAAGCAAAGTAGTCAATTGTGTTACACAATGGAAGAGACTGGAACACGATATTATATGTATGCAGGAAGTCTGAGAAAAGGGTGAAAGAGAAGTCTGGCCTACATATTAGATGATTAAATGAGGATAGAAGTGATGCAACAGGAGAATCTAACTTTTAGAGAAATCAAGTCAAAGAATGTCAGAAGCTTCAAGTATCTTGGATACACTATTTCAAAATCTGAACCTACCTCATCCTCTATCTATGGACAAACTGAAGCACGTTATAGAACATTCCATTTCAACTAACAAAATCTTAGCTGGAACTTTAAGATAGCTAATACACAACTACAAAATATAACCGAAACAGTCCCAATTTATGACTTTTGTTGTTTAAAACAACTGAAATACATAGATCATATATGCTGACTGAAAATTAAGATATGGAACAGAGTGGAAAAGTTGTTAAACACTGATGTACAGCAGATCAGAATACAGAATCAACTTTATGCAACTGCTGGATAACATATTAAATCAGGAGCACCACAAAACCAGGTGAAATGTGCATAGAGAGAAAAGATGATGACCATTTGTTGAAGGTTAACTATTAATCTAAAGTCCCATAAGAGAGCAGCAGCTGAGCTTTGACCTGTGAGCTACAACTTCAGATTCTTTTATAGTGTGAAGTGTTTAATGTGTAAAGGGTTCAAGCTTGAAGTAACACCCATACACAGGTTATGTTTTTGAAAATTATTTGCAAATTGCTATAAAGAGTGAGGATGTTATATTAGAGTGTGGCAGTTGAGCTTTGACCTGTGAGCTGCGTCATAAGACTGTTCTATGGTGTTTTTTAATGTGTCGGCAGCCTGCAAACACAGAGGACTGACGGAATAGAAGCAGATTTTCTCTCTTTCAACACAGACCTTGTGCAGACAGCAGAGCGCTGCAGAGTGAAGAAGTTGATGGGAAGAAGCTAAGTGCAACTTTGATTCATTCCTCTTCATCACAGAGCAGCTGTTTGTTAGCTGCTGTGTTTGTTAGCGTTAGCATATTTCTGCAGAGAACACATGGAGACTTGTTTCATCTCTGGCGTCTGGTGTTGGATAAAGACTCCAAAGCAACAACAAAGTCTCCAACATCCAGACCAGAGCCTTTCAAACAGAGTGTGCAGTTACAGATTTGTTCTCCTCACATCATCACGTCAGACTAACAGTCTGTGTGGGTCTTCATCAGACTGTGCTGCAGGTCGGTACCAACATCATGAAACGTTCCTCACACATCTTCCACTGCTTGATCCTCTTTAACAGAGGAAGTGTGATTGTGCTGCGATGTTCAGTCACACTCAGTCTTCATGTGGACTCTGAACAGGCTCACAGTCAAACTGTAAAATGCTGGACTCCACTTGTTTAATGAATGATAATGACAGTCATGTCTGTTTAATGTGGAACCCCGCAAGGGACACGGGAAAAAAAATAACTTAAGATGAACTTTTGCGAGGTCTCGCAAAATAGGAATTCCAACAATGGCAGCAGCTACTTAGTTGTAATATTACTCTTTCTGGGTCACAAAATAAACTTTTGCGTTATATTTTGAGACGTGAATGTAGCTGTGTAAATGCTTGGCTTACTAGACATCACATATTTGCAAAAGTGCTCCGATGTTTTCAGAGATGCATGACACACACCATCTCGAAGCTAAAGGGAGGTCGAGACCTACTACAGTCGGTAGGAACATTGTACCTCGATCTTCTGGTCGGCTTCGAGCTGGCGGCCTCCGAAGAATGCGGCCAAAACTTTTGCGAGATACCGAATTAGATTTGCGAGATCTCGCAAAACTTCAGCTTAATTTTTTTTTCTCAAATCTCCCTCCGTACTTCAATGTTCTCCTGAAATCATGGAAAATATTTAACAGGACCTGGTGAGCGCCCCCTGCTGGTTCCTTATTAGTGCTGCTCTCAGACTCCAGTGATCCTGTTGGATGGATTTATGGAGGCTTTAAGGGATTACCTGCAGTCCCACTGTAGTTAGTCCCTCACAGCTACACTTATATGTTTTGCGTCAAGCTCAGTGTCATCTGTGCAGCAACATTTCTCATATATGAGTTTTCCTCTGCAAAGTGCTGTAAAGTGCTGCTACATGTCCTACACTTGGACGTGTAGCAGCACATGGCAGGAACCAGAAGGTGTGATAAGATCCACAACGTTATACAAGATCAGACTGAGCAAGATAGTGATGTAACTGTGCTGAAAAAAATCCACCCACTGTCAAAGAGTGGATGGAGATGGACAGATGACAGGAACACAGTGGTTCCCTCTGTTTATGGTGGATGTTGTAGTCAGCCAGAAACCAACCTATGAAAAAGAAATGAAAGGCGGAGATGCTCAGAAGATGGAAGCATGGTGTTTAATCAGCCAATCACAGCTTTAGAAACAAAGTGTCTGCCAAGGGAGATAACTAAAAAAAAAGCTGATAGAAGCAGTTAGCAGTTAGAGTATGAACATTGTGTAAGCAGTCAGCTTGGTCATGGACATTGTAACAACAATAAAGCTGCTCTCTGCCATTTCAACAGTCATGTCTGACCTGCTGCTTTGTAGGACTACAGTAATGGAGGGATTCAGTGGCTGAAATTGGGTCTTTGAGACACTTCTTGTAGTGAACTGATGTAAGCTGTGTCTCAGACGGAGTTGATGTTAGTACAATAACATGAGACATGACCTCTGCAGCACCTATTTGATGTGCACATGAATGATTTGTGTTTCCCCTTTAGGTGAAGGTAGAAAGTGTGTGTGAGCTGATGTGTATGTGAATTCAGCAGCATGGATCAGTGTGAGGACAGAGAGGAGGGAGTCCCTCCCTCTAAAACCACTCAGAGGTGAGATGACCATCTCTAGCTGTCCATGACTCTTCTCCATGTCACAGCTCAGCACTCACATCACGTCTCCATCATTACTCACAGGGACCGACGTAGACCGGAATTCAGCTATGAGAGGAACCGAGTGAAAGATTTCATTAACACATTTGAACAAAAACAGTCATCTGCGAAAGAGTGAGTTCATGTCAGTAATATCAGTTTATATGTGGTGAGGCTATCATTGATGATTTGAACTTTTTCAGGAAACACCAGAGACTCAAACCTGGAACTGAGCCCAGCTGCGTGTCATTAATGAGTGACCGGTCTAAAGATGCAGTCACGGGTTTTAAAAGCCAGCAGGCATCTGCTACAGAGAGGTGAGCAGTTAGTAACATCAACCTGGGGCTTAGGTTTGTGTCTGATTTCTCAGACTTTTTATCTGATTTAGTGCTCAGCTCAGATAAAATAATTATTGTGGGTGATTTTAACATCCATGTAGATGCTAAAAATGACAGCCTCAACATGGCATTTATTAAACTCTATTGGCTTCTCTCAAACTTTAAAAGAACCCACCCACCACTTTAATCACATTTTAGATCTTGTTTTAACATATGGCATAGAAACTGAACATTTAACAGTGTTTCCTGAAAACCCTCTGCTGTCTGATCATTTCCTGATAACATTTACGTTTACAATAATTGATTACACAGTGGTGGAGAGTAGACTTTATCACAGTAGATGTCTTTCTGAAAGCGCTGTAACTAAGTTTATGAGTATAATCCACCCACTGTTATCATCTTCAATGCCCTGTACCAACACAGAGCAGAGCAGCTACCTGAATGCTACCCCAACAGAGGTCGATTATCTTGTTAATAACTTTACCTCCTCACTACGTACGACTCTGGATACTGTAGCTCCTGTGAAAAATAAGACCTCAAATCAGAAGTACCTGACTCCGTGGTATAATTCTCAAACACACTGCCTAAAGCAAAAAACTCATAAGATGGAGAGGAAATGGCATGTCACAAATTTAGAAGATGATTATTTAACCTGGAGAAATAGTTTCTTGCTTTATAAGAAAGCCCTCTGCAAAGTTAGAAGATCTTACTAAATAAGAACAACCCCAGGTTTCTCTTCAGCACTGTAGCCAGGCTGACAAAAATTCAGAGCTCTATCGAGCCAACAATGCCTTTAACGTTAACTAGTAATGACTTCATGAACTTCTTCACAAATAAAATTTTAACAGTGAGAGAAAAAATAAATATCTTGTGATCATCTCACATATTTAATAATATGATACAGCTACGATCAGAACCATCAATATATATATTTAGAGTCTTTTTCACCACTGGAATTTAATTTAATTTATACAAATCACAACAACTGTCGCCTCAAGGTGCTTTATATTACACAGCAGACCCTACAATAATACATCCAGAGAAAAACCCAACCCCTATGACCCCCTATGAACATGCACTTTGGTGACAATGGAATGAAAAACTCCCTTTAAACAGGAAGAAACCTCCAGCAGAACCAGGCTCAGGGAGGGGCGGGGCCATCTGCTGCGACCGGTTAAGCTGGGCACACACAGTGCGATTGTTTCAGTCACGTTATCCAGCTTCTGCTCAAACTGTACGATTGACTTGCAGGGGTTAGAAGTTCGTAGGTCACGATGCAGGGTCTCACACTATACGGCCCAATGCTTTGATGCTACCTGAGTGCTCAAACTGGGGCGTTTTGCATTGTTTACAATTTGTACACTTTGTACAATTTGTACACTCCGTGCTTATTGTCCCTAGGGGTTTGCCGTAGTGGCAATGGGGTGAGTATGATTACGGAAGTGGAGGTGTGTCATAGATATACAGAATGAGCAGCAATAAAGAATAATGGTGGCTCATGAAGCAGTTTAAGAAGATGTTCTTTATAATAGTTAAGATTAGAATTACATAGGGGCCACCTGCAGTGACCGGTTGGGGTGAGAGAAGGAAAACAGGATAAAAGACATGCTGTCGAAGAGAGCCAGAGATTGATATCCAGTATGACTGAATGCAGAGGTCTATTAACACATAGTGAGTGAGAAAGGTGACTGAAGAAAAAAAAACCCTCAATGCATCATGGGAATCTCCCAGCAGCCTACAGCTGTTGCAGCATAACTGAGAGAGGATTCAGGGTCACCTGATCCAGCCCTAACCTTAAAAGTGAAGATAGTGTGCAAGAAGTGTCTCTCTCCTGAATACACACACACACACACACACACACACACACACACACACACACACACACACACACACACACACATACTACTTTTAAATACTCTACGAACAACAAGTAACCCTGCAGTGCGAGAGTGAAGTGCTCTAATGGGGTGGTATGGTACTACAAGGTCATTAAGATAAAATGGGGCCTGATTATTATTTTGAATTCAGTTCTGGATCCTAGGTTTGTACGTCTACGTTTGGGCCTCGAAGTTTCCTTCTGCTCATGCTCAGCGTGCAAATCTGTTTCTCTTTGAGATCAGGAAGGTATTCTGTCTTCATCAGCTTCTGTGGCTGCAAATGAAAAACACAGTTTTCTTCTCTAACAGGATCTATGGGAGACCTGCTGAACCTGGACCCAGCTGCATTTCTTTAAAGAGTGACCGGTCTAAAGATGCAGTCACTGGTTTTAAAGGCCAGCAGACATCTGCCGCAAAGAGGTGAGCTGTGAATAGCATGAACTCTTTATTAGCAATCGCTTCGGTGTCTGACTTGAATGTTGATTTTTTTTGTTTTGTTTTTGTTTCATGGATTCTAAAATACAACTCTGTAGGACAGGTGTAGGCAACTGCAGGCCTTGAGGGCTGATGTCCTGCAGGTTTGAGACCACTGTGCCGGAGCTCATAGGTGTGTCGTGAGAAAATGATCAGGCGTCATGGAAAATTATCTGGTTCCAACTGATTAGCACTCTACACGACAGGTGCGAGTAACAAGCAGAACAATTACATTCTCTTCCATTAGAGGGCAGTACAATTACCCGCTCTAATTAAATGAGTTGCCAACTGCCAATAAAACAGAAGAAGACAGGGAAGAAATTACATAATAGTCATTCTGGAAGTGAGACAAAGCAGCAGGTGAGATGGAGAAAATTCTGACTGAGATCAAGTCATGGGCAGTTGTCCGATAAAAGCAAAAAATGTATAATGGGGACAAAACGAGCCAATTCCTCTATCCCTGGTGCACGGGGAAAAGTTATCAATGTGCTTTTTGTGACATTTTTGATTGGTGGTGTGCTGTTATTTTTCTAACTTATAGTATGTGCCGTACCTTAAAAATGTTGGGAAACACTGATGTAGAAAGTAGTAAAATAAAGGCAAACCATTAAATACACATGTACACATGCACACTGACTGACACTGTACACCTCCATTGCAATCAAACTAACAGCAAGTTTCCAGAACTGCTGGCACTTCAACACAGAACAAAGTAACTGTGGAGACTCTCACAGAGGTGATCTATTCAATGAAGTTCTCTTCCTGATCCCTAGAGATTCCTACAGGAAGTTTATGAATCCCTACATTTTGTCTGTCATTAATTCTCCACTTCTGATTGGTTATGCCCTTGGTTAGTTAGAAAATCAATCAATAATATTAATAATAATATTCAGTAATTAACTGGATGAATTTGTATCCATTCAAATTACATTAAGATATTATAGCTTAGTGGACTCGTTGTAATCAGAGTTTGAAATGCAGCTGAAGATATCTAGGTGAACCCTAAAGGTACCAATGCAGACTAACTTGCAGTTGACACAGCTCTGGATTAAACCTAAACCTTATTTTTTATTTTTTATTTTTTTTTTGGCGGGTGTTTGTAGTTCAAACTGTCTGTTTTTTAGGGCATCCAGTTAGAAAATGCCTGTCTAGGTTTAGTTTTTGAAGTTTCCTTCTGCTTATGCTCAGCCTGCAATCCAGGTTCTCTTTGGGATGATGAAGGTATTCTAAGTCTTCCTCAGCTTCTGTGGCAGCAAATGGAAAGCACATTTTCTTCTCTAACAGGATCTATGGGAGAGCTGCTGGACCTGAACCTGAAAGTAGACCAGAACCTGGCCCCAGCTGTGTGTCATTAAAGAGTGACCGGTCGAAAGATGCAGTCACAGGTTTTAAAGTGCAGCCGGTGTCTGCTGTAGAGAGGTGAGCTGTTAATAACATGAATTCTTTGAGAGCTTATTTAATTGCTTGATGTTATTGGATAAAAACTGCAGTGCAAACACGTCATTCCCAATTAAACTGTCTCTTACTGTCCTGGAATAGATCATGTTAGAATAGAAACAAATCTCTGCTTTGTAAACACCAAATAAAGTCATTAATGACTTTAAATCAGTCCTCTGTTCTCCTGATGTGTGTTTAAACATTGTTGTGACTCAGTGTTTGTAAATAAATCCTCCATCATGTTTAACGACAGCTCAGCTCTTTTTCACACAAATATCTATTTTCATATGTGAAGCGGTGTGTGTTGGAGTGTTTCCACAAACACAGCAGTCAGAGTGTAAAGAATGGATGTTTTAGGTGTTAGGCTGAGTGTCTCTAGGACTCCAGCTGCTCCAGCAGGTGTCTTCTTTGTACTTTGCTTCAAACACAGTGTAGGGAGGAACTTCCACTCAGGTGTTTTTCCAGAATAAACTGAAAAAAAAAATCTAAATATAAAAATACAATGGTGGTAATTATCAATTAACAGTGGCAGGATACCTGAGTATAATTTGAATGATAATTTTTGCTCTCTTGGGAAAACCTCTAAAAATACAATACAATAAGATAAGCATAAAAAACCTTTTAGTAAATTTAAACAACCAAACTGGCCACATTTATTGCAAATGTGTTTTTTCCATTTTTGAGCAGATTGTAAGTCTGGTACAGTGACAACCAATTCTTCATAATTCCTCTACAGTGTTGACCAGGAGAGCTCAGAGGTTCCCAGTAGTGATGCTGCTGGGCAGACAGAAACACACCTGGACTCCATATTTATGGTTTGTACATAAACAACAACTGCTTTTTATAATACATTTTATTCATAGTAACCTTTCAAAATACCGAAGAATATTGTACACTAGATGAACAAAAAAAAAGTGAAGATAGAAATATAAAAAAGGTTAAAATTTGGTTTGAGGTAATTTAAGTGTAAACTAGTGTCCAGAAAAGGAAACATCTGTTTTTAAAGGGAGTTAAAATACCATGTGGAAACCAGCTCTTCAAAGGTGGAGAACTCGTGAATGTCCATGAGGTAGTCGATGCTAGAGGACAGATAATTAAGATCGATGTCCTTACTTTTGCAGAATGAAAGATGATGGAGTTTGGTAATAAAGAATGAGTTTAACATTTAAGAAAAAGAAAGTGACCAGTTGTATGCAGTTCGTGTGCTGTATAATCAACAGGTGTTGGTTTTACATAAGTGATGGCAGATCACTCAGACAGACACTGTTGCAGTGAAAGGGGTTTATTTACAGTGAGGACAAATATCCAGCATAACACTGAGATGAGAAAGCACAATGAATAGGAAACTTGAAATATATAGAGGGAGAAGAGGAGAGAATGAAGTTAACGACTGATAGAAGCATAGTTCAGGAGATACAAAAATGTTCACAAGGAATTCGTTAGAGAGTTTGCTTGCTTTGATAACTCCAGACTGAGGGCGGCTGGTCAGAGAGCGTCATGAACTTGCAGGAAGCAGAGGAGGAGGAAGTCCTTGATTATCAAATTGGTAAATAAAAGATGGTTGATTAATTCCAACTTGAGGCTGAGACAACAATCCAACACCCAAGAGCTGCCACGCTGCTCCTTAAGTACTCCAACTGATGAGGTTGGAGTACAGATGCGTTGGAGAAACCCTGATGAACACAGCTACTCCCGCCACATTTAGTCTGGCTTTATGGGAGAACTACGAATGCCTTTTCTATAATCACAAGCAACTTTGTTTTGTCTTCAGTTAAACCAGAGCTGAGAAGTCACACTCACAGAGGTAGGCAGTGCTGAATGGTAGGAGGGCTTTTCCTGCTCGAGTGGCAAGGGAAGAAAACTTGCTCATCACAGAACTGAGAGATGCTTACCTCTTTGAATTACTTTTTCAGTGTGGGGTCAGCTCCATAAAAAGTCAAAAAGGTCCCCTACCCGTTCATTATATGTCCTATTCTCGGGAAAATCATCTTTAATGGTAAATGGCCTGATGAACATTCTGTTCATCATTTTTATGGACAGGATTTCTAGGCGTGGCCTCAGAATCTCATCTCTGCTTTTTGCAGATGATGTGGTTCTGTTGGCTTCATCTGGTGGAGGCCTCCAGCTCTCACTGGAATGGTTCGCTGCCGAGTGTGAAGCAGCGGGAATGAGGATCAGCACCTGCAAATCTGAGGCCATGGTTCTCAGCCGGAAAAGGGTGGAGTGCCCACTCCACGTCGGGGATGAGTTCCTGCCCCAAGTGGAGGAGTTCAAGTATCTCGGAGTCTTGTTTGCGAGTGATGGGAGAAGGGAGCCGGAGATCAACAGACGGATTGGGGCTGCAGCTGCAGTAATGCGGACGCTGCACCGGTCCGTCGTGGTGAAGAGGGAGCTGAGTGTAAAAGCGAAGCTCTCAATTTACCGGTCGATCTACGTCCCTACCCTCACCTATGGTCACGAGCTGTGGGTAGTGACCGAAAAAACGAGATCGCGGATACAAGCGGCGGAAATGAGCTTCCCCCGAAGGGTGGCTGGCCTCTCCCTTACAGATAGGGTGAGAAGTTCGGCCATCCGGGAGGGGCTCAGAGTAGAGCCGCTGCTCCTCCACATCGAAAGGAGCCAGCTGAGGTGGTTCGGGCATCTGACAAGGATGCCTCCTAGGCACCTCCTGGGGTTGGTGTTCCAGGCATGTCCCACTGGGCGAGGCCCCGGGGCAGACCCAGGAGACGCTGGAGAGATTACATCTCTCGGCTAGCCTGCGAACGCCTTGGTGTTCCCCCGGATAAGCTGGAGGAGGTGGCTGGGGAGAGGGAGGCCTGGTATTCTCTGCTTAGGCTGCTGCCACCGCGACCCGGCCTCGGATAAAGCGGATGAAGATGGATGGATGGATGGAAAGTAGGATAAATAAAAAGAGAGGATGAAAACTTTAGCTTGACTGCTGAGTGATTAATGATGGTGTCAAATTCAGGCCCAATGAGAAAGAGAGGGCATTTATTCCTCACGGGGAATCTCATTCAATCCCCTGTAATAAATGCATGGACAGAGGTATCTGGCTTTTATAGCCACAAATAAAAAACAAACAGCACGTAACGGGGATGAAAACTGACAGATGTTACCAGCTGCCAGGGACTCCTGGATGTACTTCTCCATGGTGTCCCTCTCTGGCTGGTGTAACATGGGTTATATTCAGAGGTTGAGAAGAGGCGGCAGAAACTCTCAGTTCAATTCATTTCAAATTCAATTCAATTTTATTTATATAGCGCCAAATCACAACAACATTCACCTCAAGGCAGGACAATTAAAAACTCATGATCACATTGGCACTGGGAATTCTACAATGCTTGTCCTTTAATAATTACACTTTTCACCAACCTTACAAGGCTCAGTTGAACGGCTGCTGTCTTGTCATACATGAAGCAAGCAGTGTTCAAACAACACATAATGTTACTTTGAGTTAGGGAGGTAAAAATATGAGGTCCATCTCAGTGCACCCAACCATGTGCAAGCATGTTTCTCCCACATTCTACAGTCGTGGCCAAAGGTTTTGAGAATGACACAAATATTAGTTTTCACAAAGTTTGCTGCTAAACTGCTTTTAGATCTTTGTTGCATTTGTTTCTGTGATGTACTGAAATATAATTACAAACACTTCATACGTTTCAAAGGCTTTTATTGACAATTACATGACATTTATGCAAAGAGCCATTGGCCCTTCTTTTTCAGGACCTCTGCAATTTGACTGGGCATGCTCTCAATCAACTTCTGGGCCAAATCCTGACTGATAGCAACCCATTCTGTCATAATGCCTTCTTGGAGTTTGTCAGAATTAGTGGGTTTTTGTTTGTTCACCCACCTCTTGAGAATTGACCACAGTTCTCAATGGGATTAAGATCTGGGGAGTTTCCAGGCCATGTACCCAAAATTTCAGCGTTTTTTTTCCTCGAGCCACTTATTTATCGCTTTTGCCTTATGGCACGGTGCTCCATCGTGCTGGAAAATGCATTGTTCTTCACCAAACAACAGTTTGGTGAAGAACAATAGCGGCAGAGGTAAAATATGCCTCAGCCAATGCAAGCACCTTTCCCATCAGCATGCCCACAAGAGATGTTTTGACACCGTCATCTGGAAAAGAGCGGAGAGAATGGTCAGACACTAGGTAGCATTGGAAAAGGAACCCCCAACTTACTGTAGAAGAGCTCAGGTGCCAGGGAGATCACATTTCTTAAAAAAGGCAAAAGAAGAAGCAATGCGGTGGAGCTCCTTTGACAGCCGATGGGGCAGCTGGCATCAGCATGTGTTATGGAAACCATAACACATGCTGCATCGGCTTTGGGCTCACAAGAGATGGACCCAAAAGCAGACAATAGCCAGACAGAAATCAATTCTCACAGTTTTTATTTAGAGCACAGATAACAACACGTAGCTGACATGAACTCATACTGGGCACACTGGAGTGTCTCTACACAGGCTCAGGCAGGGATGCACAGGGGTGAGCTACGGTGGTCTGGCAGAGTGAGCGGCAGGCAGATAAACAATGAAGTTCCCTGACCTGAGGAGGTGGTGAACTGAAGGAAGCAGAAAGGCAGGCAAGTAAAGTGTGGGTAATCCATATTTTCCAGAGGAGGTGAGTGACAGGCTGGCACGAGGCTTTAAAAAGTCACGAGGGTGTGAGTTAGAGCAGCGCAAGCTGCGACCATAAGGAGACGAGGTAAGTACCCAATTGAGGAAGCGTTAATCACAAAAACTGAGGCCATATTGTACTGTACGTAGCTGATGGACTGGCGAAGAAGAGATGGTCACGGTGGACTTAAATGCATCCGCACTTATTACAGCTGATTAGCAGCAGGTGGGTATGAGTGGACCTGGCTCTGCTCGGTAAGGGATCCACACACACCAGCTGCTCACTTGAACCATTACACCAGTATGTCTTTCCACCTGTTGTGATAGATTATTGCAAGGTCCCCGGCCAGTTCCAAAGGGCTGATAGATGGAAAAAAAACAGGAGGAGTGAATTAATTTAATTGAGATAAGTCATGGGGTTGTTACCATTTCTCAGTTACGCAGAGAAAGTCAAACTTGCAGTCAGTGAAGAGATGCTGGAAGAGATGCCCCTCACTTGTAAAAGAGATTATATCTAGGAGATTGAAGTTGACAGTGGTGGTACCACAATTGGCAGGATGGTCAAGAACCGCACCACTACTGAGTGCTGAGCATTGAGCGTGGAGCCAGCTATATCTGACTATATACTCTTTTATATCCATTCTGTTCACAGTAATCTCTATCCTGCACTTTGTGAACCAATGGATTGTCAGTGTGTCCAACATGGATCTGATGTTTGGCTCCATGACATCAGTCTGATTGGGTCATTCATAAGCTATTCTGTTGCAGCTGCTGGAGAACAACATCATCACTTTTGTGAAGAACGAACTGAAGAAGATCCAGAAGGTTCTCAGTTCAGACTACCCAGAATGCTTAAAGAATCAGAGGGAGGATGATGAGAAGACGAGGAGCAGCAGAGAGGCATTTCTAAAGATAACACTAAACTTCCTGAGGAGAATGAAGCAGGAAAAGCTTGCTGACCAACTGCAGAGCAGTAAGGGATTTCTCTAAAGATTCAAGCTACACAGCAAATCCAGCATGTCCAAATTAACACTGTCGGATTTGATTTCAACACTATTAAAGTGTCTATATGGGTCCACACCAGAGAGTGTTAATTTAACTCTTTTTGGAGAGTTGGTACGTTAACTCTGATTTAGTGTTAAACACCAAATCTGTCTGGAGTTGATAATTTAACACTTGGTGTTAAGAGTTTATATATTAACTCTCAAAGAGTATTTTAGTTTAACTACGTAAGAGTTATCTTCTAATTAATTCTAAAAAGCGGGAATTTTACTGTTCTGAACTTCTAGAAATTTCTTTTGGAAATAAACATTTACTAAAAAGACGCAATGGTTTTTGAAAAAACATTTATTCTGAACTGTGCACCACAATTTCAAAACATTTTCTGAAAGATGTAACACTATACATATTCCCACTTTCATTAGAATTGTGTTTATCAAAAGGTCTGACATAGGTGAGCTGGTAAATGCAAATAACAGCATTCTCAACACTTATTTCTTTAATACAATATGCATGTCCTTCATTCATCCCTTTGTGGAACTTCAACGCACTTCTGCTCTCCCCCATATTCCTCTTAACAAGCGTATCCTGTGTGGATATTGAATAAAAATTAGTTGACACTAATTAATGGCACAAATAATCCAGTAAACAATTGCAGCACAGTAAAAAAAAGGAATCCTCTTTGAGCCATTACTTGTCTAAAGTATTTTCCCAAAAGACTAGGACACAGGCAACAGGTAATACTGAACTAAATGTAAAACCTCAACCTTTTTAACTTTTACCTAAACCGTGTGCACAAAACTCTGGAGGGATCTATGCTAACGTAGAATCCAGTCAGGACGTCTGCTACTGCTGTTTGCTCGTTTTGTTTTTATGGGCGATCGTTTTCAGGCTTCAAGTAGCACCATTATACCAACGTTTCACATTCTACACATTGTTTTAGGTGTATTTGACCAAAAGTTTGACTGAAAATTCACATGCAAGCTTTTTTCAAGGCTGTGGTATTTGCCCGCAAACAATACCTTTCAGCTAGCTAAAACAGAATATTATGCTATCACCGAGCAACATGGCTAATGCCTTTCACACAGCTTTGTCTCAACTCCAAAGAGCCACAGAAGTAAAAGCTAATAAAAATAATTGAAACAATCTTTGAAAAAATGACTTACCAAGCATGGCAAAAAACTCAAATATGTAGAGCAAAATGTTCTGAAACGGCTTCACTTCAGCTTCGATTCGAGCCGTGCTGGGGGCGGAGTCTGTGAATTTACTCTGTTGGTGTCATAGCCCCTGTAGGAGTTCAGAGTTAAGAGGTCAAGAGTTAATGTTTCCATTGTAACACCTTCAGATTTAACATAGAAACACTCATTTTTAACACTCGATTTTAACTACTATCATTTTACAGCTCAGAGTTACATTAAAAGAATGTGACTCTACTTAGAGTAAAATTAACTCTACTTTTGCAAGAAGACTATTAACACCAAAACATTTAACACTTTTGAATTTGCTGTGTACTTGATAAATGAAACGTTTACTAATGAAGATGAAAAAACTTGTATACAGTCATTACTATGTGGGATGGAAATTTTTGTGCCCACTTTTAAAAACATTACTTAATTGTTGATGTGTTTTTAATGTTTACTATTCAGGAATTCCTGCTTCAGTTTGTCAGCGTGAACTTAAATCTAAGATAAAGAAAAAGTTCCAGTGTGTGTTTGAGGGGATCGCTAAAGCAGGAAACCCAACCCTTCTGAATCAGATTTACACAGAGCTCTACATCACAGAGGGAAGGACTGCAGAGGTCAATGATGAACATGAGGTCAGACAGATTGAAACAGCATCCATGAAACCAGACAGACCAGAAACAACAATCAGACAAGAGGACATCTTTAAAGCCTCACCTGGAAGAGATGAACCAATCAGAACAGTGCTGACAAAAGGATGGGCTGGCATCGGGAAAACAGTCTTAACACAGAAATACACCCTGGACTGGGCTGAAGACAAAGCCAACTGGGACATCCAGTTCATATTTCCATTCACTTTCAGAGAGCTGAATGTGCTGAAAGACCAAAAGTTCAGTTTGGTGGAACTTGTTCATTACTTCTTTACTGAAACCAAAGAAGCAGGAATCTGCAGCTTTGAAGACTTCCAGGTTGTGTTCATCTTTGATGGTCTGGATGAGTGTCGACTTCCTCTGGACTTCCACAAAACTACAATCCTAACTGACCCTAGAAAGTCCACCTCAGTGGATGAGCTGCTGATAAATCTCATTATGGGGAACCTGCTTCCCTCTGCTCGCCTCTGGATAACCACACGACCTGCAGCAGCCAATCAGATTCCTCCTGGCTGTGTCGGCTTGGTGACAGAGGTCAGAGGGTTCACTGACCCACAGAAAGTGAAGTATTTCAGGAAGAAATTCAGAGATAAGGAGCAGGCCAACAGGATCATCTCCCACATCAAGACATCACGAAACCTTCACATCATGTGCCACATCCCAGTCTTCTGCTGGATCACTGCTACAGTTCTGGAGGATGTGCTGAAAACCAGAGAGGGAGGACAGCTGCCCAAGACCCTGACTGAGATGTACATCCACTTCCTCGTGGTTCAGGCCAAAGTGAAGAAGGTCAAGTATGATGGAGGAGCTGAGACAGATCCACACTGGAGTCCGGAGAGCAGAAAGATGATTGAGTCACTGGGAAAACTGGCCTTTGATCAGCTGCAGAAAAGAAACCTGATCTTCTATGAATCAGACCTGACAGATTGTGGCATCGATATCAGAGCAGCCTCAGTGTACTCAGGAGTGTTCACACAGATCTTTAAAGAAGAGAGAGGACTGTACCGGGACAAGGTGTTCTGCTTCATCCATCTGAGTGTTCAGGAGTTTCTGGCTGCTCTTCATGTCCATTTGACTTTCATCAATTCTGAAGTCAATCTAATGAAAAACCAAACAACCACCCAGAAGTGTGAAACAAAAGAATCTGCAGAGAAACATTTCTACCAGACTGCTGTGGATAAGACCTTACAGAGTTCAAATGGACACCTGGACTTGTTCCTCCGCTTTCTTCTGGGTCTTTCGTTGGAGACCAATCAGATTCTCCTACGAGGTCTTCTGACACAGAGAGGAAGTAGCTCACAGACCAAGCAGGAAACAGTCCAGTACATCAAGAAGAAACTTAATGAGAATCTGTCTGCAGAGAAAAGCATCAATCTGTTCCACTGTCTGAATGAACTGAGTGATCGTTCTCTAGTGGATCAAATCCAACAGCATATGACATTAGGACTTCTCTCTTCACTGTCTCCTGCTCAGTGGTCAGCTCTGGTCTTCATCTTACTGTCATCAGAAAAAGATCTGGATGTGTTTGACCTGAAGAAATACTCTGCTTCAGAGGAGGCTCTTCTGAGGCTGCTGCCAGTGGTCAAAGCCTCAAACAAAGCTCTGTAAGTAAACATGTGTTCAGGCTTTTATTTATAACATAAACAGTGTAACCTGTGATGGCTTAAAAACTTAAATATATTTTATTAAATGATCATCAGCACTATGTGAAGTATATTATACTTGACGTTTTATAATCAACTCCTCAAAACTAAATACAAAAACAATGAAAAAAAAAATCTGTGACATTTTTTATTCATACCAAAATCACATGAGATGATCCAATGGGTGTGTGTGTAGTTCGGTCAAGATATGACCCTGTGAACGCCTCCTGAAAAACCTTCGCCAGGAGTCCAGCAGTCCACTTAAACAAAGGGCTCTTATACTCAAACAGTTACAGATACATCCTAAAATATCACTCTGACACAACTTTTTCACTTTGGTACTAGCCAGACCCACTAGTTTATTTCTTTTTTAAATTATTTTTTATGATTCACACTGTGTGATGATGCTCCTGCTTTATATTATTCAGCAGTTTATAGCAGGGTCCTAGATGCTAACAGGCAACTAGCATACAAACAATTTGAACACATGCTAATAAAAAATTCACACTGTTAAGGGCAGATCATGCATTTTAATCCAGGAACCTTCATCTTGTGATGCAACAGTGCTGATCACTGTGCCACCATGTAGTTGTAATAATGCGGAAAAAAAACCCACAAAGAAGATTTTCATGCTAGATTGAGCAAACTGACAATTTTTACCACAAAAACAAAAATGTCAGTACATGGTCTTGTCTGAGTAGACCAAAAATCTGGATTTTCCAGAAAGTATTCTAATTAGAACAGAGAAAACAATGCTGTTAAATATATGCTTTTATCTTGAATAGTTTTTAAGGAATTTAATGTTGGCATCAAAATTCATATTGTGAATACATATGCTGTAAGTTGGTTGATGGATATAAAATATTTAAAACACAAAGCAACAATTTCACATTACCATGAGATGAAAATCATAAATGGTTCAGCAGCAAGCACATAATAACTTGAGATGGAATCACCAACGACTGAAACAGGTGAATATTTAGAGGCTGCAGCAATTGCAGTTATATATTATTATTATATATACATTATATGTATAATATATATATTATTAATATATATTATTATATATTATATATGTTATAAATGAGGATTAGAACCTTGAACCTTGATTATGCAGAATAATTGCCGATCTTTATATTTGGAAACTAATCTACCAGCTCCTCGCCTGTTTCTGTTTAGGAGTATAATTGTTTTAATGAGCCAATTCCAAGTCTTTAATATTTTTTGTTTCTGTAATATACACTGACATTTGTTTTTCTTGTGAAGGTTCAACATACGAAATTATTTAATTTGATAACAAAGTTTTTATTTTGTTTATTTTTTAGGCTGAACGTCCCTTATCTCTCAGAGACAGGCTGTGAAACTCTTTTCTCAGGCCTCAGTTCTCAGTCCTCTAGACTCAGAGAGCTGGACCTGGGTATGAACAACCTGCATGAATCAGGGATGAGGCTTCTGTCAGCTACAGTGGACAGTCCACAGTGTACACTGGAAACAATCAGGTCAGATAAAGTAATATTTTGGATTCTTTATGAATTTACACAAGTAGTCAGATTTATCCAGTGTTATTTAAGTCTTTAGTTCTTCTTCTTGTTATTGTTATTGTTATTATTATTATTATTATTATTATTATTATTATTATTATTATTATTATTATTATTATTATCATTATTGTTGTTACTATTATTGTTATTATTCCTAAGCTATGGTAAGCTGCCACATTTCTAACCTCTTTAACATAAAAAAACAAAGATTCATAAAAATGTTTTTTTCCCCCCAGACTGAGTCTCTGTAACCTCTCAGAGAGAAGCTATGAATCTCTGTCCTCCGTTCTCAGCTCTCAGTCCTCTACTCTAAGAAAATTGGACCTGAGTAACTCTGATCTGCAGGATTCACCAGTGAAGCTTCTGTCTGTTGGACTGAGGAGTCCACACTGTAAACTGAATACTCTGAGGTCAGTGCAAGTGATATTCTGCTTTTTGTCAATTGTCAGAATTAACCAATAATAATATATGTCTTGATGCATGCTCAATCATCAGGAACTGGGGAACTGACCTCACAGCCCATTATTAATCCAGTGTGCTGGTTTCAGTTATTGTGTAAATATACTGTTTATAAGGTTGTGGAAACATGCACTGACCTGAGACTTAAAAAATTACTTGGATGAAAACAAAATGTTTCTCCCACTGAAAATGCTACTTCCACATGAACAGAATCAATCTTTTGGGCAATAAGAATACACTACTCGAAAAAACAAAGACATAAAATAGAGAAAGATTTTTTTAATCAGAATAAAGCATCATCAGTTAAACATCTCCAATAGTTTTCTGATCTTTTTAGTAGCAGAGAGAGTAATTAATGAATTTCAGCTGCAGTCAGCGTCACTACTGGTAGCCTGGGGCAATACCTGGACCCTACAGAGGTTGCACACTTAGTCCAACTTATCAAGGATGTTATCAATATATGCATCACTGGAAGGTTTTGAGTGTCTCCCAGAACAATCTCGACAGCATGGAGGAGATTCCAGCGAACAGTCAGTTACTCTAAGAGAGCTGGACAGGGCTGTATAGCTGAATGGGTATCTGCTCCTTTGTGTAAACAAAATGAACACAGCCAGAGCAAAATTACCTCCAGCAGGCCAGGTCTGACCAAACAATTAGAAACATGCATAATGAGGGTAGTCTGAGGGCACAACATCCTCTTGTGAGTCCTGAATCCACTGCCTGCCATGTGGACCTGGATTGGCATTTACCATAGAATACCATAATTGATCCACAACTATACTGAGAACCTTTTTTAAAAATGTTGTTTGTATTTTATGGAGCAGTGCATTTTACCTAGTAAATGTCAATGTTATTCATTTGTTGTTGTACCTTGTTTAGGAAGTAAGGATTACTGGAAAAAAAACACCATTAAATATTCTAAATCGAATAACTCTTCAGTGCACCCCCACTGCACTTTAACAAACGTGTTTGTTTAATATTGTATCTTTCATTTTTCAGACTGAGTCACTGCAAGTTCTCAGAGAGAGGCTATGAAGCTCTGTTCTCAGCTCTCAGCTCTCAGTCCTCTAGTCTGAGAGAGCTGGACCTGAGTAACTCTGACATGCAGGATTCAGCAGTCAATCTTCTGTCTGCTGGACTGAGGAGTCCACAATGCAAAATGGAAACTCTCAGGTCAGAATTAAAACATTTCCACTGATGATCATTTAAAACCGGATTTATATTGCTGCATAAAGAGTAACTTGATAAAAATTTCTTAACATAAATAGTAAGTTGAAACCACAATCAATCTCCATCGCACCAGCATCATCAGCTTCATGTTCAAGAGCCTGGATGGATAGTGATTCTTTCAATGGTGGGACATTAAGAGCAGAAGTAAAACAGAAATGAGAAATGAGAGACTCTATGAATCTGCAAATGACAAAATATAAATGAGGATTAAGATCCAGCAATGATTATTGAAGTCATTGAGTCACTGATGGAACATTTGCGGTTATATAAATTGAAAACAGAATGAACCATAATAGAATGAACCATAATAGAAGGTGAAATGTCAGCTACCCAAAGGCAAAGGTATTCAGTTTAATTTTTAAAATGGAAGATGGAACAACACTTTAAGCTACTGGACTAATTCAACATATCATGTTCTCCTCATAGAACCTGGATACATAAGCCCCTTTTCCATTAGTATCTACTTGGATCGACTTACCACAAATCAATTCAGATGAACTAGTTTTCCATTGCAATCGTACTATCTATCAAGCCAAGTCAAGTCAAGTTGGTAGCAGGCAGTAGGTAGGGACACTGTTGGGCCTTCTTAATTATGGAGCTGGTATTGAGGAACCACGAGAGGTTCTCTCTCAGGTGGACACCAAGGAATTTGGTGCTCTTAACGACCTCTACAGAGGATTAAGTGGACAGTGATCACTCTTCTGAAGTTGACAACTCATCTCTTTTGTTTTGTCCATGTTAAGAGAAAGATGTCTCCGCTGTCCTGGAAGTGGCTTTGGATTCTTCTGCCATGAACATGTTTGCTGCTCTGACAAAAAATGACAATAAACATTCCATCGGGGTGTGATTTCTACAGCTTGCTGATTGCTCCTTACTGCTCCCAGAATGCCTCTGTAGTGCTAGCACTGGGTGGGATGTACACTGCTATAACAAGCACAGCAGTGAATTCCTAAAGTAAATAAAAAAAGATCTGCATCTAACATTCATAAACTCGATGAGCAGTAATTAGAAACTAATAGATTTCTTGCACCATTTCATGTTGATGTGGGCACAAAAGCCACCACCACGAATCTTACCACACAGAGCTGCATTTCTGTTGGTAGAAAGTGAGGTGAGCTTTGTGTAGCTGAATGGTTGTGTCCAGAACTCTGTTACTAAGCCATGGTTCTGTAAAAACAAAGATGCAACAGTCCCTAAATTCCCGCTGTTTGGTTCACTGGAGTCAGATGTATTCCAGTTTATTGTCCAGTGAGCAAATGTTTGAGAGCAGGATGAATGGGACAGCTGGCCGGCTTGGATTTGCTCTTACCATAGCACAGACCCCTGCATGTTTATTGTGCTTCTGCTTCCTCGCACACTGCTTTTGGTGACCTGTCCCCCGGCCACCAGCATCAGGTGATGACGAGGACTGGAGGCCTGGGCTTTGCAGTAACTTGAGGCACTTGCAGCAGTTCCTGGTCAATATTTTTATAATGCTTCTAATTTAGGAGTGTTTTGGCGTTGGTAAAACTGAACACCGCTTGTTCTGGTTGTGTCAAGTTGTGTCAGGACAATTTACTATTTATGCACAATAAACAAAGGAGCATAGCGCGACAATTTTTGTTCAGCGCCAGACTTGCTTGTAACCTATATCACCAATTATGTTAAGAAAAATGAGGCATTAACTACAACAGCAGAATGACCTTTGTGGGAATGTCTGGAGCAGACTAACCTGTGAGCTGGAGTGTTCTGGGACGTTATATTTTGTCTTTGAATGGCTGCAATCCAGTCGCCTTTGTTACTTCGGAAACATGGCTCGAACAATTTCTCTTCAACGACGTAATCCGATAACAACCGATCTCTTTACCCGTCGGCTTTCCGTGGCTGTCATGCGACCGGCTATTGCAGTTAAGAATACAACAGCTTCTTGCCATTTTTTGTGTTTCTTTTTATCGCTGTATAACTGATTTCAATTGAAAGCCTGCGTGCGCTAGTACCTCTTGCCACGAGTTCCCAGAATTCTTTGCAGTTTTACCCCTGAGTGAAGTCACATTTTCAATCTCTATACAAAAAAAGCCTGGCAATGTTGAACTTGTTGTGGAAGCCACTCCCAGTTTAAGTTCAGGAGACAGACACCTTCTCTACTTTCAAGATCAGCTTCAAACTTTCCTTTTTGTTAAAACTCACAGTTAGAGCTGGCTTAGGTGATTTTGTTCATTGTTCACAAATGGTTGTTTTTTTGCGCATCTGCAGTCTGTCAGGCTGTCTGATCACAGAAGAAAGCTGTACTTCTCTAACCTCAGCTGTGAGCTCCAACCCTTCCCATCTGAGAGAGCTGGACCTGAGCTACAATGATCCAGGACACTCAGGAATGAAGCTGTTGTCGGCTGGACTGAACGATCCATGCTGGGGACTGGACACACTCAGGTATGGAGAGAATGTCTGATATTTGCTTCATGCACGTGACACGAACTGATCAACAAGCAATATATATGTATGAGGTGTCTAGTGAGAGCATTTCCAGAAACAATTGGTAAATATCTCAATATATTTACAGCAAAAATTATATTAATATATGAATAGAGAGGCACAGGACATACTTATCCTAGATTAAAACAACTATTGGAACCTTTTGAAACTGTTAGCCTCACTTCATTTATTTATGGCAAATGGCCTGAATTTGTATAGCACTTTAGGCAAGGCAAGGCAAGTTTATTTGTATAGTACAGTTCAACAACAAGGTGATTCAAAGTGCTTTACAGAGACATTAGAAACACAAACAGATAAAAAGCATGATTTAAAATTGATTAAAACAAGCAAACAAACAAACAAACAAACAAACAAACAAACAAAGAAAACAGTATATAAAATCAAAACAGATAAAATCAGAACAGTAGATAAAATCAATAGTTAAAATGTAAGTTTTGAAATTTAAGCTTAAGTGCGCATTTGGTGCTTTATTCAAATGCAGCTGAGAGCAGGTGAGTCTTCAACCTGGATTTAAATAAACTGAGTGTTTCAGCTGATCTGAGGCTTTCTGGGAGTTTGTCCCAGATATAAGGAGCATAAAAGCTGAATGCAGCTTCTCCGTGTCTGGTTCTGACTCTGGGAACTGATAAAAGACCAGATCCAGATGACCTGAGGGATCTGGAAGGTTCATACTGGGTCAGGAGGTCACTGATGTATTTTGGTCCTAAACCATTCAGAGCTTTATAGACCAGCATTAGAACTTTAAAGTCTATCCTCTGACGGACAGGCAGCCAGTGTAAAGACCTCAGAGCTGGACTGATGTGGTCCACTTTTTTGGTCTTAGTGAGGACTCGAGCAGCAGAGTTCTGAATGAGCTGTAGTTGTCTGACTGATTTTTTAGGTAGACCTGTAAAGATGCTGTTACAGTAATCAAGCCTACTAAAGATGAATGCATGGACTAGTTTTTCCCGGTCCTGTTGAGACATCAGATCTTATCCTTGAAATATTCTTGAGGTGATAGTAAGCTGATTTTGTTATTGTGTTAATGTGTTTTTCTAAGTTTAGGTCTGCATCCATCATTACACCCAAATTTCTCGCCTGGTTTGTGGTTTTTAGGTGTATAGATTGAAGTTCTCTGGTGACCTGTAATCGTTTTTCTTTG
Source organism: Maylandia zebra (assembly GCF_041146795.1). Classification (NCBI taxonomy): domain Eukaryota; kingdom Metazoa; phylum Chordata; class Actinopteri; order Cichliformes; family Cichlidae; genus Maylandia; species Maylandia zebra. The sequence goes on along the minus strand of NW_027490031.1, from coordinate 1,366,188 downwards.
GTGCCAAAGACTATTACCTCAGTTTTGTTTTTGTTTAGCTGGAGAAAATTGTGGCACAACCAGTCATTGATTTCCTCAATGCATTTACCAAGCGCCTGTACAGGGCCTCGGTCTCCTGGTGACACTGTGATATATATTTGTGTGTCATCTGCATAGCTGTGGTAGTTTATTTTGTTGTTCTTTATAATCTGTGCCAGTGGGAGCATGTAAATGTTAAACAGAAAGGGTCCCAAGATGGAACCTTGGGGAACTCCACATGTGATACTTGTCTGCTCAGATGTGAAGTTACCTATTGATACAAAGTATTTCCTGTTTTCTAAGTATGTTTTGAACCAGTTTAGTACAGTTCCTGAAAGACCTGTCCAGTTCTCCAGTCGTTTGAGTAATATGTTGTGGTCAACTGTATCAAATGCTGCACTGAGATCCAGTAAAACTAAGACTGACATTTTTCCACTGTCTGTATTCAGACATATGTCATTAAACACTTTGGTCAGAGAGGTTTCAGTGCTGTGGTTCTGTCTAAAACCTGACTGGAAGGCATCGTAGCAGTTATTCTGTTTTAAGAAGTAACTGAGTTGTTGAAAAACTGCTTTTTCAATGATCTTACTTAAAAATGGGAGATTTGAGATCGGCCTGTAGTTGTTCATTTGTGTCTTGTCAAGATTGTCCTTTTTCAGTGTAGGTTTTATTATAGCAGTTTTTAGTGATTCTGGAAACACACCTGATAATAAAGAAAAGTTGACGATCTGTAACAGGTCTGACTCTAAAGTCTTTGAGACCTTTTTGAAAAAAACTTTTTGGCAGGACATCTAAACAGCAAGAAGAGGAGTTCAGTTGACCTAAGATGTCCTCCAGGTCTTTGCTGTTAATCGGGTGAAACTGTTTCATGGTGTTTAAACAGTTTTTCGGTGGACACAGTACATATCCTGGATCTGCTGTTGATGTACCAACTGCTTGTCTAATCTTTTGGATTTTTCCTGTGAAGAATTTGGCAAAGTCATTGCAGGCCATAGTCGAATGAAGTTCAGCTGCCACTGACACAGGAGGGTTTGTTAGCCTGTCAGCTGTAGAAAATAAGACCCGAGCATTATGGCTTTTTTTAGTGATGATGTCAGAGAAGTAGGACCTTCTTGCACTCCTCAGTCGTAAATTATAATTGTGAAGTTTCTCTTTATAGATGTCATAGTGAACCTGGAGGTTTGTTTTCCTCCATCTGCGCTCAGCTTTCCTACACTCTCTTTTTTCATTTTTCACCAGTGTGGAGTTTCTCCATGGAGACTTTTTTCTTCCAGAGATAACCTTCACCTTAATGGGAGCAATTGTATCCATTACATTTAACATTTTAGCATTGAAGCTATTGACGAGCTCATTGACTGAACCTCTGGACCCTAAGCGCTTTACACATTCAGTCATCCACCCATTCACACACTGGTGATGGCAAGCTACATTGTAGTCACAGCCACCTGGGGCGCACTGACAGAGGCGAGGCTGCCGGACACTGGCATCACCAGGCCCTCTGACCACCACCAGTAGGCAACGGGTGAAGTGTCTTGCCCAAGGACATAGCGACCGAAACTGTCGGAGCCGGGGCTCGAACTGCCAACTCTTGAGCCTCGATCGCCCACATTTATTTAGATAAACTTTTATATTGACAGCTGTGATAGAAGCTGACAACTATGGCATGCTCTCTATATATTTAAAGGTAGAAAAGCCAAATGGCTGCTCTCCGGGAGTTTAAGTAAGCAGCAGTGCAGAAATGCATGTATGTGTTTCTAGTGCTCCTCATAGACAAAAGTTGAAATTTGTTTTGAAAAGCCAATATGCAAAATCATAGAACTGAAAACAATGCAATAAAGAAATATAGTTAGAATAGAATAGAATAGAATTCAACTTTATTGTCATTGCACATGCACAGGTACAGGGCAACGAAATGCAGTTTGCATCCATCCAGAAGTGCTTTAGTGATATAGATATTACAATATATATTAGCAATAGTATAGATATGTAAGTATATTACAGAAATGGGTCTATTATGGTATGTTATAATGTACACAGTATGAAGTATGTTGTGAATATTCTATAACTAAGTATGTACAGGCTGTAGTGAGTACAAGCTATGTACAGGCTATGAACAGGATATAAATATGAAAAACTATACAGAAATCTGAGATATACAGCTATACAGAAATGGGAACTATGCAAGTTGTAAACAGTTGTAGGATTAAAGATTATTGAATGTACAGAATGATTATTTACACAGAGCTATACAGTAGTGCAGTTAAGATAAGTGAGGGTGTAGATAGTTTCTACAGAGGTTATATAAAGTGTTAGTGGTTGTGAGTGGTGGTTCACTCCATGTTATTATTGTGTGTTTGAGGGTACAGTTGTCCATTGTGGGGGTGTGTATGTTCAGTCCATGAGTTTAACGTGGGTCAGATGTCAGGAGGCAGAGTTCAGGAGTCTGACAGCTGTGGGGAAGAAGCTGTTCCGGTACCTGGTGGTCTTAGTCCGGAGGCTCCTGTGGCGCCTCCCAGAGGGCAGGAGGGTGAAGAGTCCATGTGATGGGTGACTGGGGTCTTTGATGATTTTCCCAGCCCTTTTCAGACACCGCTTCCTGTAGATGTCTTTTATGGCAGGAAGTGGTGCTCCGGCGATGCGCTGGGCAGTTTTCACGACCCTCTGCAACGCCTTCCGGTCCGAGGCAGAGCAGTTCCCGTACCAGACTGTTATACAGTTGGTCAGGATGCTCTCGATGGTGCAACAATAGAAGTTCACCAGGATGTCTGAGGACAGGTGGTTCTTCCTCAGAGTCCTCAAGAAGAAGAGGCGCTGGTGAGCCTTCTTGACCAGCTTGGAGCAGTTGGTCGTCCAGGTGAGATCCTCAGAGATGTGGACTCCCAGGAACTTGAAGCTGCTCACACGCTCCACAGCCGTCCCCTTAATGTGGATGGGGGATGTGGGTCAGCATTCCTCCTGTAGTCCACGATGAGCTCCTTGGTCTTCTCGGTGTTAAGCAGCAGGTTGTTTGTGTCGCACCGCTCAGCCAGACGATCCACCTCCTCCCTGTAGGCGGCCTCATCGTTGTCACTGATGAGGCCAATCACCGTGGTGTCATCTACAAACTTAATGATGGTGTTGGAACCATCAGCAGGTCTGCAGTCGTGGGTGAAGAGGGAGTAGAGGAAAGGGCTCATCACACAGCCTTGTGGTTCATTGTGATGGTAGATGAGCAGTGGTTATCCAGCCGGACATGTTGGGGGCGGTTGGTCAGGAAGTCCAGTAACCATTTGCAGATGAGGGAACTGATGCCCAGGTCTGTCAGTTTCCTGATGAGTTGTGAGGGGTGGATTGTATTGAATGCTGAACTGAAGTCTATAAACAGCATTCTGGCGTAGGTGTTGTTGTTGTCCAGGTGTGAAAGGACAGAGTGCAGTGCGATGGAGACTGCATCCTCTGTGCTCCTGTTCTGGCGGTATGCGAATTGGTGGGGGTCCAGGGTGGGGGGGAGACAGGATTTGAAGTGTGCTAGGACCAGCTGCTCTAAGCACTTAGTGATGATGGGGGTGAGTGCTACTGGGCGGTAGTCATTGAGGCAAGATGGGTTGGAGTTTTTGGGTATCGGGATGATGGAGGTGGATTTGAAGCAGGCCGGTACCACAGCGTGGGCCAAGGACAGATTGAATATGTCTGTGCGCACTCCTGCAAGCACCCCAGAACACGCTCTGAGAACACGTCCGGGGATGCCATCAGGACCTGCAGCCTTGTGGACATTGATCCTGCTCAGCACCGCTCCTACATCGGTGGGGGAGAGAGTCAGAGGTTGGTGGTCTGGCGTCATGTCTGCTTTGGTTGTGGTTGTGGGGTTCCCTCGCTCAAAACGAGCATAAAAGTTGTTGAGCTCGTTGAGGAAGGAGACATCAGAGGATGCGGGGGAGGGTTTGGTGGTCCTGTAGTCTGTAATGGTCTGGAGTCCTTGCCATATGCGTCGGGGGTTGGAGTTGGAGAAGTGTTCGTCTACCTTCTTCTTGTAATGGTGTTTGGCTTTTTTGATGCCCTTCTTTAGATTAGCCCTGGCTGTGCTGTAGGCGTGTGCATCTCCTGACCTAAAGGCGGTGTTGCGGGCCTTCAGGAGGAGACGAACATCCCGGTTCATCCAAGGCTTCTGGTTGGGGTACATGGTGATCCGTTTCTGGGTGGTGACACTGTCTGTGGTTTCGGAGATGTAATCCAGTACAGATGAGGTGTACTGGTCCAGGTCTGTGTGGGTGAACATATTCCAGTCTGTGTTTTTAAATCTGTCCTGGAGCACTGCGTCTGTCCCCTCTGGCCACACTTTAATTGTCCTCACAGCAGATTTCACACGTTGGATGAGTGGTGAATACCTAGGTGCGAGGAACAGGGAGAGATGGTCCGATTGTCCAATGTGGGGGAGGGGTGTGGGTGAAACGACCCAGGTGGAAGATACAGAGGCAGGAAGGAAGTGATAAAAAAGGAGCTTTCATTGTTCGAAATGCAAAACTGTAAAATGATGAAACACAAAGTCCATCAAACAGAAATCCAAAGCAGGCGCAGGAAAAGACGACAGTATATACACTGGGAGCTACCTGCAAACACAAAGACAGGTGGGAGCATAGCACAGGTGCAGATGAGAGAGTTTGGCTGGTGAGAGATGAGCTGATTGGATTATGTGTATGTGTCGGGAATGGTGGCTTTTTGAATTGTTACTGGATGTTATTGCTGATGGTAATTATTCTCAGATTAAGGATTTGGTTTGAGAATTAAAAACTTTGGATTTGTGAAGGAACAGTGGTAGGGCTACTGACTGAAAGCATGTAGCCCTACACACTACACACTACAAAGAAGCATAAACAGAAGAGAAATATAAAGATAATGATGGTCACAGTTTGAATTTAATTCAATACAGGGTGTACTGACAGATCCAGGATCAGTCCAAATCATCAGCAGTTTGATCCATGTATGGATTGAAGTGAATTTGTGAAAATCTGTTGGTCTGTTATCAGTGTCTAACAGTATGTGTATGAGAGCCATGTAATGTCCATGTGTGCATGCTGACTGTGCTGCTCTGACCCCCCTCCTCAGGGTGGAGCCTGCTGGAGTCCGATGGTTGAGACCAGGTCTGAGGAAGTGTAAGTGTGTTTTTAATGGGATTCATGAAAACAAAGCAGCACACATTCAACCATCTTCATCATGTCAGGAGTCATCATCAAAGTGTCAATCAATGAACAGATGATGGATCAATAACTGCAGCTGGATTGTGTTTGTTCTCTCATCAGATTCCTGTCAACTCACAATTGACACAAACACAGTTCACACAAACATCAAACTGTCTGATGACAACAACAAGAAGGTGACACGTGTGAAGGAGGTTCAGTCATATCCTGATCATCCAGACAGATTTGATGTTCATTACCAGCTGCTGTGTAGAAATGGTCTGACTGGTCGCTGTTACTGGGAGGTCGAGTGGAGAGGAGACGTTTATATATCAGTGAGTTACAGAAGAATCAGAAGGAAAGGAGACAGTGAAGACTGCTTGTTTGGATACAACAATCAGTCCTGGAGTCTCAGCTGCTCTGATGATGATGGTCCTCGTTCTGTGTGGAACAATAACAGACAAACATCCATCTCCTCCTCCACCTCCTCCTCTTTCTCTAACAGAGTAGCAGTGTATGTGGACTGTCCTGCTGGCACTCTGTCCTTCTACAGAGTCTCCTCTGACACTTTGATCCACCTCCACACCTTCAACACCACATTCACTGAAACTCTTTATCCTGGGTTTAGTCTCCGGTCTCCTGGTTCCTCAGTGAGTCTGTGCTGAGTTGAGTGTAAAGAGTGTCCTTCAGTTAGAGAAACGCTCTGACAGTTGAGCAGATAGTTCAGTCTGTACATGTTTGTCTCTTTCACACGTTTTCAGATTCATGGATTCAATCAGTTGATGTTTTAAACTGTTCTAAATTATTCATTGTAAACTTCTTCCTCTTCTGTCCTTTAAAGATGGAAGCTTCACAGTGAATATCAGTATGTTGTGTTTCTCTGAAGCTCAGTTCATAACCAGCTCCTCTGCATTTTCAACAAGTCTGAGCTCAATAAAATGAATTGAAATATTTGATTTCTCTTTTTGATAGGATTTTTCCAATGTAATGGGAAAATTCTAGTTAACCCTCACATTTAGATTTACGTTGTTAGAACTTCACTGTATGATTTTTGTATAACCTTTGCATGCATGCAACCCACACATTCTTGCGTTCACCAACAGCCTGGGTTGGAGAAAAGACTGTTGTAACTGAAAAGACACATAGAGTTTGTGTGATGTTATAAAAGGGGCACTGCGACGCCCCGAGGTTGGAATGCTCATTACTATGAACCTGTTATACTTTGATGTGTGCGTGTTCTCTTGCACGCAGTGATAAATTGTTTGACTCTTTCCGTCTTGCAGACTTTATTTACAAAATTCTACGACACCAAGCTTTCTACATGCTCTTATTGTTTCAATCAATTTAAAAAATGTTTCAGATATATAAGCTGAGAATACTGGATCAGTAGTTTTTAATAGAGTTATAACCATGATATGTTTTGTATTGTGATATCATAATGCATGTGACTAATCTAATAAATGGCAAAGAGTGCATTAAACATGTGAAATTGGTCTTGTTATAAGTATGTAAATATTTCTGTATAGCACTGCATATATTGTGTATTTGCTTAGTTCATATGAAACATGAAAACTATCACAAAGGGTAATGGTGATAATGGTGTCATGGTCCCCGTGTCTCTCCAGCTGGCTAATGTTGGGCCGTAGTTTTGTTTTTGTGTGTGTCTCTCTCTTTCTTTTTAACATCGCTGCCTTCTACCTGCCTGGGCAGAGCTCATTACTGGGCTCTCGCTTTTGGCCCACCCACCTGCCACTGATTTGTTCCTATGTTTTGTGGCTACTATTTGATGTGGTGGCTCAGAGCAGCTCGTCGCTGGAACGGTGAATGCCCTGTGTTCGTAAAGCCCCGGCTAGTATCAAACTTATGTTTGTAATTTCTGGATGTAGAATTACTTCTTGCTTCCTGGACCTGTTAGTCTGTTTTTCCCTGGATCCCAGTCAATGTTCCCTCTAATATTTCATATGTCTGAGCGAACACACAAACTCCCTGAGCGGTCCCTTGGACCACTGTGAGCAACATTAGATGTGTGCACTGTGGTCACGCCAGCATCGAATCCATCCAAGTTACATGGTTTATTAAAATAATCAAATTACAGCATTTACATTTATGTTAGACTATTTTTAATTAACTGCTTTGGCACTTACAATGAAAATTTAAAATCTTGTTGATGACCTTGTGTAGTATGTCAACACTATTGGAAGTAAAATAACTTGAACTTCCAATTTTGAAAACACAACTTTCTTTTTATTTTTAATAAAGCTCTTGTGACTTGTATTATGAGTCTGAGTCTGTGTTCTGGGAGAGAGTCTGTAACTCTGTCTGCAAAATACAGTATATATGGACCAATGTTGGGCATTTAATTATATAGTTACTTCTTCAAAAAAGTAACTGAGTTATGCAAACAACAAAGTTTTTTGCAGCTGTTTACCTAAAAATGCAGCAAAGGCGTTTTCTTAAATAAACGTTTCAAACTATTTACAGCACAATCAGCTGTTCTGCATCAAATTTGATGCCACACAAATTATTTGTGCCACTCCAAAAAACAATTTCAGTCCACTATGAGATAAAGCAGAACATCAGCCTGATACCTGCAGGCCTGACAACAGGAGATGTATCACTGCTGTAACACCTGTAACATTCAGCCGTCGCCTCATTGTTCTGGCACACACAACAAAACTATTGACTACACTACACACTAACTACACACTAACTACACAAGATTTGCGCTAAACGTCTCACATCTCTCACATCATTTTTATATATTTTATTTTATTTTTACTCTATTTAATTTGTAAAAATGTGTATATACACACACACACACACACACACACACACACACACACACACACACACACACACACGTAGAAAACATTTAGTATACACATCCAGAAATGCATACACTATTATATATTGTACATATATTTATTAGTTTCAGATGTAGCCATTCTTGTATTTTGCTTGTTTACGTTATTGTATTTTGCACAACTCTGTTGCTTGTGAAGCTCGCACACAAGAATTTCACTCACATGTGCTGTACCAATGTACCTGCACATGTGATGTGACAATAAAAGTGATTTGATTTGATTTGATTTGACATCTCAAAACACTGCCGTCACTCCTAAAACTTCCCCCTTCCTAAACAATAAATGCCATGTTGCCAGATCATTTTTTGATTGGTCCACATGGTACATTTTTCGACTAATAGGAATGGGTGGGGGTGTTTTGGTTTTGTCTTTGCTCACAGGCTTTCGAGCGTTTTCCTTAAAAAATGCCGTTTTTACCGTTTCTTCCTGCAGTAAATATAAACAACGACAGTATTCAGGAAAACAACCAAACATTGCAGATATTTTTTATGATAACTCCGGTTTTACGTGGCCGATCAACACAATTTAAAAACTGGTATAAAGACCACACTTTTCCCGTCAATTGTTCCGTCTGTCCTGCTCACATCTCCAATGGTTGTACACGTTGTCATTAACGTGGCTTCACTCCACATCAGCCGCTTTACTAGCTAAAACACCGGTGTCGGCACATAAGGACGCTGTCATAGCCTGTCAACCACGTTGATTAGCTGCGTATATACGAATGTGAATCGCATCATTGGCTGGACTGTGGGATAAGGTGGCATCGTTGTAATCCCATACTGGAGCAGCCAGTCACTGACTAACACTGCCAAACAGAATTGTTAAAGTATTAATTTTAATTTCAATTCAGCTTGGATTTTTTTTTTGTGCGCAACACAGATTTTCTCTGCGCAGAGACCGTGCCAGTAGTGCACAATTGCACACGTGCACAGCTTAGAGGGAACATTGATCGCAGTGTGCAGCTGTGTGGACTGGAGCAAGACAGTGAAAAGCGTGAGTGGCAGAAGAGGATTCATGGCAGACTGAGGAGCGTGTCGTGGAGTGCTTCTGAATGGAGAAGAGAGTAGACGAGCTCGCACTGAAGATTTGAGTATGTGGATTAACCCCCCTGTTGTGGAAGTTTTCCATTAAATAAAGCCTGCAGACGAGCGGTGAGCGGTAGCTAACATTCTTTAATCAAAAACAAAGAACAGACAAACCAAATTTCTGGAGAGCCTGCATGATCGCGGGGCAGATGGTCAGCAGAGTCTCTCTGAGCCTAGCATGGCTCTCAGTTAAATACCTTTCACAGGAACAAAAGGCAGTACACAGCTGTCTCACACTCCCTTGCTACCTCCCAGAGTCCTCGAAGAGACAAAAGACTTCCTGTGGAGCTGTCTGCTTCCCCCAACTTCCTTACTAGACCCCCACCATTTGTCTTACTGTATGAGTGTGAGACATGTTAAAATCCAGTGGCACCAAGGCATTATACAATAAAATAATGTGAATGATACATAAATAAAAGAAATTCCTTTCCTATCCCCCCCCCCCCCCGGATCCCTGGATCCTGCTCGTCACTTGTATTTACAGTTGCACTTTGGTGATTTGTGCGAATAAACTGTGAACTCTTGTTTTTCAGGCTGGGTCTGCACTTAAATCCATTCAGTCTTGCTTGACACCTGCTAGCGAATCTGGTGGATTTGGTGACAGATTTGTTTTGATGTAGAATATTTAGAAGCTGTGTCATTGTTGTGAAGAACTGTGAAGGTTCTCAGTCATCCAGGTCATCGTAGTCAAAGGAGCTTGCAAAGAAAAGCGTCTGGACTTCCTTAAGTTACTTGAAGACGTTTCACCTCTCATCCGAGAAGCTTCTTCAGTTCTAAGGTCAAATGGTGGAGAGTCCCAGATATAAACCTAGTGGGAGTGACCCCCACAGAGGGACAAAAGGACCCCCTGATGATCCTCTAATCGCCTGAGCCAAGGTGTGAAACTGGGTGTGGGTCCCAATCAGCCAGAGTTTCGGGTGAGTTCATTGTGAAACCTGGCCCCACCTTATCATGCGAATTCCTGAGGTCAGATGGCCCAGGATGTGAGTGGGCGTTAAGGCGTCTGGGAAGGGATCTCAAAACTGGATTATAGATGGCAGAGAGTTGGTGTCGGAAACCCCCGCCTCTGTTCAAAGATGGTCGCTCACAGTGGACATAGATGCTTCTTTCACTCCTCTTTCAAACCATCTGTCCTCTCTGTCCAAAATGTGAACATTGGCATCCTCGAAAGAGTGACCTTTATCCTTAAGATGCAGATGGACTGCTGAGTCTTGTCCTGTGGAGGTGGCTCTTCTATGTTGTGCCATGCGCTTGTGAAGTGGCTGTTTGGTCTCTCCAATGTAGAGGTCTGGGCATTCTTCACTACACTGTACAGCATACACCACATTGTTAAGTCTGTGCGCCAAAACGCCAAAACGGGATGGAGGATACAACACAGTGAAACAAACACATGTATTAAGGTGAATGTAGTTCTTGTTTTTGCTGCCATGCACACACTGGTAAAAACAAACACATATAGTGCACTTAACATGACCTATAATAACTCTGCCTATTTGGGGGTTTTTTTTTACCAGCAGGGGGGTTTGTGTACACATGAAGCCCTCAACATTTGAACCTCCTTGAGGCAGTTAGCTGAAAGGCTTCAAACCCTGATGAAACTTTATCTTGCCATTACTAGGGAAACACAAACTAACACACAATGAACACAGTGTTTCTAGACTGCTGCCTAATTATTTATTACTGTAACACAGAGTATGCACTGCTCTGGTTTCACAATACTGCCCAGCCAGCTGGTGTTTCCTTTTGCAGTGTCTCTACTGTCAGCTTCACTCTCCTTCTGACACAAAAACCCTCAGTCCCAGAACACTGCTGTGAAATCAGAGGGATACAATGAAAGCTTTGAGCTTTTTCAGCATTTCCCTGCAGCTAAGCACTCATGTTTTAAGACTAAGACTCTGAGGAAGGAGAGAAGGACAAAGAAGGTGGGGACAAGGGACTGATGGAAGGAAAGAAGTAAAAGAAGGAGACAACCAAGGAAAATGAGTTGGTGAGATGGAGGGAGGAAAGGAGAGAATAGGAAGTAAAAGGGAGAATGGGAGGACTGAGAAGACGATGAAGGAGTAAAGGAAAGAGGAGAAAGTAAAGGTGTAAGGAGGTATGAAGCAGGGGCTCCTCTTAATGGAAGCATGGCGTTCAGATATTCCTGTCCTGCATCTCACAGGAACATCTGCTTCTCTTTAAAGTGGAGAAACACCTCTGAGCTTCCTCTGAACTGGGGACTCTCATAGAGGAGCGCCGGCTGAGCATGAACCTCAGCCTTCCTCAACTACTACACTGCTGTCAGACAGGCAACGTGAGTTGTATATGGAGCTGGCTCGTTTCTGGTCTGCTTGTTGTCACCTCAAGCCTCCAATTGAATGGAAAAACGTGCGCCATGGTAGAAAATAATCCTCATCAAAATCAAAAGAAATGGAGCTGTCACATCACGGCTGTGACGGCAGCAGCATCAACAAACTAAACTCGGAAAACTTATGAGAGCTTGTCACATTGAGAAATGTGGGAAGTGGAAAGGGGTCCTCTGTAGTGATGGGATTTCCGGCTCTTTTTAGAGAATCGGCTCTTTCGGCTCGGCTCACTAAAAAGACCCGGCTCTTTCAGCTCTGAACCGGCTCTTCAGGTTGTTTTGTTGCTTAATTAATTTATTATTAACAATAATATAAAATTATGCACAAAAGGAATTACTAATGTAAAAAAAAGTGGTTTTATTCATATATGTTTATATATAAATATATGCGGTGGCCCCTAGTGACGAAGCACGTACAAACTCCAAAAAGCACGTACAAATTCCAAAGCACATTTCTAGCGTTAACTGAACATCCAAAACAGTGCCTAATTACTATACCTTTCTAATGTGATGTTGTTGTCCCTGGCTCTCTTTCTCTCTCTTTCCCTCCTGCTCTGTTCCTGTGCTACTGCGAGTAGTGATGTGGGGATCGATCCTGAAATATCGATTCCTCTGATACCAATCATTTATGTTGTAGAATCGATTCTCATATTAAAATATTGATAGTTTAGTAATTTAGGGTAAATTTGTAGTTTATCATTAACAGGAACACAGTGGAAAGAAACTATAACATTCGGATTGTCTACATTCAAAGGAACTATTTCCTCTTCCGCCTTTCATAGTCATTTGCGAAACACGGCTGTATAAATGTCTCGCAGCCCCTTTGGTGTGCGCACTCACAACACTGGCTGAGCGTAATTGTGCGGATGTATTTTACCTCCACAAACAACTGAGACGTAGTTTGTGATACATGTGGCAAAAAAGTGAAGTGCCATACTTGCCAACCTTGAGACCTCAGAATTAGGGAGACATTCAAAAGGGCTGTTGGGGGTGATAAATACATTTTACAGTGTTTATTTATCGGATAAAATACGTTAAATGTCACCCGGAAACAGCGGGGGTGTCCAAATTCAGAGGCTGCTTCCACCTGAGGACCAGGCCTTTGTGGTCTAAAGAAAGCCGGGTAGTACGTCACGAGCTCCCTCGGTGGAGTGAAACTCGGCCGTCTGCTCCTTGGTATCTAAAATATAACCCCGCGCTGGAGCAAACTCTCGACCGTCTCACACTTTGTTTAATGAGTTTTCTGTTTGACGTTTATTCAGCTGTGTGAAAACCCCGGAGGAACCCTCCCGATGGATTAATAAAGTAAAATTTAATTTAATCTAATCTAATAACTTTAATCTCAGTCAAACCGATTTACTCACAAACAAATAAAACACTGAAAAAGCCAAACAATAACATAGAGTTGTGACATTTCCTAAATTTTAGAAACATCAAAGTTCTTCACAAACCATCTTCATCTTTAAAAGAGGAAATTGGGGATGTGGAGTTGACTTTAAGAAGCTGAAGAGTTTCTTCTTCAGAGGAAACACTAATGCTCACATCTCCTCCACAGCTGTAGCTGTAATAAACATTTGTCCTCCATCTACAGGAGCAGTCAGCAGACTATTTGTAAGTTATGATGTTTGATATTCAGGCTGATGAAAGTGTTTGAATTTAAAATAGTTGTAATGTTGGAGCTGTGAGCTGAAACAAATTCAGTCTGATGTGTGGAAACCATCACCTGCAGTTTATTCATCGACTCATTTTCTGCAGACAGAGGTTGTGTCAGATAACATCAGTCCATCTCCTTATTCTACAGCTCACAATACATCAAAGTCCTCCTGGAACACGTGCTCTTATTGTGAAAGTCCACCTTCTTTCTCAATCAGAGGTGGAGCCCTGACACCTTCCAGGTAGCAGCTCACCTGTCTCTCTGTGCAGCAGGTTTGGACTTGGTTGGTTTGAAGCTGAATTTCAGTGAGGAGCTCAGACTTGTGAGACAAGAGGACTCACTTAAAAGGTTTTTTCATGGAAGTCATTCAGGACCCACAGTGGGCCCACAGACTACGAAGCCTTTGGTTTATTATTTATTGCTGCAGTCAGTGGAACATTTATATAATGTAATATACTATAATATATTATGCATTTACAGCAGTAAAATTATTTAAATGTTCAGACTGTCAAATGTGAAGTTTAGAACAGAACTCACTTACAGTTCATTAAGTTGTAACTGTACTTTTATGTTAATTTGAGCCTGGATTTTTCCATTTGGATCCATGTAGTTAATGACACTTGAAAATCAGGACTTTAATTAGTGATGGGCGATACCACTAATTTCCTTTCCGATCGAATACCAAGTAAAATTCAGGGCGGTATCGACGATACTGATCCGATACCGATACTTTGTACAAAAACTTTAATCTTTTATTATATCTCAAATTATAGCGTCATAATGATTACAGGACATCAGATTACTTGTTCTTATCACTTAATAATGCAGAATTCATCGTACAGGAATTTTAAAAAAAACTGAAGTTGTGGCTATTTGAACACCTTGCATGCCTGCAACACTAAAGGACTCCGTGAGAGACGTCTGTCTCGCGCTAGCAGCACTTGTCCCTGTCCACTCCTCCTCTTCAGTTCGCCTCAACATACACTTGTCATATTCTGTGATATGATTTACTCTGATGTGTTTGACAAAGTTAGTGGTGTTGCCACAACACCTCACTTTCTTGCCACATGTATCGCAAACCACGTCTTGGCTGTTTGTGGATGTAAAATACGTCCGCACATAACTACCATTACGCTCAGCCAGTATTGTGAGTGCGCACGCCAAGGGACACATTTATACAGTCGTATTTCACACATGACTATGAAAGGCGGAAGAGTAAGTAGTTCCTTCCAATGTAGACAATCCGAACGATATAGTGTCTTTCCACTGTAATCCTGTTAACTATAAACTACAAATTTATCCTAAGTTATTAAAATATCGATATTTTAATGTGAGAATCGATTCTAGAACATAAATGACTGGTATCGGAGGAATCGATATTTCAGGATCGATCCGCACATCACTAACTGTAATCCACAGTGAGAACGTCTTCCATCAACATTTTTCTGAATCCTCTAAATTCCTGATTGTGATAGATTTAAGTCCAATCTGACCACATAAAGTTACACAACCACAAATTATCAGTGTGAAATTAAGTTCATTGAAAAACAAAGAGCTCTTACTGTGAAAATCTGCCTCCTTGCCCCTCCCACCTGCCATGCCTCAGTTAGAGTCCCGCCTCCTTCCAGGAAGCAGCTCACCTGTGTGTCTGTGTTTAGTGTCCTGGGGCCCGTTCTTCGTACGTCGCTTACTACATCCAAGATCAAATGACACATCCAAGATCAAATCATCGCGCTAACCGTGAGCTCGCTAATCCGGTTCCCCGAACACACCTGCTGTTGACGATTACTACAGCTGGACGCAGGAATGTGACATCACTGGGTGTCGTAAAAGGGGCTACGCATCGATAGTAGAAACATTGATCGGCAACCCGCTGATTGGTCGGCGAAAATGTCGAAGGGGCGTGCTCGGTATTTTCCGGCAGCAGAGCAAGAACTCTTGATTGAGGGATTTCAGGAGTTTCAGAGTTTAATCAGAACGCAAGGGAACACTGCAAAGGCTGCAAAAGGAAGGAGAGAGGGCTGGCAGAAAGTTGCTGACAAATTAAACTCGTAAGTTATTTAATAATAACAATAATAATGGAGTGGATTGATATAGCGCTTTTCAAGGCACCCAAAGCGCTTTACAATGCCACTATTCAATCACTCTCACATTCACACACTGGTGGAGGCAGCTACAGTTGTAGCCACAGCTGCCCTGGGGCAGACTGACAGAAGCCAGGCTGCCATATCGCGCCATCGGCCCCTCTGGCCAACACCAGTAGGTGGTAGGGTAAATTTATTGTATTACACTATATTATCCAATATTATATTACATTATATTATGTTATATTATATCCCCTTACACATTAGAGCCACAACAGGACCCACTAGAACATGGGAACAAGTAAAAGTGAAATATAAGAATATTCTACAGAATGGTAATATTTATCACTTATATTGCTTTTCGTCTCTTGGAAAGAGACCCTGAAATAATCTGTTTGTTTGTTCATAACAGCAACCAAGAAAAGGGCAGAGCAAAAAAAAGACAGGTGGTGGTCCTGCACCCCCTCGTCAACAAGTTGGTTAAGTAAATAATACCCTCACGGGAATATCGATATCTCTCTATGAGCACACTGTCGCGCTGAGCTAAAGGATCCTGTCTATCCCGCAATATACGCTGAATTCTGAAAACTCTCCTTATCAATCTTGCACCTTCCGCAATGGGTTGGTCGCGTATACGGACAGGACATGGCTGCGACAGGCTTCCCAAATCCACCTTCGCTTTTATAGCCGTGGTCTCTCATCTTGATTACACAAAGTAATTTGCAATTACTACTACTATATGAATTACATCTGTAATAATCACATACATGTAATAGAATGTTAATAGTACATTTCCCTTTTTTAGGAAATGACCTGTATGTATCTGTGTGACATCAATAAAAGGATCAAGTGCTGCATTATCTTTAGTTACATTGATAATATTTATTTATGGTGAAACAGTGGTGGAATATCGCTGTTGCTTTCGTATAAATGAAGCGGACATACCTGCGTGGCCGCGATCTAATCCTGTTTACATAAAGTAAGCCTGCTCCCGAGCAGGTTTACGCTTACGGCTCTGTTGCTATGACAGCAAGTCCCGGATGAGCTTCGGGGAACCGACTGATCCAGGATCACGCGAAATCGTCAACAATCTAATCCGGCTAACCTACTTAGTGAGGTACGAAGAACGGGCCCCTGGTGTGGAGTGGAGCTTGTTGTTGGTGTGTGTTTGAAGAAACTGTAAGTTTGCTTTATTTCCTTCTTTAATAGTTTATCTTTATGAACTTTACTGTTTGTTCTGCTCATGTTTGATTTCTTCATACAACAAACTGGTTTTATTTCCGTTCTCTCCAGTTTGTAATGTTTTCCTGGCTAACATCAGCTGTGTGCAGCTTAGTTCCTGCACAAACAGCACAAATCTGCCGCTCCATAGTTCACGGTAACGGACTCACAGCTGGACCAACGAGGCCGAGTGTGTCCGCCGTTTTGAGCTACGTTCGTGTTTGTGTACATATGTATAATTTGTACTTTGTTTGTACTTATAGTTTGTACTTTGTGAGTTAGCCTTTACCATCACTGTGATTAATATTTAC
This sequence comes from Maylandia zebra, assembly GCF_041146795.1. Lineage (NCBI taxonomy): Eukaryota > Metazoa > Chordata > Actinopteri > Cichliformes > Cichlidae > Maylandia > Maylandia zebra. The sequence continues at coordinate 1,349,454 of NW_027490031.1, read as the reverse complement.
AAACGAGACACCTGCCAGAGCTTGAACGCTAAGGTAGCCAGACAGCATCCTAATGCTAAGAGCTCTGAAAGACACAAGTTAAAAATCTATTTGAGCGCTTTGTGAATGAGAGCAGCAGAGTTAGTTAATGGTCAGATGGTTACAGAAAAAGCAGCAGACTTTGTAAATTATGATTTATTCTAGCTGTAACTTAAACATGACATGACAGGAAGTGATGCCTTAACGTTCAGCTGTCTTTGGATTTTCTTCAGGAAATTTAGTTGCAGCTGTGAAATAAGGCCGACTGTGAGGAGGAAGTGTAATATGAAACAGGAAGCCTGTAAAAGCTGAAGTCACAGTGTCAACATGTCAGCAGAAAACCTCACCCATGACTGCTTCATCAACATGGAGCTCTGAGTGTTTATTAAAGGATCATTGTGTGAAAGACGCTTTAACACAGCTCACTGCAGCCTTTAGCTGTGAGCACACAGTGTCTCACGTTCACATTCACTTTACTGTTAAATACACTCATTAACTTTAAACAGCTGCTGTTATCAAGTGAAAATAGCAAAGATGTCAGGACTGGGCTGAGTCCCAGTGTTTCAACATCCTAGTAACTTCTCAGACAGTCAAAACTCACCAGAGCTTCTCATTATCATCAGGACAGATTTGGGTCAATATCATTTCACATTTCTGTGTCATCATCCATCAAATGTTGACACATAGTGGGTTTGTCATTCTCTTAGCTGACACTGAGATGAAGCAGGAAAGAAGCAGCTGATATTTGGACAGCACACAGTTGATGTGCACATGAATGATTTGTGTTTCCTCTGCAGGTGAAGGTAGAACGTGTGTGTGTGAGCTGATGTGGATGTGAATTCGGAAGCATGGATCAGTGTGAGGACAGAGAGGAGGGAGTCCCTCCCTCTAAAACCATTCAGAGGTGAGATGACCATCTCTAACTGTCCATGACTCTTCTCCATGTCACAGCTCAGCACTCACATCACTGCACATCACTCACAGGGACCAACCTGGACCTCCACCCATTTGTGTGTCCTTAAAGAGTGATCCATCTAAAAATGAAGCCATTAGATTTAAAGTCCAGCCTGTGTCTGCAGCAGAGAGGTGAGCTGTTACTAACACAAACTATTTGATGTCAGTTTGGTGTCTGATTTAAATCAACTGCTTGTCTTTGTTTCCCGGTTTCTAAACTGGATCTCAAGGGAAGTCACTGAGCGAGGAATTCCTTTATTCTCTAAAACATGTGCAACATGTACATTTAAACTCCTGCTGCTCACAGTAAGCCCATCAATAGTCCTGCACAGTGTTAATGACTGTGTTTACCTCTGGGTGGCGTTATGTTCTTACACTGCCAACACTAGCTTGGCATTTCCTTCTGCTCAAGCTCAGTGTGCAAACCACTTTGTCTTTGGGATGAGGAAGGTCCAACGGACCGTGGATACACTGTTCTTTCAATTGTGTAACAGTTTTTATTGATTGTGCACTTGTATCAAATTCTCTTGTTCAGCACACATGCCAGCCAGCTTTCCATCTGACTGCACACTCCTCTCATGTCGACCTCACTATAGGAACGGACCACACCTCCACCACAGAAGGTATTCTAAGTCTTTATCAGCTTTTTTTTTTCTTCTAACAGGATCCATACGACACCCGCTGGACCTGAACCTGATCCCAGCTGTGTGTCCCTAAACAGTGGCTGGTCTGCAGATCGTCCCATTAATTTTAAATTCGAGCAGACATCTGTTGCAGAGAGGTGAGCTATTCGTAACTTGAACTCTTTGAGAGCTGATGTAACCGCTTGATGTTGTTGTATATACACTGCAGTGCAAAGACATCATTCAATCACTCAATCCCATTAAAACTGTCTCTTAAAAATAAGTCTTTGGTTTTCAAGCAACTAAAAATCCACTTTGGCGAACAGGAAGTGATCAGAGGGTCTGTCCCACCACCTGTCAGTCTCACCAAACATTGACCATAGATATTATTAATTAGATTAAATACAGTAAATAATAGTCTTATTTGGACACTATCGAAAGGGAATACTGTATAATACAAATTTTGGAATAAATGACATATATGATTGCAAAAAAATCTAAAAAGAAAAAGAAAGAAAAACACATCTTAGAATAGGATCTTAATGCATATAAATGAATATTTGATTAACCCATTAATTAAATGCATAAATAATACATTGATATAGTTAATTAAATATGTGAACTATTGTTAATATAGTGACAAGTTCTTGACACCAAACTACATACTAGTTTCATTAATAAACCAAGCTCTTCGCATGAGGTTTTGAAACTGCTCAGAAAAGACTTCCTTAGCAGGGACAGTGAATTTATTTACAAATGCAGAAACATTGTAACCAACAGTTCCAAAAATGTGATGTCCACTAATCCCAGCTCCCAGTGCAGTGTTCCAAATGCAAAACACACTGCACAGATTCTCCTGCACTATTTACAAAAAGTTTCTTGAGCTCTCTCTAATTCCGATGGTTTCTTGGATTTAAAGCAAAACATAGGTAAGTACACTTCACACAATGAGGTCTTAATTTACGAGTTGGGTTTAAACTGACTGGTTGTCACACAACAATCCAGCATCAACTGAAGCTAAACAGAAAATAACTAAACAGAAATCATATTTATTGATCAGCTCTCCTATAAACCTGAAACTTGCTGAATGAAAAACTGCTGGAATCAGATGTTATCTGCCAAACAACAACTGCATCATGCAGACACACTCAGCTCCGTCAGTTTGCTGCCCTGGTCAGATTTTCTCCTGCTACATACCACAGCTCCTTAAAACTATTCACAGTGAAACTCTGACATCTGTCAGCATCACAGCTTACCTCTGCAGCCAGCGTCTATTGTTCTGTTGTCTCAGCATGTTCTGTGGATTTATGGGCTGGTGTTGCTGGCCAGATGTCCTCGTACAGGGGAGAAAATAAATTATTCTAACACCATCTCAACATTTCTGTTATGTTATATATTATTATGTCAGCAGATGGCATTCTTGTACTGCTGATGATCCACTGAGTTATAAAAGCTGCAGGTTCAGACATGCACAGCTCAAAAATAAATGAGCTCTACAGGAAAGATGCTAATTTTGTCTCCACCGATCAATCAGTTTTATACGTTTTATAGATCTGCTCAACAGCCTGCGAACTTCTGTTGGTCCAGATTGTGGTTCAGACTGTGCTTGAAAAATGAAGTTATCGTGAGACATTTATTCATATTCATGATTTGTTACATTGATGATCTGGATGGAGCATAAAAGTATTCTGCTAGAAACTCAACAATAAATATTGTGTGAATCTCAGATCTTCTAGAAGCTGACCTGGTCATCTCCTGAGTCCAATTCTTTAATTACAAAGTGTGTTTAAAAACTTTATCAGCCAAATCTGATACTAACCCTAACTTTGCTTTGACTAGAAGGAATATTATTTACATTAATATCAGTACTTTCTATCACATTTTCAAAACGCGCTTGCTACTTTTTATTTGACAGTCAGAGGAGCTATCGTTTGATGTCATTGTGCTCCTTCAAACAGCAAAGTAGTTTAGCCTTAACAGTAACACATGAAAGGGAATCATAATACTGCATTAATCACCAACGGTTATCACATATAGAGAGATGAGGCTGAAGAGTCTAAACCAGGCAGTGTCTGCAAGATTGAAAGCTAAATTTAGTTAGAGATGGGGACAAATGTAAGACAGACAGGACAGGAGAGGAAGAACAGAGGTTGTAGTTACAGGTAGGACTGCATTTGATGGAAACAGGAAGTTTAAAGGGAAAAGGATGGAGTGCCCACTACAGGTCAGGGACGAGTTCTTGCCCCAGTGGAAGAGTTCAAGTATCTCAGGTCACGGTTGGCTTACATCAGGTGTAGCAGATATTCATATGAATTTTAGCTGATGATGCTGAGATTCATTGACTGAATTCCACCTTTATCCCAAGTTTAAACCATCTAGAAAACCGACAGGATAAACAGTGTACTGTGAGTGTAGAGGATTAAATCAGCCAGAACAACTCATAAAGCATCTGCTTACAGCTGGTTGAATTCAGTTGTTTACATCCACAAAGAGCAGCAGGTCAGCTGATCACAGCCTGTTCACTAAGAAAATCTACCGGAGCTCTCAATAGAATTTATTGCAAGTTATGATTCTTTTCCCCGCATTGAGCCATACCAACCAATTTTAGGTTCCCCCACCTTCTGAATCCACTTTAACCTCTGACTGTGCTCATTTTCCATTTTAGGTGGGGACGCAACAGAAAATAGCTTTTTTCTCTCTCTGTTGATGTTCAATAACCCAGCGGTGGGTTCCTGCAACAGCCTCTGATGTTAATTGGCAGCCTTTTATACACTGCTGATAATTGGCCCTAGAGCCATTCCATTATCTTCGCTTACATACTAAACTAAACTACACACAATTCTGATGTAATAGCTTTTCTTAATGTCAAGCCAAAACTGTAGACATAATTACAAGAATTACTGTTTATTGAATAACATATTTTCCCACTTGGCTTACCGACAACAATCAACAATAAAACTAAAATGGCTATTCAATCCCCTCTTTGATCACTTGGTGCCACAAGGAACCTTAAAAGGATGTTCAGGATTCCTTGGGACTATTATGGCTGATAGGCAGAAAACTTCTTGATCTGTTCTGTGCTTGAAGTAATTCTTTATGATTCCTCCACAGTTTGGACCAGGAGAGTTCAGAGGTTCCCAGTGATCAGTCTGCCCAGCACCATCAAACACACATGGACTCCATATTTATGGTCTGTACATGTACAACAACTACTTTCACATCTATTCTGTTCACAGTCATCTCCATGCTGCTCTTTGTAGACCAGTGGATTGTCAGTGTGCCCAACATGGATCTGATGTTTGGCTCCATGACTTCAGTCTGATTGGGTCATACATAAAGTATTCTGTTTCAGCTGCTGGAGGACAACATCATTACTTTTGTGAAAGACAAGCTGAAGAAGATCCAGAAGGTTCTGACTACAGATTACCCAGAATGTTTAGAGAGTCAGAGGGAGGATGATGAGCAGAGGAGGAGCAGCAGAGAGGCATTTGTGAAAATCACACTAAACTTCCTGAGGACAATAAGGCAGGTGGAGCTGGCTGACCGTCTCCAGAGCAGTAAGACAATTTCTATGAAGATTTAAGCTGCTGGATAAGTGAAACATTTGCTAATGTCTAAAAATATGTATTCAAAAAATATTCATATTGACTTTTTAAAGATGAACCAATATTTTTTATTTTATTTAGAACTTTATGGTGCAGTTTGTCAACATAATCTCAAGTCTGTCTTGAAGAAGAAGTTCCAGTGTGTGTTTGAGGGGATTGCTAAAGCAGGAAACTCAACCCTTCTGAATCAGATCTACACAGAGCTCTACATAACAGAGCAAGGGATTGCAGAGGTCAATGATGAACATGAGGTCAGACAGATTGAAACAGCATCCAAGAAACCAACCAGACCAGAAACAACAATCAGACAAGAAGACATCTTTAAAGCCTCACCTGGAAGAGATGAACCAATCAGAACAGTGCTGACAAAGGGAGTGGCTGGTATTGGGAAAACAGTCTTAACACAGAAATACACCCTGGACTGGGCTGAAGACAAAGCCAACCAGGACATCCCGTTCACATTTCCATTCACTTTCAGAGAGCTGAATGTGCTGAAAGAGGAAAAGTTCAGCTTGGTGGAACTTGTTCATCACTTCTTCACTGAAACCAAAGAAGCAGGAATCTGCAGCTTTGAAGACTTTCAGGTTGTGTTCATCTTTGATGGTCTGGATGAGTGTCGACTTCCTTTGGACTTCCACAAAACTGCAATCCTAACTGACCCTAGAACAGTGGTTCTTAACCTTGTTGGAGGTACCGAACCCCACCAGTTTCATATGCGCAGTCACTGAACCCCTCTTTAGTGAAAAATAAAATATGATATTTTTCAAATTCAAGACATAGATATGTTTTTTACTGGTGCACAAAATGAGCCGTGCATGTCACGGCGGAGGCTCTGCCGAACCCCTGAGATCGACTCACCGAACCCCTAGGGTTCGATCGAACCCAGGTTCAGAACCACTGCCCTAGAAAGTCCACCTCAGTGGATGCGCTGCTGATAAATCTCATCAGGGGGAGAATGCTTCCCTCTGCTCGCCTGTGGATAACCACACGACCTGCAGCGGCCAATCAGATCCCTCCTTACTGTGTTGACATGGTGACAGAGGTCAGAGGGTTCACTGATCCACAGAAGGAGGAGTACTTCAGGAAGAGATTCAGAGATGAGGAGCAGGCTAGCAGGATCATCTCCCACATCAAGACATCGCGAAGTCTCCACATCATGTGCCACATCCCAGTCTTCTGCTGGATCACTGCTACAGTTCTGGAGGATGTGCTGAAAACCAGAGAGGGGGGACAGCTGCCCAAGACCCTGACTGAGATGTACATCCACTTCCTGGTGGTTCAGGTCAAAGTGAAGAAGATCAAGTATGATGGAGGAGCTGAGACAGATCCACACTGGAGTCTGGAGAGCAGGAAGATGATTGAATCTCTGGGAAAACTGGCCTTTGATCAGCTGCAGAAAGGAAACCTGATCTTCTATGAATCAGACCTGACAGAGTGTGGTGTCGAAATCAGAGCAGCTTCAGTGTACTCAGGAGTGTTCACACAGATCTTTAAAGAGGAGAGAGGACTGTACCAGGACAAGGTGTTCTGCTTCATCCATCTGAGTGTTCAGGAGTTTCTGGCTGCTCTTCATGTCCATCTGACCTTCATCAATTCTGGAGTAAACCTGCTGGAAGATCAAACAACCTTGAAAAAGTACAAATTCTTTAACAACCAAACCTTCAATCTCTCCACCAGAGTGCTGTGGACAAGGCCTTACAGAGTCCAAACGGACACCTGGACTTGTTCCTCCGCTTCCTCCTTGGTCTTTCACT